>NC_030826.1:59987235-61189813 GCF_001704415.2 Capra hircus | reverse complement strand
GATTGATGTGTGTGCGACACGAGACTTGTGGTGTGTGCACACGGGGAGAGTGTGCTGCACACGGGGATTGTGTGTGTGCACACACTGGCGGGAGTGTATGGTGCACATGGACTTGTGTCTGTGTGCCACATGGGGAGTTGGTGGGTGCACACGGAATTGTCTGTGTGCACACATGGGGAGTGTTTGTGTACACATAGGGATTGTGTGTGTGTTGCACATGGGATTGTATTTGTGGACAGGGGATTGTGTGTGCACAGGGATTGGGTGTGCTCATATGGGAGTGTGTGTGCACACGGGATTGTGTGCGTGCACACGGGATTGTGAGTGCACACGTGGGGAGTGTGTGCACGCACATGGGGAGTGGTGTGTGTACACACAGGGGAGTGGTGTGTGCACACGGGGATTGTGTGCGTGCACACGGGACTGTGTGTGTGTACACATGGGGAGTGTGTTTGTGCACATGGGGAGGGTTTGTGTATACTCTGATTGTGTGTGTGTGTACATGGGATGTGGTGTGTACAAACGGGGATTGTGGCATGCACACGGGGACTGTGGTGTGTGCACATGGGAGGTGTTTGTGTACACATGGAGAGTGTGTGTGGTGCACAAGGGGATTGTGGGTGTACACATGAGGATTGGTGGTGTACACATGAGGATTTGTGTGTGCACACAGGGATTATGTGTGTGCACACAAGATTGTGTGTGTACACATGGGGACTGTGTGTGTGCACATGGTGAGTGTGTGTGCACACTCAGGGATTCTGTGTATGTGCACAGGGGAGTGTGTGTGTGCATACCAGATTGTGTGTGTGCACACGGGGATGTGTGTGTGTTCACAGGAGATTGTGTGTGTACACATGGAGGAGGGTTTTGTGTACACACGGGGAGTGTATTTGTACATTGGGATTGTATGGGTGTGACAGGGATTGTGTGTGTGTACACACGGGGATTGTGTGGCTCAATGGGAGGTGTGGTGTACACAAGGGGATTGTGTGTTGCACACGGGATTGTTGTGTGTGTGTGGCACACAGGGATTGTGTGTATGTGTGCACATGGGGATTGTGTGTGTGCACACGGGATTGGTGTGCATGCACATGGGGATTGTGTGTGTGTTCGTGCACCCGGGATTGTGTGCATGCACATGGGGATTGTGTGTGGTTCGTGCACATGGGATGTGTTGTATGTGTGGCATATGGGATTGTGTGTGTGTCTGCATACGGGATTGTGTGTGTGTGTGCACATGGGGATTGTGAGTGTGCACGGTGGGACTGGTGGTGTACACACGGGGATCGTGTGTGTGCACAGGGGGATTGTGTGCATGCACACGGGACTGTGTGGTGTGTACACATGGGGAGTGTGTGTGTGGTGCACACAGGATTGTGTGTGTGTGTGCACCCAGGAATTGTGTGTGTGTGCACATGGGGATTGTGAGTGCGCATGTGGGGAGTGTGTTTGTACACATGGGGATTGTGCTGCATGCACACGGGACTGTGTGTGTGTACACATGGGGAGTATGTTTGTGTACACACAAGAGATAGTGTGTGTGCACAGGCGACTGTGTGTGTACAACATGGGGAGTGTGTGTGTGTGCACATGGGGAGTGTGTGGACACGGGATTGGTTGGTGTGTGCGCACAGTGGATTGTGTGTGTGCACATGGGTGGATTGTGTGTATGTGTGGCACATGGGGAGCCGCCCCGCTCTCTCCCGCCCCCTAATGCCCCCCGCCGCTCTCTCCCCGCCCGCCCCCTCAATGCTCTCTTTTTTCTCCCCGCCCCGCGTCTCTCCCCTGCCCACCTAATGCCCCCCGCGCTCTCTCCCCGCCCCCTAATGCTCCCCCTCCCACCGCTCTCTCTCCCCGCCCCCTAATGCCCCCCCCGCCTCTCTCTCCTGCCCCCTAATGCCCCCCCCGCTCTCTCCCCACCCCCTAATGCCCCCCCCCCGCTCTCTCCCCGCCCCTAATGCCCCCCGCCCGGCTCTCTCCCCGCCCCCCCAATGCCCCTCCACAGCTCTCTCCCGGCCCCCTAATGCCCCCCCGCTCTCTCCCCGCCCCCTAATGCCCCCCCCCCGCTCTCTCCCTGCCCCCTAATGCCCCCCCGCTCTCTCCCCACCCCTAATGCCCCCCATCGCTCTCTCCCCGCCCCCCCAATGCCCCTCCACAGCTCTCTCCCCGCCCCCCAATGCCCCCCATCGCTCTCTCTCCCGGCCCCCCTAATGCCCCCCCCCGCTCTCTCCCCGCCCCCTAATTGCCCCCCATCGCTCTCTCCCGGCCCCCCCTAATGCCCCCACAGCTCTCTCCCCGCCCCCTAATGCCCCCCCCCCCCCGCTCTCTCCCCCGCCCCCCCAATGCCCCCCATCCGCTCTCTCCCGGCCCCCCTAATGCCCCTCCCCGCTCTCTCCCCGCCCCCTAATGCCCCCCCCCGCTCTCTCCCCGCCCAGTAATGCCCCCATCACTCTCTCCCGGCCCCCCTAATGCCCCCACAGCTCTCTCCCCGCCCCCTAATGCCCCCCTCGCTCTCTCCCGGCCCCCCTAATGCCCCCCCCGCTCTCTCCCGGCCCCCCTAATGCCCCCCACAGCTCTCTCCCCGCCCCCTAATGCCCCCCCCGCTCTCTCCCCGCCCCCCTAATGCCCTCCACCCCTCTCTCTCTCTCTCCCCGCCCCCCTAATGCCCCCACAGTTCTCTCCCCGCCCCCTAATGCCCCCCCCCGCTCTCTCCCGGCCCCCTGACGCCCCTCCGGCCCTTCCACCACCACCCCGCCCCCTGACGCACCCCCCAGCCCCGCTCTCCCTGGCCCCTGCCGCGGCGGGGCGTGCGTTTCTCCTGCTCCGAGTCATCCAGCGCCGGTGCTGTGTGCACGGAGCCCTTGGAGCTCAGACAGCCGTGGAGGCCTCGCCACCGTCGGACCTGCAGGCAGAGGCTCCGGGGCCCTGCTGGGTTCTTGTGTTCCCAAAGGTGCCTCACGGCTCCCAGGAGAGAAGCCGGCTGGGCTTCCCTTCCCCTTCTTCTGTCTTTCCAGAAGCCCCTGGAACAGACGTAAAGCACCTCTCTCCGTGCCGCCTGGCACCCTGCTTCCAGAGGCCGGCGGGTTAACACTGACAGCCCTGAGCTCCGACCAGCCCTCCCCACCCCGCACCCCGGCCTCGGGTTATATAGTCCGTCCTAGTCCTTGCCGTTAGCTGTCTGCTCCTGCCCCTCCCCACAGGTTCGGGAAGTCGGGAAGGAGCGCTTGAAAAGCAACGGTTGAGCAGGTCCCGTTGGAGGGGCCCTAAAGGACACGCAGGGCCTGGCTCAAGCCGGGCTCCCTGCAGCGGCCCCGGGTCACCAGGATCCAGTTTTTCAGGAGACACATCCCCTCTTTTCCCCCAAGCTCCCCCCTCCTGGACCCCCAGGCCCCGAGGCAGGACTGGGAGGGAGCGGAGGTTGAGATGAGCAGTTGAGCTTTCCAGTGACCTGGCTGTCAGAGCGTCTCGGAGCCAGCGTCTGCCAGGTAGATGGAAGGGGCTCCCCACGTTCCCCGGGCCGCGGCGGGAGAGAAGGGCCCGGATGGGCAGGACCGAAGCGTGGAGCTTCAGGGAACACGAGCGGCTACAGGTCAAACCCAGGCACAGGCTATGCAGGGCCCTTGTCTCTCTCCGTCACTCGATGAGACAGCTCCATGCCAGCCCAAGCAAGGCCAAGGGAGGTCAAGGCAACACCAGGAAGTGGACTCTAATAGCTTCCTTATATCAGGGTTGGAAGCTTGAGTTGATAAGGAAGTTGGGATCAAGTGCCCCAGCTGGAAGAGGCCTCTGCAAAGGAAACCTTGCGGTAGCAGATAGTCTATTTCCGCCGTGCTCCAGCCGGGCCTGCAGCTTATACTGACCACATCCTCGGGCCGCCCGGCCTAGAAAGAAATCCACATCTGCTGCCCAGCCAGCACCCGGGGGAAGTGCCCGTGAGCCCAGAGCTGCTTGACGTGCCCGGGGGCGGGGCCACGCTGCACACGCCACCCTGACTATGGACTCGCTGCGCTGGGCAGGGCACGACCATCACTTAGGGTCGCCTTCGTGTCCTGCACGGAGCTACCTGCTCAGCTCCTCCAGCTAGGTCTACTCATCAAGAGAATTGAAACGAAAAAATGCTTGTGAATCAGTGTGAGGTCCCCACGTGCCCCCGACGTGAAGTCGAATGTGTTGCAGCCCCCAGGGTGCCCCACGCTGCTGGGTGGGATGGCCGGAGTCAGGCATTTCCTGATTTCAATCAGCATCACCCCTTGAGTGAGACCTTGATGAGTGCCCCTGACGGCTCAGAGTTTCAGTCTACCCATCCAGGAAATGGGAACAGGGCTCACCCAACACAGAGCAAGAGCTCCCGGACCACAAACTTCCAGCAGCATCCTGACCTTTCCCCGAATGTTATTCCCCAGCCCAGAATGCTCGCCTTCCCTTCCCTACCTTCCCCTTCTTTTCTTTCACAATAACTCAAATACCATCCACCTGATTTCCAAGGCCACACCTGAGTTCCCAGGCTGGTGGACTTGCTCGAACACCTGAGTTGTCCCTGTTCCTGACTTAGCACCGTGATGGCTGGTTGACCAGTTGGCCTCATCCACTTCGCCCTCCCTGCAATGTCCCTCCCTTCTAAGCCTACAACACAGGGCAAAGTGCCCGGCCCACACAGACGCTCCCCACACGTCCAGGCCGGGCAGTGCTGGGCTGGTACCGTGGGCCGTAGGTCGGTCCCTCCCTGTACGTCAGCCACCACGGGCTGGCTTTTGACCTGGACGGTCTGCAGAAGGAGACAGGTCACAGTGACTCAGGCCGCTGGAGGATTAGCGGAGCTGGGGCAAGGGGGAGGCCCGCTGGTGGGTGGGGCAGCTCTCCCTTCCAGCAGAGTCTGCCCTCCTCCAATCCAGCAGAGCCCAAAGTCCTATTAGAAGCCGTGCCTTTCCCGGGGAAGCTACGAGGGAGATTGAAAAGCCAGCCAGGGAGCCGTCAGAGACTTGACTTTCCCTTCAACTTCTGATGTCTCCAGCCTGGACCCAGCACCTCCAGGAGTTCGATAGAATTAAGGAGTGTCCTTCACAATCTCAGAGACTCTGGGCAAAGTCTAGGGTCACTGGTGTGATTCAGAGGGTGGGGTAGATGTCATAAATTACACATTTGTCTTAAAATACAGGCACGCGCGCGCGCGCGCACACACACACACACACACACACACGTCTCCTGGGCCTGCATTCAGTCCTTAGGAGAGGAGCTTTCTGACGGACAGGACAGAGGCACCCTGGATCCTTAAGCCTTCCCGGGTCGACCCAGTCTTCCAGAAGGGCAGCCCCCACGCCTCCCAGCACCTCTGCCTCTGTCCTTGCCCTCACTAAAGAGCCAGCCTGGCTAGCTACAGTCCGTGGGGTCGCAAAAGAGTCGGACAGGACTTAGCGGCTAAACAACAACATGGTTTGTATTTTTTTAACCTTCATATTTATGTAACAAAACCACTAACCATTTTCAATCCCCCAATGCACAGCGGCAAATGCTACATTACGTGACACCTACGTGGGGCCAGGCAGGCACTCTGCCAGGTGCTTAGTTACCATCACACTGAACCCTCTCAGCAGCCCAGTGACGTGTCGGCAGAATCAGCTCCACTTTTCAGATGACAGAAACGAAGCTCTGGTGTCTGCTGGCTAAGGCTCCCCGCTCCCAACGCAGGGGCCCGGGTTCCATCCCTGGTCAGTGAACCAGAGTCTACAGGCCATGACCAAGACCCAGGGCAGCGAATAAATAAATAAGTAATTTTTTAAGAAAAAGAAATGAAGCTGAGGGAGTTTGTGTGTGTGTGTGTGTGTTTTTCGGGATTCACATCGTAGATGCTGGGAAAGATTGAGGGCAGGAGGAGAAGGGGGCGAGAGGATGAGATGTTTGGAATGCATCACCCACTCAGTGGACATGAGTTTGAGCAAACTCCGGGAGATGGTGAAGGACAGGGGAGCCTGGTGTGCTGCAGTCCATGGGGGTGGGGCGGCAGCTCGGATTGGATCCCACTCGCGCCCAACTCTCCCTGCCGCTCTCAGCGACCCCAGCCTGAGCCTGACAGGAGTGGGCAGCGGCTGAGAGGGGTGACAGCTCAAATTCTGTTTTCTCCCGGCCCACGGGCATCCGGAGTGTCCTGCCTGCCCTGTGGGGGTGGCCACGTGACTGATCACAGGGAGTGATGGCGCGGCCCAGTTGCCCTGTGGCAGGCACACCCCCCGGCTAGCTCAGGTCACCTGAGAGCCCCTCACGGCTGGTGTCCGGCTGTGCCAAATTAGCGGAGCATCCCGCAGGGTCTGGACCCTGGTTCTGCGTCCCGAGGCAGGGCCACAAGGGCCTCTGGTCACCGCACACACGCCCCTCCAGGCCTGCGGGGCTGCAGATGCAGCTGGCAGCTGCCAGAGACGCAGGGAGATGTCTGGGAGCAGGCAGATGGTGACTACTCATTCAAATGACACACACTCAGTGAGTCTTTACCATGTGACATGGGATTCCCATGGGCTCAGTGGTCAGGAATCCGCCTGCCAATGCAAGAGATGAAGGTCTGATCCCTGGGTCAGGAATAACCCCCGGAGAAGGAAACGGCAACCTACTTCAGTATTCTTGACTGGAGAACCCCCATGGACAGAGGAGCCTGACGGGTACAGTCCGTGGGGTCGCAGAGAGTCGCACACAGCTGAGCTCAGCACATGAGCGCGCGCCATGCTGGATGCTGAAGGCACCTTGAGCTGGCTGTGGTTCTGGCCTCGGGACGGGAATTCCGGGGCAGTGGGGGAGGGAGGGGAAGTTACCACCTGCTGTGACCCATGATCTGAGGGGCATGCAGGGTGGGGCGGGAGAATGCTGGGGGACCTCAGAGGCTGGGAACCTCGGTCAGCCTGGGGTGTGGGGGGAGGGAGGAGGGGAGGAAAATAATGAGACAGGGTGGGGAGGTGGGTGGGAGATGGGGCAGGGGTGGAGGTCCGAGAAGGAAAGGAGTGAGATAGAGCTAGGGCCTGGAAAATACAGCAGGGAGAACCCTGGCTGTTCTCTACCACCGCGGGCCAAATGAGACAAATGGCCAGCGCTGGACTGGGTTGGCGTGAAATTCACCAGGAGCAATGTCTCCCTAGGAAAACGCTTTCATCCCGGGTGACTTCCCAGGCTGTCCAGCGGTCAGGGCTCCGAGCTTCCACTGCAGGGAGCACAGGTTCCATCTCCTGTCGGGGAACTAAGATCTCACGTTGTTCGATGTGGCCGAAAGGTAAAAATCACCACCATCATCATCATCAAACTCCCGTTTTACAGACAGGCAAAGCGAGGCACGCTACGTTCAGTGAGTTCTCCCCAGGGTCCCGCACCTCGCTCCTTTCCTTCTCTGGGAAAGGAAATGACCAGCAGACGATTTGATCTGCTTCACAGGGTTAAACCAGAGAAGCAGGTGACCTCAACTCATTGCTTACAGGACTTTTCCCATCACCAGCCGTGTACAAGCAAAGAAACGGCAAACAAGGAGTGCAAAACTGCTGGCGGCCGAGGCAACGCTTCCTCTTGCTCTTACTCCCTCCTCATCCTCTCGCGTGGGGTGGGGGGCCCGGCCAACCCTCCCAGGGCCAGGAGGAAGGCAGTAACTACAGAGAGACAGAGAAGGCCTCCGTGGCTCAGCTTCCAGACCTCTGCCGCTGTGACGCTGACTCAGCACCTGGTGTCTCGCTGAGTCCTGCCGGGAGCCAGCCTGTTCTTTCCCTTAGTGGCTGACACAGGAGTCTGGAGACGGAGTGTAGATGGCATTAATCACCCCGGGGAGCCAGGCTGCCACGGCCTGACAAAGGCCCCGGGGACCGCTTCTCAGTGCCCCTGGGTGAGCCCTGACCACATGATGGTCAGCATCCTGGGAGGTACAGAGAGGCAAAGGCCAGTCTCGGCGTGCCATGCTACACCTGGCTGCTATCGAGTCAGGAGCACGGTTCACGGAAGCAGCAGGCCCGGGCCTGCCAGTCTATGTTCTGAAGAAGAAAAAACTGGATTGGGAGCAGACGGTGTGAAGACACAGGTATCAGCTGAGACCCCGCACACGTCAACTTCTCCAGAGAAACAGAACCTACGTTCAGTTCAGTTGCTCAGTCGTGTCCGACTCTTTGCGACCCCATGAATCAGAGCACACCAGGCTTCCCTGTCCATCACCAACTCCCGGAGTTCACCCAAACTCATGCCCATCAAGTTGGTGATGCCATCCATCCATCTCATCCTCTGTTGTCCCCTTCTCCTCCTGCCCTCAATCCCTCCCAGCATCAGAGTCTTTTCCAATGAGTCAACTCTGCATGAGGTGGCCAAAGTACTGGAGTTTCAGCTTTAGCATCGGTCCTTCCAATGAACACTCAGGACTGATCTCCTTTAGAATGGACTGGTTGCATCTTCTTGCAATCCAAGGGACTCTCAAGAGTCTTCTCCAACACCACAGTTCAAAAGCATCAATTCTTCAGAGCTCAGCTTTCTTCACAGTCCAACTCTCACGTCCATACATGACCACTGGAAAAACCACAGTTTTGACTAGATGGACCTTTGTTGGCAAAGTAATGGCTCTGCTTTTGAATATGCTATCTAGGTTGGTCATAACTTTCCTTCCAAGGAGTAACTGTCTTTTAATATCATGGCTGCAGTCACCATCTGCAGTGATTTTGGAGCCCCCAAAAATAAAGTTGAAAAAACAAGAGAGTTCCAGAAAAACATCCATTTCTGCTTTATTGACTATGCCAAAGCCTTTGACTGTGTGGATCACAATAAACTGTGGAAAATTCTGAAAGAGATAAGAATACCAGACCACATAACCTGCCTCTTGAAAAATCTGTATGCAGGTCAGGAAGCAAGTTAGAACTGGACATGGAACAACAGACTGGTTCCAAATAGGAAAAGGAGAACATCAAGGCTGTATATTGTCACCCTGCTTATTTAACTTCTGTGCAGAGTACATCATGAGAAACGCTGGACTGGAAGAAGCACAAGCTGGAATCAAGATTGCCGGGAGAAATATCAATAACCTCAGATAAGCAGATGACACCACCCTTATGGCAGAAAGTGAAGAGGAGCTAAAAAGCCTCTTGATGAAGGTGAAAGAGGAGAGTGAAAAAGTTGGCTTAAAGCTCAACATTCAGAAGATCATGGCATCCAGTCCGATCACTCCATGGGAAATAGATGGGGAAACACTGGAAACAGTGTCAGACTTTATATTTTTGGGCTCCAAATTCACTGCTGATGGTGACTGCAGCCATGAAATCAAAAGACGCTTACTCCTTGGAAGGAAAGTTATGACCAACCTAGATAGCATATTCAAAAGCAGAGACATTACTTTGCCAACAAAGGTCCGTCTAGTCAAGGCTATGGTTTTTCCAGTGGTCATGTATGGATGTGAGAGTTGGACTGTGAAGAAGGCTGAGCGCCGAAGAATTGATGCATTTGAACTGTGGTGTTGGAGAAGAGTCTTGCGAGTCCCTTGGACTGCAAGGAGATCCAACCAGTCCATTCTGAAGGAGATCAGCCCTGGGATTTCTTTGGAAGGAATGATGCGAAAGCTGAAACTCCAGTACTTTGGACATCTCATGCGAAGAGTTGACTCATTGGAAAAGACTGATGCTGGGAGGGATTGGGGGCACGAGGAGAAGGGGGATGACAGAGGATGAGATGGTTGGATGGCATCACTGACTCGATGGACGTGAGTCTGAGTGAACTCAGGGAGGTGGTGATGAACAGGGAGGCCTGGCGTGCTGCAATTCATGGGGTCACAAAGAGTCAGACACAACTGAGCGACTGAACTGAACTGAACTGAAAAATAAAGTCTGACTCTGTTTCCACTGTTTCCCCATCTATTTCCCATGAAGTGATGGGACCAGATGCCATGATCACAGTTTTCTGAATGTTGAGCTTTAAGCCAACTTTTTCACTCTCCTCTTTCACCTTCATCAAGAGGCTTTTTAGCTCCTCTTCACTTTCTGCCATAAGGGTGGTGTCATCTGCTTATCTGAGGTTATTGATATTTCTCCCGGCAATCTTGATTCCAGCTTGTGTTTCTTCCAGTCCAGCATTTCTCATGATGTACTCTGCATAGAAGTTAAATAAGCAGGGTGACAATATACAGCCTTGATGTACTCCTTTTCCTGTTTGGAACCAGTCTGTTGTTCCATGTCCAGTTCTAACTGTTGCTTCCTGGCCTGCACACAGATTTCTCAAGAGGCAGGTCAGGTGGTCTGGTATTCCCATCTCTTTCAGAATTTTCCACAGTTTATTGTGATCCACACAGTCAAAGGCTTTGGCATAGTCAATAAAGCAGAAATAGATGTTTTTCTGGAAATGTCTTGCTTTTTCGATGATCCAGCGGATGTTGGCAATTTGATCTCTGGTTCCTCTGCCTTTTCTAAAACCAGCTTGAACATCTGGAAGTTCACGGTTCATGTGTTGCTGAAGCCTGGCTTGGAGAATTTGGAGCATTACTTTACTAGCGTGTGAGATGAGTGCAATTGTGCGGTAGTTTGAGCATTCTTTGGCATTGCCTTTCTTTTGGATTGGAATGAAAACTGACCTTTTCCAGTCCTGTGGCCACTGCTGAGTTTTCCAAATTTGCTGGCATATTGAGTGCAGCACTTTCACAGCATCATCTTTCAGGATTTGAAACAGCTCAACTGGAATTCCATCACCTCCACTAGCTTTGTTCGTAGTGCCGCTTTCTGAGGCCCACTTGACTTCACATTCCAGGATGTCTGGCTCTAGGTGAGTCATCACACCATCGTGATTATCTTGGTCATGAAGATCTTTTTTGTACAGTTCTGTGTATTCTTGCCACCTCTTCTTAACATCTTCTGCTTCTGTTAGGTCCAGACCATTTCTGTCCTTTATTGAGCCCATCTTTGCATGAACCTACGTTACAGAAGCTTTACTGGTATCAGCAAGGTGCGGGCCATTTACAGGCAGCACAACGTAAAAAGCTAACCTCACCTTCAGAAGCGGTAAGGGAAGAGGAGGCATGCTGAGCAGGATGTTCTGAGCTTCCCAGAAAGAATCTCAGATTTCCAAGCAAAGCCTCGTGTTCATGGTCACATAAATAGACTTCCCACAAACACAACCAGGGCACTGAGCAAGCGAGGTGAGAGGGTTTCTCCGAGGACGGGTGTGTGTCTGCGAGGCAGGCTTCTGACTCCAGAGAAGCTGAGAGGTCACGACTGCCCAACAGCAGCCCATGGATCTTCCTTAGAGGCTGAGAAAAACACAGCCAGTAATTAAAGTCACGTTCTCCTTCAATAACACCAGCAACAAAAACCACCACAAAGGCAATCCCACATGCTGGGTTTCATACAAAACTCTCCGTATGAGAGGCTTATCCTGGTAAGGGCACCATCGCGTTTCGTAACAAAGAAAGTTGCCTTTTCATACCAGACTCACGTGAAGGGACCATCTGGGGTTTCCGTCACCATGTAAATATGGCTGCAAAGCCAGCCTCCTCTTTTCTTGTTTTCACCTCCGTCACCCAGAACAGTTTACAAACCAGAGTCTGAGCTCCAGTGCAGAGCATCTGACTGTGCTAGAATCAGCCTGCAAGCTGGTAAACTTTGAGGTGGCATTTAGCCCAAAAGGGGCTGGAAAAACAGACCGTGTAACCAACCAACAAATAACTTCACTTGTTCCTTAAATGCGATCTTCTTTCACCCGGGCACCCAGGGAACTACCTCTTTCTGGTGACTCAGAAAGGGCCCTGGATTTAGAGTCAAAAGGAGGTGGTTTTGGTTCTGCTCTGCCCCTGCCCCCGGACAGTCAGAGGGAGGCTACGAGTCTTCAGGCCTCTCTTCCCCCGGCTTCCTCCTGCTCAGGGAGTGAGCTTAACACTGGGTGCTCCCTCAGCCTACTGTGAGCAGAGAATGAGATAAAGTAGGTCAAAGTGCTTTGGGGCATTTAAAACATCACACACACACACACACACACACACACACACAGCTCAGATCTGTATTCTGGGAAGACTAGGGAATTCCCTTCCTTTCCTAGCACAGAAAGGAAGACACGAAAAACCCACGCCTGTTTTACCTGAAAAAAAGAAGCAGAATCCACCTGTTATAATAACACTGGTGATGAGACTGAAGAGTTAAGTAGAGAAAACCCTGGGTGTGTTGCCATCTTTATCAGAAAATTAACCCACGGCTTCCCCATCCAGTAACGTGACTGATTTTTAAATAAACACATTTAAATGGGTGTTGTCCCATCCTGAAGAGTGAGTAGTCACCTTGGCAGGCCAAGCACTTATTTAAATTATGTTTCCCATCATTCCAAAATCTTTTTTTTAGAACTCCTTTTTTGGAATCGTTCCAAGTGCCTCTGGCACATTCTTTCGAACAAGTCTGAGGGTGACACGTTTTTGTCCTTTGTGAAAAACACTGATTTTTGTAAACAGCCCAGAGTTATCTGTCACAGAGCCTGGTAAGTGAGCTAAGTAGTGCCACTATTTTAAAAAGTGTTAGTTGCTCAGTTGTGTCTGACTCTTTGCAGCCCCATGGACTGTAGCCTGCCAGGCTCCTATGTCCACGGGATTTCCCAGGCAAGAACACTGGAGGGGGTTGCCGTTTTCTTCTCCAGGGAATCTTCCGGATCCAGGGATCAAACCGGGGTCTCCAGAATTGCAGGCGGATTCTTTACTAACTGAGCCACGAGGGAAGCCCACACTTCAGAAAACTGTGACTCTAAGACAGCGCACCTGTCTTTCTTTCAGTTCCAACAGAAAGTTATAAATAGCTGGGCTGCCCTGGAGGTTCTGCGGTTGGGACTCGGCGCTTCCACCACAGGGAGCACGGGTCCCATCCCAGGCCGGGGAACTAAGACCCCACAAGCCATGGAGCGGCCAAGGAGGAAAAGAACAGAACAGACAGATTAAGGAATCGACAGTATTGCTAGACAGGGCCTGATCCTTCATACGGTGACATTAGAGTAGAAAAGTCGCGTGGAACTGTGTTTCTACAGTTAGTCACACCTTGGTTATTTATCTAGCAAGATTGTTTGCCACTAGACTTTGAGTTTCCAGTAAGAACAGAGCCACACTACAACTAATTAACCATTTAACTGTGCAATCTTTTTATCACAGCTCCTCCTCGGGCTATCTGAACCCCTCATCTGCCCACGGATTTACCGGCTAATTCAGATGTTTCTGATGGATTCACATCTGTGTCTATCGGAAATACAGTAGCCAGCAGATCCAATTCCAAGCAACAGACTCTATATTCCCTTAAAAACTTTAGATTCTCTTGTCAGTTATGAAACAATGTCTGAAAATTATAATATTCACTAATATCATTACAATGTGACTTGAAGCAACAGCTAGATTTGCTTTGGGTGCAAATAATTTTAATTGTTCGAGTTACTTTAAAATAAACATAACCAGAGAATTCCCTGGCTATCCGGTGGTTAGGACTCAGCTCTTTCACTGCCAAGAGCCTGAGTTCAATCCCTGCTCAGAGAACTAAGATCCCACAAGCTGCATGGCCAAAAAGGAAAAAAACTCGTACTCACAGTTTCATTCACTGAACATCGTATACTGTGGGTCTGCAATGGTAGACGACTCCGGTGACTTTTGTTTTATGGAAGCTATTTCCCTACCTCGTTTTATTGTGGTGAAATTTACATAACATTAAATTCATCAGTCGACCGTTTTAAAGTGTGTGATTTGGGGGCATTTAATAGATTCCCAGGGGCTTCCCCATGGCTCAGTGGGCGAAGAATCCACCTGCAGTGCAGGAGACACGGGTTCTGCCCTGGGATGCGGAGGATCCCCTGGAGGAGGAAATGGCAGCCCACTCCAGCATTCTTTCCTGGAGAATCCCACGGACAGAGGAGCCTGGTGGGCTACAGTCCACGGGGTCACAAAGAGTCAGACCTGACTGAGCACACCCTATGCATACAGGACGTATATAATATATTCCCAAAATTCTGTGAGTGAACCATCACCACTATCTAATTCTTAAACATCTTCATCACCCGGAAAGAAAGCCTACGCTCATGAAGAACAGCCTATGTGTGCCTGTTCTTTCCGTCTACTGCTGGCAAGTGCTAATCTGTTGTTTCTATGAATCTGTCTATTCTAGACATTTCTTATAAACGGAGCTTACACCGTGTGGACTTTCATGACCAGCTTTTCCACATAGCGTCACGTTTTCAGGGTTTGTCCACGTTGTAGCACGTGTCAGCGCTTCATTCCTTTTAATGCCTGAATAATTGAACTGCATAGATACACCACACTGTTCATCCATCCATCCATCGAGGGACATATGAGTTGTTCACCCGTTTGGGCTATTCTGAATAGTGCTGCCATGAACACAGGTGTACAATTTTTCCTTTGAACACCTGTTCTCAATTCTTTGTGGGTATATACCTAGGAATGAAATTGCTGGGTCATATGGCAATCCTAAGTGTAACTTTCTGAGGAACCATCAAACCTCTAGCTCTTTTTTTTTTAGATTTTTTAAAAAACGTGTACCATTTCTTTTAAAGTCTTTGTTACAATGTTGTTTCTGATTGACGCTTGGTTTTTTGGCCAAGAGGCATGTGGGATCCTAGCTTCCCGACCAGGGATTGAACCTGGGCCCGCTGCAGTGGGAGGTGAAGTCTTGACCAACAGACTGCCAGGGAAGTCCCTCCAGCGCATTTTAAAAGTAATCCCTTTATTTATCTATTTGATTTTGATTGCCCCTGGGTCTCCATCGTGGCGCACGGGCTTTTCTCCACCTTGCATTTCTCACTTCGAGGCTCCTCACTTCAGAGCATGGGTGCAGGAGCCCGTGTGCCCACTAGCTGTAGCCCGTGTGCCCACTAGCTGTAGCACACGGGGCTCAGTTGCTCTGCGGCACGTGGGATCTTCCCAGACCAGGAACCGAACCCTGTGGCCCCTGCATCAGCAGGATTCTTATCTACTACACCACCAGCTCATTTTAACGTTCGCTCTTTCAAGGTGGCTTGACAACCAGACAGAAGCTATTGGACGACTGCAGTGTGACCCCAGGCACGGCCTAAAGAGGTCTCTTTTTGTTTCTGAAGCGCTGAGGCGGGCTGCAGGTTTGATATGAGTCAAGCTTGTGCAACGCGGTTACAGGCAGGGCTCTGGGCAGCTTCCTCTGCTGTTCTACCTGTCACGGCATGAACTGGCAGGGCGGGAAATCCTGCCTGCCTGAAGAGGGATCCCTGGTGCTTCAATTATGCTGTGAGCACTCCCAGAAGAGGAAGAAAAAGGATGCCAGCTATCTAATTGATAGGCTCCTCTCTTCCTGTTTTTGTGGCATTCAGACTAGCATGTGGAGTCCAAGCAGACACGCTGCCTGGGGGCCAGCGCTATACCCTGTCCTGGGCAGAGGTCTGTCCTTTCAAGGGTGGAGAACCAAGCTTCCCAAACAGTAGCTGAAGCTGCAGAGAGCTCTTCCAACCTGGGTGGACTTTTACTATCTATTTTGCCTAGAGGCACGGCCTAGTGATACTGGAGGGGAACCTACCCTACTTTGTATAGGGCAGCTTGTCCACACGACGGGCTTGGCCAGGACAACAGGAGATAATCCTACCACAGGTATTGCTTACTGCAGCCAATTTACTGAGTCATGGGGCTCCTCAGCCATTAACCCAATCCGGTCAGCAAACTGATTAGCACTTATTTTTTTGTCTAAACATGTTCTTGAGCCTCTCGGGGCACTGACTTTGCTACCTCGTTGCCTGACACACACAAGCTTCTGAGCCCCGGAAGCCCCAGGCAAGGCTCTTGGAAGGAGCTGGCCTGTCACAGAGACCAGCCCAGAGGGCTTTTTCCACTTGAAACTAGGGCGCGGAGAGAGAAGTTGGCTTCCGGGGTCCTTGCGAGGGGTCCCGCTGCCAGCCCAGGTGTCACTTGTGGCCCCGCAGCCCTGCAGGTGTCCGGGCCCGAGTCTTGGCCGGTCACATCCTCTGCAATCCGGCAGGAAACCTAACCTCCGCCGGCTCCGGTCCTCGGTCTGTCTGCTTATCTGCTTCCTCTGGGGAACAGCCGCGTCGGTGTCCGGTGCGGGGGGATTTTCGGGCTGACCTCACCCGTGCAGACGTGGGCGTCAGCCCGCGTGCGGACCGCGTCCGGGAGGCATCCACAGCCCGTCTCGGTGCCTCCCCGGCCCCTCCTCCCCAAGCAGCGTCTTGGCAGGATCTGGGGTGGGGCTGGGGGGGGGGGGGTGTCACTCCGGTTCCGATCCCGGGCTCGGGAGGGCGGGGTGTCAAGGGACCCACTGGAAGAAAATGCACCGAAACCGCAAACGCCCGCTCTCCGTTTGAACAACTTTGGAGCCAAGGGCTTCGGCGGCCGGTGGCGGGCACTGGGAGCGGCGGGAGCCGCGGGGAGCCCAAAGGGCAGAGCTGGGGGCCGCGCTCCGGCCCCCTGGATCTCCGGAAGTAGCCGCGCGCCCCGAGGTGGGTGCGGCTCCCTCCAGGGAAGCAGGAGGCGCAGCCGAGGAGCGGGCCACGTGACCGCCGGGCCCCACCCGGGCGCCCCGCCCCGCCCCGCGCGCGCCCGGCGGAGCTCGCGGGCTCGCGAGAGAACGCGAGTCTGCGGGCGCGGCGTGCGTGCGCGGCCCCGCCGGGCGGCGGGCGCGCGCACGCCCCGGGGCCGCCGCCCCGCCGGGCCCGCCCTCCCGCCCTCCCTCCGCGGCGCGCCCGGCCCGCCCTGCCCGGCCCGCCCTGCGAGTCAGACCGCCGGCTCCCGCCCTCCGCCGGCGCGCCCGGGCCGCCGCGGCGCGCCGCCCCCCCGCCCTCGAGCCGCCGAGCCGGAGCCGGAGCCGCGCGCCGAGCGGCCGGAGAAGCCGCAGGGCCCCGCCGAGGCGGCAAGATGGCGGACTTCCTGCCGTCGCGGTCCGTGCTGTCCGTGTGCTTCCCGGGCTGCGTGCTGACGAGCGGCGAGGCCGAGCAGCAGCGCAAGTCCAAGGAGATCGACAAGTGCCTGTCGCGGGAGAAGACCTACGTGAAGCGCCTGGTGAAGATCCTGCTGCTGGGCGCGGGCGAGAGCGGCAAGTCCACCTTTCTCAAGCAGATGCGCATCATCCACGGGCAGGACTTCGACCAGCGCGCGCGCGAGGAGTTCCGCCCCACCATCTACAGCAACGTGATCAAAGGTGGGGGGCCGGGGAGCGGGCGGCCGGGGGCCCGGGCGGCGGCGCCGGGCACCGCCCTCCTCTCCGGAGCCCCCGGCCGGGCGCGCGGGAAGGGGGCGCGGCCCGGGGCCCCCCACCCCGCCTCTGGCCTCGGCCGCCGCCGGAGGGAGGCACCCCGGGGTGCAGGCTGGCCTCTCCCCCCGGGCGAGCCAGCCCACCCCGCGCCCGGGCGCTGCCCGCCCAGCCTCGCGCCCCGGGTGGCGGGTGGCCGAGTCACATGGGGTCGGGGCTACTCCCAGCTCCCGGGCCGCGGAGCTCCGGAACCTTGTGCCCGAGACTCTGGTCAAGGGCGAAGGGTGACAGGCTCCTGGCCCGTTGGGGGCACGGATGTGAAACTCGAGGGTGTCCTGTTTGCTCTGCTGCTGTCAGGAAAGCGCACCATGCAGTCGGCCTAAAAAAGTTTTAGCATCAGTGGTTTTTCGCCCCAGTGTCACGGTCGGGCAGGATGTGTGCCTGTCATCACCGAGCACCTTGCACCCTCCTCCTGCTTCTGACTGCGGTGGGGGGAGCGTCTACTGCTTAAAGGGGAAAGTGTGTGGGTACAGAGGGTCTAGGGCCTGAGACCGTGCAGGCTGAGTCAATGAATCGGTGTTGGCTTGGGTCATAGGTTCTGCTGCTGTTCATGGGTATTTTTAAAACTAGAGTTGATCTTTGTTCTCAAGTGAAAAACGCACAGGAATTTTAGTTCTGGGCTTTCAAACAAATGGGGGAGAGTTTACTTTTGTCGTTTGAGCTATAATTAGCACTCTTTTTATTGTCCAGCTGTTTTCTACTTCATAAAAGGCATTTTGGCAGAATTGAGATACAGCACCTGATTCTTCAGGTGCCTGAGGGTGCTCTCTGGCGTCTGGATAGCAGTTTATCTAAGGGTTGGTAATGTCAAGCCTTTCCAAGCAGCGTTTTTTTTTAAGGGGGGATTTTGTTGAGGAAGTACTTAAGTTACTCTTTCGAGTCACTTTTTTTTTTTTTCCCCCTCCCAGGATGGAGTGGAGGAAAACTGCTTGGGGTGCGGGGAATGGAGAGGGGGAGCTTTGTGGGGGTAACGATGAGGGAGGGGCAGGACATCAGGAGCTCACAGACCACAGCCAGCCCTGGGAGTTCTACAGTAAGCTGTAAAAAGAGGCTGACTTTATCCTTTCTTCAGGTTTAGTACAAAATTAATCTAAGGTCTCTCTCAAGGCCCAAGACTCTCTGTAGTCAGCCCTTAACCGAAGGTACCTTTGTATCTGATGCAGCTGATTGTAAGGGGTTCTGTTAATGAGTCAGTTCAGTTCAGTTCAGTCGCTCAGTCGTGTCCAACTCTTTGCGACCCCATGAATCTCCGCACGCCAGGCCTCCCTGTCCATCACCAACTCCCGGAGTTCACTCAGACGCACGTCCATCGAGTCAGTGATGCCATCCAGCCATCTCATCCTGTCACCCCCTCTCTTCCTGCCCCCAACCCCTCCCAGCATCAGACCAGCTGTTGACTGAGAGCTAGGTAGATACCTGGCTCTTGTTTAACACCTGGTTCCCCTTGTACACTGGCTCCTAAGTATGACCTACTTCGAGTGTTGATGAGATGAAGTCACTAGCCATCTGCATTTTCTGAGTTGATGTGATCAGAAAATTGACAGCCAAACGGTTTTTCAGTTATCGAAACAAATGACCTAACAGTCACGTGACTGTTAGCAGGGACTAAAGGTGACAGTGTAGTGTTAGAAATAATGGCTTTGGAATAGTCTCTGTGAGTTGAAATCTCTGCTTCCACATCTTTTGTGCGGTTGGTCTTCCTCCTTTTAGGGAAGCCTCACGCCACCCTGAGCCTCACCCCGATTGGAAGCTTGGGAGGGGAGAAGTGTCTGAGCTCTGAGCGAGGTCCTGGAAGCCGTGGGTTGGGCTGGGCAGGGTGCTCAGGGACCGGGAGAACACGGGGCGCTGAGTCTCTTCTTGGCGTCTCATCAAAGTCTCTGAGAGACTCAGAGCCTTGGTTGCAGATCTTCAGAGCCTGGACGTCAGGTCATGCCGTGGAGTTTCTTCTTCCTTTGCTGGTCTTGGTTGTCTTGCGACTCCCTTCTGCCCAGGAATTATTTTGTTAACTAGAACACGTTAAAACCCTGCAAAAGAACCACTTGTGTGGGTTGTGTTTGCTTTTCAAGGTTCTGATTTTATGACAACAACTGCGAGTTTTGATTTTTCTTTTTTTTACGCTCTGAGAAGTGACTTCTGTTTGTTTTGATGGCGGTCTCCATGTTTTGGAGCTGCTGGGCCTAGAGTACTCAAGAGGTTTAAGGAAAGAATACGAGATCGAATCTCTGAGAGTGTCTAATGACTCCCATCACACTTTCTTTTTTCTTAAACGAAGGTATGAGGGTGCTGGTGGATGCCCGAGAGAAACTCCACATTCCTTGGGGGGATAACTCAAACCAGCTCAATGGAGACAAGCTGATGGCATTCGATACCCGGACGCCCCTGACCGCCCAGGGAATTGTGGAAACGCAAGTTTTCTTACAGTACCTTCCTGCTATAAGAGCATTATGGGCAGACAGTGGCATACAGAATGCCTACGACCGGCGTCGAGAGTTTCAGCTGGTAAGAGATTTTTTTTTTAATGTTGTGATTTTATTTTAACAGCATTTATTACCATCTGATTGTAACACACCTTTTTCACTGCCTTCCACAATATGATGTATGTATCCAAAATTTTAGCCTCAGAAATGTGGATAGTTTTCTAGATGAGCTTGATAAACTAACCAAGGTAAAAATAAGGCAGACCCCCAATGGGTTTGATGAAGCTGTTATATTGAGTAATTGGTTGGTCATTTTTCTTTTTCGAGGGTAAGATCATAATGAACTTCTCAGGCATTTTCATCTAATTTTTTATCCTTTTAAAAATAATTTCATCTCAGTTATAGCAGCAGTATTGATCTTTCTAAAAACTGACTTTTTATTTTTGAATTAAGAGTTCAGTGACTTAATTGTTCAAGTATGCTCTTTAGCCATTAGAGGTATTTAATTCACAATTCATCAGTAGAGGTTAAAATTGTTAATGTTTAACAGTCAATGAGGTTTTTATAGATTTGCATGCTATGCTTTTTAAAAGCTTCTAAGCACATTTTACAAAATGTTCCTCCTTAAAATAACATGATGTTTTTTGTAATTGTCTTTTCCATGGGAAACACTTAGAATTTATTTTGTATTTATTATTTCTACTTTGTTTTACACAAGACTGTAAAAGTTTTTAGCTGTTACACAGCATTGAAGAGAGGGTGGAAGATAAGGTTCTGATCTAGTTTAAAGGTAAAAAATAATCTAAATAAATTACGAAGCACTTGATAAAAAAAAATCTGATTGTGAATGTGTTGATTGTATTTGGGGTTTTATTTGCCAAAGACCAGAAAGATCCCAGGAATGACAGCCATCTTTCCTGTATGCAGTTTGGAGGGCGTTCAGATGTGAAGTAAGTTCTACTGTAATGTGATCAAAAGAAAGTGACAGTTAAAAGTAAAACTGCTCAGAAGCTTGTTTGATGATGTCACGGTGTTAAGACAGTTCACATATCTGGGTGTGGCTGCAGAGTGACATGCAGCCAGCAGTCCTTGCTATTACAGTTTGTACTCAGCAGCAGCCTTGGCTACCAGAAGTTCTCGGAAAGGGTTCACGGCAGCTTTTGGCGAGGCTGAGACCTGCATCTCTGCTTTGTCTGCACGGCGGCCTCCGTGTGTGCCGCACGGCCTAGCACTTGGTTGTGTCCCGTCTGGCTCAGTTCTCTTCTTTGTTGTGTGTAATTTTTTAACTTAATGCCTTAGTATGCGGCAGAGGCGGTCCTCCATCCTTGTTAAAGTTGAGTATCTGGAAGCATGGTGTGTTGAAAGTTATGAATTTGACTTGACAAGGAGCCTCCATCCAGCGCCTGGACTCGGGGTTCATCTCTGTCTCACACGCCCCTCCTCAGCTTCCTGTACCCTCCCTGTTGTGGTTTCGTGCGGGTTATGCTCCTTGTCTCTAAATTCATTTTCTCAACAAGCCCCGCATCTCACCGTGCCCTTCGTCAGGAGGTGGTCCATCCTTGCAGGTCGGGGAAGAAGCGTCTGTGTGTAACAGCACACTCTGCGTGCTGGTCCAGAGAGTGACCAGCCTGCCACCCTGCACAGGCCTCTGTGGGGAAGCGCCGCGAGTCCGCTTAGGTGAGGACGGGCCTCCCTGGCGCCTCTCGAGGTTGAACGTTCACCTCCGACAGTCTCGTGGCCATCACTGTTGAGAAGATATTCCTGAGAATTTACTTGCCATTAAGAACAGGCTGTTAAACCGCTCAGGCTGAGGACCTGCAGATGGTTGGCTTGAGCCAGCTGATGCGTTCAGAGCAGAGACAGCCTCCAGGACAAGGAGAGGCAATTTCATGATAAGGAGGAGGCACAGGGAGTGAGGGGCAGGGAGAGGCCTGGTTAGGCTCCTGGGAATGGGTCCTTCCTGCCTGCCCCGCACTGTTGATGGTGCGTGGCACAGCTGGTCGGTACTGGGTCGTTGCGTGGAATTAATGGCTCCCATACTTTGGGAAGCTCCGTGGTGCCTGGCACGTGGCTGACACTGGGAAGTCACTTTGCTTCTTTAAAATTTCCCCCAAGTCCTCTCCGTTCATTCTCCCATCTGCACACACAAAGCCCAAGTCCTGTTTTTTCTGGAGCTCTCTTGCCTCCTCCACTCCGCCCCTCCTTCCCACGGGCCCGGTGTCTCCTCCCTGGACCTCAGGTACCTTGTCCAGACCTGGCCGGGTTTGCTGGGAAGCTCTGCTCAGCTCCGCTGCTTCTGAAACACAGGGCCACCTCTTCCATGAGCCTGGATGCTGAGGGGCTCGCCGGTGACGCCCCACAGCCCGCACCCGCTCAGACCCCGCGCGCCGAGGGCTTCTGCCCACGGCCGCCCTCAGCAGGCTCGCTGCCCGGCTCCTTCACGCCCATACCGTTCATCCGGGCTCCCCTTCACAGAACAGGGTGGACGCAACTCCCTGCAGGCCTGGGCCCTCTCCATGGGCTCAGCTGGAACCCGAGGAACAGAGCAGTTTCCGCGACGACCCCCTCGTCACCTGGGGAGCCTGGGAGGGCACCTGGTCGGTGCAGTGTCTGTGGCAGGCCCACGCGAGGGTGAGGGCTGGCGTGTCCGGCGCCGAGCGCCCTGCAAGCGGCCTCGCCTGGTCCTCCCGCTGGATCCGCGGCAGCCTGGCCTGCTTGCTGGTGACCCGCCTGGGCCGCCCTCCCTCTGAGGCAGCGTCCCCTTCTGTTTGGGCTCTCTCTCACTGCCACAGGGTCTGACACTTTCTTATTTCCTTATTTTGTTAGGTGACCTGAATTATAATGCTCTTCTTTCTGGGAAACACGGGTGTTTCTGTATGTTGTTGCTGTGTTAGTCGGTCAGTTGCGTCCAACTCTTGGCAACCCCGTGGACTGCAGCTCGCCAGGCTTCTCTTCCATGGGGTTCTCTGTGTGCTGGTTTGCTAGTTTTTCAGGAGATGAGAAGTTCTTGTATTATGGAATCGATTTTTCTTTTTTGTTGTGTTTAACCGTGTAGTATATTCTTGAATCTTGGATAGGAAAAGTAAACATCAGGGAAAATGAGAGGATTTAGCAGCTAAAGTAACGAAAATAACCTTTTTGTTTTTGACTACCACTTGATTATTAAGCTGATTAATGCAAATTTAAATGCAAAAAAATGGGGGCAATTTCTAAGTTCTTGACCACTTTTTTGCTTAAGAGGAATAACTGCCCTTGAGTCAGTTTTTGGGCCGAGGGTAGGGTAGTGATAGCATAGCATAGGTTTTTAGTTTTTAGCTGTTTGTTTGTTAGTAATAACTTTGGGTGCAAACATGACTGTTTTCTTTCTCTAGCTCCCAAAGGCAAACATTTCCTTTTCTGGTTAGTATCATTGTGAGTGAGCTAAATGCTTTACTGTGGAAAAGAAAAGTCTAAAGGTTCATGTTGTTACAGCTTCCGTTGTCTTTTTCTCCTTCCTCTGAACTCGCGCACTGAGGACAGTGCACCCTGAGAGGGGTCTCTTAGCGTCTCAGTTAAATGTCTGTAACCCTCTGCCTGGGGCATGCCTTCGCCATAGCCTGCCACCGCACTGGAAGGATACCCTCTCTAGAAAAACAAGGTGACCGTAGCTAGGGAATTTGCTGAGATGGCTCCAGAGATGGGAGTCAGAGGTTGGAGAAACGTGTCAGAACTAACAGCACGGCTAGGAGTCACTGGGGTGTGTAATACACAGTTGCTTGTTCAGGAGCCTAAGCAAAATGTGCAGGCCTCCTTACACAGGGCAAGAGAGTGTGTGACCCTGGGGGGCGCACTCCTGGGTCTCTGCACACACACTGCGCCGTCAGCGTTAGTGCGGCTTCCTGTGACGGGCGGTCTTGCCTTTGCAACTCCCGCAACTGAAACTGCCTCCTGTGTTGTGAGGTGCCTTGAGCTTGACGTGGTTTCTCTTGCTCCAGGGGTGCAGCTGGTGCTTGAGGACGGCTTCACCTCTCCAGGCTGATGAGCTAGTCTTTCTTAGGACTGAGCTTCCTGCAGTCTGGGTGATAGTAACTGTTTAGCCTCAGGCGGGGGCCTGTGAGAGGCGCGGAGAGCTCAGTGTAAAATAGGAACTTCCTTCAGGCTGAGATGGTTTCTTGTTGGCGCTGCAGCATGGATTCGAGGTGCTGTGGGGAGAGAGGCCTTCGTTTGTTCCGTAGCACCGATCAGGGTTTGCTTTCAAGGGAGAAGCACTAGTTTCAGTTGTGAACTATTTTAGAAAATAGTTGGAGGATTTGGTCCATTTTCTTTACGAAATGAAATCAATAAAGGACTTTGACTTCAAGTTGCTAAAAATCTACTGATGGTAGGCTTAGGGTGAAATATTTGTTTGTATTACAAGGATTATATGTAACATTAGAATTTGTAGAGATTTTTAAATTTAGGTCTCTGTAGAATTTGTGTTTATTTTTTCGGTGAACTCGATCAGATGTCAGAATGGTTATATTTTATCTAAGCCTTGGAAACCCACAGCTATCTGCTGTTTATGTTGAAAACAGAGAGGCTGGTCTGGCACGTGCTTATAGTTTTAGTGTGACTTAGTGAGAGTGTGTGTGAGAGGCAAACACAGGGATCCCTGGTGGCTCAGCTGGTAAAGAATCTGCCCACCATGCGGGAGACCCCGGTTCCATCCCTGGATTGGGAAGATCCCCTGGAGAAGGGAATGGCTACCCACTCCAGGATTCTTGTCTGAAGAATTCCGTGGACACAGGAGCCTGGTGGGCTGCAGTCCACGGGGTCTCAGAGCCAGAGACGACTGAGGGACGACTGCACACTGCGTGTGACACGCACACGCGTTCTGAGTGTCGCTCCTGGTGCGTCATGTCAAGTTGACGTGCTCATGTGTAGGTCACTGCACTTTAGGTAGAAGCTGGGCTTGCCGTGGGTGACCTGAGCTCTGGTGCAGAAGAGGAGCACCCTGTGTTGCTGTGTGTGTGGTGCCTGTTATTGCTCTTCTTGACTGGAGGGTAGCCCTCACTCGGGAGAAGGGCTGGGAGCTCGCCCGTAAGGAAAGCAAAGCGGCCCCGGGACCCCGTGCACCGCGTGGTCCTGCCTCACCTTTGACAGAGAGGAGGCCCAACCGCTGTGCCGTGTCTCGTCCTGTTGGCCCACGGCAGGCACCGGTCTCTCCGGAAAACTCAAGTGCTGCTGACGAATTACATGACGTTTTAGTTCCTTACATTTTGCAAAAATGGCTTTGTGCTTTTCAGAGCACATTAGTTACTTCTATCACATGCATCGTCACTGAATCCTTAAGTAAAAGAACACACAGTGTGGGCTCTGGTCCTGCTCTCACAGGTGAACAGACTCGGAGGCCCCGCGGCCGAGCCTTCCGGTCCTGGGGTGGCCACGGTGACAGGGTGGGCCTGGCGCCCAGTGTCGCCTCCTGTCCGGGGGCCGCCCCGGCCTCGGGTGCTCCCTGCCCTCAGCCAGCACTCCCCGGGGCCGTCCTGGCGCCTTGTTCTGAGCGTGGGTCCTCTCGGACGGGGGCACCGCACTCGGGCACAGGGCTGCTCGCGTGCTCTGAGCTCCCCTAGCGCCCCGCGCCACTCCTCTGCTGCTGTGTTGCCGTGTGTGTGATGCTGGTGGCAGTAACCCCAGAGGCGCTGGCAGACTTACTAGCTTCAAGAGGCACAGTTTGTCCCATCCAGCGGGCGTCATGGTGAAGGCTGCTGGGACGTTCTCCACCTTGGAAGCTAGCTTTGGTGATTGTCACCTGATGTTTCATCAGTGAACATGGTTTTAATGTACCCTGAAGAGTAGAGCTATTCCAGTTGAGCTGTTTCAAATCCTGAAAGATGATGCTGTGAAAGTGCTGCACTCAGTATGCCAGCAAATTTGGAAAACTCAGCAGTGGCCACAGGACTGGAAAAGGTCAGTGTTCATTCCACTCCCAAAGAAAGGCAGTGCCAAAGAATGCTCAAACTACTGCACAATCGCACTCATCTCACACACTAGTAAAGTAATGCTCAAAGTTCTCCAAGTCAGGCTTCAGCAATACGTGAACCGTGAACTTCCTGATGTTCGAGCTGGTTTTAGAAAAGGCAGAGGAACCAGAGATCAAATTGCCAACATCTGTTGGATCATCAAAAAAGCAAGAGAGTTCCAAAAAGACATCTGTTTCTGTTTTATTGACATGCCAAAGCCTTTGACTGTGTGGATCACAATAAACTATGGAAAATTCTGAAAGAGATGGGAATACCAGACCACCTGACCTGCCTCTTGAGAAACCTATATGCAGGTCAGGAAGCAGCGGTTAGAACTGGACATGGAACAACAAACTGGCTCCAAATAGGAAAAGGAGTATGTCAAGGCTGTATATTGTCACCCTGCTTATTTAACTTCTATGCAGAGAACATCATGAGAAACACTGGGCTGGAAGAAGCACAAGGTGGAATCAGGATTGCCGGGAGAAATATCAATAACCTCAGATAAGCAGATGACACCACCCTTATGGCAGAAAGTGAAGAGGAGCTAAAAAGCCTCTTGATGAAAGTGAAAGAGGAGAGTGAAAAAGTTGGCTTAAAGCTCAACATTCAGAAAACGAAGATCATGGCATCTGGTCCCATCACTTCATGGGAAATTGATGGGGAAACGGTGGAAACAGTGTCAGACTTTATTTTTGGGGGCTCCAAAATCACTGCAGATGGTGATTGCAGCCATGAAATTAAAAGACGCTTACTCCTTGGAAGGAAAGTTATGACCAACCTAGATAGTATATTCAAAAGCAGAGCCATTACTTTGCCAGCAAAGGTCCTTCTAGTCAAGGCTATGGTTTTTCCAGTGGTCATATATGGATGTGAGAGTTGGACTGTGAAGAAAGCTGAGTTCTGAAGAATTGATGCTTTTGAACTGTGGTGTTGGAGAAGACTCTTGAGAGTCCCTTGGACTGCAAGGAGATCCAACCAGTCCATCCTAAAGGAAATCAGCCTTGGGTGTTCATTTGAAGGAATGATGCTAAAGCTGAAACTCCAGTGCTTTGGCCACCTCATGTGAAGAGTTGACTCATTGGAAAAGACTCTGATGCTGGGAGGGATTGGGGGCAGGAGGAGAAGGGGACGACCGAGGATGAGATGACTGCATGGCATCACTGACTTGATGGACATGAGTTTGGGTGAACTCTGGAAGTTGGTGATGGACAGGGAGGCCAGGCGTGCTGCGATTCATGGGGTCGCAAAGAGTCGGACACACCTGAGCAGCTGAACTGAAGAGTGGAAGCTCAGTGGCAGCCAGTCACCTGAATGCAGGCGCACAGTTTCCTAGGGAAGGGACGTGGGAACTTGGCACGCGCGTGTGCACAGTTGCTCGGCGCTGTTCTGGGGTTGGAGGGTGTCAGGCGCTTTCGTTCTGTTACGTTTATGAACCCCTTTCACCACGTTTCTCACGTAGCTGCCGCAGACTGCATTCTGCTTATGAGCATTTCCGATTCAGATGACAGTTTGTTGCAAATTTTTCCTCCAATTATAAAGTACCTGTTTCTGGAAGTTAGCAGTGATTTTTGTTGTGTGGCCCTTTCCTAGCCATGTAATACAGTTATTCAGTCTGTGTTGTGGACATTTTTTTTTTTTACAAGATGCTTTTTTTGAAGAGCTTTTGTTACATCCACATTATTAGAATGGGCTGATACGGATCAAGGAAATGGTTTTGTTTTGAAACTGGACTTTAGTGGCCTTGGCTAAATTTGCCAGTCCCTTTCAGTGATGGTAGTTGTTTATCTTAATCTTTCCAATTTAATTTCTCTTCTTTTGCAAAATGAATAGCAGCAGTTTTGAGTCAGTGCAGTGGGTCACCTTTCCGTCCGCAGCTGCTGGGCGTGGCCGCGCAAGCCTTCAGTGGAACGACTCTTGTCGCATTTGTTTTGGTTTTGGTCTAAGTCATAAGCCTTGTACAGTTGGTTTTGGTGCGTGGAACTTTACTTTGTATCTTCCAATCAAATTAGAAAGTACCCGTACCTGCATCTATTGATCCATTTTGCAAACTGTAAAGCATTTTCATGCGCACTCTACAGTGTGGTGTGGTTTCCGGCTGTGCCACGGGGTGAAGTGGACTTGAAGGCCACACGGAGCTGGCGTCCTGGCTGCGCCTCTCCTGTGTGAGCCCCCGTAAGGCCCCCAGCCTATCTGACTTCCTCTTTCTTCCACTGTGAAGTGGGGACGATTCTGAGACTATTATGAGTTGCAGGGATTCCATGAGCTCAGATCATCCACGTAAATAAAGCCTGTGGCCCAGTGCCCGACACCCACTGATCATGTTACCATCATTAGCTGTTAACAGTCCTGCCACATCCCCAGGCTGTAAGTCGTTTTCTACAGTATAAAGCACCGTCAGCCTTGATTTGACTCTCTGAGCTTGATTTCCAGTGTGAAAATCCTGCGTTGTAACCAGTGCAGAAGAGTCCTCCACTCTCATCAGACCCCTGGTCTCTGGCGGCGGCAGCACCACGGAGGGCGCGAGGTGTTCATTGCTGTGTCGCTTCTTGGTTCCTTTCCAGCGTCCCTGTGCTTGATTTTCAGATTGAGAGCTCGAGATGTGGTTCTTGACGTTTGCCCGCGCGCGTGCTTGGTTGATTCAGCTGTGTCTGACCGTTTCCGCCCCCCCCGCATGGACTGTGGCTGTGGATTCCCAGGCAAGGGTACTGGAGTGGGTTGCCATTCCCTTCTCCAGGGGATCTTCCCAACCCAGGGATGGAACCTGGGTCTCCTGCACTGCATGAGATGTATAGCCGGAATTGTTTAATTGTTTGGAGAATGTGCTCCGCGAACGCTTCAGGTGTGTGGTCTGCGCTGGCCCGAGCCCCGAACTTCTCCAGCACCGCCCGCCCCCAGCCTGCTGCGCACACAGACCCGCTTCCCTTTCTGCCATTCCCTGGCAGAGATGTTGTCGGTGTTCATCTTAAGGAGGGTGTTTGGGGTTTTCCAACCTGGAAAAATTCGTTATATTGATAAAACACAGAATCTCTGTTTTTTTCCTTTAAAGTTTCATGTCACTTTCTGAGAGATTTCAGAACTCCTGACCATTTTGTTAAAAAAATACCAACTAGAAACATTAATAGAGTAATGGAGCAAAATAAACTCCACATTTGCAAACAGAACTCTCTCGTTGCCAGCCCTGCCTCTCCCAGATAGCCTGGTGTCGCGGGTTCTTCCACCGGGGCAGCTGCGTCAGCCTCTTCCTGGGGTGTGTGTCTTCTCTTTTCTAGAAAATTCGGCAAGAGGTGCTGGGAAGTGAGTACTGTCGTGGGCTGAGAGGCTTTCACTTTCCCTTTCAGTATCCTGCTTACCACTTTTTATCCCCGAGTGATCTTTTCAAGCTGTTTACCTGTTACGTGGGATGAACCGCCTCAGCAGAAACCGTGTCGCGAGTCTGCGCTCTGACATCGCGTGCGCGCCGAGGCTTCTTGCCGTGAAGCGCAGTGGTTCGCACTTAGTGACATTAAGTAAAAGGAAACCCCGGGCGGCGCCGGCCGCGAGCGGTGGCGCCAGCTTCTCCGCTGTCTGGGGAGCGGCTCAGAGCGGTGCCCGGCTGGCGGGCCCCACAGATGAGCGGAGGCGCACGCCACGCCAGGCGGGCACGGGGCTCTTCAGGTGTGAGGTGGCTTCTCAGGGCATTTTCTGTTAATTTTTTTTAAACCTTAATAGTCAAATGCTCTATATTTACAAAGCTGCAAATACTGTACATCCTCATTGAAGTATTGTCATAAAAGGACTGCGATTGAGCCTGTGAAGGTAAAGTACTGCATTGCAAATGGTTTGCCGTTTTCAAATGATACTAATTTGTCACATTTGCAGTAACACTGTCTGTTAGCTGCAGCGTCAAAAATGACGGGGATGTGGGATTGTTGTCGTATACATTATATGCGTTTCGACCCTACGCTAGGGTGAGGAGTATCATACTTAATTGTTTTCTTAACTTTAAAATTTTTATGATCAAATATTGCAATCAACTTTAAGACTGGTGTTGCAATCTAGTGAGAAGCCAAGGTCCCCACCTCTTGTATTTTGCACATTTGACCTTAATGTAAGATAGCTTTCTTTTGAAAAAGGAGCTTTATATAAAAAAAAATCATCCTGTATAACTTCATTCTCTGTATAGGAATATACATGAACATATCCATTTGATATTTTTATGTGTAACTGTTTTATACTCTCTGCAGATGTGACGGTTTAGCATTACTTTTAGAGTATCCATTTTTCATCGTGATAATCTGAATTCTTTTCAAATGTGTGAACTGAAGAGCAAGTGTAAGAGGACAAGAAGGCCTTATGTAGCACTTTTCAGTAGATGAGTTAAACCTTAAAGAAACCATGTCAGCTGCCAGCTTTCAGCAGCTGTTCGAGGACATGGTCCTGGCCACCCACCAAGCAGTCAGGCACTTTTTAGCAGGCTGAGTACTTGCTAGTGAATCGAATGAAAGTAATCTTTGTTCGCATCAATCTTAGATGCTATTCGGAGGAACCCACATTAAAAAGCAAAGAAGTAGACAGCCACACACGTGACACATGCTCTGGAGGGAAAGGACAGCGACGAGAGCAGGAGGGTGGTCACAGGAGGCGAGGGTGAGGTTGAGACCCCAGGGGTGGAAAGGTGAGGGAAGAGTTGAGCCCGACAGGCAGGAGGAGGACCGCGTGTGCGGGGTCTGGGGGTGGGCACCCGGGAAGGAGCAGCCAGCCAACGCCCGTCTGAAGCCTGTGCGCCATCCTGGAGCCTGGCCCTGCTTACCTGTGGGCATGGCTCACGATCCAGCGATGGGGTGTGGCGCCCAGGAGCTCCCCCTCCTCACCAGGCGTGTGTGGGGTAGCTGCCACGCCGTGTCCTGGGATGGGCAGGCCCTGGGGACCGGGCACCCACCTGCCGGCCTGCCATTACAGAGTTCAGGGTCCAGTGAGGGGCAGGTGAGTCCTCTGTGGTGCTGCTGGTGACCCCGTGAACGGTATCGAGCACTGATCTGTAGCCTCCCTGCCACGAGCGAGCGGAACCGGCGCGCGTTTGCCAGCTCAGGAAGGACCCAGGCGCGCAGGCCCTTTGAGGGTAAGGTCATGGCTACTGTGGGTGAGTGGGGTCACGGTGGGATCCTGACTGCGGTGCCCCCTGCCTCCCTTAAGAGCACAGCTAACCCAGCAGTGATTGTGGGCGCTGGGAGCTGTGGCCACGCCCAGCAGGGTGTGAGACAGGCCACCTGCCCGCATCCGCGCCTTCTGGCCTGCCTGACTGGAGCTGGGGGTGGCTCCCTACTACTCAGGCCGGCTTCTCTGCTGTCCCGAGTGTGGGGCGCTAGATTGAAGAGCAAACTGGGAGTGGAGTGACCCGGGTTTTCCTCTCACCTGCAGTGCGCTCCCAGGCGTAGAAAGACTTGGTTAATTAATGTTGACTGTTGCATGTGTTTGGGCCTTGCGGATTGCTAGGGGCAGCACCATACGGCTGTGCAGAGGCCCCCCGGGGTCACAGTGCACTCCCGCCTGTGGGCTCCTCCGTTCAGACGGCAGGGGAATTGAAACTTGATTTGGGAAGTTATGTCTTTGTTGGAAAACTGCATATTCCAACATAATATGCAGTTTTTGTTTTGTTTTTCTCAGCAGTTAAGGATGTTTCTTTCTGAACTCACAACAGTTCTTTGTATGCTATTGGGATTGTATATGATTGGTCCTTTCCCAAAAAGTTTTTAATTTTGAGGACTTTTTCAGGGTTCAGGACTCTTAAGCTTCTTAGTGTTGTCATTATCTGAAAACAAGGTGGTTGGTTTTTGGTTTTATTTTGTTTTCTGAGGGAATTACTTGTAATAGGCTCCAGAAGCCGAAATAGCTTTTTTTTTCTAATTTAGATTTTAAAGCACGTCTGTGCCCACAGTAGGCACCGTCCGGTCTCACCGTCAGTAGCCGCTGAGCCTCCGTCTGTGTTGGTTCGTTGCTGTGTTTTCTTCCAGTCTTCGGATACAGTGTTGCCTGTTGAGTTAAACTCCCCTATAGTTTCTGTGCAGAATTCATATCTTCTTCATTTAATGTTGTACCATTAGCATTTACTGGAAGGAGGTGATTTTCTCAGGACCGGTACGGTGTTAAAGTGGATGTGGATTTCTGATGTGCACGGCCAGCTCCTTCCAGCAGCCACACGGGAGTGTCTTGTGAAGCGTGGTGGTGGTGACGGGTCGTCCTGTCGTGACGCTGCTCTGCTGAGAGGGTCGCACACGGCGTCCGAGCTCGCCCACCGCTTAGGGCTGCCTCCTGCCGCACTCCCGAAAATGTGCGTTTGAATTTTCAGGGAGTGAGGTTTTATAAGGAAATACTGTCTGCCACTCTGAAGCCTGCATTTTAAAGAAGGGGCTGTAATTCTTTTGTAGGCTTTTGAAAATAATTGATACTTCAGAAGTGAAGTTGCTCAGTCGTGTGTGACTCTCTGCAATCCTGTGGGCGTTACCCACCAGGCTCTCCCGTCCATGGGATTCTCCAGGCAGGAACACTGGAGTTGGTGCCATTCTCTTCTCCAGGGGATGTTCCCGACCCAGGGATCAAACCCAGGTCTCCCGCATTGCAGGCAGACACTTTACCCTCTGAGCCACCAGGGAAGTCCCAGTTGATACTTTAAGATAACAAAACTGAACACCATATAAGTGTAAGACATGTGCATTTCTAACTTATTAAACATACGGTCAAACTGTCTTTTTCTGTCTCTCCAGGATGAAGCATTTTAATAAAGTCCTTCGTCCTTCATTTTTTGGTAACATCTGTAGTAGAATTATTAAGCTCCGTTTACATTTTGTGTTATATGAATATTGGAATTTGGTGGGACTACAGGAATACTGTTATAAACTAAGATCATTAGCTTTAAGTCATTTGGGTGATAAGTCTAATTAGAAAACCTGATATTAAAAGATTGTATTTGTGAGCAGTGGCAAGAAAGTGTCAGTTTATAAAGTAAAGCGCTAACTTCTTTCCCAAAGTCTTATTACTAGTGGTGTGTACCACTTTGTTTTTCTAGCTTATATGCAAGAGAAAGCTGAAGCTGTTTAAATTAGAGGTATTCTTTCCAAAATTCTGCTTAGGTTATTATAACTTAGCTTAGTCTGGAGAGATATTTAATTTGAAAAAAATGTTTGGGTGCTTTTTAATATGACCGACTAATTTTGGCTCTTTTGAGTGGTGCACATAGAGGATGCTAATGGGATATTTGTAAGCGCATTCAGCTGGACTCCACTTAATTTAGACCTATCCACTGAGCAAGGGAAGAGTCCTTATATTTCTTTGAATGTAAATAAACACAGTCTTTCTCCCTGTGAACCACGCGCCAGGCGTGAGTGGTGGCACTTTGAAGGATGCTTTGGCGGTGAAGGTGAGGCAGCCGCCCTTACCAAACTCGTGCTGTGCATCACTGCAGTGCCCGGCGATGTTTTCTCCAGAGAAAAATGAATAAAGTCATTTTAAAAAAAAAGAGCCGGTCATCTCGAAGATGAGGAGCAGTAAAGTGGGTCCTTTGTGGAGACCAGGCAGAAGGAGCGCGTCTGGAAGGGCAGGGGAAGGAGAGAAGTGAGCTGCGGGAGGTGGGAGCCAGGCACAGGAGCACACCACGCCCACTGGCGCGGGGAGCTCACTGGCCTCATCACCACCTCTTTCTTCAAAACAAAAACTATGGGGGAGACACCCTGGGGCCCATCCAGCAAGAAGTATTGCCTCCTGCCTTTATTACCAGCCACATCCTTAGACTGGAATGAGAAGTCCCGATTCACTAACCAGCTTTAACCTCAAACATTTCCATTTTGTTCCTTGTTTATATTTGGCATTTGATTCTTGCTGTAAACCTTATATATAAGTAAATGCCAGATGGAAAGGCTTATGTTACACAGAGTCTATTCATAGACTATTTAAAGTCTCCTCTAAAGTCTATTTAGATGTGGCTTCACCAGGATATTTGCAGGGCTGAAATTACCAGTGTATACAAATATGAATTACTGATTCAAAAAAAAAAAAACCCTTCTAGGTCACTTTTAAAGGCAAGTTAATAAGTTTCCTATTGAGTAGATGTTCTTTAAACATACATATGGTGAAGCCTACTAAATGAGTATTCAGGAAACATGTCTACCTGGCCTAGTTTGAGGATTGTAAGATGGATGGAAAGTAAAGGCGCGTTATAGGTGTACAGAAACACCTTCCAATGACAGGCGGGGCAGCACCGCCTGGCAGGCCAGCTCACAGCTGGGATCAGTGTAAGAAGGAAAGAGCTTTGTCATTTTCTCTCACCTCTTGATTCTGTTTCCTCTTTGAAATTCTCCAGACTTGGCCGGTGGAAGGGCTTGAACTGCACAGCAGGCGTGAGAGCCGCGGCGCCGCTGGGCTTGGCTGTTGGAGGCGCAGGCCTCTGCTTTGCAGTTCACTGCTCCTCAGGACGCATGCGCTGGTCACGGTGCTTGCCTAGTGGCCGCTCTCTACGTAAAGAAGAGCTGGATGTTGAGAACCACGCATGTGCTTAGATCTCAGAGGAAAACTTCTCACTGCTTAATTATCCTGATGATTCAGATTTTCTTTGAATTCTAGTATTTCTTGTACTACCATATTTACTCATAAAAACCATTAAGTAGTGCTAGTCTCATAACTGGGGCTTCGCTGCAGGCTCAGTGGTAAACAGTCCACCTCCCAAAGCAGGAGACGAAGGTTTGATCCTTGGGTCAGGAAGATCCCCTGAAGAAGGAAATGGCAACCCACTCCAGTATTCTTCCCTGGGAAATTGCATGAACAGAGGAGCCTGGTGGTCTACAGCCTGTGGGGCTGCAAAGAGGCAAATGCGACTTGGTGACTAAAGAGCAACAGCAGTCTCGTAACTAGAAGGGCCTCAACACATTAAAATGGGATGCTTCCATTAAGAAGCACTTACATTTTTCTAATTGACTTTCAGTTCAGTTCAGTTACTCAGTCGTGTCCGACTCTTTGCGACCCCATGGATCGCAGCACGCCCGGCCTCCCTGTCCATCACCATCTCCCAGAGTTCACTCAGACTCACGTCCATCGAGTTAGTGATGCCATCCAGCCATCTCATCCTCAGTCGTCCCCTTTTCCTCCTGCCCCCAATCCCTTCCAGCATCAGAGTCTTTTCCAATGAGTCAGCTCTTCGCATGAGGTGGCCAAAGTACTGGAGTTTCAGCTTTAGCATCATTCCTTCCAAAGAAATCCCAGGGCTGATCTTCAGAATGGACTGGTTGGATCTCCTTGCAGTCCAAGGGACTCTCAAGAGTCTTCTCCAACACCGCAGTTCAAAAGCATCAATTCTTCGGCGCTCAGCCTTCTTCACAGTCCAACTCTCACATCCATACATGACCACAGGAAAAACCACAGCCTTGACTAGATGGACCTTAGTCGGCAAAGTAATGTCTCTGCTTTTGAATATGCTATCTAGGTTGGTCATAACTTTTCTTCCAAGGAGTAAGCATAAGAATTGACTTTATTCACAGTGAATTTTCTACCATTTATGAGACATACCTAATCAGCCTACAGTTAGTTCTAGACATTTTACAAGATTAAGCATTTTAGTAACAAGCTAAAATCCGCTGCAGTACTTACAGTTCACATTTGATTGAATTTTATCAGCTCTTTTCTTTCTAAAGTGTAATTTTTACCTGTTTACCTGGTAAAAAGATAGACTGCTCTTGAACAGATTGCTTTGGTTTATTTACCTGTCATGCTAAGTTCAGGTGTCTGTTGAAGAAGCAAATTAATTTTATAACAAATTGAGGTTTTCAGTTCCTTAGGGCCCTGCTGCTAAAATATACAAGCAGCTCTGATAGTTGTTCTTGTCTGTGCTTTTTAGCTGCTTACTTGATTACAGCTGCAGCACCAGTTTCATTGACTTGTAACCACGGGAGGCTCTGGGAGCTCACCTTTGAAGGCTGTGGGCTGTGTGGGACGTTTGAAAACGGGCTCTCGGGGCACGGAGAGGAAAGCAGCCGGAGCTGCAGTAACACAGGCAGTAAAGCGCCTCTGAGCCACCACGCCAGTCTTCGGAAAGAGAGCTCTGCTCGTGGGCTTAGTTCCGATCTTCAGGTCACAGTTCAGATATGGCAAAGGAAGGCCTGATGCTTTTCCTGTGAAACCTAGTGCAACTCAAGTAAATGTTGCTTGAAATCTACTTTGGTCATAAGATAAAGCTAAATAAGTTTCTAATATAGATTCTTAATATTCTTGGCATTTTCACAAAGCTTTTTAAAAACCCTAGCTGGTTTCGTATCAGTTCAGTCGCTCAGTCGTGTCCGACTCTTTGCGACCCCATGAATCGCAGCACGCCAGGCCTCCCTGTCCATCACCATCTCCCTGAGTTCACTCAGACTCACGTCCATCAAGTCCGTGATGCCATCCAGCCATCTCATCCTCTGTCATCCCCCTTCTCCTCCTGCCCCCAATCCCTCCCAGCATCAGAGTCTTTTCCAATGAGTCAACTCTTCGCATGAGGTGGCCAAAGTACTGGAGTTTCAGCTTCAGCATCATTCCTTCCAAAGAACACCCAGGGCTGATCTCCTTCAGAATGGACTGGTTGGATCTCCTTGCAGTCCAAGGGATGCTCAAGAGTCTTCTCCAACACCACAGTTCAAAAGCATCAATTCTTCGGCGCTCAGCCGCCTTCACAGTCCAACTCTCACATCCATATATGACCACTGGAAAAACCATAGCCTTGACTAGACGGACCTTTGTTGGCAAATCAATATCAAAAAGATAAAATTAATATGAGGGACTTCCTGGTGATCCAGTAGTTAAGACTGCGCTCCCAATGCAGGGGCCTGGGTTTGATCCCTGGTGGGGGAACTAGATTCCAGAGGCTGCATGTTAAGATCCAACATATCTAAATGAATAAATAAAAATAACTTTTTTAAAAGAAGATAATATGAAATCCAGTTTTGAATAAAATATTCAATATGTCCAGACCTGAACTGATACTGGCATTGGCTCCTCAGAATCACTTCTTGTGGGACTTGTTAAAATTTTGATTTGGTGGAACTGTGCTAGGCCTAGGGAATCTTTGTTGTTAAGGAGCACCCTCTTCAAAAATTCCTGTCACAGGCTCAATGGTATGATATTTTAGCCTTCACATGCCAAAGGACAAAATCAAGGGCATTTTGTAGGTATTTGTGTTAACAAGAGAGAATCCAAACTTCCACAGCCTTTTTATTGAAGAAATCCATAATAGTAAGTTGCACACCGTGTTTCTTAGTGCAGGTTTACTGATGAGAGTTAGATTCTTCTGGAAGGGAACAGCGTGTTGCTTACGGGAGGCCTCTGCTGTCGCCAGAATCGGGCGGGTGCTCACCGTTTGTGTGGACCTGGAGCGAGGCCGCGCATCCCACCCACGGACGGTGGTGCAGTCGGGCCTGTGGTCCTAGCAGGAGAGACCCGGGACAGTTCCGTTGCATCCTCTCAGTGTTTGCCTCTGGGCATGGCCTTTATGTTGCAGCTTTGCTGTCGCCATAGCTGAGTATGGATGCATTTTTTTGAACACTTGCATTTTGGTCTGAAAGATGTTGCTAGAACTATGTTTTATTTTAGAAATATCCGTCTGCTGTATGTTTGCATGAAATGGAGGCCCACTGTTTTAACTTGACAGCAGAGAACATGTTTTAAGTGGTTGGACATTGCTTGTAATTCCAGGAATGCCGATTGTCAGTGATTTTTGCATGCATGTGCGTGCTCAGTCATGTCTGACTCTTTACGACCCCAGGGACTGTAGCCCGCCAGGCTCCTCTGTCCATGGGATTTTCCAGGCAAGAGTACTGGAGTGGGGTGCCATTTTCTTCTCCAAGGGATCTTCCCCACCCAGGGATTGAACCCTCATCTCCTGCATTGGTGGGTGGATTCTTCACCACTGAACCACCTGGGAAGCCCCTACCTACATAATGTATTTTGCCTTTAGGTTTGGATTGAACTTACTGGGAAGTGTAGTCAAGTCTTACCCAAAGCTGATTTTGAAAAGCCCTTCATTGTTCTGTTTTAGTGGTTGAAGGTGGGTTCTTGTTGTAGAAAAAATTGGTTTCATCCATTAGTTCAAAAATCTCACTGAAAATTTACATCTGCTGAGACATGGGACTGGTGTAATAGGGCAGGTCAGCGTACTCAGCTTTTCTTGGTGACCCAGCTCGTGGGCCTGGTGACAGTCCCATCCGTGAGAGTGGATTAAATCTTTCGTTAACAGCGCTGGTTCTGTGAGCCAGTGTAGGCCTCAGGTGTTTCCTGCAGAGTCCGTGCTGGTGAAGAGTGGGGGGGGGGGGGGTTAGTCGCTCAGTCGTCTCTGACTGCTGTGACCCATGGACTGCAGCCCTCTGGGCTCCTCTGTCCGTGGGATTCTCCAGACAAGAACACTGGAGTGGGTTGCCATTCCCTTCTCCAGGGGAGCCTTCCCGAAGAATCTGTGGTGTGACCGTTTGCACACTCTGAAGTGGCCTTTTCTGCTCCACCCCCTTTGCCGCTGGCGGTCGCGCAGCCGGCTCGCTCGGGCTCCGTCGTCGGGCGGTTCGCGCTCGGCGCTGACCCCTTGAGGAAACCACCGCTGGGCGGTGCGGGCCGTGCTCCCGCGGCTCCCGGAGGCCCGCCGGCCCTCAGCTGCAGCCCCGTTTCCGTTTTTGCCTCGTGGGAAGTCCTGTGATGCGCTGTTCCGCGTAACACGTCCGCGCCCCTGCCTGGCTCTCCGTGCGGCGGCGTTCCGTTCCGAGGGCTCGCTCTGGCGCCGTGGTGCCCAGCGCCGTCCGCCCGCGGTGCGTGTGGCGCCCGCGCCCCCTGGCTCTGCCCGCGGAGACGGCGTTTCTGACGCGGGCCCGCTGCCCAGGGGCGACGTCGAGGCCGCTGCCCGCGCAGGCTCGGCCCCGTGCGCTGCACGAGCTGTGGCTGACGGGCTGGACTCCGGGTCGGCGCGGCGCGGGCCCCTGGCCTCACCCGCCGCGCCGTCTGGCCCTGGGGCCGCCGTCAGCCCCGGCCTCGTCAGCAGCGGAGCCTGTGGGCGCCGAGCCGGCCGCCGCGGCAGCCCGGGAGCGCACCTCCGCCTTTCAGACAGGAAAGCCCTAGGGGATGGCCTCGAACGTCGTAAATCTAAACAGTCGTAAATGGGAAACGGCTTTTCTTTGGAAGTTTACGAAGTTCTCTTCAGTGGTACAACGCATACCGAGGAGAGTTAAGACGGCGCCTCAAGTCATAACCGACGAAGAGCGAGTCCCGAGCCCCCGCGCCCCTTGCCGCGCACCTTCAGGTCCCCCGCGGACGGAGCCGCCCGCTCCAGGCGTCGCAGGCCTTCACTTTAAACCAGCCGCGCAAACTGAAACTGCTGCTCGGGCACAAGTTTGGTGGTTATCCGTGGAACCAGGGGACTTCCTCGTTTTACCGACCGTTAGGTTGAGGCTCAGCGGAGTTTAGGGGCTTGCCAGCTCGCTCAGCGTCGAGGAGAGGCCTCGAATCAAAGGTGGTGTTAGACGGGGAAGACTTCGATCACCTCGGAAGTGGTCCGGGCACAGGACTGCGGGAGGTCGGCCGGTTCTTCGCAGTTCGTTCCCGAGCCTGGGGGAGCCGAGGGGCCCGCCGGGCGTGCTGAGGGCGGCGCCGGGCTTGCGCTCGGCCTCGGGGCGCTCGCCCAGACAGAGGCTCCTGAGAACAGCGTGCCGCTCATTTCCCGTCCTTCGTGGTTCCGTGGCGAGTAACACACATTTTATATGTATTTTAAGAAATGTTTGTTTGTTGAGCTGCTCCGGATCTTAGTTGCCCGTTTGAACTTTGGTTGTGGCATGAGAGCTCGAGTTCCCTGACCAGGGATCAAACCGGGCCCCTGCCGAGGGAGCGCGGAGTCTCAGCCACGGACCACCGGCGAGGTCCTTTTTTTATCTTTTAATTTGTTTTGTTTTGATTTTGATGTTGTAAAAAGACAGATTTTTCTCTGTTGTTTCCCCAGTGGAGGTCTTTAAAGCTCCTGTAAGGAATTTCTCGAGTTAGCAAATTCAGAAGAGTGTTCACCCTTCTATAGCATGTGTGTTCACACCACACGTGTGTGTTTAAACTTGTATTGTCTCAGGGCACGTTTGGGGGAAAACTTCACGCCTTAACAGTCAGCGGCCTCCATTATCACCACACCACGTGCAGTGGAAGGTCATTGAGGTTATTAAGATTATCATTCCTACTTCCAGTTATATCACCTGTGATATAAAAGATAAGTTAACATCACTTTTCTTGACTGAGGAGTTAAACCAAAACATGTTTTTCATAGGAATAATATTTTAAAGCATTTCTTGTCCTTGAATAGATACTGGCCAAATGTTAGGGGAGAAGGCAAAAGGCACCTTATTTAGGACTTAAAATATTAGTGATAATCCACACACTGAAATGTGTGAAAATGAATTAAAACGTTTTTATTTAGATTTTGTACAATGTTGAGTGCACAGAGGGCTTTGTAGATGATACTGATGAAACTTTCTGCAGTAGAAGTTGAAACTTGTTAACGGACCATATGCGTGTTTGCATAATATCATCACGTGATTTTGGTGAGGTTATGAATTCCTAATAAACAAAGGCACATTCTGAGACCTCCCCCCTCTTAGGGAATGCAGTTAGATCAGGGAGCTTCAGTGAAATTCAAAGCATTTATTTGTGTTTGTATAGTAATACCAAGAGGAGACCAAATGGGGGTGATTTTCCTGTTTTGAGAAGAGAATGTAGTCACTCAGAACTGCCAAATTACCTTGTCCATATTTTAGATAACAAAAACCAGAACCTGTGTACTGCAGAGTTATTCTTATCATGAACCTCCGAGTCCACATTTATTAACGGAATTAGGAATTTTCTGGATTACCGGTAGATACTGCGTGCTATGTGATCGCCGTCGTGTTTTGCAGCGAAACACTTGAGTAGTTTCACCCAGGAGGAGAAGTCAAGACCGCAGAGTCCTGTGGCAGCTCAGGTCGGCTCTGCTGCCGCGGGCGTGCTGGGGCCAAGCTCACAGGGGGCCTGTGGTCCGTCGCTTTGTAATCATCTGCCTCAGTTTAGCAGTTAAGTGTTAGTCATCCCCGACTCTGTTCAACCCCACGGACTGTAGCCCTCCAGTCACGGGATTCTCCAGACAGTGAGACCCGAGTGGGTAGCCATTTTCTGCTCCAAGCGATCGTCCCGACTCAGGGATTGAACCTGGGTCTCCCGCATTGCAGTTCTCCAGGTGTGGTCCCTGGGCCACAGGGATCCCAGAAAGCCTTTAAAAGGAGGCTTCACGTTCTGCACTCTTTGTGGTGTCCCTGGAACGTCCTCTCCCGTTGCCGGGTGGACGCACGCCAACAGTCCCGAGTGGCATGGCTGCCGCTGCTGGAGCCTCCGCGCAGGGTGAGCCCCAGACACGCCACTCAGCGTCCTCAGCTGGAAACATGCACCAGTGAACCAGTGAAGTCGCTCAGTCATGTCCGACTCTCTGCAACCCCATGAACTATAGCCTGCCAGGCTCCTCTGTCCACAGAATTCTCCAGGCAAGAGCACTGGAGTGAGTTGCCATTTCCTTCTCCAGGGGATCTTCCTGACCCAGGGATCGAACCCAAGTCTCCCGCATTGCAGGCAGATGCTTTCCTGACTGAGCCTCCAGGGAAGCCCCAAGGAAAACACGCACCAGGCTCCCCTAAGACTGTCCTTGACCGAGCAGTAAAGACTGTTTCAGATCTCCACGGGAAGAGCTCTGGACGCAGCAGGCTCCTGCACAGACCAGTCTCTGGGAAGCGCCTTGGTGACTGGCCGCGTTGTGTCCGAGTTCACTGTATTTTTCATGGAACACCATTTTTCCTTGAAATAGGCAACCAACTTACTCACACTTGGGCATTTGATGGGCTTTTTTTTTTTTTTTTTTTTAAGAAAATGAATGAAATTATTAGCCCACCAATTTGAGGAAAATAAGTTTGTTGACTCTGATAAAACTTGAGCTTTCAACTACAAACCAGAATTTAGGAAAGCTTGCGTCTGCTTGCCACTGTGAGCTTGTCGACTTCCCGAGCCATAAGGCTTGTTGCGAGAGTGTGATGATGGCAGAGAAGGAGATTTCCTCCGTATTATGTCCTGTGCGCTTGATGCCTGCTATACTCCAGGGCTTGATGCTACAAAATTGTTGGGGGGGTAAAAGACCCATTCCGAGTACGAAGTAGGCTTTTAGTAAGCTGTCATTTGTCAAATTCTGGTGTAGAAACAAAAATACCTACAGTTGCAGAGGCTATTAAGATACTCCGTTTCCAGTGGCCAGACCTGCTTAACTGGCTCCAGCTGAAGTCCCCTTTGGTGACAGGGCGGGTGTAGGAGCAGTCGAATGTCTCACTGTCTTTACTAAGTTCGCGTGAATGAGTTTATTATTGGTATTTTTGAATGAATTAATGAGTAAAATATTTGTTAAGCTGCCTCATTTTACTTTCTAACATAGCTTTCTATTATAGCTGTAATCCACTTAAAGTCTCTTTGGGGTCCTAAAAAATCTTAACTGTGTAAAGGGAATCCAGAGACTAAAATTTTGAGATCTGCAGCTTTAAGGCCTCATGACTCAGAGTGTGGCCCCAGAAGTCACCTGATTGCAGAAACTGCCTACAGACAAGACCTCGCGCCGACTGTTCTGCATCAGGGAGGTACTGCCTTCTGGAGCCAGACCTGGCGAGCAGCTTCTGGCAGACGAGCGCGGGGCTGCAGAGACCCAGCGGGGGCTGAGCCCACAGCCTTCTCTGCACGGGTGCTCCCCGCTCACCTGTCTGTCTGCTGTTCAAGGATTTCCTTGAGGAAGGTGTTCCCATGCGCTTGAGATGTCTAAAACTGCCTGAAATCTAGGAGCAGTGTGAGCCCCGAGAATGTAGGCACTGGGGCTCAGGGCTCGGGGGCGCCTGTCTGGGCTCGCCTGTCCCTTCAGTGGTCCCTGCCTCATCCACGCTTTGCTCCTGTCTCAGAAGACGACCAACTTGAGATGGGAGGCACAAACAAGTCACCCCACTGGGACTGCGGTCGCATGTTCATCTCGAAAGCAGCTTGCACCTTTCAGGTCTTCCCTGGACACTTGCAGCTGCGTGGAGATGCCTGCGTGGAGTCCTCTTTGAGGGGGTGGTCGCTGGGGATGCTCGTGCAGAGACTGAGAGACTCCAGGGCTTTGGCGGAGGCCGGCATTTTATACATGTTTAGTGGGGTCAGCTGCTCCGTCTGAAGTTGGTGACTAAACAGAGTATGTTTGGATTAAGTGTACAACCAGACAGTTTAACATAAACTGTTGTAGCAAAGTCTTCCATTTCTCAGAGCTAATAACGATTTATTTTCTTCTTGTTTTCAGGGTGAATCTGTAAAATATTTCCTGGATAACTTGGATAAACTCGGAGAACCAGTAAGTTTTCAGGCAGTGTTTATGTTTACTGTCGTTAGAAAGCAGTAGCCAGGATGAGGAAATTTGGAGAAATTATGTACTGAGCTATTTCCTTTTTCCTCGTGGCTGTATTCGGATTGTTCCTGCTTCATTTTTCCCTCCCTCTCCTCTCCTGACCGCTGCCATTTCCACGAGGAATGCCCTGCCCACGGTTTCATGAAAGTAAAACTCTTTACAGAAAGAAGTTTATGCTTGAAAAGAAGACGGCACATGAGCAAGTCCACGCGCAGGCTTTGCTCTTCTGTAAGCGGAGGCAGAACACAGTGCCCACTGAGCTCAGAACTTTCCGGCAGCAGTTTTCCCGTTCGGGACCCCCGTCTGCAGGGTGGGAGGGTAGGAAGCTGGATTCTCGAGGCTGTGACGCGGGCGAGTCAGCCTTGCCGAGGGAGCCACCGGCTGGACTGTCCGGCGGTGCATCCCCCGTGGCCCCGAGCGGCAGGAGCTGGCGCTGGCCGCTCTCCACACCGGGCTCAGGCAGAGGCCTCCCTGGAGGAGGCGTCACGCTGCTCAGAAGGCCCCTGAGGGCTGCTGCCCTGGTGCCTCGCCAGTCCTGACCCTCCTTGTTTAACCCTGAACATAAATCGGAAGGAGAGCAGGATGAGCCCTGTTGTGGGTAGGAAGCAGCCCTGTATCCAGCCGTGTGGAGAAGGGCCTCCTTTTGCTCTCGAGGGACACGCCTTGCATTTTCCCTTGTATGTTGCTCAACGGCACTTGTCCCCCCTGCACTCGGGACGTGTCTCCCCAGGCGTGGGTGTCCTCCGGGCGGTCTCTGTAGGCCCCAGTGTTTGTCTCTTTTGCCTGCTCCGTCCACATCAGTGAGACTGTGTGTGAAGACCTACCTCACTGACACTCTTCCATCAGGTTAGATTGTAGTCAGCCTTAAAAAAAAGTTAAGTACCAGCCAAGTGGAGAGAAGCTTTGGTGGATAAACTCAGCTTTTGAGAGTTATTTCATGTTTTCCAACTGGCCTGTTCTGAGTTGGCCTTTCCGTGCAGCCTTCCTTGAGCACACCGCTCATGGCTCCTCCTCTGCTTTAAGGCTCCACTGCTTGCGTTACAGTTGTTGATTCACGTGAGGTTGGCTGGTCTTTCCCCCTCTGTCCTTGAAGGCAGGGACCATGTGTCTTGGTTCTGAAGAGCTGAGTTCTTGCTGCTTAGCGACAGGGCCTGGCGCCTCGTCGACACTCAGCGAATGCCCCACAGCCTGCCAGGCCCCGCTGCCCTCCACTGTCTCCCGAGTTCGCTCAGGGTCATGTGCAGACCAGTTAATGGCACACTCCACTTTCTCATTATTCCTGAATCGCTGAGCAGGAAACACTTTGCTTTTTTCCAGGAGTACATTCCCTCCCAGCAAGACATCCTGCTCGCCAGAAGGCCCACCAAAGGCATCCATGAGTACGACTTTGAAATCAAGAACGTGCCTTTCAAAATGGTCGACGTGGGCGGCCAGCGGTCAGAGCGGAAGCGCTGGTTCGAGTGCTTCGACAGCGTGACGTCCATACTGTTCCTCGTCTCCTCCAGCGAGTTCGACCAGGTGCTCATGGAGGACCGCCTGACCAACCGCCTGACCGAGTCGCTGAACATTTTTGAAACCATCGTCAATAACCGGGTTTTCAGCAATGTCTCCATAATTCTCTTCTTGAACAAGACAGATTTGCTTGAGGAGAAAGTGCAAATTGTGAGCATCAAAGACTATTTCCTAGAGTTTGAAGGGGACCCCCACTGCTTAAGAGACGTCCAGAAATTCCTGGTGGAGTGCTTCCGCAGCAAGCGCCGGGACCAGCAGCAGAAGCCCCTGTACCACCACTTCACCACCGCCATCAACACCGAGAACATCCGCCTGGTGTTCCGCGACGTCAAGGACACCATCCTGCACGACAACCTCAAGCAGCTGATGCTCCAGTGACGCCCCAAGGCCCGCCGCCTTCCCGCCTTCCTGTTTTCTGTTCGTTTCATTTTTAAAATAGAAGTTTACAGCAGGAATCAGAACAGTCTTGATTCTGGGTTTAACTCCTTGGAAATCTCAGTCCTCCTCCGGCGACTCTGGCCCCTGGCGGAGGGCTGCCCTCGGCCGACACCCACGGGCGCAGCTCCGGCCTCCGTGGACGGGCCCTCCTCCCGCCAGGCCTCAGGCACGCTGTCCTTCCGGCTTTGACCCTTCCACTTCTCAAACAGTGCTCCTGTGGCGCCGAGCATGGCAGGCGCCCTTAGCGCCGCAGGGCGAGCCCGAGGCCGAGCGCGCGCAGCCCCTGGACCGCGCGGGGCGCCTCGGTCGCCGCCTGTGGCAGCTGCGCCTGTGCCCAGCCTCGGTGGGCTGGTGGGAAAGGAGGGCCGCTGGGGAAGTTTGCTGTGAGCAGCGGCGGTCCGTAGACCTCCCCGGCTTTGGCCTTCACGTTCTTCTGATTGCTTGTGTCCCCAGCAGTTGTTCTGAGTTTTCTGTGGCTCCTGAAGGCAGTGCCCGGCATGTGTCTCAGTTCACGTAAGGGTGTCTCCTCTGGCGCGGGTGGAAGCTCCCGTGTGGCTCAGTGCACACAGGCGCGTGCCGTTCCCAGTGTGTTGATCGGAAGCCGAAAGAGTGGAGGGCAGGCTGCCTCCCCTACTGAGACCTGGCCTCCAGGTGCCACGCAGGGAACACTGGCCGTCGCAGCAGCTAGGAAGCGCAGCCTGGCAGCAGAGCTTTCTGAGTAAACCCAGCCCTTCCCGAGGATAGTTCGTTTTACTCTCAGACTTTGAGCCCCCGTCTCAGACACGGCAGGTCCCACAGTGGGAATCCCTGCTGCACCATCATGGCCGCGGTTCGGTCACGCTCCTTCCTGTTCTCGTTAGCTCCAGAGGGCAGCGTTTATGGGGGTTTTGGGGGTTTTTGGAGCTTGCCAAGGGCAATGTTTTCCTGTCAGACTGTCCAGGAAGCCATTGCTTGAGGTTCTCGTTCCTTCTCGGTGTGTCTCTTAAGAGGCTGTATGTGTTGGCAGCACTGTTGTTCGTGGAATTCCAGGTCTCCTGAGGTGCGTTTGGAAAGGTTCAAGGATTCTCTCAAGAATGAGGAGTCGTGTTCAGTTCCTGCTGAAAGATGGTTACATGTGACCTCCCCCACCACGCCCCCAATTAGAACACACCCCAGGGAGCTTTGCTGTTAACAGACGCACCCTCGGAGCACCTCAGAGTGGCTGCTTTTCGGCACTAAGAGGCCCGCCCTGTGGGTTATGTGTGGTGTTGCAGTCGGGTAGAGGAACAGGTGTACAAGGTGACAGTTTGGAGAGTCTGGTGGTTTTTCTCCCTTTCCTGAAAATTGTGATTGACTGTGATACCTGCTCCTTCACTGCACGGCGGACTGTGTTCTCAGGTGTTTATAGGCGAGCAGTCCTTGAAAGGCTGGTCAGAGTTCTGGATCCCCCAGCCCTCCCCGGTCGGGCTCTGGGTCTGTGTCGCGGTTGGGCTCGGATAGGACTCTGCTGGGACCTGACCAGGGCTTGTCGGGCGCCTGACTTTCCTCGCATTGGAAGCTCCTCCATCGCTGCCCCCACGGCCGCCCGTGTGTCCGTGTCCTGGTGATGCCGTGCTGCTGGCGTGAGCCCCGCCCTGTGACACAGGCGTCCGTGGAGCAGAGCCCTCGCGTGTCTGAGCTCTGTGTCCAGTGCTGCTCACTAAACACAAGTGTGTTGTTTAACCTGCAGAGTGAACCATTTCAGGGCACAGCACGTGTGCATTACACGGAGACTTGGGTGGAGGTCTGTGCGTCAGTTTAGCAGGAGGTGGTGTTTCACTCCAGTGAAGGCTAAAGTCAGTTCCGGGTGTGTGCAGTGAGGAGGGATGGTCTCAATCAGGTCCTTGTTCAGATCTCTGATACAAGCCACACACACTGCCCAACAAAGCAGAAGTCCCCATTTTGACCACCACAGTCAGATGTTAGAGCACCAAAGAAATGGCATACTATTCTGAGCATTTGAGATTCCTTTCCTGATGTGTGTGGAGTCTCAGAGTCAACTTTCTTTTAAAGTAAAACCTTGAGTATATTCTGAGGCAGTAAATTACTCATACAGGCTTGCTGGTTCAGTCTGAAGGCTTTAGTCACATGTTTTGTGTACTGTATATTTAAACCATATGAAAGAGTCCTATACCTGTATCATGAAAACCAGATCTGTTTAAAATACCACTGTGTGAAGGGGAGATGGAAATTAGGGGCCAAGCTGCCAGGGTGCTCATAGTTTTCCCCGTGCCTGCTCCCCCACCCCAGTCTCTCAAAATGTAATTTGAATTTAAAATTCTCCACTGTATTTAATTTTCTAAGTCTTCATGGTTACAATTTGGAGTAAACTGTGCCTAATTCTCCATTACATTCTGTTCTTAGGTCTGAACGTCTTGTTTAATTCTTAAGAAATGTCACACAAGTGTCTTCGTTGACCTTGAAGAACCTTACAGTATACAGAGTTGCCTTATAAAGCAAAGAACACCTCAAATTTTTGCCTTTTTTTTTCTTAAGTAGGGAAGAGTTTTTGTCAGATATTTTTTCTGAAGATCCAAATAATTTAAAGGCATGCCTCTGCCACTTAAATATTATTTTTAACAACCCACATCATTGCTTGCTGCCAAGTGCTGTATTAAAATGGAATCTTTAGTTGTGTTGTCTGGAACGGGCACCTGATAGCTGGGGCACAAGAGCAGCCGAAGAAGGTGTCACGGAAGCCGCACCACGTGTCCGCCACACGGCGAAGGTCCTCTGGTTAGGCTCTGGTGAGGTTGCCGAGGGAAGTCCTTGTTCAGTGGTTAGTATAAAACAGGAAGAAGTCAGATTCCCTCACCCCAGGAGTGATTAGAAGTGTTGATTTACATGCACAGAAATCATGGGCTCCATAATTATTTGTAAGCAGAAATGAGTAAATCTTAACTTCCAGCATCTGCCCAAATACTTGTATTTATGCTTTTGGTAGGATGTTATTTTCAGCATTAGTACAAATATCCGGTTAAGCCTTATTTATATGAAGAATAAAGTTACCAAGTCATGTTCTGCAATGTTCTGAAATTCAAATCACTGTGAGAGAAACCCTCAAATTGGTGCTTTCATTATATAATGAGACATTGCGGCAAAGCCCCAAACCAAGCCATCTGAAACAAGATTCTCTCCTTGCAATCTGTAGAAGTGTTACTTCTGTACATGTATTGAGAAGGCTGCGAATCAGTGTTAACTCTCCATTTCCTGTTTGAACCCGTGAAATCATGCCTGTAAATCTCAGTCACGTTTGTAATAATCTCCCTAATAAACCTAGAGAAAGCCACTCCGTTACCTTTTTATTTCTTTTAATGAAAGAAAGTTTTAGTTGAGGGATCAAAAGCACAGCTTCTGCATGTCTTTTTTTTTTTTTTTTTTTTTTCAGTTGAAAATCTGGCTTTATCTGTCTTTCGCATCATTTCAGCATGCAGAGTTACGTTACTCACAGGGGGTCTGTCCACAGGTCTGTGCTGCTGGACTAAATGTGCTGCTTTTTCCTTCGTCCTTGTGATAGGATCCAGACTGGCGCTTCAGTGTAGTAAACACGAGGAAGGGAGGGAGTGTGTGAGTGAGTCTCCACATTCCAGATAAACAGGAAGCATTCCCATTATTTTATGGTACGAGGTTAGGGCTTCATAAGTTTATAGAGAGTAAAAAGTGAAGTGAAGTTGCTCAGTCGTGTCCGACTTTTTGCAATCCCATGGACCGAGGAGCCTGGTACCTCAGTCCATGGGATTTTCCAGGCAAGAGTCCTGGAGTGGGGTGCCATTTCCTTCTCCAGGGGATCTTCCCGACCCAGGGATGGAACCCGGGTCTCCCGAATCGGAGGCAGACGCTTTACCGTCTGAGCCCCCAGGGAAGCCCAGTAGATAGTAAAGTCAAGTCTAAACCTGGACACTTGTAATCAAGTTGAACTTCGTGGATTTTTCAGACACCGTCAGCTTGCTGCTAGCCTTAGCAGATAAGTGATTGTTCACAGAGCTTGCAGTACACCGCTAGCATTCTGTCTGTACTTGAATGTAGTTAGCATGAAGAGCTCATCCTCGCAGCGTCTAGGTCTAAGCGTCTGATTTCCAATGGCAGAGCTTACATGGAACGAAAAATGTCAGTGGTAGGGCAGTGATTTCTGGGTTGGCCAGAGATTTTGCGACCTTTCCAAAATGGCATCAGCTCTGATAGTGATGAACGTTTGCAGATGGACGGAAGCAGGGCCCCAGGGGGCAGTGCGCTGGCAGTCCGTGAGTCTCCTGATAGCAGGGTGCACCTTACGCAGTCTCTGATCTGGGCTTTCTCTGGAAATCCTGTTTGTAGCACTTCTTGCCACAGTTAAGTGTTGTGTTCATCCTCAGTCATGCCTGTTGAGGGGTTAATTCCTGGAAAGGACCTGTAACTGCAGCAGACTATACCGTTTACCCTTTCTTTACCTCTTACTTGAAAGTAGAATTGCAAAATGTTGAAACGGCTTTTCCCTGCTACTCCAGCCTGGTGGAGCTCATTCACCACCGAAGCCTTATCAAAAAGTCTTATTGTGTAACAACCTGGTAGATACTGTACCTAACAACATGATTTGTATTAGCTCTGTATCAAAGTATTTGCGGCTTCAGATTTTTTAACATCTCTCTTTTTGTAACTCCGAGAACTGAGCACATCATCTGGTCATTGTTGTACATTTTTTTTTTTCTGTCAGTGTTTTAGGATTGGCAATAAATTATCTCTACAGGAGGTCTGAAAGTGGAAAGAATGACTTGATAAAATGAATTCCTAGCCATCAAGGCTTTTTAGTTTTGTACATATTTTGCAAAAATTTTGCCTCTTGCTATTAATATTTGCTTTGTAAAAATTACTGACGTTTAATAAACATTTATAAACTGTTCCATACTATGATGTTATTTAAACTAACTCTTTGATTCATGTCAAGAGTAAAGCAGATACTTAACGTCTGAAAGAAGCTCCACCCAGTGGCTGGAACCTCAGAAATCTCGCTTCTGGCAGATCTCTGGTGAAACTCTGACTTAAGTTAGTCAGTAAATGTTTCCTCACTGAAGAAGGGATGTGGACTTCAAGGAAGTTCCCACACACTCGTTTTGCTGTGGCAGCCGGGAGCAGGAAACGCCGCCTTTTCTCTCTGCTGCTCTTAGAATCTCCGAAGTCGTGCACAGGTGTCTGGGCTCACGGTTTGCCCTCCTGCAGGTCTCACACTGTTAGGTCTTTTGAAGCTGAAATGGCGTTTTAAGAGCAAACTGACAGGATACCACTCCTTTTATTGTTTCAAGGAACTTTATGATTTACCGAAAAATTGCAAGAAGAGCAGTTTCCTAAAACTCCGCACTGTGGGTGATAGTTTTCCCCGGGTAACATCTTGAACTGTCCTGGTTGATGTCATCTTGCATTACACGCATGTCCCATCATAGTGCATATGTTAAAATTAATGCACCAGTGTTTATACTTTATTCTTAACTAAACCTGTACTTCATTCAGATCTCAGTTTTTCCCTGCTGCCCCTTTCTATTCCAAGTCCGTCCATCCAGGGTACCATCTTAGGATGGTGCCCTGTCTGGGCTCCTCTGGGCCGTCACAGCCTCGCAGACCCCCCTCGCTCTGGTGGCCTCGGCGGTTTGAGGAGGGATGCTGGCCGGCGTTGAGTCGGCTGTCCCTCTGTCGGGAGCAGCCTGGTGTCCTCCTCGTGATTAGACGGGGCTCTGTGTCCGGGACCTCAGAGGTGAAGTCGCACTCGTGCAGGGACGCCAGTCGTCCTTTCGCTTTGCAGCTTCAGCTCAATTAGAAGTCGTTTGTCGATGACTGGGTCTGTGTACTCCTTTCCTTAACTGCCACTGCAGGATTTTTCTTCCCCGGAGTGGAGTGAAGGGGCTTTTCCTACCATGGGGATTGCAGATCAGGTGTGAACTGCAATTCGTGGTGATGGCTGTAATCCAGGGCTCGTTGGTTCCAGGCGTTTCTGGCAAAAATTGTGCCCAAGGACTCAATATTTACTGTGTGATTTCCCTGATAACCACAAGGAAAATTGAGAAAAATCTGGAGGTACTTCCAAATCTACAAATACCTACCAATCTGTAGACTGCAAACAGGCTTTCTTTGTGAGATTTAAGATCTTTTAAAATTGAAACTAAACTCACTTGTGCATTTGAATTGCCCAGAGCAAACCCAGAGGTCTTAAAAAAAAAAAAAGAAAATCCCACAACCTTTCTTCTTCTGTTGTTGGAACAAGAGAATGATTATTTGTCAATAGAGACGGCTAAAAACCTGTTGTCCAGGAGAGTGCTGGGCACCGTCGACATGGCTGATTGGCAGTCACGTCGCCATGGCAAGATGGCCTGCTCCGCAGCCCAGAATGTGGGTTTCTGAAAGAGAAAAGAGACTTCTGTCCCTTGAGAATGCAGGAAACTCGCAGTTCATAGGTTAAACCAGAAGTTTGTTTGGGTGACAGGAAATTTGGCAAACCCTGCAAAAAACAAAAAGGCTTGGGCACTGTTTTAAAAGCCATACTATTTAACTTTCCCTCGGGAGTGAGTGGGGCCCCTGGCAGACAGAACTGCAGCTGGAGCAAGGAGGGGCAGAAACACTGCCACGGCCCCCCCGAGCGTCCTTATCTTCACACCCACCACGACGACGAGAGGCTCCCGCGGGGCTCCATCCGAGGGCACCGCGGGGCAGAGGCCCCAGGGAGGCAGGAGGCTGTTCCCACCAGGATGAGCGACTGTGCGCAGTGTTGCTTGGTCTCCTCCCCATGAAGTTACGCGAAAGGAAGACAAGCAGGGAAGCCTCTCTAAGAGTTGATCGTTTTGTCAGCCGACTTCACGGCCACTTTAGATTTGGGCTGGACTTCCCGCCTGTCAAACGTGGGAGAAGGGAGAGAGCAAACTCCTAAGATGCTACGAGGCCCGACACTGTCGACCTGGGGAGAGGAGCAGTGTGCGTGCTTTCTTCTCTTCTCCGTGGAAAATCCCAGTTCTTGTCAGCTTTGTGAGAATTCACTCGCTGGTTTCATTTTACGCCAAAATGAGTCCACTGAAACGATCTTGAGAAAGAGACCATCACAGCACCCAAGCTCTGCAGACAGGAAAGTGTGTGGTGTCCAGGCCGTCCCTGCTTTTCTGTAGTGGGTGGTAGTTCTGGGGGACGATGCAATGAATCAGTGTCACAGAAGGTGAGGGTCTTCTCAGGTGGTCCAGCAGGGGCGCTGCCACACTGCCAATGCAGGGGGCGTGGGTTCCATCTCTGGTCGGGGAACTAGAGCCGGCGTGCCACCACGAAGATCCTGCACGCCGCAGCTAAGACCCAGCATGGGCAAATAAATATATACACTTTTGAAAGAGGGGTGGCTGCCCGGTTTCACGGCAATAATGACGCTCGGTGTGACACACGTGCCCTAGACGCGCCCCTTTCTTTACTCATCGACATTCTGTTCTGCGCTGTGCTGGGTCTTTGCTGCTGCGGTGAGTGAGGACTACTCTCTGGAGGTGGAGCACGGGCTCAGGAGCACTCTGTGGAGCACTCTCTGGAGCACTTCGCAGATCAGAAGTCAAGCCCGTGTCTCCTGCTTGGGCAGGCAAGCTCTTTACCTCTGAGCCACCAGGGAAGCCCCAGCACAGCCCTTTCTAAAGCACAGGGAACAAAACTGCTCAAACCTCCGCCCAACATTCAAGGTATCAACCTCCCTGTCCAGCCAGCCTGCCCCTCCTGCATCCTTCATTCCAGCTGAACCACGCGGCTGTTTGCCGGACGCCTCTCCCCTGGTTCTCTCTGCCACAGGCAAAATCCTGCTAAGGGCTTCCCTAGTAGCTCAGCGGTTAAGAATTCACCAGGCCTTGCAGGAAACGTGGGTTCCACCCCTAGGTTGAATTTATGCTCTGGAACTGTGATGCTGGAGAAGACTCCTGAGAGTCCCTTGGACAGCGAGGAGAGCCAACCAGTCCATCCTAAAGGAAATCCACTCTGAATATTCATTGGAAGGACTGATGCTGAAGCTGAAGCTCCAATACTTTGGCCACCTGATGCGAAGAGCTGACTCATTGGAAAAGACCCTGATGCTGGGGAAGATTGAAGGCAGGAAGAAAAGGGGACAGCAGAGGATGAGGTGGTTGGATGGCATCACCGACTCAACGGACAAGAATTTGAGCAAACTCTGGGAGACAGTCAGTGATAGACAGAGGAGCCTGGCGTGCTGCAGTCCGTGGCATCACAGAGTTGGACATGACTTAGAGACTGAACAACAGCAAATCTCACGCACTCTTCGAGGCTGCAAGAGAGGGAGACGGCAGGACGGCTTCCACCCCAGGCTGCAGCTGTCTCAGGGCAGTTCCTGTGGAGCCACTGACGTCCGCACTGAGCTCTTCTGCTCGGCGGTGATGCGAACCCAACATTATTATATGCATGCTTTCACGGTGCACCCGTCTGACGTGTCTGACTCCCCAAGAGGCACAACACAGGGTCCCCTTCTTAGAAGACTTGCTGTCCCGTCGGGACGGAGACTGAGGGGAGCCAGCCTGAGGGGTGAAGAGAGCTCAGCCCACCCTTGGGGACAAGCGGCCCGTCGGTGGATGGCCGCTAACTTAGAGAGTGGCCTGGTTAGACTGACTGTCAGGGGAATAAGGAGCTCGAGCTCCAGAGCTCCCATGGTCTTTACTGCTCTGATTCTTGAAAGCCTTCTGGAATATTCCAACTTGCAACAAAAATAGTCCATAGTGTAATATAGGATTATGGTCTATAATACAAAATTCCTATGATAAGGTCTTCAGGTTTTCCTGAAAAAAAAAAAAAAAAAAGGGTTTTATGGGGAAAATTATAACTACATGTCTCTGAAGACTCTAGGGATAACTCAACAGATTTTTGGAAAATTTACCATCACTGCCCCCCACCACCAGAGTGTTGTCATTTTTTTCCTGCCCTCTTTTCCTCATGGAGAATGTCCTTGTAACAGCCATAGATATTCCAGTGTGTTGGCTTTTGAGGTGTTGAAAGTTAGGTTCTGAGGTCCTCAAAAACTCACTGGAGCATTCAGATATATGAAAGTCAGATTCATTCATTGGTCATTATCTCAGTTCAACCTGCAGTAAAAAGCACTCTAGTAGGAACTGAAGTTCGTGCAGCCACTGTGGAAAGCAGTATGAAGTTCCTCGTAAAACTAAAGATGATTCAGCCAGCCCACTCCTGGGCCTGTATCTGGAGAAAACTATGATTCAAAAAGATACGTGTATCCCAGTGTTCATAACAGCACTGCTTACAATTGCCAGGACGTGGAAACAACCAAAAGATGCGTCGACAGAGGAAAGGCTAAGAAGTCTGGCCCATAGACACAGTGGGGTATCACTCCGCCAAAAAAGAGAGCGAAATGATGCCATTTGCAGCAACATGGACGGACCGAGACATGAACATAATAAAGGAACCGAGTCAGACAGAGACAAGCACCATGACATCACTTACGTGTGGAATCCAGAGTATTTCGGATGAGCCCACCTAGGAAGCAGGAACAGACTGACAGACTTGTGGTGGCCAAGGGGGAGGGGCTGGGGGCTTGGGGGAGCGATGGAACGGGAGATTGGGGTTAGCAGATGTAAGCTTCTGTATTTATTAATACAGTGGATAGACTACAAGGTCCTGCTGTCTAGCACAGGAAAGTATATTCAATATCCTAGATTAAACCATAATGGGAAGAGCATTTGTAATATGTGTGCATGCATGCTAAGTCCCTGCAGTCATATCTGACTCTTTGTAACCCCGTGGACTGTAGCCCACCAGGCTCCTCTGTCCATGGGGTTTCCCAGGCGAGAAAACTGGAGTGGGTTGCCATTTCCTCCTCCAGGGGATCTTCCCGACCCAGGGATGGAACCCAGGTCTCCCGCATTGCAGGCAGATTGTTTACCACTGAGCCACCAGGGAAGCCTGTGATGAGAATCCAGGAGCTCCTGGGAATCTTCTCTTCAACGCCTCTTGGTGGAGCTCTGTCTGTTGTTCAGCCGCCAAGTCGCGTCCGGCTCTTCGCCCGTGGGCTGCAGCACTGCGCGCTCTCTCCCCCTTCGCCGTCTCCCGGAGCTTTGCTCAAACTCTCGTCCATCGCGTCGGTGATGCCATCCAGCCATCTCATCCTCTGTCGCCCCCTTCTCCTCCTGCCCTCAGTGTTTCCCAGCATCAGGGTCTTTTCCAGTAATCTGGCTTTTCACATCAGGTGGCCAAAGTATTGGAGCTTCAGCATCAGTCCTTGCAGTGAATATTATATTCTCCATATAAGACCCAAAACTTTTGGTTTAAGAAAAAATCACCCCAATTTTACTACTCTACACAACCACTAAAAATAAATTCAGTATTTCTGTCTAGTCCATTTTCTGTATATATCATTAACATGTCATTAGCTTAAGTCCCAGTGATAATTAAATAGCTGTATATTTCACCTTGTGCTTGCCTGTATCTTTCTACTTTGACTTCTTGCCAAAGCCAGTGGGGCGAACTGTTCTTACAGTAGCAACTATGGGACTTCCCTAGTGGCCAGTGGTTAGGAGTCCTCCTGTGAATGCGGGGGACTTGGGGTCTCTCTCTGGTCCGGGAAGATCCCGTATGTCTCGGAGCAGCTGAGCCCGTGCACCACAATGACTGACCCGGCACTCTGGAGCCCGGGAACCACAGCTCCTGAAGCCCGGCCGCCTAGGGCCTGCGCTGCATACGGAGAGGCTGCCGCCTTGAGGCCCGTGCACACACCCAGAGAGCAGCTCCGAGAGAGCCCTGTGCAGCAGTGAGGCCCAGAGCAGACAAAACAACTTAAATAAGTAATACAATTATTTAAAAGAGAAACAACGATGATTAAATTTGTGTTCACATGCCTACTTTGTGTCCAACTTTCTGCAAATCAGATGCTTCCTGAGTCCGGGCATTTGCTTCTGAAACCATCCGATGTTCTCATAAATCCACCATCTCTATGGTCTTCCAGGTTTTCCTGAGCATCCACCCTCAGATTCTTTGTGGTACCGTTGAGCAGAACTCTTTAGAACTGACCCTGCATTCCATGTTATCGCTGGTGTTGTGAAAAACATTCTCGCTTTCCGTACGCTGTCTCTAGACCTGATAGTAAATAATTTTTCACCCATTTAACAATGAAAAATAATGACTTTTAAAATTTACTTATTTATAATTGAAGGGTCATTGCTTTACAGAATTTTGTTATCTGCCAAATGTCAACGTGAATCAGCCATAGGTACACATATATTTATACCGATGCATATACATTTTATTTCAACGTCATAAAATTAAATGTCAGTATCGTTTCATCGCTCTTCTATTGGTTTGGGGGCTTCTTGTGGTGGTGAGTTCACGTGTCCAGCAGCAGGGGTGTGTCCAAGGAGGTCCTCATGGTTGTTTAGAGAAACCAGCTCTAAACTGAGAGGAGAGCTCAGAAGGGTGTTTAGTTACCAAGCTTGGGTTTTTATTCACTGGCGACTTGATACTTGTCTCTGGCACAGTAACCAAGATCTTTGTAGCAATGCCCAAATAAGAATTTGAGCTCTCAATAAGCACATGAAAAGATGCTCAAAATCACTTAACTGTCAGGGAAATGCAAATCAAAACCACAAATAAGAACCACTTCACACTTACTAGGATGGCTGGTGCTAAGTTGCTTCCGTCGTGTCCGACTCTCTGCGACCCCATAGATGGCAGCCCACCAGGCTCCTCTGTCCATGGGATTCTCCAGGCAAGACTAGTAGAGTGGGTTGCCGTTTCCATCTCCATACTAGGATGACTAGAATTTTTAAAAAAGGACCATAACAAGTGTTGGTGAGATGGAGGAGAATCTGAACCTTCATTGACTGCTGGTGAGATTGTTTTCCTTTAGAATACAGTCAGGGCCTCAAAATGTTAAACACAGAGTTATACTCAGCTGCTCAGCTGTGTCCAGCTCTTTGTGACCGCGTGGACTGTGGCCCGCCAGGGTCCTCTTCAGTGGCATTTCCCAGGCAAGAACACCGAAGCGTGTTGCCATTTCCTCTTGCAGCGATCTTCCTGACCCAGGGACTGAACTCATATATTTCTTGCATATCCTGCATTGGTGGGTGGATTCTTCACCAATGAGCCACCTGGGAAGACAGAGTTATCATATCATCCAGCAATCCCCCCCGGCTAGGTGTTTACCCCAGAGAAGTGTCAACACATCCATACAAAAATGTGTACATGAGTAGTCAGAGCAGCTTTATTTATAATAGAGAAGAAAATGAGAACAACCCCAACGTCCAACCACTGACATGTGGATAAAACGGGGAAGATTCATACAATAGAATATTATTCAATAAAATGAATAAAGTACTGACACGCATTACAACATTGATGACCTTGAAAACAAGTTAAAGAAGATGGATATATCTTTATAATCACATTATATGATTCCATAAATATGAAATATCCCAAACAGGCAAATCTATAGATAGAGAACGCATGTTACTGCTGACCTGGGGCTGCTGGGATGGGAGATGGGATGTGAGTCTCTTTGGGGTCTGATGGTCTTGTTCTCAAATTAGAGTTTCCTATCAGTCCAGTGGTGAGGACTCTACTCTTTCACTGCTATGGACCCAGGGCGCAATCCCTGGTCAGGGAACTAAGATCCCACATGGCCAAAAAAAAAAAAATTTAAAGTCTTAGTTCAGCTGTACTTCATTTTAAAAAACAGATTAAAAAAAATAATATAATAGATTAATGCATGGCACAGAAAAAAAAATCAGGTCTAGATCACAGATATGGTTGCCTAACTGTTAATTGACTAAAAACTGTTGAATTGTGTATTTAAATCTGTGACTTTTATAGTACATTAATTAGATACACGGTAGGACTGTTTTTGCAGGAAAGAATCTGAGCCTTCATTCAGTCACACACACAAAGACTGAAACTAAACACCAAAATGTTAACTTATTTTTGGAGGGATGGTAATCACAAGACACCTTGTCTCCTCCACACTTGCTAACTTTTCTACAGAGACAAGAAGGACGAAGACATTCTGGGCACAGGGCACAGCAGGTGCAGAGGCCCTGAGGCCTGGGCTCACCCGGGAGGAGGGGGCGGGCTGCGGGGGGAGAGGATGGAGCAGCAAGACCCAGAGTTAGAGACGGAACAAGGGCAAAATCAGAAGCTTTCAGTCGGGGCGACCGACTTTCCATCCGAGAACCATGGCCCAGTTCATCCACAACTTTGCAGAGAAGCCCCCAGCGCTGGTTAAGTCTGCAGCAACTTATTCAAAGCCTCAATTGGCTGCATTTTGGGACAAAATGCCAAAAAAGACGATCCATAGTGCAAAATGGAAACAGTGACAGACTTTATCTTTTTGGGCTCCAGAATCACTGCAGAGGGTGACTGCAGCCATGAAATTAAAAGACACTTGCTCCTTGGAAGAAAAGTTATAACCAACCTAGACTGCATATTAAAAAGCAGGGACATTACTTTGCCAACAAAGAGCCGTCTAGTCAGAGCTATGGTTTTTCCAGTAGTCATGTATGGATGTGAGAGTTGGACGAAAAGAAAGCTGAGCACAGAAGAATTGATGCTTTTGAACTGTGGTGTTGGAGAAGACTCTTGAGAGTCCTTTGGACAGTAAGGAGATCCAACCAGTCCATCCTAAAGGAGATCAGTCCTGGGTGTTCACTGGAAGGACTGATGCTGAAGCTGAAACTCCAATACTTTGGCCACCTGATGTGAAGAACTGACTCATTGGAAAAGACCCTGATGCTGGGAAAGATTAAGGGCAGGAGGAGGAGGGGCGACAGAGGATGAGATGGTTGGATGGCATCACTGACTCAATGGGCCTGAGTTTGAGTAAGCTCCGGGAGTTGGTGATGGACAGTGAGGCCTGGCGTGCTGTGATTCATGGGGTCGCAAAGAGCCGGACACAACTGAGTGACTGAACTGAATAGTGTTCAAGCCGCTAGCTTCAATCAGCTCCCAGTTAAGGCAGCTCTGCTGGGTGGTTTGGTGACCACTGAGCTGTGGATGTGGTTTCATGCTGGTGAGATCATAGCCAAGTGTGGCATCACTGGTTGTGATGTTTGAAGACCAATACGTAACATGTGATCATGTTTGCTTTATTATTCGGGTATTCTTGGACCATCTGTGAGCAGCCTGGTATTTGAATAAAATAAGACAACAGGTCAAAAAAAAAAACTGTTGTGCTATTCTTTATTTTTTTAAGTTGTTTTCATAATTTTATTTATTCATCAATTTTTGGCCATGCTGAGTCTTCGTTGCTAAAGGGGCTCCTCTCGAGTTGTGGTATGCAGGCTTCTCGTCGCGGCGCTTCTCGCTATGGAGCCTGGGCTCCTGGCCGAACGGGCTCCGGTGGTTTGCGGGCACAGGCGTATCGCCCCTTGGCCTGTGGAATTTTCCTGGACCAGGGTTCAAACCCATGTCTCGCGCACTGGCAGGTGGGTTCTTTACCACTGAGACACCAAGAAAGCCCCTCGTTGTGCTATTCTTTTAAATGCTGTGATCGTTTGGAAATTGTTCATAGCAGAAGTTAGCAAAAAAGAAAGAAATCATAGTCTTGTGTGGGTAGTGTTGCAAGTGTAAAAACCACCTCAGAGCCGAGCCAGAGGCGTTCGGGGTGGAGTTTTGCCAGCCCCCCAAAATCAAGACGCTTTCAGCCCCGGTCTGGTCCTCATGTGGTTACCCTGTGTCCCCCAGGGGGCTGCACTTTTCCCCACCAGGCTCTGTGTGCGTTGTTTCTTTAATGGTCTCTCTGTTCAACGACACGAGAGGTACACACGGCCGAGGCCAGCACAGGACAGGCGCGCTAAATGCTTTCCACCCAAGTTTCGACTCTGAATGATTTCCTGGGGACTCCACTGCTATTTCTTTCCTCTGTTTTAAGGGCTGAGGACAGGGTGCTTCTGCCGTTGATCAACAAGAACATAGGCTTTGAAGCTTTAAGAAGAACATGGATTCAAACCCCCAGGCTTCTCTGCCGTGTGACTTTAGGCAGATGCCTTGCCTTTCTGGGCACTGGGCGCCTCACCGCAGACACCTGTACGGCAAGTTCGTTTGTACACCATTGAGGCAGAAACGGCCCCGGGGCCAGAGGTCGAAACTGAGTGGAGCTATTAGGTCAGGCAGACCATTTGGGTTTTTTGCAAGATGTATTGGAAGAACCCAAACAAACCTTTTGGCCAACCAAAAGTAATATTACAATTATCTTTTTTTATTTATTTCATCATTTTATTCTTTTCACTCACTTGAATTTGTCTTCCTTGTACCTCTTGGCCTCCTATCTGCTTCCTTTGTTTTTCACCTCAACAGATTCCCCCCCGAGAAATCAGAAAGCAACACGTGAAATTCCCAGTCTGTAATCCCACCTTTGTCACCCAAGGTGATAGTGGGTTCCCGTCCCCATTGTGGATACTGGGGGGAGGGAGGAGGTGGGCAAGGGAGAGTGTCGTTGGCCACGGTCACCCTCCTAAGAATGGGATCCCTAAGCACAGTCCAAGAATCGTTTTCTTTTTTTGTATTTTAACATTTATTCATGAAAGCAAGTGATCCTCCAGCTTTACTGAGGTAGATTGACAAATAAAATTGTATGAAACCAATCTGTTGATTTTCGGCATCCAGTAGAACTCTTTGTAACACAGGGTCAGTGCCAAGGCTGAACTACAGACCCAAGGAAACAATATCTACTTGTTCTCAATTATTTTAGGAAAAAGAGGCCTATATTTTCTTCTCCAGATGGTGGGGGAGCAGAGTCTCATACATGTTCACCGTTGTTCCAGGTCTTCGAAGAGAGTCTTTGGGTAACAATTAGGGGCTTTGCCTAGACAGGGGGCTCAAGTGAAGAGACTTTAGATGAAATGGTGCTAATAGGACATGCGCCCCAGCCCCTGTGGCCCGCCGAGCTCACAGTGTAAACCCGGGTCATGTCCATGACCGACAACCAACAGAGCTCAGCTCTCCTCTGATTTTACTACAGAAAGGCACAGAATAGGTATTTTTTTCCAAGTTAGCATTGTGTTCAGGCAGATACTGAACTTTCCTCCATGGGTGAAGGGTTTAACATTCGTTTTTCAAGCATTATTCCTTCAGGAACATTGATATAGAAAAAACGGGTTCCCAGGTTGCCCCATCTCATTCTGGCTCTTAAGAGTGTGAAAAAGAGGAACCCGAGGAGGTCTCTGCCTGAAACTGGTTCTGTGAGGGGCCCTCTCAGGACCTGTCTCGGGAGAGAGGGCTCCCTTGCAAATCTGACTTGCCCAGGTGGATGCAACCACAGGGGTGACAGGCAGCAAAATTAGCTCAGGAAGGCATTTAAGAACATCACCTCCAAGGGGGAGGGCCAGGAGACGGATGGAGGGGGAGGTCAGCGTTCGTCGATGCAGGCTGTTAGGCGCCGGATGGGTAAAGAGCAAGGGCCTCCTGGCGAGCACAGGGCACTAGTCACTGTCCTGTGATAAACCAGAATGGAAAAGAACATGACAGAGAATGCGGGTATGTGTGTGACTGGATCACTTTGCTGGACAGCAGAAATGAACACAACCTTGTAAATCAGCTCCGTGTCAGTAAAATAACATTTTAAATAGACCAGCGCCTCAAAAAAGAGTTAAAGATGTAGACATCTCAATGCAAAGATGCAAAACAACCATTGGGGCGGACACTGTTAACTGTGTGAGTTTGCCTCCGCTTTATGTCCGGTGACCTACACAGGGCGTGGAGCTGGGCGGTGGGGGCGGGGGGGGGGGGTGGTGTCCTCAGATCGGCCCGGAGGAATGAGAGTTGCTGAGGCTGCCTTAAGGGTGGTGGCAGTGAGGACACAGAGGTCTCTTTCGGCTAAGTTTTCAGGATGCAAGGCAGCTCTGCAATGAGACAGGTTGCTCTGTGTCATCTGTCCGTCTGTCTGTCTGTCATCAATCTTCTCCACCTTCTCCAGCTCACTCTGGTGAGCTGCTCTGCTGAATCCAACAGCTCGCCTCATGGGAGGGCACCCTGGTGGGCCACCAGTCAGCCAATGGAGGGACCTGTTTTGGCAAGTGACTCCCCCCACCACCCATCCAAACCGTGGTCTGCAAAGTGCCCTGTCCCGCTTGCCTTGCACCTCCCAGTGGGGGCGAGCATCATACCTCACGTGTGCAGGATGCCTGTGTCCAGAGAGTACATCTGACTTCAGATCCTAGTTCTGGAGCCTGGTCTTGGGACTGCCTTGGATGGCAAGGGTCTCGTAACCAAGCCAGTATCTCTTTTCATATTAAAGCTGCTCAGTTGCTTCTAAAATAGACCTGAGGTGCTGGATTGGAACATCTTGAATCTGCTTCTCATTCTGACTGTAACACTGGGGACCAGCTTTAAGGTAGTGAACAAAACACTCCCTCTTAGGGTCCCTGTTTGCTCCCCTGGGACAGAGCAGGTGCCAGGAGACAGACGCTCAAGGTCCCAATGGGACGAATGTGCTCTGAGTGCAGCTGTTCTACGCAGTGGCTTAATGACTTGGGCACTGAAAGAAGGCGCCATTCCCATTACCAGCACCTGGAAGCCCGCACTGTGCTCGGTCGCTCAGTCGTGTCCGACTCTTTGTGACCCCCTGGACTGTAGCCCGCCAGGCTCCTCCGTCCATGGGATTCTCCAGGCAAGGATACTGGAGTGGGTGGCCATTTCCTTCTCTGGAGGACCTTCCTGAACTACGGAATGAACCCACCGCTCCTGCACTGACAAGTTTGAAGGATTAGGACTTGGGTATCTCGTTATTCTCCTGGGCTCCAAAACCACTGCAGATGGTGACTGCAGCCGTGAAATTAAAAGAATGCTTGCTCCTTGGAAGAAAAGGTATGACCAACCTAGACAGCATAATTAAAAAGCAGAAACATTTCTTGACTGACAAAGTCTGTGTAGTCAAAGCTATGGTTTTTCCAGTCGTCATGTATGGATGTGAGAGTTGGACTACAAAGAAAGCTGAGAGCGGAAGAATCGATGCTTTTGAACTGTGGTGTTGGAAGACTCTTGAGAGTCCCTTGGGCAGAGAGGAGATCCAACCAGTCCATCCTAAAGGAAATCAGTCCTGAATATTCACTGGAAGGACTGATGCTGAAGCTGAAACTCCAATATTTTGGCCACCTGATGCGAAGAACTGACTCACTGGAAAAGACCCTGATGCTGAAGCTTTGGGAGTCTGTGCAGTCCCGGGGGTTGTAAAGAGTCTGACATGACGGAGGGACTGAACTGAAAAGAGTCTGTGGGGCGGGGGGAAGTAGCGAGGATGTTCTCGTTGGCTGTGATCTTCTACCTCCACTGCCCACGTGGAGACGCATCCTCCTCCTCTTCAAAGTTCCCTAACGGCGAACTCGTCGGCTTTCCCACCCAGCGCAGCGCCGTCCTCCCCTGACTTCCGGTTCCTGCTGAGGGCGGCATCATCTTCTCCACGAGCCTCCCCAGAGCTGTCTTTGATCCTCCTGGCTCCTGCCCTTCCTGACACCACCGTATCGCTCTCCACATGAGTCACCAGGCCTCAGAGCCACCAGGTCCCCTTCGGTTCAGACACAGCTGAGCCCTGCAGAGAGGTGGCTGCCGGCCCGCGTCACCTGGCGCTGGGATGCGCAGGCTGGAGCAGAGCCTGTGGGCCCGGACGCCCCTCCTACCACCGCCCCTCCTGGCCAGGTTCTTCCTGAAGACAGTGCCCCATCCTTCCTCTCTGGCCCCACCGCCCCCTGCTCGGGGCCTGATCCCCCATCTCCCCTTTGGCTGGCCCCCCCAGCAGCCGTTTCACCACGCTATTCACCGCTGTCCCTACACTCACCCTTGTGGAAACGGCGTCAGTGCCTCCCCTTGACCCGGAAGTGAACTCCTCCCTTGACCCGGAAGTGAACTCCTGTTCCACAAAGTGCATGGAGCATGTCTCCCGTGCGAGCTGCAGGGGGTCAATGTCTGATCCCTCCGTGGGCTCAACCCGGCCGGGTCCTTTCTCACCTGCCCTCCTGCCCCAGGGACGGCACATCCACGGCCAGGAGGCCTGCCCTCCTGTTTCTGCACCTTCGGGGGCCTCCCCGGGTGCAGAGAACCCTGCCCCTCTCGACCCCGCGGAGTGAGCGCTGCCTGCAGAGGCCCCCGCGCGTGCCCTGAATTTAGGCCCCTTCTTGGCGGGGTCCCTCCGGCCATTCTCCCTCCTGCTTCCTGTCCTGGGGGGACTGAAGGGACCCCAGGAGCTGCCTTTGCTGCCGAGCGGGGTGACTTTCCGCCTCCATGCCCCCGCCCACCGCCCCCTGTCTCCTTTAGCTCTTGCTGCCTCCTGGAAGGTGGCAGAGACTTAGTACCCACCCACCCACCCTGCCTCCAGTGAACGCAGCCCCCGAGTCACTGTGTCTGGGGAGGCACAGCTGCAGTTGAACGAGGTCAGGGCGGGTCCCTCAGCCCAGGGTGCTCTGAGAAGCTCACCTGGGGTCCTGTCACCCCTCAGCCCGGAGCCCAGGAACCCGGGACACAGGGAACGCCTGCTTGGTTCCCAATAGGATATCCTCCATTCTGTGGTTTAAACTCCGCTCTCCTTTCTTCTGACCCTGAGGAACCTGACCAGCTGGACGGGACAGATTCCTGGCATATTTTGGGGGCAGGGCGGTGTACCTTTCCAGAGAGCGTGGGGTTTCATGACCTGTCATTGGACCTGAAGCGTCAGGGCTGAAAATAGCCGCGATGCTATTTGTTCACAGATTTGGGAGGAATTTAAACAAGACCACGGGGTGCCTGGTCTCTGTCTTGGGGAACATCCGAGGTGCTGTCCCTGCCCCCGGGTCAGGTGACTCAGAAGTCAGAGGCAGGGTGGTGGACGATGGCCTGGCACGGGGCAAACGTCTGGCTGGGTGCTCAGCTCTCCACGGGGTCCAGGGCATCGTCTGCCCTGTGCCCTCTCCATCAGGACTCAGGGCACACGTTTTGTGGTAGCTCTGGTCTCGCAAAAGGGCAAAAGCAGGATCCACCGAGCTTCCTTAAGGCGACGGCTGAGAGCTGGTACAGGGTCCCCCTGTCCCTTCCTGTTGCTTGAAGCAGATGGAGTCAAGCGGAGGCACCTTTCACCTGCTCAGGTCTTGAGTACAGAAGGCATGGTCCACTGCAGAGCTGTGCTGGCCACTGGCAGGCACTCTGCTGGCCTTGCCTTTCCAGGGGGTCGATTCTTCACTGGGCGGAGGGCTGGGCCCCCTCAGCACCCTTCCCGTGGGCTCCTGGTTCCCAGACCAGCTTCCCCTCCATCCACCTTATCCAGAAAGGACGAAGGGAACCGCAGGTGCCCTGGGCCCTCCAAGCGGGCCTGTAACCCCCCAACTCCTCCCTCACCAAGAACTTTCCTTTGGGTCAGTTGGAGGGGAATGTAGAGACATGGGCCACACTCTCATTTTACAGATGAGAAAACTGAGTCTAATCTGGGTTTTTAGTCTTATAAGAAATGAGCGAATTAGGTTTGAGAGCCCAGGACTCTCATTTTTTTTTTAATTGAAAAATTAGGAAATAGGGCAAGAATAGAGATGCAGATGGAGAGAATGGACTTGTGGCCACGGGGGGGAAGGGGAAGGCGGGATGAACTGACAGTGAAGCGTCAACATGCATACACAACCGCGTGCAGAACAGGTAGCTAGCGGAAGCTGCTGTATGGCCCAGGGAGCTCAGCTCTGGGCTCTGTGATGACCCAGAGGGCTGGAATGGGGGCAGTGACAGGTCCAAGAGGGAGGGGCATTGGTATACTTTTAACCGCTTCCTGTTGTGCAGCAGAAACCAACACTGTTGTAAACCAATTATACGCCAATAAAAAATTAATTAAATCTGCCAAAAAGAAAAATTGGGAAACAAATTTTCTTTTCAAAAATTCATTCCCTGGCCGGTTTCTCTGGATGCATCTAACCTGTCAAGCGAGTGATACCCGTGTGGTCTTCAACGGCCACCTTCACCCAGACATAGCTGGACCAGACTTGATTCTCACACCGTTCGCTGGACCCCAGGAGTGAGTTCACCCGGGGCACCAACTGTGTGCAAACAGAACTCACTCTCAGTGGGATGAACCATCTGCTCGGAGGACAAGCTGGTCCCCGCCGCCTCTCGAGTGAACATTTGGGAACACTTCCGTGTTTGACAAGCATGCACACGAACGGTGGGGTGACTCTGGGTTCTTCCCTCAGCCTGTTTTCCGTTTGTGCATTTCTTGATCTCACCCCGTTTTTCCAGACTCACTTCCCCTTTGCCTCTTCTCTCTCTTCTGCCCAGAAGAAGCCACCGAGGACACGTCACTCTTTCCCCTGACTTTGCATGCGTTCAGGTCACTCCTTCCACCTCGTGACACTGTGGGGCAGCCAGAGGTCGCTCCGGCGAGGAGTCCTTCTTCATCCGGCCCCATCCGGCCAGTGCCATCCTCAACCCTCTGATCTCGGGAGACTTGGAGACCTCCGCAGGGCTCTGTGCTCTGCTCTGGCTTGGGTGGTTAGATGTACTATAAGGCTTCCCAGGCGACTCACTCACCTTCCAGTACAGGAGATGTGGGTTGGATCCCTGGGTGGGGAAGACCCTCTGAAGAAGGAAATAGCAACCCACTCCAGTATTCTTGCCTGGAGAATCCCATGGACAGAGGAGCCTGGTGGGCTGCAGTCCATGGAGTCACACAGAGTCACTGTAGTCACACAGTGTAGTCTACACTGCAAGCCCCCTGAAGACAGAGACAGGGAGCACCCAGCCTCTTCTCTCCTGGAGCCACCGAGCGCCGCGCCGCGCAGAGGGAGATATTCTCTGTTTGTGTGGATGTGTGTCCTTGTGCAGAAAGAGTGACTGTGCTTACCTTCCCAGAACTGCGTGCGTTGCAAAAGCGTTCCCAAGGGCACCATCCACTCCAAGAATTTGGAAATAGGGAAATAAAATTTTCGTGTTTTATTTTTAATGTTTTCAATTTTTGTTTCATGCCGGGGGGTATCGTTGACTTACAATGTTGTGTTAGTCTCCAGTGGACAGCTGAGTGATTCCGCTTTACATACACACGCATCCACTCTTCTTCAGGTTCTTTTTCCGTACAGGTTATTACAGAGCAGAGCTCCCTGCGCTGCTGAGCAGATCCTCACTGACTGCCCCTTTTACACACTGCAGTGTGTCTGTGCTAACCCCACACCCCAATTTACCCCTCTTCCCCACATTCCCCCGGGGCAGCCACAAGTTTGTTTTCAGAGTCTGTGAGTCTGTTTCTGCTTTGTAAATAAATCTTTTTAGAGTCCACATATAAGTGATATTGTATGATATTTGTTTGTCTCTGTCTGACTCGCTTCCGTTAGTGTGACCATCTCTGGGTGCATCCATGTTGCTGCAAATGGCACTATTCCATTCTTTTTATGACTGAGTAAAATTCCATTGTAGATACAGACCACGTCTTCTTTACCCACTTCCCTGGCGATCGGCGTTTCGGCTGTTTCCATATTTTGGCTATTGCAAGCAGTGTTGCTGTGAACATTGGGGTGCATGTGTCTTTTTGAATTACGGTTTTCTTCGAAGACATGCCCAGGAGTGGGATTGCCTACAGTCATATCGCCCTGAATATGCCCAATCTCCTTGATCTTGGAAGCTATGCAGGGTCAGGCCTGGTTAGTCTGTGGAAGGGGTGAAATAAGATTTCTCATGAACATAGAGTGGCCAGATACAGCAAAGAAAAGAAGATGCCCAGGTTATTAGAATTTCAGATCAACAACAAATACTGTTTTGGTCTAAGTATGTTCCATACAATATTTGGGACATACACATGAGAAATCATTCACTGTTGATCTGAAATGTAAATGTAACTAAGAACCCTGTCTTGTATCTGGCAGCCCTGCCTGGAGGGTTAAAGTATAACACTAACACATGCAGATTGGAGCAAAGTCAAGGTCACCTTAGGGAGTCAGCGTGGGTCCTTCAGCAAGACCTGGCTGTAACTGCAGACTGTAAAAAGAGCACATTGACATCAACACTTCAAACCTCTTGTAACACATTTCAGGAACATGCTGGTCAGGAAGGGGCTTGGTCAGTGATGGAAAGTGCACAGTCAAAGTGACAAGCTTTGGTCACTCCAAGTTTGTCCAAGAAAATCCACTTGGAGGTCAGGAGCAGCTCTGATCCCTCGAATCTCTGGGGGGCAGGGGTCATTGGAGGTCACCTGACAGATTCCCCTGGCTTTCGGAGGAGAACTGTTGTGATTCGGGGAGCAAATGTGCTGAGCCGGGCGCTACTCCTCCAAGGGCGGCACTAACTGACCCTGGGGTTTATTCCTCCCCGTCCTCTCTGTGAACTTGACCCTGACCCATCCTCCACGTGCTGGGTCAGCCCAGTGGGGCAGCCGGTGGCAGCGCCCGCGTCCTCGAGGTCCAGCCAGGAGCCCTGAAGGAGTGCTTCCTCTGTGCTGTGTAACTCGAACAGGAGGTCTCCCTCCAGCCTCAGTGAAGTCTCTCAGTGGCACCTGACTCTGCGACCCCGTGGGCTGTAGCCCACCAGGCTCCTCCATCTGTGGAATTTTCCAGGCAAGAGTACTGGAGCGGATTGCCATTTTCTTCTCCAGGGGATCTTCCTGACCTGGGGATCGAACCCAGGTCTCCCATATTGCAGGCAGATGCTTTACCGCCTGAGCTACCCGAGACGCCTCAGCCTCAGGGACAAGGAAACAGAGAGCTTTCGTAATACAGAGAGCTTTCGTAATCCCTGTAAGGGGCGTGGCTGGGACTCAAGCCTGTGGATTCTTCCTATGGAAATTGACTATTAACATTTCCGCCAACATCTTTCTAAAACAATTAAAAAATTTTAATACTGATTTTTAAAGCCCTTTCCATTTATAGTATCACAAAATAATTGGCTGGATTCCTCTGTGGTACAACACATCCTTGTAGCCTGTCTCACACCCGGTAGGTTGCACCCCACGCTCCCCCTTATCTTGCTCCTCCCGACCCCACTGGTCACCCCTAGTTTGTTTAGACCCATAACTCTGCCTCTTTTTTTGCCAAAAGTCTTTTTAAAACACATGCACACCCGTGTTTTTATGTAAGTTTGGTGTCTAGTCACTCACTCTTGTCTGACTCTTTGCAACCCCATGGACTGTAGCCCACCAGGCAGTTCTGTCCATGGGATTCTCCAGGCAAGAATACTGGAGTGGGTTGCTATTTCCTTCTCCAACGGATCTTCCCAACTCAGGGATCGAACTGGTATTTTGTATATTGGCAAGCGGATTCTTTACCACTGAGCCACCTGGGAAACCCTTTTATATAAATAGGCTCAAGTTACACACACACACACACACACACACACACACACACACACACACACACACACACACACACACACACAGAGTTTTGAAACTTTAAAAGAAAATCCAGCTGGATCTTGGGGTGTCCTTCTCTGTCTGTTCTCCTAAAGGCCCGGCCACCGAATCCAGAAGAGAAAAGCCTTCTATGTGATCCAACACCTTGACAATTCAGAAAACAAGCTCAGGAAGACTCCAGAGAGGAAATCCAAATATTTAGGAGGCAGAAACATTTGCCCTTGAAAGAAAGGAATGCCACACGCCCTCTCCCACCCAGGCCCAACCATCAAAGGCTGTTCCTCTCGAGGCCCCTTTACGGAGTCCTCCCCTTGAAGTTGACTTTTGCCCCATGTGTGTTTTACAAGTGGACTGAAGTCATGTGAATTGCCGTTTGTGACGACTGACTCAGGTGACCAGGCCGGATGCTGAATCAACAGAGGCGTGTATTTAAGAGGGGAGACTCCGGGCCAGAGCAAACGCCGGAGAAGCGAGTCCAGGGGAGTCAGAGCGGGGAGACGCCGCAGGCTGTGTTCTCCTGCAGTTTCCGAAGCCCATTGCTGTCGGGACTGCACACTCACCCTCCCTGATGAAAAGGACTCCAGGTCACCGCTGTCTTGTCATGAGGGTGCGCATGTCCTCAGAGCAGTCTCACGAGGGACCTTGGCCTTGAGCCTTAAACACCCAGTGACTCACGTCAACAGGCTGTGTGTCAGACAGTTCCCACAATTAGAACCTGTGACCCACGTGTCCGCCCACGAGGCCGCATCACAAGAGCTTGTCGTGAGTGTGGGTTTTTTAGCAAAAACTGACCTGTTGAAATGTCAGGGCTTTGGGCTTTGGGGTTTTGTGTGACTGTTCTTGCTAGAGTCAACTTTGGATTCTATACGGTTCATTGAAAGGGGCATTTTCCAAGTCTTTAAAAATCTATTTATACATATATATGCGGCTTCCCAGGTGGTGCAGTGGTAAAGAATCCTCCTGCCAAGGCAGGAGACGAAAGAGACAAAGGTTCGTTCCCTGGGTGGAGAAGCTCCCCTGGAGTAGGAAATGGCAATTTGCTCCAGTGTTCTCGCCTGGAAAATTCCATGGACAGAGGAGCCTGGCAGGCTACAGTCTATGGGGTCGCCAAGAGTCTCAGATACGACTGAGCGCAGGACAGCAGCAGCATGCTATTTATTCCCTTGTCTTCGGCCGTGCTGGGCCTCGCTTTCTCTAGTTGTGGCGACTGGGGGCTCCTCTCCAGCTGGGGCGTGCGGCGGCTTCTCTTGTTCCTGAACGCAGGCTCTGGGCGGCAGGGGCTTGTGGGGTCTTCCCTGACCAGGGATCAAACCCGGGTCTCCTGCACTGGCCAGCAGATTCTTGACCACTGAGCCACCAGGGAAGTCCCTTTCCCAGTCCTCATTCACCTCGTCTGCAGCCCTGTGGAGGGGAGGTTCTTATGGTCCCATTTTGTGGATGACGACACTGAGGTTCAGGGAGGCAGGGCATCTCCCCTGAGACGCGCGGTGGGGTGGGGGGGTGTCTCACCCGAAGCCAAGTTTCCTGACACGGACTCCAGGTCCTCCCTCCTGCTGTCCGGGCCTCCAGGCCACTGTGAACGAGGTCGGTTGCATCCTCGTGGTCAGTACAGAGTTCAAGCCGCACACAGCCAAGGTCGCGGTCCTGACCTCATTCCCCACAGCCCCAGTGCCTTCAGGGCTGACTGGAGCGGGTGCAGCCTGGAGAGAAGGTGACCCAGAAAAGCCAGGAGGGAACTTCAGAAGCAGAGGCAGCTCCGTGGTGTCAGATGCGGGGCGACAGGCCGACAGACGAACCCGCTTTGTTGTGACTTTGTGCTTTGGGGACATTTTGTCCCCTCAACCCAGACTGCCTGCACGGGCCAGGCCTACTCCTCCAGGACTCAGCCCAAAACATCGCCCCCCACCATGGAAATGTCGCTTTTGACTAAAATATAATAGTCTCATGATTTTTCAAAAAACCACATACAATAACAAGTTTTTAAACTTGTTTTTATACACACGTGTAGAATGGATAAGTAAATTTCATACTTAACACTAGTAACGTACTTATTTTTGTACTCACAGATTATATATATAAAACATGCCGATTTGTACATAGAAATGTCAAACATCCAAATGGTATTGTACTACCTACAGGTTTTGTATCTCATTTTCACTTACTTTATAATGGATATATCTGATATCAAAAGTATGGATTTACATAAAATATTTCTGAAAATGAATAGCTTAAAAATATAAAACTAGTAAATGATCCTTGCAAGAAAAAATGTAAACAGTACGAAAGCATATTAAAACAGATGGTGCAGACAGCCTTCCTTCTGGAGAGTCATTAACACTCTGGCAAATACTTTCACACATGTATACACCTATGTTTTTATTTGAAAAAACGCAAGTTATATATATGGTTTTGAAAACTTAAAAAAAAATTCAGCTGGATCTTGGCAACATCTTTCCATGTGGATAGCTGAGATCAATCTTTTTAAAGACTGCATATTCTCCTGTGAGATTATAACTTGCTTTACTTGGCTGAAACACTAATGACGAACACTTTCTTTTTTTTTCAGGGTTTTCAAATGATAAATGATGCTGTGAAGAACATCCTTGGAGGCAGAGAATTCTCTCTGGAAAAAGAAAGACATGGATTGACAAGTCAGTCTGTACAAGTCCTCCTTGAAAATGCACAGCATGGAGACGTCTGCTTGTCCAGCCAGCGCTCCCGGGTTGTCTCCCGGCGGGATCAGGACCGCTTCTGTTCCTTCGCCTCCTCTCCCGTCCCTTCCACGTTTCTGTGAGAAGCATGCCTCACTGGTGTCTACTGTCACTCGGACTCCCGGAGAGAGGCATTTTTATGCCAACAAGAAACGAGTGCTTTCTAACCACGCAGGTGCCCCCTGACGATTCCCTCTTTCCTGTTTGCTTCGCGCCACCCTCTGCCCTCCAACAGCGTCTCCCCATCCGCCCTCCCCGTCCCTAAGTTAACCCAGCTGCCCCCCGGGCTTCAGGGGGCTGGGGTGCTGTCTGGCGTGGAGAGCGGGCGCGGCTTGAGGCCCAGGGTGGCCCCTGGGATGGCACCTCCGGGAACACAGGCTGGCATCGTCGGGAGCGGACTGGATTCCAGCTCCTGCGAGAAGCCGTGAAGACCACACCCGGGCAGAGAGGCTTCGCCTGCTCAGGTGCGTCTGAACCGCGCCCCGGCCCCGCGCCTCCGCGTGCCTTCCACCTCCGGGCAGGCGGCCCTGATGACCTGGCCGGAGAGAAGCTGGCGGCTTCTGGGCGGCCGCCCCCGCCCCCGCCCCCGGGACGTCCGAGGGCACAGCGCTGTCTTCGGCGTTTCCACCGAGGTCACTGGCCTAGTGGCTTGCTGGCTGTTTCGTCTGTGCTGAGACACTTCCTCTTTCATTTGCGTCTCATCCACGCCCACCCCCGGCCCCCCCGCCGCCCGCCCGCCTTCATGGAGACTGAAAAAGGGGAACGTGAGAGAAAACCGTGACTGTCAGATGCAGCTCCAGCTCGGAGGCGGTGCCCGTGATTTCAGGAGAGGGGGAGGCGGGCGCGCGGGGCGGGGGTCACGCCTCCTCACTCACTTCCCCACCGCCCACCCAAAGGGTCCTCGATGAGATCCTGGGGACCTGACTCCAGGGTTTCAGGAGTGACATTCTTAAAGTCAAAACCGAAGGCTGCCGTTCCTCATTTCCCTGGGTTTGTTCATTTGCAGGACAGAGACACACACACGTGTCTCTGTATACATGTGCACGCACACACACACGCAGATTGTGGCAGCTTTGGGAAACAGTCTGAGGCTCAGAAAATAACTTGCCTGACAAGACATCAAAGAGCTGCAGAAAGAGGCCGCAGCACCAAGGCCGGGGTGGCGGACTGCTCTGCAGCGTGCGGCCGGGCTGATGATGAGCGTCGGTTTGCTCCAGTCAGTTGAATCAGAACTGTAGCAATTTGTTTGTTCCGGGAAACAGTAACTGAAGTCACAAATCATAAATAATGAAAGCTAGAAAAATCCCCTTTTAACCTAATGGACTCAAAGATGTCTTGCTTTTCATTTCTGCTAATGGCTTTGCTGCCTTGGCACCGCTGGAGCTGGTCCATTACAGGCGAACTGAGCCTTGGTTTGCAAACAGGATGGGGTCCAGAAAGTGATTTATAAGCTAGGTGTTTGGGACGCAGGATGTGTTTCCCTAGCAACTGTCCTTCCCAGTGTGCCTGGGTTCTCAGCCTCACCGCGTGCGGTCCAGCCCCTAACGAACCTGGGCTCCAGGTCTTGGACCACAGGTTGTCTGAATGGCAAGAGGGAGAAAACGAGTCAGCTCCTCCCTCCTCATGGAGCCCCGGCTCTGAGCACACTGGAAACATAGGTTAACTTTCTTTTCTGTCTTCCCTTCCAGTAATCAGGTAGAGATGTGAGAGCTGGACCGTAAAGGCTGAGAGTCGAAGAATTGATGCTTTTGAACTGTGGTTGTGGAGAAGACTCTTGAGAGTCCCCTGGACTGCAAGGAGATCCAACCAGACAGTCCTAAAGGAAATCAACCCTGAACATTCATTGGAAGGACTGATGCAGAAGCTGAAGCTCCAGTACTTTGGCCACCTGATGTGAAGAGCCGACTGATTAGAAAAGACCCTGATGCTGGGGAAGGCTGAGGCAGGAGGAGGGGCGACAGAGGGCGAGACGGTGGGATGGCATCACTGCCTCCATGGACATGAGTTTGAGCAAGTTCCAGGAGGTGGTGAAGGACAGGGGAGCCTGGCGTGCTGCAGTCCACGGGGTCACAAAGAGTGGGACACGACTGACCGACTGAACACCACCACCTCCCTTGAGGAATCCAGGTCCCAGTGCCCTAGACCCCTGGATCACAGCACCCACCCCAACCTGACTTAGCTGCTCTGGGCTGCTTTCCTGCTGAGGGACTCTGTAACCTCAAACTACCCACTTTTCCCCGCCTCCTGACCCAACTTCCCTTTCCTCGGTGATTGATAATCAGATGAGAGCTGGAAGAAAATCAGACTGAGCAGGGGGATGCTCACTAGCAGCCGAATGACTGAAACTCTCTGAGCCCCTCACTGCACTCTCGTGTTAAAGTGAGCTGCTCGTGAGAGCCATCGTGGGCAGGAAGGTAAAGGAGTGGAAACTTGGGTTAAGGACTCAGAATCTTCACACGGATGCGCCTCTCGTGAGTGACTGACGCTGGCAGCCGGTTAGGAAATGACCCTTCGTTGGGAAGAACACGGTTGCAGGTTCAGACACCCGGGGATCTCCCCCCAGTGAATCAGCTGGTTCTCTGCCAGTTCACGTCCGTGAAACCTCAGTGAATACGCCACTTTTATGCACACAGAACCCTCGACCAGCTTTTTGTGCCTAAGATAACATCTCAACAGACAGCCAAGGACCACCAGCTGTTTGTGGAACATTCGAACATCAAAGCAAAAGACCCAGTACCGGAAACAGCGAAACAAAACTTCAAAAGTAGCGTAGTTAGTCTCTGTAGAGAGATAAGAGGCGACCTTTTACCCCTGAAGGGAGAGAAGGTGCAAAATAAACAATCAGAAGGAGAAAGGGCTTTGGGCTCTTGAAGAGTAGAATGTCTGAAAATACCTATTCAGAAGAAAGGACAGTTGATGAGAACGTCAGAAAATTGTACAGAAAGACAGATGGGAAAATAGGAAAGGAAAGAAAATGAGGGGATCCATCCTGAAATCCCCATATCTGGGGGGGGGGCGGAATTGGAGAGAAGAAAATTATAAAGAAATAATACAAGAAAATCTCAGGATGGAAGGATAAGCATCTCAAGATTGAAGGGCCCAGACCTCCCTGCCAGTGCAGGGCACGTGGGTCCCATCCCTGGTCAGGGGAAATCCCACACACCGTGGAGCAACTAAGCTGCTGCACTGCAACTGCAGAGCCCGCAGGCCTAGAGCCTGTGCCTTGTGACAGAGAAGGCGCTGCTGTGAGCAGCCCGCGCCCCCAAACTAGAGAGAAGCCCCCACTTGCGGCGACTAGAGGAAACCTTACTGGTGTCTGCTCTGTGTGACCCCAAGGACTGCAGCCCACCAGGCTCCTCTGTCCATGGGATTCTCCAGGTAGGAACACTGGAGAATAGCCACTCACTTCACAAGAAAGCCTGCGCTACAGCCGACAGGCAGCGCAGCACACCCCGCCCACCAAAAGCAAGATAAAAAGACATACGGAGTGTCTTTTGAAAAAGAAGACTGAAGGGCCCAGTGAGTGAGCAATAAAATGAAGATGGGGCAAACCTCTCAGACTAGGACACATCTTTAAAAACTTAAAAACTTGAGTTCTTCAGCACGCCAAGGACAAAGAGAAAATCGTAAGATGTCCCTCAAAAAATTAGGTATTATTAATAACATACCAAGGATGAGGCGTCAGAGTGACATCACTGGAATCAGGAAGAAATTAAAGAGTCATCACAGTTCTGAGAGGAGCCGACTTCAGCCTAAAATCCCACATCAATCCAGGGAGACTGTCAGTCAGGGATGAGGGCAGAACAAAAACATTTCAGATCCACAGGATTTCCAAATGTTTACCTCTATGTGGAACATTCTGAAAGAGATGGGAATACCAGACCACCTAACCTGCCTCTTGAGAAACCTATATGCAGGTCAGGAAGCAAGTTAGAACTGGACATGGGACAACAGACTGGTTCCAAATAGGAAAAGGAGTATGTCAAGGCTGTATGTTGTCACCCTGCTTATTTAACTTATATGCAGAGTACACCATGAGAAACACTGGGCTGGAAGAAGCACAAGCTGGAATCAAGATTGCCGGGAGAAATATCAATAACCTTAGATATGCAGATAACACCACCCTTATGGCAGAAAGTGAAAAGGAACTAAAAAGCCTCTTGATGAAAGTGAAAGAGGAGCGTGAAAAAGTTGGCTTAAAGCTCAACATTCAGAAAACGAAGATCATGGCATCTGGTCCTATCACTTCATGGGAAATAGATGGGGAAACAGTGTCAGACTTTATTTTGGGGGGCTCCAAAATCACTGCAGATGGAGATTGCAGCCATGAAATTAAAAGACGCTTACTCCTTGGAAGGAAAGTTATGACCAACCTAGATAGCATATTCAAAAGCAGAGACATTACTTTGCCGACTAAGTTCCGTCTAGTCAAGGCTATGGTTTTTCTAGTGGTCATGTATGGGTGTAAGAGTTGGACGTGAAGAAGGCTGAGCGCCAAAGAATTGATGCTTTTGAACTGTGGTGTTGGAGAAGACTCTTGAGGGTCCCTTGGACTGCAAGGAGATCCAACCAGTCCATTCTGAAGGAGATCAGCCCTGGGATTTCTTTGGAAGGGATGATGCTAAAGCTGAAACTCCAGTACTTTGGGCACCTCATGTGAAGAGTTGACTCATTGGAAAAGACTGTGATGCTGGGAGGGATTGGGGGCAGGAGGAGAAGGGGATGACAGAGGATGAGGTGCCTGGATGGTATCACTCACTCGATGGAGGTGAGTCTGAGTGAACTCCGGGAGTGGGTGATGGACAGGGAGGCCTGGCGCGCTGCGATTCATGGGGCCGCAGAGAGTCAGGCACGACTGAGCGACTGAACTGAGCTGAACTTTATTCCAAAACCCGGCTGGGGGCAGTGCCACTGCATTTATCTTTCTAATTTTGTTAAAAATTTTCTTTTTGGACAAGGATGACTGGCACACAGACTCATTTCTAATCAGGAGAACCTCTTCCAAGAGGTTACTTGGCAGGACAGGGGCTTGGAATGAAAACCTGAATTTAGAGGTATTTTTGAGTGGATGCTGGGGCGGGGGAAGAGGTGAAAGTGAAGTGAAAGTCAGTCAGTCATGTCTGACTCTTTGAGACCCCATGGGCTAGTTCATGGAATTCTCCATGCCAGAATACTGGAATGGGTAGCCTTTCCCTTCTCCAGGGGAGCTTTCCAACCCAGCGACCATACCCAGGTCTCCCACATTGCAGGTGGATTCTTTACCAGTTGAGCCACAAGGGAAGCCCAAGAATACTGGAGTGAGTAGCCTATCCCTTCTCCAGCAGGTCTTCCCGACCCAGGACCCAGGAATGGAACCAGGGCTGCTGCATTGCAGGCGGATTCTTTACCAGGGAAGCTGAGCCACCAGGCAAGGTGGGGAGGGAAGAGGGGCAGCAGGGATGTCTGGAGTTAGGTGCCGGGAGTCGGGCGCCCCTTTAGGACAGATATGAAAAAAGGTGTAGGGAAACGGTTATAAAGGGTTAGGTGTTCCCCGGGCTTCCCTGTAGGAAGCTGCCAGGACAGAGGGGCTGCGAGCGCATGAACTGGAGGGAGAGTGAAGGGAGCCGGTCAAAGAGGAGGGAGGAGGAGGCGGCCGGGAGACCCCCACGTCGAAGGGGAAGGGCCGGGGAGCGGATGCGGCCAGCCGGCTCCTGGGCAGCACTCGGCCTCCGCCAGCACAGCATCCGCACAGGCCGACGCGGGGATGAGCTGGCCGTGCGAATGGGCAGCACCGGGCTGGGCCGGGGAGCCTGCCCTTTGATCCCGCGCCTTTTCAGCCTACCCAGGCCCTCGGGATCGGAACTGCTCCTTCCGTCCTACACTCTGAGGCGGCGGGGCTTAAGTCCCACCAAAGGGCGCGTCCCGGGAAAGAAAGGCCCGGCCCGGGTCGCGTGCCCCGGACGCCACCTCCCCGCCTAGGCCGCGCGTCCACCCGAGGACTCGCTCCCGCGCCGGGGACTCGTCTCGCCTGGGGCGCCGCTCGCACCCACGGCCCGCCCGGCACGCGCACGAACAGCTGACCCCGCGGCGCAGGCGTGGCCGGACAGCGGCGCCCCCGGACGGCAGCGCGGAAAGGGGAGCACGAGGCATATCTCGGCGCCTGGTCGCCCCCTCGCGACCGCGCTTCGCTCGACGGCGCAGGGGCAGCAGCGGCCACTAGTACTCGGGCTCCGCGCCTGCGGGACGGCCTCTCGCGGGGCGTGGCGGGCGCGGAGGGGCAGGGCGACGGAGCGTGCGCGCTACGGCATTGCGTGGGGGGGCGTGGCGGAGCGGGGAGCGCGGGGGCGTGGCAGTGCGCGAAGGGGCGGGGCACGGCGCAGGGCGCGATGCGCACGCGCCTGGGGCAGCCGCCGGGGGCGGGACGCGTTGACGCCCGGCGGGGTGAGGATGACGGGAGCGCTGGTGGAGGAGGGGACAGTCGCGTTCAAGCGGCGGGGGAGAGTGTGAAAGGAGCCGCCACCGCGGCGGGCGCGGGGGCGCGGGGGCGCCTCGGGGGAGCCAGGCTCGGCCGGGCATCCGGAGGCGGCCTCTGACCCCTGACGTCGCCGTTTTCCCCTCAGGGTGGCGGCTCCCGCGCAGGCGCAGACGGGCCGGCCCCGTGAGGCGGGGCCGCGGCAGGAGCCGCCCCGCCGGTGAAGGTGGGCCGACCGGACGGGACTGGGCCCCACAGCAGCGGTGAGGACCCGTCTCTGCTCCCAGGCGAGCCCCGCCGAGAGAGAGCTTCGTTCTGGAGGTGGCCCTGGACCCCGGAGTTCAGCCCTCAACGGGGACAGCGATTCGCTAAAAATCTCCCCCCCACCCCCATCGTTAAACTGCAGAAAACCCGGTTAGGCAGCGCGGCGGGCTCTGCACGCTGACGTCCCGTTTCTCTCCTTCCCTCACCCAGACCCCGCGGGGAGCAGCTGTGAGCCAGTCACACGGAGGGATGACCTCTCTAGGGGACGCCGTGTGAGCGGAAGAGACCTGTCAGTGTGAGTCTGGCTCCTGGTCGGTCCCCTGACCGCTTCCCCAGGGTGACACCACCTCAGTGGCCGAGATCCGTTATCAGCCTGCAGCCAAGTTACAGAAACGCAGGACTTAACATGAGTTGCACTTCCCTTTGATCTGGAACGTCTTTGAGTCACGTGGGAAAGGATGTGTTTCACGTGGCTCTCTTGAGTCAGCTCCTAATATCGTTACCCAAAGGGCGAGGAAATAGGAGATCGGGTCATGGCTTGGGGTGACCACGAATGTTTATAGTGGGAGCAGGTTCCCTAAGAGGTGGAGGAATGAATCTCATGATTGTCTTTCCACTCTTTCAGATACCCTCCCCAAGAAACTCTTTTTTTTTTTTTTAATTTGGCTGCTGTTGGGTTCTCGTTACATCACACAGTATGTTCCTTGCGACCTGTGAGATCTTTCATTGGGCCTCATAGACTGTCTAGTTGAGGCTCACAGGCTTAGTTGCTCTGAGGCATGTGGGATCTTATGCTTGACTCGGTATGGAAGCTGCATCTCCTGCGTTGCAAGTCAGATTCTTAACCACTGGACCACCAGGGAAGTCCCCCTAAGAAACTGATTAGAAACGGTGGAAGCAGGCAGCCCTCTGGTGATGACGCCCAGGCATTAGCAATCAGTCATTCCATTCTCGGGGGAAATAAGTGATGTCTGTAAAGACCCCAGTTTGGATATGCATGTTCTGTGTGACCACGTGTGTCCTTCTGGCAGATGCAAACAGTACGGCACTCTGAACACACCCTGAAGACGGCCCTCATCTCAAAGAACCCAGAGCTTGTGAAGCAGTATGAGCAGTTGGACCCCAGGGAGCAGCGCTTGCTGAACGAGGCCTTCCGGCCAGGCAGCGATCTCTTTGGACCCATTACTTTGCATTCACCATCGGACTGGATAATCTCCCATCCTGAGGCTCCCCAAGACTTTGAAGAGTTTTTCAGTGATCTTCACAGAAAGAGCCCTTCTTCAGGGAAGCAGACTATTTACATACAGTGCATTGGTGCGTCTTGCCAATACGCTGGGTTGGGTTTGGTTTTGTGATGGTGCTGTTGCTATGGACAGTTTGCCTTGTCCATCTCATTCAAGAGGGCAGTTTTTATAATCATTTTTGGCATTCGTTCCCACAGTGGAAGTTTGGTAACCAAACTGCCTTGAGAGAGGTGGTTTTGTTTTTTTAAGCAAAACTGTATTTATTCACTGACGGTGCTGGTTCTTCGTAGCTGCACCTTGGCTCTCTCTAGCTGGGGCAAGCAGGGCCTGCTCCCTAGCTGCGGTTCGTGGGTTTCTTACTGGTGCCCAGTTGGAGAACACAGGCTCTAGGGCATGCGAGCCTTGCTAGTTGTAACACTTGGGCTGGGTAGTCTCTGCTCCCGAGCTGTCGAGCATGGGCTCAGGAGTTGTGGCACGTCGGCTTAGTTGCTCCCAGGCCCGGGGGATTGTCACAGACCACAGATCCAGCCTGTGTCTCCTGCATTGGCAGGCGGGTTCCTTACCATTGAGCCACCAGGGAGTCAGGTTTTCTCTCTAATCCGTGTTCACCTTAGTGAATGGTAACTATGTATTGAAAATTTAGAGTTGGTCTGTTCCTAATTCCACGTTTCTAACTGTAGACTGGGGTAAAGACTGTTCTGATCATCTCAAAATCTCTCTTTAAATTTTCTTCTCTATCTGTCATAGGATTGCTGGGAAACACCAGAAGTATCAGTGAAGAATATTTGAAATGGCTCAAGGGCTACTGTGAAGCCTTCTTCTACGGGTTGACAGTCAAACTCCTAGAGCCGATTCCTGTCTCTGCAACCAGGTGTTCCTTTAGAGTCAACGATAGCACACGGAACCTTCAGATTCATGCAGGTGAACTGGGCAGCCTTACAGCTTGAATTGAGTAAAGTATATAGGTATATGTACACACACACACAAATATATCTTAAACATACTTTTTTTTTTTTAATAGGGCAGATCCTGACGTTCTTAAAAAAGAAGAAACCGGAAGATGCCTTTTGTGTTGTGGGAATAACGATGATCGATCTTTACCCAAGAGATTCCTGGAATTTTGTCTTTGGACAGGCCTCTTTGACAGAGGGTATTCCTTTTTGACATTGTTGGTAGAAATTTCCTCAGCTTGAGACTCTTTGTGAAGATTTTGAAAGAGAGAAAAAATTCCAACCAATTACAGTTTTTTTTCCCCTTCCAATTACAGTTTAGATGTGAGGGCCTTGTAGTATTTCTGGTGCAGCATCCTGACGTAGTGGAAAGAACGCTCTGGATAAGCCCTGATGATCTGGGTCCCTTCCCTTCCGCCCAGCTCTGCCGTTCGCTGCCTGCACCACCTTGGAGCTAATAATACCTGTTTCGCTGTGTTGTTTTGAGATAATTTACATAAAAGTGCTGATCCATAGAAAGTGTGTACTTACGGTTGGCACATATGTAGACATTCAGTGCAACAGATGGCGAATGTAGGTAGTTGAGTGACAAGGTGAATTAAATAAGGATATTTGAACTGTCATTAATGGAAGCAGAAACGCCGCTAGTTGTTTTTTAGCCCTTTCCGTAGTAGTCTCGTTAGATGAGGTCGCTGTGCACTGGTTTATAAGTGTGCGCCTCACATCCTGTGTCTCAGAACAGACGCTTTGTTATTTACGGTCAGTTTCAGTCTTTGACTTGAAATAAGCTTAGCTGTGACTCACGGGGAACCCTGCATTTTAACACTGGGGAGGAAAAGGCTGTATAGGGAAGTCATTTTTGCCTATTTGGGTTTTTTTTTTTTGCCTTCTCTCCACTTCTCCCACCCTTCCATTTCTGCTCGTGTTTTCCTGCCTGCATCCCTCAGGATCTAAGACAGGTTCGAAGGGGAGAAGTCCACTGAGCTGGGGGGGCATGGTTGCCCGCTGGCGTTCTGGGGGCAGGAGCAGCTAGCAGGGGCTGGGCTGTGCGAGCTCAGGGTTCACAGACAGACTGTCAGTCTGGAGTGTGTGAGCCCCAGGGTGGCAGGGTGGGGAGCTCTCGCTACCAAGGGCTTCCCCCTGTCAGATCCCCCTCTTCCCCATTCACCGGATCTGGGGCCCGGGGTGCTGGGGGGCCTCTTTTTCTACCCTTGCTTCATTCTCGTTTTCCGTTTGTAGTCTTTATAGCCCTTCAGCCCTACACCCACTAAGTCACGGGGCTTCCCAGGTGGCAGTAGCGGTAAAGAATCCCCCTTCCAGCGCAGGAGACACACAGATGCAGGTTAGATCCCTGGGTTGGGAAGATCCCCTGGAGGAGGAAATGGCAAGCCACTCCAGTTTTCTTGCCTGAACAATCCCATGGACAGAGGAGCCTGGCGGGCTGCAGTCTGCAGGGCTGCAAAGAGTCGGACACGACTGAGCGACTGAGCTCGAGGCAGTACCCACGCCCGCCCGCCCGCCGTGACCCGCTTGTGCTCTCTGAGGCCTGGGTCAGTGCTGTCAAGCCTTCTGTCAGAAAACAAAGAGTGAACCAAAAAGTTGTATGAAACAAATCCTTTATTATTAACCTGAGAGAAACAGAACCATTAAAAATTCTTAAACAATATTTATCTAGATATTGTTAACCAGTTTATCTTATGCATTTGAGGAGGTCAGGAAGCATTCTCCCCAAGTGTTTCTGCTTCGTTTTTTTCCCCCAATAAGTTTCTTAAATTTTGCATGACGTGAGAGAAGATGTAATGAGGGAGCAGGGTGGCTGTGCCCTGCGGTGAGGGGGATCTCCTTACTGCAGGTGACTTTGTTCTCAGCAGGTTTATAAAGATAGGTATTTTAAAACTGAGATATTTAATTACTCAGGGAAATAATGTATTTGTAGGATTATTAGAAAAAAAAATGTCTTGCTCAAGGTATTATGGGCTTCCCTGGTGGCTCAGTTGGTTAAGAACCTGCCTGCAATGCAGGAGACCTGGGTTCGATCCCTAGGTTGGGAAGATCCCCTGGAGAAGGAGCGGCTACCCACTCCAGTATTCTGGCCTAGAGAATTCCATGGACTGTCCATGGGGTCACAAAGAGTCAGACAGGACTGAGCGACTTTTACTTTGAAAGGTATTGTAGTGAAGTGTGCCAACTTCTGTTTGGTCAAAGGACGTCACTTGAGGGTGAGTAGGTTTAGTTTTTTCTAAACTTCTAGAACATCCTCTTCCCTATATTTCAAATATGGAGGTGGGGTGAGGCGCATTCTCTTTGGATCAAGTTTAGGTTTGACAAACTTACTATAAATTCATTTCCTTAACGAAAAAGTTCCTTATTACTTTCAAACCAGCAACTAAAAGAGAAGCCTGCGTGAAAGAGACCGTGTATACCAGCTGGGCTGTAACGCAGTCGCCATGTGGCGTGAGGCTCGTGTGTGTCTGTCCCCACGCACAGAGATGGCTGAGACCAACTGAAGTGTCACAGGAAGTCAGTTACGGGCGTGTTTGTTCTGGTCACTGGCGCCAGCCGTAGCGAGAGCTGTGCTGTTTACAGATGGGAGGACGGGGGAGGTTCTTCAGTCTGAAAGTGGGGTGCAAGTGTGGTCTCTAAGGTGTTGGGGGGCAGCAGAGGGAAGAGGGAAGGACAGGCGCCTTAGGGGCGTGCCTGCCCAGAGACCCATTTCCTGCAGTTTACCAGGGAGACCGTGAGTGCCCGTGGTCCTGACATCCTGCTGCTCCTTTTGGAATACTTGATTGGGGCGATTTAAGAAAATTGGTTGTTTTTTGTTTTTTTGGCTGCCCCACAAGGCTTGCAGGATCTTAGTTCCTCAAGCAGGGATTGAACCCAGGTCCTTAGCAGTGAAAGTGCAGACTCTAAACCACTGGACTGGCAAGGAATTCCAGAGAAAATAACTTACTTTATGGGGAAAAAGAAAAACTCTCTGGAACTTTCTTTTTCTGAAGAATTTGATCTCAAGACCTGAGTTGTACAGAGCAGAGCAGGTTGGATGGCAGAAGACTCAGGAAGCTGGGGCCGAAGTGCCCTTGTTGGGCAGACCTCCCTGAGCCCGGGGGGCTGCGGGCATGCCCTGGCCAGGTGCCCAAGCGGGCCCTTAACTGGTAGTTCCCCCAGAGGAGGGAACCTTCCTCTCACCCTGTGCTGGCCTGTTGTTTTCCCCAGGTGTGGGGATCTTCAGCTTTGCCAGGTACGGCGCGGACTTCCACAGCTCACACTTCAAAGGCCAAGTGAAGCAGCTGGAGCGGAAGTCTTCGAGCGACTACTCGGTGTTCGACGACTACGACCTGCCCGAGGCCACCAGTGTGCTGCTGCTCCGCTCTTGCAAGGTGCGCGGCTCTCGCGGCGCGGCCGCAGCGGCTTTTAGGAGATGGGAGTCCTTTGACGGCATACACCCCCAGTCCTGAAGGTCACTCTGTCAGTGCCTTGGCGTCATTGATACACTTTTGCTGGATATCGCTTGACTGAAATTACCAAGAAAAACAATTTAAATGGGGACACTCTCATAGTGACATGTGCAGCACCTGGGCCTGTTTTTTGTCCTATAACACACAGCCTTGGCTGTGCCCACCTCCTCGCTGCTGCTGCTGCTAAGTCGCTTCAGTCATGTCCGACTCTGTGACCCCATAGACGGCAGCCCACCAGGCTCCCCCGTCCCTGGGATTCTCCAGGCAAGAACACTGGAGTGGGTTGCCATTGCCTTCTCCAGCCCACCTCCTTACTGTTAGCTTAATTCCAGAGTTCATGGGCATCGAGTCAGGCTGCCCCACCGCCAGCCCCCAAGCCTGCAGGACCCCGCACCCTGGTTTCCCTTCCTGGAGAACAGGCCTCCCCCGGGCCTGCGCTGGCTCCCTCCCCGAGACTTCCCTCCCCAGGGCTTGGTCCTGCTGCCTGTCCTGACGCCTTCCCCATCCCGCTCTGAAAAGCCTGTCTCCTCGTGTCTGTCTGCTCCACGGCTGGAGACACGGGCTTCTCAGCATTCACTAGGGCTGTGTGTGGGGGTCGAGAACAACACCTGATGGAACGATGGTTTCTAAGTACAACTGACCCAAAGCAGCGTGGCTTCTAGCCTCGAGGGTCCATTCACACAGGTGTCTCTCTGACTCCATAAGTACCGCTACCCCACATGGCCCAGGGAACCGTGGGTGCAGAAGGCTGGCTGTGAAGCTGGAGCAGAGTCTTGACCTTGCGGGTGTCGGGTGGGGCTCAGCTGAGCCTTCCCTGCCTTGACCACTTGTCATCATGCAGATCGAGCCCCTCCCCTCCCCGGCTGCCCTGGCATCTGGGGGAAGGGCTGCAGAACTGAGTTTCAGCGGGTCTCCCCTCCCCACGGTCTAGAACAGCGGTCTCCACCAGGGCGAGTTTGCCACCCAGAGCATATTGGGCAAGTCTGTAGACTTCTGGTTGTCCCAGCTGGGGAGGGGTGCTGCCAGCATCCAGGGGGTAGCGGCAGGGAGGCTGGTGCATAGGAACACCCCCTGACCCCTGGATGTCCCCGGAGGGAGGTGGAGCACCTGCCCGGGAAGCAGTGGTGCAGAGAGGAGGGCGGCAGACACGGGCAGGGGAGGGGCCAGCTGGCAGGCCCTGCAGCGAGCGGGCGGAGCGGGCTCCCCTAGACCCGCGTCTGGGTGAGCTCGCCTCGCTGCTGCTGACGCGGGCGCCTCCGTGTGGCCGTCTTGCAGACTCTGACCCACGAGATCGGACACATCTTTGGCCTCCGGCACTGCCAGTGGCTCGCCTGCCTGATGCAAGGCTCCAACCACCTGGAGGAAGCCGACCGGCGCCCACTGGACCTCTGCCCCATCTGCTTACGCAAGCTGCAGAGTGCTGTCGGCTTCCGGCTCAGAGACCGGTGCAAAGTAAGCAGGGAAGTGGTTACGTAAGGAGCATAAGCGGGGAAGTGGCTGCCTAAGGAGCAAGCGACCAGTTGCTATTAGGCCCTTCTCTAGAGGTGATTTATCAGAGGAAGTTAGTGCAGAGGTAAGCAGGATGCTGTGGTTTAAAAAAATGCAAAGAGATATCTTAACAGCTTTGACTTGCCTTATGCTTGGACCGCAGTGAGACCTGGTGAAGAGGTTTCTGCATTTGCTGTTTGGGTAGGGCCAGAGAGCTTGCCTTTGCAGAACACAGTGAAATACTGAAGAGCAAAGTTCATGTTTAAACACTAGAACTATGTGGAGGTGGTTTATCTTTCCAGATGTGGGGCAGCAGTGTGATACTCCTTAGGAGGAAGGGAGGGTGTTGAGGAGGCAAGAATGTCCCTATGCCCACAGGTGCCCAGTATGCTGCGTACTGCATGGGTGTGGCCCCCCACACGGGGGGCTGCAGTCCCTGTCTGCACGTGTGCGTGCCTGCCAGCCCAGCGTGCACACTTAACTTCAGGCGTGGACACGTCCCCATGCACACTGCAGTGCCTCCTGCAACCCTTGGCAAGTCGAGAAGAGAAAACACCTTCAAACACGCGTGTCGTTCCTTCTCATCTCCTGCCCCGTGCGTCCTGTGACTGTCCCGGGTGTGCACCGCAGGCGTGGTTCTGGTGCACACTCTTTGATGAGCGTGGTCTCTCCTTCACAACCAACTCTATCAGGTGGAACATCTTCGTGGGTGGCATCCGTCACCCATGCAGATCACATGATTTGGGAGATCCGGTTTTTCTCGTGCCTGAGTCTGTTCTGCTGTGATTTGTTCAAAGATGCATCTCTTCTCTGATTTTCCAGGCGCTGGTCAAGTGGATTGATGCCGAGTCCACCGACACTCCTAGAGTTACTCCAAAACACAGTCGTGAGGAGCTGGTAACTTTGCCAAAACCTGTGGAAGCCTTTAAAGAGTGGAAGGAGTGGATCACAAGATGCCTGGCTGTTCTCCAGAAATAAGGACCTTCAGTAGGAGTAATTCAAATAAACACGTGCACATCATGCTTCCGTTTGGCTGGAGTACTTCATTGGAATAAACTGATTCTGCCTTGGGTCTGGGCAGTGGAGTGGAGGTTTTTTTTGTTTTTGTTTTTAACAGCAACTGAACTTTGAACTGTGGCTCATTTAGAATAAAAACTCAGAATTCTCCTCTCTTAGTCTGGTCTGAGGGAGCAAGCGTGTCATTTCCATTCTTCAAATATGTTTATGTCTCATGAGAGGCGAGGACCAGCAGAAGTTAGTGAGTACACAGATCCTGTGAAAAGAGCCATCTCTGACCTAAGAAAGGGTTTCTGAGGAACGCCATTTCTGGGGGGTGATTGCTGGCTCAGTTTTTGGAAAGAGGCTGCCCCCGTGGCCGGCCCGGCCTCATCACCCTCCATTCACATTCCTTCTGCTCACCTGCAGTCTCTTCTAGCCTCGGGCCCGCTGGGCCTCTTTTTTTCCTCTGCTGATGGTTAGCTGATCCCCGAAGGAAGCAACAGCTCACTTCAGTTTTTAGCAGCTCAACATGGAAGCTCCTCCCAGGAGTATTTCCAGGCGGCATTGACGGTGCCCGTCCTGCCCCGCTGTCGGTGCTTGTGGGGACGCCGCTGTTCTCAGCTTTCATAGACGGAGTCCTTTGCCAGGGGCCTTGCAGATAACGTGTCATGACTGTTAGCCAGTGCGAGCTCATATTGCTTGCTGGCGCGACAGGCTAGCAAATCGAGAGATGAGTTTTGGGGGCAAGGAATAGTGACTTTTCAGAAAGCCAGCCAGACCAAGAAGATGGTGGACTCGTGCCCAACAGAGTTAGAAATCAGGCCGCGTTTGTACTAACAGGGAAGGGGGTGTGGGTGGTGGTTGCAACTTCTTGGTGTCCAAATGCTTTGCTCTGGTAGCTGTCCACTTAAGTCACATCACCACCTTCTTACAAGCCTCCAACAGAACAGATGGTGCTTTCTGTCCTGCAGCTTTTCCTCTGTATATGGATAGAAAAAGTACACCTTTAAAGGTCAGAGCCTTGAAAATGGGCTCTGCTGTGTACTTCTGGCCACAGGTCCGCACCTGGGGGCTCGTGGGATCTGAGCTCCCTCACCAGGGCTGGAGCCTGCGCCCCCTGCAGGGGAAGTGTGGTCTCAGCCACCGGACTGCTGAGAGGGCCGCAGCACTCTTGGTAGCCACAGAGCACAGAGGTTAAAGGAAAGGAGACCGTTCCAGCAGGGACTCAGATTTGCTCTTCCCTTTTAATCAATGGTGCTTGCAGCTGTGTGTGGTGCACTCCTCCTCACAGCCTGGAGCAGGGGTCGGGTTTGTTCCTGCAGTAATCTCCCGCTCCTCGGTGCTAATGTTTGCACGAGTGAGGGGCAGCGTGGGGCCGCTACCTGTGCGTCTGCCAGAAATGCTCACATCAGGCTGGGAACATGGGCTGGATGTCCAGAAGGGGAGCAGATCAAAGACCTGAGACCAGCAGACTGCTGGGTGCAGGACATCTAGAAGCTAGAGCAAATCACGTGACCTGCATGCTGGCGGATGGACTTCCACTTCTCATTTAACCTGGAAGGGGAAGCTAAAGGCAATTTTTATTTTCTCCCTTTTACGCCTGAATCCTAGCACTGTTGTTATTTACGCAGCTCGATTTAAAGCACATTTTAGAACGAAATCAATGGCTTCACCTCCAGACTCCTGTTCGGTGAACCTCTAGTCATTTAGAAAACGGTGGCTTGTCATTAAAACTAAGCGGAGGGCAGAGACCAGGTCTTCTAAGAAACACTGCAAAGGGGACCGAGCAGCATGGACTCTGATGGATCTGCTGCGGGTTTTATTTCCTCCCGGAGTTACGCTTTAGGTCTCCTCCATTCCCCCCAGTTTCCTTTCACTGCCCTGCAGGGTGGGCACAGTGTTAGTCCAGTAGGTCGGCTTTAGTTGCAGACCTACAAGAACTCAGATTCGATTAAATGTGTAAGGGGGCGGGGTTTCAGTCGTTTGGTGAAGACGTAAGTCTGCGCTGACTGCACCGTGGGACCAGCAACAAGGTCTGTTAAGAGGTCTGCTCCCTCCCGGCGCAGGCTGCAGTTCTGGCGTCTACTCTGCGATTGCCACTTGGGAGTCGTGTGTAAATGCATTGCATTACTTTTGGAACACTTCTTAGGGTTAAGTTAAACAATATAATTTGTTTCTTGCAATTAAAGTTAAAACACTATGGATAAATGTAGTTTTTAAAAATGATTCTCACTTAATGACAAAACCTAGGCAGTTTTTCCTCTGCAAACGCTGAGCCAAAAAGGTATTTGAGAGGAAAACATGAGTAACTTTCCACCTTGTGAACACCATTCTAGAAAACAGTCCGAAGCGTTCCCGGCGGCGCCCAGGGACTTAGCAGGGTCGCTCGGGTCACGGGAACGGTCGGGGTTCAAGTTCAGGCCGCGGGGACTCTACGCGGAGGCCGAGCGCCGTCCCGACCCCGGCTGCGCCCCCGAGACGCCCGCGCCGCGAGCGCGCGCTCCCGCACCCCGGTCCCGCGCCGCCCCGCGGCCCTCGCCGCCCCCGCCCCCCGCAGGAAGCGCCCGGCAGCTTCCGCCCAGGGCGCCCGGCCCGGCCCGTAAGCGCGGCGGGACCGGACCGACCCGACCGGCGGCCCCGGCCCCGACCCGACCGGCGGCAGCCGCGCGGGGCCGCGGGGCGCGCGCAGGGCCGTGAGGGCGTCCGTGCGGGCCCGGCCGGCCGAGGCCAGGCCCCCGGCGGCAGCCCTGCCCGCTCCTCGGGGCCCGCGGGTGCTCGGAGCGGCCCCGGCCGCGGCGCCGGCCCTGGAGCCCGTGAGCGCGTGCGGACAGAGGCGGGGGCCACTGGCGTGACGGCGCGGCTCCGGTCCTCAGGGCGTCCCGGCATCAACAGGTGACCGCGCGAGCTCCCCGAGGCGTGGACATTCCGTGGGCCGGGGGTGGGGGCACTGAGGCGGGTCTCCTGGCAGGGCCGGTGTCCTACGACAGTGTCGTCTGTGCTCGCGGCGCCGGGCGCTGCTCTTCGGGACAGGCCCCCTACTCCCTGCGACTTCGGACCTTGAACCGCGTGGCTCCCGCTCCCCGCCCCCAGCCCTGACGACCACCGTCTATTCCCTGCGTTTAGCAGCTCTGCTCTTTTCGGCCCCAGACGTGTGAGAGGTCCCACGGCGTTTGTCCTTCTCCGTCTGACTTGTGTCACTGTCCATTATATTCTGGACTAAGCCTGCACATTCCGTGGGTATCTTGCTGGGACGGCGCGCCTGGGTTCCCAGTGGCCGCGTGCCCAGCGCTCGGCAGCCGGATGGCTCCTGGCTGCTGTGTTGGACAGTGCGGTCGGTGCTCAGTTGTGGCCGGTTTCCAGTCTGCGTGGGAGGGTGTCCCTTTGAAGTTGAGTTAACAGGAGAGAGAAGCTTCTGGAAGGAAAAGGTTGTGGGGTCTTCAGTGTGTGCAGACCGTGTTCATATAGGCTGAAAGCTGGGGGTCCCTGTGAAGGCTTCTGGATTCCCCGTGAATGTGCTTTGGGGACCTGCTGTGATTCCCTGGAACAGATGGGTTTTTTTTTAGCTCTCTCTTTCCATTGCCAAGGGCCTCCTGCGTCGTTTTCGCTTTTGGAAAGCGAAGTTGCGAAGTGTTAACAGTGTGGAAACAAGCGCAGGCTGGTGTGAACTCGTGTGTAGTTAAACCAGCAGCCGAGATGACCCCAGGGCTCCCTCATGTCCAGGTTCTGCTCTGTCTTCACTATGCTGCATGACCTCATAAGAAGGACAGCGCCACAAGCAGGAGATTCAACTGGTTGTTTTCAGATTGTTTATAGAAGAGGTTGTGAGATTAAACTTTCTTTCAACCTCTTTTCAAGTGGGACCATCTGGGGCTGCTCAAAGTCAGAGAAATCCCAGTGCTTTGCTTTAACACCAAAAAGAGAGAGACTCAGTACATAGAAAATTACTTGCTCCCAGTTGAACCACAGGGGAAAGGAAGCATCCTTGAGGGAATTCCCTGGTGGTCCAGTGGTTAGGACCCCAGCCTTTCACTGTGGAGGGCCCGGGTTCAGTCCCTGGTCTGGAAACTAGGATCCTGCCTGGTGCGGCAAAAAAAAAAAAAAAAGGCGATAGAGACAGACATCATGGAAGAAAAAAGTCTGCTGGAAAATAGCTTGTACCGTGTTAAGTCATTTCCGTTGTGTCTGATGCTTTTCGACTCCATGGATGGTAGCCCCCCAGGCTCCTTAGTCCACGGGATTGATTCTCCAGGCGAGAATACTACAGTGGGTTGCCATGCCCTCTTTCAGGGGATCTTCTTGACCCAGGGATGGAACCCATGTCTCCTAATGTCTTCTGCGTTGGCAGGTGGGTTCTTTACCACGAGCGCCACCTGGGAAGCCCCAGGAAAATGGCTTAAGTCCAGCAGGCTACAGTCCATAGGACTGCAGAGTCAGACACAGCTGCAGTGACTTAGCATATGTGTGTGCATGAATATAGAGTAAATTCTGCACCAGCAATATGTTCACATTCACAGCCCTCCAAGCATCAGTCTTTCTATCTGCAGGATGGTTGGTTCCAGAACCAAACCCCTTCCCCGCCCCACAATACCAAAATCCAGGGGTGCTCACGTCCCTTCTGTGAAACGGTGTGGTATTTGTGTATTTCCTATGCGCATGCTCCCGGACACCTTAATCACCCTTAGATTACTTACAATACCTAATACAATATAAATAGTTGTAAATACAGTGTAAATGCTATTTAAGTAGTGGCCAGGTGTGCAGGAAATTCAAGTTTTGCTTTTTGGAACTTTCTGGAGTGCTTTCTCTTTCTTTTCCCAAATGTTTCTCCTGTTTGGTTAGTCGGCTCCTCTGCTGTGGACCTGGCATATACAGAAGCCTGGCGCCTGCCCTAGTGGTGCTCTCTCTCACTGTTTAGTCTCCAACGAACTTGGATTTTCTTCCTCAGAGTGGACCTGCCCAAAGTAGGGCCTTACCGGGAGCCCTTTGAGGCTCATCTTTGGAAAAGTCAATGAAAACTGAGAAACCCACTAATTCATCCATTCAGCTGTATGTTTTGAGCATCACCTCCTATGTGCCAGACTCTTTTCAAAGCCTTGGGAATATACCAGTGAATAAAAAAAGTTCTGCCTTGATTGGGCTTCCCTGATAGCTCAGTTGGTAAAGAATCCACCTGCAGTGCAGGAGACCTCAGTTCGATTCCTGGGTCGAGAAGATCCCCTGGAGAAGGGAGAGGCTACCTACTCCACTATTCTGGCCTGGAGAATTCCATGGACTGTATAGTCCATGGGGTCGCAAGGAGTTGGGCACGGTTGAGCGGCTTTCACTTTCGCCCTGACTGGGGGTGGGGTGGGAGGGAGGCCCGGAGGGAGGGGCTGCCTCACGTTGCTGTACAGCAGAAACGAAGAGCACTGTGAGGCGACTCTCCCCCAGTCTAAAAGCTCGAACCTCCCTCAGTGGTAAGAACGAGTAGACGAGTCCTGGTGGAGACCCGAGGGGCAGAAATAAGCGCTGCGTCTCTTAGGGCCCAGGCGTGCCTCCCTGGGGGCTGACATCGGGCAGGGGTGGGGGCACAGACGGAAGGGTCGGGTCGTGCACACATGTAAGGGACGAGTGGACCAGGCAGCGGGAGCCACACTCGCTGAGGCCTGAGGCCTTAGATTTCAAGCAGCAATAACGAAGCCAGTGCAGCCAGCCTGGCAGAACCGAGGCAGAAAATTGTAGCCCCAGGCAGGGCGTGGGGAGCCCACATTAAGGCTTTGTAGGTTGTGAATGGGACTGGGTATGGCTTGTGCTTTCAAAGGATTGTTGCAAGGCCTCCCTATGGAAAAGGGAGGCCAGGGCGGTCAGGGGTGGAAGTGGGCACACCAGCTGGGAGGCGACCAGTCCTCCAGCTCGGATCACACTGACTGTGGGCTGCTGGCCAACTTGGCAGAGACGGTCTGGCTATGGATATAGTCAGAAAGCAGAGTCAATAGGATCTGTGGAGGAAGGAGCAGGTCTGGGGAGGAGGACCAGGGGCTCTGCCGAGGGCGGGTTCAGCTGGCTGTGGCACGGTCCGGAGGTCAGCGCTGGAGTCAGGACTGGCGAGGGAGTCCCCCGACTTCCCTGGCGGTGCAGGGGTTAACACTCCATGCTTCCGGGGCAGGGGCCAGGGTTCCATCCCGGGTCAGGGAACTAAGATCCCACGTGGCTGCACCACGGTCAAGAAATAAAAATAAACGCTTATTATTATTTTTTTAAAAAAGGGAGTCCCCACGTAGAGACAGTAACATTTGGATCAGATTCTAGGGGGTAGGTTGCTAGTCTCCTTAGTGTGCCGTCGTCTTGAGTTGCTGGAAAGGTAGATAAATATTAATAGTATAGATTCGTAGCCACAATTTGTATTTTTCCCAGTAGTCTCAGGTGAGCTGTACTTTATTTCAAGCTTTTTCTTTTATACTGGAGTAGCCAATGAACGATGCTGTGAGGGTTTCAGGTGGACAGCGAAGCGACTCAGCCACGCATACCTATGTGCCTGTTCTAAAAGCCTGTAGAGACAGTGTCCTGGGGGGTCGGTTTTCCTATTCCGTTTCCCCTATAGGAGATCCGCAGTCACTGTGGTCACTGTGATTTGGCTGTGAGACTTTCTCTTACATGAAAGCTGAAATTTTGTAAGTTCCTGACCTTGACAGTTCTTGTCTTGCACCATCAGGCAGTCATGACAGACGCTGAACACCAGAGGGAGCCAGTTTCCTTGTTTATGCAACAGTCTGCCGTCCACCTGTTGGATTGGACTCCTGTTAAAGATAAATCTGGAAACTGGGACAGGTTCTTTTTTCCCAACGGATGTATACTCATGGGAGAGACCTTTCAGCATGTTTGGTCCGAAGGTTGGGAAGATCCCCTGGAGAAGGAAATGCAACCCACCCAAGTGTTTTTGCCTGGAGAATCCCGTGGACAGAGGAGCCTGGGGGGCTACAGTCCACGGGGTCGCAGAGTGGGACACGACCGAGCATTAGCAGGTGCCATGTTGGAATTGTCTTTCTCTGGTGGTTTTAATTAATGCTTGTAACCATTTGGAATTTTAAGGGCAACAGCTTCTAAACTAGGCATGCTCATGAGCCCCGTATCTGACACGACTTCTGACCTGACTTAGAGCCTGAACTGAACGTACCTAGGAGCTTTTAAAAATAGGGATTCATGATCATTTCTGATTTAGAATATTCGAGGAGTACAGAAGTCTAGGTGTAATAAATACGTCTAGGTGGCTTGATTGGATGACTGGACGATGAGAACTTTGAGTTAGAATCCATTTTCTATTTTATCAACAGGTATTAAGCTAAAGGGAGGGGAGATAAATGCACAAAGCTGGGAATTCCCTGGTGGTTTTTAAAAAAGCATAGATGCTACATTTACATAATTGATAACCTTGTTTAAAAGCCTGGAAACATTGATTCAGAGATGCATTTGTCTTAAAAGAGCACATGATCTTAACTCATTTTTACAGCTGGATTAATTTTATTTGGGGGAAGGAAACAGTCTATATTTGTAGAGAAATTATCTAGTCAGCAAGGTGGAAGCCAGACCGCCCTAATCGCAGGAAGTGGCTCCTGCTGGCGGGCTGGCGGCTGTTTGGGCTCTCCTGTCTCTGGCGCCTGTGGCCTGGGGGTCACTTTGGCCACAACGACCTTTCCCTGTAGGCCAGGACTGTTGTTAGGTCACTGTGTCATGTCCAACTCTGCGACCCCAGGGACTGCAGCGCGCCAGGCCTCCCTGTCCTTCCCTGTCTCCTGGAGCTTGCTCACACTCGTGTCCATCCACCCAACCATCTCATCCTCTGTTGCCCCCATCTCCTCCTGCCTTCAGTCTTCCCCAGCATCAGGGTCTTTTCCAGTGAGTCATCTTTTCACATCAGGTGGCCAAAGTATTGGAGTTTCAACTTCAACATCAGTCCTTCCAGTGAATGTTCAAGGTTGATTTCCTTTAGGATGGACTGGTTTGATCTCTTTGCAGTCCAAGGGACTCTCAAGTCTTCTCCAACACCGCAGTTCGAAAGCATCAATTCTTTGGTGCTCAGCCCTTTGTATGGTGCAGCTCTCACATCCATATATTGGCTACTGGAAGAATCATAGCGAGACTATACGGACCTTTGCTGGCAAAGTGATGTCTGTGCTTTTCAATATGCTGTCCAGGTTGGTCATAGCTTTTCTTCCAAGGAGCAAGCATCTTTTAATTTCCTGGCTGCAGTCACAAAATGCAGTGATTTGGGTGTCCAGTAATAAAATCTGTCACTGTTTCCACATCTGCCCGTCAGGACTGTTGGTGTAGTCTGCCACTGGTGGTTCCTCTGTGACGGTGTCGCAGACGCCGTGGAGCGGCGCACAAGCCAGCTCCGACCCACTGCCAGTTTTTCTTGACAGCCTTCGAACTAAGCATGGTTTTTGTATTTTTATGTTGTTAAAAAAAAAAAACAACAGTATTTCATAGTGTGTGGAAAGTTTATGGAATTCGAATTTCAGTATCCATGAACTAACTTTTTAAAACATTTATTTAATTGGAGGATGACTACTTAGTACCATTGTGGTGGTTTTGCCAGAATTGACATGAATCTGCCAGGGGTGTGTGTGTCCCCCATCCTGAACCCCGCACCTCCGTCCCCACCCTTCCCTCCGGGCTGTCCCCGAGCACCGGCTCTGAGTGCCCGCTTCATGCATCGAGCTTGCACCGGTCATCTGCTTTACATACGGTAATAAACTCGGCTCAGCTGCTGTTCTCTCGCGTGGTCCCACTCTCGCCTTCTCCCCCCGAGTCCGAATGTCTGCTCCTTGCATCTGTGTCTATTTCGCTGCCTTGCATATAGGATCATCATCACGGATTTTCTAAATTCCATGCATTTGCGTTAATATGCTGTATTGGTGTTTCTCTGACTTCACTTTGTAATAGGCTCCAGATTCATTTACCTCCTTAGAACTGACTCAGATGTGTTCGTTTTTCACAGCTGAGTAATATTCCATTGTGTACACGCACCACAGCTTCCTGACCCACCCGTCTGCCGATCTCGGCTGCTTGCATGCCCGAGTCACTGTGCGCAGTGCTGTGATGAACACTGGGGGCCCGTGTCTCTTTCACGTGAACTGACTTCTATGGAGGCAGCCATCCTCACCCATCTACATTCTGTCTGTGGCGCTTCTTGCCCTGCAGAGGCAAGCTGAGCAGCTGTGCCTGAGCCTGTGGGGCCCGCAAACCCTGCAGCAGTTCTGTCTGGAGTTTAACAGAAGCGGTTTTCACGGACCCCCACGTGCAGAGGCCATGCTGCTTCCTCGCAGATCAGGCTGGTTCTTAGGCCTGTTCTGTCACTGCATATGGTTAGTCTAAACTGTTTACACTTACTACTTAAAAAAAAAATATTTGGTTCTTAGTTGGGGCGTGCAGAATCTTTAGTTCCAACGTTCGAACTCTTAGTTGCAGCCTGTGGGATGCAGGTCCCTGACCAGGGATCGAACCTGGGCCCCACGCACTGGGAGCTCGGAGTCTTAGCTCCTGGACCACTGGGGCAGTCCCCATTCTCGCCTGCTGTTTGTGATGGGCTTAGCTATCGTTCTGTGGTCACTGGATCATTTCACTCATTCGCTGTTCATTTATGAAGTAATGCCATTCAACAGACACATCTTAGAGCCGTTTATGTGTCCCTAGTACAGTTAAGATTTTGTAGAAAAGCTTCGGAAAATGTTATTTTAAACGAATCCTCCCTGAGTTTTTAAAAGCTTTGTTGGACCCAACAATGCATGCGGAGGTGTCAATGAGAAACGAACCACTCCCTCTAAATAAAAAAGCCATACATTTATTGCAAATCTAGAAGTACCAGAATGTCACGGGATACAGAACAAATCAGCAATCCTGTTTTCATTTTCTTCCAAACATTTAAAAACCTCAATTACTGACATACTGAAATTGGCATACATTTTTTTTTTCCCATGCACTTAACAGAATGGACGTCTTGAGCAGATCGCTCTGAAACCAGTTATAAATATCAAATCGCATCGAACATTCGTAGTAAAAAACGGAGTAAAGTGCTGAAGTCGCGAAGCCTGCGAGCGCGCCACAAGCTGCGAGTCCCTCTGGGCAGTGGCGTCCGCCCCGCCTGCCCGTCCCAGCTGTGCCTGTCTCTGACGGGCACGCGGTGATTGCCTCCTCCCCGCCCTCCCCAGGGTCTACAGATTGTCCTGTTTCTATGGCTGATCCAACGCTATACAGAAGCGTAGCAGGCGGTGGTGAGCTGTGCCACATTCGTCTCAGTGCAGAGAAACATTCGAGCTTGTGTGTACCTGGAACCAAACTAGGCTTGTTATATTTTTTTTCCCCCTGAGTTGTCAAAAATTAACAGTAGAATGAGCAGACACGGAGCAGCGGTTCTGACCGTCACCTGTAGATCAGGGCACGTGAGCCCTTTTACAGAGAAAACAAAACAAAAACAAAGCCGAGCACATGAGAAATACTGTCCGTGCAGAGTGCGCCAGGAAGAATAGTGACCCTGCAACACAGCAATCGGGCTTTCTAGGGTGTAACTCACGGCGGTGGATTGACTGTCTCTGCTACCCCATGTGAAACACAGAAATGCTTCAACAGTGAGATCGTAAAAAAAAAAAAATAAAATGCTTCAACAATTCAATGAGATATAATTCTGATCAAAGAAGATCCTCAAGTATTCTTAGGTGATAAATCATTTAAAAAAGCTAAGGCGATTTGCTGTTCATCCCCCCACCCCCTTTAAATCACACACACTGCCATCACACTGAAGAATCCTTACAACTCGGCCTTTTAGAGAGTAACTTTACAAGTTAAAGAGGCGTGTCAAGGACTGCAGCAGGGAGGTGAGAATTCTGCTTATGTCTCAGACTTTCTTTTGATCACTTTATTCATTCTAGAATAACTTAATAATAAATAGTGGTTTAAATTAAAGACACTACAATCACATATTTCTGAATAATTAAAAAAGCAATAGGAAATCCATTTCTGAATGCCGTGCTGTGTGCTCCGTATTGAGATACTGGTGAATGACTGGCCGTACAAAGAACTGGTCATCTTCACATTTCTGAAGTTCAAGTTACGTATATTTTTTAAAATTTCCATTTACTGGCCAAAGGTTTGGTCTTAGATTGTACTTTGTTTCCATGGAATATCTGGAAAATTCAGAGGCCCTAATGTGTTAATGGAAACCTCAGAATTTTTCAAAGGTTTTTAAACAATATGTTCATAGTTCTGCAAATGAGGAATTTTTAAAATGATGTAAGTTGGGTTTTTTTTTTTTTTGAGTGGCTGATTTCATTTCAGTGGCCTGGGCCAGATGTCAGTTTCTACGATAGCAGCTTCTCAAACGTGAGAGCTCTTCAAACCACTTTGCCAGTTCATGTCCCTATTTTAAACCCGGAGGGTGGCCCAGAGCCCTCCTGCCTGTCTTTGTGTTGCTGCTGAACCCAGCCAGGCTGATGCACAGAAAGGCGCTCCACTGCTTTTGTTTTGGCATAAAAAACAAGCAAAAAAGAAAACTTATAAGAAAACAAGAAGGATGTTGGTAGTGGTTCTCGCGTACATTCCCTTTGAAGTGCAGTCGGAAAGCGGGCTGGCGGTCCGCTGCTCTGGCGCCCCGGGCCCCCCGCCCCATGCCCTCCCCAGCCCGGCGCTGCAGCGGCGGGCGCGGGTGTCAGACGGGCTCCGTTCCTGCAGGAGCTCTGGGCTCGGTCTTCCCCAGGTCCATCTCCAGAAAGTCTTCGGGGATGTCCTGCAACGCTTTTTTCCCTCGGGGACCCTCGGCCTTGCCCTCCCGGGCTTGGGGCCGGCAGCACAGCCCCCGCTTGCAGGGTCTCACGAGGGCGAGGCACACGGCGGCTACCAGCATCCCGGCCGCGCAGGAGTAGAAGGCTCTGCTGTACATCCTGCTCTGGTCGACCAGCAGACCTACGGGGGCAGCGGACGTTAGCCACGCAGACCCTCGCCCCGCCCCAGGCTCCCCCCGGCTCGGCATCTCTCGGGCTCTCTGCCTCCCTGGTTCTGTCTGGCTTTCTTAAGGAGAAAAGAGCTTGGAAGGTAGGAGTGTTTTCTAGACGGGAGAGGGGACACCTAGCGCCTGCCTGAGGAAACTCTGTTCCTTTGTATGTTCTTTGTGGGCAGGTCTGTCCTGGTCAAGAACGTAAAACATGCGATCAGGGAGACGTTCATTTCCTTGGGAAGAAACCTGACATCCTCTCCTGAGCGCAAGGAGCTCTGGGAACTTCACCCTGGTCCACCTCAGGTCACTGGGTACGATGTGTAATCGTGGTAACCTCAAGGACTTATTTCCAGTCCAAGATATAAAACGGGGCTTCCCAGGTGGCGCTCGTGATAAAGAACCCGCCTGCCAGCGCAGGAGACATAAGAGACCTGGGCTTCGATCCCTGGGTTGGCAAGATCCCCTGGAGGAGGAAGTGACAACCCACTCCAGTATTCTTGCCTGGAGAATCCCATGGACAGAGAGGAGCCTGGCGGGCTACAGTGCACAGGGTCGCAAAGAGTTGGATATGACTGAGAGACTTAGCACGCAAGATATAAAACAGACACATCCTTCCTACAAGGATATGTTCCCAAGTGACCCGCGGAGTCTCCGCAGAGTGCTGCTCTGGGTTCAGTTCCCTAATAGCCATTCTCCGAAGGGACGCTGGCTTACAGAAGCCCCTCAGTCCTGTTTTCTGAAAAGTCAGAGTGTAATGAGGTAAAAAATCCCTGTGTCCCCTGCCGAGTGTCTCACAAGGCGACCCGGTAGCAAACGCCCAGGCGGCTCAGGCTGCAGACCCCAGTCCCTCCTGACCGGGGCGCCGGTCCCGCCTCGGGCTGGGGGCTGACACACCCCGGGGTTCACGTCCTCACGGTAAGTCAAGAGCAGTGGCTCAGATACTGTCCATCCTGACACCTCTAAAATGCTCTGCAAGTATCAAGATCAACAGACGCTGTTTCTCATTCGACATGAATAGGAAGCTGGCACGACTCGTAACAGGACGGTACTCTTGTACGTGGAATCTCAGACACGGGAAAGCCCCTGTGAAACGGGTGGGCTCACAGACGACAGACCCGTGGCCTCGAGGAGGAAGGGCTGCGGGGCGGGGCAGCCCGGAGTCGGGAGGTGCAAACGATACACGCGGGACGGACGACACAAGGCCCTACCGCAGGGCACCGGGGACTGCAGTCAGTATCCTGGATTGAACCACCATGGAAAAGAAAGGGGAAGCTTAGCCCACAAGGGCACTCCCTTGTGTATGCAGCTTACCTGCAAGGGGAGGTCCGGCCAGCCCCGAGATGCTCTGGAAGAAGACGTAGACCCCGGCCGCCGACGACATCTTCTGGATGCCCACGACGTCGTCCTCGGCGAGCAGCGGGATGTGGGTGCCTGCCACGGTCCCGATCATGGCCCCTGAGAAGACGCTGCAGGCCATGAGGCCCCAGAAGCCCTTGGCGAAGGTGAAGGTGAACAGGGACAGGGCCAGCAGGACGACGCAGACGAGCTCGATGTAGACCTTGCGGATGGGCTCGCGGTTGAGGACCAGCCCCGCCCCGATGCGGCCGAACACCTCGGCCACGGCCATGGCGCACAGCAGCAGCGCCGCGCGGTCGCGGTCCAGGCCGAGGCTGAGCCCCAGCGGGATGATGTACAGGGACGGGGCGAAGAAGCCCAGCGTCACGAACAGCCCGAAGAGCGTGTAGCAGACGAAGCCCCTCTCCGTCAGCACGGAGAAGTCCAGCAGCGGCGCGCCGGGCCGGCCCCGGGCCTGCAGCTCGGCCGCGGGCTCCACTGCGGCCGGGTGGCCAGGCGCGTTCTTCGGTGAGGTAGTTAGCTCTACTCCGGAGTCGATGGAGTCGATGGAGGTGCGGGTTTTCTCGTTCTCCAGCATATACTGCGCTTCCTGCCGGTGCTCGGGGGCGGGGGTCTCGGGGGTCCCCAGCGTGCCGACGACGACGATGGGTCTGAGCAGCGCGCCGCAGACCACAAGGTTGAGTTGCAGGAGCCCCACGAAGAGCATGCTGTGCCTCCAGCCGACCATCTCCTTCAGGGCCGTGATGGCTGCGGGGCGCGGGGGAGACGCAGAAAGAAAACCCAGGGTCAGCGGGGGACTGGGGATGCGGAGGAAAGACAGCTGCGGACGGGGGCCGACCGTGGTGACGCCTCAGCTGGGGCTTCTGCGGGGGCTCGGGGCAAAGGCTCCGCCTGCCAGCGCAGGGGACCCGGGCTGGAGCCCTGCTCCAGGAGATCCCACACGCCCAGCAGTGACTGAAGGCCGTGCGACGCGACTGCTGGGCCCACGAGCTGCAACTCCTGCAGGCTGAGCGCCTCGGCGCCCACGCTCGGCCACGAGGCGCCATCACAGGGAGATGCCCTCGGGCGACACGGCCAGAGAAGAGCCAGCGCGGCCTCGAAGCCCCAGCACAGCAAGGAGGAAAGCCGACCCGACACGCATCGTCCCCGGGCGCCTTCAGGGCTCGAGAGGACGAAGACGCTTCAGGACGAGCCGGAACAAACACTTGCAGCCCAGGCTTGCAGGGGAGCTTTGGGGGTGCCTTCCTCCAAGCAGAGGCACAAGAAGTGAACGAAGCTTGTGACCCGCATCAGGGTGCACGGAAGGCGACCTGCCGGCCAGCCCCAGCCCCAGCCCGGCTTGGGTCATAGACCTCGACTGGAACACAGCTGGGAGCATTCTTCAGCGCCGTCTGAGCTGCCCGTGTGCCGTCACTGCAGAGGTGAGCAGATCTGACAAGGACTTGTGTCCGGGAAGCCTGAAATACTGACTCTCTGGCCTTTTCAAAACAGAACTTCTACCATTTGAGCTGGATCCTTCTCCAAACACTCCTTTAGCTCTCAACAGTAACAGACGAAGGAGAGAGCCAACTAAGAATCCGAAAGCTCATAGGGCTACCCTGGAATTAACAGTTACTGTGTGATCGCAGTACAGGGTTGTCAGGAGCTGGGTTGATGCTATCCTCTGCTTTCTAGTCTGTGAGATGCCCTAACTACCTTCCTGCCAGCCTAGAGGCATCCTGGAAGCCAGGGCGGGACCCTGGCATGGGGAGGGGGGTCAGGCCGAAGGATGCCTCAAGCTCCCCAGTGACGAGAGGTATAAACAGGCCCCACGAGATTCCAGGTATCTTTGTCATTATCCCAGGAAGGTGAAATGATGTTCCTGAGAATTCCTCTTCACTTGATTCTCAGTGTGAGAGGTGACAGTCAGGTTTAAGAGACGCGGTAACTTGGTTACTAAGAAGATGGGCTTAGCGAGACAGCCCCATCTTCTGGGCCGGGGGTCGGGGGGGGGGTCCTCCATTTACTACTTCAGCACTTTTTTGCTCCTACCTCTATTTCTCCTGTTAATACGAAAAACTCAGAATTGTAAACTCTTTCTGGCTTGGGTATTTCCAAGTGCTTTTGACCCTCTTCTGGCAATAACTGGTCTCCTTTTCTCCATCTGACGTTGCTTGGTGCCTGCCTGCCAGGTGCCAGGGATGAGCTAGGGAATAAAGCCGGACCCAGATGGAGTTTCCACCTTTAGGGGGTTCGCAGGCCACTGACTGTCCCTCAGGGTTTTATTCTGAAACATTTCAAACCAACAGAAAGTGCAAAGACGGACACCCATGTGCCTGCCGTCACCGAAACTCAGCGAGGAACAGCTCCTGTCTGTGTGCTTTAACAGCTTTCTGTCTGTGTGCTTACAGCCACGCACACACTAGTTCTTCTGAACTACCTGAGAAGCTTCCGACGCGACGTGCCACCCTGAAACTCTGCATCTCCTGTGGACGCCACTGCCATTCACGACACACTCACCAGAGAACGGCAGGGTAAGAGGTGAGTCCAGGTCTCCGAGGTGATTTCTCTACCACTGGTTGGTGAGAGTCACAAGCTCACAGTTAAGACGGGGAACTAAACCAGGGATAAAAGTCTCCCCGTGAGGTCATCCACACACAGCTAAGGAACCCGACTTTACCAGCGCCAGCACCAGTTAAATCTGCACAGAATATGGCTCTCTTGACCAAGGAGAGAAACAGAATAGTATAAGCAGCCCCCACATCTATTTCGGAATCGACAGTTCAAGCTTCCTCGCTGAGTATATGCCGTGTACCTTCCTATAGGGCTGCAAGGAGTTGGACACGACAGGGTGACCAAACACACACATGCACACACACGCACATACGCTGCTTCCTATTTATGCAAACTTGGATGAGGATTAAAATGTCTGAACTCCTAAAATGGGGGTGAGGGAGGATAGACCCTGAAAAGGTGCCGGACTGGAGAAGACACTTAGCCTGTGCTTCTGCACGACCTCGAGCACGAAGGGCCGGCTCCCAGGAACACGCGCGCTCTGGCCGTCCGCTTACCTGGCGCAAAGGCGAACATGGCGAAACATTCTCCCGTGGAAGCGACCGCCGTGACCACCGAGCGCCTCTTGTCGAAGTACTGTGACAGGATGGTGACCGTCGGCAGAAAGCTGAAGCAGAACCCCAGGCCTGTGATGGGACGCAGCGAGACAGTGAGAACCACATGCCGGCTGATGCCCGAACGGTGCGTTCAGAGCGCTGGGATTTGGGCGCTTATTTTAGAAATGATTACATTCGGGGAGCCCAGAAATTCATTCTGGAGCAAAGCAAAGCAGGTTTCATCAGAGGTCTGGAAAAACTGCAAGAGCTGTTTTGGGAAGCTTGTTGTAAGGAAAAAAAAAAAGGGAACAGAAAAATCTGTTTCGTGGAATTTTTTTTCCTACTTTTCTGCAGTTTTTCCCCCAGATTTATATAATTCACAGTGCACAGAACTCTTATCAAATATAGTTTTTACATAAGACTTCTATTTGGAAATAAGTGAGTTTTTGTATGTGCAGAAATATATGGGAAAAAGCCTGCAGATCTTCACTATGTACGTATATATACAGTTATATAGAATCTGAGTAATGCATGGACTCCACTAAAGGGGAAAAGTTTTCTATGTATACGTGCATATATTTAGTTATATAGAGAGAATTATCTGTGTGTGTGTTCAGTCACTCAGTCCAACTCTTTCTGACCCCTTGAACTGTAGCCGGCCAGGTGCCTCTGTCCATGGGATTTCCCAGGCAAAAATACTGGAGCAGGTTGCCATTTCCTTCTCCAAGGGATCTTCCCAACCCAGGGATCAAACCTGTGTGTCCGGCGTCTCCTGCATTGCAGGCAGATTGTTTGCCACTGAGCCACTGGGGAAGCTGGTGTGTGTGTGTGTGTGTGTGTGTGTGTGTGTGTGTGTGTGTGTGTGTGTGTGTGTGTGTGTGTGTGTGTGTGTGTGTGTGTGTGTGTGTGTGTGTGTGTGTGTGTGTGTGTGTGTGTGTGTGTGTGTGTGTGTGTGTGTGTGTGTAGGGATAATTATATATAATCTGTGAGTAATGTGTGGACTCCTTTGAAAGGGAAAAAGTTTTAGTTATATACAGAATTACACATATACAGAGTTTTATATATACATAGTTATAGAGGATTATATAGAGAGTTATATATAGAGTTTTGGAGTTTTATATATATACTTATGATATATATAAGAAAGTGAAAATTGCTCAGTCGTGTCTGACTCTTTGCAACTGTATAGCCCACGGAATTCTCCAGGCCAGAATACTGGAGTGGGTAGCCTTTCCCTTCTCCAGGGGATCTTCCCAACCCAGGAATTGAACTGGGGTCTCCTACATTGCAGGCAGATTCTTTACCAACTGAGCTGTCAGGAAAGTCAGTTATATGTGTGTGTATATATATGTAAAATCTGTGACTTATATACAGACTCCTTTGAAATGGGAAAAGTTTCCTCAGACCCCTCGGTCCAGCACTGGCCCCCTCCCTACAGCTCAGACTTCTCAGAGCCAGACTTGGGAAGCGCTGGTTAAAGACATTCAAACCTTACTTTGTGAAAAGGACGTCTTGTGCCTGCAAACTCTTGTGAAAGAGAAGTTCTCTTTCTCATCGGTAAATATTAAAACAACATCAGACAGAAAGTCCTGGGCGTTGAGAAGAGGAGCGCGTCCGGCCCAGTTCAGAAGCAGAGATGTGGGACAGCCCTCACTTTTAAGAGGAAACAGAACGGGAGGGAGAAATGCGAATGGGTCCCTCCTTCCCCGCTGCCCATTCTCGACACCGAGTCTCCGGAGAAGGTGCGAGCCCGGGGGAGGTGCTCACCAGAGACGACGCCGATGGCGATGTACATGTGGTGGACCTTCTGGGAGAAGGCGGCCGTCACCATGCCTGCGCTGACCAGCAGGCCGCCCAGCATCACCACCGGGCGGTGTCCAAACCGGCTGCTCAGGACCGTGGAGAGCGGGGCTGCAGAGGAGAGAGGGCGGGTCTCAGCCCCCAGGACCGCAGCCCCGCCTCCCCGGGAGTCTGTCTTTTCACCTTGTTGTTGACTTGCAACAGAGTGATTCAGTTGCATAAATGCTTTAGAATTTTCTCTCACTGTGGTTTTCGGCTGCACTGCAGCTGGTGGGATCTTAGTTCCCCATCAGGGACTGAACCCGGGCCCCCGGCAGGGGAGACTCAGAGTCCTAACCCCTGGACCACAGGGAGTTCGCCCGCTGAGGTTCCTCACCGGCGCTGAACGCAGGTCCCTGTGCCGCACAGGAGGCCCTGGCCCTTCATCGGTCCCGCACACGCTAGTTTGCACCGGCCGACCCCACACCGCCTCCTTCCCGCCTTGGGAACCACAAGTCTGTTCTCGTGCCTGTAAGTCCGTCGTAAGATCCCATCCTCTAAAATCCCTTTTGGGGGCTCCTCAAAGAGAAAGCCAGAGTCACAGTCTAAAACTTACACCCATCTTCTTAGATGACAGACTCTGACCCCCCAGAGCCCCTGTGAAACCGGAGATGGATCACAGTCATGTCACTCGCAGTAGACATGCGATTTCCCACGACTCCGTCACTTTTTCCCCTTCTATACTCACTGCTTTGGATTCTTTTGAACAAGACTCCATTTAGGGTCAAATTCCACTTGACTTTTTTGCAAATGGTATGAAAGTATAGTGGGTTCTGTTATGCAAAGCAGAAGCAGGCGAGCCATGGGACGGATAATTCAAAGTGGCTGATGCGTTACAGCTGGCACAACTTCTATGCACGCTGTCCCCCAGGACATCCAAGTCTGGCAAATAAGCTTCCTAGTGATATGTTACTTGGGTTACCACTGCTACCCGCCCCCCTGCCCCCGAGTACAAGGAGATAAGGGGACCCTCCAGACTCGGAGGGGGAAGAACAGTGTGGCACACGCTGGGCAGAAAGAGCAGAACCACCAGGAAAGCACTCAGTGGTGGTGAGGTTGGGCCGTACATCTCTCCCAATGCTGGCAGAGCATCAGCTCATATGTTAATACAGCGAAGAATGAAATCACCAGGGCCACTTTTAGGCAGTGCGCAGACTCAGGCATTAGTGACCAGGATGGAAGCATTCTGTGTAAGTCCGTCTACTCAAAGCTCTGGTTTTTCCAGGAGTCATGTACAAATGTGAGACCTGGACCATAAAGATGGGCTTGATAAACGACAGAAATGGTATGGACCTAACAGAAGCAGAAGATATTAAGAAGAGGTGGCAAGAATACGCAGAACTGTACAAAAAAGATCTTCATGACCAAGGTAATCACAATGGTGTGATCACTCACCTAGAGCCAGACATCCTGGAATGTGAAGCCAAGAGGGCCTTAGAAAGCATCACTAAGAAGAAAGCTAGTGGAGGTGATGGAATTCCAGTTGAGCTATTTCAAATCCTGAAAGATGATGCTGTGAAAGTGCTGCACTCAATATACCAGCAAATTTGGAAAACTCAGCAGTGGCCAGAAGACTGGAAAAGGTCAGTTTTCATTCCAATCCAAAAGAAAGGCAATGCCAAAGAATGCTCAAACTACCACACAATTGCACTCATCTCACATGCTAGTAAAGTAATGCTCAAAATTCTCCAAGTCAGGCTTCAGCAATACGTGAATCATGAACTCCCAGATGTTCAAGCTGGTTTTAGAAAAGGCAGAGGAACCAGAGATCAAATTGCCAACATCCGCTGGATCATGGAAAAAGCAAGAGAGTTCCAGAAAAACATCTATTTCTGCTTTATTGACATGGCAAAGCCTCTGACTGTGTGGATCACAATAAACTGTGGAAAATTCTTCAAAAGATGGAAATACCAGACCACCTAACCTGCCTCTTGAGAAACCTATATGCAGGTCAGGAAGCAAGTTAGAACTGGACATGGGACAACAGACTGGTTCCAAATAGGAAAAGGAGTACGTCAAGTCTGTATATTGTTACCCTGCTTATTTAACTTCTATGCAGAGTACATCATGGGAAACGCTGGCCTGGAAGAAACACAAGCTGGAATCAAGATTGCCAGGAGAAATATCAATAACCTCAGATATGCAGATGACACCATCCTTATGGCAGAAAGTGAAGAGGAGCTAAAAAGCCTCTTGATGAAAGTGAAAGAGGAGAGTGAAAAAGTTGGCTTAAAGCTCAACATTCAGAAAATGAAGATCATGGCATCTGGTCCCATCACTTCATGGGAAATAGATGGGGAAACAGTGGAAACAGTGTCAGACTTTATTTTTGGGGCTCCAAAATCACTGCAGATGGTGACTGCAGCCATGAAATTAAAAGACGCTTACTCCTTGGAAGAAAAATTATGACCAACCTAGATAGCATATTTAAAAGGAGAGACATTACTTTGCCAAGGAAGGTCCATCTAGTCAAGGCTATGGTTTTTCCAGTGGTCATGTATGGATGTGAGAGTTGGACTGTGAAGAAGGCTGAACGCCGAAGAATTGATGCTTTTGAACTTGTTGGAGAAGACTCTTGAAAGTCCCTTGGACTGCAAGGAGATCCAACCAGTCCACTGAAGGAGATCAGCCCTGGGTGTTCTTTGGAGGGAATGATGCTAAAGCTGAAACTCCAGTACTTTGGCCACCTCATGCGAAGAGTTGACTCATTGGAAAAGACTCTGATGCTGGGAGGGATTGGGGGCAGGAGGAGAAGGGGACGACAGAGGATGAGATGGCTGGATGGCATCACTGACTTGATGGATGTGAGTCTGAGTGAACTCCGGGAGTTGGTGATGGACAGGGAGGCCTGGTGTGCTTTGATTCATGGGGTCGCAAAGAGTCAGACACGACTGAGCGGCTGAAATGAACTGAACTGGACCATAAAGAAGGCTGAGCACTAAGGAACTGATGCTTTCAGCTTTCCAATTATGGTTCCGGGGAAGACTTTTGAGAGTCCCTTGGACAATGAGGAGATCAAAGCAGTCAATCCTAAAGGCAATCAACCCTGAATATTCATTGGAAGGACTGAAACTGAAGCTCCAGTATTTTGGCCACCTGAAGAGCTGACTCATTGGAAAAGACCCTGATGCTGGGAAAGACTGAAGGCAGGAGGAGAAGGGGGCAACAAAGGATGAGATGGTTGGATGGCATCACCAACTCAATGGACGTGAGTTTAAGCAAGCTCTGGGAGATGGTGAAGGATAGAGGAGCCTGGCATGCTCCAGTCCATGGGGTCGCAAAGAGTTGGATATGACTTAGTGACTGAACAATAACAACAACGTAACAGCATTCAGAACATCTTTGGGACTTCCCCGGCAGTTCAGAGGCTAAGAAACTGCACTCCCAACTCGGGGGGCCCAGGTTCGATCCCTGGTCAGTGAACTGGAACCCACATGCTGCAACTAAGACCCAGCATGGCCAAACAAATCAGTTAGTGAATTAAAGTTAAAAAAGGAAGTTGTCTTTGTTACAATAGTATTAACTGGGTATTTCTTGTTGACTGTATTATCTTTGGTTAGAAAAGGGCTAAAGTTCACCTTTGGAATTTTCTTATTTCAGTTCCCAAATGTAGAATTTTGGTTCTAGCCCATGTAAGTTATCTTTCCAAGAAAGTAAACAGGCCGCCAATTAAGAAATCATCTTAATCTTCACGGCAGAACTAGGAGCGCGTCCACGGAGCATGTAGGAGACGGAATCGGGACCAAGGGGAGGAAGTCTAACTCCAGCAGGGAACAGTGGCGCTGCCTCTTTCAGGCAGTGCAGGGCAGAAACCTGAGTACACTGAGACAGGCTTGCGCTTCCCTGGGGGCTCAGAGGGCAGACAGTCCACCTGCGACGCAGGAGACCTGGGTTGGATCCCTGGGTCGGGAAGATCTCCCGGAGAAGGGAATGGCAACCGGCTCCAGTATTCTTGCCTGGAGAATCCCATGGACAGAGGAGCCTGGCAGGTTGTCCACGGGGTCACAGAGAGTCAGACAGAGCGAATGACACTTCAGAAAACTTGAGCGGTGACGGCTCCGTGGCAGGATGTGAACCTAAAGTTAGGGAGGCTGAATGCAGCCCCACTAACGCAGGGTAAGTGCACGGCCTGCTTGCTCAGGAAAGCCTGCCGTGGCCCCGACGGACGGATGAACCATCACGAGGCCTCACTGCTGTGCCGTGTTGCAAGGTCACCAGGGGACGAAGTGAAAGTGAGTGTGTTAAGAATTACACTACAACGTATTGTACCTGACGGGAACTCCTTTAGGGAAAGAGGTGTTTGGAATTCACAACATTCCCCTCTGGAAAACATGTCTAATTTTTCATGCTCTCCTTTCACACATTCCATCTCTCTTCTGCCTGCAGCCACACCTGCAGTTTCCACCCATTTCCTCAGCACATTTTTACGAGACCAGGGCCCGGGATGCCGAAGACTTCGTGCCGTTTCTTCTCTAGGAAACGACCAGCTTCCCCGTGAGCCGGAGCTTACTGCTGTCCTCAGGGTAGCCTGCAGGACCCTAAGAGCGCGCATGGGAGGCCTTTAACACATGTGCCCTGAGCTGACGGCAGTCAGGTCTGGCAAACAGACCGTCTTCCTCAGCCTCTCTTACCTCATTAGGCAAACTGCCAAGACACACATGCTTATCTGGCGTTGAAGCTGAAAGACGTACTAACCTGTGAATGTTAAGACGAACACACAGATGGAGATGACCCACGAGATCCTGCTGTTGGATTCATCGAAACTGTCCATTAAGTCATTAAAAAAGACGCCGAAGGACTTGATGATGCCGTAGGTGAAGACTTCAACGAAGAAAAAGGAAACCGCGACCACCCAGCCCCATCCACCGTCAGGCACTTGAGTGTAAACATTGGCTCTGCAACAAAGCTGCAGTCTCTTATGGGACATTCTTAATCTGAAAGAAAAAATTAAAACGAAATTAGACCAGCAATGGCCTGAGGGTACATGATTCTAATACTGGACATCACGGATAAGAGCTACTTACTACAGTTCTTAGGTCAATGAACATTTAAATCATGTGCAGTTAGGGTAATGTCTTTGAATAGCATCTACCCATCTATTTATATCTGTCCATTTATCTGTTTGTCTGTCACCTGTTACCTGTCGTCATCTGTCTCCCTCGTCTACCTATCCATCCATCCTTCTAGCTAGCTAGCTATCACCTGAGGAGCTATCTTTGGGTTGTATATGGAGCCCTTGGGGAAGCTGGGTTTCCAAGCCATGGCAGTTAATGGGAAAAACTAACCACACAAACATAAAGAGCCCGGGCAGGATATTTAGAGGCACTTTGGAGGATGAAGAAAGGCATCCATGCTGCCCGTGAACCTGAAGACAAGTTCAGGTTCTGAACTGACCAGAAGACATGTGGGTCGGAAACGAAGCCCAGGAAGAGGCGCACAGGCCACCCTCCAGGGCCAAGTGCGGGAGACGCCCTGCGTCTGCCCGATGCCACGGGTCCTTCAGAGCCGCCTGCTTCCCATCCGATCAGGGTCTGGGGTCACGTGCGGACGCACCTGCAGGACCAGAATGGGGCAGATGAAAACGTGGGCACCTGTCTCCTGGGAGCCGGCTCAGCACGATCAAGCTCCTCACAGCGCCGTGATGTCTGAGGACTGGACCTCCTCCACACAGGACCAGCACTCTAGGATGTAAGGGCCAAATCAGGCGCCACCGACTCGGGGGTCTGGGCAGCCAGGGCACTTAGGCCAGTTACCCCCGACTTCACTGTGCTTTTCAAGCTGCAACAAACATCAGAACAGACAGGGCTGTACCACCACTAAGGGACACACCCCAGTTACTCCTGGAGGCGGCTCTGCTGCTGCTGCTGTGGAGTCGCTTCAGTCGTGTCCGACTCTGTGCGACCCCACGGACTGCAGCCCACCAGGCTCCTCCATCCGTGGGATTTTCCAGGCAAGAGTACTGGAGTGGGGTGCCATTGCCTTCTCCGAATCCTGGAGGCAGGGACGTTTAAGTCCCTGTGGTTCTGCAGTGGACGGAAGCCCATAAACACAGGCATTTTCAAAACCTTTGCAGCTGCAAACACTTTCAAACAGTCGTGTATGTTCTTAGCCCAACTAAACTCACTGACAGGAGTCAATGAGTCTGTGGTCTCTGAGCTCTTAATGTCAACCCACCAGCCAATTGGAAAGGAAATCAACCCTAAATATTCACTGTAGGGACTGATGCTGAAGCTCCGATACTCTGACCACCTGATCCGAAGAGTTGACTCATTGGAAAAGACCCTGATGCTGGGAAAGATTGAGAGCAGGAGGAGAAGGGGACGACAGAGGATGAGATGCTTGGATGGCATCACCGATGCATTGGATGTGAATTTGAGCACACTCCCCGAGATAGTGAAGCGCAGGGAAGCCTGGCGTGCTGCAGCCCGTGGGGTTGCAGAGAGTCGGACACGACCTAAGGGACTGAATGACAACACCTTGAGTTTAAGGATCCTCTGAAATTGTGCAGCTGTATCCCCGTGAACGTTCAGAGTGTACAGGCAACCTAGCCCTGCGCTGCAGGGCGCACGTCCTGAGGCAGGGCTCATTGCTAACGGAGGGCGAAGGAGAAGTAACAGCACAGACTCGCGCCTGGCTGGTGACTGGCCAGTTTCTGATGCCGGGATCCAATATTCAGAATGTGCTCTAAGACTCTTACAAAGCAACAAGTCTGACCTCATTTCATCTTGTTCAGCCTACCGACAGCACATCAGCCTAGTCCTCTGAAAGGACTAGATACGCATTTTACCCTCTTACTGTTAGCTATTTGGTTGCATAAAATAGGGCACACGATGCTTCAAGAAGCTTATGCTCCCTGCAGCAAAGGCTTCTGTTTTGATGGAGTCCGCGTGTCATGCCTGAGAGTGGAAGGGGAAGATGGGACGCAGAGAACTCGGTGGCTCGGGGTGGAGGCCGCCGCCTCCTTCCTTAGACTTTCTGAGTTCACCCCCAGGATGAGGCGGCTGGGGCAGAGGCACGCCAAGAGTAGTGGGCTTACGACTGAGAAGCAAAAAAGAACACGTATTGGGCGGACCAGAAAGTTCATTCGGGCCTCTCTGTGAGCTGGTGTGGGAAACGCGACCAAGCTTCTTGGCCACCCGATCCGCGCCAGTGTCGGCTTTGGCACCACGGTCACCCCCGGGAGGGAAGAAGTGGGTGTCGGGGGGCCCACAGCCCAGGTCACCTGCCCCTCTCATTCCCCGACTCGGCGATTCCTTTGAGCTCCACCTTGGAAGCCCAAGACTCCTTCACTGGTGTCTCAACTGGCTCCACGTGTCTGGTGTGATTAATCTTGCTGAAATGCTGCACCGTCATGACATTTTTCTGCTCGGACTTTTTCAGCGCTTTCCTCTTTCTGAAGGACAGAATCCACGGGACCAGCTTGATGTTCCATGTCCTTCCTAGCTGGACACCCCCCCTGACCCCCTGTCCACAGACCTCTGCAGCCTTACCCCTGCCTGTTCTAGGACTCAACTAGCCAGCCAGGCCACCCTGGACCCCTCCGGGCCTCGGAGCCTCCAGCCCCCTTGCCTGTGGCCATGCCCCCTCCCCAGGCTGGAGGCCCCCTCTGTACAGCTGGCGCCCACAAGGTGTGGCTCCATTGCGTCCTCCTCCTCCGTGAGGCTTCCTCCGATCCACTCAACCTCAGGGGTCTCTTCGTGGGACAAGCGTCCTTGAAAAACAGGGCGCTGTCTACTTGTATGCACTTGTATTTGCTCAGTTAAGTTATAAGCTCATGGAAAACAAAAGCTGGGGCCCGAGTCCCTACAGACCCCTCTGGTACCCTGCACACAAGGACGTACCTGCCAGGTGCCTGGGCCTACGGGTGGGGGGGTCGCTGACAGCACAGAGGTGGCCTCCGCCTCCACAGCTCAGCGTGTGTTGATGATAATGATAAAAACCCTTAAGGCTGAAATCCCATCACATCTTAAAACCATTCAGCCGTGTCCTTCCGGAACTCAGCACATTTCCGGCCAGCAGTGGCGGCTAAGTCCAAGGCCACATGGGCACGATCTGACCCAGAAGGGGGCCCTGGAAATCCAAGCATTTTAATAGCAGGCTCAGGCCAACCTGAACAAAAACACATTGGGCTGACATTGATAAAGGCCCCAGGGGGACAAAAGGAGCCTCTCTCGCCTGCTGCGGGACGGAGGCACGATCTTCGGTTGGGTGGTGCTTAGCGGAGTGGAGCAGGGCTTCCCTGGAGGCTCACCTGGTAAAGAAACTGCCTGCAATGAGGGAAACCTGGGTTCGATCCCTGGGTGGAGGGCATGGCAACCCACTGCAGTACTCTTGCCTGGAGAATCCGATGGACAGAGGGGCCTGGCGGGCTGCAGTCCAGGGGGTAGCAAAGAGCTGGACACGACTGAGCGGCTACTGCATTCACTGGAGAAGCAGGAGCAGCGTGCAGTCTCCGCACAAAGCTGAGGCCACCTCCTCTCAGCAGGCCCTGGGCGAGGCCGGCGCTCCGTCCTGCTCACGGGCCCGTCTCTCTCTCTCATCCCCTTGCTGTGTGGCCTGGAGAAAGCTGCTGCGCCTCTGTGGGCCTGAACACCTCACCAGTCAAATGAGGAGGTTGCCTCTGGGACCCCTCAGAGCTCCACCCAGCTCTGGCAGCTGACCCTTTAGTGCCCGATCACCTATGTCTTCAGGTTGAACCTGGTGGCCCAGGGTGCCCAGGGAGCTGGGAGGGAGGCGTGAGCGCCAGGTGACGCCTGCAGGCGTGGGTGGACAGGCGTTGACGCTGGCGAGGTCTGTGCCGGGCCGGCTGGCAACAGGATGGCGGCCACTGCTTCCCTCCTGTCTCCTCTCTCAGCCCTCCTGGGTGTTTGATGCCTCTGTGGTTTTTTTTTTGCAAACTTTGCTTCATATCCAGGCTCCTCCCCTGAAGCCAGACACGACTGTATCCGTCAGTGGCATTCTCAGAGTAGGGGAGGTCGTTATTACTGCGATCACCTTAAAGGGAAGGTGACCCCCAGGACCCAGAGACCCCCCAGTGTTACTCCTGTATCGCCCGAGTGCACTCGGTGCTCTGCTGTAGCGAGCGCTGGAGAGCGTGACACAGAATGGTAGCAGAGGAGCCCGGGCGCTGTGACACAGTGGGGACGCCCTGCACACAGCGGCTGCTGCCCCAGACCCAGCACTGGGCAGTGTGCTCGGCAGGCCGTATGCGCTTGATAAAACTTCACTGAACGCAGTATGTGTCCTGGGGCGCTCCTGAAGCAGCGCATGGCTCTAGCCCCCCAAAGCCCTGCTGGCAGAACAAACCTTCCCTGGACTCTGCTGCTATGCACTCAGCAGGCCGGCCGGCTTAACAAACAGGTCAGCCTCTACAAACAAAGCCAGAAACCAAGGCCTGCAGCTTAAAAGGCTCTAAGAATTCCAGAACACGGAGATATCTGTCTGCTTCTATGAGTACATGCGTTTCTCTGATGGGAAGGGATATTTGGTGACTGTGTGGGGATACAGTCGCGCGACCCTGTGGCCTGGGGAGAATCACTCTGCTCCTTGATCTTCAGTCTCAAAAGGTGAACAGGGTGCTTGAACTAGACAGGGATGATCTGAGCTCTCATCCTGCCCTAGAAACCTCCACTCCTGATAGCCTCTGACCCTAACTGACCCTATGTGACGCTTTCATCTTTCTCAATTCATTTCTAAGCCCTTTGACCCAAGGCCCACAGGTCTGCCTTTGTGAGGTTCTTGTGCATTTGTTGAATTTCTATTTACCATTAACTGGGGGAATGACTTCGTCTCTTAAGTTTTACCCTCTAAAAGCAGGGGTGAGGCGTGGCTACTCTGGAGGGTAAGACGCTCAGACTCCAAACTGGGGTTCCTGGCAGCCATCCCACCCTCACCCTAACGTTTGTCCAAAGGAAGAGGATGAACACAACGCACTGGGCCGTTTGGAGTGATTTCTTATGAGTATTTGGTCATCTAATCTTAAATAAATGACTGTTCTGCCAAGGCCTGGAAAGCTGCTGGAGCTGGGAGTCTCTCTGTGATTTGATTTCCTGAGAAAAGCTTTGCCTGGAGGCATAAAGAATGCGAAATATTGGACTGGGCTGGCCCATCAGGGTGCTTGTCAGGGTCAGAGCAGCGTGAAGCCCAAAACGCAGGCTCTGGTGGGCAGAGGTGCCGCTGGTGCAAGCGCAGCCTCCAGAGCCACCGCCTACCTCCAACCTTCTTACAGGCGTAGCCTGGAGAGCAGCTTTGACAAGTTGTTTCCGGCCCTAGCAGTCAGAACTTGTCTGTCTTCAGGTGAAGTTCACCTCCATGAGCTATTAAAAAAAAAAAAAAGTCCCAAGCCTAACCTGGACAGCCACCCCGACCGCTCTGAATCATTGGCTAAACTGGTTCACCCCCTTTACAAGACGGTGACGCGGACCCAGAGCCCCTAATTTAAGTGTCCTCCTCAGGAGTTCCAGCGAGGAAAGTCCTTTTTGGAAAACCACAGAAGGAAAACTCAGGGTTAGTGGTTCTCATGAAGAGAGAAGAGCTTTTCCACTTGGCTGCATTGTTTATTTACATACTGGAACTCTCTATCTTGGACAGGCTTCCCTTAATTATGAGAAGTATTTCTATATCCACCAGGCAGGGTAACTGTTCCCCCGCCTCACCACCAGATGCTGGGGCTGGAGCTTGGACCCGGGGAGACCCCTCCCTTACAGATCTCTGCGCAGCACTTGGGACTATTTTTTGCCAACAAGACCCTGCACCTAATCCACTTACTATGATTTGCAAAATGATGAGATTACCGAGAAATCCCATTCCCAGGGCAGAAACCGTCTCTGTGCAGAAAGAGCTGCCCAGGGGTGTCTCAAACGGTGCATACAAAACCAGCTCCCAGGTGGACGAGTCGTCACCGCTTGTTCTGCCCCATTTGGCTCCGGGGAAGTCTTTTCTGAGACTGACGCACTCCCCCGGCCCTTGCATTTGCTCACAAGTTTCAGTGCCACCTAACAAACTTCTATCACCTGTCTGCTGGGGGAGCGTGGGGCTCTAGTTTAAAAAAGAAGGCTGCGAAGAAAACCAGAAGGAAGTAACCCATTTCCTCCGCTAGACCATCCTCCCTGGCCGCGGCTCCGCTCCGCTCCCCGGGCGCTTCCCCGTGGTGGGCAGCGCCGGGGACCTCGGAAGTTGAGAGCGACCAGCCGTCCGCTGACAGCCCTGCCGCTCAGGGCAGGCGAGCGGCTGTCGGGGCCCGACCCTGCCTCCCGGTTGGCCGCCCCGGCGCGTGCGGCGGGTGGGGGGAGGCCGGGACCCCCGGTTTCCCCGGCGCTGCCTCCGGGGCCGCCCTGCGCGCGCGCCAGCCCGGGGACAGTACCTCTGACATTTCGCTCCCGTGACGCGCGGACAACTTCATGCGGAAAATGCGTGCAGCGGGCTCAGCGCGGCGCCCCCGCTGCCGACAGCCCGGAGACCCTCGCCGCGGCCGGGGGGCGGGGGGCACCCACCAAAGGCCAGACCTGCCTTTAGGTGTCTGCCAGACCCCTGTTCCGGGGCCGCCGGCAGGCAACTCTCGGCTGCCCACACCGGCGCCAGCGCGCCATCCCGGGGCCCCCAGCGTTACCAACTGTCACAGAGGATTCCGGGAGCACGGTCTCCAAAACGCTCGGCTTCTCCGTGGCTCCCTCCCGCTCCCTCTAACCACCCTCCCCGCCGCGCTAGCCCCCCAAAAGCCCCGAACACAGGTGTTCACAACACCACCCACAACCCACCATCAAACTTTTAAACGCGTAAAATGATAAAAACCAACTCACCAAGTTAGGACGGAGGAGAATAAACCCCAAAGGCTCTCAATTAAGGCGGAGGCCGGGCCGCCCCCTCCTTATAAGCAGTTCGGGAACGCGAGAAAGGATTAACCCCTGAGGCGTGGGCCCCAGCCTATGGCAAGTTGGTTCCGGCGGGCGAGCCCCGGGCGCCCGGCCCCCCGCCCGCCCCCGCGCCTCGGGCCCCCGGGCCGCGCCCCCCGCCCCCCGCCCCGCCGCCCCGCCGCCCGCGCCCGAGCCCGAGCCGAGCCGTGCGTGCGGCCGCCCGCGCCCCGGCCCCGCGCCGCTGCCTATCGCTTATCCTATACCGGCTGCAGCCGGTCTCCGCCGGCCTCGGGGGCGCGCCGCCGACCATGTGCTGCGAGCGCGGAGCGCCGCCAAGGAGGGGGCCGGCCTGGCGTGCGCGCGCCGGCCCACGTGGACGAGGCCGTGCCGGGCGCGCGCCCGCCCGGAGCCGGGGCCGGGGGTCACGGAAGGTAACGGCCTCGCCGTTCCGATCAGCCGCGGGGTCCCGCAGGGCCGCCCCCGCGCCGGCCGCCGGCATCCCGGGCCCGCCGCCCCGCGCCCCTCCTGGCCCCGCGCATCCCTGCGCGCCCAGCCTGGCCGGACCCGGGCGCTGGCCGCGCAGAAAGCGGGGACCTCCGGCCGGGCGCGCGGGTTCCGCGGGCCGCCGCCCTGCCCGCAGGTCCCCGGCGCGCCCCCTGCGCGGCCCTGCCCGCGCCCGCAGGGCTTCGGCTTGCGGCTCCGCGCCCGCCGCGGGCAGAACAGGTTCCTTCCAGTTTGGGTGTGAGCCGCGCGCGCGGCGCCGGGGACCCCGAGTTCTTCCTCCCGCGCCCACTTCCCCCGGTTTCGTCAACACGCGCATCCCCGCGGTTCCTCTTGGCGGGGGCGACGGGGACCGCAGGGGCCCCGGGGAGCTCGCGGCCCCGCTGCACGGGAGCCTCGCTTCACCCCCTTTGCTGCAGCGGCGACAGCATCGCGTGGCGCGCCGGGGATGTGAGCGAGCGGCCGGGCTGAGTCAGCATCCCCGGCCCGGGGCGCGCGCGTCCTCCCCTCCGGGCGGGAGGCTGCGTCCTCGCAGGTGCGCGGCCGCCTAACTCCCGGGGGGCTCCGCGGGGACGTGGCGGGGGTGCGCGCCCCCGTCCGGGGGCCCCGACCCCTGGGTCACAGTGCACTCAGCACACGATACTCAGGAAACCTCAGTTACGAGCTCGTGGCGGGGACAAAGCAGTGTGTTTCGGAGCCTTGGGGCCCCAGGCTGGGCCGCCTGGCGTCCCCCTCGCGTCCCCGGGGCCTCGTGGAGACCTGCTGGGAAGCAGAGGCCTCCTTCTCCGCACCCGCCGGCCGCTCCCTTGTCTGGGTTCGGAGAATGTGCTCCTTATGTCTGCAACTCGGGAGACCCGAATTTGGCGGTGCGTGTACGGAGGGTCGCCGCCGGGCGGAGTCGGCGGTCCGAGTCCTAATACTGATCTCTTTGCAGTCGCTGCCTGCTTTCTCTGGTGGTTTGGGTCCGGGTCCTGCGGGTCAGGGGTGGCCCAGGGGCGGGCTCTGAGGACGCAGGGCTCCCTTGGGACTCGGACAGTGCGCTGGGGACCGCGGGGGCGCTTTGCAGCCTTGCAGAGGCAGCCTGATTCCTGGAGCGTCAATTTCCAAATCTATTCAGTAGGGACAGTGGTGGTATTCCCAGAACCGGAGCGCGTGATTGGTGATGTCGGTAAAGTACGGATCCCAGAGACTGCCTTATGGTAAGCCCTCAGTCGCCGTAACTGCTTCTCCTCACTGCTACTTCTGACTTATCAGGTCCAACGGCCTGGGGATCCTTTTCGAGTTGTTCTTCTTAGACTCCAGTGTAATGATATTTAGACTCTGATTTTAACCACCAGCATGCAAGCACTTAGTGCTGAATCAGGAGTGCCTGGAAACATAATCCTTGAAATTTAGGATGTTACAGTGCGTCATGACACAGCCCTGTCGGAGCGTGGAAATGCCATATCCAACATGGCACAGCGCATACTGTACTGAGGCCTGCTTAGGAGCCTAAGGGAGCAGGCAGTCCATTGATTTAGCTGAGTGACTGCCGGCAAGTCACAGAAGATCTTGGTCCTTCAGCTTCTTGGTTTTAAAAATTAGACAAAAAGTGCAGAAAGTCCTGGGGGCAAATGAACCTTTGGGAAAATCACATCTGGGTCTTTGACCAAGTGAAATGACTAGCTTTTGGAGGAGCATAAATATAATAATGGGGAGGCCTGGCGTGCTGCAATTCATGGGGTCGCAAAGAGTCAGATACGAGTGAGCGACTGGCCTGAACTGAGCTATAATAATAATAACAGTAATAATGGGTTGCTGCTGCTGCTGCTGCTAAGTCCCCAGAGACGGCAGCCCACCAGGCTCCCCGTCCCTAGGAGTCTCCAGGCAAGAACACTGGAGTGGTTGCCATTTCCTTCTCCAGTGCATGAAAGTGAGAAGTGAAAGTGAAGTCGCTCAGTCGTGTCCGACCCTCAGCGACCCCATGGACTGCAGCCCACCAGGCTCCTCCGCCCATGGGATTTTCCAGGCAAGAGTACTGGAGCGGGGTGCCATAATAATGGGTCGCTATTTTATTAATATTAATTATACCTGTTAGTGGCAAAAGGAGAGAATGATAGAGGGTCAGATGGTTGGATGGCGTTGCCGCCTCATTGGACGTGAATTTGAGCAAACTCCGGGAGATGGGGAAGGACAGAGGAGCCTGGCGTGCTGGAGTCCATGAGGTCGCAAAAGGTTGGACACGACTCAGTGACGGAACACCGCCACCTGTTAGTCGCTTTTTGTCTCCCTTTTGCTTTGCTCCCTGCGTCAGGTGCCATTTGTGTGACCCAATTTTGTGCCCATCTGTCTGTGTGCTCGGCCGTGTTGGACTCTGTGACACTGTGGGCTGTAGCCCGCGCCTGGCGGTTGGAGTGGTCTGCTGTGCCCTCCTCCAGGGAATCTTCCCGACCGCGGGATGGAACCAGAGTCTGTTGAGTCTCCTGCGCTGGCAATCCGGTACTTTACCACTAGTGCCCCTGGGAAGCCCGTCACTAGCCTTCTACCGTTGGCACTTACGCCCACTTTACAGATGAGAAAGGTTGAGGCACAGAGCACGAGAGGGATTCTGCCCAGGTGCAGATACGCCGGCTTCTTGCAATGAGAGCCCATCAGGGGTGACACTTGCCACCTGTGTTTGGACAGCAGCCGGATGTCTGGGACCCCAGCTTCTGCCTGGTATTGCCAGCCGCAAACCTGTGACCTTTGCCCACCCTGGTTAGGGGCTGGTTTCACCTTGTTCCCTGGATCCTAGTGAGACCAAGGGTGGACACCCTGCCTTTTTTCCCTCTTCTCTAGGGAAAGCACTGCATTACCATGTGAATCAATTGCCCCACCAACTGCCCCCCAAACAAAACTAACTCTGTTTAGTTCTAAACCTGAACAAAAGGACTTCTGGAATCTGGAGTACAAAACCAGAAAAATCAGGAAATTAAATTCCGAGTCCAGCGCCCCCTTCGCCCCTCCTGTTGTGTCTGTCGCAACCCAGAGGCAGCAGAGCCCCAGGCTTCACTTGCTGGGGCCAAGGCTATCGTGAGCCCCTTAGGCGGTCCCGAGGCACCTCTGGAAGCGCGCTGGCTTGAGAGAGAGGTCCGCAGGGCTCTTTTCTACCCTCTGGCTTTGGCTCATTTGCATGAGAACAGATTCCTTTGTGCGCACTTGGCCTGCCTGGTCCCAGCCAAAGGCCGAGTCCTCCTGGTCTTCACGTTGGGTTGCTAGGCAGATATGACCCTGGCTTGCAAATAAGCTCTCTGCATTTACCAGCCCGTGAGAACCTCAACTTGGGTTAAGTAGCCTGAAAGGAATCTTGTCTGGAGCTCAGGGAGGCGCAGGCCTGCTTTAAGGGCTGGGTCTTCAGAGCAGCCAGTGAAGAGCAGAACCTGGAGGGGCTTGTGGGGAGACCCTGGTGACCCGCCTGCCCCCCCCCCCCCCCCGTCTCCCTCTTTCCTGTGTCTGCCTCTGGCGCCCATGATCCAACCACGTGTGTTCCATGGACCCAATTTTTTTTTTTTAGATTTTTAAAATTTTACTTTAAAAGCATTTATTCCTTACTTATTTTGGGTGTGTTGGGTCTAGTTACAGTGCCTGGGTTTCTCTCTGGTTGTGGCCTGTGGGCTTAGCTGCCCGACTGCACGTGGGATCTCAGCTCCCCAACCAGGGGTTGAACCCACATCCCTTGTGTTGCAAGGCAGGTTCTTAACCACTGGACCACCTGGGAAATCCCTTGATGGACACAAATTCTTCCTTTAAAACTTTTAGTGTCTGCTTCTGCAGGCAGTTGGACTGTGAAGAAGACTGAGCACCGAAGAATTGATGCTTTTGAACTGTGGTGTTGGAGAAGACTCTTGAGAGTCCCTTGGACTGCAAGGAGATCCAACCAGTCCATTCTGAAGGAGATCAGCCCTGGGTGTTCTTTGGAAGGAATGATGCTAAAGCTGAAACTCTAGTACTTTGGCCACCTCATGTGAAGAGTTGACTCATTGGAAAAGACTCTGATGCTGGGAGGGATTGGGGGCAGGAGGAGAAGGGGGATGACAGAGGATGAGATGGCTGGATGGCATCACTGACTGGATGGACGTGAGTCTGAGTGAACTCCGGGAGATGGTGATGGACTGGGAGGCCTGGCGTGCTGCGATTCATGGGGTCGCAAAGAGTTGGACGTTACTGAGCGACTGAACTGAACTTTGCAGGCAGCAGAGAATGTTACTGATTTTAACCTCTAGAAATCTTAATTTTTCAGGTGGAGGTACTGAGTTTTTCTTGACGTTTATAGGAGTCCCCCAACCCAGACCCATCTGATGGTTTGAAGGAAGGCAGCGACCTTCAAGTGACCAACCTAGACAGCATATTAAAAAGCGGAGACATTACTTTGTCGACAAAGGTCCATATAGTCAAAGCTATGGTCTTTCCAGTAGTCATATATGGATGTGAGAGTTGAAAGATATGCTGGAGAAGACTCGAGAGTCCCTTGGACTGCAAGGAGATCCAACCAGTCCATCCTAAAGGAGATCAGTCCTGAATATTCATTGGAAGGACTGATGCTGAAGCAGAAGCTCCAATCCTGTGGCCACCTGATGCGAAGAGCTAACTCACTGGAGGGAAAGACTGAGGGCAGCAGGAGAAGGGGACGACAGAGGATGAGATGGTTGGGTGGCATCACCGACTGAGACATGAGTTTGAATAAGCTTCGGGAGTTGGTGATGGACAGGGAAACCTGGCGTGCTGCCATCCATGGGGTCGAAAAGAGTTGGACACGACTGCGCAACCGAACTGAGTGACCTTCAAACAGAAATGCGTGTTTTGTGGAAAATCTGGAGGTTCGCCAAGGGGAAAATTTGTTCCTAGGTGCAGAGGTGGGGGGATCGCTTTTCCGAACATCAGCTCTTTCTCAGCTGGTCTGTGTGGGAGCCCGCTGCAGTGCAGGGCGGTGTTTCTTTATCCCTGCGCAGGGGGCCTTCTCTCACTCAACCAGAGCCAAGGTCTCACCAGGGTGCGCTGCCCCAGCTGTAAACACCTCTTGGGGGAAGATCAAAATGTTCTGTCAGGGAAGACTCCTCTCTGCAAGTCAGTATGGCCCACCCCCCAAGTGCCTCTCCTTAAAGATGTATTTCCAAGAACGTTATCTTGTGCTTAATGATAACCTGTCAAAGTTTATAATATATGTGGCTTGATTACAAATGACTTACAGTAATAATGACAGTGGCTTAATCTAGAAGGGATTTTTTTTTTTTTTTTTACACTTGGAGCAAAGCTTTAAACAAATTTCAATTTATATACAAAGTCTGGCTTCCCAGATGGAGCTCGTGGTGAAGAACTCGCCTGTCAATGCAGGGGACCTAAGAGATGAGGGTTCAAGCCCTGGGTCAGGAAGAGTCCCTGGAGAAAGGCATGGCAACCCACGCCAGTATTCTTGCCTGAAGAGTCCTGTGGACAGAGGAGCCTGGGAGGCTGCAGTCCCAGGGGTCGCCAAGAGCTGGACTCGGCTGAAGGGGACTTAGAACAAACGCACAAAACAGGATAAGGTAATTAACTACTTTTGGACGTAAAGGTCAAGTATATTGCGATAAAATGGAAATGCAGTTTTGAAAAAAAAAAACTAGAGTGAAATGAGAGAAAATTTCTAACCTAATGAGAACCAAGTGATTTTTAAGTGAATAATGGTGGGAATTCCCTGGCGGTCCAGTGATTAGGACTGGGCACTTTCACTGCTGGGCCCGGGTTCAACCCCTGGTCAGGGAAATAAGATCCCACAAGCCACGTGGTATGGCCATAAATAAATAGATAAAAATGAATTAAGGAGGTTTTGCTCTGGTGTTTCTGTGACACATTGCTCTGGTGATACATGAGGAGAGTGGTTTAATAGTTTAGATAACACTATTAAATACAGTTGAAATCTTCTGTGCTTATTTAGAGCTGTGATGAAGCATTGAAGGTACCTTGGAACCATGAGGGTTTTAGGGGCCGAATGTCTGTGCTCCTCCCCTTTCAGCCCCACCCTCGGGTCCCAGTGTCTGGAAATGGAGCCTTGGAGAGGATTTAGTGTTAGATTAGATCATAGGATGGGGCCCCTATGATGGGATTAGTGGCTTTATAGGAAGAGAGAGGGACTTCCCTGGTGGTCCAGAGGTTAAAACTCCACGCTTCCAACGCAGGAGATATGGGTTCAATCCGTGGTCTGAGAACTAAGATCCCACATGCCCAGGGGAATGGCCAAAAAAAGAAAGGAGAGGGTTAGAGAAGTCAGAGCATACACCGAGAAAAGGCCGCGGGGAGCTGCGGCGAGGAGACGAGCCAGGGGGACGGCCCTCCCGGCCTCTGAGCACCCTGACCACAGCCCTTCCACCCCCGGGGCTGGGAGCACCCTGACCGCAGGCCTCCGCCCCCAGGGCTGGGAGGAGACCAGTATACACCACCTGCTTCCCAAGTGGCTCAGGGGTAAGGAACCCCCCTGCCAGTGCAGGAGACACACATCCAGTCGGGAAGATCCCTTGGAGGAGGAACAGCAAGCCACTCCAGTATTCTTGCCTGGAGAATGCCATGGACCCAGGAAGCTCGTGGGCTACAGTGCACAGGGTCACAAGGAGTTGGACGTGACTGAGCTCAAACGCGCGCACGCAGCCTGTGCTATTTTGCTAGGGCAGCTTGAGTTAATGCAGAAGGGGTTTATTGTCCCCCCCAAGCCCGCCAACATTTTTCGAATTTATTTTGTGTTTTTTGGCAATGCCACACCCTTTGTGGGATCTTAGTTTCCTGACCAACATGGAACCCAGGCCCCCAGCAGTGAAAGCGTTGAGTCCTCACCACTGGACCGCCGGGGAAATCCCCTTCCATATTCTTTCAGAGGATACTCCATCAGAAACATCTTCAGGCCAATGAATAAGAAGCACATTAATACGAGGACAAGAAAGATGGGATTTCCCGCCCTCAGGGATGAGTGCCCCCCAGAGAAGACAAAGCCGCGTCCCTGTGGTGGACTGTGAGAAGCACGGCAGGGGGCTGTGCACCTGGGGGGTTTGACAGCGTCTCTGGCACCTGGGCCCAGTTTCATGGGAGACAGTTTTTCCACGGACCCGGGGAGGAGGGATGGTTCAGGGATGATTCAAGCGCATCACCTTTATTGTGCACTTTATTTCTGTCATTATTACAGCGGCTGAATCTCAGGTCATCAGGCACCAGATCGCAGAGGTTGGGGACCCCCGCTATAAGTGTTCTGATGCGTGTGGACGCGGACTCCAGGGCCTGGCTTGGAATCCTGGGTCTGCCCCCCAGCGGTGTCCCCTCGGGTGGAAGCCCTGACCTCTCTGCACCTCACTCTGCCTATCCATGGACAGGGAATAATGTGGGCAGGCTGCTCAGCTGCTCCAGTCGTGTCTGACTGTGTGACCCCCTGGACTGTAGCCCGCCAGGCTCCTCTGTCCATGGGATTTCCCCGGCAAGAAGACTGGAGTGGGTTGCCATTTCCTTCTCCAGGGGATCTTCCTGACCCAGGGGTTGAACCTGGGTCTCTCGCATTGCAGGCGGACTCTTTACCGTCTGAGCCTCGAGGGAAGCTTGGGGAATAATAATATGAATTGTACTAATAATGATGGCACCTCCCGCAGCGAGTAGCTGTGTGAGGAGCTCGGTGCTGCGTTGCTAGGGTGACTGACTCGGCATGTGGCGGCTGGCGGTCCAGCACTGTGCTTGAGAGGCTTTCCTGGCCGGGGGCTGAGGAGGCTGGAGCTTGGGGAGCCTGGAACAGGTGGCAGAGACCCTGCAAGGACTTCAGGGCGGAGTGGGGGAGGGAGAGAGAAGAGGATGAGAGGCAGGCGCAGGCGGGGCAGAGAGCGGACAGGCGGTCACCTCCCCGACAGGCACCGGGGGCCTCTGGGGTCTGAATCGTCTCAGGCTTTGTTGCCGCGCTGGGCAGTGTTGATGTATCACTGGGTGCATTGGGTCCATGCTGAGTTTTAACTTGGTTGTCAGCACTGATATTTGTTTTTTTTTTTTGTCTCCATCCTTCACTGGTCCTGTAGTTCTGTCCTCTTCTCACCGTTTATAAAGAGAGAGAGAGAGGGAACCATGCTGCCTCTATACGTGATCTCTAACCTGTTGCAAAAGTCCTAAAAACAGAACAAAACAAAAACCAAAATTCTCTGAACAAAGTGGTTTTAATCACATCACTTTCAGGATCAAAGGCTGGTCATATCAGACTCAGTGGCTCAGTGCCGAGTCATGCAGCCCCCCGGGATTGTTGGAAGGCGCTGGGTGCGGGACCACTCCATCAACTCAGGCCGCCTTTGGGTAACCGGTGAAGTTCTCAAGTCCAGGGAATGAAAACCTGCTCCTCTGCTCTGTCCTTGCTTAAAGGGAGATGCTGGCTTTCCCCATCTCGTCTAAACACGCACAGTCCGTCCTGCTGCTCCCGGGAGCAATGCAGTGTTAAGCTGCTGTTTTAACCCTGTCGGAGCAGCGCATCCATGCATTTCCAGATGACTGGCACGCGTGCCCGCCCAGTCACTTCTGTATGTCTGACTCTGCCACCCCATGGACTGTAGCCCACCAGGCTCCTCTGTCCCTGGGACTCTCCAGGCAAGAGCACTGGAGTGGGTCTCCATTTCCTTCTCCAAGGGATCGTCCCGACCCAGGGATCGAACCTGTGTCTCCTGCATTGGCAGGGGGACTCTGGGCAGTGAGCCAGCAGGGATGCCGTCCACAGTTCAGTTCGATGGTGGGTCGGGGTCCGGGGCGGGGCAGGAGCGGGGAACCCACCAGTCCTCCGGCCACACCCACTGCTCCTCCGTCAAAACAGCCTCTGCCCATCACCCACGAGCACTGGCAAGTGCAGCAGTTTCCCAGGCTGCAAAACCACACCCCAGAGGATGTGGTCCGCCCTCTCAAAGTGTTTACTCGTTAGATGGGGAGGGAGGACACGTGTGGTCGTCACCTTAAGTGGCGCTGCAGCAAGGGTGCTTATGAAAGTCCGAGTCCGCAGGCCGGGGAAGGTCGTCTGGGTTTAGGGAAGTGTTGAGGTGGAGCTGAGCTTTCATGGTGGGAGAGGGCCTTGGTCGTAGCTCGGTTTAGACAGAGGCACTCTGTCTGGCAAACACGGATTGAACCCACGCTGGGCTGGGGGACCAGCCTGGGGAGTGCCCTTGTGCGGTTCACATCTTAGAGCCGGGCCTCCTTCGGGAGTGCCTGGCTCTGTGTCGGTGACAGCTAGTCCTTCTGGATGTTTCTGATATTAAAAGGTTCAGTTCAGTTCAGTCGCTCATTTGTGTCCAACTCTTTGTGACCCCATGAATGTCCCCATGATAGACAGGGAGGCCTTGTAGCACACCAGGCCTCCCTGTCCATCACCAACTCTGAGTCTACCTAAACCCATGTCCATCAAGTCAGTGGTGCCATCCAACCATCTCATCCTCTCTTGTCCCCTTCTCCTCTGCCCTCTATCTTTCCCAGCATCTGGCTCTTTTCCAATGAGTCAGCTCTTCGCATCAGGTGGCCAAAGTATTAGAGTTTCAGCTTCAGCATCAGCCCTTCCAATGAACACTCAGGACTGATCTCCTTTAGGATGTACTGGTTGGATCTTCTTGCAGTCCAAGGGACTCTCAAGAATCTTCTCCAACACTACAGTTCAAAAGCATCAATTCTTCAGCGCTCGCATCCATACATGACCATTGGAAAAACCACAGCCTTGACTAAACGGACCTTTGTAGGCAAAGTAATGTCTGTGCTTTTTAATATGCTGTCTAGGTTGGTCATAACTTTCCTTCCTAAGGAGTAAGCGTCTTTTAATTTCATGGCTGCAGTCCCTATCTGCAGTGATTTTGGAGCCCAGAAAAATAAAGTCAGCCACTGTTCCCCCATCTATTTGCCGTGAAGTGATGGGACCAGATGCCATGATCTTCGTTTTCTGAATGTTGAGCTTTAAGTTAACTTTTTCACTCTCCACTTCCACTTTCATCAAGAGGCTTTTTAGTTCCTCTTCACTTTCTGCCATAAGGGTGGTGTCATCTGCATATCTGAGGTTATTGATATTTCTCCCGGCAGTCTTGATTCCAGCTTGTGCTTCCTCCAGCCCACTGTTTCTCATGATGTGCTCTGCATATAAGTTAAATAAGCAGGGTGACAATATACAGCCTTGACGTACTCCTTTTCCTACTTAAAAAAAAATTTTTTTTTCAGAGTATAGTTGATTCACAGTGTTGTGTTGGTTTCAGGCGTGCAGCACAGGGAACTGGGTCGCTATACGTGGCCATGTATCCGCTCTCTTTCAGACGCTCTCCCCACATAGGCCGTCACAGAGCACTGAGTCTCCTGGGCTCTGCAGTAGGTCCTTGTAGATGATCTGTTTTATATGTGAAAGTGAAAGTCGCTCAGTTGTGTCCGACTCTCTGCCACCCCCTGGACTACACGGTGCTTGGAATTCTCCAGGCCAGAATACTGGAGCAGGTGGCCTATCCCTTCTCCAGCAGATCTTCCCGGCCTAGGGACTGAACCGGAGACTCCTGCATTGCAGGCAGATTCTTGACCAGCTGAGCCACCAGGCTTGCGTGCAGCCGTGTGTGTCAGTCCCGTCTCCTCACCCCGGCAACCGTGGGCTGGTTTACTCAGGAGTTCTGCTTCTGTTCCACAGTCGAGTTCATTTTTCCCCTGATGAAGTCCACTCGGTTTGGCTGTGCCGGGGCCTCACTGCTGCACCGGTTTCTCTCTGTCGCGGCGAGCGGGAGCATCTCAGCGCAGAGCTCAGGCGCTCGGGCGTGGGGGTTTGGGTCGTCCTGGCTCCCAGGCTCAGCTCCTCCACAGCACGGGGGATCTTCCCGGACCGGGGATCAAACCCGTGTCCCCTGCGCTGGCAGGCAGATTCCTGACCCCTGAACGGCCCGGGAAGCCCCACGTGTGCCTTTTATTATCCCATGTATAAATGATACCATGTGACATTTGTCCTTCCCTGTCTGACTGACTCCCTCACTGTGATACCCTCTAGGCGCATCCGTGTTGCTGCAAATGGCATTATGTAATTCCCACTTTCCGTTGGCATCAGCAGAGAGTCAGTTCCCCTCACATGCCCTCTGCGTCTTGACTTCACCTCGCGCTGCTCTGCTGTCCAGAGCCGGATGCGTTGGTAGGCCACCTGCTCCTGATACCAGGCTGGCTGTTGCCAGAGGCTGCCGGGGGCAGAGGGACCCTCTAGGGTTTCCCAGAATGGCCCTGACAGCCGTGGGACGGTGTGACCAGCTCTGTGGATCAGAGCATTGAAAATGCCCCCCCTGGTGGCAACCATAGTGTTTGTAAGCTTTACCTTTTCTGGGTTCAGAATCCAGCGGCGCAGAGTCAGGACAAGGACTCGGCCAGCAGCTGCAGGCGTTCTGGATTTCACCATCTGCACTCGCAATCGTTCTGCTTAACAGCCACTGAGGTAGCGCCTTGGCTTTGCACAGTGCTTTGCTATCTCTTTATCTTCGAGACAGTTGGCGGAGGGAAGGACGGCCCCCATCTCGGAGCACGTCGGGGAGCCAGCCCTTGTACTGGGTTGCTTCATGCTCAGCGTTGGGTTTGGGCTGCACGGACTTTTCTGTGGTCCTGCTTTTCAGGCAAGTGGGGAAACTGAGGTCCAGAGAGATTCAGCAACTTATCCAAAGTCACACAGCAAAGGAATGACTCTTCTGGAGCCTGGACACATGTTCTGCAAAGTCAGTCAACGTCAACACATCCCCAAAGTCAGTTCTACAAAAGGCAGATTTGCCGAGTAACTACTTCACTGAAATGAACTTTTTTTTTTTTTGCAGGGGGTGGGACGCGGGTGAGGGGCAGGACCACACAGTTTGCAGGATCTCAGTTGCCCAACCAGGGATGAAACCCCGGGCCGTGGCAGTGAGCTCCGGGAGATGGTGAAGGGCAGAGGAGCCTGGCGTGCTGCAGTCCATGGGGTCGCAGAGAGTCAGACAGGAATGGGGGACTGAATGACAGCAAATGGCAATGGCGGTGGAGTCCTCACCCCGGGACCGCCAGGGAAGTCCCTGAACTGAGCATTTATTTCTTCCCCTAAGTTTTGGGCTGATCCTTACTTCCGCCCTGGCTTCAGCCTCAGAGCTTCTCAGATGAAACAGCTCAAGTCTCTGGGTGGGCGCAGGGGCTGCCACAGTGAACCCCGTGGAAGGGGCGACTGAGAAAACGGAGCCTGTCTCCCACTTCCGGAGGCTGGAGGCTGAGAGCGAGGTGCTGGCCGACTTGGCTCTTGCGGAGGGTTCTGGCCGTCACACCTTCTTTCTGTGTCTCTATCTGTGAGAGCGAGAGCAAGTTCTCTCCTGACTCGTCTTGCAAAGGCATGAGTCCCATCAGGAGGGCTGTGCCCTGTGTCCTCATCTAACCTGCAGTGTCTCCCAAAGGCGGCTCTGCGAGTTTATCCTAATGAGGGGAAAGGCGCCAATACGTGAATTCATCTATCTGACTGCATGAGGTCTTAGTTGCGAAACATGGGATCTTTTTTCAAAAATTTTATTGGCAGCAGGTGAGATCTAGTTCCCCGACCAGGGATTGAACCCAGGCCTCCTGCATGGTGTGCTCAGAACCTTAGCCCTCGGACTCCCAGGGAAGTCCCACCAGTAGAACTCTGAAAGGGCACAAACATTCAGTGCATAACGAAATCTCACGTGTTTCACTGCAGAGGTGCAGCAGATATGGGGAGAAAAGAAATCTACACAAATAGAAAAGACAGTTGTTGTGGTGGTTGTTCAGTCGCTCAGTCATGTCCGACTCTTTGCGACCCCATGGACCGCGGCACAGCAGTCTTCCTTGTCCATCACCAACTCCCGGAGCTTGCCCAAACCCACGTCCATTGAGTCGGTGATGCCATCCAACCATCTCATCCTCTGTCGTCCCCTTCTCCTCCTGACTTCAGTCTTTCCCAGCACCAGGGTCTTTTCCAGTAGCATTTAAGAGAAAGTTTCCCTCTTCTCATGCAGAAATGACACGGGGAAAAATGAAACCCTGACACACACTCCCTTGATCAGTCTTACTAGGGGGAACAGAAGTATAAGGTCGGCCTGTCCCTCCCTCCTGCCAACAAACAAACCTCACCTGAGGGAGTCCCTGGTGGTCCCTTGGTTGAGACTCCGCACTTCCAAACTAGGGGATTCAGGTTCTAACCCTGGTCAGGGAACTAAGATCCCACAGGGCCCACGGTGCAGCCGATAAATTAATAAAATATTGAGAAGTAGAATAAGAAAATAAGTTGAAAACTCACCTGAATCTAGTCTCACTTCTAGATTGACAGATTAACAGAACAGAGTTCCAGGAAACATTTTAAGGGACACCATGGAGGTGAAATCAGCCAGATCCAAAAGTTCAGAAATTTTACAGGACAAACAACCAAATTTTTTTTACAAATATGTTGTAGGGAAGAGAGAGGAGAAACATATAAATGAGAAGGGACACTTGAGTCCAGTGCAATGCAGAACGGACTCTGTTTGGATCACGATTAGAACAAACTGTTCATGCTAAGTCACTTTAGTGTTGACTCTTTGTGACCCCGTGGACTGCAGCCCATCAGGCTCCTCTGTCCATGGAATTCCCCAGGCAAGAACACTGGAGTGGGTTGCTATTTACTTTTCCAGATCGTCCCGACCCAGGGCTCGATCCAAAGGGTCCTGTGGCTCCTACACTGCAGGCAAGGTTCTTTACCACTGAGCCACCAGGGGAGTCCAGAACAAACTAGCAAAACCCAGGACCAATGGTGAGATTTTGAGGACATTGCAATGTTCACTGGGTTTTCGATGGTGAACACAAATTACTGTGTTATGTTTTGAAGGGGGTCTTTACTGAGAATTGTAAGTATATGTAGAAACAGTTCTTATAACTTAGAGAAGCATATAGGAATGATTATCGATGAGATTTCATGATATCTGAGATTCGTTTGCGAATACCGCAGTGTAAGTGGAGAACGAGGGAGGGGGCCTGGGAGAGGAGACGGATGAAGCGGGGTGCCCTTGTGCTGATGGCTGTTGAGTTTAGATGTTGGGCGGGTACGTGTGAGCTTCTCAACTTCTGTGTGTTTGACAAGTTCCATTACGAAAAGTTTGATAAGTAATAGATAAACACTGCTTTGTAAAAAGTCCTTAAACGTTTGGCAAAGAGGCCTTAAGGGAGTGGATTTCAGGTAATTGACTGTAAGCCCTTTGCTTCTCTTTTTTTAAAGGTTATTTTTAATCAGGGGCTGTTGCTTTGCAGCATTTTGCTGGTCTCTGCCGTGCATCAGCGTGAATCCACCCTCCGTATACTTAAGTCCCCCCCCTCCTGACAAAAGTCCTTTTCATCGGATCCCACCCCTCATGGGTTTTCTTCCCAGTGGAGGACGGAGTTTAAGAGAAAGGATGTTGTTCAGAGGCCTATCTACTCTGTTTTTCTGACCTGTGTTCAAGGACCCAGATAGCTGTGACCTCAGGTCACCTCTGCTCTCCCAGACTGGCTCCTGCCGCGCTGGGCTGATCCCAGCAGGTGGTTCCAGCCCAACTCCAGGCAGGGTGTCATCTGCCCCCTGGCATTGCTGGGGCCACAGAAGCTTATGTTCCCAGCCACAGGGCCTGGCTGGACGTCTTCAAGCTTAAATTAAAAAAAAAAAAATACTTTCACTTGTTTATTTGGCTGCACTGGGACTGGGGATCTTCAATCTTAGCTGTGGCATTTGAGATCTTAGTTCCTCAGCGAGGGATTGAACCTGTGCCCTGGGCATTGGGAGCATGGAATCTAACCACTGGACCACAGGGGAAGTCCCTTGAAATTTTATTTTCAATCTTCTAAGTGGAATTGCTCTCCCAATTTGGATGGAAGTATTCAAAGATTTCCTTTGGCCTGGTTAGATGACTGAGTTGTGGGGATGAGACGGATGACACATGACTGTAGGGAGCCCTGCCCTGTGGAATATTTGCAAGTTGTTAGGAGAGAAGATTCTCAAAGTTCTCATTACAAGGGAAAACCCATTTGCTTTTCTTCTCTCTCTTCTTACTTGTATCTATAGGAGATGATGGCTGCTAACTGGATTTATTGTGGTCATCATTTCACAGTACACGCTTGTCCAGTCCTTACGCTGCCCGCCTTAGACTTCCCCAAGAGTGCGTGTCAGTGATATCTCAGGAACACAAAAAGAAAAATACAGAACAGAAAACGAAGCTTTTCCTTTGCATCCTCTTTTGAACTGAGACCGCAGCACCCCAACCCCAACACTCCTTTTTTTTTTTTCCCTCTTAATTTTGTCTGCACTGGGTCCCTACTTGCAGCGTGCAGGCTTAGTTGCCCCGAGGGAGGTGGTTCCTTGGTTCCCCATAAGGGATCGACCCGAGTCCCACCAGGGAAGTCCCCCCGCCCCCGCCCACCACAGACACTCCTAGGGGATCTTTCCGAGTTGGGCTGGCCCCAGAGTGACATGCTGGGGTCTCAGGATCGAGGAGCCCCGAGGAGGTTCATCGCGCTCAGCGGCGAGGAACCATCTGACGCCGGGCGCCAAGTCAGCCGCATCTTCCCGGCTCTGGGCTTGGTGGAGGGCGAGGCGAGGCTGAAGGCGGTGCTCTTGCCAGAGCTTGCGGGCGGGCGCCTGGGCGGGCACGCCTCCGCCTTCAGTGCTGCGCCCTGGGCCCCTGGCAGCCTCACCTGGCGGCCGGTCCCACCTGGACTCACGCGGGCTGGCACACGGCTCCTCACCCCGTCGTCTCCCCGCCGCGCCGCGTCCCCAGCCAGGCAGCCGGGGGCCCTGTTCCGATCCCACGCTGGGAGAGGCCGTCTCACCCTCGCCCTTCTCCGCCCTGCTGTTGCCGCGGGGCTCGCCCGCCCCCGCGCTGTGCTCTCCGTAGGGTGTGCGTTCCTGCAGAACCTTCCAGAACCGCGAGTCTTGCTCGCTTCTCTCCCGGGGCCGCTGGAAAGGTCCGCTCCTCAGTGGGGCCGCCCCTGACCTTCCGTAACCCACGGCCCCTCGCCTGCCCACTCCTGGTCCCCTCCGGGTTCGTCCTCTCCCCGACTCGCCCCCTGGGATCTTCCCACCCTCTCGCCCGCCCACAGCAGGGGGTGCCAGGCGGGCAGTGGGTTCCATGTTTCACTCACTGCTGAAGCACAGCGCCCAGATCGAGACTGCCCCTCGGTCCACGTCCCCCGATGGGTGATGTCGGATCATTTTGGACGCGTGGGCAGCTGGTGCCCCGGGGCCTCCCGCGTGACTCGCGGCTGCGGCAGCGCCCCCTCCGCCCGCGCTCCGACTTGCCGGCGAAACCTCAGAGCTCTGCCCAGAGATCACACCCCCCTGGGCCTTTGTCTTTCTTGGCCTCAGCTCATCCGAAGCTTTGTCTTTGGAAAACCAACAGAGCCCTCTGCCAGAGAGGGCCGCCGGCTGTCTTGTTGTTTCAGCTGTTTGGAGGCCCTCTCGTGGGCCGCTTGGCCGGGGGCCCCTCGGGCAGCCAAGGTCAGGTGACCGGCCTCCCGCCTGCTTGCGGACTGCGAGCGCGTCTCCAGGTGGCCTCCTCCGCGGGTTCTCGGCGCTCCTGGCCACAGACTGCATCGTTCCCTCGTCATGAGCACCTTTCCCCATCAGCCCGCCCGGATCCGAAGAGAACCAGGCATTAGCAGGCCCAGCGCCTTGCTTGCTTTCCCCGGGGCTCGTGGAGAAGAGCACAGGCCCGCGCAAAACTGATCAGCAGCTAGAGTTCCCTCTGCTGCAGCCTGAGGACACAGGCCGGGCTCCTGCTCCCGCAGCAAGATCTGTCCCAGACAGCCTTTTGTCTTGGCCCTGCCCTGAGGCTTTCGGGATCTTGGTTCCCTGACCTGTACCTCTGTGTTGGGAGGGCAGACTCTAAACCACTGAACCACCAGGGAGTTCTGCTTGGATGGCACACATGGGCCTTCCTTGGAGGGGTTTGTTGAGTAGGGTGGTCAGGTAACTTCCAACCCAGTGGAAGGAGGGGGTGAAGGCTTTATTTGCCTTTTTTTTTTTGGCCCCACTGAGGAGCACGTGGGATCTTCCTTCTCTGACCAGGGACTGAACTCTGGGATCTTTGCTCTGACCAGGGACTGAACTCAGGCTCCCTGCGTTGAAAGCGCCAAGTCTTAACCGCTGGGCCACCAGGGAAGTCCCACCCCCTCTCTTCCTAAGCCCCCAGGAGATCTCCTTGCCTGTGACCACACCCCCTTCTGAGCTGGTAAGTGTGATGTATAAAGAAAATTGGGGAAAGTGACCTCAGATAAGACACTGAGCTCAAAGTCTCAGCCTGAATATTTATTTGTGAATTTTTATGTGTTATTATTATCATTTGGCCTTGCCATGCGCACTGTGGGGCTTCCCTGGTGGCTCAGATGGTAAAGAATCCGATTACCATGCAGGAGACCTGGGCTCCAACGCTGGGTCAGGAGAAGCGCACAGCAGCCCACTCCAGTGTCCTTGCCTGGAGAATCCCATGGACAGAGGAGCCTGGTGGGCTACAGCCCATGGGGTCGCACAGAGTCGGACACGACTGAGCAACTAACACACAGGACCTTGTGGGATCTTTGTCCTCACCGACCAGGATGGAGTCCGTGCTCCCTGCATTGAAAGCACAGAGTCCCAACCCCTGGACTACCAGGGAAGTCCCTGAGCTTGGATATTTAAAAAAGCAATAACAGCCCAGCTTTACGGACGTACAGCTGGCAAATGAAAACTGCATTGCTTGCCTGCCGTTCAGTCACCGAGTCATGTCCGACGCTTTGCTACCCCATGGACCGCAACACGCCAGACTTCGCTGTCCCTCACCGTCTCCTGGAGTTTGCCCAAGTTCATGTCCACTGTCATGAACTGTATTTGTTGTCTGAACGATGTATTTTTTGATATATACGTGCATTATAGAATGACCGCAGTCAAGCTGATCAACACATCCATCATCTCATATGGTCACCTTTGCAATTGTTTTGGAGGTAGGAACACTGAAGGTCTGCAGTTGGTGAATCTGAAGTTGGCAGTACCGTTTCATGAACTCTCCTCAGCGTGCTGTACCTTAGATGCCCAGAAGGGGTTGATTCCATAAAACTGAATGTTTCTGCTTTGACAAGCTCCCTTCCCCTACCTCCGGCCGCTGGCAGCCACCATCCCCTCTCTGCTTCTGTGTGTTCTGCTTTGTTAGAGTCCACATATGTGAGAGCACTATGTGAGACCAGGAGAAATTTGTCTTTCTGTGCCTGGCTTATTTTATTTCGCAGAACATCCTCCAGGTTCATCCAGGTTGCTATAAATGCAGAATTTCCTGCTTTTCTTAAGGTCCACTAATTCCATTGTGAGTGTGTAATACAGACGGCGCATTTTCTCGACCTGTTCACCGTTACTGAATACTCGGGCTGCAGTAAAGGCGGGTATGCAGGTGTTTCTTCAAGATCTTAGTCTCATCTCCTCTGGATATACCCTGAGAAGTGGGATTGTGGGATTCTCTGGTCGTTCTGTTTTAATGTTCTGAGGAACCTCCATACTCTTTTCCATAATGTCAGCCTGGATCTTAATCAAGGTTCGTGGCTTGGAGTCCTTTCTTTGAAGGTCTGACTTGCTTTTTCCCTTTAGTTAAAAACAATAAGTGGGGGAAAGTATTAAATGTCTCCCTGGAGGCGTGGGTGTGGAGGAGAAGGATGGTGTACTGGCTAAATTAGCTTATTTCCATTCTATAAAAATTGTAAGGACTAATGATCCTCTTTGAAAAACCTCAGAGGAATGTTTTATCATAGAATTATTAAGAAAGACAATCTGTTTACTTCTGTTCCCACCTTAATTTTAACTTCCTTCTTCAGTGGTTTTCCTCCGCTCCCCGGGAGGTTTCATGTTGGGTCATTCTGAAATGGATTATGGATGAAGAACTGGAGCGCTCTAAGGTTCCAAGCTAAGTGACTTTGAGAAGAGAAGCTCCCTCTGACTGTTGCTCATGGTCAGAAGCCAGTACAGTGAGACAAGTCAACAAGTGTTTGTAGGCCCGCTCTGTGCGCAGAGGCTTTTTCTTCTAGAAAGGGAGAAGTCTTTGGGGCCTCAAGATCAACAAAGACCAGTTGAATCTAATTGAGTTTGAAATATTAACTTTCCTTTTGGAAAACGGAGGAATTTGCATTTCTGAACAATTGATTCATTGCCCTCCAGATGACCGTGACTGTTGACTTGGAATTCCTTTTATTCTGATGAAGTGCATATCTGCCTCTCCTTCTGAGTTTATCTGGATCTTCCAGAACTTACATTGCCTCCAGCCACTCCCATCCAGCCTGTTGGCCATTGGGTTGGCTGGCTGGATCTGTGGGCTGTTCATTCCTTCTTCAAAGGCAGGGATACAGATGGCATCTCTCAAAACCCCAGCCCTAGTGTGTGCTGTGCTGAGTCGCTTCAGTCGTGTCTGACTTTCTGTGACCCCATGGACTTTAGCCCGCCAGGCTCCTCTGCCCATGGGCTTTCTCCAGGCAAGAACACTGGAGTGGGTTGCCCCACCCTCCTCCAGGGGACCTTCCCGATCCAGGGATAGAACCCATTCTCTAACCCGTCTCCTGCGCTGGCAGGCGGGTTCTTCACCACTAGCACCACCTGGGAAGTCCCAGCCCTAGTAGCATCTTTATATATTATAATTTGGCTCTCCTTTAATAGCTTGGGTATTCCATAGAGACTTTTAAAATCTGATCCAGAATTTCAGTCTATGTCTCCTCACCAACCTAGTCAACTTAGGGCTTTTAGGTGAACTGGGGGTAACATGGTTTTATTCTCCGTTTCCGTTTGCAGCCTGCAGTTGAAAGCATAACCTTCCATTTCTGTCTTTCAAAACTCAACCTGATTCATTGCTTTTGTGTTTTTCCACGGAAGCTGAATCATCTCTAGTTATGTTAATCGCCTCCAGTCAGGTTTGTTTTCTTCTGGGACCGGAATCTTAATTTTTGTTTGTCTGTTAGTGGCTTCCCTGGCGGCTCAGATGGTAAGGAATCTGCTTGCAGTGCCGCAGACCTGGGTCGGGAAGGTCCCCTGGAGGAGGGTGTGACAGCCCACTCCAGTATTCTTGCCTGGAGAATCCCAGGGACGGAGGAGCCAGGATGGAGGAGCCTGGCCGGCCACAGCTCGTGGGGTAGCAGAGAATCGGACACACCTGAGCGACTAACATGCTTCCCTTCGTTTGTCTTGAATTATTTGGTTTATCGTGTGTTGTGACTGTGTGGGGTCTTTTGCTGCGGGTGGGCTTTCTCTAGCTGTGGAGAGCGGGGGCTGCGCTCTCGCTGCGGAGTGCCGCCGCTTCTTGTGGCTCTTGCTGTGGAGCACAGGCTTCCGCAGCTGCAGCACGTGGCTCGGGGGCTGTGGCTCATGGGCGTGGCTCACGGTTGTGCCCCACATCACCTGGGGTCTTCACCGACCAGGGGTCGGACCCGTGTCCCCTGCATTGGCAGCTGGACCCTTAGCCACTGGACCGCCAGGGAAGTCCTTGATTTTTGTTTTTTTTCCCTTAAGTATCTTGCTACTCAAAATGTGATCCAAAGACTACATTAGAAATACAGCTTCCAGGTACCAGCCTCACCTGATGAACCTGCATTTCAATAAACCCTCCAGTTGATTTGTATGTGCATCAAAATGTGAGAAGCACTGGTTGATTTAAGATTTTCTTTTTACAAATCACATCGTCAAGATGTAAAGGGACACATTTCCATTAAATGCTCTTTGGACATTTTTTCCTCACATTTTATTATGAAACATTTCAAATGTACAGCAAAGTGGAAAGAGTTCTACAGTAAGCTCCCTGGACTGTCCACTCAGATTCAACCATTAACTTAATTATTTTCCTTTCCTTTCCCGCCAGTTACTTTCTACTTTCTACTTTCGTAGAGCGGGACTTCCTGGGCGGGTCAGTGGTTCAGACTCGGAGCTCCCGCTGTAGGGGCCTGGGCCCGGTCCCCGGTCTGGGCGCTGCAACCCTGCATACACAGCACAACAACAACAAAAAAAGTGCAGAGCACTCTTTCATTTGGGATTTCCAAATAAATGCCAATCAATTCCACGTCATCAGGACTCGGTGCTCTCACTGCCAAGGGCCCAAGTTCTATCCCTGGTCGGAGAACTAAGGTGCAGCCGAAAACCAAAAGAGCAACAGCAACAAAAACCCCAAACAAACAAAACTCCAACAGCTTGACTGTTAGAAAGAAGCAGGACTTGGTAGTAAGGGTCTCACCCTTTTAGAATCCTCGATCGGTTTGACACGTTTGCACTTGGTTTCTCCTGAGTCAGAGAAACGTGATGGGGTGGTGTTTCGCAGAGTGGGGTACTGGGTCTTGCCCCCCAATCTGGAACACAGGGCCTCAGAATACTCCCCCCATATGGTGAGCGGGTTCAGACATCATCCCTAATGTTGATTCCAGCCCTGTAATCATCAGTCTATTGCAAATATTATTAGCATCACTAATTCTCAGGTGGAGAAACTGATGAACCCGTTCAATACGCGAATAAGAAGGAAAACATGTGTTGGCATGGGAAAGTGATTATTTCCTAAGCTACTGAGAAAACAGCTGCACTGGCAGCGTTAGCTCTGTTTTCTTGTCGATTTCTGTTCTTTCAGGAAACCTTACAGACACACGAAGCCTTCCACCATCTGGAACTCAGAACCTCGACTGGGGAGGACTGTGGCTTCTGGACCGTCCAGGTGTTTCACAGATGTGAGCGTTTGTCCCGCACTCGCCAGCTGGAGCCCTGAACAGCTGCACGGGCCTGTGCTCCGGCTCACACAGCCCTGAACTGAGGGGTCGTTTCCCACGTGGCCCAGAGCAGCTGCTGACGCTGCGGTCTGACGGCCGCACACTGCCCGCCGCCTCCCAGGGCTGGGCTGGAGAAAGCCTTCTTCGGGGCTGGAGTCTCCTGACTCTTGAATTAGGATTCCAGGTGGGGGCCTCGCGTCTGTAGCCCCCAACATCCCTGTAGGCATCCCCATCACCCCCCGTGTCTTGCCGGCAAACTCCCCCACCGCCTCACTCCACAGGCTCGGAATCCTCCCCGATCACCATGGCCTGGCTTTCCCTAAAGGTCTTGTTGGTGGGGCTGAGTTTCCTGGGATGTCTTTATCCTCTTGTGGATTTTAGCTTCAGTGGGGAAACAAGAGGCCAGAAACCGAATTTCGTGATCATTTTGGCGGATGACATGGGGTGGGGTGACCTGGGAGCCAACTGGGCAGGCACGAAGGACACTGCCAACCTGGACAAGATGGCTGCAGAAGGAATGAGGTGAGTGCTGGGGGTGCCAAGCCAGGTTTCTTTGGATGTCCTACCCTGACTCTCTGGGGGAAGGGGGCTGTGTGAAATCACTTAGAGAGCAATTGCTGGGTCCATGTTGATTTAATTAATTGACTGATGAATCGGTTTTTCAGCCAGTACAGCATCATGAAGAAATCCATCCATCCGTCCACTCATCCATCCATCCATCCATCCATCCACCCCTTCATCCATCCATCCATCCATCTATCCATCCATCCTTCACTTCATCCATCCATCCATCCATCCATCCATCCATCCATCCATCCCTTCATCCATCCATCCCTCCATCCCTTCATCCATCTATGCATGCATCTATCCAATAATACTTTTTTTTTTTGGCTGTGCACCTCAACTTGTTGTGATCTTAGTTCCCTGCCCAGAGGTCAAACTCAGGGCCCTAGCAGTGAGCACACTAAGCCGGAACTGTGATAACACTAACTTTGTGTGTGTGTATATTAGGAAGTGGAAACACAAAGGTGAACAAGATAAAAATCCTTGCCCTCAAGGCTCTTAGTGGAGACAGATTGGAAGGAAAGCACAGATTACAGTCTCGTCCACGAGCTTGCCTCAGGAGTTTCTGGAGTCTGTGGGGAGGGTGCGGACCCCAGCCTGGAAGTTTAAGGGAGAAGGTGACCTTTGGAGAGTGACTGAAAGTCAGTGGGGCACACAAAGGCCAAAAGACTTAATTGTGAGCTGACAGGATTTATGGCCCATTTGTGGCGCACTTAACTCTGAAGACCGCAGAAAGGAAGAGGGGTGAGTATCTGAACCAGTCCAAGTGTTTATAAATTTTTTGCTCCAGTGCAGCTTTCCCCTCTTTGAAAGTGGGACTGAGAAAAGTGTCGGGCTTCCAGACATTGGGTTTTCCTTATTGGGTGGGTGTTGCTCTGACTGGCCGGATCCCGTCTGTCAGGGTTAAAGTCCTCTGGTGGGGAATCACCCCCGCCGGCCTGTTGGGACAGCACGCGGACTTCTCTGGAGTTTCACCCACGAGCATCCTCGTGCTTAGAGCTTTCCCTGAGATAGGGACCCTGTGGTCCCTGCATCCGGTGTCGCTCACTCCCATCCATCCTCCTCCCCTTGGCCAAGAGGAAGTTTCTAGAAACATCTTCAAAGGCGTTTGGTAACCCTAAGGATAAAATCTGAACTCCAAGGAGCAGCGAACAAGCCCAGCCCATCCCCTGCCCTGGCCCTCCGCAGGGCCCCTCCTGCTGGACCAGCCGTGGTCCCCTCCGTGCCTTCAGCTGTTTTCTCCGTCTGTTTAATCCTCATCTATGTAATTTGTTCTTTCGTGATTGTTCAGTTGCTTGTCTTGTCCAGCTCTTTTTAAATATAACTATTAGTTTGTTTTAGAGTATGGCTGATTTACAATGAGATAGTTTCAGGTGTCTAGCAAAGTGATTCGGCTATGCCGCACGTCCGTCCGTTCTTTTCCAGATTCTCTTCCCATGCAGGTCATTGCAGAGTGTCGAGCAGAGTTCGCTTTGCGGCGCAGTAGGTCCTTGTGGGTTATCCATTGTGTGGATAATGATCAGTTTTTCCTGATACACTTTCCACTTGTTTGTTGCTATTCAGTCGCTAAGTTGTGTCCGACTCTGCGACCCCATGAGCTGCAGCACACCAGGCTTTCCTGTCCTTCACTATCTCCTGGAGTTTGCTCAAAGTCGTGTCCGTTGAGTCGCAGACGCCATCTAACCATCTCATCCTCTGTTGTCCCCTTCTCTTCCTGCCCTCAATCTTTCCCAGCATCAGGGTCTTTTCCAGTGAGCTGGCTCTTCACGTCAGGTGGCCAGAGTATCTGAGCTTCAGCTTCAGCATCAGTCCTTCCAATGAACATTCTGATGACTGATTTCCTTTAGGATGGACTGGTTGGATCTCCTTGCAGTCCAAGGGACTCTCAAGAGTCTTCTCCAGCACCACAGTTAAAAAGCATCAATTCTTCAGTGCTCAGCCTTCTGTATGGTCCAACTTTATGGTCCAATCCACTTTCCTCTGCTGTTTAATTGGTTTCCTTCACCATCTGGACCCCGCGTGGGGTCCTCGGGATGGCTGACTTGGCTGTCTCAGGTGTACCTGACATCATCTCTGCTGCTCCCCACGGTGGCTGCTTAACCAGCTGACCACCTGTGTTGGGTGCAAAAGCATCAGCCCCAAATTCACGTCTGCCCAGAGCCTCAGAATGTGACCATATTTGGAAATCGGGTCTTTGTGGATGTCGTTAGTTAAAGACCCCTGTGATGTCTTACTTGATGGAGAGTGGCCCTCAGCCCAGCCACTGCTGTCCTTGCAGGAAGAGGAAAGGACGCAGAAGAGGTGAAGTGAAGACGGAGGCAGAGCCTGGAGCGAGGTACCCACAAGGGTTGCCAGGCAACCATCAGAAACCCCGGGGGAGGCCTGGGGTGGGCTCTCCTGGTGAACCTGCAGAAGGGATCGACCCTGCGCCATCTTGATTTCAGGCTTCTTGCCTCCCAAACTATGAATCAGTTTCTGTAATTGCAGGCCCCGCGGTTTGTGGTCTGTTACGGCAGCTGCAGGAGGCCATGCAGACCCCTTCTAGCTCCTTCAGGAGGAGAAATGCCTCGTCTGCCCTCCTCGCCTGTACAGCTGCACTGTGCCTGGCGCCTGGGAGACAGTTCATAAATGTCTGTTCGTCAATAATTGGGCTTCAGGAGTTCCAGGTGCTTTGAAATGTCAGCCCAGATTTTTCATGTCAGACTTTTTCTTTTTCTCCCCGGGGAGAGTTAATCCCTAGCATTGACCAGAGCCTCAGCGGGAACCGGGTTGCCTAATGCTCAAGGACTTCTTCTTTCCACATCGAGTGGGTTTGTGGGGAAGTATGTGGCCCCTTATTTAAACCGAGATTTGTGAGGCCCCGGGGTCTCCTCGCGAGCCGTCCCCACCTGCGTGCTCAGCCCCAGCGGAAAGGGCCTCTCGGGGACCAAAGGCACACGCACTTGGGGGGGCTCTCCTCCCTTCCTCCTGGCTGTCGCAGCCTTGTGACAGGGCCCTCGGGCCTGTGTCGACAGCCTTTCACTCTGCACTTTGTTGACAGGAAAGCGCGCTTCCTGTGAGGCCAGGGTTGATTCATTGCAGGCTTTTCCCTGCCTGCCTGCTCGATGCTGGTGGGGAGCCGTGACTCTCAGAAAGAACACTTATTGCCAAACAGGGCCCAATGGGGACTTGAGAAACTCTCTCTCCTGTCATCTCCCTTTCTTCCGCGTGCTCGTTTCTTAGGATTGTGGCAACCAGTTACTACAGACGATCTGGCTTCCATGAGAAAGAATGAAATATCGGGGTTTCCTGGCGGATCAATGGTTAAGACCCCTCACTCCCACAGGGCGAGAGTTTGATTCCTGGTCATGGAACCAAGATCCCACAGGCCGAGGGGCATGGCCAAAAGTAAATGAATGCGTGAAAGAGTGAGATAATGCCATTTGCAGGAACGAGGATGGACTCAGACACGGTCATAGCAAGTGAAGTGAGGCAGAGAAAGACAGATACCATGCGATATCACTTACACGTGGCATCTGAAAAAACTGACACCAGTGAGCTTGTTTACAAAACAGAAACAGATTCACAGATGTAGAAAGCAAACTTAGGGTCGCCGAAGGGGAAAGGTGAGGAGGGGTGCGTCAGGAGTTTGGGATTAGCAGATACGCAACAGTGTATATGAAACAGGTAAATGAGAAGGACCTGCTGTGCAGCACAGAGGATTATATTCAGCGTCTTGTAATAACCCATCACGGGAAAGAGTCTGAAAAAGAGTCTCTAAAAGGAAGGGAAGAAGTGGTTGGGCATGTGAGCTAGGAGGTGTAGAGTGGATGAGCAGGACCTACTGTGGAGCACACGGCGCCGCCTTCAGCGTCCTGTGCCAGCACACTGGGAAAGGATGCGAGAAAGGATGAGCGTGTGTGACCGCGTCGCTCTGCTGAGAGCAGAAATTAACAACACTGTAAAGCAACCACACTCCAGTAACCTTTACCAAAGAAGGATAGGTATATAGCGGTGGCGCAGCTGGTGGAGAATCCGCCTGCAATGCGGGAGACCTGGGTTCAGTCCCTGGATGGGAAGATCCCTGGAGAAGGGCATGGCTGCCCACTCCAGCATTCTTGCCTGGAGAGTCCCCATGGACAGAGGAGCCTGGTGGGCCACAGTCCGTGGGGTGGCAAAGAATCAGACACGGCTGAGTGGCTGAGCGCAGCGCACAGTGTGGATATACGGACTTCGCTGGTGGCTCAGTGGTAAAGAACCCGCCTGCCAATGCAGGAGACTCGCGTTCAGTTCCTGGATGGGAAGATCCCCTGGAGAAAGGAATGGCCCCCCACTCCAGCATTCTTGCCTGGGAAATCCCACGGACAGAGGAGCCTGGCGGGCTACAGCTCATGGGGTCGCAAAGAATCAGACAGAACTTAGCGACTAAACGCCAAGAGCAACTGGAGGTACATTAGCTGTGGTTTTTGTTCTTAGAAACAGTACACGTTTGAATTGTCCATATGAGCTGGCTTCTCTGCATGTTGCGAAGTCTGAGAGAGAACTGTGCAGGAGAGCAGACCCAGGGGAGGCCCCAGGGAATCTGTGTGGACCGTGCATGCCGGACCAGCACCGGCCATAGTAGTAGCTAGCCCGTCCTGAGTGCTTGCCAGGCGCCAGGCCCTGGGCATTGCCCTGTTCGGTTCTTGCCATGACCCGAGGCTGCGCTTCTTCCACAGGTGAGAGACTCAAGGTCAAATAACCGGCACAGAGTTCGTGAGTGGCGGAATCAACATCCTCCCGTTGAGAGCCTTCTCGTTAAGGGCTGGGTGGGAGAGGGGAGTTTGCCAAGAGTGTCCTTCAAGGCCTGGGCTGGCTTTGCCAGGAAGAGGGAAGGCAGCTGTTGAAGGGGGTGGGGATTGGAATCTCGGTAGTTTTCCTCCGTTTGAAGCTGGCAAAGGATTTGTGTGCTGCGCAGGTGGAAGGGGCGGCTGAGGGATGTGGCTTAGTCGTCAACCATTGTGTTCTGGTTTGGTTTTCTTTTTGGCCTCACTTTGAGCCTTGTGGACTCTTAGTTCCCCAGCCAGGGATGGAACCCCTCCAGTGCGAGCCTGGAGTCCTAACCACTTGACTACCAGGGAGGCCCTCATTCATTTCTTTTTCAGTCTGACTATGGTCCATGCAGTTCCCCTGCTTCCCTGATTAGCAGCTATTTGAATCTGACCTTCAGAACTTAGGGGCTTCCCAGGTAGCTCAGATGGTAAAGAATCTGCCTGCAAGGCAGGAGACCCCGGTTCAATCCCTGTGTTGGGACGATCCCCTGGAGAAGGGACTGGATACCCACTCCAGCTTCTTCCCTGGAGAATTCCACGGACAGAGGAGCCTGGTGAGCTGTAGTCCACAGGGTCGCAAAGAGTCGGGTGTGACTGAGCAACTGGCACTAAGACGTTCGGAACTCAGGGAAGGTCACGGGGCTGAGTGGAGCCTGTTTTCTGCAAACGAGAAATGGGGGACGTGGAAAGGCTTTCATGCCTGAGAGGGCCCCGCAGGGCCCCATGTGGTTTCGTAATTCACCTACAAGACTCTGTTACTTCTTGGTGCACAGGCAGGGATCAGCTGTTTCTGTGACCTATGCAAGCATCCTCTTGGTGGTCGTCTGTCACCATGGAGATGTACGACATAATTCGTGACTGTGTTATTCACACTGTACATTTCATTCCCATGACTCGTTTATTTTGAAACTGGGAATATGTCCCTGTTCATCTTCCTCGCCCATTTCTCTCATTCCTGCTCCCCTTGGGCAAGAACATGTTTGTTCTCAGTTTTGTTGTCTTGGTTCATCTGTTTTCCTGTTTTGCAATCCACATATACGTGAAACCATACAGTAGCTGCCTTTTTCTGTCTGACTTACTTCACTAAGGATAGCATCCATCCATGCAGCTGCAGATGGGAAAAGCTCATTCCTTCTTGTGGCCGCGTAGGAGTCCGCTGCGCGTGTGCACCGCGTCCCCTTTGGTCCATCAGCGGACACTCAGGTTGCTTTCCTGGCCTGATTGCTGTAGACAGTGCCGCAGCGAGCATAGGGGTTTAGGTCACGGCACCTGGTAAGCATGCTGGCTTCTGTAGGTTCACTCGTGACCTATCAACTGTGCGCAGTTGCCTTCTCGTCTTCCCTGTTTTGCCTTCTCTGCCCTTAATTTCCTTCTGAGGCAAGTCCCTGCTGCTTTGAGAATTCTAGGCAGTGACTTAGAGTCTGAGATCAGCGGTCACCCCTGCAAGGTCAGAGGCCCCCAGGAGCTTGAGGCTGTTTCTAAAAACGGCCCTGGTGAGGAATGAATTGAGCTGTCGGTTTGAAGCAGGAGAGAAGGGGGCAGGGCACAACCTTTAGAAGAATGACGCAGCCTGAGGACAGGACACCAGCTGATTGGAACCCAATGGGCCCAAGATGGCAGGCCAGCTGGCTTCCGCTAGCTGTTGCGCCTCCGTACATACTCACTGAAACACGCAGAGAGCTAAATGACACACCCTCAGGCACCATGATAGTTACACAGCTAACCACAAAAGGTCAACAAGTGGGCGGTGGCCCAGTTCCTGGAAATCCCCACCCCTTCCCCAAAATAGCTGGCATGTTCCTCCCCCTGATTAGCCTGTGAAGTTACCCACCTCTATAAATACCGACAGCCCCCATCCCCTGGAGCCACACTCACCTTCTCCATGGCCTCACTCTGTCTGTGGAGTGTGCTTCTCTCTAAATAAACCCCCCTCTTACCTATCACTTTGTCTCTCACTGAATTCTTCTGCCACGAGACATCAAGAACCTGAGCTTCATTAATTGGGAGACCAGGTGTGTTCAAGGCCCAAGCTGTGTTTCGGCTTATGCCCTGGCCAGTGGGTTCAAGTCTCAGAATGAGGTGCACGGTTTCAAGTTCACTCCAAAGCTGGGGTGTGACTTCTCTTTCCAGAACTGACTCTTTGCAGAAATGCACGTGCTCTGCTGCCTCTCAGGGCCTTCTCAGCCATTCTGCTGCTTTGGGGAGGTTGTAGGACCTGGGCAGGTGCTGGAAACTGCAGGAGAGGGGAGTCTGATAGACGCCCGAGAGCGAGGGCAGGAGGGACTTTCTGAGGGAGACTTACATCAGCCAGAGAAAGACCCTCCCCTACCAGGGCATCCCCTTCCAGTCTTCTCTACTCTGCCTCTGACCTTATAACTCAGCAGTCCAGGGGGGAGGGCCCTCCTTAGGGAGAAATCCTCTCCTCCCGTGCGCTTCACCGTTAACCCTGAGCTGTTTGCTCTGGGATGTCCCGTTCTGTCTTCCCTTTGTAAATCCTCAGCATCGCGGGATGGGGGGGTTACTTCTTTGTCCTTGAGGCAGCGCGCCAAATGGGCATAAACATCGTGTCATGCCTGCCAGTCCACGGGGACAAGGTGAAGCCTGGTTTTATGCCTGTGTAGCAGACGGGGACATGCAGGGACACGCTGGTCTTGGTGGCAGCCAGTCTCAGAGAAGAGGAACTGAACTGAGCACCAGCCAGCGCAGTGGTCCTGCTGTTAAGTCTCCCAGCTGTAGCCGTTCAACACCGAATCTCTGCTGAGGGCCCATCATGAGTCACACTGGGAGGCTCCGGCCAGCTCGGCCCTTAAGAGAGTTTTACAGTCTGGTGGAAAATCAAGACAGGAAAGGCAGCCTTTAGCATGCAGAAGGAAGAGCAGGAACTCCAGAAGCATCTCCCACCCCTGAGGCTTTTATCACCTGAGTTGGATGTAATCGGCTTGACATTCTGGGGGGACAGAATTAGCATATCACTAATACATCTCACAGGCGCAAATGAGAAAGGTCGAGCTGGGCTTCTCACCTTTCGAACAGTAAGGCCCAGGGCAAGAAGCACATGAAAGATACAGCTGTGGGACCACAGGAAAGAAAGGCCGCTTCTCCAGAGGGGAGCTGGGAGGGACTCCCTGGAGCTTACTGTTTAGGACTGTAAAGGTGAGTAGGAATTAGCTAGCAAGGGGAGGAAAGAAGTTGGAGGTGGCGGGAGAAGCAAGAGCGGAGACCCAGCGTTGAAAGATGCCCCTTCTCTCTACAAATATCCATACGGGCCCTCCCCCGCCCCGCCCCCAGCGTCACTGTCCTCGGTGCTGAGGATCCATCCAGACCTCACTCTGCTGGGTCTGGCTGGCAATCTCGCGGTTGAGGACGGCTGCCGTAGGTAGTGAGTGTGAAGGCTGGGTGGAGGACTGTGGATGGAGCAGCTGCTGCAGGGCCGCCCCTCACATGTTTGAGGGCTCTGAGCACCGAAGTCACCCACGACGTTTGGATGGACTATTCCAACTCACCGCGTGGCACACACTGGTGGCTGGGGGGGCAGGGGGTGTGTCTCCAGGATGGCTCAGCTTGCAGTGGCGGCTGGCAGAAGTGCCATCCAGGAAGCCCCGAGATGCTTGTGTGCCCATCTTTTTAATTTTAATTTTTGAAGCTTCAGTGAAGTTGTTTCTATCAACTGGGGAAATGTATGTTTTGCTGTTATCCAACAACTGCAATCCCAAAGAAAGGCAACGCCAAAGAACGCTCAAACTACCGCACAATTGCACTCATCTCACACGCTAGTAAAGTACTGCGCAAAATTCTCCAAGCCAGGCTTCAGCAATACGTGAACTGTGAGCTCCCTGATGTTCAAGCTGGTTTTACAAACGGCAGAGGAACCAGAGATCAGATTGCCAACATCCACTGGATCACGGAAAAAGCAAGAGAGTTCCAGAAAAACATCCATTTCTGCTTTATTGACTATGCCAAAGCCTTTGACTGTGTGGATCACAATGAACTGTGGAAAATTCTGAAAGAGATGGGAATACCAGACCACCTGACCTGCCTCTCGAGAAACCTATATGCAGGTCAGGAAGCAACAGTGAGAAGTGGACATGGAACAACAGACCGGTTCCAAATAGGAAAGGAGTACGTCAAGGCTGTATATTGTCACCCTGCTTATTTAACTTCTGTGCAGAGGACATCATGAGAAACGCTGGGCTGGAAAAAGCACAAGCAGGAATCAAGATTGCCGGGAGAAATATCAATAACCTCAGATATGCAGATGACACCACCCTTATGGCAGAAAGTGAAGAGGAACTAAAGAGCCTCTTGATGAAAGTAAAAGAGGAGAGTGAAAAAGTTGGCTTAAAGCTCCACATTCAGAAAACGAAGATCATGGCATCTGGTCCCATCACTTCATGGGAAATAGATGGGGAAACAGTGGAAACAATGGCTGACTTTATTTTGGGGGGCTCAAAAATCACTGCAGATGGTGACTGCAGTCATGAAATTAAAAGATGCTTACTCCTTGGAAGGAAAGTTATGACCAACCTAAACAGCATATTAAAAAGCAGAGACATTGCTTTCCCAACAAAGGTCCATCTAGTAAAGGCTGTGGTTTTTTCAGGGGTCATGTATGGATATGAGAGTTGGACTGTGAAGAAATCTGAGTGCCGAAGAATTGGTGCTTTTGAACTGTGGTGTTGGAGAAGACTCTTGAAAGTCCCTTGGACTGCAAGGAGATCCAACCAGTCCATCCTAAAGGAGATCAGTCCTGGGTGTTCACTGGAAGAACTGATGTTGAAGCTGAAACTCCAAAACTTTGGCCACCTGATGCGAAGTGCTGACTCATTTGAAAAAACCCTGGTGCTGGGAAAGGTTGAGGGGAGGAGGAGAAGGGGACAACAGAAGATGAGATGGTTGGATGGCATCACTGACTCAATGGACATGGGTTTGGGTAAACTCTGGGAGTTGGTGATGGACAGGGAGGCCTGGCGTGCTGCGGTTCATGGGGTCGCAAAGAGTCAGACATGACTGAGCGACTGAACTGAACTGAACAACTGCAAAACATACATCTTTCTCAAACTCACGTGGAACAGTTGCCGAGATGGGCCACATTCAGGCCATAAGCTGTGTGCCCGTCTTGTTGTTGAGTACCTGGTGGGTGAGTGTGGAAGGGAAATGGGAGACTTGCCAAGGATCATACCAAGCTCAGCTGCCAGGGACTTTGCTTTGGAAAAGAATAAGAGCAGGAGTGGTGGATGGGTGGGTGAGGGGTGGATGGATGGAAGGATGAGTGGGTGGATGGAGAGGTAGATGGATGGGTGGAGGGGTGGATGGAGGGGTGGAGGGAGGGGTGGCTGGGTGGATGGATGGAGGTGTGGTTGGATAGAGAGGTGGATGGATGGAGTGGTGGATGGGTGGGTGGATGGAGTGGATGGATAGAAGGATGAGTGGGTGGATGATGGGTGGAGGGGTGGATGGATGGATAGATGGAGGGGTGGATGGATGGATGGAGAGGTGGATGGGTGGATGGATGGATGGATGATTGGATGGAGTGGTGGATGGGTGGGTGGATGGAGTGGTGGATGGAAGGATGAGTGGGTGGATGATGGATGGATGGATGGAGGGTGGATGAATGGATGGATGGAGGGGTGGAGGGTGGTTGGATGGATGGAGAGGTAGATGGGTGGATGGATGGAGGTGTGGTTGGATAGAAAGGTGGATGGATGGAGTGGTGGATGGGTGGGTGGATGGAGGGTGGTTGGATGGAGGGGTGGATGGGTGGGTGGATGGAGTGGATGGATGGAAGGATGAGTGGGTGGATGATGGATGGAGGGTGGTTGGATGCAGGGGTGGATGAGTCAGCAAAATGCACCAAGTGGGCTGTTTGCTGCCACATTTCCTTTTATTTATTTATTTATTTTTTGACTGCACCCCTTGTGGGATCTTAGTTCTCCAACCAGGGATCGAACCTGTGCCTCTGAATTAGAAGCACAAAGCCCCAACCTCCGGACCACCAAGGAAGTCCCTGCTTACAGTTCAAAGGGCCTGCCTATGGTTGCTCAGTGGTCCCACTTAGCATCCTTCTCAGTGAACAGCAGCAGTGTGGCAGCTGAGCTGACCGAGTCCGTGGAAGTCCTGCTCCCGCCTTTTCCCAGGTCCCCCGCCCACCTCCGTCCCTCTGCACGCAGAGGCCGCTCACCCGCAGATGGTCGTTAAAGCCCGTTTCCACCTCCACACCTTTAAATTATGAATGGAGCCCAGAGAGCTTTTATTCCAGTCACACAGCCATTTAGAGAGTTGAAAGAGCAGGGCTCGTCCTCTATTTAAAATTCCCTATAAACGAAGGCTGGACACGGTTCACTTCGAGATGTTACATCTCTCTGGGGCTTTCGAGGCTGTTTCCTGTGCTCACGTTCCCCGATTCTAACATGAGTAATTGATGCAATGGCGAGTTGCTTTGATTTCTGTCTGGCTGTGTCTTAATTTGCGTTGATTTTCCTGTTCACGGGCTGCTGTAACGTCTGGCTCTGTATTTCTGGCTTCGCTTTACAATGTCGATTCAGGCTTTAATTAGGACCCCTGTTGGTGAACTGGCCCGAGCCTGCCCAGAAAGATTTGGGAAAAAACAAAGGAAGCTTTCCAAAGAGCAAGACCATTTTATTGCTTATTAATGAGTCCCTGCCAAACGGAGACAGAGGCTGGGAGGGGGAAGGCGACCTGGAGGTCAGTGCGTCGGGCTGCGTGGGGTGTTGGCAGGTATTTTTTTGTGCCGGGGGAGGTGCAGCCAGGGCTTTTCAAAGACTTGGAAATAAAGGACATGAGGTTGTTGCTGAGAGTTAAGCTATGAACTTTAGCTCTCAGTGGGGAAGGAATTGAACCCTAAAACTATTCGCTTAAGCGATTATGTGGAAAATGGACTAACGTGCTTTTTCCAATCAAATGACCGGGGCCTCTCTCTTCAAGTCTTGTTCATTTTGCTGGAGCGGCACCATCACTTTAGGCACTCTGCTTGGGGCTGGAGTGACCCCTTGAAGCCCCGTCCTCACAGAACCTGCAGTCTGGAGAGGAACTCAGAGTTCCTTTTATAAAAATAAATGTTCACTTATTTATTTATTCGGCTGCTCTGGGTCTTAGTTGCAGCATGCAACCAAGATGCTCTCGTTGTGGCACGTGGGATCTAGTGAACCCTTGTGGGGGCTTCCCTCGCGGCTCAGTGGTAAAGAACCCGCCTGCCAACGCAGGGGACACAGGTTCGATCCCTGGGTCGGGAAGATCCCCTGGAGGAGGAAATGGCAACCCACTCCAATGTTCTCTCCTGGAGAATTCCCTGGACAGAAGAGCCTGGCGGGCTACAGTCCATGGGGTTCCAGAGAGTCAGACAGGACTGAGTGCTCAGAGCCTTCACCCCTGGACCACCAGGGAAGTCCCGCGGAGTGACATCCTGTAGCGTTTCCAAGAGGATGGTATGAGCATATTCAAGGAGAGACCACTCTCAGCACAGTTGGTAGGTAAAACCAGGCAAGCAGAGAGGCATCCACCTGGGACAAGTGTTTTGGGCGCTGCCTGGGTACCTCAGTCAGTTGGGGCTGCTGTAACAAATGCAACCGAATGGATGGCTTAAACAACAGACATTTTTTCTCACAGTTCCAGAAGCCGGGAAGTCCAAGACCCAGGTGCCAGCCGGGTCAGGCTCTGGGGAGGCCCCTCTTCTGGGCTGGCAGACGGCCGCCTTCTCACTGTGTCTTCACTTGGAGCAGAGGAAAAACTCTTCCTTTTCTGGTGTGCTTAGCCGCTCAGTCACATCCAACGCTTTGCGACCCTGTGGACTGTAGCCCACCAGGCTCCTCTGTCCACGGGACTCTCCAGGCAAGAATACTGGAGTGAGTTGCCTTTTCCTTCTCCAGGGGATCTTCCCAACCCAGCATCGAACCTGGGTCTCCCTCATTGCAGGCAGATTCTTTACCAGCTGAGCCACAAGGGAAGCCCCCTCATGACCTCATCTAAAGGGAATTACCCCTACAAGGCCCCACCCCAGACACAATGACTCTGGGGGAAGGGCTTCCACATACCTGTTTTTGGAGGACACAGACACTGGGTGCAAGCACCTGGAAAGAAGATATGGTGGTCACTGCTGCCTTGGGGCATTCCAGACCCCCTGGCAAAGGTCAGCTCACAGTGAGGAAAAGTCCCCTAAGTTTCGCAACTGTTTCCTGTTTAGTTGCTAAGTTGTGTCCGACTCTGTGGCTCCATGGACTGTAGCCCGCCAGGCTCCTCTGTCCATGGGGTTCTCCAGGCAAGAATCCTGGGGTGGGTTGCCATTTCCTTCTCCAGGGGATCTTGCTGACCCAGGGACTGAACCCCTGTCTCCTGCATTGGCAGGCGGGTTCTTTACCACTGAGCCGCCTGGGTCCCTAGGTTTAGCGACCAAGGACCCTTGCTGTGCCCCACATGAACTCTCTGTGCTCATTAGCTCCTCACCCCTCAAGGAAACTCTGGACTCTGGTTTCCCGTGTTCAGGGAGAAGACACACCGGCCCAGCTGACATTGGTTCCTCTGTCTGCCCTTGGACGTCAGCTGGGAAATGGGCATCCGGGGGTCGCTCACACAGGGTGTGTGTCTGTGAGTCGGGCTGGCAGGGTGGGCAGCAGTGGGCATGAGTCCCAGACCAGTGCCTGGTGTCTGGGTGATTTTAGGGTCGTCCCTTCTGTGGATCAGCCCAGCTGCTGGGCTCCTCCCGGGTGGGAAGGGACATGGGAAGAACGTGGAATTTGGTGTGGACAGGCCTGGGTGCAAATTCCAGCTCTGTTCTTTCCCAAGTGTAGGGATCTCCAGTCTTTATTAAATTTTTTTTTTAATTTATTCATTTTTAACTGGAGGATAATTGCTTTACAATGTTGTGTTGGTTTCTGTCAAACGTCAACATGAAGCAGCCATTGGTTATACATATGCCCCCTCCCTCCAGAGCCTCCCTCCCACGTCCAACCCTGTTTATTTTATTTTTTTCTTTTTAATGCTTATTTTTATTTATGTGTTTATTTGACTGTGCCAGGTCTTGGTTGCATTGTGGGATCTTGGTTCCATGACCAGGGATGGAGCCCATGCTCCCTGCACTCAGAGTGCAGAGTCTTAGCCACTGGACCACCAGGGGGTTCTGGGTCTACAGCCTTTGATATGAAACAGGGATTAGACAGAGCAAGACGCATCTGTGTTCATGCCAGCTTGCATAGTTTTGGGAAAGTTGCTCACACTCGCTGCTTTACCCTCCTTATCTGTAAAATGGAATTCTGATGATTTGAAATGATATATGTAATATGATTAGGGTAGTAGCCACTTGATTAATGGTAGCTATGTGTTTTGGTGTTTTTGGCGTGTGAGATCTTACTTCCCCGACCAGGGACTGAACGCGAGCCCCCTGCATTGGAAGCTTGGAGTCTTACCCGCTGGGCCACCAGGAAGTCTCAGTGGAGGCTCTTTCTAGTATCATAAGACAAGCACGCATCAAGTCAGTGGATTATTATTTTTCTTAATTGGGCTTCCCTGGTGGCTCAGATAATAAAGAATCTTCCTGCAATGCAGGAGACCTGGGCTTGATTCCTGGGTGGCGAAGACCCCCTGGAGAAGGGACTGCCTGGCTACCCACTCCACTATTCTTGCCTGGAAAATTCCATGAGAGGGGCCTGGTGGGTTATGGTCCATGGGGTTGCACAGAGTTGAATGCGACTGAGAGATGATCACTGGTTGAAGAGCCGGACACGACTTAGTGCACACACACGCGTGGAGTCTAAAATATGGCACAAATGGCCCCATCTGAAACACAGCAACAGACTCACACGTAGGGAGCAGGCTGGATATTTACGCTCCAGTCTCAGCTTCTGTGCCACATTTTTGAGGAGCGCTTGCTGGAATTGCCCACCCCCGAGCTGGAGCCACATGCAGCCCGGGGGCAGTGACCAACCTGCAGCTGCTGCGCGCTGTTCTGCAGGCCCCGTCCCTGTTCATCGCCGTGTGACAGCGGGACTCCCGCAGCCCCAGCACAGAAGGGGCGCCGCTGCGGCTCGTGAACCCGACTCTGGAGAGGCCTCGTCTTTGGTTTGCCCTTCCGGGCCATTTAAGCCAATATTTCAGGCTCCAGGTTACAGTGTGTGGTGAGCCCCTTGCCCTTCTGGGATTATATCATTGTAACTTGAGACTCAGGGGGAAGAAAGAGCTATTCCTCTCTCTCTGGGTCAGAAAATTCCAGGTTTGGGGGGCTTCCCTGGTGACTCAGTAGTAAAGAATCCACCTGCCAATTCAGGAGACACGGGTTCGATCCCTGGTCCAGGAAGATCCCACATGCTGCAGAGCAACTCAGCCCATGTGCCCCAACTACAGAGCATGAGCTCTCCACCCGGAAGCAAGATTACTGAAGCCTGTGTGCCCTAGACCCGTGGGCAGGGGGCGACGCTCTGAGAGAAGCTGGTGCCTGGGAGTCTGTGCTCCGCAACAAGAGAAGCCACCCCTGTGAGGAGCCCTCCCACCGCAGCGAGAGAAAGCGCTGGTCCTGCAATGAAGACCCAGCAGTGCCCAAAGTAAATAAATCAAATATATATAAAGAGAATACTATATCTGGACAAAATATATTAAGAAAAAGAATTTGGGAAAAAAGGGAAAAGAGAAGAAGATTCCAGGTTTGGGTTCTGAATTGCCATGCTTGGGTCATGGGTCATGGGTCCGACCGTTAGGGAGGGGTCTGTGCTGCTCTGCTGGGCCCAGGTCTGGGTGGGCGGGCGTGGGGGCACGGAGCAGGTGTCTACAACCCCAGGGCACCCCCGTTAGCAAGTGCCTAGGTGCTGTCCGACCAGTGTGTGCACTCAGGCACGAGGAAGCTTCCCGAGCCCAGAAGACAAGGTGAAGGCCCTCCTTCTGGAGAATAAGAGCCTCTGCGGCAAGGGCTTCCCTGGTGGCTCAGTGAAGAGTCTGCCTCCCAGCTCAGGAGACGCGGGTTCGATCCCTGGATCGGGAAGATGCCCTGGAAAAGGGAGTGGCAACCCACTCCAGTGTTCTTGCCTGGAGAGTCCCATGGATGGTGGAGCCTGGTGTCCATGAAGTCCCAGAGAGTGGGGCACGGCTGAGCGGCTCTCACTGGCTTCTGTGACAGTGGTGGGCTTTGAAGGTTAGATCGGAACCCGAAAGGGTGGGAAGAGAGTCCAGGTGTGCAGGGTGAGCTCCAGCCGCGGGAGGAGTCGGCCAGCGAGCTGCCTGCGGTGGAGGGGAGGCAGAGGTGGGGCTGGGAGGTGCCCGAGGACCCTGTCCTGTTGGGTGAACTTTGGGGATCTGTAGTTCGGTGTGTTCGTTGCCAGGAGCCGCGGTAACCAAGCCCCGCAAACTGAGTGGCTTAAAACACCGGAAGTGCCTTGTCTCGCGGTTCAGGAGGCAGGAGGCTGGACGCTGGGGTGGAGGAGCTGGCAGGGCCTCGCCCCTCTGAAGATCTCGAGGACGCCCCTCCTCGCCTCCCTGCCTCCCGGCAGCCGCGGGCGTCCCAAGCAGGTGGTGGTCCAGCCACGACCCGCAGGCAGGTGGTGATGCTCTGAGGGAAGCTGGTGCTTGCGAACCGCTGGGAGCCCAGGGATGACGGGAGGGCAGGGAGGCAACTTCCAGCCACAAGGGACAGAGGGTCAGGAGGGAGGTGCTGGCTGGGTGTGAAGGCAGAGCCGGGGCCCCGGGCTCCCTGGGGACAGAGGGCGGCTGCACCCGGCACACGGACCCCATGGTGCGGAAGCCCCTGCCCTCATTCCGTCAGGTGGAGGCATCGCTCACCTGCTTGAAGAGCGTGGCCGCAGGCCTAGGTCAGTGCTTCTGGACGGCAGGGCTGGGGCCTCACAGGGCACGTCTCTGCCCCTGGGGGCTGCTGTCCCTTCTTTGCTGCATGCCCCTGTGAAACGTGGTGTCCGGGAACCCCCCATCTTCTGGACCCGAGGCCTGGTCTGTTTAGCAAGACTCACCGTGTTCACGAAAGCAGAGAGGGCAGGGACATCACCCACTCTGCACGCGCTGGGTGCTGCCCACCGTGTGCCGGGCTGGGGGCCCAAGGGGGAGGGCTGCTGTCCTGCCATCTCGGCCTGGATGCTGACCTGCTGAGTCATAGGCCGTCCCCAAATCGTAGCTCGTGATACCCGGGGTCAGACGTTCAAGCATCTCTTGAGTGGGCAGTTCTTTTCCGCCTTGTGTTGACTGAGGCCACTCTGGGGAGATTCAGCGGCCAGATGGCTGGGCTGGGAGGTCCAGGTGGCCTCGCTCGAACACGTGGTGTTTAGACGCCAATGACCTAAGCTGGGGTCATGGACCACAGCAGCTATGACGGCCTGTCCATTCAGGCAGTCTTGGGGTACTTAATTTCTCACATGGCAGACAACATTTTCATCACCCGATCAGTACAGAACTTGGGTTTACGTGTGTTTCTGTTTAAAGACATCTCGTTTAATATATGCGTCAAAGTCACTCAGTCGTATCTGACTCTTTTGACCCCATGGACTGTAGCCCACCAGGCTTCTCTGTCCATGGGATTCTCCAGGCAAGAATACTGGAGTGGGTTTCCCTGCCCTTTATCAGGGGTTCTTCCCGACCCAGGGATCAACCCAGGTCTCGTGAACTGCAGGCAGATTCTTTACTATCTGAGCCACTGGGGGCTTCCCTGGTTACTCAGATGGTGGAGAAACTGCCTGCAGTTCATGAGACCTGGGTTCAATCCCTGGGTCGGGAAGAACCCCTGATAAAGGCTAGGGCAACCCACTCCAGTATTCTTGCCTGGAGAATTCCATGGACAGAGGAGCCTGGCTCTTTCTCCATAGAGGCTACAGGCCATGAGATTCCAAAGAGTCAGACATGACTGAGTAACTTATTTAATATATATATATATATATGTATATTTGATTCATCAACATTGAACTGAAGGTCAACAGCACCATACTTATTGTTGAATGAAGCTTGTCTGACACATGTATTTTCTCCATAAGGCCCATCACAGCCTTCTCAAGCTTAGACACACTGGCCAGATCTTGAGTATCGTGCTTGGGATTGTTTTAAGCAGTAAAACCAGCAACAGAAAGAAAACAGTTACAAAAACCATGGTGCTGAATTGCCTGTGACAAGGAGGGCACTTGCTTGGCACGTGAGAACCAGGAGTACTGACTTTGGAGTTACAGGAACTTTGAGCAGGTGAATTCAGAATACACAGTCTACGGACAAAGGGGATATACCGTCCATTCAATACGTTGGGTTAAATCTATTTGAATTAGCTATGTGACCTTGGATTAATCGCTTTCTCTGTGGGCTTCATTTTCTTTTTCGGGGAGGTCACGCTGCAAGGCTTGTAGAGTCTTAGTTCCCCAACCAGGGACTGAACCCTGTTGCTTGCGATGGAAGTAAGGGATCTTAACCACTGGACCACCAGGAAAATACCAGTGGGCTTCATTTTCTCTTTTGTTGTTCAACTGCTCAGTCGTGTCCCACTCTCTGCGACCCCATGGGCTGCAGCACACCAGGCTCCTCTGTCCTCTCCTGTCTCCTGGAGCTTGGTCAAATTCACGTCCATTGAGTTGGTGATGCCATCCAACCATCTCACCTGTTTCCCTCTTCTCCTCCTGCCCTCAATCTTTCCCAGCATGAAGGTCTTTTCCAAGGAGTCAGCTCTTCACATCAGGTGGCCAAAGTATTGGAGCTTCAGCTTCAGCATCAGTCCTTCCAATGAACACCCAGGACTGACCTCCTTTAGGATGGACTGGTTGGATCTCCTTGCAGTCCAAGGGACTCTCAAGAGTCTTCTCCAACACCACAGTTCGAAAGCATCAGTTCTTCAGAGCTCAGCTTTCTTTATAGTCCAACTCTCATGTCCATACATGACCACTGGAAAAACCATAGCCTTGACTAGATGGACCTTTGTTGGCAAAGTGATGTCTCTGCTTTTTAATACGCTGTGTGGGTTTGTCGTTTTCTTTACCCACCCCACACCTGGATATCTTGGCGCTCCTCCCCAGCACCAGGGCCCTGGGAACTGAGTGGGAGGTGACTGGTGTGGCTCTCTGTGTCTGGACACCCCCATCATTCTCCTCTCCCCCCAGGTTTGTGGATTTCCATGCGGCGGCCTCCACCTGCTCGCCCTCCCGGGCGGCCCTGCTCACCGGCCGGCTGGGCCTCCGCAACGGGGTCACTCACAACTTTGCGGTCACGTCCGTGGGGGGCCTTCCACTCAACGAGACCACGTTGGCCGAAGTGCTGCGGGGAGCTGGCTACGTCACAGGGATGATAGGTGATGTGACCTCCGCCGCCTGGACCCCCGTCCCCTGCGCTTCCTGTGCTGGCTGCTTCCTTCACGTCTGCAGAGCCATCTCTTCTGCTTGAGTCCGTCTGTGTGTGCATTTCTTGCTGTGGGAGCTAGAAATGCCTTCAGCTCTCAGTGTCAATAATTGATGAGACCCAACAGTAGACTGGGGCTTCCCAGGTGCTGCTAGTGGTAAAAACCCTCCTGCCGTGCAGGAGACCCAGGAGATTCAGGTTGCTCCCTGGGTCGGGAGGCAGAAAGGGGACCCACTCTGGTGTTCTTGCCTGGGGAATAGCATGGACAGAGGAGCCTGGGGGGCTCCAGGCCGTGGGGTGGCAAAGAGTCGGACATGAGTTAGCAGCTGAGCACAATCGTGGACTAAACCGGGTACAGCACTAGTCCCTCCCGCCCCTTTCAACAGTGGCCAAGACAACCCAGCATCCCAGGGGCATCCTCAGCCCACCTGGCTTTTTTTAAATTGGAGGACAATTCTTTACAATGCTGTGGCGGTCTCTGCCATACATGGGCTTGAGTCAGTCACAATTACACATATACCCTCTCCCTGTGTGCCTCCCCCCGCCCCCATCCTGCCCCTCGAGGTCATCACAGCACGGAGGGGAGCTCCTGAGCTGCACGGCGTCTTCCCCCGGCTCTCTGTTGCACGTGGTCCTGTATGTGTCCATGCTGGCTTCCCAGTGGTCCCTCGCCTCCGTCCCCTCCTCTGTCCACCTGTCTGCTCTCCACCTCTGCGTCTCCATTACTTCTCTGTAAATAGGAACCTCGAGCCTGTCGTACAGAGTGAAGTCAGGAAAATTAATACCGTTTGTTAACGCCTGTGCTTTTTCTCCTAACTCTCCGACAGCGGGTCCCGCAGGATTCCCGCCTCCCTCCCCGCCTCCGCACAGTGATGTAGCAACGAGGGTCCCGTGAGGATGTGGTCACGGCCTGCAGGAAGCAGGCATTTCTGTGTCCGCTCGACCCCCGCTCTGGGTCAAGGAGCCTGGCATATGCTTCAGACCATCAGACTAGAGTGGGGGTCTGCACTGTCCGTGAGGATGAGCCCCAGTCCGCAGGAGGCGGGACCGTTAAGGTCCCAACCTGCTCTCCTTTCGGCCCCTTGTCTCCACGCCTGGAGGCACGGATCCCGGTGAGGCTCTCAGTTTGGGCTGAGCATCCTCGGGAGCCGGTCCTTGCATCCACGTGACTCCCAGCCGGGGGAAGGGCTTTGGTCTCTAGGCTCTCTGACCGTAAGAGTGGGGTAGGGGGATGGGCTCTTCTCAAGCTGGATTGGATCGTCCTTGCCCCTCCCTCTGCAAGCCTTTCAGACCCAGGAAGGCAACCGATTACAGACCAACTATTCACCCCTCACTATACCTTTTTTTATTTTTTTCTGGGACAAGATACCAAAGAGTATCTCCTTGCTGAGACTATGGCTTTCCCAGAAGCACACTTACAGGGGACATAAGAAGCCTGCTGAAGCAACATGGTCCACAGACACCACTCTCTCCTTGCTTATAATCTTTTATTTTTTAAAATGTGTTTGGCTGTATTGGGTCTTGGTTGCAGCATGCAAGATCCTTAGTTGTGGCATGCAGACTCTTAACTGTGGCCTGTGAGATCTTAGTTCCCTCACCAGGCATTGACCTCGAGCCCCCCTGCTCGGCGTCTTAGCCACTGAACCACCAGGGAAGCCCCTGTTTGCTTCTAACCTTGGTCTGTGTTAATGGGTTTTTCCCTAGTTGTATACTTACCATTCGGTCCTACTTTTCTGCCTTTCCTATTATTTCACATTTCCTGGGTATGTAATTTTACATATTTATTGTCATTTTAGAAATAATTTTAAAATGGTATTGTATTTTTGTATTTCCACATCATACTGAATCTAAGTAGTCCATCTAATGCTTAATTCACTTCCCCTAACTTCATAGTGCATGTTTTCCCTCAAACCTATAGACCAGTTGCAAGAAGGGCCTCCTCCAGCCCCTCCGCGCCCCCCCCCGCCCCCCCGCCCCCCACCCCCCGCCCATACACAATTGGTGTGAATGCAGCAGGTCTTTATTTGCGCGCGTGCATTCGTCTAAAGAAGATGGGTCGGAAGCATTTCATGGAGGCCACGTGAGAGCATGTACTGAGCCAGACTCCTGCGGTTGCGTGTTCATTTCCGCCCTTCATGCTGGTTCACACTCTGCCGGTTCGGTCTGCGCACCGCACCTTTGCTTCATCCCCTCGCCGCCTGGATTCGTCAGAGCAGGACGGACAGGGCAGCAAATCCCGGGGTTGCCACGCGTCCCCAGCAAGCACGCTCACAGGGCCGGGAGCCGCCGTGCGGTGCGGTGCGGTGCGGCTGAGTTTCCTATCTGCCGCTCAGCCCCTGCAGGCGGCTGCTGCTGGCCAGAGCGGGAGATGCTGACACCAGGAGCGAGCAGCATCTCTGGGGCCCCATGGGCGGGGCGCCTGCTCGCAGGGTCCCCAGCAAGGTCCCCAGCGCCAGGCCGCAGAGCGGCCCGTGATGGGGGGGTGGGTTGCCGTGGGCTCTCCACCCTCACTGCGGCAGAAGCTCAGCCTGCTCACTCATCTGGGCTCCTGGTAACCCGTCTTCTCCTTCCCTGGGCCATCTCCTGTGTGAGTCCTGAGTCATCCTGGCTCACTTTCTGCCTCCCTGGGGACTCCTTCTCCGCCGCAGAGAGTCAGGCTGGGCGTTGGCACAGCGTGTACAGCCTCTCTGCGAGTCCTCAGGGAAGGGCAAAGACAGTGGACACCTGAGTGTGTGCTCAGCGCCCCAGCGGGGCGGGGCCTCGGGCTCTCCTCTGAGAGCCCCTCTCTCTTGTCTTTCTGCAGGGAAGTGGCATCTTGGGCACCACGGCTCTCACCACCCCAGCTTCCGTGGTAAGGATTCCCCAGGGCACTGGTTACCTGGGAAACAGAGGTGTCTGTGTGAAGAGACTCATCCTGGGCGGCCTCTCTCCTGAGTCAAGACATCCTCGCTCACAGGGTCGCTTGGGGGCATCTGGGGTACCTCGGGCCGCGTCTCCTCTCACAGGCCTCTCGCCTGGCCCTGTCCTGGCCCCCCTCTGTCTCCCCTCGGGGCTCACTCATCACGAGGGCATCAGCATTTTCCTTGACCCAGTTCTCCCGTGTCGGGGAACACTGGCCCCCGTGAGGCCCCATGTGGTACGAGGTCAAATTGTCTGAGGGCTTCACTGAAGCAGGGACTGGGGGGTTGGGTAGGGAAATTCTGTGAAAACGTCACACGGAAGCTTGCGCTGCAGAAGGGATGGGATGAGTGGAAGGGTCTCAGAAAAAGGTCAACACAGGGGTTTCAGGTCTCACTTTGACCCTCACGTCCTCCCCCGTCCCAGGTCCAGTCCTGCCAGCCCTCGGCATCCAGCTGAGACGCCAGCTATTTTGAGAAGCATTTTGAGCTTCCCGTCTCAACCCCAGCCCGCCACTCCCAGCATCCTGGGGTGCCTTCCTCCTCTGATCTCTCTTGCTGGCTTCCTGGGAAGCCAGCTCTTCAAGCTAAATCTCTATTTCTTATCTCCCCTTCAGATGGGAAGTTTCCTGAGGGCAGAATGTCTTTTATCCCTCAAAGTGTCATGCAGTTCATAGATTTGCCCCAGATATTTCCTGCTGTGTCCAGGACACCACTGGGCATGGTAGGAGTCCAGGAATTCTCCTCGCTTCCTTCCCTTTCGGGTTAACTCTAATCACAAGATGTTTTGCAAATCTAGTCTTGCGGCCAGGAGCCAGCAACATGTTTTCCTTGCATACTTACCGAGGGATATTCATCAAATCCTCTTTTAATTACACACTCATAACACTGCAGAATTAAATCATGGAAAATTAAATTTCTGCCCTGGGTGTAAGAGCGCAGGCCCCCAGCCTAACCGGTGCTTCTGTTCCAGGCTTTGACTACTACTTTGGGGTCCCGTACAGCCACGATATGGGCTGCACTGACACCCCTGGCTACAACCACCCCCCCTGCCCGGCGTGTCCCCGGGGCGACAGACCATCCAGGTAATTCTGGCCAAGGTGTTGGCTCTGGGCATCAGAGCAAGGGGAAGTCCCGGGGGGTTTGGTCCACCCAGAGGAGACAAGAGAAGTCGAGGAGGACTGGTGACCGCAGCAAAGAAAGGTCGCATACCTTTAGTGCAAATTTTAAATGCATTCTGCGTATGGCAGGCAAGAACACTTTTTGTGGAGATGAGGGGACAGCACTTTTTTAGTTGGAATTTTCCAGTTTCCTTGGACTGTTGAGCTCAGTGGGGGAGGGGGTGCTACCAGGTCTCACGCGGATGGCCTCCCTCCTCTTGTCCTGGACCACGCACCTGTCCCGCCTGGGGACAGAAGGAGGGAGATGGAGGAAAAGCCCGCAGGGCTCCTGGTGCGCCCCACCCCCGCCCGCAATAAGCCGCGCATCCCAGCGTTGGAATGCCGCGCAGGCACTCAACAGGATGCTTTCAAAACGTTTTCAGTGAAATGGGGAAGTGCTCACAATAGAATAGTAAGTGGAAAAAGCAGGAAACAAATCATCAACACGGATCTGAACTCCGTCTGTATTTACACCTCCAATAGTCCCAAAGGAAATACGCCAGAATGGCGACGATGGTTCATTCACTGCGGTTGTGCCATTAAGAGGTTTTCATTTCTCTTCCTCTCTCGTTGTATTTTTCCCATGTTCTGTAATGAGCACGCAACACGTTTCCTATCAGAAAAAGGCGATATACCGTGATAAAGCCGGGCGCTCTGCCTGTTCAGAGCGTGCACTGCGGTTGTTGGCAAGGTTTGCAGGTGTCTGAGCCGCTTGGGGCAAGTGAGTCTCAGGTGGCTTATGAAGAACGCAGTAGTTAGTGTAATAATGGCCATTTATTGAGACACTGTTACATTCTAAGCTCCCTGCGTGCTGATCTGTGGTCTGTGTGCCCATGGACCGAGGCAAGTGTTTCTCCTGATTGTCCAGGGAACGGCGCTTACCTGTGGCCCAGGTCACAGTGGAGCGGTGAGCTGGAGCGTCCACCTGGGTCTCCCTGAGTTGGGAGGGTGGGGTCCATGGGAAAAGTCAAGGCTCTGGGACTCTGCTTGAGTATCTCCATTTGTTTAGACCTCAATTTCTCTCCCAGCAAAATAGGCATAATAACATCCTAGCTCAAAAAAGTTGTTGGGAGCCTCATACAGCAGCCAGGCTTACCCAAGACCTGAACACTTCTGCTGGAAGGGAGTGGATGGAGGCATTGTATCGGTTTTACACTCAGAGGAAGTGGGAGGCTGGACAAAGCACCTGGGCCAGGCTGCTCGATGCTTTGCATTCACGGGCATCGCTGCATCACGGCGTTTTGTCCGACTCCATGACTACCCGGGTCGTGGGAATGAGTGCTCTACCATCTGTGGTTTCCACACAGGAACCTTGAGCGAGACTGCTACTCTGACGTGGCCCTTCCTCTGTACGAAAACCTCAACATCGTGGAGCAGCCCGTGGACTTGAGCGCCCTTGCACAGAAGTACGCCGAGAAGGCCACCCAGTTCATCCAGCAGGCTAGGTGAGGAGCCCTGCACCCACCCCCGTGTCCCCCGTGCCCGGGTGGGCTCAGAGCCGCGGCAGAGTCCCACTGCCCAACAAAGATGCATGCATGCCTCCTGGAAGAGACCCCGATGCTCAGAAAGATTGAGGGCAGGAGGAGAAGGGGGCGACAGGATGAGATGATTGGATGGCATCACTGACTCAGTGGACATGGGTTTGAGCAATCTCCAGGAGTTGGTGAGGGACAGGGGAAGCCTGGCGTGCTGCAGTCCATGGGGTCACAAAGCGTTGGACACGACTGAGCAACAACAAAGCTGGAAACCAGCCTGTTCTGGGGTCTCCTGGGTCACCTGACCTGGGCTAGCAGGGCCGCAGGTACAGGTCCCTTCCCAGGGTCCCGCTCAGAACACGCCCTAGTCATTGTCACGGGTCCTCGCTGCGGTGTGTCGCCCCCCGAGGCCAGGGCCCATTTACTGCCCTCTGTGCATTCGGAGCGTTTGTTGGGCTCGTTAGTTGGCAGGGCATGTTCGCTGCCGTCACAAACTTACCCCCAACTTATTGGCTGAAACAACAGCAGTTTGTCCTCCTGCAGATCTGGAGACCGGATGTCTGAAATGCATCTCAGGGGGCCGAAGCCCAGGTGTCAGCAGAACTCTTTCCTTCTCAAGTCTCCAGGGAGAATCGTTTCTCCTTCTTTTATTAAAAAATATCTTTTTTTTTTTTGGCTGTGCCGGGCTTAGTTGCAGAACATGCATTCTAGCTCCCTGACTGGGGATTGAACCTGGGCCCCCTGCGTTGGGAGGGTGAAGTCTCAGCCCCCGGACTGCCTGGGGCATCCCAAGGATCGGTTCCCGTGTTTCCCAGCTTCTGGTGGCTATTGACATTTCTTGGCTCTGGTTCCATCATTATGTTTTGTTTTTTTTTTTCTGGCCACACCAAGGGGCTTGCAGGATCTTAGTTCCCCTGCTAGGGATGGAACCCGGACCCTGGGCAGTGGAAATGTGGTGTGCTGACCACTGGACCACCAGGGAGTTCCCGGCCCCTTCCTTCTGGTCTCTGCCTCTGTGGTCTTCTTGCCCTCTCCTCTTCTGTAGTCAAGGACCTCCGCCTGCCTCCCTCTTAGGAGGACATGTGTGATTATGCTTAGGGTCTACCGGGCTTATCTGGTGGCTTAGACAGTAAAAAATCTGCCTGCAATGAGGGAGACCTGGGTTTGATCCCCCCATCAACAAGATCCCCTGGAGAAGGGAAAGGCTGCCCACTCCAGCATTCTTGCCTGCAGAATCCCCGTGGACAGAGGAGCCTGGCGGGCTACAGTCCATAGAGTCGCAAAGAGTCAGACATGACTGAAGCGACTAACACGCTCACACTTAGGGTCTCCTGAGACAGTCTAAGAAAAGCCTCTGATCTCACGACCCTTAGCTTCATTGCATCCTCAAAGTGCCCTTGGTTGTACAAGGTAACAGAGATTCTGGGAATTAGACCCTGGATACCTTTGGGGGCCAGTATTCAATGGGTCCGTTTTGCTTGATCACACCACCTGCTTGGGACCCAGATTCCAAGGGCAGCGCCTTAGGCTTTAGAGATGGCATCTTACGAGTTTTTCAGGCCTTTCTGAGAAACACTGTTTTGCTGATCTGCTTGTTTTTGTATTTTTCAGACGGTTGGTGTGAAAAGGGAAAAGCCCTTTCTCCCACCCGGGCACTGTGTTGGCTTCCCGGTGTCCTGGGGTGGGCGGCCAGTTCGTGGCTGGTGGGGCCCGTCCCCCGCTGCGTTCGCAGTGGGGTCTCAGTGCTCCTGGGGGACTTGGGGGAGCAGCTGCTGGCTGAGGGCTGACGGAGGCACTGAAGAGGGTGCAGTGTTGTTCGAACCAGTTAACTGACCAGTTGAAAGACAAGCACATCAGCAAACAAACTCTTGGTTGTAGGAGAGAGGCCAAGCATGTGTGAGCTTATTAATTCGTTATTGAGTGAAAAGTCACATGAATCCTGTTGGCTTTTAACTTGGTGGAGAATAATCCTCAGGCACCTGGCGTCTGTAGGACTTGACCTGCGAGGTCACCCGTGGTTTCTGAAGAGTCAGCACACACCAGGCCCCATCTGTGTTCCTTTCTCCTCCGTGACCCTGACCCACCTGGACTTGTTTGTCAAATCCCCTGTGGGGGCGGGGGGGGGGTCACTGGACTGTGGCTTCCTGCCCGTGCTCAGCAAGGGTCTCACCCCAGGACTTTGAACGTTTTTCCTTGGGCCTTTACTTGAAGTTAGATTCCTGACCTAGCAGGAATGCTGAAGGCTGATTCTTTCTTGTTGGTTTTAAATGAAAGTGTAATGTGCAGTGGTGTGTTAATTTTCACCGTGTAGCAAAGTGTCTCCGTTGTACATTTGCTCTCATATTCTTTTCCCTCCTAGTTTATCACAGGACATTGACTGCAGCTCCCTATAGTCACACGGAACCGTGTAGTCATGAATAATCGGCAGGACCTTCTTGTTTATCCACCCACTTATAGTAACTTGTATCTGCTAATCCCCGAATCCCTGCCCTCCTCCACCCCCAACCCCGCCAGCCTGGGCAACAACACATCTGTTCTCTGTCTGTGAATCTGCTTCTGTTTCTTAAATAAGTTCATTGGTATTATATTGTAGATTCCACATGTAAGAGATGTTCTTTGTTGTTCAGACGCTGTCACGTCTGGCTCTTTGTGACCCCATGGACTGTACCTGCCAGGCCCCTCTGTGCATGGGATTCTCCAGGCAAGCGTACTGGAGTGGGGTTGCCATTTCCTTCTCTGGGGGATCTTAGAGGCTCCCGTTTATTCAGTGCTTACTCTGGGCAGTCAATACTCACAGCTCTGCCAGGGAGGCTTGGCTCTCCCCACTGAGCTGACAACCGAGGTTAAGTGAACGGCCCAGGGTCATCCATACACCTCTAGAAACTTTTCGTCTTCCCAAACTGAAACCCTGTCCCCATTAAACACCAGCTCCCAGTCTTCCCTTCCCCGCAGCTCCCGACAACCACCGCTCTGCTTCCTGTCTGTCTGAAGCTGACCGCTCCGGGTACCTCCTGTGAGTGGAATCTGGCCGTGCTTGACCTTGGGCGACGGCTCATTTCACGTAGCATAATGTCTGCAAGGCTCATCCCTTGCATGTGAGATGCTGCATTCTTTTATTTCATTTTCATGGGTCGAAATAGCCACACATGGTGTGGTTATGGCATTGGACAATGAAACCATAGAAATGTAGCAAGGAAATTGTTGATTTTTAAAAAAAAAATTTTTTTGGAGCATAATTGCTTTACAATATTGTATCAGCTTCTTCTGTACAGCAAAGTGAATCAGCTATACCTATAGACATATCTTCTCCTTTCTGGATTTCCTTCCCATGTAGGTCACCACAGAATGTCAAGTAGAGTTCCCTGGGCTATACAGTAGGTTCTCCTTAGTTGTCTTTTTTTTTTTTTTTTTTAAGTATTTATCTCTTGTTAATCACTCAATTGTCTCCAACTCTTTGCGACCCCATGAACTATAGCTCGCCAGGCTCCTCTGTCCATGGAATTATCCAGGCAAGAATACTGGAGTGGGCGCCATTTCTTTCTCCAGGGGGTCTTCCCAACCCAGGGATTGAACTCATTTCTCTTATGTCTCCTGTATTGGCAGGTGGGTTCTTTACCACTGGCACCACCTGGGGAGTCATCTGTTTTATACATAGTATAAAAAAGAAATTGTTGATTAAAATAGGGAAGAGGAGGTCCAAATCCAGGATGTCTGTCCTTCAAAGAGAGCTGAGTCCACCCAGTCCCAATTGGAGGACCCCAGGAGTCGGGATGCAGGGGGTCTCCAGGTTTGAGGCGGAGCTGAGCCTGGGGGGACTCAGAGAATGTGACGTGGTGGGGGGTGTGAACCGAGGTGAGCCTGGAAAGCTCAGGGCCGTTTGAAAGTTAAGTGCCAGGTTCAGTTCAGTTCAGTCGCTCAGTTGTGTCCGACTCTTCGCGACCCCATGAACCGCAGCACGCCAGGCCTCCCTGTCCATCACCAACTCTCAGAGTTTACTGAAACTCATGTCCATCGCATTGGTGACACCATCCAACCATCTCATCCTCTGTCGTCCCCTTCTCTTCCCACCTTCAATCTTTCCCAGCATCAGGGTCTTTTCCAGTGAGTCAGCTCTTTGCATCAGGTGGCCAAAGTATTGGAGTTTCAGCTTCAACATCAGTCCTTCCAGTGAACACCCAGGACTGATCTCCTTTAGGATGGACTGGTGGATGTCCTTGCAGTCCAAGGGACTCTCAAGAGTCTTCTCCAGCACCACAGTTCAAAAGCATCAGTTCTTTGGTGCTCAGCCTTCCTTATGGTCCAACCGGTGACAGAACAGCCAAGCCTCTATCCCTCTGAGAGTCTGCCTGAGGCCTCCCCGCCCCTCGCAGTGTCCTCTGAAAGCCCATCCCTCCACAGGCATGGGCTGTGGGAAGGGTTCCCCGAGGGTCCCTGCTGCTGCCCTTGACCCTGCCCCCGCCCCGGGAATGCAGGTGGGGGTGGGCAGGAAGCAGAGCCCCCGAGGACCCTACAAGATCAGCAGAGGGGTGGCCGGGCGCCAGGCCTCCAGCAGGACCGTGGTCTGGACGTTCCTGGCCGTGTCCTTGGAATCCCCTGTGGTCACCTTGACTCATCCGTTCACCCCCAAGAAAGGCCCGAGGCTGGGAATAGACTCGGTGGCCCGGATGCCCTGACGGAGCAGACAAACCCTGGAAGCACGTGTGTGTTGGGCGTCAGCATGAGCAGCTCAGGGCTGGCACACTGCTCCCAGCCGGGTCTGGGTCTGAACCCGAATGCCGTTGCTTACGAACCTCGGGTCTCTCAGTCTCCCTGAGCCCCTGACACTTCATCTGGAAAAGGGAACTTGGGCGTTCTCACGAGGGTGAATTCAGGCTCCGTGAGTCAGTTTTGCAGTGTGTTAAAGGGCGGTTACGCTGAGGACAGTGACTCGCGGACTCTCACCCGCTAACCAGATCACGAGCCGTTGTCTTTGCTGGTTGTACACAGGTGTGTGCTTCCTGGGCCCCAGGGGTTCCGGGCTCTCTGCTGGGCCCCGGGGCCCTTCTGGGAGGTCATGGTCCGGCTCTCTCATTTCAGCACCAGCGGGAGACCCTTCCTGCTGTACGTGGCCCTGGCCCACATGCACGTGCCCCTGGCCAGGATGCTGCCATCAGCAGGATCCAGGGGTCAAAGGCCATATAGCGCAAGCCTGCAGGAGATGGACCACCTTGTGGGCCGGATCAAGGACGCAGTTGACCTCGCGGGGAAAAACAACACGTTCCTCTGGTTTACAGGTGAATAGAAACCCACAGCCAGCCTCCCTCGGGTCTAATGGGTAACCCTGCACGCACCCCAGAGGAGCAGCGTCTCAGCAAGTGACCCTCTGCACCGTGGCAGGGGGCTTGCCCTGAGCGTGGGGCCCCACTGGTGTTCACGGGCCTGTGTGTGTGGGTCCCTGAGGCCGCACCCCCGGACAGGCTTGCACGGAGAGCTCGGTTCCCCTGCGGCCCCTTGGGTGCTGGTCAGCGTCACATGGGTACTGCTCCTAATTGTTAACGAGAGACTTTGACGTCACGAGCCTGTGTCCCCCTGGGCAGTCCTTGAAAGCCCGCTTCACTGCCCTCCTCAGCCCAGACGTTACCATCGGGCACAGCTCACATCTCCTGGCTGATCAGACCTGCATGGTGGGCTGTTTCGAGGACCCACTCAGGAACGGTGGGTCGGGGGTCCCTGTCTGGCGCGAGGGCTGTGGACACTGGTGTTTGAACCTCTGCGTTGGGAAAGTTCCGCTAGCGCCTCTGAGCCCCTCTTTCCTCCTCGGCAGAGTCGAGCCTCTTCCACCACAGGTTGGAGGGTCAGGAGGTGCCGTGTGGGAGGCACTGGGGCATCACAGGTGCTCAGGAGGGAGTTGCTGGGGACATCCCTGGTGGCCCAGTGGTTAGGACTCGACACTCCTAATGTAGGGGGGTCAGGGAACTAAGACCTCACAGGCTGTGTGGCTAAAACAGAAACAGCAAACAGTTGCTGAGTTGAAGACGCTGGTAAGGGGACTGCTGAGTCCTTAGCCAGAAGCCAGAGCTCCAGCGTGGGGCGAGCTCGGGGCGGGGACAGCCCACGTCTCTGCGGGCTGTGGGAGGTAGACGCCCTCCCCCCAAAAGGTGGTCCTCCAAGTTCGCGGTCGCACTTGTTTTCACAAGTCCTTTCTCCAGGCGGTGCCAGGACAGGGGTGTGGGGCCACGGTTGGCAGTGTCCTGCAGTGCCTTGACTCTGTGTTGCCTTTCTTGGTTTCTAGGGGACAATGGCCCGTGGGCTCAGAAGTGCGAGCTGGCCGGGAGTGTGGGGCCCTTCACCGGATCGTGGCAAGCTCGTCAAGGTATGGTCTCCACCGGGGGTGGGGACAAGAGACACAGCCTCTGGGAGGACCGATTTCTCTCCTGGCCTTGGGCATCTTTGTGACACAGGAGTAGATTACTCACAGCCACCAGCTCCCAGAAAAGAAACAGTTTGGGGCGGAGAAAGTCGGTGTGTGTTCGGTCATCCCTTCCTTTCCTCCAGGGCGTCAGCCCTGCCCCCAGAGGCCAGGATGAGGACCGTCCAGCAAACACGCTTGCCTTTGTCTTCATCCTGGCGACCTTGCTCTTTCCTCTTGCTTTCTTTTCTTTCCTTGTTTACAGTCATCCCTTCATCCATGATCCGCACTGCCTCTGTTTATTTAAACATCCTTCACTCTCAGCTCAGCACCCATTTGCTCCGGGATGGTCTCCCCACAGGGACCTCACCCTCTGAAAGGACCTCACCCTCTGAAAGGACCTCACCCTCTGAAAGGCAGTCCTGCAGGGGATAATTCGACAGTATGGCTTAAACCATATGCATGACTGATGGTGCTTTAATTCCTCCTTAAAGAATTTGTTTTCAAGAAATAGTTAGCCAAGTGCGCAATGATGTATGTAAAACAATGCTCACTGCTGTAGATTTAAACAAACAAACAGACACATAACCCAAGTGTCCAGCAAGACAGGAGTGCTCCAAGAAATTATGGTACGTGCATCTCAAGAAACAGGCGGGAACCACTGAAAATGGTGCCTGTGACTCACCTGGAAACAGTTACATAAAATACTTTCCAGTGAATAATGCAGGTCACAAAACCATATGTAAAGTATGATCTTATCGTTATTATACGATAGTATACGTGGTCTCAGAAAAGTCGCGACAGAGGCAACAGAAAGCGACGCAGTGGTTACCTCTGGGTGGTGGAGGAAGGGTTTTTAAAAAGTAATCTTCTGCGTTTGCTAATTTCTGTCTGTGCTGGGTCCTCGTTGCTGAGCAAGCTTTCTCTGGCTGCAGTGTGTGACCTTCTCACCACTGGCGTCTCGAGTGTGGGCTCCAGAGCACAGACTGGGTAGTTCGGACGCATGGGCTCCGTTGCCCCAAGGCCTGTGGGGTCTTCCCGGACCAGGGATCGCGCCTGTGTCTCCTGCGTTGGCAGGCAGATTCTTAACCACTGAGCCACCTGGGAAGGCCAAGGAAGGGTTTAAGTGTAGTTTTCCCTACCTTCATTTGTCCAATAAATTGGTATTATTTTATAATACCAAATATAATATTTATTAATATCAATATCTTATTTTCTAATAAATATACTTTATAAAATTAAAAATTATAAAATTTTAGAAAGTATCTGTGTCCAAGGGGTTCAGAGGTGGGCTTGGCAATATTATATTCTGGGGCTGGGTTCACCCTGTCGTCCTACTGGCTGGCTGGCCTGACCCGTGGCCCCCAGCTGTCTCCAGGTCAGAGGACATAAACCCCCTTTCACATTAGTCTGGCAGGAAGTTCATAGCTACCTAGAAGCTGGAACATCCCTGTGTCCCATGGCCAGTGGTGAGAAGGAAGGGCTTTGATCTGGCGTCCCTGGCTCAGATCCCTTGAGAACTTTACAGGTGAGTGGCTGCTGGACCCTCAGCATGCCTCCAACCTGTGCAGTGACCAGGTGCCTTCATGCATGAGTCACGTTGGCCCTGCCTGTTCAGGAGTGCTGGACAGCTGGACCAGGAAGAAGTGCCACACCCAGACTGGTGGAAATGGGCCTGGTAGCTGCAGCCATGGTGTCTGTGTTAGTAGCTCCGTCGTGTCTGACTCTCTGCGACCCCATGGCCTGTAGCCCGCCAGGCTCCTCTGTCCATCGGATTCTCCAGGCAAGAATACTGCAGCGGGTTGCTGTTTCCTTCTCCAGCAGGTCTTCCTGACCTGGGGTTTGAACCCAGGCCTCCTATGCTGCAGGCAGAGTCTTTAATCTGCAGCCGTCACCTAGAGAAACACAGTGCCAGCCCCAGTGGTTTCTGCACTCACTGGTTGCAGCTCCTCTTCTCTGCACCTGGCGAGCCCTCGGGCCAGGTTCCACCCTCAGTACCCAGTTAGAGGGGCCCGGGATCACTTTTACTCTCCAGGGTGAAAATTCTGAAGGCATGGAGGCCAAGGCTGAGGGGACACAACTGTCAGGAGGGGGCCCCTCTCTGGGGAGCTTTCTGTTCCCTAAGAAGGGGACCTCTGACCTCCTATCTGAGGACCTGTCTCACCTTGTCTCTTAGGAGGCAGCTGTAAGCTAGTGAACCAGGCTTGCAAACATGCCGTAGGGAAGAGAGAGGAGGAGCTTACAAGTGTAAACAGAAGAGACACGAGAGTCCAGCGCAGTGCGGAGCGGACTCGGAATCGTCACTAGAGCAAGCTGTGCGCGCCAAGTCACTTCAGTCGGGTGGGCTCCTTGTGACCCCGTGGGCTGCAGCCTGCCAGGCCCCTCTGTCCATGGGATTCTCCAGGCCACAGGCTGGAGTGGGCTGCCGTGCCTTCCTGCGGGGACCTTCCCCATGCAGGAACCAAGCCCACGCCTGCTGCCTTGGCTGGCCAGTTCCTGACCACTGAGCCGCCGGGGAGGGTCCGCCCGTCCATGAGTGGATGGGGAAGACGCCGTGTGGATATGCACACTGCCCGGCACGTGAGCGGGCGGTGGGGCCGGGCGCCTCTGCTTTTCTTGGGGGGTCACGCAGGCGCCCCTGCCCCGACCTCGACCTCCGCATCGGCTCCCCGCCACGCTGGCGGCAGCTGTCTCCCTCCCCTCTGCCCGGGACGCTGTGGGGAGCCCGGGGGACCAGGGGGGCCCGGGGGGCCAGGCAGGGCCCAGAGGACAGGGCGTGGCCGGGGCCCCGGGGACAGGTCTTCAGACAGGTGCCTGTGCGTCCTGCTGGGAGCACGCGCGGCCCGAGGGTCAATGAAACCGAGAAGACGGGCCCTGTTTTCACAGCGGAGCGGGACAAACAGTACCGGGAGCGCCGCCCCGCTCCCCCCGCCGCCAGCCCTGACGGCAGGCCACGCGCTGGCGCCCCCTCCCCATCCTCCCTTCCTCTCCTGGCCCGGGCGGTGCTCAGCTGATGGGATGAGGCAGCGTCTCCTGGAGCGGCGTTTTGTCCCGTGCTGGGCGGGGACGCTCCGCGGGGCTTGGCCGGCACCCGGCGGGGGTGCGAGGCTGAGCCGGGGCAGGGGGCACTGCTGGGCGGCCTGGCCTTCCCCCAGGCGGAGGGGCCCGCCGCTGAGCACCCCCCTGCCCCGCCGCGCCCCGCGGCACAGCAGCGGCCCTCCCCGCTCCAGAGCTATTTCCTCTTCGGGACAGAACCAGCACCCTGTGTGTTCCCTAACGGAAGGCTCCGCTGTCTGGAGAATCTTTCCTTGTTTTATTTGAAGAGCAGAGCGGTTCTTTTCTCCCCTGGTGATGAGGAAACATGCTGTTGAGTTTGGCACCCTCCCCTTCTGGGAGACCTTGGTGTAAGGTGATGCTACCAGGCGGTTACGTAACATTTCCCACTGGGAAGCTGGCTCTGCAGCCCGGCTGTCTGTCCAGCTGGGGGTGCAGGGTGGAGCGGACAGGGGTCGAGGGGATGGACAGGGGTCAGAGGGGGTGCAGGGGGGTGGACAGGGGTCAGACGGGGTGTGGGGGGCAGACAGGGGACAGAGGGGTTGCAAGGGGCCAGACAGGGGTCAGAGAGGGTGCGGGGGATGGACAGGGGTCAGAGAGGGTGTGAGGGATAGACAGGGGTCAGGGGTGTCTGGAGGGGCAGACAGGGGTCAGAGGGGTGCGGGGTGGGGAGGATGCTGGCAGCCAGCCCCACTGGGGGCAGGGTCCGCTGACGGGACCAGTGGGAGTCAAGTGATGTCCCCTTTCGAGCCACCGGCCACCAGGCTAGGAACACCCCCACCCCGCCCACGGGCACCCAGGCCAGCTGGAGTCCTTGGCCCCACCAGAGGCCTGGCTTCCGTGTGTTTCTAGAAAACTAGTGTGTGAGCTCCGGGCATCCTTGGCAAAGGCACGTATTTATATTTAGAAACGAAGCCTGCTTCTTTAGAAGGTTATAGAATGTGGACTCCTCAGAACAGACGCGTCCTTCTGCCCCGAGACACTCGTATAACGGCTTGAGGGGCCAAGCAGGTAGTTCGAATGAACACACGCTTGCTTTCGTCCGTTGTGGACAGGACTAGGGGCTCGGTCAGTGGAACGGAGGGCTCTTGTCTAATGACATTCAGACTCGGCTTAAACACAAAGTCCGCTTCGCGCCAGAGCGCATTGTCAGAGGCCTGAGTCCAGTGCACGGGCCGCCGGGGGCGCCTTCTGCCCGCTGCTGTCTGTGCGGGATTTTGTGGTGCCTTTGTTTTGTTTGGGTTTTGGGAGCGCTTTTGTTGGCCACTCCTGTGGCAGGCACCGTGCCTGAGGGCCTTGCTCAGAACTTTACATACATTGTCTGAGGTCAGCTTTCCAGCGTCCCATGAGACCAGTACAGTCACTTTCCCCCTTCACGACTGAGAAGGAGCAGACAGAGGGACGTTAAGATTTCTGCCTGGACGTCCCTGGCGGTCCAGCAGTTAAGACTCTGCACCTCCGATGCAGGGGCCGTGGGTCCGATCCCTGGTGGGAGCACTCAGATCCCACATGCTGCCCGAGATCTCACAACGAGAAGGCCTTCTCCTGTCTACCTTGCTGCTATTTCTCGGCCTCTGGTCCCCAGATACTGCTGTCAGAGCGACCTGGAATGACAGTCCCACCCGAGACTCACAAAACCAGCATCTCCAGGGGTCCTTTGGCGGCTCTGTGTGCTGACAGGCTGGCCAGCCTCTGTGAGCAGCCCCGCCCTTCTGACTCAGGGGGCCCTGGCGTTTGGGAGGGACCCTTTCTGGGAAGCGCCTATGTGTCTGAACATGGACGGTGGTGGGGCTTCCTCCGCGCATCACGGAGCGGCCTCTCCTTGCACAGCCAGGGAGGAGGAAGTAAGCACACTCATGAGTCATGCTTCTGTTCGTGCTTTGGTTGCTGAGGCTAAATATTTATGGCTTTAAGTAAGAGGTTCGGCCTTAATTAGAGTCATAACTAACCAGAAGTGCATCGAAATGCATGCTCGTGTCTGTCAAGCGTGGTTTCTCCGCAGAAAGCCAAATTCGACAGATGCTTTGGGTGTGCCAGCGCAACTGGTCCAAGTGTGAAGGTCGCTGTCCATGAAGGAAGAGCTTCTGAAAGTAAAAACGGCACATCTTACTTTATGGGCTGGACTCAACTGTTGTTCTTACTCACTGTAACGGAGAAGGTCATATTTGTTCTCCGGGGCGTAAAGGCGTAGAGGCGCAGGCCACATGAAACCTGTCATTAGACACACGCTATGTTTAGTTTCGAGATGTATCATGTCCCCTTTCTTACTGCCCTGGAACTGGCGCGCTCTACGTGAACTCACCAGGAGAGCTTTACAGGGCTTTCCTGGTGTCTGGACCCCAGCTCAGGTCAATTAACTCACAATTTCTGGGAAATGGACCTTTGCATGAGTATTTCTCCAAAGCTCCCCTAGTGACTCGAGTCTGCATACAGGGATGGGAACCACAGTCCTAGAGGGTCCTAGAAGTTCTTAATGACTAAGGGTGCCGGCCGTGTAGTCAGCCTTGGACTCAGATCCTGACTTGACTGTTTCCTTGCTGTGTGACCTTGGGCAAATTATTTAACCTCTCTGAGCTTTGACTTCTGCATGTGAAAAGTGAAGAGTCACAGTGCTCAGCTCACAAAGTTGTCCAAAGGGTTAAGGGAGGGAGTTCAGGGAAGTCCTCAGCACTGCAGGCAGGCGCACTCAACTTGGTGCTCGGGAGAGGCTCCGTTAACTGGAGAAATCACTGTCACTAGAGTCTGTGTGCCAGGTTGCTTCCATCATCTCCAGCTCTGCGACCCCATGGCCTGCAGCCCGCCGGGCTCCTCTGTCCGTGGGATTCTCCAGGAAAGAATACTGGGTTGCCATGCCCTCCTCCCGGGGATCTTCCTGACCCGGGGACCGAAACCACGCCTCTTGCGTCGCTTCCATTGGCAGGCGGGTTCTTTACCACTGGTGCTGCCTGGGAAGCCCAGGGGCCAGGGCACCCTTCCGGAAATATCTTGGAGGCAGAGATGCAGCCCCAGTGCCAACTCTGGTGCCCACAGTCCCACCACAGTGCAGATCCCCAGCTTGGGCCTTCTGGTTGACCCGCAGAACCATTGGCTGGTTTCTTGGAATTGAAGCCTTCGCTTTTCCTTAGCATCTGGCCTCAGAGGCTAAGCAAGTTCATCGGGATACTGTGTTCCATGGACTTGCAAATAAATGGACTCCATATTCTCACCCATCTATTTCCCAAGCGTCCCTAGAAACGCCCCTCGTGGGTGGGGGGTGAATGTGTGCAGGGCTTGCGCGCGTGCGATGCTCCCACCCTCTCTTGGCCCAGGGCAGAGGCATAAGTCATGCATTCCGCAGCCACGTGGGAGTGTGATTTATGCCCCAGCAGCACCGGGTTCTCTGCTGCTTGTGCGTGAAGAATGGGAGGGGGCTCTGGGCCCTTCTGGGCAGCGGGACTCTGGATGGCGACCAGGTGCTCAAGACATCCCAGGCCAGGCCACAGAGTTTCCCCCCCGGCCCACCTGGTTCCGAGAGCCCCACACCCCTACACAGGAACCGTCCACACGGACGCAAGTTGGTGTGCGTTTTGTTTCTTACTTCAACACTTGGGGGGACTCCAGAGCTGGTTATGAGAAAATTCCAAGAATGCTGGGCACTTCCGGTGTTGGGAGCTGGCCCAGGACTTCAAAGGTTGCCTTCGCTGTGGGGTGGGCGCTGCAGAGTGCCGGCAGCCTGGTCTCCCCCCACCCCTGTTCACGGCAGCCAAACATAAGGCCGTCGCATGACCGCGGGCTGTGTGAGGCACACACAGCCTTCGCCTTGGAAGGCCTCTGACACGCTAACTGTGTGCAATTCCTGGCTCAGCTGGGCTGAAGTCGGGGCGTGTGTGGGAGTGGTGGGGATGGTCATGGCTAATTCAACACGACGTGTATTCAGGATGTTTCCATAAGGCATGACCTCATCCCTTCCAGCCCGCTGGTCACCGTTACACTGCTGGTCACTTTGACTCGGTAGTTACAAAAAGAATTCCTTTAATTACCCAGTGGAAATTCGTAGATTGCACATAGATTGTTCTTACCTCCCTGAAAGAGGTAAGAGGTCAAAGCTATTATGAATGCTGTCTCCACAACATTGGAACAACTCATTCATTCAAAAATAAAGGCAGACAAAAGGGGGGTAAAAAGTGAGGCAAAGGGAAAATGCAAGGAAATCTATGCCAGGTCAGTTGTTGGCATCAGACAGATCAAATAGCTGGGGGGGATTTCTGCCTTTAGTCAAATGATTTTACTTCCCATTCGCAACATGACCTGTAGGGAGACACATTTGTTCATGTTTGTTTGACAGGTATTTGTTGAGCGCCTACTATGTCTCACCTGTGTTCCCCGGTGGCTCGGAGGTTAAAGCGTCTGCCTCCAATGCGGGAGACCCGGGTTCGATCCCTGGGTCGGGCAGATCCCCTGGAGAAGGCAGTGGCCACCCACTCCAGTGTTCTTGCCTGGAGAATCCCGTGCACCAAGGAGCTTGGCGGGCTACAGTCCATGGGGTTGCAAGAGTCGGACGCAACTAAGTGACTGAACATACACACACACATTGAAAGCGATTAACTAGGTGAATAAAAATGGCTGATTACCAAGGGAAGTTGGGCCTTTGCTGGAATTATTGGGAGCTCTCAGAGCATCCCCGTCAGGAAGAACTGCTCTTCCCAGAGAAACGACTGCCTCCTTGTCTTGCAGGGGGAAGTCCCGCCAAGCAGACCACCTGGGAAGGAGGGCACCGCGTCCCGGCCCTGGCTTACTGGCCTGGCAGGGTCCCCGTCAACGTCACCAGCACAGCTCTGCTGAGGTACGACCCCCCCAGTTTCCTTGAGATGCAAGGAGAAGGCGTGTGCTTGGGTGGCTGGAGACCTCCCCATCGCCGACCCTGGGCAGGCGTCCACAGGGCCTTCCCAGACTTAGACCGCAGCTGCGCGGAGCTGCCTGCGGGCCAGCCTGTGAGCCCCTGAAAGCAGGAGCACAGGGGGCTCTACAGGCCCTCCTCTGGGGAGACTGTCTCTGGGGAGAGGGCGCCGGGCGGGCTGCACGGCCATCACCAGTGGTCACAGTGGTGTCCGCAGGAGCGTCATCACCGCTTTCGGCGTGGGCTAAGCTTCCCTGGTGGCTCAGACGGGAAGGAATCTGCGTGCAGTGCGGGAGACCTGGGTTCGATCCCTGGGTCAGGAAGATCCTCAGGAGAAGGGAATGGCAACCCACTCCAGGCTTCTTGCCTAGAGAATCCCATGGACAGAGGAGCCTGGTGGGCTAAGGTCCATGGGCTTGCAAATAGTCAGACACGACTGAAATGACTTAGCATGCACTCACGCCAGCTGGTGGTGGGGAGCGGGGGGAACAGATCACTGAACCCGGATGACTCCCCCCTTGGGGGTAGGGCAGGTGTCCGAGGCGGGTCACTCAGACGGATGTCCCTGAGAGAGGGGTCTAGGCATTCACGTGCCCTGGAGGGGAGAGAGGGAAGGAGGGTCCCCCTGGCTGGGGAGGAAAGGCTGAATCCTTGGCTGAGGACCTTCTTCCTGCCTCTGCCTAAGAAGCTCCAAAAAGAAGCGCCCCTTTCTTCACGGGACAACTGTCGGCGTGACCACATGTCAGATCACGCCGACCTCCTTATCGAGGCTGACCCGGAGGCCACGTCCTGGCACGGAGCTCGGCCGTGGTGAACATCCTGACCGCAATGCCACGCGGCCCTGACTCCTAACTAAGGGGGCATCCTCCTTGTGCTCTGCCCCATGGCCAGGTGCACCCAGGTGCTTGCTCACACTCTCAGAGGCTTTGTTAAAGACTAATTTTCTAGTTCCAAAGGTCCTTCGCCATCAGCCAGCTGGGTTCTGGACTAGAGAACGCAGCCCAGAGGAGGCGCGCACGTCTCACAGGTGTCCTCCAGCGTCCTGGGGGGAGGGATGGGATGGGGGGCGCTGAAGTCAGGGGTCAGAAGGGTAACCAGCCGTGATGCCAGAGCAGCAGGTGGCCAGGCCCTGTCCCTGGCACCCTCTTGGCCCCCAGGAGCCCGCGGCCAGCCTAGTATCGTTGGGAAGGAGGCTCCCAGCAGGTATGACAACAGTACCTTGGGCTGGAGTTTGTGACGCCAGGCGGCCGGGAAGTAGGCCAGGCGGGCTGCTTTTCCTGGGCTTGACTCGCTGCAGTCAGGCCAGGGGTTCACGGGCTGGGCTGGAGGTGCACAAGGAACTCGGCCACCTCGCGGGTGACGTCACCAGGAGCCAAGCACGCTGTTGTCAGTTGAGAGTAGCGTCTGTGCCTACCGTCGGTCACCGTGCTGTGATGGAGCGACATCCCTGTGCTCATTATTTCAGGCTTCAGAGGTGACAGCTGACTCAGGGGCTTGCTGGTGAGTGTCCCATGGAAGCCTGTCTTGGGGACCTCCCTGGCGGTCCAGTGGTTAAGCCTTTGCCTTCCAATGAAGGCGGCACAGGTTCGATCCCTGGTCAGGGAGCTGGGATCCCCCGCGCCCAAAACCAAAGCATAAAAATCTTCAATGAAGATGGATCATTGTGTCCAGTATGGATCAGGCATGGCTCCAGGGACCGGATGTTGGAACAGGCTCATCAGACTGATGGAGAAGGAAATGGCAACCCACTTCAGTATTCTTGCCTGGAGAACCCCAGGGACAGAGGTCCTGGTGGGCTGCAGTCTGTGGGGTAGCACAGAGTCGGAAACGACTGATGCGACTTAGCAGCAGCATCAGACCGAAAGCTCCTGCTGTTTTGGAGCCGATGTCCCTTCGGGAGGGCGGGGCTTGGCAGCACATGCCGAAAGGGCCCTGTGGTCTGACCCTAAAGCCCTGAAGCAGGGTATCTCGACCTTGGCACTGTTGATGTTTGGGACCAGACTGTTCTCTATGGTGGAGGGTGTCCCGGGTGTTTGAGGATGTCTGCTAGAATCCCTGGTCTCTAGACGCCAACGGCTCCCCCAGCCCCAGCTGTGACAACCGGGACGTCCCGAGGCAGCTCCACAAGCCCCCTGCGAGGATAGACTCGTGCCGGTTGAGTCAGAGCTCTCGTGCGATGCCCTGGGTTGTGTGCAGAAAGGGGTGTGTCTGCTCACACCTGAGCTGGGAGCCACGTCTCTGTCCGGAACTGAGGACCACTCTCGTGGGGACTCCTGGGCCAAGTTCACAGTGACGATCGGGGCAGGAATGACGTGAAATAACCTCATGTGAAAAACAGCTAAGAAGAGCGGATAGTCCCCCGGGTGAGGGGGGTTGCAGCTGTCTCCCCAGATCGGAAAGGCATGCCGCTGTGTTGTGGGGGGCGCGGCTGCCTCGAGGCAAAGGTTCCGGAAGAAGGAGCCACAAGCAGGCTGTGCCCTTCAGGGAGTCCCGTGGGCTAGGCGCCACCCTCCCCGGCAAGGCCCAGCCTTTCCTTTCAAGATTCCGTCCCTGTTGCTGTGTCTGGCAGCAGGCTCCGGGGGTGCGGGTGGTCCTGACGACCCCGCTCTGAGCTATGTTCTGCTCGGTCACGGACGTGCGCGCTTGGGTGTTGGGTTTCCCTGGCGCTCTGGGAGCTCTCTGCTCCCTGGAAGGCGCTGCTGGAATTGCTGGTCTCCCAGAGGGACCTGGAGGTGCTGGGGGAGCTGCAGCCTCCCCCACGGGACCCGGGCCAGGAAGGGGGGCACCTAGGTTCCCCCGGGGGTAACGCGAGCGAACCCCACGCGGGAAGGACGGCAACTGAGAGAGGCTGAAGAGCGTGCTCCCCATGCCCTGGGCTGGTTCCCGCTTCTCCACAGTTCAGAGGGGGTTCTGCCGGCCCCTCCCTTGCTCCAGACCCAGAGTTCAGGCCTGTGCACCCCAACTGACCCACCAGAGCCCCACTTCTCACTGCCTGCCTGCAGATCACACCTGCCCCGAGGTCATGTCCTCACTTCTAGGAAGCAGCCTCCCACATCCCTCCCTCACCCCCTCCCCACCCGCTACTCTGGACTGGCTTCTGGACTGCTCTGTACTCCATGAGGGATTGCTGCCCTTCCTGCCTCTGCACATGTGTGGGGTGCCAGCTCCTGGAAGGAGCATCGCGGGCGATAAGCTGCCGGCCCCGTGGACTCTGGAGGCCAAAGGGAGAGCAGAGACCCCTGTTCCAAGTCAGCGGGGAGGGTCTGCTGTGGACGGAGGCCTGGGCTGGAAGAGGGGAGCGATGGCCTGCCAGGTCCCTTCTGAGACCCCTTCCTGGAGGGTGAGGCTCCCCCCCAGACCCTGGACTGGGGAAGCCAGAGCCCATCCTCTCCCAGGGGCGTCCAGCCTCATGTGGCCGGGCCCTTGGGTCTCCATCGAGTCCCACTGACTCTTGGTGGGCCCGGCCCTCAGATTCACAGCTCTGTTCCTGCTGGAACTTGTTTTCCTGACCAGAATGCAGGAGAGAGATGTGCCCTGGTGTGGAGGCAAATGGTAGCACGTGACTTCAGAGAAAATCAGACTAGGAAGACCCGCCGTCGTGGCTGCCTTCGGGTGGAGGGGCTGTGGGCGCGGTGCTCTTCACGCCGCTGGGCGTTACCTTTTCTCCCGCCCTCGGCACAGGCCAGGGCTTCCTAGGTGGCCCACGCGGTAAAGGAGCCGCCTGCCGATGCGGGAGACGCAGGGGACGTGGGTTCGATTCCTGAGTCGTGAAGACCCCCTGGCGGAGGAAGTGGCAGCCCGCTCCAGTGTTCTTGCCTGGGAAACCCCATGGACAGAGGAGCCTGGCGGGCTACAGTCCCTGGGGTCGAAAAGAGTCCAACACGACTGAGCACCTCCCCCCCGGCCCCAAACATGGGCTAGTTTGTAAAAGGAATAAAAGGGCTGAATGGAAGGGGGTGGCGTGGGTCACCCATGACCACGTTCTAAACACAAGTGAGCTGTTTGCAGCATGGAGACCCAGGGAGGGAAATGAAGTGACTGTCCCCCTGCAGGTGCTGGTCACACACTGCCCCGCTCCGCGGGCGGTGGTGGCCTAGGCAGTGACCGGTAGAGCCTCTTAGTTTTCTTTTTATTTAGTTTTAAAAATGAATTTTTATTGGAGTCTAATGTTGTGTCAGTTTCTGCCGTACCGCAAAGTGACTGTCACACACACACGTCAGTTCAGTTCAGCCGCCGCTCGGTCGTGTCCGACTTGCAAGCCCATGGGCTGCAGCACGCCAGGCCTCCCTGTGCGTCACCAACTCCTGGAGTCCACTCAGACTCATGCCCGTTGAGTCGGCGAAGCCGTCCTGCTGTCCTGTCCTCTGTCAGATCGAGCCCCTCTTTAGAGCCTTTCCCCATCTGGGCTGTTGCCGAGAATGGACCAGAGTTCCCCGAGCTCTGCACTTGTTCAGCCGCTCAGTCGTGTCCGACTCTTTACGACCCCATGGACTGCAGGAGCCAGGCTCCTCTGTCCATGGGATTCTCCAGGCAAGAACGCTGGAGTGGGTTGCCATTGCCTCCTCCAGGGGATCTTCCTGACCTAGGGACTGAACCCCGGGCAGAGAGACAGCCCGTGCTGGGGGCCGTCCAGGAGGGTCTTGCCCCAGGATGGCCAGGGAGAGGGCCTGGGGACACTGGGGCTGACTCCGCCTGGTCTTCCTGCAGCGTGCTGGACGTCTTCCCCACCGTGCTGGCCCTGGCCGGGGCCCCCCTGCCCCGAGGCCGAAGCTTTGATGGTCTGGACGTCTCGCAGGTGCTGTTCGGCCAGGCGCAGACGGGACACAGGGTGAGTGGAGGGGGTGCGTGTCCTCCCGGGCTCGTCCGGAGGCCGACCTGCCGCCCCCATCCAGGTCTGCCAGCTTGTGTGCAGACAGACCCGTCCTCAGAAGATGCCCACCAGTGGCCGCTGGAGGTCCAGCCTGCCAGACCCCTGGGAGGGGCACTCCTTTGAGAGGAACCTCTTTCCACTCCCTGCTCTGCTTTGAGTCAGTCCAGCTCATCACCCAGATTTCTAGGTAGCAGTTTGGCCTAGGGCGGGTTACTTATTCCCTGTAACAAATGGTTTTTTTTTTCCTCACCATCATTTAATTTTCTGACATGACGTCAGCAGAAGGCACAGGCTTTAGCTGGATGGGATGTATCAGCAGTGTCTGCACTGTATTATGGGGCTCCCTGCCTACCCCCTCCACTGACCCCGCCAGAACGAAAGCTCCTTAAGGGCAGGAATCTCACTGTGGAATTCTCAGTACACGTAACACGGGGTCTGGCACCCAGCCAGCAGGCAGTGACTGAGAATTGAGTGAATGACTGGGTGACCGAAGATGGGTGAACGGGTGAGTGGATGGATGGATGATGTCCTGGGGGCGGGGCCCCGACCTCTCCCGACAACCCTCCAGCCCCCAGGTCCCTCTCGGGTGTTTCCGGAAGCATTAGGCGGCTGTCTCTCTCTCTGTTTTACTTTTGCCAAAAGGAAGAGGAAGTGGGAGGAGGGAAGGGGGCGGGTGGGATCCGGGCCTGGCCTCCCAGTTAGGGACCTGCACATCAAAGCGTCTATTTCTGGCCTCCTGAGAGTCACAGGGAAGTGAGTCGAATGTCCTGAGGCAGTTCCTGAAGGTGCCCTGCCCCTCTGCCGGTACTCGGTCAGAGTGGGCCCTGGGCTTCTTCATGGAGGCCCGGGCTGGCCCCTGGGGCAGAGCAGCTCCTCCCAGCTGGTCTGATCCCCCCCCCCCCAACCGTGCTTCCTGAGCTGCAGACCCTGCCAAGCCCAACCCTGTTCCCCGCCCCCACCCAGGACAGCTACGCAGGAAGGTGGCTTCCGCCCCTGGGCTGGGAGCTGGCGGTATGTGGCCCTGGGGGGTTGTCGACTGCGTCAGTGGAGAGATGCTCCCAAGTGTCCAGGAGGGTGACTAAGGTCACCAGGAAGCTTCGACGTTGGCTCCTCAACGCGGTCCCAGAGCCCGTGGGAGCTGGCGCGGAACTTCCGTCTGCAGCCGGCGGAGACCTCCGGCTTTCTCAGGCTGCCTCTTTCCGCAAACTCACGGGGGCCCCTCTTCAGGGCTGTGTGGTGACTAACGTGGGCCCCAGGGACCCGGCAGGACGGCCTGATAAAAGCCACAACGCCGTTTGGGGTTTTGTGGGGATGTGTGATGGGTGGGGACACAGCTGGAGTGGGGCTGACGGCACCCCGTGACCCAAGGGGAACAGCCACGCCTTACTGCTCACCAGGAGCTCTGCGGGAACTCTTAGGGTGTGTCTCCCGGGGGCCCGGCCCCCCCAAGGACTAGACTCCTGCAGTGTTAGTAAAGACACCTGAGAGGTCAACATAGCTTTCTGCTGGCCCTGGATTTGGCCTTGGTCTTTTCCGAGTGTGTGCTAAGTCGCTTCAGTCATGTCTGACTCTTTGCTCTCCCGTGGACTGTAGCCCCCAGGTTCCTCTATCCATGGGATTCTCCAGGCAAGAACAGCAGAGTGGGCTGCCATGCCCTCCTCCAGGGGATCGAACCTGAGTCTCTTTCGTTTCCTGGGGTGGCAGGAGGGTTCTCACCATGGGCCCCACCTTGGTCTTTCCTAGTCGGCCCCAAGAGAAACGATTGTAAATCCTCTCGAAGTTGCTGATGGAAGACCAGGAGGGAAACATAGGATTATAAAGATGTGCATACATGCACATGTGTGTTCACACACACACATGCACACGTGTGCTTTTCTGTATTCAGTCACCACTTACTGAGCATCGCGTGCAAGGCGCTGTGTGACATTCTGGGACATTCAGTGGCACAGAACAGCCTTAAAGGTTAGATTTAAACGCTTCCGCCTGTCTGGAACATCCCTTAAGACGCAGGATATATTCATTCGCTCCCACAGCACGCACATGTATGTTTTAATAAACACAGTTTGTTCACCCTCAGCTATATTCTGGGCTGACAAGGTTCTGGTATGGGTTGGTTTAGAAAACCATTCCAGTTTCAAGAAGCGCGAAGGAACCCCTAGACTGTCATCTCAAAGCTATGCAAAACGCCTCAGCCCTTGGGTGCTTCCGTTTTGCAAGCAGGTAGTGGCAACAGCAAGCTGGGGAGCTGAAGCAGGGTGGGGCTGTGTGCACACTGACCCCGCCCCTCGGGCCCTGCGGTGAGAGCAGATGCTGGGCTGTGGGTTTTCCGGCGGAGCGGTCTTCTCACTCGCAGACAGCCAGGGCCGTCTTGTCTGTGATGTTCAAAACCACGGCTGCTGACTCTGTGCTGTGCGTTCCTGCACACCCTGCAGTCCGGGGGGGGTCTGTGTCCAGGCACCGAGGGCAGCCGCAGCGGGGGGTGGGGGGAGTGGAGAGGGGGAGCAGGGAGGGGGCGGGCAGGGGGGCACACAGGTCCCACTCAGGGCTTGCCTGGCTCCCGGCTGGCAGCTGCAGGCTGTGGCACCGTGGCTGGTCACGTCCTATCCCCGCCCCAGGCTGACACGTCCAAGCCCGAGAACTGTCAGCCAACGGAAAGCTTCCGTAACAGCACTGCACCTGCTCTGCCCTGACCAACCTGGGGCCGTGTGGTCACACAATGCGCAGCCATCCCTGGAGACCACACGTCGGAAAAGCAGTTAAGTCCTTAGTCTCTGGACCACCGATCACCTCTCTTAAGGAGAAGAGAGGCCCCTAGTGGTCAGAGATGCTGTCCAGAGCGGCTGGCACAAGGCTGACCACTTTTGGAGATGGGGGTCTGCGCGCCCGCACCCGAAGGCCTGGGAGCTCTCCTGGCTTTCTGAGGATCTCACCTAGGCACCGGCCTCCAGGGCTTAAAGTAAGGAGGTGCCTCCTGCTTGAAAAACGGCGATTGGATAGAATAAAGCTAACAGGTAAGAAAAGCCACCAAGAAGATGCATGTGTTTGCAGAAGATAAAGTTATCTTTGAAATTCGGACTGCGTGTCCCCTGGGGAGGAAATGTCTCCAGCTGTGATTCGTGTGTAAATTCGCCAGCCTCCTTCCTCTGTTGATATAAACAAGAACGCCTTGGTCGGTCGGCTCAGAGGGGAGAGCAGGGCACATACAGAGTTCTCCAAACCCATCCGCGGGCTTGAGGGGGAGCCACCCTGCTTCCTCTTGGATTTCGGAAGCGGTGCCTGGCAACGTGAGTAAACATCCTGCCCACGGCAGTCCGCCCGTGCGGAGCTTCTGTTACTGAGAGTCACACGGTGTCAAGGATTCTAACCCGCAGACCAGGGCTCCCGTCTCCTGGGTGTCTGAGTAACGTTGCAGCTCAGCTGACAATAGGTTTTCCAAGCGCCCCCCGCCCCCCCACACTTCCTGTCCTCTCCAGAAGGAAACAACACAGCCTCCTGCGGTGAGAGGCTTGGCTTCCTTGGGCTGGAAGGGGTGAGGGTTCTGAGTTATGATCCTCTTCCTGTTTGGACGGGGCCTGCTGTCATCACGCCGCCAGGATCATGGGCGCTGTCACGAGAGCTCGGAAGCAGCAGGTGTTGGGGGGGCCCACCCTCGCTGGCAGCCACTCAGGGCCGGGAAACTCGGGGGGACAGCTGTTTACCGCTCCAACAGATGTTTCTCATTTTTTTTTTAGCTCCATGGAAACTTTGAATCACATAAGCGCCTTTCCAGTGATATATATCAGTCATGATTCATAGCAGGGCGGTCTCACGCTTCCAGCCCAAAACCCCAGCTTTCCAAGGATGCTGGTCATTTATTTCCTACCAGACCTTGCCCTTGGGAACGCTGAACTCCACTCTGAGTCTCTCCATTCTGGAGGGCGATTCTTTTTTCTTTTTTTTTTTTTTGGCAGGGTAGGGGGAACCATACCCTGTGGCCTGTAGGATTAAGACCCCCCACAACCCTGCCCCAGGGATCGAACCCATGCCCCTGGCATGCCCTGGCCACCTTGAAAACTGTAATTTGGGGACCGGGGGTAGTAAGTAAAATAAAATAGTTATTCTTAAGATTTTATTTTAGGGGACTCCCCTGGTGGAGCAGTGGCTAAGACTCTGCGCCCAGTACAGGGGCCCGGGTTTGATCGCTGGTCAGGGAACTGGATCCCACGTGCCCCAGCTAAGACCTGGGGCAACCAAATAGTAAATAAAAATGAAATCATAAATGCTGAAGTAGAGTTGGTTACAACGCTGTGTTAATCTCTACTGCATAGCAAAGCAACCCAGTCATACATACGCGTACGTTATTTCCATATTCTTCTCCACCAGGGTTTATCACAGGATAATGAACATAACCCCTTGTGCTGACCGTTGAAATTCTTGATTTGGGGACAAGGTTTGTCTCATCCTCATTTTGCACCAGACCCTGCGGATGACCAGGCTAGTTCTAGGCTTGGAATCCAGCCAGACCTGTGACCCACTCGGATGAACTGACCGGGAGACGCGCCGCCCGCTTAGGCTCCCAGGAACAGGCCGTGTGGACCGGAGGCCTGTGTCTGCCGCGTTTGGGGCGGGGTGGGCTCGGCGGTGATGGGGAGCAGGGACCACGACAAGGACGCTCCTGCTGTCCAGGGAGGGTGTCGGGCGCTTCACCAGGAAGCCTTGTCCCCTTCCCTAGGTGCTGTTCCACCCCAACAGCGGGGCTGCCGGAGAGGACGGAGCGCTTCAGACCATCCGCCTGGAGCAGTACAAGGCCTTCTACGTCACCGGTGAGTGGGGGGGTGCCCTGCGGACCCCCGCTCAGGCCTCACGGCGAGGGCGCGTGCCCTCCTTCAGGGACGCGGCGGCATCTCTGACGGCGTCGCCCCCAGATCCGGTCCCAGGGGCCCCGCCACACCCACCAATACACGAACAAGGTCTTTCCACTCTTCCCCGAGCTCCCCAGCCAGCTCGGAGCTGGCCCAGCGTGTCTACACTGCCCTTTCTCCCGCGAAAAAACGCTTCACCCCATGGTTCTACTTGCCGGGCCCATGTGACTGAATGTTCATTGGAGGCTTGCAGAGACTTTAAAGTGTAATTTGCCTGACAAGAGACTGAGAAAGTAGTTGTTTAGCAAACTGAGGTTTCCTGCTTCTTGGCTCACCCTGTGGGTGTCTTAAATGTTAACGTATTTTAGAAACCTGGTACCCGATCTTAAAATCTTCCAGTGGCTTCTTGCTTCCAACTGAATTCAAATTCCCTCCATCCTGGGTCCCTGCACTCTTTTTTTTCTGGCTGCAGAGCATGGGGGTCTTAGTTCCCCAGCGGGGGATCAAACCCGCGCCCCTTTTAGTGGAAGCAAAGAGTCTTAACCCCTGGGCCACCAGGGACGTCCTATATTTCATTTCTGTTTTAGAAAGTTTTATTTATCTGTGGCCGTGCTGGGTCCTCACTGCGTGCGTGGTGGTTCGAAGCTGCGGCGAGCAGGGGCTGCTGTTCGCTGCGGTGCTGGGCTTCTCACCGTGACGGCGTCTCTTGTTCCGGAGCGCAGGCTCTAGGGCACAGGGGCTTCCGTAACTGTGGACACGGTCTTGTTTGCCTCGCAGCAGGTGGGATCCTCGCGGACCAGGGACCAGACCTGCGTCCCCTGCATTGGCAGGCGGATTCTTATCCACCAGACCACCAGGGAAGCCCGTCCCGTGCTTGTCTAGTCTTAGTTCCCAAGAGCAATGACCCTCCTTGGCCTCCAGGTTAAAATCCCTCTCAGCGTTTAAGGCCACCTGGATGGCAGAATGCCTTTTCATCTTCCCAACTGGTAGGATGTGGAGAACTCTGATATTCACCACATTTTACCATCTGCGCCAGTTATTCAAGTACATCTTTTATCCCTCCTAATAGTTTTAAGCCCTCTAAACTCAACGGCCAGGGGTGCTGGTGGTAAGGAACCTGCCTGCCAATGCCGGAGACGGAGGAATCACGGGTTTGATCCTGGACCAGGAACATCCCTGGAGGAGGAAATGGCAATTCACTCGGGTTACAGTCCATGGGGTCTCAAGGAGTTGGATGCTGCTGACCGTCTAAGCACAGACTCAGCTCTGTGAGCTCTTTCATCTCTGTCCTCTTGATGTGCCTCGCACAGAATCCTGGATCTGGTAGGAACACTAACACTTTTTTGTAATGAATGAAAAACAAGACCTCTCCCCACCCCATGCAAAAAAAAAAAAAAATGCCCTTTCAAATCTGGGATCTGATATGGATTCCAGTTTGATTCAGTTATTTGAGGTTAGAGCTTTCCAAAGAATTATATAATGAAGAACAAACATTATTTGCCTTGAGCATGAATAAGTGACCCCAAAGAAAATGTGTCATAAAAGCAAAACCGGTTCTTTTGAGTTCATCACTTGAGAAATATTAAAACTGCCACAGGGATGTACGACCCTCCGAGACCTAAAATGCAAACCAGTCAGATGTTTGTTATGCTTTCAGATGGGAAGCTCTAGATTACAGCCCTTACATTACTCTATCGAAGAGGTATGGTTTCTGCAGGCTGAGTTAATTTCAGAAGTCGTAACCCAGCCAGAAAGCCCTTGGCACCACAATGCCGGGGTCACACGACGTAATAAGCCTGTTGGAAACGATCACAATCCGAAAGGAATTATGACACCCAGGGGAGGCCTGCTCCTCTCTACAGTCACCCGGCTCCCAGGAGAGTTAGCACACGGAGAAGGGAGACGTCAGCAGATGGGTGAGGGAGCTCTGATTCCTTCTCTCACCTCCCATCCTTGAAACTCTGCGTCCGGATGACTTAAACCTGCTTTGCGATGAGATGAATTGACACCTGCTACATTAGACTGCTGCTGCTGCTACGTTGCTTCAGTCGTGTCCGACTCTGTGCGACCCCACAGACGGCAGCCCACGAGTCTCCCCCGTCCCTGGGATTCTCCAGGCAAGAACACTGGAGTGGGTTGCCATTTCCTTCTCCAATGCAAGAAAGTGAAAAGTCAAAGTGAAGTCGCTCAGTCGTGTCCGACCCCTAGCGACCCCATGGACTGCAGCCCACCAGGCTCCTCTGTCCATGGGATTTTCCAGGCAAGAGCCCTGGAGTGGGTGCTACATTAGGCTAGAGAAAGACATGTGTGTCCTGTGATGAGGACGCAATTTTAGATTTTTCGGTGAACTAGGTTGCTGTTTAGGCATTGTCATGTGTGAGTCTCTTCTGTGAGCCCATGGACTTAGCCCACCAGGATTCCCGGTCCATGGGGTTCTCCAAGCAAGAATACTGGACTGGGCTGCCATTGCCTTCTCCGGAGAATCTTCCCACCCAGGGATCAAATCCGAGTCTTGTGCATTGGAAAGGGGATTCTTTACACTGAGCCACCAGGGTAGCCCCCCCACGGGCTGTTAATTACCACCTAATCTCCTTAAACTTGAGGAGGCTGGCTTTTATACTTTGTTAGAACTGGAGTCTGTTGAATTTTGTCCTTCAGTTCAGTTCAGTTCAGTCGCTCAGTCGTGTCCGACTCTGTGACCCCATGAATCGCAGCACGCCTGGCCTCCCTGTCCTTAGGTAAATGTCTCCATCCTGGGACACAGTCTTCGCTCCTAGCATGAACATTTAAGGGCTTCAGTGGAAAACACGAAGTGTTTATCAGGCCTGTCTAGCTTAATAGCATTCACACTGTGAGCTCCACGACCCTTCCTTGCTGAGCCCTTCAGACTTGTGTGGGGAAACCGGTCTCTGCGCTGCACGCCCGTTCTGGGCTCACTCCAGTTAGCACTTAGAATTCGTCGGGATGCTCTGCACACCTCGGGCCGACGCTGGGTTGACGGGGTCTCTGCCGTCCCCTCCCCAGGCGGAGCCCGAGCCTGCGACGGGAGCGTCGGCCCCGAGCGGCACCACGAGCGCCCCCTCATCTTCGACCTGGAAGCTGACCGCGCGGAGGCCGCGCCCCTGGACCAGGGCGGCGCCGAGTACCGGGCGGTGCTGCCCAGGGTGGCGGCGGCTCTCGCCGGCGTCCTCGCCGACATCGCCCGCGACCGCGTCTCGCGGGCGGATTACAGCCAGGACCCTTCCGTGCGGCCCTGCTGCGACCCCCGGCGCCCCGCCTGCCGCTGCCGGGCCGCGTGAGGGACACACCGAGCCAGGACGCGGGCGCTTGCCCCCGCCGCGGCCCCGCGCGCTCCGAAGACGAGGCCCCGAGCTGTTCCGCGGTCACCGCTCTGCGTCCCCGTCTGAGAGCGCGCCGCGCCCGCGCTGTGAGCAAAGGCAGCGAGTCAGGAGTCAGACCAGCCTCTGAACTTGGGCGATTATGTAACCGGACTCGCAGAATGACGCTGAAGGAGACCAGGAGAGACGTGAAGATGCCTGCCTGGAGCAGGACGTGACCCCGAGCAGCGCACAACACGCTGCAGTTCCTTTTTCTTTTTTTAAACGTACCCAGTTTTGCTGGTCCTTTGATCGGAGGCCCGTGCCCTCTGGCGTCTGGAGCAGCCCCGCCCGGCCTTTCCTGCGCCCGCAGGCCACCTGGGAGCTTGTGACCGTGCTGATTGCGACCAAGCAGCCGGGTGCGACCGGAGATGCTCCGCGGCCGGGAGGCTCCCCTAGGGATGCTGGGGCAGGGTGGACACCTGACGTAGGTCCGCTTGTCTCTGAGCGGAAGAGCCACAGAAGCCTCCCCACCTCCCTCCATCCCTTCCACAGGCAAATGTCTGTACTCTGTAGATTTTAGGAATTCTTCCTGCCTCCTCAAACCACAAATTAAAATTTTAAAGCCTCAAACGTGCATTGGCATGATTTTATTATTAGTGTCCTAGATGGGACTGAAAGGTCATGAATGGTTTATTGCGATCACTGCAAACACCTTTTGCCTGGCCACAACAGCCTGAGTCACATAGACGGAATACAGTTCCGAGAGGTGTTCCTATAGGTACGTTTTATACACAGCATACATGTTCAAAAGGATGCCCTCGTTAATGTAAAATCCGGGTTGTCGATGGATACGGTTCGTTCCCGTGGACGCTGCAGCTGGGACACACTTTCCAGGGCAGGCCGTGGATCTGTGCCGGCCCCCGCGCCCACCGGCTGAGAACCGCGTCCCGGGGCTTCTGTCCCCCCCCCCGCTGCTCACTCAGCCGCCTGCCTGTCCATCTTCCTCGTCTGCTCCAGAACCACCTGACCCGGGCGGCCCTGCTGCCCGTCACGACGGTGTGGCTTTGTCCTGCTGATCTCCACGGCACGAAGTGATCTGCCGAAATCAAAACACAGCGGCCTTACCCTTTCTGGGGGGTGCTGGCAGGTGGGCGGTGTGCCGGCGGGTCAGTGTCCACACGGGGCTGGTGGAGGTTCCCCATCTGTCAGTCCACAGACCGACACTTGCGTGTGGCCACAGGGGTCACCTGTCTTCTTTAGGTGCAGAAAATACTATTTGTAAAAAATACATATGTGTGTGTGCATGTTCGGTTTTCTCTGACTCTTTGCGACCCCACAGACTGCAGCCCACCAGGCCCCTCTGTCCATGGGATTCTCCAGGCAAGAACACTGGAGTGGGTTGCCATTTCCTCCCCCACGGGATCTTTCCAACCCAGGGATCGAAGCAGGTCTCCTGCACTGCAAGCCGATTTTTTTTTTACTGTCTGAGCTACCAGGGAAGCCCAAAATATATATGCATATTGACATGTATATGTGTATTTTCCTTAAAGGCTCATCTTGTAAACACAGACTGCTAAGTCACTGTGAAAAAGTCAGTAAACACCCTTGGTCCCAATTCCTTCACTCCTGCTCCCAAGAGTAAGACGAACGTCAGAAAATACACAGACTCACCAAGGGCGACTTGTTACTGACCCAAAGCTGCTCCCTTCCCGAATACAGCGTCTTTCCGAGGGACCGGAAATGGTCGGTCCGCCTTTCTCTCACTGTGCTCAGAGCAAAGTAAATCCCAAGGAGGGAATCGGGATGGTACCCAGCCAAGTGTCAGTGTGTTTGAAGAGGAAGATCAGCAGTGACTATACAGGGACCCCTCGGGATTATCCGCATAAACCTCCGCTCCTGTCTGTGAGCTACTAAGACCCCAGGATGCGTCAGGATCCCGGAGCACCTTTAGGAATGTGGGTAGAGGGAGACTTCTGGGCCGGTGTTTGTAACGGGCCTGGCACTTCAGGACAGGCAGAGAGAGAAGTGTCTAGACTCTCCGGGGATGATCACAGCCAGCAAGGGCGTGACTGAGACAGTCCCTCTCATGAGAACGTACCAGGCCTCTGACCCGCCCGCTCATTACCTGCTGCTGTGCCTGCAGCCTCAGGGCAGGGCTGGGGTCCAATGGCCCCTGCAAGTCCTCCCGCTGTCTCTGTACAATTTTGGGGCTGCTTCAAAATCACTAGGGCCTGACGAGCATTCCAGGGAACCTCCTTCGGTGACGGACACTCCCACTCGTGTATAAATAAGAGGCCTCCATGCAGTTTAAAGCAGCTTCCACTCATCTGGTCCTGACGCGGGAGACGGGACGACTGGCTCCTCCCGGGCTCCCTGGCATGGCCTAAGCAGACAGGCCTCCCATTTTGTCGCTAATTCTCAAGCATCTCCAGTTTTTTGTTTTTTACTCCAAATGATGTACCAAATAACAGGTACACCAAATAACATGGGGTACTTTTAATTTGATACAGGTTTTCTTTAGCAAGAGATCACCTCTGAATGCCAATACCCAGGGTAATCCGGTTCTGTAAATATAAGAGGTCTCCAGGTCTGCTCTGGTTACAGTGGAGAGTCTCACAATCCAGTCATCTTTTAGAGCAGCCCCAGACTTTTACAACTGCTGATGATGGGTAGGAAGGTCCCATAAGCCACTGCGTCTGACCTGCTCTGGGTTCCAAGGATGCAACTTTAGGACCCAGATGCCAAGTTTTGGGGAACAGAAAAGCTCCCTCTGTAGTTAAGAGGGGCGAGAGAACCCCCAAAGCAAAACAACTGCCCTACTGGGAGGCATTGAGCCTACAAATGTTTTTAAATGCACAGTTTTAACGATGACTGCTTTCTGGCCCTGAAATGTCAGCTTCACTTGCTGGCACTGTGTGTGACGATCTATAAAAAGCCAAAAATGTCCGTCTCACGCAGCACCCCGTGGAGCCTTTTGGGAAATGACGAATGTGGCCTTTCAGCCCCTGCACGAAGGGCCCATGGCAGCTTTTTGTTTTGTATTTTTTTGGCTGTAACATGTGGCATATGAGATCTTAATTCCTCGACCAGAGATCATACCTGCACCCCTGTGTGAGAAGCGTGGAATCTTAACCACTGGACCACCAGGGAGGCCCCCTCCCTTTCTTTCCTCTGCGTAGACTGTCCTACAGATCTATGCAAGAGAGAAGCCAGACCCGCCCTCCATCCTCTCGCAAATGGAATCCACCTGGCATGAAATCAGCACTGAGAGGAAACACTGGCCCCCAAGACCTGTGCCCCAGTGGCTGCCCCTCTCTGCCTCCAGGAGGGACGGTCAGGGAGCCCCCCACGTTTAGGCCTAAACACTGCTTCCATTTCGAGATGATTCCAAGCTGACCGTCCGGGCTGCTCTCTAACTAAAGCTCATAAGAGGGGCTCTCTGCTGCCCCGAACAGAAGCTTGAAGGCTCAGAACCAGGGGCACAAGCTTCTCGTCTCCCAAGATGTGAGAAGGACCCCTGCCCAGCGCCCAGCCCAGCCTGGGGTACCCCCGCTGCCCACAGGGCTGAAGCAGGGGATGGGGGTGGCTGGGCTAGAGGGGCCGGGGGTGGGGGAGGTCCCAGCTGACAGGTGGCTCTTCAGGGTCTGTCAGAGAGGAGGGGCTGAGGGCCCAGCGCTGTCAGAGCGTCACCTTTAGCACGAGGGTGCTAGGACATGAGGCGCCCAGGGAAAAGGTGTTTACACGGGCAGGTTCCTCCTCTGTGAGCTGCGAAGACACCGCTAAAGAAGCGGAACTGAGGCCTGGTCTCTGAACGGGGGAGGCCGCAAGACCGCCTGGGACAGAACGCGCCATCCTAACAGGCGGGTGGGCTGGTTTGAGTGGAGGCCCACCACACGCTAAACCCCGCTGGCCTCCCGGGTGTCCCGGCAGGATTAGGTGGTGCGGAGCAGACAACGGGGAAGAGGCTCCGCCCGGGCGGAGGGGAGGGCGCGTCCAGGCGCAGGGACCCAGCTCCAGGGGAGCCCAGTGCTCACAGGAGGGAACTCATTCTCGTCGTCCAGACAAATCGGTCCCGTTGCAAACTCGTGTTCGGGAATGACCTCCCCGCGGAGCGCCCCGCCGTCCTCGGAGTAACCTGCAGAAGGCAGTGAGGCGTGAGAGACGCTGGGGGCGCTGATCTCAGGCCTAGGTCTCGGGCCCACCCACCCGGCACCGTGACCACCCAGGCCCCCGGGCCCGCCCACCCGGCACCGTGACCACCCAGGCCCCCGGGTCCGCCCACCCGGCACCGTGACCACCCAGGCCCCCGCAGGCCCGGGTGGCACGGTGACCACCCAGGCCCCCGAGGGCCTGCCCACCCGGCACGGTGACCACCCAGGCCCCCGGGTCCGCCCACCCGGCACCGTGACCACCCAGGCCCCGCAACCACCCAGGCCCCGCGGCCCGCTCACCCGGCACGGTGGAGGCTGCGGACGCGCTCGGTCTGGCTACCGTCGCGGCGTAAGACTGAGGTAAGGGCGGTCTGAGGTCGTTTTCTTTATTCTCTTCGCTGGTTCCTGAGCCAAGCAAGCTACCGGCAGTGATGGAGGGGGCAGGGAGAGACGAGAGGTCACCTCCCGCCCAGGACACCTCCCGAGGAAGAGTGGGGGAGGCCGGGCCTGGCCCCGGGTTCAGGCGCAGCCCCCCGTCAGTTCCCCAGACCAGCACACCCTCCGCCGGCCGGGTCAGTCGCGAACGTCCCAGCCCTGGTTCCGGAACCTGCGCCCACCTGTGCGCACCAGGCGGGGATGCGCAGGCCGGCTCTCCAGGGGGCCCAAGCGAGGGGCGTCCTGCCCGCAGACGGCAGGAGAGGTCTCCGTTCAGTTTGGCAAACACGTCCCAGGGACTCCGGGGAAAGAGGGGCCGGCAGGGATAGCCCGGCATGCGTGCTGCTGAGTCAAGGGAGCCCGGCGCCCAGCGGGCCCTCGCACCCCAGCACCATCCCCGTACCCCGGGACACCCCCCCGCGCACCAAGGGGCCCCGCACCCCGGCGCCCGCAGCATTCTGGCCCCCCTCTGCACCCGCACCCCCGCACCCCTGTGTCCCCTCGCACCCCTCACACCCGCACCTTACACCCGAGTGCCCTCCCGCACCCCGGGGCCCCGCCCCCACACCCCAGCGGCCCCCCACGCACCCCGCACCTCGCACCCCCAGCACCAGGGGCCCCCCCTGCTCTGGGCTCAGGGGACGAGACAGCGAGTCCTGAAAGCCCGGCTTTCTGACAACTGGCCTCTTCACCTGTGGGTCTTGATTAGGACACAGTCTCCTCCGTCCTGAGGGTCCAGGTTGTAGACGTAAAGGTGCCCACTGGATGAGACGACCAGGAGCCGCGGCAGCTTCTGGATCCTGAGGGCCGAGAAGACGCGCTGCAGTGCCCGTGCATGTGTGGGCTCAGGCGTTTCCAGGGGCCAAGCCCCCCCTCTCGCCGCCCCCCACCAGCGCCCGGTCCCGCCCTCCACACGCCAGAGGCCCGCCGGCCCGGAGCCTGGGTTGCTGGAGCTGTCCTTGCCGGCTTGTCTTTGAATGTAATTGTGTGGATGAGACAAAGGTCGAACCTGACCCTGCACAGCAGGCCGAGTGGGGTGCTGCCTCTGCCTTTAACAGCGAAGGAAACGTCGTGGGCGGTGGGGGGGCGGTGGGGGGGCGGTGGGGGGTGGGGTAAACTGGCCCCGAGCGACAAGGGCTCAGTTCAGTTCAGTTCAATTCAGTCGCTCAGTCGTGTCCGATTCTTTGCGACCCCATGAATTGCAGCATGCCAGGCTTCCCTGTCCATCACCAACTCCCGGAATTTACTCAAACTCATGTCCATCCAGTCGGTGATGCCATCCAGCCGTCTCATCCTCTGTCGTCCCCTTCTCCTCCTGCCCACAATCCCTCCCAGCATCAGAGTCTTTTCCAGTGAGTCAACTCTTTGCGTGCGGTGGCCAAAGTTTTGGAGTTTCAGCTTCAGCATCTGTCCTTCCAATGAACACCCAGGACTGATCTCCTTTAGGATGGACTGGTTGGATCTCCTTGCAGTCCAAGGGACTCTCAAGAGTCTTCTCCAACACCACAGTTCAAAAGCATCAATTCTTCGGCGCTCAGCTTTCTTCACAGTCCAACTCTCACATCCATACATGACCACTAGAAAAACCATAGCCTTGTCTACACGGACCTTTGTTGGCAAAGTAATGTCTCTGCTTTTGAATATGCTGTCTAGGTTTGTCATAACTTTCCTTCCAAGGAGTAAGCATCTTTTAATTTCATGGCTGTAATCACCATCTGCAGTGATTTTGGAGCCCAGAAAATAAAGTCAGCCACTGTTTCCCATTTCCCCATCTATTTCCCATGAAGTTATGGGACCAGATGCCATAATCTTCGTTTTCTGAATGTTGAGCTTTAAGCCAACTTTTTCACTCTCCTCTTTGACTTTCATCAAGAGGCTTTTTAGTTCCTCTTCACTTTCTGCCATAAGAGTGATGTCGTCTGTATATCTGAGGTTATTGATGGGCTAGTTTTACAAAAATCTTTCCAATGTTCAGCTTTAACAGTCACGCTTAAAGGTCTTAGATAAGACGTCTGTCCACCCCACAGGAGTTTGGACCTGGACTTTGGAACTAGAGCTTTTTTACATAAACCCATAGAAATGGGAACCGTCTTCAAGACAGTATCACTGGAATGAGGAGTTTGAAACTTCTGTGCTGGCTTGCAGCTGCCCCCGAGGAGAAGAGACCAACCAGACAGACACTGGCTGATGGGGGGTGGTTTGGATGGCAAGGTCGTGAGGTGGAGTGGAGGGACGGGTCTGCCTTTACTTGCCCTTCCTGGCTCCCTTCTCTCGCTTTCCCTTAAACACGTTTGCATGTTTGGGGCACCCCACACTCTGGGAAATGAATCAGTGAGGGTTTCTGCCTGGCGGGGGCAGGGGTGGGGTGGAGGGGCTGGACTTACGTGGCAAGGGTGCAGATGTTCCTGTGGCCGGAGAAGCCCAGACGCCCGGTGGCAAAGGCCCTGTCCTGGTTCATCATGTCGGACACCTGGGTGGGGAGGTAGTTGGATGCAGCCAGGAACATCTTCCCCACATAGCCGGTCCAAGTTGAGGGCTCCTCGGGTCGGCTGGGGAGCAAGGCGAGCGAGAGTGAGACCGAGACCCCCCGCGGCCGTCCAACACCCGCGGCCTCCGACCGGGAAGGGCCCGTGCCCTGCTGTGACATTCTGCCCACGATGGCTGGGGACGTGCCCTTCTGGCCGTGCCCCGAGGGCTCGTGTGTTCCGGGGAGTGGCTCCAGGCGCCTCAGCCTCTCTCCATTCAGGAGATGGAAACTGATGATGGCTCTGATTTCTAGGCTGCTGGGAGGGGGGCTGGGGAGAGGGAGAAGGAGTCGGTCCCTGGCCGCTGTAACAAGTCCAGGCCTGTTCTGGGCTCACCCAGAAAAGAACAGGCCGATCTCAAGAGTCAGACCTCGAGGCCAGACTGTGTGGGCAGTGAACCCCGGGGGCCAGAGGCCTGCGCGGTGTCGCGTTACTGTCCCGAGCCACCTGGGTGGGCGCCAGGATGCTCACAGGTGGGGGAGTCCACGGGGCCTGCTGCGCCCCCTGCAGCCGCCACCTGCGCCCCATCCCAGGGTCTCTGCCAGACAGGAGGGTGGGGGATGGGGCGGCTCCGCCGGTGAGCTGGCGGTGGATGTGACGCACACCTGCCTCAGTGCTGGGCAGGACAGACGCACACCCGGGGCAACCCGCTGAGGCTGCAGGACCGACAAGGGGACACGGGACGGACGGGGGGACGCGGGGCAGACGGGGGCGGGACGCGGGGCGGACTTGGGGGGGACTTGGGGGGAAGATGTGGGGAGGACGTGGGGCGGATGGTGGGGGGGAGATGTGGGGCGGATGGGTGGACGCGGGACGGATTGGGGACGAGGAACGGATTGGGGGCCGCGGGATGGGTTGGGGGCCGTGGGACAGATGGGGGCGGGGCGGACCGGGTGGACGCGGGACGGACGGGGGCGGGATGTGGGGCAGACTGGGGGCATGCCAAACGGATGGATGTACGCAGGACAGACGGGGGCGGGATGCGGGGCGGACTGGGCGGGGAGACGTGGGGCAGACGGGGGACGGACGCAGGACAGACGGGGGAGGGCATGGGGCAGACGGGGGCGGGACGTGGGGCAGACCGGGGGGACGCGGGACAGACAGTGGGGACACGGACAGTCGGGGAAGCGGCCCCAGCTCAGGGCCCTGGGGTTTGCTTCTCGCCGTCACCACCTGGACATCCCCTGGCCACGGGGTCTCGTCCGCAGGCGCCGAGTGCTCCCAGGCCCGTGTCCTCCCAGGGTCCTGGCTTCGCGGACAGGCCTGCGGTCCCTGGGGCTCCGCGCCGAGGGGCTGGGGTCTACAGGGGCCCTGGCTGCACCCAGGCCCCGCATCTGAGGCTCCGCAGCACAGACTTGCGGAGAGAAGACGTGAGCGCGTCCGCGGGGACGCCCAGCCGGGGGCCACTGGGAGCACGGCCGGGGTGCTCCTCCCCGGGAGGCGGGGCCTTCGGGTCGCCTGCTCGGAGGACTGAAGCAGCCACACCGCGGGGCGGGCGCAGGGTAGGTGCTCTCTCGTAATGGGGTCTCTGGGGCTGCAGTGAGCAGGAGGCTTTAGGGGGAGTCCCAGGCTCGGCCCTGAGGCAGGTCTGACTCAGAATCCGGGTGGGGGGCTGGTGGGAAGAGGCGTTGGATGCAGAGACACGCACCGGGAGTCAGCGCCCCGGTGGACGAGGCAGGGAGGCCTGACGCAGCTAGAGAGGAGTCCCTGGGCCGCCACTGAGCCCAGCGCGGCCCGAGAAACACAGACACTGTTTCAGACGCCCTGACCGCTGCACGGTGGGCCGCGAGCGTGAGCTGCTCCGCGCCGTGAAGTCTTTGACATCGACACGCGTGCCCGGGCTGCAGCCCAGCACAGGCTCTCCCTGCCCAGGGTCAGCCTCGGGCCCTGGAGGCCCAGGCAGGCGCGAGGTGCTGGAGAGGAAGCGCTCAGGCAGACCATGGGGATGCTGCCAACTCAGATCCAGTCCCCACAACACAGCGTGTCGCACACCTGGTTTGTTTTTCCCTTGTGTGATGGTGACGCTCACGAGCTCTTGCAGCCTGGTAAGAGTGCACTGGCGTGATATCTAAAAACAGCGTCCGTGCCTTTATTGAAAGCATGCCTTATCTCTAAAAGCTGCCGACCATCACCTGGGCCCTCTGCTGCTGCTGCTGCTAAGTCACTTCAGTCGTGTCCGACTCTGTGCAACCCCACAGACGGCAGCCCACCAGGCTCCCCCGTCCCTGGGATTCCCCAGGCAAGAACACTGGAGTGGGTTGCCATTTCCTTCTCCAGTGCATGAAAGTGAAAAGTGAAAGTTAAGTTGCTCAGTCGTGTCTGACTCCTAGCGACCCCATGGACTGCAGCCCACCAGGCTCCCCCGTCCCTGGGATTCTCCAGGCAGCAGTACCAGAGTGGGTGCCGTCGCTCGCTCTGCACCTGAGCCCTCAGCGGGTCGTGAATCCTCTTGCAATCCTCACACCAAAGGTCACTGAAGACAGACCACCGTGACAAACGGAACAATCACGCCAAAGTGTGAAATACGCTCAGGACGACCGAAAGGCGACCGAGAGACAGAAAGCAGCAGACGCCGGGGGGGAGGCGGCCCAGGCGGCAGAGCGGCCACAGAGCTTCAGTTTTAAAAGTGCAGCAGGGGCGAAGCAGGTCCACACTCAAGGCTCCAGCACAAGGCTGGCCTGAGCATCGCGGTACTGACAACGAGACTGGCAAACGCTTAGTTGGTTTCCCTCTGAGCCCAGCGCTACACTACAGGGAACCTGCTAGAGACTTCACACGCACACACGACTGTTGTTACGTCAGGCTCTGCAGACGAGGACACGGGCGTCCAGTCACAGCAGCTCGCCTGCCTGTGGTTTCCTGCCCAGGGGAGCGCGGCTGCGGCTCAGGAGGCAGCCCCCGAGCCCCGGGGATCACCCTGAGTCTGCCGCTGACACACTCACCACGTTGGTGGAGACAGCAAGTAACACGGGCTAGTGGCCTTAGCAGAGAAGTCAGGGGGCGCTGGTCAGACCAGGACCCTGCTCCTCTCGTCCAGCAGTCCCCAGCCTTTTGGGCACCAGGGCCTGCATATATGGAAGACAGTTCTTCCATGGACTAAGGGTGAGGGGGTGGTTTGGGGATAATTCAAGCCCAGGTAGCACTAATGTGGGTTCGATCCCTGGGTCGGGAAGATGCCCTGGAGGAGGGCATGGCAACCCACTCCAGTATTCTGGCCTGGAGAGTCCCATGGACAGAGGAGCCTGGCGGGCTGCAGCCCATGGGGTCACACACAGTTGGACACAACGGAAGCGGCTTAGCCTGCATGTACACAAGCACATCCCGTTGACTGTGCACTTTATCCTGGTTTAACACCGCCGCTGGCCTGACGGGAGGAGCCCGATCCTCGGCCTGCAGGTAGGCCCCGCTCTGGTCTCCCGGGTGTTTCCGGTCCTACCTGTTGGAGAGATGCTCCAGCTTGAAGATATGCACGGTCTCCGTGTTGCTGGAGGCGCAGAGGAACTGCGAGTCCATGCTGAAAGCCAGGGAGCTGATGGTCACGTACCTGCAGACACAGCCACGGGGGAGGGTGAGCCCGGGAACGAGCGAGGCAAGCGGCCTCCTGCTTGGAAGTCAGCTTCAGAGAAAAACAGACACCTAAACATATCCCGGAGAGTCTGGGCGCAGGTGGACCTGGTTGCATTGGGCTTCACTTCGTGATGGCTGCAGACTGCGATTTTTATGCACTGGGGGCTCGTGGGGCCCTGCGTGGGGCTTGTCCTCTGGGGCGGTCTTCCCCACAGCATGTGCTGTGTCTCTGGGTCACGTTTCGGTCACGCTTAACGTATCTTAAGCTTTTCCATGATTATTCTATTTGTCATGGTGATCCGTCACCAGTGATCCTTGGTGTGACAATTATGAAAGGACTGACTCGCTGAAGGCTCACGTGATGGTCAGCATTGTTTAGCAATGAGACATACTTTAAAATCCAGGCCTGGACCCTGGTTTTTAGGGCTTCCCAGGTGGCCCCAGCAGTAAAGAACCCCCCTGCCAGTGCAGGAGACACAAGAGACTCGGGTTCAAGCCCCGGGTCGGGAAGATCCCCTGGAGGAGGGCGTGGCAGCCCACTCCAGTATTGCTGCCTGGAGAGTCCCGTGGACAGGGGAGCCTGGTGGCCTACAGTCCCTGGCGTCGTCGAGTCGGACACTTCTGAAGCGACTAAGCACACGCCAACACACACAGGGAGCACAGACCTTTTCATCCCTCTCCGGAACTCATAGAGCTTCTGCCCGTCGGGAACAGAAAACACCCGGATGACGGTGCCCTGCAAGAGAGAGCAGGTGGGCGTTTCTTCCTGCAGACCTGCCCCTTTGGAGGGGAGCTTGCTGGGCTGGTCTGGAGCATCTGACCCCGGAGAGAAAACACGGAGGGCTGTCCACGTGCCGTGTAAGCTGCTCTTGGAGGGTGACTTGAACACCCTCCGTCTCCCTGTCCTCCCCACCTAAGCCCAAGGCGCTGGCTGCTCTATCCGTCTGCTGTGGCTTCCCAGAACCCGGATCTGCCTGTGAGGACGGGCACGCTGGTTCTTGGTCAGACCGCGAGGCTCTGGGCAGAGCTGCTCACGTCCTACACGCAGAGGCCCTGGGTCTGCGGAGACGATAGATGAGGCGGCACTCGCAGGGGCCGAGGGCCTCCCTCTGAAGTGAGTTGCGAGCGCTGGCGCCACGGTCCCCCCCAGCAGCTCCTTGGCGCCTGGGGCCCTCCGCACCCCTGGCAGAGGGGGGCTCCCAAGGACACGGCTGTGAGCAGCACTTACCTTCTCGGAGGCGCTGGCCAGCCTGGAGCCCGAGGAGTTGAAGGCGATGGCGGCCAGCGTGCCCTCGTGGGCGGCAATGGTGCAGACGGCCTTCTGTTGGCGACAGGGACGGCGGGTCGATGGCGGGCGCGGGGGTGCCGTCCACCTCCCGCCCCTCCCCCTTCCTTCCGAGACGCCCGCCCCCCTTTGCTGGGCTCTCCGGGCTCCGCCGGGCTGTCTGGGTCTAGGTTCTACTTCGAGGCGGCTGCGTTTCTGTCCCTTCTCCTGCCCTCGGGGAGACGGTGACCAGCCGTGGGGCTGATGCACCTCTGGGGCCCGGCTCCGGGGAGCTCGGCGGGCAGGGGCAGCACAGGCGCAGGCGGCGCAGGCCGCACCGCGGCCCGCAGGACACGCGTCACCCGCGTCTGCCTGCCTCGTGGCGACGTGGACGCGTGGCGACGGGCGCAGAGCGCGTGACCGCCCCGTGCACGCCCGGGGCTGCGGCCGGGGCCGCGCGCGCGCCGCTCAGCCGGAGCTGACCACGCGGCCGCGCGGACTTACCAGGGAGTGTCCGTCGTAGAGCACAATCTCGCCCGTGGTCGGGCTCCCGGGGTAGGCCACGTAGGAATTGGAATGGTTGATGGAGAGCGCGCACAGACCTGGCGGAGGAAGCCCAGTGAGCGGCCGGGTGCGCGGGGCCGCGCGGGGGAGCAGCCCCGGAGCGGCTGGGTCCGCGGGGGCCGGGCGGAGGGCCGGGCGGGGAGAGCGGCCCCCAGTCGGCTGGCTCCCCGGGGCCCGGCGGGGGCCGGGCGGAGGGCAGGGACCGCGGGCCGCCGTCCGCACGCGGCAGGGCCGCAGCGCCACCTGCTGGCGAGGGAGCCGCCCCGCGCCCCCGGACGCGCAGTGACTCTTCTCCAAGGGCCGCGCGCACTGAGCTCCCACGGGAGACCGCGTCCACGCGCAGCTGAGGGGTCGGAAGGCAGAGCGCCCTCCCTGCTCCCCTCTGAACTGTGCCCCAGGGCCCTGACATGACGTCTGCCTCGCTTCCAACTCGGCCTCCGGGCGTAAGCCCCCGACTGAAATAAAGGTTCCTACTGGGAAGGGATTTCCCACACGGCTCAGCCTGCAGAGCAGGAGGCCCGGGTCCAGTCCCCGGGCGGGGAAGAGCCCCTGGAGGAGGGGATGGCAACCGCTCCAGTGTTCTTCCCTGGAGGATCCCGTGGACAGAGGAGCCTGGTGGGCGGTGGGCTTGGGGTCACAAAGAGCGGGACTTGACTCGGTGACTAACCGGCAACAATAACCGCAAAGGGGCAGGCTGCGGGGAAAGGGGGAGCCCGGGTGGTGGTGGCGGGGTAGGCCTGTTTAGAGATTATTTCTGCGCAAAGGTCCTGCCTTGCTGAGGGGAGTGCCCCCCAGCAGGGGAAATTCCCTAGAGGGCAGTGAACACGGTGTGTCAGCCATCCGACAAAGTGAAGAAAGGGGACCTTTTGGATTTAAGACGCTTCAACGATATTTGGAAGCGTGAACACACAATCGAACCACTGAATCAAACCTAAGCCATTTTTGTTTACAAGGGGATTGGAGCAGGGCAAGTGGGGGAGGATCCCAAGAGCATTTAAGTAGAGGATTTTCACAACATTAGTTTTGATGAACACAGGTGTTTGTGACAGAAGTGAATTCAGAGAATCCCCAGAGCCAAAAGCGTCACCAGAACAGGAACCTGGAGATCAGACAAGAGAGACATCTTTTTAAAGAAAAAAGCTGGCTGATTCTTTGTTACAAGTGAGCCTGTTAAGTGGGTTTCTTATAAAAGCATAAGAGAAACTTTAGATTAGGCTAAAATGGACCTGACCCTAATCTGAGCAGAAGAGCAGAGGTTTTTTAAAAAAAGAAACAAGCAAACATCGAGAGCGGGAACCAAGGTCCTGCCGGGCTTGGGCTTTGCCGGGGACTCGACCAGCGCTGGTCCTCGTCACCTGCCCCACGACCGTGGAAGGGACAGACTGAGGCCTGCGCCCTCTCCCTAGGCCCCCTGCAGCCTGCCTGCCTGGACAGGGCCCCCCAGCCTTAGAAGAGACTACCCACACCTTCCCAGTTTTGCTCTGAGAACTCCAGTGCTCCATGTTATGTGGGGAATTTGCAATCAAAATGCAATTTCCATAACAGCTAGCCTAAGCAGGCAGAAGGTGTTCTGGCCTCAAGGAAATGGGGAGGGCAGACAGTGAGATTGGTGGCCTGTCTGGTGGATGCCCTCCCAGAGGGGCCCTTAGCAGGGAAGACGCTAAGTCTGAACGGGGGCCTGAGCAATGAACCAGAGCAAAGAGTTACGATCTTACAAATGCAGCCGGTAACTGCTGAAGGGCTCTGAGCACATGGGTTAAAAAAGAAAAAAAAAAAGCAGTGTTAATCAACACCACGACGAGACGCCACTTCACACCCACTAGGACGCCTCTAATCAGAAAGACAGGCAATTGGAGCCCTTGGGAACGTAACGCTGCTGGGAACGTAGCGTCGCACAGAGTGGGGCTTTGGGAAACAGCTTGGCGGTTCCTCAAGAGGTTAACATAGAATGATTATATAACCCCCAGCTTCCACTCAAGAGAAATGAAGATGTACAGCCTCATAGAAACTTACACACGGATGTTCGCAGCAACGTGATTCGTCATAGTCAAAGTGGGGAAGCAGTCCCAGTGTCTATCAACGCATGAACAGACAGACAGAACCTGGTATCTTCTTCCAATAAAATAGTGTCAGACAGCGGCAAGAAATGGGGCCCTGATTACACACAGCGTGGGTGAGCCCTGAAGATGCTGTGCTGAGTGCAGGAAGCCCGTTCGCAAAGACCAGATGCTGAACGGTTGCACTGAATTCCACTTACATGGAGTGTCCAGAAATAGATCAGTCTATGGAGACAGAAAGATGGTCAGGGGAGCCTAGGACAGGCCTCAGGGGGTGACGGCCGTACAGGTTCTGGAGGGGACTGATGAAAACGCTCCAAAGCTGACTGCAGCGATGGTTACAACTCTCGGCATGTGAAAGCTACTGAACTGCATGCTTTAAATGGGTGACTGATGTGGCATGTGAATGAGACCTCAGTGAAGCTGTTGGGAAGCTGTTCTCGGAGCGTCTGGCTGAGAGAGGCGGCAGCTGCGGGTCCAAGCCCTGGTCTGCTCCCCACCTTGTGACTCGGGCTATCTGTGCCCTTTCCAGGCTTGATTCCGACCCCTGAGATGAGTGAGTCAGGGGGTTGTGGGGATCCAGCCTTTTTTCTAGCTTTACTGTTTCAAGAACCCCAGTTCTCATTAACCTACTTCCTCCACTAAAAATATTCGAGGCCCATCTCCAGCAGGCATGGCTGGGAGGCCTCTGAGCAGAAAGACTTGGACAGACCCTTCAGAGTCTGTTTCCCTTTTTAACTGCGGTATAATTGACACAGAACATTACATGTTTCAGGAGTCCCACACGATGATCTGATATTTGTATATATTACCAAATCATCACCATGATAAGTCCAGTTAACATCCTTCACCACACACACACATTTTTTTTCTGCAATGAGAACTTTGATGGTCTACTCTCTTAGTAACTTTCAAACATGCGGTGCAGGATTCTTAACTATCGTTTCCACATTGAAGGGAACACCCCCACGATTTATTTATTTTTTAACTGGAAGTTAGTATCTCTTGACCCTGTTCACCAATTTCACATCCTCCTCTCCCAAGCCTCCGGCAGCCACCGACCTGCACCTGTGAGTCTATGTCTACGAGTCTGTCTATGAGCTTGTTTGTTTTGTTTGAAGAGTCTGTGCATAGGTGAGATCTTATGGTATTAGTCTTTTTCTGACTGAATTCACTTAGCATGATGCCCTCAAGGTCCATCATGTCATTACACTGGCAAGACCTCATTCTTTTTCATGGCTGGTTAGATTCCATTGTATCTATGCCCCACACCTCTTTATCCGCTCACCCACCAGTGGATGCTGAGGTGTTCCCACGTCTTGGCTGTTGTTATTAATGCTGCTATGAACGTACACCTGCAGCTATTCTTTTGAGTTAGTGTTTCCATTTTCTGTGGATAAATAACCAGATGTGGGATTACTTAGTCATAAGGTAGCTCTAGTTTTAGTTTTTAGAGGACTCTCCATACGCTTTTTCACAGTGGCTGCAGGAATTTCACTCCCGCCAACAGTGCCAGAGGGCTCCCTTTTATCTCCTTTTATCGCCCACACCTGTTATCTCGTCTTTTGGTAAGAGCCATTCTGATAGGTGTGAGGTGACCTTCAGAGTTTTGTATAAAAATGTGAGCTTCCCAGAAAGGAAAGAAGCTTGAACTTCTTCAGCTACCACGGAACTTTCTCTCACACCTCATGGAGAGGGAACGGACACTGGATTCTGACAAGGAGGGGCCAAGGATGGTGACGAGGGCAGGTGACCCTCGGTGACCACGAGCTGACCCGCCGCCTCTGGCCTGCACCTCAGCCAGCCCACCTGAACGCAGCCCAGGGGCCTGCACGCTGACCCCCACAGACTTCAGGAAGGTCCCTGGAAATGCTGAATGCGAGCCCCTTTGGTTGTGTGTGGTCCAGTTCTCAGAGACTGGATGTTGCTACAGGTTTAGGGATTCCTGTTCTGTCACAGGTACCCCCGAACCCTTCGGTAGGAAGGGAGACGTGCCTTTTCTTTGATATTATTTTATAAAATAAAAGGGATAGTATAAAAAATTTGTAGAGCCTAGAAATTATAAAGGAAGAGAAAAAAAGCACACATAATTCTACAACCCGGAGGCTTTCCACCATGCTCAATATTTGAGTATATTTTCTTTTGACCTTTCGAATATATAGATATATAATATATATATATAAAGCTGGGTTTTTATGCGGTTTGGGGACTCTAGGCTTGACACACATTGCCATAGATCATGGCCAGCTATAATTCCACCAGAATGGTCTGGCTGCAAGCCTTCTGCAGCTGGAGAAGAAATGCCTGCTTTTCCTTCGAGAGCCACTGGCATCCTCAGCTGGAATGAGAAGGAGGTCCTGTGATTCTAAGTCATTCTTAACTTGGTATTTACAGTTGTCGTTTTGTTTAGTTGCTAAGTCGTGTCCAACTCTTTGAGACTCCGTGGACTGTAGCCCACCAGGCTCCTCTGTCCGTGGGATTTCCCAGGCAAGAATACTGGAGTGGGTTGCCATTCCCTTCTCCAGGGGACCTTCCAGACTCAGAGCTCGAACCTGCGTCTCCTGCAATGGCAGAAGGATTCTTGACCGCTGAGCCACCAGGGAAGCCCCAGTATTTAGAGTATGATACGTCAAACTTCGAGCAAGTTAACAGTTGTTTATGAAGTGCAGCTGCCTCTGGGTTGATTAATGGGATATGCTTTCCAGCTTCTAAAAAGAGAAAGGAGAGAAGGCATCTCTGGACTCGCAGGTCTGTGCTCGGACTCCACCTGCGGTCTGTCTTCGAAAGAGCGCTCACTGGGGAGCACAGCCACCCTACCCAGTTACCCGCACTGCCATGGGGTGCAGACTGCTCCCCCAATATTCCCTGAAAGCCTGTGAGGCAGCCAACAGTGTCCGCACATTCGGCGGCCGGTGGATTTTTATGGAGATTTCCACCCTCAGCTGCTCAGGGCGTAGACTGCTGTGCTGCCAGGAAATTGGCTTGGACTCCGTGGGGCAGACCCTTTGGAGGAAGCGGCCGGCTGCTCTGACACAGGAGGGGCGGGCACCACACGGACGGACAAAAGGAAGGAAATTCACAGCCTCGGCGAGCAGGGCGGGAAGCGATGGTGGGACGCGAAATGTCCTGTACCCAAGTGCCCCAAATCAAAAGACACTCAGAGTCTGTGTGCCTGAGCCTGTTGGCCACGTGGTCCCATCTCCTTCCTGAACCCACGAAATTCATCAGATCCAGAGCCCCAGTTTCCACCTCACAGGTTTTCGTGCAGAAAATCAACAAGAGGCTGGGAATAGACAAAAGAGACTCATGGCCTCTGATCTTATGTTGCTGGTTTCTGCCGCCTCACAGGGTCTGCTGGGGGTTCCTGGTTGAGGCACAGTCTTGTCCTTGCAGGGGAGCTCTGACCATCCGGAGGCTGCTGTCCGGATGAGCCTCGGGGAGCCCTGCCCATAATATCTCCATGAAGGGCTTTTCAACTGAGGTGGGAACACAGCTGGCAAGAAGCCCCGGGGCATGAGACACGGGGCCCTTGTCTCAGGCGGGGGCTCACCTGTCGGGTTTGCGGGAATATCCAAGATGGTTTTCAGAAGCTTCATGTCCTTGATGTTGTGTATATAAATGGACTCCTCCAGGCAGACCAGCAGCCTCTGAAATCACACGGACCATCGGTTACTGGGGATGGAGAAGCACCCGGTTCTCTGAACTCACCCCTCTGTCCCGTGGGTCCTAACTTGATTCTGAGCCTAAATTCGCAGGAATTGTGGCCATCAGTTTGAATATTACGTTACGGACCTGTGCCCACGTTTCCGTCACCATCCAGTGGACAGAAGCGCAAAGGATTTGGGGAAATTTCATTTAGAAATTGAGATTTCTTTCTTTTCGTCTTGTACTTTGCATGTTCAGTCACTAAGTCGTGTCTGAGTCTTTGTGACCCCAAGGACTGTAGCCTGCCAGGCTCCTCTCTCCATGGGATTCTCCAGGCCAGAATACTGGAGTGCCAGCCTCCAGTGGATCTTTCTGACCCAGGGATCGAACTCATGTCTCCTGCACCGCAGGCAGGTTCTTTCCCATCTGGGAAGGGGCTTTCGGCCTGGGGGCTCCTGCCTCCAGCAGCCTCTGCTCCCCACTCCTGCAGCCTCGGCTTCCTCCAGACCACTGCTTCTTAGGCCCCGATGAGCACCAAGCGTCCCGAGGCAAAGCCTGGAGACACTGGTTCACGGGTGTTTAACACCGACCCTGGGAGTGAGGACCACAGCTCCCAGTCTGATCCGTTCATCCCGGGAACGACGCTTGGGAAGGAAGGACCTAATATTACTCTGAGAAGCAGCAGGCTCTCCTTCTGAGAAAGCCTGATGTTCTCTTCTTCCATTAAGACTTTCCCCGCTCACAACTTCTCAGGAGACTGCCACTCGAACCAAGCAGGAAAATAAGACTGAAACACCTCTCTCAGTTTTATCTGAGGCTCTGCGACCACAGTGCTGGATGCCCAGAGGTGGAAAAGCAGATTCTCCCAGGGTCTCCAACTTGACGGCATATATTAGCGTTCCTCTGTAAAACGGACATGCCCCGACCTACCCAGCGCTTTGCCATTTTCCCGTGCTTACTACGGCTTGACTAGCGTGTTCTATGCTCCATTACTAACCAGCGGGCTTCCCTGGTGGTTCTGATGGTAAAGAATCCACCTCCAGTGCAGGAGACTGGGGTTCAATCCCTGGGTTGGGAAAATCTCCTGGAGGAGGGCATGGCAACCCTCTCCAGTATTCTTGCCTGGGAAATCCCATGGACAGAGGAGCCTGGAGGGCTGCAGTCCATGGGGTCAAAAAAAGACTTGGACGTCACTTAGAGAGTCAGACAAGGCTGAGCGACTTTCACTTGTTAACCACACAGTCTCCGTGGAACCCGGGGCCGGCCTCCAGCTCAGCTCACTCCCTGTCGCCCTTGGCTCCCATCTACTTTCCTAGGTTCTAGAAGAAAAGCTCCTTTTATCCTAAACAACTAGGAAACGATTTATAGAGCCTGCTCTCAGAAGCATCGATCCAGTCACTCCCCGTCTGCACAACGAGGGTCGCTCGAAACAGAGGGTCAAAGAAGCGTGGATGTTTGCAAACCCAGATGCGTCGGGGTTGCTGTCTTTACTCCGCAGAACACGCTTCCTCTGTTAGGGGATCAAGAGCCACTAAAAATGAAGAATCACAATTACACAGTTTTCTTCCTTTTTACCCAGATTTAGAGGAAGATGGGGGTTTTCTTTCCTCTTAACTCCCTGTACAAACCTTCGACTTTCCCCCCGTTTTTCAGAAAGGAGCTGCACTGCCTGAGGACCCAATGAAACAGACAAGCTGCCCCCTTCTTTCACATCCTCCGGGGGGCGGGGCGGGACCCTGGCCTGGCAGGGAACAGGCTGAGGCTGCCCCCCTAAACCAAAAGTGATGTCCCAAACCTGAACGTTGTTCTCAAATTTATCAGTTTTTTATTGATTTTGGCTCTTGTTAGAAAAACTCTTCTCTATACACAGGTTAAAGAGGAATTTTATTTATGCTTTCCTTTTTAAAAAAATCTTTAAAATTTTTTTTTTAAATTTTGTAACCAGTGGACTTCCCTGGTGGCTCAGTGATAAAGAATCTGCCTGCAATGCAGATGACCCAGGGATTGAAAGATCCCCTGGAGAAGGGAATGGCAGCCCACTCCAGTGTCCTTGCCTGGAGAATCCCATGGACAGAGGAGCCTGGAGGGCTACAGTCCGTGGGGTCACAGAGAGTCAGCCATGACTGAGCAACTAACACTCACTTATAGTCGATTAAGAAACAATGTTGTGATAGCATCAGGTGGACAGCAAAGGGACTCAGCCACACACACACGTCCTTTGCCCCCCAGACTCCCCTCCCGTCCAGGCTGCCACGTGACACTGAGCAGAAGCCTCTGTGCTGGAGAGCAAGACCGTGTTTGCTATCCGTTTTAAATAGAGCCGTGTCTATAGGTCTATTCCGAGCTCCCTAACTATCCTCTCCCCAACCCTTCCCCCCACCTCCCCGGCAACCGTAAGCTCGTTCTCTAAGTCTGCGAGTCTGTTTCTGCCAAATCAGAACATTTTTAAGAAAAGCAAACCCTGAAGACTTTTCAGACGTTTCAGATCATCGCTCAGCAGAAGAAACATTAAGGGAGCGAGCCCTGCTTGGCCCGAGGTCCGCTTGGCTTGGCCACGACAGCGCGAAGTTCTAGGGCGGGGGGTGTTCTTTAGGAGGTGGGGGAGGGGAGCTCGGAAGTTAATGAGTGTTTTATTAAGGAGAGGCTGGCAGCAAAGTTTAACAGCCTCATTTGCTGATGAAAATATTGGAGAGTGAGCAAGTGAGACCTTATACAAATAAGCATCGTGGATACTATCTGAGGGTTCTGATCTTGAAAGGACATTTGCCTGAACAGTTTTAAGATTTATACCCTGGCTATCAGCATATGCCAAGATAAAATGCTCTGCGAAGAAATTTAATGTGCAACCAGTAGGTATCAGAGACAGCACCGGAGCCAAAAATTGTGCTTAAAAGCCTTCAAGTAAAAAAAACAACAACTTTCAAACTGCCTTTCTCTCCCTTGCCAGGAACCCGGGTTTATCTTTTTTATCTCCTGCTACTCCTCACTTAAAACCCTCATATTCTATTTCTCAGGCCATTTTCTGCCACCCTGGCCTTCAGGAGATAGTCAGTCAGAGCAGTGGATCAGCCCAAAGAAACCCTCACTTCCTTCTCACAAACATAAGACAGAACTTTGTCTCATTTGTTAAAAGAAAAAAAATTAAGCACTTAATAGTTGAGGTACAAAGGGGAAAGCGATATCCTTGGTGAGGGCAATGGCCTCCAGCATCCTGGGGCCATGGAAGCGAATAGACCGGTCGGCCTCATCACAAAAAACCTGATTTATTTGTTTTCGTGTTTAATGGGCTTCCCCAGTGGCTCAGTGGGAAAGAATCCACCTGCCAATATAGGAAACCCAGGAGACGTGGGTTCAGTCCCTGGGTGGGGACGATCTGGAGGAGGAAATGGCAACCCACTGTGGTACTCTTGCCTGGAAAATTTCACGGAGAGAGGAGCCCGGCGGGCTGCAATCCATGGGGTCGCAGAGTCAGACATGCTAGCCAGCTAACAGACAGGTCTGCCTAGCCATCTAAAGCACTGGCTTGTTTGTTTATGTATCTATTAGGCGGCTGGAGACAGACAGTCACTGAGCATCTCCCTACCGAGCACTGTCCTTTTTGCCAGGCCTTACGACAGTTGGCAGAATGGGGACAGGCACTGCCCTCGTAGGATTTACTTATTTATTTTTAATTTTTTTGGGGGGGTGTGTTTCCTGCAGCATGTCAGATCCTTGTTCCCCTGCTAGGTATTGAACCCGTGCCCCTGGAGTTGGAACTGTAGAGTCCTAATCACTGGATCACCAGGGAAGTCCCCCTTATAAGATTTAAAATCTAATAATTCAAGGGAAACTTGACTAGTACCCCAAATGCTTATTTAACAGGAACTTGTAATTTGTAAAAGAATGTGCCTTGCACATTTGAGATAGCACTAAGGCTTTGTCTTTTCCAGCAAAGAAAGTGGGAGTGTTGGTGGTTCAGTCGTGTCCGACTCTCTGCAACCCCACGGACTACAGCCCCCCCCAGGCTCCTCTGTCCATGGGATTCTCCAGGCGAAAACACTGGAGTGGGTTGCCATCCCCTCCTCCAGGGGATCTTCCTGACTCAGGGATTGGACCCAGGTCTCCTGGACTGCAGGCAAATTCTTTACCGTCTGAGCCACCAGGAAAGCCCCTAACAAAGAAAACACCACCAGAAACATCTTCAAGGCGCCCTCCTGCCCTGGACTCGATTCCTGGCCCTCAGGAAAGGCCTTGCTCACGGCAAGGCTTCAGCACTCACCTGGAAGGGCCACACTTTCTCTGAAAGAACTTACTCTGGGAGGCATGGCCACCAGCCTGCAAGGACTGCCCCCATCTGGGCCCCAAAGCGGACAGGTGTCCCTCTGGTTTAAGGCCCCTGCAGGGGCTCACGAGATGGTTTCTGAGCCCAGCCTGTTCCGGGGGGGGGGGGGGGGGGGGGTGGGGACAGCGTTCACCCGGCCCGGCCAACGTTCAAGAAAGTGCAGCAGGCGGGAGGGCTGGGGAGGTCCGGCCACCGGGAGGAGCTCGTGGAGCAGACTCAGCCCGGGGCTGGGACTTAAACCCCGCAGAGCAGGTGCCTGCGGTCACGGTCACGCTCAAGCCCCTCCTCGGTTTTGGCGACCCGAGGGTGCCCGCCCCACCCCCGGAGCCCCCGCCCACCTGCCGGTTCAGCCTGATGGACAGGATGTTGCCGGAGTAGCTGTAGTTGCAGATCTCTGTGCCCTTCTTGAAGTGGTACACGTTCATCTGGCGCGGCTTCGTGTGGCTCACCACCACCACCAGGCTGCTGGAGAAGAGGCGCTCCACGATGTACACGTCGGGGGTGTCATCTGCAGGGCGGGGGGGGGGGGCGCAGACGTCAGCCCGCTGTCCACGGAGGGGGCGAGGGGAGGGCGGGGGGCGCAGACGTCAGGCCCCTGTTTGGGGGGGCGGGGGACACAGACGTCAGGCCCTGACCGGGGTGGGGGGAGGCAGGGGTAGAGGTGGGGGGGCGGCGCAGAGGTCGGAGCCCTGCCCTGGGCACCCTCCTGCCCACTGCTGGCCTCCTCGGGGCTCGCCTTCCTCAGCACCCACTTGCAATGACTTCCTTCTCTTGCACCCACAGTGAAGCTCTAGCCATTTCCCGAGTCCCCACACCCTTTAGGCGGTGGACAGGCAAGTGTTGTCCACCTGTGATCCGAGCACAAAGCTGCTCTCCCAGCCCCCCTGAGGCTGCAGCACTGGAGCCCCCTCCTCTCCAACCCTCCCTGCCCGGGGCCCTGCTGGCTCTGTAGAGCACATCTGGGAGGTTTGTCTTTGGTGGTTAGTCCCTCAGTCGTGTCTGACTCTTTGCGACCCAGTGGACTGTAGCCCGCCAGGCTCCTCTGTCTGTGGGATTCTCCAGGCAAGAATCCTGGAGCGGGTTTCCATTCCACCCTGGAGCTGGGATCCTCTCCAGAGGATCTTCCCCACCCAAGGGTCGAACCTGTGTCTCCAGCATTGGCAGGTGGGTTCTTTACCATTGCCACCAGGGAGGCCCCATCTGGGAGGGTTAGACCGTCTCAGTCTGTTCTCTCTTTTTTAGAAACTGTTTTAAATTTGGGTTTTACTTGGCCGCAGGAGGTCTTAGCCTGGGCTTGTGGGAATCTTAGTTCCCTGACCCGAATCCTCTGCATTAGAAGGTGGATTCTTAACCACTGGACCATCAGGGAAGTCCCTCTTTTTTAAACAACAGGTACGTTTGGCGTATTTATTTATTTTTTGGCCATGGGCCGTGTGGGATCTTAGCTCCCCCGCCAGGCATTGAACCCGAAGCTCCTGCATTGTGACTGGGTGTCCTAACCACTGAGTCACCGGGGAATTCCCTCACGCTACTCTTTCTCCTTGAGCGGTTTCCAAGGAGTGACAGCTCTGTTGGAAGTCTTTGCTTCCAGAATTCTTCAGGTCCCCGTTGCTAAGAGCTACAGGTACCTTAACAACGGGGGCAGGAGCAGTGAGCTCTGTGCCCACTCCCCGGCCTGCTGTGGCCCGACTCTCTCTGAGTCCCTTTCTTGTTGAGAATAGCCTGGACGTCTGTGTTGCGACCAGCACAGTCCTGCACCCAGGAGCGAGGCAAACCACTAACAGGAAGCCTCCTGAGCACCGTGGGGGGCCTCTGTGTCTTCCTGGGAACACTCTTTGCACACAGGCCTCTCCTGGGCTCCATCAAGCCCCACGGGGACAACGCAGGGCAGATACAGAGCATGGTCTTCCCCACAAGTTATAATAATGACAATAACATCTTACGAATAAACTAGGAGCCCAAGACATCATGTGCCAAGCTGCTTCCTTTCCAGGAAATCCAGAGTGATGGATTTCATCACTATGATGCTGGCAAAAATGGTGACTTTCCCCGAGACAACAAGAGAGTCACGTTTCTAAGCTGGACTTGTTTTTAATATTCGCTGGAAGTACCTCAATGTTTTTGATATGTACTCTGTGATTGGGGCAGTATTGCTTTATTAAAACCAAGAAGTGACTTCCAGGACTGAATTAATGTGACCAATATTCTATAGTGCCAACGAAAGGGCAGAAAAAAACAAAAACCTTCAGTCATTTTTTGCTTTGACAGTTGTAAAAACTGATGACTATGCATGTAAGTATACAAAAGTGTCGACAACACAGTGTCAAAGGCTTTCTTAATGTAAAAAGAAAAATGTTGCCTAAGCTAAAGAGTCGGACACGACTAAGCGACTGAACTGAACTGAAGCTATAGTCAAATCTCACTGGTGCTTTATGGTGGTTTTTTTCCTAAGCAAGTGGAAGCAGTGATTTATGTTTAAACCTGAAAAAATGCTGACTCTGTAGGTGTGACAGCTCGTGGGGTTGGAGGGGAACAGAGAGCTCAGGAGCCCGGCTGGGAGTCCCGCACGAGGACGTGATGCTCCGAGAGCCACACACACACTTACTGCTTCCGTGGACATGGTCCAGCTGCTCCACGGAGCTCAGGGAGAACAGCTTGTAACCGGCCTTGGTTCCGATGGCGAGGGACCTGTGAAGACACAGATGGCTCAGGAGTGACCGAGGTGCCGGGTCCAACGGATATGCCCGCGGACAGACACAGCCGTCCCTCGGGGCTCCCAGGGGGATAGGGAAACACAGTCTTGTGCGTGTGTGGTGTGTGCGTACGTGTGTGTGCTTGTGGCTCAGCTGGTAAAGAGTCTGCCTGTGATGCAGTAGACCTGGGTTTGATCTCTGCGTTGCGAAGATCCCCTGGGAAAGGGGAAGGCTGCCCACTCCAGTGTTCTGGAGAATTCCATGGACTAGCCTATGGGGTCGCAGAGAGTCGGACATGACCGAGTGACTTTCACTGACTTACTTAGTCGCTAAGTCGTCTCCAACTCCTTATGACCCCACGGACTGTAGCAGCCAGGCTCCTCTGTCCATGGGATTCTCCAGGCAAGAACACTGGAGTGGGCTGCCATGCCTTCCCAAGGGGATCTTCCCGACCCAGGGATCAAACCCAGGTCTCCCGCATTGCAGGTGGATTCTTTAGTGCTGAGCCAGTCCTACCTGGACCTAAAAATGAGCCCAACTCTCTCATTTAAAACAACTATATGAAAAGGCGAGCTTCGCTCTTCACAGGGGGGCACAGACTAAAATAAGCCGCTCACTGCTACAGGCCTGGATGCCCGAGGCTCTGGTTTCACTAGCCTGAGAAAGAGAAGGCCACATGATTTTCATGGGAAGTTTCTTTTCCCTTCCCAAACATTCATTCTTCCCTGGGATGACAGTAGACTGTTAGGCGGCAAGGTGGCCCCTTCTGCTGAGGGGCTAGCCTAGGGGAGGAGGGAGGTCAGAGGTTCGCCTCAGGCAGCAGTGGGCTCAGAGCTGGAGCTTGGCTCCCAGGACCGCTGCGCCTTATGGCCACAAGCAGCACCTGGAAGCGCTGGCCAGCAGCACCTTAAACCTTCAAAACATACCTACTCTGTAGCCAGCGCTGTTTTTAAAGCTTCTTCCTATAAAGATTTTTTAGGGAATGGCAACCGACCCCAGTTATTCTTGCCTGGAGAGTTCCATGGACAGAGGAGCCTGGCAGGCTACAGTCCATGGGGTCGCAGAGTCGGACGTGACTCAGTGACTACACTTTCACTTTCTTTCATGTGTGCATTTAGTTGCAAACTGAGGTTTCTGAAGTTTTCAAGTAAGGGGAGGAAAGTTGTAATTAAAGAGTCTTAAAATAGTAATCAAAAGATCTGGCAACTTAAAATCACTTTCAAACATATGCTCTGCTCCAGAAGAATTTTAAATATGGGAAATGGCACTGTGATCACTATTGTGCTTTTTTTAAAATTTATTTCGCTGCACCAGGTCTTGGTGGCTTGGCGGATCTTTAGTTGCAGCGTGTGGGATCTAGGTCCCTGACCAGGGATTGAACTGAGCCCCCTGCATTGCAAGCACTGAGTCTTAGCTGCTGGACCACCAGGCAAATCCCCCTACTGTATTTTAAACGGTTAATCAATGGTCACAGAAAACTCTGACTCAAGGAATTCAGATTAAAACTTTATTTTATTCATAAGACCTTTTTGCAGGGAAAAAAATATATTTTTCTCATCACTTCTCATGAAAATGGGATTTGGGACAAATACATATCACAAATGAAATGAGAAAAAATATACCCAAATTGTCTAGCACAGGGCCAAGCATGAAGTATGAGTGAAGCAGACTAGTAAAGCTTAATTGTCATTACTCCCTTATCTTGACATACTGGACCCCAAATTCGGCCTATACTTACAGCTTACACTCCTAAATGTATTCGGTAAGGGGTGTGACTTATTTTAAAATCCAATGTCATACCCTCTAAGGCTCAAAGCAACTGACTGTGACAAAAAGTTTTATTTATAGGTGAGACAGAGCTGTCCAGCAGAGCCTTCATCCAAGAAAACGGAACTGACCGTAGAGACGAAGGAAATTAACTTCCCGAGCACCCTAGGGTTTTGAAAATAACATGCTTTTCCAACTGCTATAGAGAGCTGGGACTCACCTAGAGTAAAAATTAACACCCTTAAAAACAGCTAATAAAGAGTGCTGCAAAGCCGAATTGAGAACACTTCCTGCTAAGAAGCGAAATAACTCTCCTCCTTAACCCACTCTCCTCCTGAAGCTGAGCTCAATTGGGAAGGCAAACACCCAGGCGTTTCAACAGCCACCCTCTCTTGCAAAATGTTTCTTACAAAACATCAGAATGGTATCTAGACTATCATTTTTGTAAACTGTTGGTCTCAAACCATGAGGAAACAATTCAGTGAGTCATAAGTGGCTTAAAAGGAAAAAAGAAAAGAAAAGAAAAGAAATACAAATTCCAGAAGGTAGCCCACAAAGGAAGGGTAAATACCTGTGAATTGCTTTTCAGTGATATTATATATATAATATTGGAGAAGGAAATGGCAACCCACTCCAGTATTCTTGCCCGGGCAATCCCATGGACCGAGGAGCCTGGTGGGTCCATGGGGTCAAAAAGGGTCAGGGGACACCACTGAGCGACTAAAAAACAATGTATATTATAAATATATCTGTGTGTGCATATAGATAGATAGATACATATTGGGTAATGTTGTAACCTGTATTTCTTTTTGTGGGCTGTGGTCAAGGAAAGCTTGAAAGTCACTCATGGAACCAAACTGTCTGGCCACCAGCTTACATGGTTACACATACAGTTTTTTTTGAACAAAGGCATATTGTTTGGCAAGGGGTGTTTTTAAAGAGAAGACAAAGGGCATGGAAGGCCAGGGTTGCTTATGGCACATGACGGCCTTAATGACATCGCTGAATGTTCAGTATTAGCACAGTCCGGGCACAGATGGCCAGCACACCTGCCTGAAGGCGAGTCCACGAAGCAGCCCCACAGAAACTGGAACAGCAGGAAATGGGGGGCTAGGACCGGCCATCGCTGCCTGATGCTGTGTGGCACATTCCAAAGAGGTTATTCCATATGGTCCCCGGGACGTCTAACAATCCCACGAAAGGAGGAAAGGGAGCAGCCTTCTGCTTCTAAGGGACTGGCTCCTCCAGATGTCTCAAACACAGTCCAGCAACCCCTGGCTCACTGGCCAAAGTCCGAATGTGAACATCAAGGCGAGACACTCAAAATCCACTCAAGAAGCAAGAGGGCAGCCTGGGCTGGGGACAGCGTTCCTGGACTCCCAGGAGGAGTTCCGTCTGGCCGAGTGGGCTTCCTGAAGACGCACTGGGGGCAATGGGAAGGTTCCTGATAACCCGGCCGGCAGGCAGGCGCCCAGGCTGGGCTGGGCTGGGATCAGGCTGGACTGGCTTCGGGGATAGGTTGCCTCCTGGTCGTTGGCCCTGCCCAGATGCCACGTTGAGATGCTCAAGGACAAATGGGAAAGTTTTTCCTGAACTCCCATCTTCCTGGGCCCTAGCTATCTGTCTCGCCCGGGGTCAACTTGCAACTTCCCTGTCTGCTCCCCTCTCCTTTGTCTTGACCACCAACCCCTCCTGCCCAGACCCTCGCTTTGGTCACTCCCCGGCTCCCCAGCTTCCCCAAGCCTCCTTCTGCCCTCTCCCTGGGCTCTGTCCCCCCTTCTCCCGGCCGGCCCCTCCTGGCTCCCTGCCGGCAGGGGGACGGGGGCGCTCAGCCCCGAGCCGGAGGAGGGGCGGCCGGAGGACCCGCACCGGCCCAGGCCGCGCCGGCCGTCACGCCCAGGCCCCCGGGGCGCAGGCCTGCGCCCGCTGTCCAAGTCGCCGACTGCACGACAACCCTGATCGCGACTTTTCTCCCCCAGCTCCTGGCGGGGCAGGAGGCCCGGCTTACGTGCAGTCCTGGTTGAAGGAGAAGCAGCTGAGCGCCGCTTCCGTCCCGCCCGGGGCGCCTTCCGCGCCCTCGGCCTCCATCGGGGGCTCGACCCGGGAAGCCGCGGCTCCGATCGGGCGACAGCCACCTCAGCAGCCCGCTGGCGCCGGCCCCGCGGGCCGGTCTCCGGCCCGGCACCGCCCCTCCCCGCCAGGCCCCGCCCCGCCAGGCCTCGGCCGGGCCGCCTCATCCCGGCCCGGGCCTGCCAGGCCACGCCCCTTCCCCGCCCACCCGGGCGACCCTACCCCAGCCCGGGCCCACCCAGGCCCCGCCCCGGGCCCGCCAGGCCCCGCCTCCGCCCCGTCAGGCCCCACCTCCGCCCCGGCCTGGCAGGGCCGCCTCATCCCCGCCCGGCCAGCCAGGCCCCGCCCCGTCCCTCCAGGCCCCGCCCCGGCCCTCCGGCCGGACCAGCTGACTCAGCCATCGAGAGGGCGGGGTCCCACCGCCGGCCTCCATTGGTGAAGAGCCCACAGCGCGGCTCACAATTAGCCAACGGGCGACGGCGGTGGGCGGACCCACTCCGCTGGCGACCCGCCCCCAGCTCCGAAGCACGGCTTGCCATTGGGTGGAGGAGAGTGACGCAACGGCTGCAGGCCACGTGGTGGTGTTTTCATTGCGGGGGCGGCGGGGCGGAGCGAGGGAAGGGAGAGACCCGGCAGGTGGGCCCGGCCTGCGGGGTGAGTCCAGTACGCCGTCTGCGTCGCGGTCGCGGCGAAGCAGACGGGCCGGTGCGCCGGCCTCGCCCCACCCGACGCCCCGGCTATTAAACTGACAGTTTAGGGGCGCGCGTTGGACGCTAAGGCCCCACCCTCTTCTGGAGTCTTCGAGCTGCTTGGAAACTGTCTAGCAAGGGTGCTGAGGCCGGACAGATAAGGGGCTGTCTCATCCCTTGTCCCGCCGTTACAACTCTTACCGCAGGTTCAGAGCTATGTTAACAATGAACTTTATCTCGTTGAATTCTTATAAGTTTGTGAAGAAGGTATGATTATGCCCAGTTTAGAGAGACTGTAACAGAAGCAGAGAACTGCTACACAGTTCTGTCTGAAATAACACAGTAAATGGTAAAATGTGGAGTTGCCTGATTTCAAGACCCGTACACCAAACGACTCTGCTAGACACTATTTGGCAAAACCTGTCTGAACTGTAGCTGAAAAAAAAACCCGGAAGAAAATGTGTGTAGCATAGTATTTTTAATGAAAGGGATGGAGTTTTGTAGACAGCACAGTAAAAACTCAGGTAATTGGAGGTGAGTCCTGACGAAGGGTCCCTTTTCCCAACCTAAATACATGTTGCCATCGAATTACCAACACAGCTTATGAATCAGCAGGTCTGCTAGTTTTAGCTTCATATAATTACTGATCAATTTTTTAATTCAGGCTTTTCCAGTTTTGAGATGAAATGGTATTTTATTGTTGTCTTGCCACAGCATTCAAACTGGCATGGTTCAATTTTTCTATTATGTGGCAAAGCTATATATATATATATATATATATATAGTTTTTGAAACAGTGAACAAAGCGGCTTCTTCTCTTAAGCTTTTCTGGTTGACTTTTGGTTTTGTTTTTCTGAAATGCAAATGTAACAGTTTCTTCTTTCACTGCTATTATTCTTTCTCTCAGCTGATGTAAAAATAGCTCAGCTCATAGATGGCCAGATGTTGATTGCTCTTTAGTTGAATGTGAGGTGTTGTGTAAATTGTTGTAAGGGAGGCAGCTGCTGCTTGGATGGTTTAACTGAATCGTCCTTGTAACCTCTCAGCTCAGAGCTGATTTCCGGCTCACGTCCCAGCTCAGGCAAATGCTGCAGCCCTTTTTGTTCTATTTAGAAACCAAAAAATATGGCATGCTAGGTGTAAGGTTGTTGGGAGAATCACATAATGTGCCCAGGAGGTTTTTAAAGTCTCATTATTGCCAAGAATTTGGACTTGATGGAGTAGAGATGGGAGCTGGTGTTAGTTTTTGAGCAGGAGTGTTTCATGATAAAAGCAGTGTTTTACGCAGATAAACTGGGCCAGGGTGTGAAAAATAGATTAGAAAGGGGAAAAGCCTAGACTAAGGTGAAATTTTAGGAGTGAAAGAAGTGAGAAAGTGGGCTCTAGGATGGGGGCAAGGTTAGGACAAACCCAAGAGGTGTTTTTTCCTGTAATATATTTGACATAAAACATTGTCTAAATTTAAGGTTTACAACATATTGTAAGGTTTGCAACGTGTTGATTTCATACATTTATGTAACGTAATATGACTGCCATTGTAGATATAATTAGCCCCTCATCACGTCACACTAAGGGCTATTTGGAAGCAGTGCTATCCAATAGAAAGAAATGAGAGCCACAGGTGTGAACCCCAAATGTAATTTAAAATTTTAGAGACATATGCCTTTAAAATTTTTTGAAACCCCACCTTGTTAAAAAGGGTAAAGAAAAATGGGCAAGTTAGTTTTAATAATATTTAACCCTTTAAATGTTATTAAATTTAACCCAGTATGTCAAAAAGATCATTTTAGTAAGTAACCCACGTAAAATTGTTGATCAGTCAGTTAAATTATTGATCAGTCAGTTTAGATTGTCGTTTTTTAGCATAAATATTTAAAATCCCATGTTTCTGGGACCTCCCAGGTGGTCTGGCGGCTAAGACTCTGAGATCCCAGGGCAGGGTGCCCAGGTTTGTTCCCTGGTTGGGGAACTAGATCTCAACTAAGATCCAGCGCAGCCAAATATATAAATTAATAAATATTAAAAATAAACTAGCAATTTAAAAAAAAATCCTGTGTGTCCTTTTCACTTCCTGCATATCTCAGTTCACAGTAGCTACGTTTTAGGTGCTGTCTCATTGTCCAGGGGACTTTTGAGAGCCTAAGCTTCAGGGCCCAATGGCTGATGGGGACGTGGGGGTAGTTGGGAAGAAGAGGGAAGATTTAAAGCCATTTCCGTGGGAACCCACTCCAGTATTCTTGCCTGGAGGATCCCATGGGCGGAGGAGCCTGGTGGGCTACAGTCCATGGGGTTGCAAGAGTAGGACACGACTGAGCGACTAAACCACCAACCTCCGCCGTGGTCAGGAGGCCCACTCTGCCTCCTTCAGCAGCCAGACGTCCGGCAGGTGTTTAGGAAGATGCGTTCAGTTTCAGACCCGTTGGGGAGGTAGACTGGATGCTCATCAGAATCAAGGCTCCGATCTAGAGATGCGGACAGAGAAGAAAACTGCTCCCCTTCCCGGCTCCACGTTTTCTTGCGGCTGGTCTGCCTTATCTGTTTCCTACCGGGTCACCACCCGCCAGGTACCACGTGGGCATAACATCCCAGGGCGGCCTCATCTGTTTTATTTTTCCCAAGACACTACAGAAATCTGTATCTTACGTCAAGGTATATAGAAATATTTGTTTATAGAAACCTGTATTTTTATGTAAAAATTTTTAATGCTGACAATGAATTCTTCTTTTTGAAAAACACTCTGTGAGCCAAACTCAGTGCGTCCGCTGGCTGGATGTGGCCTGTGGACAGCCAGCTTGTGACTTCTGTGAGAGACAGAAGGTGCCACTTTGAGAGGTTCCACCCTCAAATTAAAAAAAAAAATCCCAGAAACCCATTTGGATAAAAAGCCAAGGGAAAGATTATAAATAAATTCAGAGGTGCTGAATTCATCTGCTGTCAGGCTGTTTTGGTTTTTTCAAGTTCTAGTTCTTGTGTGGTTTCTGTGTGAGTGGAAGCTCCTGATTTAGATACTGACTTACGGCATCTTTTTTTTTAAAGAATTATTCTTTGATGTGGACCACTTTTAAAGTCTTTACCGAATTTGTTACAGTATTGTTTCTGTTTTGTGTTTTGGCTTTTTGGCCGTGAGGTGTGTGGGGTCTCAGCTCCCAGACCATGGACGGAACCTGCAATCTTTGCGTTGAAAGGTCTCCTCTTAACCTCGAGACCACCAGGGATGTCCTCGGTTAGTTCTCAAGGTTAGTATGGCAGGTTAGTCCTTCCATACTCTTGGAACAGAGTTCTCAAAGCCAAGTAACAGAAGCAAAGGAATACTGGAGGAGAGGGAGGGAGAGAACACACAGTTTACTGAAATGGGAACAGGAGTCTGACCTTTTCTCTTTTTTCTCCAATTAGAACTCCTACGGTCCATCTTTTCCCAGACAAAATATCCATTCTCTCTAGGGAAACACACCTCAGCAGAAGATTGGGAGGACCAAGCCAGGGTCTGAAAATCTAACATCCTTGGTAAGATAAAATTGCAGGCCGCAGTTCAGCAAATGGGACTTCCTATTTGTGTAACAACCAGGTTGTAATTGAAAGATGCTGACCAGGGCGTGCACAGGCCATTAACAGAGGAAGCTGGAAATGAGACATCCTGTCTGATGCAACCGTCCGGACACCCAATATGGTTGACCGTGACACCCAACTGCCTATAATTAGAGTGATTACTAGGTGAGTAAGTACCACTCCTGGCTGCTGCTGCTTTTTATAAAATCCATTCTATTTTTATAAAATCATGTCACGGGAACCGATCTCCCTTTTCTCTTCTGGTTGAAGTGTTTCGACACTCGGAATGAGAGCTGGGAAAGAATAGACCCGCGATGGATAAATTTACGTGGTAGTCTGTGGTTAAAGGGGAGAGGAGGAGCCCTGAGAGCAGGTAAGCCTTGGGGGGTGAGGAAAGGGCAGGGTGACGGCAGTGCGGAAGGAGCTCAGGAAGTCAGCCCCACAGCTCTCAATAGGGGAGGACGCGCTGGAATATAGGGTGACTTCTGGGAAAGGAGATGGTCCCATAGGCTTGGCCATCAGGAAGTCCCCAGTCAGGGCAAAACTGGACTTTTGTGTTACTCAACGTGGGCCCCATCTGTGTGCGAGAGCGTGGCTGCAGTGAGTGAATAGACCCTGGGATGTGCCTTTGTTCCCCAAATGGAACCATTATTTCTGGTTTTATTGGTTACATAAAGGGACAACAAGGGGCAAAAATCTAACAACCTATCTAATAATCCTTGATGTGTATATTTCCTCTCGAGGGAAAGAAACAATGATACGTCACTGAAGAAGGGGTATCTTTGTTTTCACCTCCCTCCCTAATCTGCCATATTTTGGCTTCCAGAACTGTCTTCCTAAAACACCAAAACATATCACAGGTTCTCCATAAATAGTTTCTGATCAGCTGGCATTCATGAAGTCAGCAGCTTTCTATGCCTGTGTTTACAGACAAGCCTTGAGCTAATGGTCTATCATTCAAGACAATGCAGGGAGCTTCAGTCATGGAGTTTCTGTTCGCTGGGACCTCTGAAGACCAGCCGGATTACAGACTTGGGTTCATCAGATCAGCCAGTCACCCAGACTTAAGTGTTAGCATACGGATATAGGTGGTATCTGCAAATGGAAAAGAAAGCTTTATAGAAAACTTGGCTCGAAGCATCTCAGTAAATGCCCATGACACCCCTCCTGTCCAGGGGTTTACCTGCGTCGTGCAGCTGCGTAAACCAGGTGGGGAGATGCTGGGTCAACCTCTCGGGGTCTGGGGGCAGGTTGTGATGGAGACGTTCACTCGGTCAGACTTGTTCGCTCCGTTTCACCGTGCCTCTCACGCGGCCACGACTTGAGGCCAGAACCAGAGTTGGAGTCCAGACCCCTCAGCCGTTCTCTAGAGAGCCAGGGTAGAGAGAGAAAGGCAGGCCTGTGCCCCGAAGGCCAGAGGTCAGGTTCAAAGGGGAGGCATGGGGCTCTGCTGCTTCTGTGAAAGGCTCACAGCTTTGCTTACCTTCGCTGGGTTATCACTCGAAGAACAGCTGGCCCTCCGTATCTGTGGATTCTGCATTCATGAATTCAACCATACTTTGATCGAAAATCTCAAATAAGTGAATTCCAGTTCTAAAAGGCAAACTTGGAATCTGCCATGCCAGTAAATGTTTACGTAGCACTCACGCCTTATCGAGCTTCCCTGGGGGCGCAGACGGTGAAACATTCCCCTGCAGTACAAGAGACCCAGGTTCGATCCCTGGGTCGGGAAGGTCCCCTGGAGAAGGAAATGGCAGCCCACTCCAGCATTCTCACCTGGAAAATCCCATGGGCGGAGGAGCCTAGTGGGCGAGGTCTACGGGGTTGCAGAGAGTCAGGCGTGACTCTGCGTGTCTGACGCTAACACTGCATTGTATTAGGTGTTACAAGTGATGCAGAGATGGTTTAAAGTATGTGGGAGGTGTGCCTAGGTTGTGTGCAAATACCGTGCTGTTTTATGTAAAAGATTTGATTTTTTTCCTGCCTTGCACAGAATGTGGGATCTTAGTTCCCCAACCAGGGTTGGAATCTGTGCCCTCAGCAGGGGAAGCGTGGAGTCTTACCCACTAGGCCGCCAGTGAAGTCCCTAAGGAATTCATTTTTATATGGGGAAAAGTGAAGTCGCTCAGTCGTGTCCAACTCTTTGTAACCCCGTGGACTGTAGCCCACCAGGCTCCTCCGTCCATGGGATTCTCCAGGTAAGAATACTAGAGCAAGTTGCCATTTCCTTCTCTGGGGATCATCCCGACCCAGGGATCGAACCCAGGTCTCCTGCATGGCAGGCAGACGCTTTAACCTCTGAGCCACCAGGGAAGCTTGATATGGGGAAGGTTCCTGGAACCAGTTCCTGGGGGCACCCGGGGTCGGTTGCACTAAAAACATCTTTTGTTCCCATCAAAGGGTTAATCTGCGCTCTGTGGTGGGCGTGGCTAGTTGATAAGTGATGCGATGGCACTCTGGGTTTCTCCCTGGTCTGGAGACATGGCCTAGGGAGTGGTCACCGTTCCCTGGAATTCATCCTCTCCAAGAAGGTGATTTCAGAAGTCAGGACTCTAGGACGACAGAGTCCAACAATGCCTGGTGAACGGCGCCATCTAGTGGTCTGAAGTATTCCATTCCAGGCTGGTGGCTGGATTTTGAAGGAAAGACTGACTTGAGTGAGAACTGGAGACTTGATTCTAAAGCTTTGGAGGAAGAGTCCCCGAGGTTCTCCCCAGACCTCTTCACAGGGTGTGCATTGAAAACGTGGGCTTCACTCCCCACTCCCTCTGTTGGGAGGGGTTTGCCTAGTCACTCACTTGACAAATTTGTATCCTGTGCCTGCCTGTATCACCCGCCACAGTTCCAGCCCTGGGGACGCCCCACGGGGCAAAGTGTTTAAAAATCCCTGACCGAAGGTCTAAACAGACATTTCTCCAAGAGAGACTCACAGGTGGCCAACAGGAACGTGAAAAGACACTGCACGTTGCTAACCATTAATATTAGAGAAATGCTAATTGGAACTACAATGAAGTATTACCTCACACTGGTCAGAATGACCATCATTGAAAAGTCCACAAACCATAAGTGCTGGAGAGGGTGCAGGGAAAAGGACCCTCCTGCACTGTTGGTGGGAATGTAAATTGGTACAGCCACTATGGAAACGGTATGGAAGTTCCTTAAAAAACTAAAAATAAGACTACCATATGACCCAGCAATCTCACTCCTGGGCATATATTTGGAGAAAACTATACTTTGAAAAGATACATGTACCCCGATGTTCATTGCAGAACTATTTATAATAGCCAAAACATGGTAAGTAAGTGAAGTCACTCACTTGTGTCCGACTCTTTGCAACCCCATGGACTGTAGCGCACCAGGCTTCTCTGTCCCTGGGATTCTCCAGGCAAGAATACTGGAGTGGGTTGCCATTTCCTTCTCCAAGACGTGGAAGCAACCTAAATGTCCATCAACAGGTGAATTGACAAAGACGTGGTACATGTACACAGTGGAAAGGGTGGAATGATGCCGTTTGCGGCACCATGGATGGATTTAGAGGTTATTATACTAAGTGAAGCGAGTCAGGCAGAGAAAGACAGCTGTCGTGGGACATCACTTAGGTGTGGAATCTTAAGAGTGATACAGTGATCTTATTCACAAAGCGGAAGCTGACTCACAGACATAGAAACAAACGTCACCAAAGGAGAAAGGGAGTAGGAGGGACGAGACAGGAGCCTGAGGTTAACAGATGCGCACTGCTACACGGAACAGAGATGACAGGCCAAGACCCACTGCGGGCCTCCCCGAGAGCTCCGCTGGTAAAGAAGCCGCCTGCAACGCGGGAGACCTGGGTTCGATCCCTGGGTTGGGAAGATCCCCTGGAGAAGGGAAAGGCTACCCACTCCAGTATTCTAGCCTGGAGAATTCCACGGACTGTATAGTCCATGGGGTCACAAAGAGTCGGACACGACTGAGCAACTTTCTCTTTCAAAGTTCTACTGTACAGCACAGGAAACTCCACTCGATATTCTGTAATAACCTAGATGGAAAAAGAACGCAGAAAAGAGCAGGTGTAAGTACCTGTAGAACCGAATCACTTTGCTACACACCCGAAGAGAATACAAGATTGTAAATCAAGTGCCCGGGAGAAGTGAAGTCGCTCAGTCCAAGCATTCAAGTGAAGTGAAGTCGCTCAGTCGTCTCCGACTCTTTGCGACCCCATGGACGCAGCCCACCAGGCTCCTCCGCCCCTGGGATTCTCCAGGCAAGAGTACCAGGTCTCCCGCATTGCAGGCAGACGCTTTAACCTCTGAGCCACCAGGGAAGCTCAAATCAAATATACTCCAATATAAAATAAAAATTAAATTTAAAAATAATAAAAAAGTGCATGCTCACATAGGCAGAAAGACCGTAAAGAAAAAATAATAATAATAAAAAAATAAAGTGGAGAGTAACTTAGATGTAATGAGTGCTCAGAAGAAAAATTAAGCAATGACCAGGGCGTTTGGAGGCGTCGGGGGAGGTGGGTTTCATGGAGCGAAAACAGGGAGGCCCTCGTGGAAGGTTCCATTTGCAAAAGGCCTGAAGGAGGGGAGGGGATGGTTTTCTGCAGCCACGTGGGGAAAAGCATTCTGGGAAGAAGGAACGGAAGTGCTTGTGAAACGCGAGGAGGCTCGGTGGGGAGAGCAGAGAGGGGTGGGCACAGAGTGGAGAGGAAGAGCGGTCAGAGTGGAGATGACCTCGGGGAGGGGAGAAGCCCCGGCGGCTCCCGCTTCTGCTGGAGCAGAATCAGGCGTCTGTGCTGACCCCGATGGGGGTGTCTTGGGAGATTTGAGTCTGTAAAAAACTCCTGGAAGCCCAGTATTGTGTTTATTTAACACTGTGTCACAGGCTTATTCAGATCTCCTTTCCCCTCCCCCTGCCCAACACCGACTAACTTCTTGTGGCGCTCGAGAAAATAACAAGTCAGCCCTGGTAAGAAGGCTCTGGTGTTCCCGACAGTCACAGAGGCGTGGTCACAGCGCAGCCGCACAATGGCCGGGACTGACCCACGCCTCCTTATCACCAGCTTTGCTCCCCAGGCTCTCTCTGTTCCTCCCGCCCCCGGACAAGGATCCCTGGGACACCCGATGGTTAGACCACCCCACTTCAGGACCACCTCCAACTCTGGCTGATTCCAGTTGCCCCTGCCCTCCCTGCCTTAGAATAAATCAGCACAGACCCAAGTCCTACAAAACCCCCTCCCCACACAGCCTCTTCCTGAGACTCCCCGTCGGTGTGCACACCCCCTTGTAACCAGTTTTGTTGGTTACAAAACCGACACTGACTTTGTGAGCCTGGTGGTCTTTTCCTCGAACTGGGGTCAGGCCTCAGTGTTGTGTGCACTCAGGCCGAAGAAGAGCTGGATGAAACGACCATTTCCTGCTCTTGCTGTTCAGTTGCTCAGTCATGTCCGACTCCTCGTGACCTCACAGACTGCATCGCGCCAGGCTTCCCTGTCCTTCACCATCACCCGGAGCTTGCTCAAACTCATGTCCATCGACTTGGTGATGCCATCCAACCATCTCATCCTCTGTCATCCCCTTCTCCTTCTGCCTTCAATCTTTCCCAATATCAGGGTCTTTTTTAGTGCGTCAGCTCTTTGCATCAGGTGACCAAAGTATTGGAGCTTCAGCTTCAGCATCAGTCCTTCTAGTGAATATTCAGGACTGATTTCTTTTAGGATTGACTGGTTTGATCCCCTTGTAGTCCAAGGGACTCTGAAGAGTCTTCTCCAGCAACACAGTTCAAAAGCATTAATTCTTCGGCCCTCAGCCTTCTTTATGGTCCAACTCTCACACCCATACAAGACTAATGGAAAAACCATAGCTTTGACTAGATGGACCTTTGTTGGCAAAGTAATGTCTCTGCTTTTCAACATGCTCTCTAGGTTGGTCATAGCTTTTCTTCCAAAGAGCAAGAGTCTTTTAATTTCACCATCTGCAGTGATTTTGAAGCCCCAAAAAATAAAGTCTGACACTGTTTCCCCATCCATTTGCCATGAATGCCATAATTTTCATTTTTTGAATGCTGAGTTTTAAGCCAACTTTTTCACTTTCATCAAGAGGCTCTTTAGCAGGGAGAAAATCAAGGCTCTTCTTCACTTTCTGCCATAAGGGTGGTGTCATCTGCATATCTGAGGTTATTGATATTTCTCCCAGCAATCTTAATTCCAGCTTGTTCTTCCTCCAGCCCAGCATTTCTCATGATGTACTCTGCATATAAGTTAAATAAGCAGGGTGACAATATACAGCCTTGACGTACTCCTTCCAATTTTGAATCAGTCAGTTGTTCAGTGTCCAGTTCTAACTGTTGCTTCTTGACATGCATACAGGTTTTGCAGGAGGTAGGTAAGGTGGTCTGGTATTCCCATCTCTTTAAGAAGTTTCCACAGTTTGTTGTGATCCACACGGTCAAAGGCTTTTGCATAGTCAATGAAGCAGAAGTAGGTATTTTCTTGGAATTCCCTTGCTTTCTGTGATCCAATAGACGTTGGCGATTTGATCTCTGGTTCCTACTGTACTCCCTGTTGCACAGTTCCTCAAGTCTAAAGCTGAGGCATTGCATCCCACTCAAGTGTCTGGTGTACCCATTGGAGAGGGCTTCCCAGTGGCTCAGATGGCAAAGAATAAGCCTGCAGTGTGGGAGACCTGGGTCCAATCCCTGGGTTGGGAAGATCCCCTGGAGGAGGGCATGGCTACCCACTCCAGTTTTCTTGCCTGGAGAATCCCGTGGACAGAGGAGCCTGGCAGGCTACAATGGAGGAGCAGAGGGTACAGAGGAGTCCATGGGGTAACAAAAATCGACTGGAGTGACTTAGCGTGCATGCGTGCAAACGTTAGTAGCCTCTGGTGACCAGCGCTGGGTGAGACTGCAGTTTGGGTGGATGCGTCTGGATCCACCCCAGAGTGCGAGATCCTGCTGACCCTGAACAGGGAATAATTCTTCTACTTTCTCGGTGTCACAATGGTCTGGGCCCCCAGGCTGCTTTGGCACGACCACGTGGATGATGGTAACTCACCAAGTGGCAGTTTCCACGGGTTTCCATTGCCCTCACTGATCAGATCTGCGGGCTGCAGAAACATGTGGCCAAGATCTCCTGATAAATCACAGTCCTCCGCCCGCCAAATGCTCAGCGCTTAGATAAGCCGCTGCTGTAAGGCCCTGTGGGCGGGAAGAGGCCGGCCTCACTGATCACGTCCTTTTACCCGGCTGGTCTGCGGGGACGTTCGGCATGGAATTGTTCTGGTGTTGGGAGAACGGGACAGAGCAGCGCTGTGACTCTGCCTGTGGACCTGCTCCAGAAGAGCGAGCAGGGGGCTGGGGGCTCGGGGGGGCTGTTCCTGGCTCTCCTGGCGGCCTCAGGCTAGTTCCTCTTGAGCTGATTTTCCACGACCAGAGACTCTGCCGCCCTTCTAGCTCTGCTGGTGCATCTTAGCGGCTTGCTTCCTCCCCGTCTCTGTCAATCTTGGACGCTTCTGATTTGTGAAAATTTCAGCTTGTTCTTGCTTTGCAGATATTCTCGCTATTCCATTTGATATTTCTGTAAGAGGCCCTTTTTGGTTTCATCTTCATCTTTCCTTGGGAATGCAATCTCCTGTATTCTCACGTCTCTTCTTCTCAAGGCCTTCACGTCTCTTCTGGGCCATGCTCTGGGCTACAAAGCTTTGTGTCATAATAGAAATTCGTTCCGCTTCAACACACCGGCTCAGAGGTGAATCCACGGGGCCGCGTCGAGGGATCAGTATCTGAGCAGATCCTGGGCTGCCATCTCTGGCCTGTTCGTTTCATTCTGGTCCTTTATTCTCTAGCTAACTTCTGATGCACCGCTGGTCCTCTAGATATGCTGGGACAGGATCTTCAGATAAGCCTGGCTGTGCGATCCCAGCTCTGGCTCAGCCTAGGATCTCCGCTCTGCAGGTTGCTATGTTAGGACGAAATGTGGTACCAATCACAGCTGATACGGGAGGAGAAATTGCATTGGGAACCAGAGCCTTTGGTTCCTTTGAACCAAAGATGCGGGTGACATCAAAGAGGGAACGTCTCAGTGGCAACTGATACCTGTGTCCCGGGCACGGAATAGATTTATGGGATTGAGAGAGAAAGACAGAAAGAGAGAGACAGGGTTGGGGGAGGGAGGGAGAGAGAGAGCGAGAACCGGATCAACGGCAGAGAGGAAGTAGCTGAAGCCATGAGACCAGGTAACCTGTGATGGAAAACAGGCCAGGGGCCGGAGAACTGGGATGCAACGTCCTGGTTTGATGTCCGGACTGTTCCTTTAATTTTAGTTACACTGTCGGAAGGGAAGCTGGCTTGTGTGTTTAGCCGGCTGTGGCAGCTCTAAGTCACACATTGCTGACGAGTGAGAGCCTCCCTTATAAATGGAAACAGGAACTGCCCGACGCTCATCAGCTGAAACGAAGTGCCCAGGTTTATTTTGGTGCCTATTAATTACCCACAGATCACCTATTTTCCTTATTGCTTGCAAATACATGCAGGGAATAAAAAGCTGGTGTGTTCTCCAAAAACACAACTGGGAGTTTTCACGGCTGCATACCCGGAGTGGGCGTGATTTGGGTGTTTCATGATTCCTCTGAGGCTGGAAGCATCCTTTGGTGGGACTCTAATTTCCTGTGGCAGTTTGGCTGCTGAGGTTATTGAAGACATTGAGTCAACAAAATGTATCTTAAGATACAGACAGTGGCAGCTTCCTGGGCTTTGAGTTCTTCTCTTTTTTGCTCTCTCCCCGGGATCTCTCCCCACACTTGGTGCTTTAAGTCAGCCTCTATCTACAGTTGACCGCGGTCTGACCTCGCTCTCTGGAATGCCCCGCCTGGTTCTGACATTCAGGGCAAATCCACATGCCCACCCAGCGGCATTCCTGACGGGATCACTTTCTCCTGCGCTCTTGAAAGAATCCTGCTTCAGCGACTCCCAGGCAGAGGTGGGAGAGGTGCTTTTTAAAAACAGATCTGACGCACACCAATAACTTGTTCATTGGAAGGACTGATGCTGAAGCTGAAGCTCCAGTACTTTGGCCACCTCATGCGAAGAGTTGACTCATTGGAAAAGACTCTGATGCTGGGAGGGATTGGGGGCAGGAGAAGAAGGGGATGACAGAGGATGAGATGGCTGGATGGCATCACTGACTCGATGCACATGAGTTTGGGTGAACTCTGCGAGTTGGCTATGGACAGGGAGGCCTGGCGTGCTGCGATTCATGGGGTCGCAGAGTCGGACACGACTGAGCGACTGAACGGAGCTGAAGACCCGGCGTCACTGCCTCTGCCCTCCCACGCATGGGCTGTCCTGTGCTGAGCTGTTCCTCTCCTGTTCTCCCAATCCCTGAACATAGTTCAGATCTTAAGGTCTTCTTGACCCAGGTCTGTACTTTCCTACGGACATGTAGTGCCTCCTACCTGCAGGGATTCTTATCACGTTAGCCTGTGTCCTTCAAAGCAGTTGTCGCAACCTGAAATTATCTTCCTTGTTTATCTGTTTATCTATTTACTGTCTGTTTCGTCCATCCAGAAGGTAAGGTCCATGAGAGCATCGTCTTCTCCCAGCATCTGGAATGATGCTTGACCACATAGTAGGTCATGAAATATTTGCTCAATGACCTACTTATAGGATCAGTCATTTAAAAATAAAAAAATTATTAATTTTATAAAGTTAAGTTTTCCATGAACTCATCATCTGTGCCAGTTTCCTGTCTTTCTTAAACAAAGATATTTTCCTAATTTAATTGGTATTATGTTGTTTAGATGCTAAGTTACATCTGACTCTTTGCGACCCCATGGACAGGTAGCCCACCCAGCTCCTCTGTCCATGGGATTATCCTGGCAAGAATACTGGAGTGGATTGCCATTTACCCCTCCAGAGGATCTTCCTGACCCAGGGATCAAACCTGCGTCGCCTGTGACTCCTGCATTAGCAGGCAGATTCTTTACCACTGAGCCACCTGGGCAGCCCCACATTTTTATAGTATTCTTTTATTCATATTAATATGTGAAGGAATCTATTAATGTGTCTAAGTCAATTCGGTTGGCCTCTCATTCCTGCAATGTAATAATGTATCATTGATTTCATAATAAACATCAGTGTTAAAATAGAATCTGTTACATGGATCATATAGTATTCTTTTTATATGAGACATAGCTATCTATCATTCAGGATCTTCAGTTCAGCTGAAAAATGGCAAGCCTGAAAAACGGCCAAATGTAGAGCATTAAGTCGGATCAACTGCTGTTTCCTGGGGCTGAGTTTTTGGAAAGGCAGGGAGTCAGCTGTCATTTTGGTGACTGTTTTTAAAAAGACGAGGTGTGCTTGCTAATGAATGAAGAGGATGCTGACAGAAGGTTATATCCTGTGCTGGCCGTGCCGCGTGTGCGTGTGTGTGCGCGCCTGTGCACAGGAGGGCCAAGGGCTGCCTGCCTCGGACAGCGGTGCCCAAGGGGCTGCCCGGTCCCTGCAGCTGCCTGGTGTCAGGCATAGTGAGAAGGCTGGCGGCTGGCAGACGGGCACCTCCGGTTGTGTGACGAAGAGTCAGGCCAGCAGGGTGTCTGGCGCTTCCTCTCCGGAAGATCGCCGTCGAGTCCTCCAACAGCTCCTCAGATGAAAACCAAAGAGCACCAGCTTTCAAAAGCAAAACCCCAGGGCGAGCAAGGGGTGGGCTGAACTGGGAGATTGGAATGGACATATGTTTGCTGTGCTTAGCCCCTCAGTCGTGTCTGACTCTTTGCGACCCCATGGACTGCAGTCCGCCAGGCTCCTCTGTCCACGAGGATTCTCCAGGCAAGACCACTGGAGTGAGCTCCATTTCCTTCTCCAGGGAGCCTTCCCAACTCAGGGAATGAACCCACGTCTTCTGCGTCTCCTGCGCTGGCAGGCAGGTTCTTCACCGCTGTGCCAAGGGGGAGGCCCCATACATTCATCACTGTGTAAAAGAGGCAACTAATGAAAACCTCTGTAGCACAGGAAACCCTACTCAGTGCTCTGTGGTGACCTGAATGGGAAGGAAATCCAAAAAAGAGGAGATACCTGATTCACCCTGCTGTACCCAACATTGTAAACCAACCAGACTCAGTAAAAATTAATTAAAAAGTCAAAACCCCTGAGTTTTCCTATTTGTTTAAATAAGTAAGTATAACATTTAAAATGTCTTCTAAAAGTTATAAAAGCCGAATTGGATTTATTTTTGTTGATTTCCATTTGCATGGAGAATCTTTTTTCCATCCCCTCACTTTCAGTCTATATGTGACCCAAGATCAGAAGTGGGTGCCAAGGTACAAAATGGGAGCAAAGCTCTATTTTAAGGAGTCTCTCACTGAGTAGAGGGAGCTAGGGGCAGACAAAGACCTAGGTCCTGGCAGTGTGGCGACAGTCACATGCTCCAGTGGGGAGACACAGGCTGTCAGGGGAGCAGTGCCTTCAATGAGCTTCTTGAGTTGAATTTTGAAAGATGAGTGATCAGTCACCAGATGAAGTGCTAAGGAAGGATGCTAACAGTTTTGATTGCATACAACTGAAAATTTACATGTGCAAACAACAGTGGTTGATATTTACTGAGCATTTAATATGTGCCTGCTATGGGAGAAGGCAATGGCACCCCACTCCAGCACTCTTGCCTGGAAAATCCCATGGACGGAGGAGCCTGGTAGGCTGTAGTCCATGGGGTCGCTAAGAGTCGGACAGGACTGAGCAACTTCCCTTTCACTTTTCACTTTCATGCATTGGAGAAGGAAATGGCAACCCACTCCAGTGTTCTTGCCTGGAGAGTCCCAGGGACGGTGGAGCTTGATGGGCTGCCGTCTATGGGGTCGCACAGAGTCGGACACGACTGAAGCGACTTAGCAGCAGCAGCCGCAGCTATGGGTTTTCCATGGTCGTCCTTTATCAGATTATGGATGCTCAGCTTGGATCAGTTTTGAAAACTCATTGCTTCCCCTGTGGCTCAGCAGTAAAGAATCTGCCTGTAATGCAGGGGACACAGGAAACACGGGTCAGATCCCTGGGTCAGGAAGATCCCCTGGAGGAGGAAATGGCAACCCACTCCAGTATTCTTGCCTGGGAAATTCCATGGACAGAGGAGCCTGATGGGCATTCATAGGGTTGCAAAACAGTTGAACATGACTGAGGGACTGAGCATGCCACCTAGCAAGAAAAGGCTGATCGTCAGAATAGTGTCCTCTAACACAGAATAGGCTCGTGGAGCCAGGGGGAGAGGGGAAGCGGGAGGGACAGACTGGAGTTTAGCAGGAGCAGATGCAAGCTATTTTATGTAAGACGGGTGAGCAGCAAGGGCCTGCCGTATGAAACAGGAAGTGTACGCAGTGTCCCGTGATAAGCCACAACGGGAGAGATTGTGAAAGGGAATATGCCTGTATTACAACCGAATCACTCTGATGTCAGCAGAAACCAACACCGCGTTGTAAATCAGCTGTGAGAGTGAAGCTGTTAGTCGCTCGGTCGTGTCTGACTCTTTCTGGCCCCATGGATTATACATCAATAAAATAAAGGACAGTGTTCTCCACCGTGATGCAGCAAGCCAGTAACCAACTAGTGGCCTAGTTTGTAAGAAATTCCTGGAATACACGAAGGCATCATGGGTGAATCTGTTTCTCCAAGGCCTCAAAGAACAGCCTGAACTTTTATGATTTGCTTGCCCGATTCAAGGGTAGATGGTGGGCTGCCTCTCTGCCAATCAGATTGTTTCACTGACCATATCATCGTGGAGAAGAGCCGTTGCTTCTGCACGTGGTACTATTTGTCTGGAGTCACAGGAAAGTTCAGCAGAGAAGGAGCATGGGGGACCGTGCCTGACTTCCATTCCCCAAAAAGTTGGGTGCCCCTTGACCTCTCAGACCAGCTTCTCTGCCTGTACAAGGATATCATCCTAGACCTCGGCATGACTACGTTATCCCTGGATGATGTTCATTAAGACCGCAGTGGGTCTTCTTTGTGGAGAAGGAGGGCAGAGCGGGAAGAAGACACCTGTTACTTCTGTGAGTTAAGCCTTCTAAAAATATTTCTCGTTCAGTGACCACTTGTTCCTTTGACCTCTTTGATCTTTTACTCTGGAAATAGGACCTTCTAAGTGAAGAACTGATGCTTTTGAACTGTGGTGTTGGAGAAGACTCTTGAATTGCAAGGAGATCCAACCAGTCCATCCTAAAGGAGACCAGTCCTGATTGTTCGTTGGAAGGACTGATGCTGAGGCTGAAACTCCAATACTTTGGCCACCTCATGTGAAGAGTTGACTCATTGGAAAAGACTCTGATGCTGGGAGGGATTGGGGGCAGGAGGAGAAGGGGACGACAGAGGAAGAGATGGCTGGATGGCATCACTGACTCGATGGACGTGAGTCTGAGTGAACTCCGGGAGTTGGTGATGGACAGGGAGGCCTGGCATGCTGTGATTCATGGGGTTGCAAAGAGTTGGACACGACTGAGCGACTGAACTGAACCGAAGTGCCCTAGTCCCCCTCCGTGTTTGTAAAATGGTGGTGACGCCTGAGCCACGGAAGCAGAGACCTCACTTTGCGTCCACAGCTCTTAGGGATGAGAGGTTGTGGGGAATAAGGGAGGAAATCTTCCTATACTTGCAAAGTCTGAAGAACTTCAGATACAAAAATTACGTTGGTTCCATTGATTCTCAAGACATATTCCTGAAGCTCAGTGATCAAGTCCGATACGTCCTGTGCTTCAGTGAACCGTGGATGGGTCAACGTGGCAGAATAGACCCTCTCAGCAAGCAGCCACCTCTGCAGTCCACTTCACAGCTGATGTTGGGACCAGGCAGAGAAGACCCCATGAGGTTTAGAAATGTCTGTGTGACTGTGGAGTCTTGAAAGCTTTAGGGCTTTCCAGGGGACTGTACTGTGAAAGTCACTGGGCTCTCAGAGTCCCTGGGACGGCAAGGAGATCACGGGCTGTGCTGTCGGGAGACATGGGCTCCTGATTTCAAGGAGACCCTTCCGCTTTGTCTTCCTCTCTCTTCCTCCTCCCTTTCCCCTTCCCCTCTTTTCTTCTCTTCCTTTATCTCTTTTTCTTCTTCTTATAAATAAGTACTCGCCTTCCCTCTTCACATTCAAAGAATAAAGTATGCTCACTGAGGACAGTGACGACACAGGGTGGCCCTTGTTCCAGAATTAAGCTTGAGTTAGAAATCTGGGGGACTGCCCTGGCAGTCCAGAGGTTAGGACTCTGCTCTCCCACTGCTGGGGCACAGGTTTGATCCCGGGTAAGATCCCACAAGCCCGCTGTGCAGTGTGGCCCCCCCAAATTGTTCTGTTTTTAAAAATTAAAAAAAAAACCAGGTAACTAAGACTTCTTGGGGTCCAAAACCACTGCAGATCGTGACTGCAGCCGTGAAGTTAAAAGACGCTTTGCTCCCTGGAAGGAAAGCTGTGACCAACCGAGACAGCGTGTTCAAGAGCAGAGACATGCCTTTGTCGACAAAGGTCCATCTAGTCAGAGCTATGGTTTATCCAGCAGTCATGTGTGGATGTGAGAGCTGGACTGTGAAGAATTGATGGTTTTGAACTGTGGTTTGGAGAAGTGTCTTGAGAGTCCCTTGGACTACAAGGAGATCCAACCAGTCCATCCTAAAGGAGATCAGTCCTGGGTGTTCATTGGAAGGACTGATGATGAAGCTGAAACTCCAGTACTTTGGCCACCTGATGCGAAGAGCTGACTCATTTGAAAAGACCCTGATGCTGGGAAAGATTGAGGGCAGGAGGAGAAGGGGATGACAGAGGATGAGATGGTTGGATGGCATCATCAACTCGGTGGACATGAGTTTGGGTAAACTCCGGGAGTTGGTGATGGACAGGGAAGCCTGGCGTGTTGCATTCCATGGGGTTGCAGGAGTTGGTGATGGACAGGGAGGCCTGGCGTTCTGCAGTCCATGGGGTTGCAAAGAATCCAGGTGACTGAACTGAAAACTATCTGTCCTCCCGAAGGCTGGTAAATACATTGTATCTGCAAGTTCACTTTTACAGTCTGGAGTTTTCAAATGAAGGCCAATCAAATGAATTAAGGGGTATTTATTTAGCCAGACACTGCTGTGTAGTGAGAGATATATAGCTATAATTTAGTGAACATTTTATGTCTTTCTCCTGTGCTAATTCCCTTTCTAGTATTCGTCCATCCGTTACGGACTCTTTCAAAGGTATTTTTGGCACTTTTATGTACCAGATGCTGTTCTAAGTATCAGAGGCACAACAGGGATCAAAGCAAAAACCTTGCCCTTGTGAAGCTTTCATCTCTGTCTCTCTGTATGTGTGTGTGTATGTCGGGGGTGGGGGGGAGACAGACAGAGACAAACAGTAAGAAAGAGAGGCCCACAGAGAGATCAAACAAACTGGCAAAATACACGCGTCATACAGCGACGAATAGGGAGTGAACAGGACTGGGATGGGGCTAGCACGGGAGGAGAAGGAAGGCTGCATTTGGAATAAGAGTCAGGTGACCTGCAGGGCTGGGGCCGGGGCCCGGAGGCTGTGGGGGGGTCAGCGGACGGGACAGCCAGTCCTGACATGGGCGTGGGTCTGTATTGTTTGAACAACAGCAAGGCTTCCGAGTGGCCCGAGGATATGTGGGCACGAAGCGGCAGGGCTAAGATCTGGGGCCGCCAGAGACCAGATCATAGGGGCCCGCAGGCTGGCCTGAGTCTTCTTGGCTCCGTTTCCAACTTCCCTGACCCAAGCTGTGCTTGGACCAGTGAAACGCACGAGGAACCGCTCTGGGTCCCTCCTCTAGGGAAGCTTGAAGAGCTAGTTTTTTCCCTCTGCCATGATGTTCTGGACAGAGGCCACATTTAAAAACTGAGATCTGATGTGAAGATAAGACGGAACGGAATTGCAGGCTCTCTGGGGTAGATTTGTAGTGTGAGTGAGAAATACATCCAAGGGCCTCTTTCTCCAGCCTGTTTCTGGACTGGCCTTGTGCTGGTTGCGTCTGCAAAGCCTTTTATATAGTGTTGTTAAAAGTTAGAGTGTCCACTGCTGTTTAGTCGCTCAGTCACGTCTGACTCTTTGTGGCCTCCCGGACTGTAGCCCACCAGGCTCCTCTGTCCGTGGGATTCTCCAGGTAAAAATACTGCAGTGGGTTGCTATTTCCTCCTCCAGGGGATCTTCCCAGGGATCGAACCTGCTTCTCCTGCATTGTCGGTGGATTCTTTACCACTGAGCCACCTGGGAAGCCGTGAATTGTCCAAAAACCTAAGTGTGGAGAGACTCCTGGAGCAGCTAATGCCACCCCCTTCTGCAGCGCAGCCTTCGCAGGCTGTCGTGACATCACAGCGATAGCTGCCTGGCTTGTCTGCCCGCCAGGTTGTTTCCCCGGGCTGAGGCCGAAGTAATGTTTCGACGTGCAAATTTAATAACGTCTCGTTCCTATTTAAAGTCCTTCTGCGGAAAAGTGAGGAAATACATGAAGAGTCTGGGAAGGTGGTGCTTCAAGGGTATCGAAAGGGGATTCTGCACGATGTCATGGCGTCAATTCCAAGTAGCAGGCTTGGGGTGATTTCTAATGCCCTTCTTTGTGTTTTTCCACATTAAAAATGTTTTTGAGAAATCCCATAGTCCAAAAAAGAAAAAAGAAGCCCTTCACCAGCTCCCTGTTCCTCGATGGGGCAGATTAAAGATGGTCCAGGATTTTGGGGGCTCCTCCCATTGAGAGATCAGGCTTCATTTTTTTTAAAAAATAAAGTTTTTAAAATTTTGTTTGTTTATTCATTAATTTTATTTTTAATAATTATTTTATTAAAATTTTCTTATTAAGGTTTTTAACATTTATTACTTTTTATTTATTTTTAATTCTGGATCTTAGTCTCCTGATGAGGGATCGAAACTACAGCCCAGCGCTGGAAGCATGGAGTCTTAACCACTGGACGGCCAGGGACGTCCCAGCTTCGTTTCTTGGTTGACATGAAGATGGCATGTTAATGAATAAATCATTTCTTAACTTATCCAATAGAGCCTGGAGATTTTAGTATTGTTATTTTCCAGGACAAGATCAGGGACTTGTATCAGTCAGAGTTCTACTAGTAAGCAAACGAACACTTCCTTGATGACACGAGTAGAAAAGGAATTTATTGAACATATATCGCGTAACTCACGGGACTTCGGGGAAGACCTGAGAACCAGGTTTGAGCGAGCATGTGCCGCTTGGGGCAACACCGAAAAGCACAGAGTGGGAGCGGCTGGGATTTGCTTCACGGGAAAAAGCAGTTAAGAGAAACAGCGCAGCCTCCATATTCTATGTCTTTTCCCCGTGCTTTTGAGGGAGACGAGTTTCACACGACTTTAATCAGCACAATAACCTCATGATTGTTCCATTCCTAATCTCTAGTCCCATGGACTGCAAGGAGATCCAACCAGTCCATCCCAAAGGAAATCAGTCCTGAATATTCACTGGAAGGGCTGATGCTGAAGCCGAAGCTCCAATACTTTGGCTGTGTGATGTGAAGAACCGACTCATTGGACAAGACCCTGATGCTGGCAAAGCTTGAAGGCAGAGGAGAAAGGGGCGGGACAGAATGGGATGGCTGGATGGCATCACGGACTCAATGGACATGAGTCTGGGTAAACTTCGGGAGTTGGCGATGCACAGGGAGGCCTGGCGTGCTGCAGTCCATGGGGTCACAGAGAGTCACACCTGACTTAGCGACTGAATCCATTGCGGGCTGGTCGTGCAGAGGCCACGTGGAGGCGCTGTGAGCGCCCCTCCCCTCGGTGGTGGGTCCCAGGACGCGCCTGCGCTGTGAGCTGCCCTGACTCCGTTTCTCGCTCCCATTCGGCAGCCTCTGCTTCATCTCTGGACACGTGCTCCGCGCGGCTCCTGCGGCCTCCGCCCTCTGCCAGGTTGCCGCCGGCTTCCTCACATCCCTCCTGGTCCCCTTCTTCTCTTCTCCTCTTATTCTCTCGGTCTTCTCACGCCATCCTCCTGCTTCCCCTTTGCTTCTCTCTCAATGCCCACAGCCAGGAGGGATTTCATTCCTGCCCACGGCTTTATAATTAATAAATTGATGATTTCAAAGCCTTTAGCTGTCTCTTGAGCTTTCAACCAGCCCCTCGTGGATGAGTCACGGCCCCTCATCCCACCCACCCGCACTGCTCCTCCCGAATCCTCTGACTCAGGGAAGGGGAGCAGCATTGATTCACTGGCTGAGGCAGACATCTCAGGATCATCTCTGCGTCTCCCCTCCTCTGATCCTCCACATCAGGCCTGAGGTTCCGTCTCTCCTATTTCTTAAACGTTTCTGGAATATACTCAGCTCTTTGCTGTCGTTCAGTCACTAAGTCATGTCCGACTCTTTGCGACCCCATGGACTGTAGTACGCCAGGCTTCCCTGTCCTTCACCATCTCCCAGAGTTTGCTCAAACTCACGTTCATCGAGTCGGTGATACCATCCAACCATCTCGTCCTCTGTCGTCCCCTTCTCCTCCTGCCCTCAATCTTTCCCAGCATCAGGGTCTTTTCCAATGAGTCAGCTCTTCACATCAGGTGGCCAAAGTGTTGGAGTTTCAGCTTCAGCATCAGTCCTTCCAATGGATATTCAGGACTAATCTCCTTTTGGATGGACTGGTTGATTCTCTTTGCAGTCCCAGGGACTCTTGAGAGTCTTCTCCAGCACCACAATTTGAAAGCATCAGTTCCTTGGTGCTCAGCCTTCTTTATGGTCCAGCTCTCACATATGTACACAACTACTGGAGAAGCCTAGCTTTGACTAGACTGCCCTTTGTCAGCAAAGTGATGTCTCTCCTTTTCAATATGCTATCTAGGTTTGTCACAGCTTTTCTTCCAAGGAGCAAGCATCTTTTAATTTCATGGCTGCAGTTACCATCCACAGTGGATTTTAGAGCCCCACTCTACTCAGCTGCATCAAAACTTAATTAGTTTAAGCCAGCCCCACCCCTCACCTGGATCACTGCAACAAACTCTAAATAAGTGTCTTTGCTCCAAGCTCCCTCACACACCTTGCTCCTGCCCTCACTTCAGTAGAGGCAGAGTGATAAAGCATGCATTAGACCCCATCTGTTCGCTGCATGTGACTGTGGGCTGATTCCTGAGTGGTTCTAAGAAGAAAACCCAAACTTCTCAGACAAACTATGACCTATGGGTTGACTCTGCTCCCTGACATGTTCTTGTACAGCTCACAAGCTACAGATGATTTTACACTTTAAAATTGTTGAAAGAAGTCAATAGAATGTGATATGTGAAAATTATATGAACTTTATTCAAAATATACAAAGAACTCTTGCCAACAGGAAAACAAAACAATCCAACTAAAAAATGGACAAAAGATCTTAACAGTCACCTCATCAAGGATACACAGAGGGCAGATAAACATCTATGTTGAATCTCATAGGCTACTCATTTCAGTTCAGTGCGACCCCATGAATCGCAGCACGCCAGGCCTCCCTGTTCATGACCAACTCCCGGAGTTCACTCAGACTCATGTCCATCGAGTCAGTGATGCCATCCAACCATCTCGTCCTCTGTCGTCCCCTTCTCCTCCTGCCCCCAGTCCCTCCCAGCATCAGAGTCTTTTCCAATGAGTCAACTCTTCGCATCAGGTGGCCAAAGTACTGGAGTTTCAGCTTTAGCATCATTCCTTCCAAAGAAATCCCAGGGCTGATCTCCTTCAGAATGGACTGGTTGGATCTCCTTGCAGTCCAAGGGATTCTCAAGAGTCTTCTCCAACACCACAGTTCAAAAGCATCAATTCTTCGGCGCTCTGCCTTCTTCACAGTCCAACTCTCACATCCATACATGACCACAGGAAAAACCATAGCTTTGACTAGACGGACCTTTGTTGGCAAAGTAATGTCTCTGCTTTTCAATATGCTATCTAGGTATGATCTAAATCAAATCCCTTATGATTGATTATACAGTAGAAGTGAGAAATAGATTTATGGGACTAGATCTGATAGAGTGTGTGATGAACTATGGGTGGAGGTTCGTGACATTGTACAGGAGACAGGGATCAAGACCATCCCCAAGGAAAAGAAATGCAAAAAAGCAAAATGGCTGTCTGAAGGAAGAGAAGCCAAAAGCAAAGGAGAAAAGGAAAGATATACTCATCTGAATGCAGAGTTCCAAAGAATAGCAAGGAGAGATAAAAAAGCCTTCCTCAGTGATCAATGCAAAGAAATAGAGGAAAACAATAGAATGGGAAAGACCAGAAATCTCTTCAAGAAAATTAGAGATACCAAGGGAACATTTCATGCAAAGATGGGCTCAACAAAGGACAGAAATGGTATGGACCTAACAGAAGCAAAAGATATTAAGAAGAGGTGGCAAGAATACACAGAACTGTACAAAAAAGATCTTCATGACCAAGATAATCACGATGCTATGATCACTCACACTCACCTAGAGCCAGACATCCTGGAATGTGAAGTCAAGTGGGCCTTAGAAAGCATTACTATGAACAAAGTTAGTGGAGGTGATGGAATTCCAGTTGAGCTGTTTCAAATCCTGGAAGATGATGCTGTGAAAGTGCTGCACTCAATATGCCAGCAAATTTGGAAAACTCAGCAGTGGCCAGAGGACTGGAAAAGGTCAGTTTTCATTCCAATCCCAAAGAAAGGCAATACCAAAGAACACTCAAACTACCGCACAATTGCACTCATCTCACATGCTGGTAAAGTAACGTTCAAAATTCTCCAAGCCAGGCTTCAGCAATACATAAACCATGAACTTCCAGATGTTCAAGCTGGTTTTAGAAAAGGCAGAGGAACCAAAGATCAAATTGCCAACATCCACTGGATCATCGAAAAAGCAAGAGAGTTCCAGAAAAACATCTATTTCTGCTTTATTGACTATGCCAAAGCCTTTGACTGCGTGGATCACAAGAAACTGTGGAAAATTCTTTAAGAGATGGGAATATCAGACCACTTGACCTGCCTCTTGAGAAACCTATATGCAGGTCAGGAAGCAACAGTTAGAACTGGACATGGAACAACAGACTGGTTCCAAATAGGAAAAGGAGTACATCAAGGCTGTATATTGTCACCCTGCTTATTTAACTTCTATGGAGAATACATCATGAGAAACGCTGGGCTGGAAGAAGCACAAGCTGGAATCAAGATTGTCGGGAGAAATGTCAATAACCTCAGATATGCAGATGACACCACTCTCATGGCAGAAAGTAAAGAGGAACTAAAAAGCCTCTTGATGGAAGTGAAAGAGGAGAGTCAAAAAGTTGCCTTAAAGCTCAACAGTCAGAAAACTGTGATCATGGCATCTGGTCCCATAACTTCATGGCAAATAGATGGGGAAACAGTGGAAACAGTGGCTGACACTATTTTTGGGGGCTCCAAAATCACTGCAGATGGTGCCTGCAGCCATGAAATTAAAAGACGCTTACTCCTTGGAAGAAAAGCTATGACCAACCTAGACAGTATATAAAAAAGCAGAGACATTACTTTGCCAACAAAGGTCCGTCTAGTAAAGGCTGTGGTTTTTCCAGTGGTCATGTATGGATGTGAGAGTTGGACTACAGAGAAAGCTGAGTGCCGAAGGATTGATGCTTTTGAACTGTGGTGTTGGAGAAGACTCCTGAGAGTCCCTTGGACTGCAAGGAGATCCAACCAGTCTATCCTACAGGAGATTAGTCCTGAGTGTTCATTGGAAGGACTGATGCTAAAGATGAAACTCCAATACTTTGGCCACCTGATGTGAAGAAGTGACTCATTGGAAAAGACCCTGATGCTGGGAAAGTTTGAGAGCAGGAGGAGAAAGGGGTGGCAAAGGATGAGATGGTTGGATTGTCCATCACCGACTCTATGGACATGAGTTTGAGCAAGCTCTGGGAGTTGGTGATGGACAGGGAGGCCTGGCGTGCTGCAGTCCATGTTGTTGCAAAGAGTCAGACATGACCGAGCCACCGAACTGAAGTATGACAATTGATTTTACAATTCAACTTGGCTAAGCCCTGGTACCCAGGTTTTGTTCAAATACTATTCTGAATGTCGTTGAGAAGGTATTGTTTAGCTGTGATTAACCTTTAAGTCAGATTATCCTTGATGGTGCGGGTGGCCGTACCCAGCCAGTTGAAGGCCTTAAGAGGAAACACTGAGGTTCCCTGAGAAAGGAGTTCAGCTTCCAGACTATCTTCAGAGTCAAGGCTCCAACACCAACTTTTCCCTGGTTGCTAGCCTGCTGGCACGTCGTACAGGTTGGGACTTGCCAGGACCCACAACTGTGTGAGCCAATTTCTTCAAATAAATTCCTCTCTCTCTCTTCCTCCTGTTGCTTCTATTTCTCTGGAGAACCTGGCTACTAATGTAACTTTCTCTCTCTTGTTGAACATTGTGGATTTAAATATGCTGTTCTGGGTGAAGATATATTTGGGATGAAGATATTTTTACTTGGAAAACTCTCTTTGGTATTAGAGTGAAAATTGCCACTCCTCTGGTTTTGGGGTTAATATTTTCAGTGAATACTTCGGTAAACACCCACCTTCAGGTTTTATTCTGTTTTGGGGAGGAGGTGCGGTGTGGCCTTGCTGAAAGGTGCAGGATCTTAGCTCCTTCACCAGACTTAGTTCCTGCACTCCTGGCCTCTACAGTGGAAGCCCGGAGTCTTAACCACAGGACCACCAATCCTCAGGTTAGGTAAGCATTTGCCAGTGCGGAAAGTAGAAAGACTTCTGGCGTTGGAAAGCTTGCTGGAACCAGGTTATCTTTGAAACCACAATCTTGGGTTCCACGGGAAGCGTATACACTCAGCACAAGAAGGCGGTGATAGTCTGAAAAAGTACCCCTTGGGAATCTGAAGTAGGTGCATCTATCTTTAGCCAATGGCAGCTTCAGCCATAACGCCAAGAAATGGTCTACCAAAACCTTCCTTCCATTTATAGACTTGCTTGCCCACTTTGGCTAAATGCACAATTGATGTTTATTTTGCTTCTAAAATTGTTTGCTATTGTTTCACAAACATTGTAACAGCAATTAAGGAATTTTGTTTTAAAGAGGAAAAATGGACTTACAGCCCCCCTACTGTAGAAACTCATTGTGTTGAGCCTTTTCTTTTAACAAATATTTACTTAATTGGCAGCACTGGCTATGAGTCGTGGCACGTGGGCTCTTCAGTTGCAGCGTATGGGATCTAGTTCCCTGCTCGGGGATCCAGGGAACCTCGGACCCCTGCGCTGGGACAGCCAAGCTCCTTTTAGCCACTGGACCAGCAGGGGAGTCCCTTGTTGAGCCTTTATAAGGACAGAGACCAAAAAAGAAAAGGCTGGCAGACCTTGGAATTCAGGGCAGAAGGCCTCTGGAGAGGGTAGAAGCACACAGAAATTGAGGAGTTGAAATTCTCCCCAGGGCAGGGTGGGACTGAAAGAGCATTCAGCCCTCTTGGAACCCCCCAGGGCTGTTTGGGTTTTCCGAACAGTCATCTCAGTGGGCTCTTTCCAGGCTCAACAATCTGCTGCCCATTTCAGTGTTTCGTCTTTCAGAGCCCCAGCTCAGGAGGGTTTGGCAGCTACAAGAAGGTTGAGCTCCACGGACACAGGAAACGGCCTGTGGCTAGACTGGAGCCTGAGTGCAGGTGAGCGGGGCCACAGCCAGGCCACCCAGCATGGGTCAGCTATCCCTCAGAGCTGCCGGCTCTTCGTCAGCAGCCTGCTGGTCTCCTTACTCTAAGGGTCTAGACTGTGGCAGGAAGATAACACTGTCCAAGGCCATCCTAACCTAGTGATGCAGGGAGCTGATGAGAGGTGGGGACAAATGGCAAGCAAACCAATTTGTTTTCATTGTAGCCCCCGCCTGGGCTAGACACTTGGCACATCAGCGGCAGAGGAGAGCGATGAAGCTTGCTGCTGGGGATGAGCCATCCTGGCCATTCAACTGCTCCTGCCTCCTTTTCCTTTGGTAACAGTCACAATAATGATGCTGATGCTAGAGCTATGATGAAGATTCAGTTATGATGCATGAAGTACTTAGAACAGCCAGGAACATGCTAAGTGCTACAGACACGTGTGCTGTTACTATCTTTAAGTAATAATCTGAGCCGCACCCTGCTCTTCCTTTCCCACTGAGGAAACTAAGGCTCATCGGGATTAAGTCAATTACCGGAGATGGCAGAGCCTGAAACCAAACTCAGATTTAACTGACAGCCGTGTTTGCTTCTCCGAACATGACTGGGCCTGCTCACTGCTATTGAAGTCCTCTCTTGCTTGCCAGCTTAAGCCTGTTTGTTCTCTTTGAAATCCTATATGAGGGAGGCTCTGCCTTTAATCCGTCATTCCACCCATCCCTGGGGGGAGATTCATGGGGGTGTGGGCACTTCCCCATACACACTCCTCTTATCGACCTAATCTGGCCCTTCTGATAACTGTCTATGCTTCCTCTGACTTCCAGAAAGCAGGGGATAACCACAACTAAATAAAACAAATACTCTGAGAAGCTGGAGCCCTATCAGACTGCTGGATCTAGGGGAGCAACTGGCCTGTTAGGACAGTGATGGCCAACAGAAACAGTATAAAGACGAACCTTAAAGGTATTTGAAATTTTTCTAATAGCTCTATAAAAAGGTAAAAAAAACAAAGGCGAAATTAATCTTAGATATTTAACCGAATAGATCCAAAATATAGTTTTGATCTGGAATCAATATAAAATTATTCATGATATATATCTCATATACACATCTCATAATATGTATCTCATTTTATATATATATACATTGTTCAACCCCATGGACTGTAGCCCGCCAGGCCATCGTGCCCTCCACTGTCTCCCAGGAATTTGCTCAAGTTCATGTCCTTTAAGTCCAGGGATACAAGGGTGAAATCCATTGTGTATCTCACACATGCAGCCCTAGATCTATATACCCCAAGAGTCCAACAGGTACCAGCCAGACACAAGGATGCGCTTGTTCCAAGGGTCTTCATTTATTCTGTCTTTCTGCATACCCTTTCTTCAGGGGCAGAGTCTGGGATGGAAAAAAAAAAATGGCTGAAGCGGTGACGAACGCCGCCCCCCCCCCCGCCCCCCGCATCGTCCCCGATTGGGGCCGTTTTGCAGGCGACTGAGATTTCTCCTGCGATCAGAGGGTCTGCGCCCATCAGCACGGTGTGCACTTCTCACCGCACTGGGTCAGGGGTGAGGATGGGGGCGCTTCAAGTTCTAGGGGGATTCGGGCCTCTCCTGGACGCCCACAAAGTCCTTCCCCGCACTTGGTGCCCAAAGGGGCAGAGCGGCCTCCGCCAGCGACAGCACCCTGGGCGGGGGGCGCGGGGCGGGCAGCCGGACCTGCCGAGCGGCCACTTGGCCGGGCTCGGGTTTCTCGGGCCGGATGGTCGGCCGCAGCCCGGAGGCCCCGAGCGCCGGATGCCCGGCGGGCGTGCGCGGCCCGCACCCGCCCGCGCGCGGCCCCCGGCGCAGCTGCCGCCTCCCCCGCGCCGGAGGCGGTGGGAAGCCCCCTCGCCGGCCCCGCGCCCCCTCGGCTGGGCCCTGGGCGGAGCCGCCCACCTGTCCCCCGGGACGCCCCACGGGGGCCGAGCGGGGGCGGGCGCGGAGGGCCGGAGAAAAGGCGCGGGCGGCGCGCGCGGCCGGAGTGAGGGCGCTGGGCGAGCGCGGGACGGGCACGCGAGCTGCCGCGCCGCGCGCACAGGGGCCGGGAGCCCGCGGAGCAGCCGGGTGCTCGCGGCGTCCGGACGGGCTCAGGTGAGGGGCGGCAGGGGACGGGCGACGGGAGCCCCGAGCCGGAGGCCGCGCGCCGGGGGCTGCGAATCAGGGACGCGCTGGGACCGAAACAAGGGCAGACGGAGGACCATTCCGGGTGGCGGAGGGGCGCGGGTCCGCCTGCGGGGCTGCTGCCCCTTTAAGGTTGCCGGGGCGACGGCTCTGGCCAGAGCGAGGCGCATTGACGTCAGCAGCCGGGTGCTGATTGGCTGCGGCGCGGCCGTTTCCGGTGGCGCCGTTGCGGAGCCGCTGTCGCCGAGTGGAGCGGGGCCGGGAGGGCGTCGTTGAGGGAGCCCCGCCGGCCGTCTCCGAGCCCGCAGCCCGAGCCCGCCGCCGCCCGTCCGCAGGTGAGGGGGCTCGCGGGCCCCGGCGCGCCCCGCCGCGCCGCCCGCCGCCCGCCCGGGGGCGCCGGGCCGACCCAAGATGGCGTCGCGGGGAGCGCCCTGCGGGGGGACGGCCGCGCCCCCGGCGCCGCCCGCCCGCGCGGCCTGTCCTCACGGCTGCCGCGGGCCCCGCGCTGGCCCGGCGTCCGCGCCCCGGGCCGCGCCGGCGGCTCCCGGCTCCCGGCTCCCGGCGCGGGCCCGCCCCCGCCGCCGCGCTCGCCCTCCCCCACACGGGCGGCGGCGCGGGGCGCGCGGGGCCCCAGCCCTTCCGGCCGCCGCGGGGGCGGGGGCCGTGCTTTGCGCCCGCGGCCGCCTCCGCGCCCGCCCGCGGCGCTCCCGGTCAGTCCCGGCCTGCCGCCCGCCCCGCCCCGCCCCCGCGGCGGCCGCCGCCCGCCTCCCCGGCCGGTCCGCGCTCGTCAGCCCCCTCTCGCCGGCCTCCCCCGCCCCGCTGCCCGCCTCGGGGTCTCCCCGCGGCCTTCCGACCGGAGCGAGAGGGGCGCCCTCCCTCCCGCGGCCGCGGCCCAAGTGCCGCGAAGGGCACGTCCCCGCGCACGTCCGGGGTCCCCGGGAGCCCCCCCACCAGCTCGGGGCGCGCGCGTCCGCGCCGGGGGGCGCCCGCGGGAGTGGCCGTCTCCGTGGTCCCCGAGGATGACCCCCAGGAAGGGCTCCTGGCCGCGGCCTGAATCAGCGATTTTCTCCAAGGGTCTGACGTACATCCTCGCATCTAATCCCTTGGACACAGCGTTGTGTTAATGTCACAACTGAATTTCCAGAAGAGCGAATCCCAGTGTTTTCTTAGGAGACACAATGCGGTGTCCGTTTTTCATCAGTTGAGTAACGGGGGGCGAGGGAGAGCTACATTGTAGGCTGTAGAGGAGCCTGGTGGGCTGCGGTCCATGGGGTCGCGAAGAGTCGGACACGACTGAGCGACTTCCCTTCCACTTTTCACTTTCATGCATTGGAGAAGGAAATGGCCGCCAACTCCAGTGTTCTTGCCTGGAGAATTCCAGGGACGGGGGAGCCTGGTGGGCTGCCGTCTGTGGGGTCACACAGAGTCGGACACGACTGAAGCGACTTAGCAGCAGCAGCAGCGGAACTGAGTAGAAGTGCAGAGTGAGTCTACAGTCCGTGAAGAAATTAAGACCATGAAATAGGGATTTTCCGGGGTTCACACGATGAACGCATCAATCCTGGGGCATTTCTAATAATATGCCGCCAAATTTCCAGTGTCCTCTTTTTGGTCTTTTAAATTGTTGCAAACCAAAAACCAGTTTCACCTCTTGGACTCAGTCATGTCTACCACAAACCTGACCTTTGAATGGTTTCTCTGGTCAGTTGAAAAGATGTATTAATGTTCCCACAACGTTTTGAAACACAGATCTCATTGACTGATTTTGGTGTCTTTCAGTACGATATATTTCCTAATGCAGAAAATCCTGAAGTGTATTTTCAGTTGATATGGTTGTCTGACCTGTAAAAGAGGCGGTGTAAATCTAAAAGGTGTGTGTGTGTGTGTGTGGGTGTGTGTGTGTGTGTGTGTGTGTTTCTGAAGGAGCAGCAGGAATCTTTTTTGTGGCCCCTTTAGTTTATGTGCCTGTCAGGTATCTACAAACTTTCTCCTGGTCTGTTAATCAGTCTGCTGACCTGTTAATTAGTTATTGACCTTTACCATGAAAGCTGTCAGAACTAAACCAGTAACAGCACAGCACTGTCCCTCTTCACTGTGCTCTTTCTTTGTCCTTTGAAAGTTAGTTTGATCTCATTGGTTTTGTGTGCGTTGTATTTGGAAAACGTGGGTTAGTACTGAATTCTCTTGCGGAGTGGAGAGGACCTTACCTTAATCTTCTGATCTTAATTACATGATAATTAGGAAGGAAAACAGTTTGTGACTCTTTTGTTGAGTCAGTGAGCTTCCAATTCCAGGCTCCGGTTAGCCGCCCATTACTGCATCTGTTAGCTTACTTTCACATCGAATCCTTTAAACTCTCTAAAATTCAGAAGGTGTAGTTTATCTATTTAGTCTTCATGTGAGTTAAAAACTTGATGTTTTAACATTTCCCTATTCAAATATTTTATAATTTACTTGTTAAGGTGTTTATATGGTGGTTTTTTTTTTCTATTAATAATGTATAAGATTTTCCCTTTTACTAGTGGATAATTGTGTTACCATTTAAGGCTGGCATCCGGTACAAAGAGTCTGGGATTAAAAATTGCCTTTGTTACGCATCCGGGTTTCTTTTGTGTTTTAAACCATTTTGGTTGTGTTGGCTGATCAGAGCCTGTGCTTGGGTGGTTTGCTAGGTGAGAGCGGCCTGCTCCCCTGGGATCCAGGTTATGTGAAGGGGACGTCGGACGGTCCTCTTGGTGCTTCCTTGCTTTCACCAAGCGCTGACTGCCGTGCCTTGTAGTTCTCTGTCCTGTTTGCCCTTTACACGTGTCCCATGTCCAGGATCCCTTTGCAGAAGAGAACTGAATGAAATTCCCTTGGGGGCCTGTCTGACTCCTCAGCACCAGCACCAGCCCCTGCCGGGGAGAGCCGGTGGCCGGCCGAGTCGGTGCCTCTCGAGGCCTGGGCCCTGTGCAGCACTGCCTTGCCAGAATGTGCCTTCTCTTCATACTTCACTCCCTAGCCCTCACCTCCCTGTTTTAAAATTTAAAAAATCTACCTAGTGAGAATGAAATCTTTGTGAATCGGTTGCCTGGTGAGTTTGTTAAGTCGAAGGCCAGCTTGACGTTTGCTGTTTGTGACCAGCTTTCCCGAGCTTCTGTGTCTTCTCTGTAGTGAACCATGGCTTCCGGCACCACCGCCAGCGAGGAGGAGCGCAGCCTCCGGGAATGCGAGCTCTATGTCCAGAAGCACAACATCCAGGCGCTGCTCAAGGACTCCATCGTGCAGCTGTGCACCGCGCGGCCCGAGAGGCCCATGGCCTTCCTCAGGGAGTACTTCGAGAAGCTGGAGAAGGTGAGCATGAATGGGGAGCGAGAGAGCTGACCCTCACAGTTGTTAAGTGCAAGGCTGGAGCGTGTTGCCGAGCTCTCTCTTTGGGAAGAAAAGGAATTCTGACCAAATAATCATTTATAATCATCATCATCATCTAAAATAGAATTCCAGGGAACAGAGGCAGTCAGTGCGTTTGCAGTGACTTGTGGCTTTGTGACCAGTGGGGTTTATCACATCCACTCTGATGCTCAGTGTTCTTGGCTAGCAGGTTTTCCAGCCACAGTTCCTTGTAACTGCTTTAATTAATACATAAAAAGGACCAAATAAAATAACTGAGTTGGTTCAGTTGATTGGAAGTAGCACAGCACTGGTCAGCAGAAACTGGCGCAAGACTGTAAATTGATTATACTGCAGTAAAAATTAAAAAATAAAAATAGTACATCAGTGGCGTGAATTGAGAACTTCTGCAGTACTTGAAAGCATTTAATGCTGTTTTCTTCAGCAAAACAAGTAAACTTGTAGGCTTTATCCTACGTTTGAAATCACTGTACTGGAGCATACAAGTCTGGCTTGTGACTAGTATCTTAGAAACCCTGAGTTGTCCAAGTGTGTCTTATTGTAAGATATGTCCCAACATAAATCGACTGTGGAGCAGAGAGAGCAAGATTGCTGGCTGTCAGAATTCTACTTTATTTACAGTTCTGGTAAGGACTTGTTTTCTCTTGAGAAAAAAGAGATTGAGTTTTTACTCATTGTTCATCCTTATTGTATGTGTGTCAGTGGGACCTAAGCATGGGGTATGTGCTGTTCTAAGCACAGTGGTCATTTTTCTTCAAGGTCAGTGCTTTAGTTCAGTCCCCTCAAAAAAATGATGAATGAGAAAGTCTGGATTGTTAAAAGTTTTGAGTAGTTTGTTTGATTTGCTCCTGAAATTTCAGCAGGGTAAAGTTACAGATTTTCTTAATGCATATTGAAGTTGTGACGTGGTTCATAATGACAGTGTACCACTTGGGAGGCATTTTCTTAGGTGTATGATTGTTAATTATCTAGTTGTATTGCAGAAACTTTTATACTGTATTCCACTGGTTTGGACAGCTTCTCAATCAGCATAATTAGTAAAAGAATCTGTTTTACTAATGTTCAAAAAATGTTTGGGTGGCTCAGTGATTGGACCCTTTTTCCCATTTTCTTGGAAAGCTGTTGAAATTGGTGTCTAGTACCATGATTAGAATAATTAAAAACAACAGGAAAACCTAACCAGTCCCAGTGAATGTAGCCTTAGTGTCTTGGAATTGTGGTAGAAAGTCTGGTTTTTCTCTTATTTAAGCGGTTTCTGGTAGTGGAGCGCTGTAGCACCAGGCTGCTGTGGGCCTTCCCTCCCTGTTTGGAAGTCAAGTACGTTCCTGGAGGTCTGGTTCTGAAGTCGGTCACCTGTCACCGTAAGGTGATCCCTCTTCTCTCTGTACATCAGTAGCAGCCACCCGCTGAGCGGACGAGGTGGGCGAGGCACGCAGTGTGTGTCTTTCTGTAGGGAGTGTGGGTGCCGTGCTGCCTCAGGGCTGCGCTTTGATGGCCCTGCTGGAGCACTGCCTGCAGGGGAAGCAGGAAGGACCCTGAGAGGCGTCGCTGTGCACGTGGGGTTTCTAGGTGTGATGTGTGTCGGCCTCTCTGCCCCGAGTAGGAGGCACAGCTTAGCACTGTTGTGTAATTCGTGGGCTTTTGTTCACTCGCATCCATTCCTTTAGCCAGGGTTGACTAAAGATAAGCGGATGTTGGAGAAACTGGGGTTTCAGCTGTGGAACAGGTCATTTTTGTACGTTAGGTGTTGAGGCGTATGTCTGAGAATACAGGCTCACTCTTGTCTCCTCTTTGCCGTGCTAACCAGGGCTCATGTTTCTGGTTCCCGCAACTGCTCAGTAAGAGATGCCCCAGAAGCCTGTCAGCTGGTCCAGTGAAGCGTCTGCAGTTCCCTTCAGGCTGTCGTTTGTGATCCGAGTCCTCTCTTGCGTGTGTGTTCACGTGAACCTTGCCAACTAGTGGATGAGAGGCTTTGTGATGGCTCTGACCATGGAGTGCCTCCTGTGTGCCAGGTGCTGTGTGAGCCATTGACCTTCTGCAAATGCTCATTATTTCAAACGTGTGAGGCTGGTGACTGTCACCATTTTAGGGAGGAAGCAGGAAAGCTGAGCGAGGGGTCAGGGAACGTGGCTGAGGCCACCCAGGGACCAGCTTCTGTTGCAGCACCTCGTGCCCCCCGCACCTCAGTGGTTTACTCCAGATGTCCTGACACTTGGCCGTGCGTGTGCAGCACTCTCTGCTCGGCCCGTATTGTCTTGGCTGCGTATGTCTTGTTCTGGGGCTCAGTGGAAGGAGCAGCCGTGTGTAAGGCATGCTTTTCTCAAGGCAGAGTGGTCAGAGGCTCCAGGGGCCAGAGTGCAGCCTCACAGGAGGGCGTGGCGTGGCAGAACAGGCCACGTACCAAACCCCACGTCAGTGGGCTGGGACGCTGGCTTCACCCTCTGGGAAGAATGGATGTCAGGGCAGGGAGGATGGGGGGAACACGCTGAGTGAGCCGCGGGCCAGAATCAGGACTTAGTGTGCTGGGATGCCCTGACAGTAGGTGGACTGGGAGGGCTCTTTTGAGGAGTGAGGACCCTGAAGAACGACAGCAGCGCGCAAAAGGGTGTGAGAACGTGTCGCGATGCTCGGGAGAGACGAGTGACCTCCGCCCTGGCTCTGCGTCGTCAGGATCAGGACACATCGAGCGCTGTTGAGGCTGGAAACCCAGGAAGCATTGTTACGACCGCAGCGCTCTTGGCACTTCAGAATCGTCTAAGACAGTAAAACCTCCCTTAGATAGACGGTACTTCCAAGCGAAGGGTTACCTGTGAGATTTTTCATGAATTTTTGTGAAATATCAATGACAAATCTTGGGGGGGTAGAATCTGTGTTTTCATTTATGCTCTTGAACTTTAAACTTTGGGGAGACTTGAGTTTTAAAGTTCTCTGTTAATATGGAATGAGAAAAACCTTACCTGTTACTATAATTACCAGAATGACAAGTGAGTTTTCTTTGAAAATTTTTTTAAAAACAATCTGGTTACATATTTGCCCATGGATCAGCAGGACAATGAAGAGTCTCTCCTAAGCCGTTGTCTCCCTGGAGCGCCGCCCGAGTCCCGTCCTGTGCGGGCGTGTGCACACGCGTGTCTGGTGTGTGCGTGGTGTCCCATTGTATGGACATTCGTTAATTATGGGCGTTACTTAATCGCCACATTGATGACCATTGTGGTGGTTTCCCGTATTTTGCTGTGAAAAGCTTTGGTATAGTGAACAACTCTGTGTATCTGTAATTTCACATACATGCATGTGAATATGCAAATACATTCATGTTAGTTTTGTTATAGGCCTTTGTTACTGGTGTTTTTAATTGAAAAGTCTAGATGAGAAAAATAAAGCTGGTTCCTCCCTCCAAAAATTAAAAAAAAAAAACCATCGGTCACAAGTCTCCTGATAGAAATAAGTGCTGTTCTTGCCTCAGTGGTGGTGGTTCTAGATGGTTCTTGCTGCACTGGTGTGTTTTTTGTCTTGATGCCGGATGCAGTGCTGAGTACCAGGCGGGAGAAAAAGCCGCCACCTCCTTCAATTCTTTTTTATCAGAATTTTTCAGAAATAATTAGTAAATGCTGTCATTTAGAATTTCAAGGCTGATTTAGGAAAAGAATGGAGAGTGAGTCACGAATGAGGAGGTGATAGCTCGCCGTTCTCGGCTTGTTTCATTCGGGTTTGGCGTCAGTCATAACTCATTCTCTACTGCAGACCTGAGGGGGATTTCTTTTTAAGGCCCTAGATCTGAAAAATAAGATTGTTAAACGGTTGATCTTGGTTTCATTTGGATTGGTTTAATCAGTTGTTAAAAGCAGGTAAACCGAGTGTCAGCCCTGCCCTTTGTAAAGAAAGCTTCCAGCTCTGTCAGGGCCGGTGTGGAGCCCAGGCTCCCATCCCATTGTGTTATCTGTTGAACATGCAGACCGCAGGCTCAGCACTCTCTGGCGCTGGTTCTGTGTTCCACTTGCCTCGTGTGATGTGGCATGGCAGGTCCACGGGCTTCGGGCTGAGCTCATGGGGTCGCCTGACGGCCTGGGCTTTGCTGTGTCACTGCTGTGCCGGAGTGCTGTTCCTACCGGCGTGCGTGGGCGAGGCAGGGGGCTCACACCCATCTCCCAGGCTTTGTTGTGCAGTTTATCGCCGCTGAGTGCCTGCAGATGACGGTCGCTTTGCGGCCGTGGTGCGTGTGTAGCTCTTCTGTGCGTGCTGCGTGCCCTTGTGCCAGTGGCTGTTTGTTAGTATCGCGTCTATCACCATCTGAGGAGCAGTATCACCTTTCAGAGTATTTCTCTTCAAATTCGACTCTCCGTTTTCTCCCGTTCTTGGTTGGCCTTTGCCCTTTAACTTTCACGTTGATATGGAGAGATTTGCAGTGACTGAGAAGGACTGGCGTTAGAATAGGAGAACGCCAGTAAAGAGCACCAATGTAGGGTCTCATTTTATAAACTTGTAATTTTTTAGGAGGAGGCAAAGCAGATCCAGAACCTGCAGAAAGCAGGCAGCCGTGCAGACTCGCGGGAGGATGAAATCTCCCCGCCGCCCCCTAACCCCGTGGTGAAGGGCCGGCGGCGACGCGGGGCCATCAGCGCTGAGGTCTACACCGAGGAGGATGCCGCGTCCTATGTTCGGAAGGTACCTGCACTCGGGAGTGTCTCCTCTGATGAACGTGCTCTGTTCCCAGTAGTAAACACAGACGGAGTGGGCTGTACTCCATCCTGCGCCGTTCCTGGGTACTGGGGAGCACGTTTCTGCAATAATAGGCCATCAGAGGAAGTATCTGTAGTGATTATGAAACAGTGAGTACTTGAGTTTGAGGGATTTTCTTTTCCGTGGTGGTGTTTTGCAGTGAAAGACCAGCAGTACTTTTTGTCTTGAATTGTGGTGTCAGGTTTTGACGTCCTCTCATTCATGGGGGGCCTTTGACCTTTTGCTCTGTAAGCGTCGTTCATCTCCATTGGCTCTTTCTGAGAGCCAGGCTGCCATTTCCAGTTACGCGATTAGCCTGAAGGGGGAAGATAATTGGGCCGGCAAGAGGTTCTGAGACTAACAGTACATGCTCATACTTTAGAAGATGACCAGTTATCATAAAACGCTTAGGTGTGTCTCAGTAGTGACCTTGGGTAAGGTGATTTTGGTTTGTTTCTTTGGTTGTTGACTAGGAACCAAATACCAGCCTTTCAGTGCAGGCCTAGTTGTAGACAAAGGGGATTAATTAGTATTTGTTCACTCAAAGTCAGTATTTGTGGGTCAGAGATAGTGTGAGAGTGTTGTGTTGAAAATACTTAACTGCGGCGAGCTGGCGCACTGAGCCCGGCTGAGAGGAGCTACCCCACGTCCAAGGTCAGGGGCAGCGGCCTAGAGTGCCAGGCTGCAACGGCTCAGGAACGGCTGAGAGGAGCTACCCCGTGTCCGAGGTCAGGGGCGGCGGCCGGGAGGAGCTATCCTGCGTCCGAGGTCAGGGCGGCGACCGAGAGGAGACACCCCGCGTCCGAGGTCAGGGCGGCCAAGAGAAGTCACCTCGCGCCCGAGGCCAGGGGCGGTGACCCTGAGGAGCCACCCGAGGAGCGGTGGCTGCGCAGGCGCAGGAGGGCCTAGAGGAGTATTCCCATGTTGAAGGTCAGGAACAGCGGCGGTAAGGAGATACCCCTCGTCCGAGGTAAGAAGCAGCGGCTGTGCTGTCTGGAGCAGCCGTGAAGAGATACCCCATGCCCAAGGTAAGGGAAACCCAAGTAAGATGGTAGGTGTTGCAAGAGGGCATCAGAGGGCAGACACACTGAAACCATACTCACAGAAAACTAGTCAATCTAATCTCACTAGGACCACAGCCTTGTCTAACTCAATGAAACCAAGCCATGCCTGCAGGGCAACCGAAGATGGGCGGGTCATGGTGGAGAGGTCTGACAGAATGTGGTCCACTGGAGAAGGGAATGGCAAGCCACTTCAGTATTCTTGCCTTGAGAACCCCATGAACAGTATGAAAAGGCAAAATGATAGGATACCAAAAGAGGAACTCCCCAGGTCATTAGGTGCCCAATATGCTACTGGAGATCAGTGGAGAAATAACTCCAGAAAGAATGAAGGGATGGAGCCAAAGCAAAAACAATACCCAGCTGTGGATGTGACTGGTGATAGAAGCAAGATCTGATGCTGTAAAGAGCAATATTGCATAGGAACCTGGATTGTCAGGTCCGTGAATCAAGGCAAATTGGAAGTGGTCAAACAAGAGATGGCAAGAGTGAACGTAGACATTCTAGGAATCAGTGAACTAAAATGGACTGGAATGGGTGAATTTAACTCAGATGACCATTATATCTACTACTGCAGGCAGGAATCCCTCAGAAGAAATGGAGTAGCCATCGTGGTCAACAAAAGAGTCTGAAATGCAGTACTTGGATGCAATCTCAAACACGACAGAATGGTCTCTGTTCGTCTCCAAGGCAAACCATTCAATATCACAGTTATGCAAGTCTATGCCCCAACCAGTAATGCTGAAGAAGCTGAAGTTGAACGGTTTTATGAAGACCTACAAGACCTTTTAGCACTAACACCCAAAAAAGATGTCCTTTTCATTATAGGGGACTGGAATGCAAAAGTAGGAAGTCAAGGAACACCTGGAGTAACAGGCAAATTTGGCCTTGGAATGCGGAATGAAGCAGGGCAAAGACTAATAGTTTTGCCAAGAAAATGCACTGGTCATAGCAAACACCCTCTTCCAACAACACAAGAGAAGACTCTACACATGGACATCACCAGATGGTCAACACCGAAATCAGATTGATTATATTCTTTGCAGCCAAAGATGGAGAAGCTCTATACAGTCAACAAAAACAAGACCAGGAGCTGACTGGCTCAGATCATGAACTCCTTATTACCAAATTCAGACTCAAATTGAAGAAAGTAGGGAAAACCGCTAGACCATGCAGGTATGACCTAAATCAAATCCCTTATGATTATACAGTGGAAGTGAGAAATAGATTTAAGGCCCTAGATCTGATAGATAGAGGGCCTGATGAACTATGGATGGAGGTTCGTGACATTGTACAGGAGATAGGGATCAGACCATCCCCATGGGAAAGAAATGCAAAAAAGCAAAATGGCTGCCTGGGGAGGCCTTACAAATAGCTGTGGAAAGAAGAGAGGCGAAAAGCAAAGGAGAAAAGGAAAGATAAAAGCATCTGAATGCAGAGTTCCAAAGAATAGCAAGAAGAGATAAGAAAGCTTTCTTCAGCGATCAATGCAAAGAAATAGAGGAAAACAACAGAATGGGAAAGACTAGAGATCTCTTCAAGAAAATTAGATGGGGTGGGAGGTGGGAGGGGGGTTCAGGAATGGGAACTCATGTACACCCGTGGCGGATTCATGTCAATGTATGGCAAAACCAATACAGTATTGTAAAAGGAAAATAAAAATTTTTAAAAAAAGAGATACCAAGGGAACATTTCATGCAAAGATGGGCTTGATAAAGGACAGAAATGGTCTGGACCTAACAGAAGCAGAAGATATTAAGAAGAGGTGGCAAGAATACACGGACGAAATGTACAAAAAAGATCTTCACGACCCAGATAATCACAATGGTGTGATCACTCACCTAGAGCCAGACATCCTGGAATGTGAAGTCAAGTGGGCCTTAGAAAGCATTACTGTGAACAAAGCTAGTGGAGGTGATGGAATTCCCGTTGAGCTGTTTCAAATCCTGAAAGATGATGCTGTGAAAGTGCTGGATTCAATATGCCAGCAAATTTGGAAAACTCAGCAGTGGCCACAGGACTGGAAAAGGTCAGTTTTCATTCCAATTCCAAAGAAAGGCAATGCCAAAGAATGCTCAAACTGCCGCACAATTGCACTCATCTCACACGCTAGTAAAGTAATGCTCAAAATTCTCCAAGCCAGGCTTCAGCAGTATGTGAACCGTGAACTCCCTGATGTTCAAGCTGGTTTTAGAAAAGGCAGAGGAACCAGAGATCAAATTGCCAACATCCACTGGATCATCGAAAAAGCAAGAGAGTTCCAGAAAAACATCTATTTCTGCTTTATGGACTCTGCCAAAGCCTTTGACTGTGTGGATCACAAGAAACTGTGGAAAATCCTGAAAGAGATGGGAATACCAGACCACCTAACCTGCCTCTTGAGAAGTCTGTATGCAGGTCAGGAAGCAACAATTAGAACTGGACATGGAACAACAGACTGGTTCCAAACAGGAAAAGGAGTACGTCAAGGCTGTATATTGTCACCCTGTTTAGTTAACTTCTATGGAGAGTACATCATGAGAAACGCTGGGCTGGAAGAAACACAAGCTGGAATGAAGATTGCTGGGAGAAATGTCAGTAACCTTATATATACAGATGACACCACCCTTATGGCAGAAAGTGAAGAGGAACTAAAAAGCCTCTTGATGAAAGTGAAAGAGGAGAGTCAAAAAGTTGGCTTAAAGCTCAACATTCAGAAAATGAAGATCACGGCATCCGGTCCCATCATTTCATGGGAAATAGATGGGGAAACAGTGGAAACAGTGTCAGACTTTATTTTGGGGGGCTCCAAAATCACTGTAGATGGTGACTGCAGCCATGAAATTAAAAGACGCTTACTCCTTGGATGGAAAGTTATGACCAACCTAGATAGTATATTAAAAAGCAGAGACATTACTTTGCCGACTAAGGTCCATCTAGTCAAGGCTATGGTTTTTCAGTGGTCATGTATGGATGTGAGAGTTGGACTGTGAAGAAGGCTGAGCGCCGAAGGATTGATGCTTTTGAACTGTGGTGTTGGAGAAGAGTCTTGAGAGTCCCTTGGACTGCAAGGAGATCCAACCAGTCCATCGTAAAGGAGACCAGTCCTGGGATTTCTTTGGAAGGAATGATACAAAATCTGAAACTCCAAAATCTGAAACTCCAGCACTTTGGCCACCTCATGCGAAGAGTTGACTCATTGGAAAAGACTCTGATGCTGGGAGGGATTGAGGGCAGGAGGAGAAGGGGACGACAGAGGATGAGATGGCTGGATGGCATCACGGACTCGATGGACGTGAGTCTGAGTGAACTCGGGGAGATGGTTATGGACAGGGAGGCCTGGCTTGCTGCGATTCATGGGGTCACAAAGAGTCGGACACGATTGAGCAACTGAACTGAACTCAAAGCAGACTTGTCTAAATACCAAAGGTAGCTTGACATCTAATTGAAATGTTGGTTTCAGTCATGAAGTTGTTTTGGTTTATGGAACATATGGAATGGTCATTGGGCTTTCTGCTCTTTCCTAGGTTATACCGAAAGATTATAAGACAATGGCTGCTTTAGCTAAAGCCATTGAAAAGAACGTACTGTTTTCACATCTGGATGATAACGAGAGAAGGTAGGTGATATTTTTTTTTCCGGTACAGCTGGGATCCCAAACTAGCTGCCTCACTGTTGGAAGTTTTAAAGTGACCTGGTGCCACTCCAGGCTGAAAATCTGGAAGCTCTAAGGTTAACTAACAGACATTTAAGGTTAATGTTTTGTAACACGAAGCCTTCTCTCCCTGCAGTGACATTTTTGACGCCATGTTCCCGGTTTCCTTTATTGCTGGAGAGACGGTCATTCAGCAGGGTAAGGGTGGCCGCTTTTATGGCCAGTGCTAGTGTTAAAGTTGTGGAGTTTTTTTTCCTCTTGAAGCCTACCATCTTCCTTTTGGTATACTGTTGGATTTTCTTATTTCTTTAATTAAAATCGTCTCAGCTAACAGTAAAAGGCACACTTTGCCTAAGGGACTATTTCCCTACTGTCAGTGTAGTCTGGTTCATAGTGACTGTTAAAGAAGATTCGTGCATTTTCACTTTGTAAGGAATTCCAGGGCCACATAGGTTTTATGTATGCTTTATATTTATCGTTAACGGGTCCGAGGAAGATAAAGCAGGGAGTGAGCCACACTCAGACTCTTGCTCACCGAGCTCGTCTCTGTGGAAGGCTCTGTCCCTCCTGCTGGCTCTCACTTTGCCCACACACACTGACATGGAGCTCAGCTTTGGGTATTCCTCTTTCCTTTCTTATTTAGTCTCAGTATCTTCATGGGGTTTCATAAGCCATGTGTTTTCTTTTTTAGTGACAGGGTGATACATTGTTACTATTGTATCTTATTTGTTGTTTTAGATGACATAGCAGTTACCATTTCTATACATAAGTGGCTTGCTTAAGTTATTTTTCAGAGGCGTCTTCAGTGTGAGATGGCTGATGATCTGGTCAGTTTTATGACTTGTAAAATATATTGCTGGACCTTTTGGTTTGATTTGTTCTTTTTTAATTTATAGTTTGCTTCTGACTTTTTTACTCTCCTCACTTTTAGGTGATGAAGGGGATAACTTCTACGTGATTGACCAAGGAGAGATGGACGTAAGATTTAATAATAGCAAAAATATGTCGAGACTCTTTTAAAAGTCAGCTTGTCACTTACTGCTTCTGAGAGGCCTGAGGGCTATTGCATCCTCGTATGTTAGATTCCTTTTGCCAGATGTTTCACTGACACCAAGAAAGGCCATTTTTACTGACACATAAACTTTCTAAAGGTAGTTTCTTTGGCTGAATGTACAGTTCGGAACTTTTGCTGGGTTGGCAGTTCAGGCACGTGTGCCTGCTTTGCAGGATAAGCTCGGGGGTCTCGACAGGTCATCAGCCGGGAGACTTGGTACAGCCTCTGTCCTATACATCTTGTCCCTCCCATAAGAGCATTAGAAAACTCAGTGGCACAGCAGTGAAATGCTGACCAGCACAGTGCCTGGCACAGAGCTCTGTAAATACACCTGCTCAGTGGCTGTGTTGTGTCCGACTCTGCAGCCCCGTGGGCTGCCGCGTGCCAGCCTCTCCTGTCCTCCTCTGTCCTGGAGGTTGCTTATGGTCATGTCCGTTGCACCGGGGATGCCGTCTGACTGGCCTCTTCTGCCCCCTCCTCCTCTTGCCTCGTAAACACGCAAGGAGCACCGCCAGTGCCTAGGTCACTGCGCTCACCGTCCGTGCTGAGGGCCTTTTTCTCCCCAGATAATTAGGCCAGCTGTGTCATAGGCACTCTGGACATGTCTGACTTGTCACAAGTCAGGTGTTTTGCCCTGTTGTGGTCCGGAAAGGTAACATCTTATTTTCTACAACAGAGCTCAGGATTCTGATCTTTGAAAAGAGTGTGTGGGTTTTTAATCCGTATATACTTGTGTATGTAGAGATAACCAGCGCTTTTGTATTTTAGGTCTATGTCAACAATGAATGGGCAACCAGTGTTGGGGAAGGAGGGAGCTTCGGGGAGCTTGCTCTGATTTACGGGACTCCTCGAGCGGCCACTGTCAAGGCCAAGACGAACGTGAAGCTGTGGGGCATTGACCGGGACAGCTACAGAAGGATCCTCATGGTGAGACCCGTGCGAGTGGGTGCAGCCCACCGTCCAGGCTGTGTGACTCGCGTTCGACAGTGCCACCGCGGGAAGATGGGAATGCTTGTGACGGTTGAATGCTTGACCTTAGCGTTACCCGTTACACCGTTTGCGACAGAGATCTTTTAGAACAGAACTTTGGCTGAAATGATACGGGAGACAGACACAGGGTGTGTGTGCAGTGGTCAGCTGATGTTTGGAACTGTCTCTGTCGGTCAGCGCATCTCCCTTTGGCCAGTCTTCACACAGACGGATGGCTTGATGGACGCTGTGCTGACTTTTCTGTGATAGCAGTTTGAGTCCTTTCTGTGGAGGATGGGGGTTGTGGAGAAGGACCCTAAGCTGGAAGTATACTCAGCTTTACTTGGGCTTTTTTTTTTTTTTTTTTTGCAGAACTGATAATTTGCTTTTTTGATGTTTCAGTATTTGATTAATTCTTTGGCCATATACTTGGTGTTCCTTTTAGGAGCAAGTTACCAAGAGCTTTTTATTCAATGCAGACCTTACCGTCTCCAGCAGGAGAAAACAAGCAAGCTCTTGAGTAACTGCTGTCAGTTTACCTGAAACAACATTTCTTACTCCACAGAGTTCTGTGATTTACACAGTTTAGAGATATGACTTTCTTTTTTTCATTTACAGGGAAGCACGCTGAGAAAGCGGAAGATGTATGAGGAGTTTCTTAGTAAAGTGTCTATTTTAGGTAAGTTGGGAAGTTGCATGGAGAATCGCTAAATTGAAGTGTTAGTAATGCTTAAGGAAGTAGATTCTGTTTCATAAAAATGGCTTGAGTTATCAATATGTTTTCACAGTCACAAAAAGCACGGGAATGTGAAACTGAAGTTTGGCTAAGAAGTAATTTCAACTTGTGTTTAATTTGCTAGTGGATGGCTGACCTCTTAGTTAGAAATAAGTGCTACTGATTCTTCCTGGAAGGATAGGAAGGCTGGACCTGTCCTCCAGACCGTGGATGGCTGGTTACCCCCGGGACTGGGTGTCCATTGCTCTGTCAGTGAGTTTTTTCAGTTCAGGGAGGTGAGTGTCACCAACAATGTGTCTCTTCTGTGGAAAGGTTTGGTGTCATTTGCTGGCTTTCTCTGAAAAAATGCTAGAGTTTGGGGAAATGCAGAGCAGCGTGATTGGGAGTGCTGCTGTGGGGTCTGTGGCACGGATGTGGAGGCGTTGTCACAAGCTGCTCTTCGTGGAGGGCGTGGTGGATTTCACACGGCCGCGTGGGTCGTTGCTTTCACAGTGACTTGGCTTCGTGCCCTTGCTTTCCTTTCTCAGAGATGATTACCTCTAGTGTCTTGAGTGTTAGTTTGGCCTTTGGGAACATAGGTTATTTTTTAGTTACTCTTACTGGTTTTGTAAATAAATCTGAGTTATTTCTCTGCATTTCTGGAACAGATTCTCTTTGGGTCGTATAATTGCAGGTTTGAGTTGCATCGATGGCAGTCTCTGGCAATACTTAATGATCACACTCTTTCATTCCTTTCCCACTGGATGAGTTGGTGTAGATTAGCTTGGCTCTTGGGCCCCTGGATTCAGGAGGGTGCGTGGGCCATTTGCACGTGACGGGGTGTTGCTGAGAGAGGGCTAGTTGAAGACAGGTGCCAAGTTGAATCTGAGCCACACTGGAGTGTTTCAGTTGACTTTCCATACTTTTTGCTTTGAAATTTTTAGCAGTACCGAATAACATAGAGAGACTCTTTTGCTATCTGCCTTTTAGAATCTCTGGACAAGTGGGAGCGCCTCACGGTAGCCGATGCGTTGGAACCAGTCCAGTTTGAAGACGGGCAGAAGATTGTGGTGCAGGGGGAGCCGGGTGATGAGTTCTTCATTATCTTGGAGGTAAAGACGGGGCAGCCCCGGAGGGGGAAGGGGGCGCTGGTCCCCAGCCGCAGCTTCTCTTCTAGGGTCGCCTGGCAGTTTCAGGTGAAGGCCGTCCTTCCCTTTGAAGTGCTGATGTTTGTTTTTCTGCTAGGCCACCAAGTTTTAAATGAGTTTAAGTGAAAGTCAGAATTGTGGGAGGTATTAGCCAGATTCAGATCTACTTAAATTAATCCTGCTTATACAGGCCGAACAGAGCTCTGCCATTCAGCAGCGTGCAGACTGTGAGGTGATGTACACTTTTGTTAAAATCATGCTTTGGGGCTGTTAGGCAATAAAGGGCCCAGCTCAGGTCTTTAAATTCTCTGTTTTCCTGTGTTTTATGTGCTCATGACCATGGACATGGAGACCCACACAGCTGGTATGTGCTGTGAGGGGGGTCAGGAGAAGCTGCCAGTATCTCTCCAGCCTGGGGTTGAGGACGTCTTAGTGAGCAGGGCCAGGCAGGAGCATGTCCAGGCTCTTCTGAGCCCTGGCATTTCTGTTGCAGACAGAACTCTTGTCACTGTGAGGCAGCAGGCAGGGACAGTACCTGGAGGAGCTGGGGTGTCGCTCACGTACACCTGTGTCCATGAAGAGCCGGTGTGCCTGGGTCTGGCCCTCCTCCCGCAGTTTCTCGCCTCAGTCCAAACCCTGGCGGTCCCTTGGCTTGATGTGAAGTGCCGCCAGCAGGAACTCTGGCGATGGAGGTCACGCCTGTGCTGACTCTCCAGTCCTCTCCATCACATGAACACAGAAGATTTGAAGCAGCTGCTGAATTCTGCTTCTCTTGGCAGCGCCCTAAAGTCGCAGAGGGCGCCGGGCGTGCCCCCTGGGCGTGGGCCGCGTTAACGTGTCTCGCTCTCTGGTGGTCCCATCACAGGGCTCGGCCGCGGTGCTGCAGCGGCGCTCAGAGAACGAGGAGTTTGTGGAGGTGGGAAGGCTGGGCCCTTCGGACTACTTCGGTGAGTGGCCCCGCGGGGTGACGTCCCTGCCCAGCGCGCGCCGCGGTCCTTCCTGCGCCTGTCTCCCTTCTCCTGTGCTTCAGTGCCCACTTCAGTTGCTTGGCGCTCAGAGCGTTTGACCTTGACTCAGTTAAGAATTACATTACTGTCTCAGGTCTGTCGTTCGGTGGTTTTTCTGAAGTGCGGATGTCGTGTGGCCTGGATGTCGTGTGGTCTGGGCAAGTCTCTCTCTGCTCTCAGGGTGCCTCTCGGAAAGCGTTCCGGGAGTGTGCCCGCTCTCAGCCCCCTCTCCCCTCCAGGCGAGATCGCTCTGCTGATGAACCGGCCCCGTGCAGCCACCGTGGTGGCCCGCGGCCCGCTGAAGTGCGTCAAGCTGGACCGGCCGCGGTTCGAGCGCGTCCTCGGCCCGTGCTCCGACATCCTCAAGCGCAACATCCAGCAGTACAACAGCTTCGTGTCCCTGTCTGTGTGAGGCCCGCCCCGGCCCCGCGCAGCGCCCGCGGCCCCTGGCACCGCAGCTTCCTGTCGGCTTCTGTTCAAGTTGCTTTTGTGGCACCGTTTTTATTTTGGAGCATTACTGAGTGCTCACACAGCTAAATAAATAGAAGGGTTCTCTGAAGACTTGGCTGTCCCCGCCTCTCTGTGCAGTGTTGGTGTTCGCCCCCCAGCCACCACCGCCGCGCCCCCAGCCCGCTCGCTGTCTGCCGAGGGCTGACCCCGCTCCACCGAGGGACCTGGGGGCTGAGGCGGCAGTGCGAGCTTCCCTTGAAGTGACGCCCGCCTTCTGCTACTGTACGCGTTCTTTAGACTGTGGCCATGTGTGCCGCCTGTCCCTATGGAATAAATGCTTTCTCATGAAGCTCTGAGGATTAGGAAGAACAGGTATAGAAGAACCTTCATGTAGCAGGACATCTGTCTGTAGTTAAAGTAGCCTAAGGGTGGAGAAGCCCCTTGTTGCTGTGATATGACCAGGTCTTTTCTTGTTTAATAAGAATCTGTATTTGTCGGCTGAGGGCCTGGTTCTGTTTGTCTCTGGTGGTTAAGGCTCCCTCTTCAGCTCTGCAGCACATCGAGGTGTGGCTGTCTATCCCTGCTTTCTGCATTTCACACCGAATCATAAGCCACAGATACCAGTTCTGATTGAACGACAGATGCCTCAGCTCACAGATTCCTTAGACTTTCCTCTTTCCAGCCAGTGCCAAATGCTCATCAGCAGGTGCCGAATTGATAATGAGAATCCGAGGTCTGCGTTCTTGGCTGTTAACTCAGAGTTTCTGGTTAGTGTACACCCTTCAGGTGACTCCAGGATGGTAATCTCTTATGCCCTGTAAGCCCTGACTCCAGGAAAGATATACTCCATGTCGATGTGAAAGGGAAGAGGTGTTGCTAACGGGGCGACGGGCAGGCAGCTCAGTGTCGGGACCCTGCCCCGAGCTCGCTGGGGCAGGGGCCTGGGGCGGGCGTTCTTTACTTGCTTCAGCACCGCCACCACCCCTCGCCCCGCTTTAAATCCGCTAGACTTTATGGGGCTTGGGGGTGCAGTAGGACGTGTCTGTTGCACGTCCGTCAGAGAGGCCATCCTGCTGAGAAGTTCTGCTTCCCTCTCCCCTGTTTTATTCCCTGGGAGGCTTTTCTGTGTAAACTTGTTTTGAGTCTTAACTGTCTTTCAGTATTTTCCAGCCTTTTCAACCTTGTGTTGCTAAACTATTCCCTGGGCACCAGTGATAGCCCCACTGTTCACCTGTTTTTAAACAGCATCTCACAGCTCCGTAATGTGGGCACTCTTGTTTGCCTTGTGATCTTTGTAACGCAACGTGGGGGGTATATTTGGGAATGACTGCAAGCGTTTCTTTCCCCATCTGTATGCAACTGGCTCCAATTATTAATCCCTTTTTACCCTTTCCTGGGTCATTAAATTGGTCATGGTACATGTTTTTCACAGATTTGAACAGTTTTTAGGTTGTTACTAGTTTGGAGTATAAATCTGGGAAACATTTTATTTACCTTTTAGAGTGGAATAGAAAGCCACCTTATTACAACTTTTTTATTTTTCAAAATTATACTCAATGAGGATTTTTGATCTGTATTTTGTGTTTAGCTGCCTTTTTATATTTAAAATATTAAAAATTGTTGGTTAGCTTAAAGCTTACTTTGATCTTTGTTTAAACGCCAAAACTGTACTTGAGAATGTCATGCGTTTGCAGTTTCCTGTATGTATATGGTCACGTTCATGTGTGTTTAGATGGCCACGATGCTTCCTAAATGAATTTTGCTCTTAGGTCATTTGGCTTTGCTGTTTACCCCTTTTTTAGTTTTTAATCTAAGAAAATTGAAGTCTGAATTTAAGAGTGCTCACATTTTGAGCTTTCCCTTTGTGCAGTCTGGGTGCATATGAGGAATCGCAGTGGCATCGTCTGTCTCAGTGGACATCCTGAGCTTCAGCAGCCATCCTGTCTGGGCTTGGTAAGGGAGCCTGTGAAACCTCCTGCTCTGGACATTGTGGGCCGCCCAAGGGCCGCTCCGCATCGTTTGCTGGCTGCGAGTCCGGTTATACTGTGTGTGCTAATATACTCTCTTCTTTTTGCTATAGATTGTCTCAACAGTGGGTCAAGTAATAAAAAGACTAAATAATCCTTTAACGAATCAGTCTTTCTTCCCTTTCTCCTTTGCTTCTCTTCTCCATCCCCACTCCCCCAGAAACTCTGAATCCAAATCCAGTGCACAAGGATGAGAATTTATTGTGAATTAGGGGATGAGGGGATCACCGAAAGAATATGTTTCTTCTCAGTGTTTTCCAGTTCAGTTTGTCAGTGAATCTAAAACCCTTACTTTCAGGATAATTGAGATGCACCGGATCTGTTTACTGAATGATGGAAGTAAAAGATTAAATCAAGAATTCCTTTTTGTTAAGGGTAGACTGGTTCTCTGGCCTTGAAACTTTCCCAGACTGAATGGAAAATACTCCTAGGTCAGCATGCTCCTTGGTTTAAATTTAATAAGTGCGTTCATATATTTAGGTGTGTGTCTGTGTTTTGCACACATACAAAGTCATTTCTAACGTTTACGCCTCAGGTTTCTGAGGCGTAGGAGGCTTAGCTGAGTCTGAGAATGGTAGGCTGCTTCTCTCCATGCCCTGCGGGAACTGGGTGCTGCTTCGTAGCACGAGCGCTTCCTCCCGGTGCAGTCACCTCCTCCCGCAGCCCACTGGAGCTGGAATATTTAACAGAACACAATTGAAGAGCATTTTCCTGGGTTGACTATACTGGTTGTGGATTAACTGTCCCTCTCAAACACTGGCTCATATGAAATCCTTTTTTAATGATGTGAGTGTATTGATGTCATAAAATTGAAGTTATGTGATGTTGTTAGCTTGCTTACATCGCCTTCTCTCCAACCACAAATTGACAGCTGAACCTGTTCTGTATTTTTGTGGGCCCTAGCAGGTGTGTTTCTAGATGGGCTGAAACAGCATTGAGAAGCAGCGTCTAGATCACCAATTAATGTGACCCCCAAGTAGCTGTTGTGATAGTGAGCACCAGGGAAGACTGGAGGAGGAGAAGCTGAAGCCTCTCCCTCCTTTCCCTCTGGGATTTTACAGAGAAGCCAGCGCTGCTGGTGAAGGACAAGCTTGTGAAGTGCAGACTCCTCACAGTCCACAGTCGCAGTTCAGTCTGGGGCCCTGCGCGCAGAGCTGTGCCTTCATCCTGACAGCCTAAAACCAAACCCCAGACTCCTCTCATGACAGCTCTGCAGCGTCGGTAAGCAGCGCTGTGGTTTCCCCAGTCACCACTAGGTGGAGAGCTTGTCATCGCCTTTGTTCACCTCTGCGTCATCACTCACAGCTGCTCCTCACGGAGGCTGGATTTGCGCATTTTGCAAACCTGCCTGCCTGCCTGCTGGGACTTGTCTGCACCTCCAGGTCAGCCCTTGTGGCACTGTCACGGCCACACCCAGGCTGGAGCGGGGCAGAGGAGGTGCTCTCCTGCCCGCCATGCGCCCGGCCTCCTTTCAGAATTAGGTCTGTGATCCAGCGCCCTTTCTGTTGGTCTGTTTAATGCCTTTTTTTGTTGTTGTCGGCATTTTTGAGCTGTGCTGTTGGTGATTTCGCCGTTTAAAACACCCCCCAGAGGAGTTCTCAGCTTCTGGCTAGTGTTCTCGAGTGTAACTGGCTTCTCTGAGGCGTCAGTTGCAGCATTCATGAAGCAACAGCAGTAGCTGAGGTGCCTTTGCACACCCAGCACAGACAACAAGGATCACGGGTAGGTTGGTGGGCAAACGTGTACTGAGAGGCTCCGGGGAGCCTGCAGCCCTGTGTGTCTAACGGGGGCAAACAGCTGCCCCCACTCACTGCCTGTGGTGGCTGCGTCTGCCATTGTTTGGTGCTGGTGGTTCAGCCGCTCAGTCGTGTCTGACTCTGTGATCCCGCGGACTGCAGCACGCCAGGCTCCCCTGTCCTTCACCATCTCCCAGAGTTTGCTCAGACTCACACCCATTGAGTTGGTGATGCCATCCAGCCATCTCGTCCTCTGTCTAAACCACCACCAGTAAGAAGCAGCTACACTTCCTACAGTCCTCAGGCCCGGGTGCCCTCCAGGTTTGGGGGCGGCTGAGCTCCTCCAGACCTCTCTCCAACAGGCTGTCTGTTCCCTGTCAGTTTTTCACTTTGCCATCAGTAGTAAGGACAGGAGACCACACAAGTTTCTAACAGAGACAAGAGTTTTCAGTCATGGATGTGCTGGAAGAACCTGATAACTGGGGTCTTCTGTTTTATGGTATTTCTGACAAATAGTGGAGTCTTAATTTTGGTGTTATTGAAAGGATAATGGTGTGTTTAGGACAGGTGAGTCAGGAGGTACCTAGGTACTGGACACGCTGGTCACACTCAGCTCTGTTTCCCTCAGTCTGTGAAGTGGACCAGCGCCTCTTATCACAGGCCACCTGAACACGAGAGGCTGGCCTCACGTGGAGCTGGGCCTAACCTGCCTGGGGCCCTGCCGTTTGGGTCTTGAGACCGCTGGTTCCGTCCCTGGCTGCCCCTGCCTGCGTGTGTCCCTGCCGTCCCTCCGTGCGTCGTTACCTGGTTCCCCCCACTCCAAAAGGAGACGCTGGCTCGAAGCAGGAGAAACAGTTCGTGAGGTGGGAGCCCCAGGGGCAGGGACACGCCTCAGTGATGCACGGCTCTGGGGTTAAGGTCCCTCTATACTGAAGACTGATTTTTGTTGTAAAGTCAACAACAGCTTCACAAGCTGGGTGCGGTTTTGTGTTCAGTGGAAAGAGCACTTTGGTGTAGCTGTGACCCCCTAGGCTGTGTGATTTTCGTTAACCTCTCTGAGCCCCTCAGTTCCTTGGCAGTCCGGATGAGGTGGGGATTCTGTCTGTGGGGCGGGAGCTCGTTGTGTCCGCACCCTGGGGCGTGGCAGTGGGGGCCCCCAGGGGGGCCGGAAGCCTGTCTGGAGCCTGCCCCCTGGGGCCGTCTCTGGGTGCAAGGCCGAGGTCCTGGATGAAGCCCAGAGAGGTGTTGACCTGGGACCCGCCTCCGCGACTTCCCACCCCTTGTCACGAGCACCTGAGCCTCTGGCCTTCACCAGAAGAGCCGATGTGGCGTCAGCAGCCTGGTCACCTGCTGACCTGCTGACCGATCGATGCGAGTCCACTCCTGTCCTGCGTGTGGTCACGGGCTGTGGAGTGAGAAACACGTCCTATTCAGATGTGAGCAGGTCAGCAGAGACAAGGCTGGCGAGACAGGAAGCCCCCGGAACGGCTGGGAGCTTAGGAAGTGAAGTGGACTGAGCCCTGTCTGAGCGGGCGGCGGAGGGGAGGGCATCTGGAGCGGCAGACTGCTCCGGGCAGCCTGCAGCGCTCGGGGCCCGGCGCAGGCACTGCCGGGCCTCACGGGAGCCAGCGCTGGTTGGCGGGCCGGACGGGCCCCAGCTGCCCTGCTCCCTCCAGGCTCCCGCCCCTGCCGGGCCCGTCCTTGTGTTGTCCCGCTGCCGGACCCCCTCGCGTCGCCTTTTATAGCTGCCGATGCCAGTCCTGACATCCTGGATGCCAGTTCAGTCGATGTTTATACTCTTTGAGATGGAAACATCCTTTTCGGATACCCTGAGCAGATCCCTCTGTTTACCTCTTGTGATAACACATCTGAGAAATCAGAGGGGACGGCTGTGTTGAGACTGGGCCACAGTGACTGGGACGTGGATAGCGTGTGGAGTGCACTTTAAACCAGTTGGAGAGTCGCCGTGTGTAGTTCCGTTCTTTGCTTCTGAGACGCCGGATGTTTCTGTGCCGATCAGGAATCATCCTTGTGGCCACAGTAAACACCTAGAGGAGTCCATCTGATGTCCTGTCATTTTATTTGTGACAGTTAATGCTGTCCCGGGAGCCAGGCCTCCAGGCCAGACCTGTGTCCAGGTTCCCAGTGGGCTCAGCAGGTGTCTGTGGCCTTGATGGAGTAGAGCTTCCCGGGGGAGGGGACCCAGGCCAGTGCTCCAAGGAGGGAGGCTCGCTGGGTCACACTTCTGCCCTTTCAGAATCATCCCCTCGCCCTGCCTGCCTCATGAGCTCCTGACCCAGGCCCCAGCCTGTATGGGGGCCCCGGGGAAGCGGTGGTCCACACTCGGAGTTCACCGCGGCTCTGGTCCACTTTCTGGGGTGTGCCTCCTCCAGCCCCTAGCTTGTCGCGTTAGCCCGGCTCGAGTCTGGGGCCCACTGTCCCATGGGGCCGTCGGCCACCACACTCTGCTCCCCGTGGGCCTCAATGCAGTTCTGCACAGTCCTGAGGATGGTCTGCAGCCTGCGGTCCAGGGCGAGGAGATGGGGCTCCGTGAGCACGGGGCTGAGCTGGTCCTCCAGCAGTGACTCGCGCATCACATCGCTGAGCCTATAGTCAGCCTGGGCCAGCAGCTGCAGGTGCAGGAGCGTCTTCCTCTTTATCCTGGAGGCAGAGTCAAAAACCCAGTTAGTAAAGGTGAAGGGGGAGGCTTCCCGGACTCACTTCTCTCCCCACTGCCTGTTCTGGGGGCCTCATGCTGCAGAGCCGTCTCCTCGCCCAGCACCTTCTCGGGCACGCTTGAATGACACCCGGTAAGAAGGGACTGGGTGGGGTGGCGGTTAGCGCCCTGCGGTCCTTGCCCAGCAGTCTGCGGAGCCGTCCGGACTCTCAACTGTGGTGCCCCAGGCATCTGGTGCTTCTTGGGGAATCCAAGCAAGTGCTGAGTGAGAGCTTTCCCAGGAAATTTGAAGCCAGTGCGAGAAGCCCCCAGTAGGTGAGATGGGTGCCGGCCTTCTCAAAGGCGGTGGCCACTGCTGGCCCCACCTTGCTTCTGCTCAGCTCTGTGGTTCTGATTTCTCTGCATCAGACTCTGAAATGGGATTGGGCCGACCTTTAGGATTCCCATCTCTTTTACGTGGGGCTGTGACTTCGACTCAGGTGTAAGCAGCTTAAGTGTCTAGCCTCAATCACACAGAACCCCTGCCTTTCCTGCTCAGGAGCGGGGTGGCAGGGAGAGGGGTACGTGTAAGTCACCCCAGGAAGTGGAGGAAGAAAGTTCAGGCTCAAACTTCCCAGCAGGGAATGGAGACATTTTTGCTCCCGGTGAGCCACGTTTCTGTTCAGCCTCGGACACGGCTGCCCAGCAGGCGCGCTGGTCCTGACACACCAGCCAGGCTGGAGGTGGTCAGAGATGCTGTGGAGACGTGCTGGCCAGGCAGAGGCCTGGGGGCTTCCTCTCCGGCAAGAGCTTATAGAACTTGAGTCAGGATTCTGCTTAGATGGTGACAGTGCATCGGTGTTTACAAACTACGTGAGCCGGGACACAGCAGAGGCCACCAGGCCCCGCGAGAGTGAGCGCATGCTTATCTGCGGGGGCAGTTCTGCGGTTAAGGGACGGGAGATGCCCGGCTTCCTGTCGTCCGCCCGCCCACGTCCTAGAGCAGCGGAAACGGGTGGAGCCCTGCAGAGCCCTGTGGGCACCGGAGCCGCCCCGAAGGGGACGCTCACCGGCAGCACTGGAAGAGCGGCGCCAGAATGGAGACCTCGTCATGGGAGTGCCGGCCGAACCTGCGGGGGAGACGGACAGAGGGCGCTGGGGGGGGCCGGCCCTGCCCTCCCCCCTTCCCCCGCGGGCCCCCCGCCACGCCCGCCACCACGCCCGCCCGGCCTCTGCGTGCACGCCGGGCTCGCGGCCGCTGCTGCTCCCACGCCTCTCCTCAGGTCACACAAGCCTCCTCCAGAGGGCAAAAATAGCACCCACTCGTCCCTGTATCCACCAGCCTGAGGGTGGAGGCTGACGGGAGGCGGGCGCTCTGTGTCCAGCAGTGAAGGCGGAGGGAGATGGGGAGAGGACGTGCAGGCCGCCTCCTCAGCAAAGAGGAGCGAAGGGAGGGCTTCCCTGCTGGCGCAGCGGGTAAGCGTCCGCCTGGCGATGCACAGGGCGTGGGGCCCATGCCTGGTCTGGGGAGATCCACGTGCCGGGGAGCAACTAAGGCCAGGCGCCACGGCTACTGAGCTAAGCCTGGGCCCCGGAGCCACGACCACTGAGCGCGGTGCTCCAGAGCCCGTTACAGACGGCGCCCCAGTGAGCGAGCAGCCTGGGCACGAAACGAGAGCAGCCGCGCTCTCCACATTAGGGAAGAGCCACCGCAGCAACAAAGACGAGGCGGCGGTGGCCAAAGAAAAAAGCAAAAGCTAAGCGGCCAGGAGGGCCCCGCGGGGCGGGGCGGGGTCGCTCACCCCCGGGCGTTGTCCAGGTGGACCAGGAAGCCGTCCTCCCCGAACCTGGTGAACATCTCGTAGTGGTGCCGGTCCATGTTCCCTGCGGGGGAGGCGAGGCGCTGGGGCGGGCCAGGGCCTGCGGACAGGGCGCCCGCCTCCGAGCTCCCTCTGGGGCCGAGGCTGCAGCTCTCCAGAGGTGGGGGTTCTGCACCCGCCCGAGCCTCTCTCCCAGGGCCATCCCCCCGCCCCAGCCTGCTGGGGTCCTAACACCCGCCTGGAAGGTTGGGCCTCCTTGCCCGGCACCCACGCTGGGCCTGGCTCCCTGCCTTTCCAGAAACTCACCGGCCCCCCAGGGCGGCGGCCTGCACCCCTGCCCTTCTCCCTGGCCTGCCCGTCCCCCAGGGGCCTCCATGGTGGGTGACAGTCCCTTCCCTGGCTCCTCCCGCCGCTGCACTTCCTGCCTGCGCCCCACGCTCCCACTGTGAAGAGGACGACTTCCATCCACGCCCAGCCTCGGGGCGACGGGCCTGCCCTTCCAGACGGGACAGCCATTCACTCCCATGGGAGGGTCACAGGGGTTCCCCGGCGCTGCACCCACCGATCAGGAAGTCGAAGATGGCCATGTCGATGATGTTGAGCAGACGGTTGCTGCTGTTGTGGGGGTACGCCTGCTTCACCGCGTCGCAGTAGAGGGGGTTGACCTCCCACCTAGGGGAGGAAAAGCCGGGGTGGAGGAGTCCGCCCTCACCTTACCCGCGTCCCTGCCTCCCCGCTCCTGCCTGGGCTGGGGGCCGTGGGGACCCCCAGGAGGAACCGGGAAAGGGCCCCCGGCAGCGGCAGACTCGCTGCGAGGAGGCTCCAGCCCTTTCACAGTGACCCGCCCAGCGGGGTGCTGCACTGACCCCGTGCCGGGGCCGGCTTCCTCTGCAGCGCCCCCCAGCGGCCCCGAGCCGTCTGCAGCGACCCCGCCAGCCACCCTCTGCAGCCCCCTGCCAGCCACCCTCTGCCACTCTCTGTCCATCAGAAGGCCCCCAGGTCCCTTTCATCTGGGGGGCTCCCCCTCAGCCTTCACGTGTCCCTAAGGATCTGCCACGGCCCCCAGAAGTCCTGCCTGTTCGCTCCTCTTCCCACCCCGGCTGGGAGTCTGGAGGGATGAACCCATTCATCCAGTCGGCTCTTTCACTGAGCACCTGCCCTGTGCCCGGCCAGGCCCTGGAAACGACTGCCTCGGGGAGCCTGGGTCCCCCGCGGGCATCTCTGCCTTCTCACAGCCTGGCTACTGTCTGCCCCCATGCTGGACCAAGGGGCTTCTCGAAGGAAGAACCTGGGCTGTGCTTTCTGTCTCCCCCAGCCTCCAGTGCGGGGTACACAGGGGGCTTTTTATAACAACCCGTGAACTAAAAGGGCGGCAGCGAGACCCAGCATGCATGTCGGCGGCAGACCTCCCGAGGCCGGGGGAGCTGCCCTTGGTCCCAGGACCAACTCACTCCTCTCTCCCTGCCAGCGAGTAGGAGCGGATCCAGGGGCTGGGCACGGAGAGCCGCGGGGCCAGGTTGAGGGATGGCAGGAAGGCGGACAGGGAGCCCTCCAGCAGGTGCGGGCTGCCGCACACGGCGTACTCCGTCTTGCACATGTACGGACATTTGGCGAAGAGGCACACGTTGTTGGCTGGAGGGCAGAGGAGGAGCGGGCGGTCAGAGGAGGAGCGGGCCCCGGCCCTGCTGCCCCAGGGGATCCCCGAACTCGTGTTGGGAAAAGGCAGGAGAAGACGCGGCCTCTGCCACCTGCGGAGGACACTGCGGAATCGCGTGTCCTGGGAACCACCTGTCAACTGTCTGGGAGTCGAGACTCGTGTGCCCAGCTTGCTGTGTTGTGCCCACACTGGCAGGGGCCTTCCCTGGTGGCTCAGCTGGTAGAGTCTACATGCAAGGCGGGAGACCTGGGTTCTATCGGGAAGATCCCCTGGAGAAGGGCATGGCAACCCGCTCCAGTATTCTTGCCTGGAGAGTCCCATGGACAGAGGCGCCTGCTGGACTACAGTCCATTCGGTCACAAAGAGTTGGACACAACTGAGTGATTGACACAGTCTCTCTCTGCTTTCTGTCTGGACGGGTGACATCTGCCTCTGGGGCTGCCGGCATCAGAGTTCAGGGCCTACACGGGCTGGGCGGGGGCACCTGGTACCCAGCCGCCTCGGTCCACAGATCACCGCGTGTGACCGTCAGGAGGCCCGTCTGCAGGTGGCAGGCAGCACCCGGGAATGGGGGACTGCCGGCAGGAGGTCAGACCATGCGGCGGCCCATGCTCTCAGACCCAGAGAATCGCTCTCGCCAGAAGCCCACCTGGAGAGACAAAGAAAACGCTCTGCAGGATTTCATTCCTGGTCACCTCCAGGATCTCCTTGGTGACGTTGACCAGCCTGCCCACGGTCGGCGGCACCCGCCGGAAGTCCAGAATCCTGAAAGAGACGGAGGCCTGTTGAGGTCTGAGGGATGACCGCCTGAAAGACACGGCTGCCACTGGAAAGGGACCTGCTGAGAACCCTGCAGCGGTGCAGTGGTTGGGACTCTACGCTTCCACTGCGGGGGCACAGGTTCGGTCCCTGGTTGGGGAACTAAGATCCCACCAGCTCCCAGGCACAGCCAAAAAAAAAAAAATGAAGAAATGGGCGGGCCGTCCTGACTGCACCCAGTCGAGGGTGGGGGTCTCAGTGTCCAGGGCAAGCGTGCATCCCAGGGGCTGGGGGCGTGGGGAAGGACTCTATCCCATCAGCCCTTCTGGGCAAACCCCCAGCATGACCCCGTGCTCGGCTCAGAACTCCTCACGCTTGTGTGCACGTGAGTCACCCCCAATCCTGTTCAGAAGGGCCTCTGAGTCAGCGGGGCCAGGCTGAGGCTGGGATTCTGCGTTTCTGGAAAGTTCCAGGGAGGGGGCTGGGGGGCTGGGCTGCCAGTCCCCAGACCACACCTCAGCTAGGAATGACGGGCAGGCAGGGGGCTGGGAAGTTCAGGATGCGCTTTCGCCTTTTCATATCGCAGCCAGGAGGCACTACATGGGGAAGTGGCAGGGGGCGCATTCTCCCCACTCTCAGGTCAGGACACTGAGCCACAGGCAGCCTGGCAGGTCTCCTTTCCGTACCAAGCACTCCTTGTTACATTAAAAGGCCTTGTGTTTTGCAATCCCCAGGGCTGATGGGTTGTGTTGGGTTTGAAGGCATCACTGGGATCCACCAAGAAAATCCAGCAGGAGGAACGGATGGGAGAGGTGGGGGTGGGCAGGCTGGGGCACCTCTCGGGACTGGCCTCTGCAGCCAGCGCCACCTCCTTGGGGCCAGCGCTACCTGTCCAGGTGGAAAGCGGCAATCTCCGCGTTGTGTCTCTGAAAGTCGATGAAATAGAAGAAGTCCTCGGGCGTCTCTTCATCTCGCTGCTGTCTGGAAGGAAGGGAGGAGTCAGGCCCTGGACTCAGTCCTCAGGTAGGAGCCTGGGAGCAGAGCTGATACATGCGACTGGCCAGAAAGAAGATGCACGTCTGTGCTTTCCAAGCTCGCACAGGGGAGGGACCCCACGTAGGAGCGGCGGAGGCCCCTCTGCTCAGCGGGACCTGCAAGTGGGAGGAGCCAGGCTGCTTGTAGGATGCTGACTGTCCTGTGGCCCCCTGCCCCCTGCCCCCTCCTCACCAGGCCTCCCACTCAAGCCGCTTTGATGACAGTGGCTGATTCTCTGAAAAGCCCAGTCGTTGAGAGTGAAGAAATGCACTCCCTGCAGACACAGGGAGGACGGGGTGCTGGCCAGCAGACCAGAGGTGGGCTAGACCCGGAGGCCGAGGACTGAGAGGCCGGGTCCGAGCAGAACCTCATGAAAGGACAAGTGCCCCAGAGATGCGATCCAGCAGGACGGACACTGGAAGAGCAGGAAGGTCCTGGGTGCGTGGACCCACCGTCCGCACAGACACACCTCCACTGGGTCGTGAGACCGGCCCTGCCAGAGACGGGAGGGAGGCTGGCGTCAAGGGTATTTGTTGATAAACATTAAGAAATCTCGACTGCATCGCTGAAAAGCATCCCCTGCCTTGTCGTGAGGAGCCGGCTGCTGGGTGTGTAAGCTCAGCAAGGCGTCTCCCACTAATGCAGGGCGCCCTGCCTGCTGGCCCCGCGGTGACTGGCCTGGACGCCGATAATCATCTGAAGAGGGACGGTCTTGGAATAATTTTATAATCCACTGCATGGGGCTGCACGGTGGCTGCAAGGGTGATGTCAATGTCAACAAATGTCATTTTGTGGAAAGCCATTAAGTAAGCGGCACCTGCCAGGGGAACAGTGCCGTGCGCTCTGCTGAAACCAGCATCCTTGGAACTCCCCCCGCGCTCGGGTGGTTAAGACTTCGCCTTCCAAGGCAGGGGGTGTGGGCTCCGTCCCTGATCCAGAGCGAGCTAGGATCCCACATGCTTGTGGCCAAAAAACCAAAACATGAAACAGAAGCAACATTGTAACAAATTCAATAAAACTTTAGAAAAGGTCCAAATAAAAGAAAACCTTCAAAACAAAACATAAAAGAAAATCACCAGCCAGTCCTGGAAACCACAGCAAGGGGCTGCCCAAAGTGGGGACGCTCTTTTCAAAGGCGCAGCCACTTTTGAAGTACAGGCCCCCAGGGCCAGGCCTGACCCTGAACTACGTGTTAGCATCGCCCGATGTCCAGGTCAGTGAGGACTGTCTGTGTGTCCTGAGCTTGCTTTAATTCCTGAATTGTGTATGTAAGAATACACGGTCTGGGAGTTCCCTGATGGTCCAGTGGTTAGGACTGAACCCTTTCACTGCTATGACCCATGGGTTCAGTCCCTGGTCGGGGAACTAAGATCCCGTAAGCCAAGTAGAGCGGCTAAAAGAAAAAAAAGTAAGTAAAGAAAAAATAAAAATTGAAAAAAGAATATACAGTCCTTTGGCTGCCCTTCCGAATTCTCTGAATCATCCTTTCATCTTTGCATGGCGTATTTAGGCGTGATTTTAAATTTGAGAGTCATTTGCTTCCCAAAGCCTGACTAGCATTGATGCATTTATCACAGTTGCTGTTCAGTTGCTAAGTCATGTCTGACTCTTTGTGACCCCATGAACTGCAGCCCACCAGGCTTCCCTGTCCTTCACTGTCTCCCAGAGTTTGCTCAAACTCGTGTGCGTTGAACCAGTGAGGCCATCCAGCCATCTCGTCCTCTGTCGCCCCTTCTCCTCCTGCCCTCAGTCTTTCCCAGCATCAGGGGCTTTTCCAGTGAGTTGTCTCTTCACATCAGGCGACCAAAGAGCTGGAGCTTCAGCTGCAGCATCAGTCCTTCCAACGAATATTCAGGTTTCTTATTGTAGGTACTGTGTTGTGGACTTCCCAGGTGGCTCAGTGGTAAAGAATCTGCCTGCAATGCAGGAAATGTGGGCTTGATCCCTGGGTTGGGAAGATCCCCTGGAGAAGGAAATGGCAACCCACTCCAGTATTCCTGCTCGGAGAATCCCATGGACAGAGGAGCCTGGTGGGATACAGACCGTGGGGTTGCAGAGTCTGACATGACTGAGCGAATAAGACTTCCACTTCTATACTATATTATCAGTTCAGTTCAGTCGCTCAGTCGTGTCCGACTCTTTGCGACCCCATGAATTGCAGCATGCCAGGCCTCCCTGTCCATCACCATCTCCCGGAGTTCACTCAGACTCACGTCCATCGAGTCGGTGATGCCATCCAGCCATCTCATCCTCTGTTGTCCCCTTCTCCTCCTGCCCCCAATCCCTCCCAGCATCAGAGTCTTTTCCAATGAGTCAACTCTTCTCATGAGGTGGCCAAAGTACTGGAGTTTCAGCTTTAGCATCATTCCTTCCAAAGAAATCCCAGGGCTGATCTCCTTCAGAATGGACTGGTTGGATCTCCTTGCAGTCCAAGGGACTCTCAAGAGTCTTCTCCAACACCACAGTTCAAAAGCATCAGTTCTTCGGTGCTCAGCCTTCTTGATAGTCCAACTCCCACATCCATACATGACCACAGGAAAAACCATAGCCTTGACTAGACAGACCTTAGTCGGCAAAGTAATGTCTCTGCTTTTGAATATACTATCTAGGTTGCTCATAACTTTTCTTCCAAGGAGTAAGCATCTTTTATATTACATTAAAAGAATAATCTCTGTGCTCATCATTTATATTACCCAAAGATAAATTTCTGCTTTCCTTTTATAAAAAGGGACAAATTCTGTCTACATTACTTAATAGAAAAAAATGCATGCTTTTTCAAGAAGTACATTTTAAAATGATACTCTGGCTTGGGACTAAACTTTATAAAATGAAGATTAAACTTTTATTATGGCCGCCACAGCTGGGCGTGGGGGTGCAGAAAGGAGTCACTTACCTCATCGGTTTGAACATGGCCTTCCCAAAGTCCGAGAACCTCAGAACCAGTTTGAGGTGGACGCCACTGGGTTTCACGACTGCATGGGAAGAATGGGGAGTTAACGGTGCTTCTGGGCCCAGGCTTGGGGCTGTGGCCCTTTATTCATTCCACAAGCCCAGCCCGTTTCTTCTCTTCTCTCTCACTGGAGACCCTAAGACTAGAATTTGCTCTCAAAGCCTACGGCGTGAAGTCCAGTCCGGTTACGGAGAGTGTCCAGGGACTCAAGATAAGACTTTCTCTGCTGTTATCGGAGACAATGCAGGTTTCCCCAGAGGGACGCTCTCTGAAAATCCCAAAAGGACATTTTCCTGAGAAGATCTGACCTCTTCCTCTCTGCTTCAGCCTCGCCTTAGAGACTCTGAACCTGCCACCTGTCACGTCGCTCTGGACTTGTGACCAACATCTCTTCCTAGTAAGACTGGACACCTAGGCGGTGACGGGGCCTCGTGACACCTGAGGGGCCCCTGCGAGACCCTGCTGGCAAGTGCTACCTCCTGGCTCCCTAACCCTAACCCTGACTCCCCTGGCCCTGCCCCTCACCTTTGCCTTCCAACGAACAGCGGATGGCAGGGGCGGAAGTAAAGAGCAGGGAAGCCCCAGGCCCTACAATCTTGTGTCTTTTAAGCCTTTGACAGGTCAGGACACACGGACATTTCTGACGTGTGTTCAGTTCACTGAGGCCAATGGAGGAGGTTCCTGGGCCGATGGTGACTGGCTGTGAGCTCCGTGTCTGTGAACATCTGAACCCCAGTACAGAGCACCCTCTCCCAAGGACTGGGCTGCACCCCAGGCCCATCTTTGGCCTGCATGAATCTTCACCCCAGGGAGTCAGCCTGGCTGCCTGAGACGCTGTAGGGTTTCTGCCATGCTGACGCCTGGGCCTCCTCCCCCAGGCCACTGACGACCGCCCCCCCCCCCCACCCCGCCCCCGGGTCACTGTCGCTTGTCGCCGGCCGGGTTGAGAGCCACGGCCCTGCCCCACGGCTTCCTAACTCTGAAAATGTACTCCAGTCCCTCGAAGATATTGTGAGAACCCAGATTCTGATTCAGAAAATCAGAGTGGAGACCGAGACTCCGCCTTTCTAACCAGCTCCTCGACCCCGCGACAACGCTGGGTAGGGGCCGCGGGCCGCCCGATCCGGCCCACCTGCGAGCGCCTCTCGAAGGCCTTCCCGTCTGTGCGAGTGGGGAGAGGAGGCAGGGGGCTCATGCCCCTCCGCTCGCTACCCGGTCCCCTGGGGAGGCCCGTGGGACCTCCAGGCTGCCGCCAGGTACCGGGTTCCCAGGGGTAAGGGGGCGGGACAGGGGCGGGGCCACGGCTAGGGAGGAACCAGAGACGAGGCGGGGCCAGGGATGGGGTGGGGCGGGGCCAAGGCCAGGGGCGGGGCCACAACTAGGGTGGAACCAGAGACGAGGCAGGGGCGGGGCCAAGGCCAGGGGCGGGGCCAGGCCTCTTACTCTGGGAGCAGTCGCAGGCTCCAAGCAGGGCCTTCTCGTCCTGACTGTAATCTGCAAAGGACAAGAAGGCCTGTGAGGACATCAACCCTAGTTCAGACATCAGAGGAGGGAGAGTGGGAGGCGGCCGGGGGCCCTTGACTGTTCCATAAGGAGTCTCCCCAAGCCCCATTTGGGGCCACAATCTCCCACCCTGCTCCATCCTGACCTCATGCTCCCTGGCCCTTCAATGGACATTCCAGCCACGCCTGTTTGGGAAGCGTTAATAGTTGGAGTCTGCAAATCCCTCAGTGTGTCCCTTAGACTGGCGTACTGCTTGTGACCTGAGACAGCAGGCCACCACTGGTCCTTGGCCAGGTTGCCTAAGGTTTCTGAGTCTTAGTGTTCCCATCTGTGAAACGGCAATGATATTGTCTACGCTCAGTGGTCCCCAACTTTTTAGCACCAGGGACCAATTTCGTGGAAGACAATTTTTCTACCCACCTCGGGGTGTGTGTGTGGGGGATGGTTTCAGGATGATTCAAGCGTGTTATACTTATTGTGCAGTTTATTTCTAATCTAATGCCACTGCTGATTAGGCAGGAGGTACCAGTTAGTGGCCGGGAGGTTGGGGACCCCTGGTCTACATCATAAGATCACTGTATAAGAGACAGCGGCCAGACAGGAAAGGCGAACAGGCTCAACAGTGACATCACCTTTTTAGGTACAGACACCTCCTGTGCCTCCCTTATGAGATCATGGTCGTAAGAGCGCTTTCAGAGCTTAAAAGATCAATGTTTGTGTTTTCCTTCTTCTTACTCTGTTGAGTGTCAGAATCAGCCCTCTAATATTTCACCCTGGAGCCCAGCCTGAGATGGTTCCCCAGCCTCCCGGGGAGAAAGTCTCCCCGCTGGTCTGTGACACTCACCAGCGCTGATGGTGGGAAAGTGCCTCATGTCCTGAAGGAGTTTGCTGACGACGGGGCTGGACCGGGGGTACAGGCCGTGGCGGTTGATCCCCAGGTGGAACTGGACCCAGCTGGCATCCTGGCGGAGCTGCACTGGGGGTTCCGGGGACGTGAGGTTCAGCTGCTCTTTGTACATCTTGCGTCGTCTGAAAGCGTGAAGAGTGTTTTTTTTCAGTTGGGGGAAAGAGAACGCAAAGACCCGCAGGAGCACCGCACCTGGACGCTCCACCCGCCCTTTCGTTCCTTCAGCAAGACCGTGAAGCATCTGTGCGCACGAGGCTCGATATGAGCTTAGATACCGTGGGGGCACAGCGGCCACCAGACTCCCTGCCGTCAGAGCGCTTACAGTCCAGTGGGTGAAGCAGCCCGACAGGTCCACAGTGCCACACGCACCTACACAAGCACCTAACCACAGGCAGTGACACACACTGCAAGCGGGACGGGTGTGGCTGAGAGTAAACTTGGGGGCCTCGTACACTCTGCTATCTCCGGGAGTGATCCTGGGCCTCTTCCTGGACTTTCCCATGAGAAAGTCTATCTTTTATATTTCTCAGTAATTTCTTGACCTTAGGAGGCAGGAGATAGGAGAGAGAACGTAATTGGTGACAACGAAAAGGATGAGGGTCAGGGTCAGTAAGGAGAGCTGGAGGCTGAGTTAGATTAATTAGTATGTCCTATAAGATGAGAAGAATTAATTAGCCAGGTACCGATTGTTCTGCTCAGGAAACTTTTCTGCCAGGACCGAAAGAGCGAAGTGGAAACCAGCACCACTGCAGGGCAGAGGCTCAGAGTCTCGTCTGGGAGACAAGTTGCGTGTCTGAAATATTCAGAGCAAATGTGAGGCAGTTCTAGATCAAGCGCTAGACACGTGTTCAGACTAAGACGTCTTGACCCGCTGGGGAAGGGACGGACGGTTGTGCGGTCAAGTGTCAGAGGAAGACTCGGGTGGGAGAAAGTGGGCTTCAGGGGGTTCACATGGGTGGCATTTGGACTGAAGGGGAGACGTGCTCTGGGACTGGGGACAAGGTGCGCACAACTACAAGAGGCAGGCAAGGGACAGGTGTACCGAGGATCAGAGAGCAAAGACGGATAAACAGATGGGTGCTTGGAAAGATGGAGCCCTTCATATTGGAAGGCAAGGCAAGGCGGTGCGGGTCATCTGGCGAGTTAAGTGACGGTGAGGGTCGTGTGGGTTGATGGGGCAGGATTTGGGTCTCCTGCTACATCCTTATTTCTCTTGGGAGTGATCTGAAAGACCCTTGAACCTAATGCCTTGTTCCACTTACAATATTCCTACCAAGGTGCTGTCTGTTTTGTCCTTGGTCAGCTCCTGTGGAGGGGGTGTATCACACCCAGAGTTGTTGTTCAGTCGCTCAGTCGTGTCTGACTCTGCGGCCCCATGGACTACAGCCCCCCAGGTCTCCCTGTCATTCACCGTCTCTCGGAGCTTGCTCACATTCATGTCCATTGGATCAGTGATGCCATTCAACCATCTCCTCCTTTGTCACCCCCTTCTCCTCCTGGGCTACACCCAGGAGTAGCCAGATTCATCGGGCCAGGTCTATGAGAAAGCACTTTCCAAAACTGAGCCAAGATCTTTCCAGAGCTTCCCCCGCGGAGTCTTGGCTCTACCCCGCGGGCTGATGCAGAATAGCTTCCTTCCTTCCGTTGTAGCCTTCTGAATATTGGACAATGGACCGCACATGCTGGTCTCCGGGGTGAGTTTCTGCATCCTGTTCACCTTCCCGCCAGGCCACAATGCGCGTCCGATTGTGACCTGGTCCTGCAGGTCCCTGAGCTCCTGCTGCTGTCGTCTGAAAGGTGACCCGTTAAACTGCGGCAGCCCCTGACGTTTACCTGCTGGGCCACACCTGCCAGCTTTCCCTTGCTTTATTCACACTCATCTGTATTTTATTCCGGTTCCCAAGGCTGCTCTGAGGCGAAAACTCTGGGACTGCTCAGCTCTGCTGGGAGCCTGGTGGGAAGACTGCCCAGTCCTGAACTGCGTCAGGCTCCCTGAGGTCAGGCAGCTCAGAGAAGTTCAGAGAAAGAGAGACAAGGATCACGGCCAGACTGGACTGGGCGGTGGGGGGCAGGGTCGAGTTTTCTTAAGTGGAGCTGAGAGCTGACGGGGTCTGGTTATAACAACAGTCAGGGTTCCAGCCTCCAAACTGAAAAATAAACGTGGCAAATTAAGTGTAGCTTGTGACAGCGGACAGGCTGCTCTTTAAATGTCCATGCTTACCTCTGGGTGGGGACTCCTGGCTCTCTGGGTAGCTGTTCAGCCCCTGCCAGAGCCCGAGTCACAACCTGGGCAGAGCGGGGTGGGGAGAGGGAGAAAGGCCGTCAGGGGATCCTTCCCACTGGGCCTTTTTGTTTGTTTGTATGTTTAATGGCTAAGGTAGAGCTGCTGAGAGTCATCTTTTTTTTTAGAAGTGTTTGTGTGCCCTTTGTTCCCTTGGGACAACCAGCAGAGAGTGCCTGAGCTGACTTAGACAGGGAGCTCGACAAACACCATCGTGGGAGCATTTACACCGCGGAAAGTGGCGAATGGCACACGTCGGAGCTTCTCCCCTCAAGGACAGCCCGCTTTGCAGCCCCCTGACCTGTGTGCTGATTGGGGTTGTGTGCCTGCAAAGATAAAAACGGTGAAATAGGTGACCGACTAGGACTTCCCACACAGCACAGGGAACTCTGCTCAGTGTCTGTAGTAACCTAAACGGGAAGAGATTATGGGGAAGCATAGATGCACGCATATGTGTGCCCGAACCGCTCTGCTGAGCACTTGAGGCAGACACAACACTGTTAGTTTAGTCACTCAGTTGGGTCTGACTCTGCGACCCCATGGACTGTAGCCCGCTAGGCTCTTCTGTCCATGGGATTTCCCAGACACGAACACTGGAGTGGGTTGTCATTTCCTTCTCCAGGGGGATCTTTCCCACTCAGGAATCGAACCCATGTCTCCTGCACTGGGAAGTAGATTCCTGACCACTGAGCACCAGGGATGCCCTAATCAGCTGTACTTCAATACAAAATGAGGATTTTTAAAAATGGTGAACACAGAAGTTACCTGCTTTCTACCCCTGTTTGCTATACCCAATGAAAAAAATAAAGTAGATTTCTAAAAATGCAGCTTAACGTGGCAACAGTAAATATCACTATATGAAAAAATATTATATATATGAGGATTGCTACATATAATATCAGCCAAGATATTCCTGGCAAAGTAGCCTTACCTTTAAAGGAAGACCCAAAGTAGATGAAAGAGGAGAGTGAAGAAGTTGGCTTAAAGCTCAACATTCAGAAAACTAAGAGCATGGCATCTGGTCCCATCACTTCATGGAAAATAGATGGAGAAACAGTGGAAACAGTGTCAGACTTTATTTTTGGGGGCTCCAAAATCACTGCAGATGGTAATTGCAGCCATGAAATTAAAAGACACTTACTCCTTGGAAGGAAAGTTATGACCAACCTAGATAGCATATTAAAAAGCAGAGATATTACTTTGCCAACAAAGGTCCATCTAGTCAAGGCTATGGTTTTTCCAGTGGTCATCTATAGATGTGAGAGTTGGACTGTGAAGAAAGCTGAGCACCGAAGAATTGATGCTTTTGAACTGTGGTGTTGGAAAAGACTCTTGAGAGTCCCTTGGAATGCAAGGAGGTCCAACCATTCCATTCTAAAGGAGATCAGTCCTGGGTTTTCTTTAGAAGGAATGATGCTAAAGCTGAAACTCCAGTACTTTGGCCACCTCATGAGAAGAGTTGACTCATTGGAAAAGACTCTGATGCTGGGAGGGATTGGGGGCAGGAGGAGAAGGGGATGACCGAGGATGAGATGGCTGGATGGCATCACCAACTCGATGCACAAGAGTTTGGGTGAACTCCAGGAGATGGTGATGGACAGGGAGGCTTGGCGTGCTGTGATTCATGGGGTCGCAAAGAGTCAGACACGACGGCGTGACTGAACTGAAATGAAAGTAGATACCAGAAAATAAAGCACGAAGAACTGACGGGTGTTGTTTCATCGATAAAAAGAAAACCTGGGTTCCAAGTCCCGTGACCTTGAGGGAAGGAGGAAACAGCACTCTGCTCCTTTCTCTCTGCAGAGCTGGATTTTCCACGAAAATTGTTTCCTGGAAGGAGCAGCACCTCTTTCAGATTTGAAATATATACATAACAGTCTTTAGTTTTGAATAGGAAACATTTGTACGGTTCAAAATCTTACATTTCGGAAACCTCTCTTCCATCCATGTCTGCTCATTCGCCAGCTTGCCCTCCCCAGAGGTAACTGCTGTGGCCAGTGGTTTTCCCTTGTCTCTCTCCACTTTTATTTTATGGATTTGGTAACAACATCCACACTGTCCTGAAACTTGCTTTCCTCTCTTGTCAATAGTTTTCCCACACAGCCCAACTTGTGTAGTTATCTACACAAATTTTACAATGACAAAACCCTTTTAAAATGGAAACCTTAAAAGGGTTTAAACAGGCGTATTGACTAGCATTATTATAGTGCTTTCTTGCATCATTGATGAAAGCGTAATTGGCACATCTGTGCAGAGGGCAGTTTTCCGTTTCAGAATTTATACTGAGTGGGGCTTCCTAGGTGGCTCAGTGGTAAAGAATCTGCCTGTCAATGCGGGAGACGCACAGGAGACCCAGGGTTCAGTCCCTGGATCGGGAAGATCCATGGGAGTGGGAAATGGCAACCCTCCAATATTCTTGCTTGAAAAATTCCCTGGGCAGAGGAGCCTGGCAAGCTAAGAGCCAGACACAGCTGAACAACTGAGCGTACACATACACGCCCCTTGACTCAGAAATTTCATTTCTGCAGCTTATCCAGTTTGCGCAAGTGTGCAAGAAAGTGTGTTCAAAGATGTTCACCACAGTGCTGTTTGTGTGTCCCTGGTGGCTCAGACAGTAAAGAATTCACCTGCAATGCAGGAGACTTGGGTTCAGTCTCAGAGTTGGGAAGATCTCCTGGAGGAGGGCATGGCAACCCACTCCAGTATTCTTGCCTGGAGAATCCCATGGACAGAGGAGCCTGGTGGGCTACAGTCCATGGGGTAGAAAAGAGCTGGACACGACTGAATAAGTAAGCACAGAGTGTTGTTTATAACTACACAAGCAGGCGTCTATGATACGGTATTCCAGGGATGGCTCTGTATTTAGTGCCATAGAATAATTTCCAATTTCAGCACAGTTTGTTTTTGTTGTTGTTAAAAATATCGTTTACATATACACGTAAACACAAACGATTTGCTGTGCATGAAAAGTACAGAAACCATTAATGAGAGTTGGCCTTAGGGGTGATGAGGAGTGACTTTCCCTTTTTACTTGATGCATTTCCGTAATTTTGCAATTAAATAACTGAGCACACAAGAACTGCCTTTGCAGGGGGTCCTCCCCGCCTCATGCAGCTTCTCCCGTGGGAACGCCCACCTCCACATTTTCTTCTGCAGCTTCCAGGGCCAAACTCCCTAGGAATGTCCTCTTTGAAGCATTTCCAGTTCTACAACTGAATGTGAGCCTTCTCTCTTGAGCCTGCAAATCTGTACACGCTTCCCATCTCTGCTGTTGGCCTTGCCGCATGTAACGGGGACTCGATAAATCCCTGGGGAATGGATGAATGTCCTCCTATCTCAGCTGCACTGAGAAGTACCCTCTGTATTTTTCTGGAAAGACAGTTAATGGGAATCACAGGCTTACTCAGGAGAAGCTGACCTGCATGCTGTTCGGATAGCGTAGGTTTGCTCTGATGCTTGGAACCATGCCTGCCACTCTTCCCTCTAACTGTATCATCTCATAAATTTCTCGGTTCTCCTGAGTCAGGACAGCCTGAACTGATCTTGAGGATTTATTTCTGTCCTTTCTGCTGAAATAACCAGTCTCTCTTTGGCATCTGGACACATGTTCCCTGCCAAAAGCAAGGGTGCCAAGCCCTCTTAGGCAGAGCTATTTCAATTGCATGACTTAGAATTTACATTTTGGTACACTCACTGGTTATGAACCAGTGATGAGAAGTGACATCCTCTCTGCCTTACTGAGGTCTCCTGGGGAGGAATCTGGTGATTATCCATGAATTATTTTCTAATTAATTGACCCCCCCTCCAGCACCCCGCTCTGTTCATTCCCCAGCATGTCTGGGAGATGCTGAGCCAGGTGCAGAAGTATGATGGGGCTCCTGAACCCCATCACCTGGCTCAGGACAGATGATCTGTGGAGGTTCACAGAGTCTAGACCATCCACACGTAGGATCCTGAACAGCAGGAGGGAGGCAGGAATGGCTGGCAGGCGCTCAGGCAAATTCCCTCTGCTGGAAACAGTTCCGTGGTCCTTGTGTGGCCGCATCGGGAGGGAGATGGGGGCGCCAGGGGAAGATTTCAGAGCCACGATGTGTGTTTTCTTCCCAACTAAACTCTTCGTTTCTTGAGGGCAGGAACCTGCCTAAGATTTCTGCATCTTCCTTAGAATTTGACAAAGTGCTCTGCATGCAGGAAATGCTCTATAAATAACGGATCCTTGGATGCCCGAACAATTTTCCTGCTGCAAAAACTCCACCAGACTCCAAAACACCAGCATCAAAAAACTCAAGGGGAAAAATGTTTGGAATACAGGGGTCACACTGTCACACCAGAGTTCCATCTCTGCTGGATGGGAATGCACAAGGTTCTTTCTGACTTATTTATTATCTTACTCATTTCCTGAATTTCCATAAGCACTCTGCCATAAAGAAAATTATGAAAGCATTACGGTGAGCCTCTGAGGACTTGGCTTTCTATCTAAATCTGTGCATCTGTTTTATCCATATTATCTGTTTCAATATTCTTACCTTGACAATGGTCACAGGAAGAACATTGTCCCAGAGTTATTTTGTTTGGGTGGTGGCAAGTTTGGAAATACCTTCCTCTTTCTTATCCTATTTCTCTTGTGAATAAGAATGATCCAGGTTTAATGGGACCTGATGGTTATATATTTGGAAGACAATTTCTAAGAAAAAGAGTACAAAGCTGTGATCACAAAATCAGGCATGAGAGTGACTATTTCTTTGGAATGAGAAAAGATGTCAACAAATTACTAGAACCTTGTTTTCATACATACATAAGATTTCATACATAACATAGAAATACACTTGATTGCAACCTGCCTCGGAAATGCACTTTATTTCTGAGACCACTGGGCCCATGCAGGCTGCATGTCCCCATGACAGAATTATCTGGAACAGAGGATTCTCTCCAAATGCCCCTCAGCAGTCCGGGGGGCTCACCACTGAAATCCTGACGTCAGGGAACTATAGTCAATATCCTGGGATAAACCATCATGGAAGAGAATGTGAGTAAGAACACGTATCTATGGGCTTCCCTTGTGGCTCAGTTGGTAAAGAATCCGCCTGCAGTGTGGGACACCTGGGTTTGATCCCTGGGTTGGGAAGATCCCCTAGAGGAGGGCATGGCAACCCACTCCAGTATTCTGGTCTGGAGAATCCCATGGACAGAGGAGCTTGGCAGGCTCCCGTCGCTGTCGCAGAGTCAGACACGACTGAGTGACTAAGCACAACATTTATATATAAACTGAGTCACTTACATCCAACCAGTCCATCCTGAAGTAGATCAGTCCTCAATATTCACTGGAAGGACTGATGCTGAAGCTGAAACTCCAAAACTTTGGCCACCTGATGCAAATAACTGACTCACTGGAAAAGACCCTGATGCTGGGAAAGACTGAAGGTGGGAGGAGAGGGGACAACAGAGGATGATGAGATGGTTGGATGGCATCACCAACTTGGTGGGCATGAGTCTGAGCAGACTCTGGGAGTTGGCGATGGACAGGGAGGCCTGGCATGCTGCGGTCCATGGAGTTGCAAAGAGTTGGACACGACTGAGCGACTGAACCGAACTGATATACATAAATACAGAGTCACTTTGCTGTACAGCAGAAATTAACCCAACGTCGTAAATCAACTACACTCCAATACAATTAGAATCAAATGAATCCTGTGACTTTTCACAAACAGGCCGGGACGTCTCCCTGCTGCTCTGGCCGGCAGACTCCAACAAAGAGCATAGCCCCACTTTATCCCCTTCTGCTCCCCTGCCTCCTGCTGCGTTTATCCCTATGTCTCTGAGGCCAAGACAAGCCCACGGAAGCCTTGAGCCCATCTTACACCCGATAGCTTCTACCTCCCACCCCGCCCCCTTATATTCCCCCCTCGACTGGTGACCCGTCTGTTCCATACATCTGCGAGTCTGTGTGCTATGGCGCTGCATGCTAAGCTGCTTTTATGCTACACTCGCTAGTTCGTCGTATTTTTTAAGGTTCCACGTATGAATGAGACACAGTATTTCTATTTCTTGGTCTGACTTATTTCACTTAGCACGACGCCTTCCAAGCCCACCCGGGTTGCTGCAAATGGCGAAACCTCGTTCTTTCTAAAGGCTAACATTCCACTGTATAAATGACATCTTCGCTACCCATTCATCCGTGGATGGACACCTAGGTTGTTACCATGTTGTCAACAGACCTTGCTGACTTTGGATGGCCCATCACAATGAGCTGGATGCTATGGCAAGCCTGGAGGGACATTCCTGGAGCTGGGACTCTGGCCTCGGCGAGAAACTGTATCTCTATCCAAGCAACAACTTCCAGACCTATCGCCGAAGGTGACAGTAGATTGGACACGCTGGAGAAGATGGCAGGGTGATCTTTGTTCTGAGGGATCCCCCGGAGTCGAGGCAGGGGACTAGCAGGTAACTTCCAGCTGGGCCAAGCTTCCCAGATTCTGGTCCTGGGCCCAGAGCTAAGCCCTGAAGTGCCCAGCAAGCATCACTTGCTCCATGCAAGTGAAACTGGAAAGAGTTGCAAAGCGTAACCTCTCAGGGAGAGGCTCAGTTACACGGACAGTCAAGGCTCTGAGAAGTCCTGCGGTCAGGCCTCCTGTGCAGGGGGCACTTCCTAAACCTTTCCGTTCTGAGCACGGGAGAGCACGCCCTGGATTCTGCGTGGGCACGATGGAGTTTGAGAAACATCAAAGGTTAACACTGAGCCCTCACTCTCACCCCAGTGTGACCATTTACAGAGCGGAGGGCCCAGGCTGAGAACGAGACGTTCCCATAGGATCCCGCCTCTGTGGTGTAGAGCTGAGGTTCTCGACTAGGGGCAACTGCACCCCTCGTGGGTGGCACCCCTGAGAGACGTCTTGGCATCACAGCTGGTGGAGGCAGTGCTGACGGACGCTGCCAAACATCCTGCAATGCATTCTCCTATTTTATTTACTTTTCTGTTGAGCCCAGCAAGACAGAGCATCATCTTCCGCAAATGTCAGCGGTGCTGAGGCTGAGAAGCCCTGGCCTGGAGCCACAGAATCATGAGCAAACAAAGCACTTAATCCTCTGATAATGACCTGAAAATTGCTATGATGGGCTCTGGACTCTGAGAAACTCAAGATTTTCCATACGCAGCCTAAAAGCCTTCCTCAGGCTCTGCTACCCTTCCCCCGTACACTCTGCACAGCAAAAATTTAAATATTATTTTATTGTTTAAAAAAAGACAAATGTGAGCCTGCAGTTGTCTAGCTGTCAGGCTTGTACCAACCCAACAAGCATGTGGATAAAATAGCAACACGCATACTTGCAAAGGATGCAACGTTGGATCTTGGCCTTTTTCGTCCTCTGTGAGACCTAAAATAAACAAATAAATGTTTCTCTCTCTCCCCCTCACACACGCGATAAACAAATGACGCTGACATTGGATGGCGATTTCACCATTTTCTCAAGGGCAGAAAACAGAACTTTAAGTCTAAAGGCAGTGTTCAGAGTGAACTAAGGAAAAAGAAGAGCCTTAAAAGCCCAAACGCTGGATCCTTCAATGAACAAACGGTGACCCAAATACACTCGTTTTCAAAAGTGTTTGAACTTGGCCTTACCGCCTGTCACCCAGGCCTTGGCTGCCCCAGTAGAGAGGGATCTTAATTAGGGGGTTCTGGCAGGGGGGTCGCATAATTCCACGGTTGGCAGGCAGATTTTCCTGCAGCTTCCCTGCAGGTTAAATTCTCCCCAGCCCTTGGCCTGTGCACTGTGCTGATTTGCATGTATTATTTTTCCGTCTGATTTCCCCACGGAGAGGATAATTGCTCTCTTTTCCTCCTCAGCACGAGAAGTGACCTGTGGGGGAGGGCGACCTGCTGAGAAATGACTGTGATTTCTGTTCTGGTGGAATTTCACCCACCCCTGTTCCAAGAAGGTAGCGGACTCTGTGTTTCCTTGTCTTCTCCTTGTTGTTGTTCAGTCCCAAGTTGTGTCTCGTTCTTTGCGACCTTAGCCAGCCAGGCTCCTCTGTGCATGGGATTCTCCAGGCAGGAATCCTGGCGTGGGTTGCCGTACCTCCCTCCAGGGGATCTTCCCAACCCAGGAACCGAACCCAAGTCCCCTGTGTCTCCTGCATTGGCAGGCGGGTTCTTTACCACTAGCGCCACCTGGGAAGCCCCAGCTTTTGAAGGTTCTGGCCAGGAAGTGACGTAGCTCATTTCTGCCCACAGGCTGGGCTGGAAGTTGGCCCACGGGCCTCCCTGCTCCCAGCCATGAGGAGGCTGGGACCCACTCGGGGGCATGTGGATTCTGGGGCTTCTGCCCCTAGCCCTGGGTGCTTGTTTAGCATCGGAGGCATCACTTTATTTAATGCTCTTATACCTGCATTTCTGAAATGGATTCTGGGGTTTTCCCCTGCATTCTCTTATTCTAGCTCCCCAAAGTCCTGGGACCAAATGACATTTCTCCAGACTACACAGGAGGAGATGAAGGTCCACACGGGTGAGCGGACGACATAGTCAGTGAAAAGGCAGAGACTGACACCACGGTTCTGAGCCGAGACCTCCCTGCTCTTCCACGGAGGCCGCACAGACCGTGAGGCTTTGCAAGGAATATTGAGGCTGTGAGGGCTTCTCAGGTGGTGCGGTGGTAAAGAACCCGCCTTCCAATGCTGGATAGATAAGAATTCTGGGTTCCATCCCTGGGTCGGGAAGATCCCCTGGAGGAGGAAATGGCAGCCCGCTCCAGTATTCTGGGAAACGCCGTGGACAGAGGAGCCTGGCGGGCTACAGTCCAAGGGGTCGCAAAGAGCTGGACAGGACTGAGCACGCACCCACACACGTTGAGAATGTTGATGGAAACTTCTTAAACATCAGGATGGTGGTGGAAACACTGAATCTGCTGGTCTGTTTTCTGTTGAGAAAGTAATAACTGTACCAAGATTTCAGTGAGATTTTGCTAACTGGGCTGATTTCCCAACACAAACCCCTTCCTTCCTGGTTGAAATACAGTCACTTTCTCCCTGGAAGTGGTGTCACAATAGACCCGGCCCGTCCTGACCTCCCGGAGTCACGGCTCAGGCTTGGGGTGCTCAGAGGCTGGGCCAGGCGGGGAACCACGAGGACCTCGGTCACGAGAACAGAAATTGGGAGGAAGAGGAGCAGCGACCTTGATGGGGCCAAGAGGCCTGGATGAGAGGAAGAAGATCGCTCCCCTCACCCCGTTCTTAGAGGCGCCCAGTGCCGCCTGAAGCACGTGGCGGGTGTTACTCACGGTTGTTGCTCAGTTGCTCAGTCGTGCCCGACTCTCTGCGCCCCCATGACTGCACGCAGCACGCCAGGCCTCCCTGTCCTTCACCATCTCCCGGAGTCTGCTCAAACGCATGCCCATCGAGTTGGTGATACCATCCAACCATCTGTCATCCCCTTCTCCTGCCTTCAGTCTTTCCCAGCATCTGGGTCTTTTCCAACGAGTCAGCTCTTCACATCAGATGGCCAAAGTATTGGAGCTTCAACTTCAGCATCAGTCCTTTTGTCAAGCACTGTCTGAAGCAATCTGCAACTGTTACTCATGGACTCCTCCCAGAAACTCCTTGTAAGGTCAGTGTGACTGTTACTACATCCACCCTAAAGAAATGGGACCCGGATGAAGGCCGCACAGGAGAGCTCTCCAAGGTCACCCGGCTAAGAAGCGGCAGACCTGTGCTGAGACTCCAGGCTGAAGTCAGAATGTGGGCGAGAGATTCCAGTAACGCTTTCACCCTCGATTATAAAAACAAAGACGTTACAGTATAACCATACAAAGCAGGTCTACGGTGTATAAGGGCGGACGAGTTCAGCTCTTTCCATAGCTTTTGCTGCTTACTGACAACCTCCTCTCTGGCAGGACGGCACAGGATCTCTGCTTCCAGAGCAGAGAGCTGGACGCGGTGCTGGCCATCCTGCCTCTGGGACCCTGATTGCTGCCCACCAGTGCGCTCCGGTGGCATCTCAGCTTTGTCTCCAGGACCCGACCTGAGACACGAGGCAAAGTTAGCATCGCTGGTGCACCACTGCCTTTGACGTCTGGGCTCCGGTGAGACCCAGCTTGTCTGAGCGGCCGTCCTCACGTGAAGATGGGATACCAGTGCCTCTCGTGGCAGGCGGTTCTGAGGGTGAAAGGTGACGGTCCGTGGGGTGGGGCCAGCCCTGCACCCGTGCAGAATGGACGTCAGCCACTGTCAATGCCACCAGCTCAAGGTCAGAGGGGAAAGGTCCCCAGTGAGGCAAGAGCAGCCTGCTGAACTGGCTTGATAAATGCTGTGTGAAAAAAAGAGAAGAGGAAAAGGAGGATTTCTGCCAAGTCAGTGAGAAACATCAGCTAATGGCTTTCCCCAGGTGTGTGTGTACGTGTATGTGTGTGCACTTGTGCGAGCACATGTGTGCACGTGTGTGCATGTGTATACATGTGTGCACATGTGTGTACTGTGCACGCACGTGTGTGTACATGTGCATGTGTGTATGTGTGTGTGCACATGTGTGTACGTGTGTGTGCATGTGTGTGCATGTGTGGGGGGGCATATAATTTCTGGAGTTGTTCTTTCAGTTGCTCAGTCATGTCTGACTCTGTGACCCCATGGACTGTAGCCCACCAGGGTCCTCTGACCACAGGATTCTCCAGACAAGAATACTGGAGTGGGTTGCCATTTCCTTCTCCAGGCGATCCTCCTGACCCAGGGATCGAACCCGCGTCTCCGGCATTGGCAGGCGGGTTCTTCACCACTGAGCGCCAGGGAAGCCCTGTAATTTATGGGGTAGGCAGACTAATTGCAGATGCCCCGGTCTGTGTTTTCCCCCTCTGCAAGCTCTAGATATCACAGTGGCCACGGAGAGATGAACATGCATATTTTCTCTCTGGAAGCAGCAGCGGGGGCTGAGGCAGGCCAGGGCTGCGCTGGAAGCTCCGGGGTTTTTTCCTGGCATCTGGGGAATGCAGATCCTGCTTCCTGCGTCTCGTGCACCCAAGCAGGCATTAAATGAATATGGTTGGCTGTTGATGGAAATCAAATCACCCACATGGAACGCAGGGCGATAACCAGCTAGTGGTGCTCTACCTGCTGCTGGCTTGGCGGCGGGAGCCAGTGCCCTGTGCCTTACCCTGGAGACCTCACTCTGCCCCCGTACCCGCTGGGTGAGGTCTGCGGCCCACTTTACGGAGCAGGAAACCGAGAAAATGAGCCTCAGGTCTCCCAGTGCTTAGGTAGCAGAGTCAGGATTTAAACCCAGAGCTGCCCAACCACAAGGCTCTGGGGTTCTCATGTGTTCACTCATTCTTTGCCATTCAGTTACCAAGTCGTGTCCGACTCTTTGTGACCCCATGGACTGCAGCGCGCCAGGCTTCCCGGTCCATCGCCATCCTCCAGAGTTTGCCCAAGTTTATGCCCATTGAGTCGGTGATGCCATCCGACCATCTCATCCTCTGTCGTCCCCTTCTTCTCCTGCCTTCAATCTTTCCCAGCATCAGGGTCCTTTCTAATGAGCTGGCTCTTTACATCGGGTGGCCAGAGTATCGGAGTTTCAGCTTCAGCATCAGTCCTTCCAGTGAATACTCAGGGCTGATCTCCTTTAGGGTGGCCTGGTTGGATCTCCTTGCAGTCCAGGGGACTCTCAGGAGCCTCCTCCAGCACCACAGTCTGAAAGCGTCAGTTCACCAGGGCTCTGCCTGCTTCACTCATTTGCAAGCACTTACCAAGCGCCTGCTGTGCACAAGCAGCATTTCAGACTCTGGGGTCACGTGGCCAAGAAGCAAGCAAGCATCCAGCCTCCTGCCTGTTTCCCGTGGCAGCCCTAACAAGCAGCTCAGACTTGGGAGCTTTGTGGACACGTATTCTTGGAGTTCTGGAGCCAAGAGTTTGAGATCGCGGTGTCAGCAGGGCTGCGTTCCTTCCGGGAGGACCCGCTCTTTGCTTCTTCCAGCTCCGGTGGCTGCTGACGTTCCTTGGCTTGTGGCCACGTCCCTCCAGCCTCTGCCTTCTTGGTCCCAACATCTCCTTTCCTGTGTCTAAGCTCGCTCTGTTTTTCTCTTGCAAGGACACATGCCGTGCGATTCAGGGCCACCACGTACTCCAGGCGGGTCTCTTCCTGTCAAGACGCTGAAGCACATCAGCAAAGATATTTTTTCCAAAGAAGATAACGGTGTTCTGGGGATCAGGGTGTGGTTACATCCACTCAGTTCATCCGCTTCTCGTCCTGGAGAAGCTGACAGTCCAGTGAGGGTGTACCCGAAGCATGCCAGTAAGTGAGAGGCCAGTACGTCGTGACGGAAGACCTGGTGAAAGTCACGCAGGCGTTGGTGAAAGAGGCTGGGCCTCTCTTTGGCTTGGAGGAACAGGACAGATTCTCCGAGTGGGCAGCTCTGCAGGCTGTCCTGAAGGACAGGAGTCAGCTGACCACCTCCAGTGGCGCCCAGGCTTCTGGCCTTGTTCACCTGCTCGCTTATTTACACTTTAGAGTACATAACATTATGGGGTGTGTTAGGCACAGCAACCTACTCCCCCTGTGCCCAGAGAGTGAGAACGAAGCATTGTCACAGATGCAGATAAAGTGATTTTAAACATCACAAATCACAAGCGGCCTAAACAGCGCTAGCTCAGTTCCTGCCAAAAAGAAGGGCTGCAGATCAATTGCCGTAAATCCAAGCCCATCGTTTTTGGCCGACCTCCCTTGACCCTTTGACGGATTTACAGCCCACAGCAGAACAGAACGCCACCTCATCCAGTTACCTGGATTTCCGAGTTTAACCTGGAGGGGCCCCTGGTAAGTTACACTGCTCAAATTAAGCATCCGACGGTCGCTTTATTGATGGCTTTTTAATACCTAAGGTGAGCACTTGCGTATCGTCTATTCTGGTATTTTTCCAGCCAAACATTGTGCAGTCACATTCCGTAGCACACGGGTTTCACGTGCGGACCTCCCGTTGGCTCGTGCGTCACAGCAGATCCAGGAGGACCAGCCGAGGAGGCTCCAGGCTGTCCCGGTAGTCTGGCCCCTGTCTGGGCTCTGTGGCTTGAGGCCGGTGGCTTGACTTCCCTCGCCCATCCCGTTTGACTCTGAGACCTTCATAAAGAGCCTTTGTTCCCACATCCAAGTTCAGTTAATTAGCAGATTTACTTCCCTGTCCCAAATGAAAACCCTGACGACCACACTCCGGGCACCACCAGGAGAATCACCCTAAATGCACTGCTGCTCAACGCCTATCGGGAGCTCTGGCAGAGAGAGCAGGATCTGCTGTGTAGATGGTACAGTGCTCTTTAGTGTAAGCAGTAAAACAATCCTTAAAAAAAATAAAAGTGAAATGGCAACTGCATGGCCTTCCTAGGCACCATGAGATGTGCGTGACTACAGCAGGCTTCACGGGGCTTCCCCTAAACACATGTCCATGACCTAACCTTCAGATGGTGCTAGTGATTAAGAATCCGCCTGCCAATGCAGGACCCACAGGAGACACGGGTTCAAGCCCTGGGCCAGGAAGATCCCCTGGAGAAGGAAATGGCAACCCCCTTCAGTATTCTTGCCTGGGGAATCCCAAGGACGGAGGAGCCTGTGGGCTACAGTCCACGGGGTTTCAAAGAGTCAGACACGCCTGAATGCTCATGCCTATCCTATGCCTAACCTCTGAAACCTGTGACAGTGACCTTATTTGGAAAATGAGGGCTGGGAGCAGCTGGCCTCTCCCCAGCCAATTCTTTTGGATCTGCTATGGCAGAGGTAGGTGAAATTCTTGAGAGGAGACTGTCTTGGATTTTCCAGGTGAGTCCTGAGTCCATGACCTGAGTCCTTATAGGAGAGAGACACATAGAAGAGAGAGTCCCTTGGACAGCAAGGAGGTCGAAACAGTCAACTCCAAAGGAAATCAACCCTGAACGTTCATTTGAAGGAATGATCCTGAAGCTGAAGCTCCAATACTTTGGCCACCTGATGTGAAGAGATGACTCACTGGAAAAGACTGTGATGCTGGGAAAGATTGAGAGCAGGAGGAACAGGGAGCGACAGAGGGTGAGATGGTTGGATGGCATCACCGACTCAGTGGACATGAGTTTGACCAAACTCTGGGAGATGGTGGAGGACAAGGAAGCCAGGTGTGCTGCAGTCCACGGGGGTCACTGGGGGGGCATGACTGGGTGGCTGAACAACAACAACCTGAGTTCACAACCTGCGTCCTTGTAGAAGAGCAACACGGAAGCAGAGACAGACACAGAGGTGAAAGGAGAGGCGAGGTGATCAGGGACGCCGGGGCTGGAGTGATGCACGCAGGCATGAAGCTGGGAGAAGCAGAACGGATTCCCCCATAGACCCTCCCGGGAGCCTGCTCCCCTGCCCACACCTTGGTTTCAGAACACAGACTCCAGAATTGTGAAAGAATACGTTTTCATTGTTCAAGCAACCAACAGTGACTTAAACAGGGGCAATTTGCTACAGTAGCCCTGGGAGACGAATACTGTGACTGAATTCCCTTTTTAGACCTTGCTCAGGAAATGCCAAGAGATCCGATGGTTCAGTGTGCATAAACAGCTGGGTGTGCTTTTTCTCATATTCTGTCAAAATTACCTTGAAGCACACGTTTTCAAAATGCAAACTGAAGCAATCAGTTTCAGAACCTGCAAAGCACCTCCAGAAACCCTGGAAGTTCATGAGGCACACTTGGAAAGCGCTTGTCCAGCGTTTTCCCTCAGACAGAAGGGATCCTGGTTGAAGGTGTGCAGAGCTTGGAAAACAGGACTGCTGGAGCTTCAAGAAGAACCACAGACTCACCCTCTTCATGTTAGAAAGGAGGCAAGTGCTTCCCTAGGGACTGACACAAGGCATCATGGGTCCCAGTGGAGTTTTGGGAGAAAGACACATGAGTTCACATCCGCTCCTTCTTTGGGCTCCTATAAAGAGAGCACGGTTGATTTAAGGGAAAGCCCAAATTAATAAAGATTCCTATCCTCTTGCAGGAATTCTAATGGTTGGTGTAAAAGATTTGCACAATCGGAACTAGTGAACAAATTTGCTTTAAAAATGTCCTACTGGGCTTTCCGAATGGCTCAGTGGTAGAGAATCTGCCTAACAACGCAGGAGACACGGGCCCTATCGCTGATCCGGGAAGAGCCCAAGTGCTTCGGAGCAGCTGAGCCGCTGCCCCACAGCTGAGCCTGCGCTCTGGAGCCCGCCAGCCGCAACTAGCGAAGCCCTCGCCCCCAGAGCCAGTGCTCCGCGGGGACAAGAGAAGCCTCCGCGGCAAAAGCCACCGCAGTGAGAAGCCCCACACTGCAACGAGGGAGTAGGTCCCGATCGCCACAGCTGGATAAAAGCCAGAGCAGCAGCAAACACGTAGCGCAGCCGAAAGTAAACAAATAAAAATGGAAAAGGTCTTATTAAGACTCCAGAACGGTGGCTACCAGAGTCAGAAACTGCAGCAGGCACAAGCTGAGAAAATGTCTGCCATCACGCCCGTCACAGAAGTTCTTCCAGGTCACTTGAGGTCTGAGCAGCCAGCCTGGTTTGGGGGAACTGTTCTTCCCACACTGAGCCACGTGGCTCGAATAGAGCATCAGTAGAGAGTTTCCAATGACTCCACCTCCCCAGAGCCAGTGATTGGTTGAAGCGCCTGTATCTCCTCAGAACTGGACCAATCATAACCCTCTAGAGCCTGGCGTATTCCCAGGTCTGGCCAATCAGCGACTTTGCCCAGGATATTTCTTTTTGGAAATCCGAGAAGCCCTTTTCTCTCTTGGGTCCCAGTGCTCTTGGGGCTGGGAACCTGCAGAGGGGATTAAGGCAGGCAGAAGGACTAAGCGACAGAGAGTAGAGATAGCTGACCTCACCGAGCTTTGCTTACTTGATTCTCCACTTTTAACTGCTTGCATTGGTTGGAGTCGGATTTCTGTCGCTTGACATCAAAGTATCTTGAAGAGAGTAGGCAGCACTTTGCAAATATCATGTACTATTTCCTAAGAAAATAAACGTAGCCACAGAATGCAAAGTATGCGTAAAATGTAATGGAAATATAGACCTCATCAGCTGAACTGGGTAGGATCCAATGATCCTGGTTTAAAAAACAACGCTGCAATGAAACGGTGGTGAATTGGGGCTTGACTTGGTGATGGAATTGTAGCTGGTCAGTCTGACTTCCTCCAGAATCTCTGAGTGCCCGGAGAAGCGCAGGAGGCAGAAATAAGCAGCTGCTGGTGGTGCAGGATTCCTAACTCAGAGCTAAAACAAAACACGAGCTGGGCTGTGAGTGAAGATAAATACACTTTCCCGACAAAGTCACTACTCGGCCACTGAAGAAAATGAGCCAGAAATAGAAAGATGCCTGTTATCCTGCTGCGCAGCACAGGGGACTCTGCTCAGTGTTATGTGGCAGCCTGGATGGGAGGGGAGTTTGGGGGAGAAGGGATGCATGCGTGTGTGTGGCTGAGTCCCTTCGCTGTCCACCTGAAACTATCACAATATTGTTAATCACCTATATTCCAGAATAAAATAAAAATCCCACTTAAATGGATGAAACTCGGATGACAGTCTGTCCCTCCACACAGACTCCGTTGTGGTGAGCATCACGAAAAATGAGCTTACCACGGCCCATGCGCTTGACCCGGGTAGAGACAGCTGAAGGCCAGGGTGCCACCTGAGAGCTGAACTCGGCTTCCCAGGGCTGAACAGCTTTGCTTTTTCTTCTGCCAGCAGAACGCTTTTCTCACCCACCCACCTCTCCCACGTTTCCTGAAACCCCGCCTCTTCTGGGGCCATCTCACTTGCGGCGGCCAGCTCTTCCGTTCATCTGCCCCCGTGCCAAGTCCTTCGGTTTCGCTCTACTCTCCACATTTTGCTGAATTTTCTTACAGGTTCTTGGCTTCTTAGCAATCACAGTCCTCCACTATTTTCTATCCCCTGTGGCTGTCCAAATGTATCGGGTTTGTTACGAGAAAATCCAATAAAACAGGCCCTTCTCTGGGCCTTAGCTTCGGGTCTTGCTCAAGAGGAGAGACGCTGGCCGGCTTCAGGTCTTGATTTCCAAGGTCGGCCTCCAGGGACCCACACTCCCGGATCCCGGTGTCTCCAGGGCACTCAGACTCAGGGTTGTGTTGATTTCACATTTCCACCGTAGGACATCCTGCCAAGTGACAGGCCATAAAAAGAACTAGGCCTTTTTTTTTTTTTTTTTTCCCCATACTGTGGTTTTCATTAGGCCTGTGTGTGTGTGCGCCTGCCTATAATAACAGGTACTCAGATGCTCTGGCTCCTGGAACTTCTGCTCCATCCAGGCTGCAGCTGTTTGGAAAGGTGTCCCCCCCTTGGCTTTGAGCCATGCGAAAGCCGACTTCAGCACAACCCTCAGGTTCTTAGCAGTGTCTGGCTTAACAGATGATCGCAGGGAAGACACAGGTCGGCACCTATGGAGGGGTGAGCGGGGAGTGCTTTTGGCTAAGTCAGGGTCCCTCCGTGGTTCCCGCTTTTTTAAATGCATGACTTCTTGGCTGCTCTTTCCTCAGAAAATGCAGGAAGCTGAGGAAATTCTCTCTTCTTGGCAAATGGCACCTTCTCAACTTTCTTCCAGGGCTTAAAAAAAATTTTTTTTTGGAAGTTGATTTTATTTACGCTACTGCAATAGAGAGAGCACCCCTGGTCTAAATGCCAGGATGTCTCAGTAGGAGGGTTTCACCTGAGACTTTCAAAGGGGAAAGAGGCAGGTTATAGGTGGGATGACTTGTTTTTGTTCAAGACTGTTTTTGTTCAAGGCTTTCATCCCCAGCAGGGGCTAAAAGGATGTTGAGTAACAGCCCCCAAGTCCTGAGGTCGTCTGTTCCCAATTATTTGTTCCACAGATATTCACTCTGGCTCTCCCGTAGGGGAAACCACAGAACAGATGTACTCCTGCGACCACGTGCAGGCTGGGGGCTTCTCACGGCAGGCGCGAGGGCCATTCATGCTCACGCGACAGCTGCTGTGAGGCTGCACAGTCGTGACAGCTTCCTGCTGCCGTAGGGGAGGATGCACCCCATCGGGGAGGGTAGGGGAGGATGCGCCCCATCGGGGAGGGGCCAGCGTGGGGGGAGGTGGCCGGAAATGCCTTTCCCGGAGAGGAGAAACGAGGACCTGGAGCTTCCAAGGATGCAGCGGGCTGGAGCTGATGGTGAGACCGCGTGGATCTTGGCCCCTCGGGGTGCCAAGCCCGTCTGAAGTTTGCCAGCTACCTGACATAAGAAGGCAAGTGGCAACCAGCTTCCCATCCCCGGTTTCCTCCAGAAAACGAAGTCAACGGCACTGCTGCCTTTGTTTTCTATGCCAAGGAGCAAATTACCGCCACCCTGGTGGCCTTACGCAACACCCGCTGACCGGTCAGGGTTCCTGCTCAGCGTGACTGAGTGCCCAGCGCAGGCTCCACAAGGCTGAGGTTGAGCTGTCTGCCAGGCTGAGTGCTCATCCGGGGACTCTGCAGGCCAGGGTTCCAGCTCAGCGTGGCTGAGTGCTCAGCGCAGGCTTCACAAGGCTGAGGTCGAGCTGTCCGCCAGGCTGAGTGCTCATCCGGGGACTCTGCAGGAGGCTCTGCTGCCATGTTTGTTAGAAGAATTCATCTCCTGGTGGTTGTGCAACCGATGGCCCTGTTTCCTGGCTGGCTGTCAGCTGGCGCCCAGCTTAGGTCCTGAAGGTTACTGTCTCTCTTGCCACAGCCCCCTCCCCCCTGGCCCCATCTGCAAGTCAGCAGAGGCACTTCCAGCCCTTATTCGACTTCCTCTTCTTTGATTAGCTGGAGAAAACTCTGCCTTCAAAGGGCTCATGTGATCAGGTCCAACATTGCCAGCATTCACTGGATCATAGAGAAAGCAAGGGGGTTTCAGAAAAACGTCTATTGCTGCTTCACTGAACTCACTAAAGCCTTTGTGTGGATCCCAACAAACTGCGGGAAATTCTTCAAGAGATGGGAATACCAGACCACCTGACCTGCCTCCTGACAAGCCTGTATGCAGGTCAAGAAGCAACAGTTAGAACTGGGCATGGGACAATGGACTGGTTTCAAATCAGGAGAGGAGTATGTCAAGGCTGTATATTGTCACCCTGCTTATTTAACTTATATGCAGACTACATCATGTGAAATACCAGGCTGGATGAAGCACAAGCTGGAATCAAGATTGCTGGGAGAAAGATCAATAACCTCAGATGTGCAGATGACACCACCCTTATGGCAGAAAGTGAAGAGGAACTGAAGAGCCTCTTGATGAGGGTGAAATAAGAGTGAAAAAGCTGACCTAAAACTCAAGATTCAAAAAACTGAGGTCATGGCATCCAGTCCCATCACTTCATGGCAAATAGATGGGGGAAAAGTGGGAACAGTGACAGATTTTATTTTCTTAGACTCCCAAATCACTGTGGACAGTGACTATAGTCATTAAATTAAAAGAAGCTTACTCCTTGGAAGGAAAGTTATGACAAACCTAGACAGGGTATTAAAAAGCAAAGATATCACTTTGCCCACAAAGGTCCATCTAGTCAAAGCTGTGGTTTTTCCAGTGGTCATGTAAGGATGTAAGAGTTGGACCATAAAGAAGGCTGAGCACTAAAGAATTGATGCTTTCTAATTGTGGTGCTGGAGAAGACTCTTGAGAGTCCCTTGGACTGCAAGGAGATCCAACCAGTCCATCCTAAAGGAAATCAGTCCTGGGTGTTCATTGGAAGGACTGATGTTGAAGCTGAAACTCCAATATTTTCACCACCTGATGGGAAGAGCCGCCTCATTGGAAAAGACCCTGTTACTGGGAAAGATTGAGGGCAGGAGGAGAAGGGGACGACAGAGAATGAGATGGTTGGATGGCATCACCGACTCAGTGGATGTGAATTTGAGCAAACTCTGGAAATGGTGAAGGACAGAGGAGCCTGGCGAGCAGCAGTCCATGGGGTCTTGAAGAGATGGATACGATGTAGCGACTGAACCAGAGAGGGTGCCCTTGGGATAGGGAGATTACCCAGATATTTGCTGTCCTTAATATCTGGGTAATCTCCCTATCCCAAGGGCACCCTCTCTGGGAGAGGGGTTTAGTCACATCTGTAAAATCCCTTTCCTGCAGGCCCTGGTTGCGCTGGATTGAGCAAGGAGGCCTGTGTACACCAGGGCCGGGCCTCCAGGGACACGTCTCGGAATCATACACCTTCTTCCCGAGAAATCGTGAGGCCTGAGTTAGCAGGTGTATGTCAAGTATCTGGCAGCTATCACGCCTGTCTCGGGAAGGATTTGCATGCAGAGAACTGGCCAGCCCTTCTCGCAGATGGACGAGGACTTGGCTGGGGGTGAAGGAGGCGGGGTGGCAGCTGTTGGGACCAGCAGAGGAGTCGATGAGCGCCTTCCGGCTCTCGGCCAAAGGGCTTCTTTCTGATGACACTGGAGACAGGACGTGCGGGTCTGCCTTGCGTGGTACCCTCCCTGGTTTGGGTCTTTGCCACACTGACCGCAGTGAGGACTGGGCTTTGGGATGAGGCAACAGGAAGCTGGCCCAGCCCTCTCCGAAACCATCTGCTTGGAGCTCTTGGCTCTGACAAGAGTGGGGAGATTTCCTCCAGCTGAAAGTCCAGGGACTCAGAAACCACTGACGTCATAGCTTTCCCCCAACCAGCCCAGCAAGGCTCTAACTGGGAGAGAAGAGAAACGGACGCCCAGACTCCCACCCCCTCTGCTAACCACATGCAGGTGGTGGCCGAGGGCCCTTTTCAGACCCGTTCTCAGCCTGGCGTCACTGGCGGAAGAACCAGCAGGGGGTGCTGGCCTTGCTGACTCTGGGCGAAAGATGGACAGCAGTGTCTCTGAGCTGGGCCCTGGGCTTCTATCCAAGGCTCTGTAGGGGAACTGCCCGTTCCCAATAACCCTGCTCTCCAAGTGATCTGGGCAAGCGTGAGATCAGTAGAAAAGAGGCAAAAAGGAAGAGGTGAGAAGAGACTTTATTTTTCCTTGCCCAGATGCACGGTGGGAAGCAGCTTTCCCTCCGCCGATTCCTAGGCCAGACGGTTCTGGTGCCTGGCTGAACTCTTTCTCATCTCGTCTGGCTCTCTCCCTGCTCGCCTATCACTGCTTCGGCTTCTGGAGTTTCTCAAAGCTCCTCCTACGAAAACAGGGGCCAGTTTACTCCCCTCGAACGCCTGTCATTTTCGCAGAGCTGCAGTGTGTCTTTGCTGTGACTTTCAAAGAGAGTCTCGGGCCAGACTTTCTTCAGTGAGAGCAAGTACGCAGGAGGGAGACAGGGCATCTGATGGGGGGAAGAGCACAGACAGACACAGTCGGTAACTGCAGGAAAACAGAACCTTCTTGATCCTGGAGGAGGAGGTCCAGAGAGGAAAGCAGAGAGAAGAGGATTTGTGTCTGTGTTGTAGCTGCTGGAGTTTTTACACCAGGGAGGCATGACCCCATTTGACCTTGACTGTAAGAACCAGTGTTACAGAGGAACCGACCAAAAATATGTGGGCGCAGGGCCAAGCCGAGCTGACCGGCTTTGACAAGTCAAAGGACAGATGTGGTCTGGCTTGGGCGGCTTCTGGGAGGGGGCGAAACCCGGAGCTCAGCCTCTAAGCTGTGAGGGTAGTGGTGCCGTGAACCTGGGCTCCAGGTATGTGCTGCCCTTCATCACTGCTTTGACAGGAAAAGGTGGAGAAGGTGATGGCACCTGACTCCAGTACTCTTGCCTGGAAAATCCTATGGACGGAGCAGCCTGATGGGCTGCAGTCCATGGGGTCACGAAGAGTCGGACACGACTGAGCAACTTCACTCTCACTTTTTACTTTCTTGTATTGGAGAAGGAAATGGCAACCCGCTCCAGTGTTCTTGCCTGGAGAATCTCAGGGACAGGGGAGTCTGGTCGGCTGCCATCTCTGGGGTCGCACAGAGTTGGACACGACTGAAGCGACTTAGCAGCAGCAGCAGCAGCTTGTTGGTTTAAGGGCTGAAATACTGACGACCGCATTTCCCCGGCTCCCTGTGCCCCCCCGGCTCCCCATGCCCCCCCCGGCTCCCCGTGGCCCCCCCAGCTCCCCGTGCCCCCTGACTCCCCGTGGCCCCCCCAGCTCCCCGTGCCCCCCTGACTCCCCGTGCCCCTCGCGTCCTCATGCCCATCGAGGGCTGGTGCTAGACCACTGGCGGGATCAGCGGCCGACAATGTGACGGGAACATTTTCCCAGACTACTTTTTTAACTTGGATTGTGCCTCACTGTAGTGTTGGAGAAGACTCTTGAGAGTCCCTTGGGCTGCAAGGAGATCCAACCAGTCCATCCTAAAGGAAATCAGTCCTGAATATTCATTGGAAGGACTGATGCTGAAGCTGAAACTCCAACACTTTGGCCACCTGATGCAAAGAGCTGACTCATTAGAAAAGACCCTGATGCTGGGAAAGATTGAAGGCAGGAGGAGAAGGGGACGACAGAGGATGAGATGGTTGGACGGCATCACCAACTCTACGGACATGGGTTTGGGTGGACTCCGGGAATTGGTGATGGACAGGGAGGCCTGGTGTGCTGCAGTCCATGGGGTCGCAAAGAGTCGGACATGACTGAGCGACTGAACTGAACTGAACTGTGCCTCACTTAGTTACATTTTGAGGGGGAAAGAGAGGAAGGGAAGGAAGGATGGCATTTAAGGAGGTCTGCAAGAAGCTTCAAGTCAGCACGGGGATCGCCCACCCGACCCACGACGTGCCTTTCGCATTGCTTCAACTCAACTAGATACTGACATCCCATGAATGAATATTGATCGAGGACCTGAAACATGCAAGTGTGTAAGCTCCATCTTCCACTGAAATAAAAACGGGATGTGCTGGGAGGCGGCGGGTAAGATGGGACATACCCTAACTCTGGTCACAGGCTCAAGTTATAGGAACGTACCTCTGACTTCACGCATTACTCGCGAGGCGCTGGTTAGGAGAATCAGTCAGGCAGACCTAACGGGCTCATCCGAGCACGTGGCGGGGAGGCTGATTTGGCTACTTGTTACCTGCACTTCTCCAGGTGAGGCAGCTGCTTTGCTGCCTCAGTTATTTTGGAAAGCAGTCAATGGTAAGTGACCATCGGCACGATGGCATCCACATACGTGTGCCGAGCTCTGGGTTCTCAGTACTGGCTGGAGAGCGGCTGCAGGCAAGGGAAGGGGCGTGGGCTTGCGTGTGTGAGAGCGAGGCGGCCGGCACGGTCCCTCCCTGCTTCTCTCCTCTGCTGTTCGTTCTCGCCATCGGCGCTGAAGCCTGCAGCGCTCGCTGGCCCTGCGCATCACAGCAGATATGTTCACGTGTCCTCATGTCGATGGGGCACCGACTCGCGTAAGGTGGCGGTGGCTGTCTCTCCTAGCGGAACTCCGGGTGCCATGCAGACGCACCCTGGCTAGTGAGTCTCCCACGTTCCATTGATGATCATTATCTTTTGTTAAAAATTCTTCTACATCATGGTTTTATTTATTTATTTATTTTTTGGCCACACTATGCGGCACGTGGGATCTTACTTCCCTGACTGGGGATTGAACCTGGGCCCCCTGCATGGCAAGCTCAGAGTCCTAACCACTGGACCGCCAGGGAAGTCCCCCACAGTTCACTTCTGGCCTGATGAAGTGCTAGTTACTCAGTTGTGTCCGACTCTTTGCAAGCTCATGGACTAGCCCGCCAGGCTCCTCTGTCCATGGGGTTCTCCAGACAGGAACACTGGAGTGGGTTGCTGTTCCTTTCTCCAGGGGATCTTCCCGACGCAGGGATCGAACGAGGGTTTCTGCACTGCAGGCGGATTCATTACCAGCTTAGCCACCAGGGAAGCCCCGATATGCACCACACGAGCCGGAATATGATTATTAACACCCTTGCCTGGATGCTTACTGTGCACTCTGGGTGAAGCTTCTCTGCCTCTAGGGTCCAGTTTCAACACTTGGAAGAACAGCTCCCCCTCCTGTTACAGCCCACAAACCTCATCTGAGCTCTCATGGATTAAGAGGAAGTCATGGGCTTCCCTGGTGGCTCAGTTCCTGCAGCGCAGGAGACCCGGTTGGATTCGTAGGTTGGGAAGATCCCTTTGAGAAGGGATAGGATACCCACTGCAGTATTCTGGCCCGGAGAATTCCATGGACTCTACACTCACAAAGACTCGGACACGACTGAGCGACTTTCACTTCACTAATGAGTCAATATCACAACTGTTCACATTCAACTGACCACACAAACCCATCCCGTTGCCTCCAAGTACAGCAAAGGCCCCAGCCCCCACCCATCCACTGTTAAACGGCCAAGATCACTCCTAAGCAGCGAACGAGGTACTCTGACACGTAATAACACAGAAGTCAAGCTCAAAATGGTCTGTAGGACAGACTGGTGAGAAAGAGTCTTGCTTTTCTGCCAAAATACTCCTCCGACTCTCCTTAAGGACCAAAGCAACATAGAGAATTTAAGGCCACAGCTGTGGAATAAGTGGATGCTGATCAACACTGACACGGCGCAGTCTCCCGAGTCCCTCAGATCCTCAGCTGACGTGTCGATCATTCTCCAAGGGCATAATTTAGTCGTTCACTGATCCTCACGTGGTTGATGAAATAAAGGTGATATAGAAAGTGACAGCGTCTGAGAAGCAATCTCAAGCTGCCTTTTCACTGCGTTCAATTAGCAAGAGAACCACTTCCTAATATAAAATTATCAGCCGTAGAATTGCAATCGAAACGCACTGTAGCGACTTCAGCTGATAACTCTCATTTTTTCTCTTTTTACTTTCCAAAGGCCCCCTCCACCCCTGGCCACTCTCAGCGCTATAGAATGATGAGCAAACAGTTTTTACTTGGACAAACACTGAATTTCCAGAGACTTTCGTTTGCCCATCCTCTGGGGGGCCCATAAAACCAGCGAAGAGGACTCATTTGGAAATCTCTCATGTTAAGAAAAGTGATGAATGTGTCCAAAAGTGAGCTGAGTTATCCTCAGACCGGTCCATACTCAACCAGAGTCCTAACTCCTCCAAGGCCTCTGTCATCTCGGAACTGACAGTCCCAGCTACTCCAACACCCTCCCTCCCCACCCCTTCACACACACACAAAATCCTTCTTGATATTACCCTACATATGTTTGGCATTTCCCCCTCTATATTTAGTCTTGGATATAAAAAAATTTCCAGGTAGTCTATGAAAGCATGGAGCCTCAGCTCCAAGTGAGCCAAACCCCCACAATAATAAAACTGCTTGTAGGTTATAACACTCAGGAGAAAGGGGCAAGCCACGCTTTAAACTTAACAGAGTGGCGACCACTTAGGGAAACTGTCTTTCTGGTCCACTGACCTCTCCTGATCTCTGACCAGGGGCAAGGGAATAAACAAGAGGGGAGAGCGGAGTTTCCGGGAGTATCCCTGGTTTCTGGAAGGCGCCCAGGTCTAGAGCTAAGGGCTGGGTGCAGAGAAGCGCTGGAGTTGCTCTGTTTGGAAACCTCATCCTGGAAAACCGAGATCCCACATCAGGAGCCGGCGAAAGAGCGAGGAGATGGCTCGGGAACGGAAGGGGCCCGGAGTGAACCCCGGGGGCTCAGGAGCGGGTGTGGGAGCATCTCCAGGCGCGCTACTACTGCCCGCAAACTTCTCCTCGCCCCGAGATGGGCGCGGGCGCAGCGCGGGGCGCGCGGCGAGGCCGGGTGCCCGGCGGGGCTCACCTGTTCCAGCGGGCCACCTTCCTCCGGTAATAGCGCAGCGCCTCCGGGCCGGCCAGCAGCGAGTCTTCGGGCCCCAGGAGCGGCGGCTCCTCCGGCTCGTTGTACAGCGGGTGCGCGAAGAGGGCCCGCAGCTTGGAGCCGGGATCGCCGCCGCCGCCCGGCTCGACCCGCCGCGGGGCCGAGGGGGCCGAGGGGGCCGAGGGCGCCGAGGGCGCCGGGGCTGGGGCCGGGGAGGCGGCACGGCGGGCGCACGGGCAGCCGAGCGGGCGCTCCCGGTGCTGCAGGCGGCGCCGTACGCGGGGCCCGAGGTGGAAGTAGAGGTCGGCGGCCAGCAGCGCGCCCAGCAGCAGCAGGGTCAGCAGGCGGTCCCGGCGCAGCCCGGGCATGGCCCCACCGGGTGCGCGCGGAGGCGCCCGAGCCCCGGGGCCGGACGCGCCGCGCGCCCAGAGCCCCCTCCGAGGGGGTCGCCCTTGAAGTCGCGGCCCGGGCGCAGAGCGCGCGGGCTGGGGCGGCGGCCCCTCTCCGCGCCCAGTGGCCCCCGGGGGCCGGTGTCCCCGGGCCCCTGCTTCTCACACCCTCTGCGCCCCGGGAGCCGCGGCAGGTGGAGGATCGGGGCGCCGGGGCGCGGGGACGGGCGGCGCTCGCCTCCCGGCGGCGGCGGCGGAGGGCGGGCGCGGAGCGCGGGGCGTCTCTCCGGAGGATGCGGTCGCCCGGCTCCTCCGGCGGGCGGCGGGGACGCCAGTGCCCCCGGCTCTTCGGGCCGAGCTGGTGTGCGCGCCCGGCCCCCGGGGGAGGGGTGACGCCGCCGCCCCCGCCCACTGCCGCTGGCACCTGCCCCCGGCGCCGCCCGCCTGCCCGCCGACTCCGGGCCCTCTTCCGGCCCTGCCCGGCCACCTGGTCGCCCGGCCGCCGCGCCGGCCTCTCGCCCGGGACGCGCGGGCCCCGCTCGGGGCTCAGCCAGGCGCTTGAGGGGGCTCCGAGGCTGCGCGCGAGAGACCTTCGATTTTCGTCTTTATTTCCTAGAAACAAGACAGCTCCCTGAAAGCCTTTCCCCTTAAGATCTGCCAGGTGTGTGTGCGTGCGTGCGTGCGTGTGTGTGTGTGTGTGTGGCCCTTTCGCTGTCTGCGTCTTCCCGCAGAGCCCCGTCCAGATCCAGAATGACCGGCGCTTGGCGCGTAGTAGGCGCTCAGGGAACAGCGGCGCTCAGCCAGGGAAAAAGTTTGACCTTTGAAAAGAAGGCGCCGGTTCTACCTAGAGTCTTGCCAACTTCCTGCCTGGATGGAGCGCGGTTCCCCGGTGTGCCCGCGGTTACCGAGCGGGACCGTGTCCTCCCGCGAAGGAGCGGGCCCTCCCGCTGACCCCACTCCGAACTTCGTGCTCAGCTGGGTGCGAAAGCGGGTCCGCCCAAATGAATCACTGAAGGACTGTGTTAGGCTTTCCCCTGGTATCCTGTGAGGTCATTCACACCCCTTCCCAGCCCTTTTCCCTTTGAGGAAGACGGAGGGCGAGGTGGTTGCCCGGCCCTGAACTCCTGGCTCCTCCGTTTAATGAGCTGGTGGGATGGAGACATGTTGGTCTGACGGCGGAGGTAGCCCACCCCGCCTCCATCCCCCAAGCCCTTCCTGGGTATGAAGAGACATCTCTGCCAGGAGCTGCCCGCCCAGGCACAGAACGTCCCCCTTCTGTGAACTTGGCTCTTTAAACCCCTCCTGCCCTCCTGGAGTCAGAACTCTCAGACGCACCTGGACTTGTGGGTTCAGATTCGAGGTCCTCCCCCTGTGGCTTGGTGGGAGATCCCTGTGGCCTCTGCCAGCCCATCATCTGTAAATGAAGCTAATGATAGAGCTTACCCCATAGGGTTGGGCTTCCCTGGTGGCTCAGGCCATAAAGAATCTGCCTGCAATGCAGGAGACGGGGGTAAGATCCCTGGATCAGGACGATCCCCTGGAGGAGGAAATGGCAACCCACTCCAGTATTCTTGCCTGGGGAATCCCATGGACAGAGGAGCCTGGCAGGATGCAGTCCATGGGCTTGCAGAGACGGACACAAGAACACACACACACACACACACCCATAGGGTAACTGTGTGGCTTAAGGTGGCTCAGCTGGTAAAGAATCCGCCTTCAAAGCAGGAGACCTGGGTTCGATCCCTGGGTTAGGACTATCCCCTGGAGAAGGGAATGGCTGGCTACCCACTCCAGTATTCAGGCCTGGAGAAGTCCATGGACTGTATACCCCACGGGATTGCAAAGAGCTGGACACGACTGAGCGGCTTTCACTTTCACTAAGGGACTTTAACTATATAACCCGCTTTGAACAGCCCCCAGCACGTGGTGAGTGTGAGAGATGTGTTTGCCAGAAATACAATTGCTTCTTAGTTCCTGTCATACGCTGGGGAAGGTTGGAGACTGTTCATGAGAGGGACGAAGACAGGAAAGTATCGAAAGGACCGACGTCAGCAATACAACGCGGTGGCCTACGGGGCCGCGTCCACACGAACGGTGCCCGGATGATCCCATTGTCAGCTGCTCTGCTCAGCTGAGGACCCTGGCGGGAGTTTCCGGTTTTTGAACCACCTTCTTTTTTGCAATCAAATTTGAGCAGGCCTCCAGTTTCTAAGACGCTTCGGACGTGCCTATTAGGCCTCGTGGCCAGGATGAAGGAGTCAGGCACCCGTCGGCGTTGTGTCTGTAGCAACGAGGAGGAAGCGTGGTTTGCGTTTCCGGGCTGGCAAAGGGTGTGGGCACGGAGCCATCACGAGTCTTAAGACTTCCCTTCTTCCACGCCCATTTTGTCTGGGCTCCATTCAGGAAGCAATATTCCTAACTCAAGTAGAAATTGTCTAAACACCTTTTCCTCTGCTCGGTAAAGGTCAAGGGCAAACTGCACATGTAAGCCGGATATTAAGTGTGGTGGAGGCTGTGGGCAGAGAGAAACCTAGGGGCGGGATGGGGCAGTGCGTGTCACCAGCCTCAAGGTCTGTCTAAGCCGCTCCTTCTCCCTCCTGGAAATACGCGTTCCCTTCTGCTCCTGCTCCGGCTCTCCGTGTCTCGGCCCAGGCTTCCTCGCCAGCCTCACCTGTGGCCCCTCACTTCACACCCGTGTTGTCCCCAGCCGCTGTGTGCCTTAACCCCTGGTCTTTCTACCACCGCTGCCTTGCGGGGTTTTTCCAACAGCCTCTGTTGACAAAGCCCCTCGTGGTGCCAACTGGTGGAGGAGAAACATGTGCAGGGTCCGGCTCTGGTTTCACAAGGCAGGGGAAGAGGGATAGATTCGGAACGGAGATGAATTGGCAATCGGCACAGGCTTCGGCCTCTAAATTCCATTTTAAAAACTGTAAGGAAGTCATCAAAGGTGTACATGAGTATTTAGATAAAGAATGGTTATTGCTGTATAGGGGAGAAAAAAGGAAATAAACTCAATGTTCCAAAATTGAGAACTGCTTAAGCAAAATGATGGTTCATCTATAAAATGAAGTTCTATTTTTAAATATTTTTTTTATTTTTAATAATGTTGTTTATTTTTGGCTGGGCTGGGTCTTTGTTGCTAAGCAGGCTTACCTGTAGTTGTAGCAAGCAGGGGCTGCCCTCTCCTGCGGTACATAGGATGGCGCGATGCCATCATCGGGATGACATCACCTGTTGTGGAGCACGCGGTCCAGGGCACTCAGGCGTTAGCAGCTGAGGCTCCCGGGCTCTAGAGCACCAGCTCAGTAGTCGTGGTGCTCAGACTTAGTTGCTCCGCAGTATGTGGGATCTTCCAGGATTAGGAATTGAACTCGTGTCTCCTGCACCGCCAGGCAGAATCGTTACCACTGAGCCATCAGGGAAGCTCCTCTATTTATTTATTTTCATGAAAATGTGTCTATATTATTAGGTAAAAAGATGTAGTAACTGCAACTTATACATTATTACCCATCAAAATATATTTTGGCATATATTTCTATATAGAAGTAGAAAAAGATTGAAAGGTTTGGTGTCTTGCAGAAAATTCCTTGGTAGAAGATCCAGCTCACAGTTCATGCTCAGTAAGTCTTTACTGGACAGACTTGTGGCCTGTGCAGCCCTCACTGCCTAGAGCCGGGATCAAGGCTGGAACCTCCTTGCATCACTTTCTTTCAGGGCAAACCTCCTCCCTTTCCTCTTCATTCTCAGGCTATGATTCATTGATAAGTTCCTAGGAAGATGTTGCTCCATTAAAATAAGAAGGTCTGTGATGTCAAAAGATCTGGGGATGAAAGGCATTTTAAAAGGCTGGCATCTTTTATTTAGAGAGGCGATCTTTCCAAAAGGAAAGAAAGGAAAACATGTCAGTTAGGGGATAATTATCTTTTAATTTTTCTTAAGGCTATAGTTTTATTTCTGGCCTAATTTGGAGATTAATCTCTTTTTGTTTTAAAGCTTACAGTTTAAAGCTAGCCTCAAACATGGATAAATATTGAGCGCAATACTCAAAATTCTGAATGTCTTCTGGGAGGTAGATTTTTTTAAAGATTAGGTTCATTGAAAAATAATAATCACCTATTAATCAAAAGTAGAGGAGAACATTCATTGTGATCTTCAAAAATCATTGCTAATTTCAGGTTGACACATCAGCAGTGATGTTAAGATGTCAGTTAAAATGTTATGAATGAAAAATGATGAGTGAAGAAATACCCAGTATGTGAGAAAATACCACGCTATTTTAACTACGTCAATTTTTATTGTTGTTGTTGTTAAGGGCCAGATAATAACCATTTTAGACTTTGTGGCTTGATGGCCTTCGTTGCAACGATTCAACACTGTCAGTGAAGTAGGAAGCAGCCAGAGACGATATGTAAACTCACTACATCTCTGTGTTTCAATAAAACTTTATATATAAAAACAAATGGTGGGCCAGATTAGGTCCATGGTTGGTAGTTTGCTGACCCCTGAAAGTTGAGTGTGAAATCGCTCAGCCATGTCCGACTCTTTGCGACCCCATGGACTGTAGCCTCCCGGGGTCCTCCGTCCTTGGGATTTTCCAGGCAAAGCTACTGGAGTGGGTTGCCACTGGTACCAGTAAGACAGTACTGGCTCTTCAGAATCTGAGAAAGCAGATTTTTACCTGCTTTGTTGTTTTCCTTGTAAGAAGGAAATGCCAACATATTTGTAGTTCTATGTGCTTTTCTTGGAAGATTAATCTGAGATCAGTGATGACTGGCGTAAGAGGAAGAAAGAGAAAATGAATCTCTGTCTTTGTTAACTGAACGGTTTGATTCTCAGAAACAAGAATCTTTTCAGTTACTCCTATTGGCAATGCTTCTGACCATGATGTCCTGGGAACAGACATAATACATGCCTTGTATGTTCATCCCACTATACAGAGCTTTTGCCACATGGAGTTATGTGTTGAATGATTGAGCTACTGCGACTGCTGCTGCTAAGTCGCTTCAGTTGTGTTCGACCTGCGCGACCCCATTTATGTCAAATATAGTCGAATCTGGAAAATAATCAGTAATGACATACACAAAGGGGCTTGAATGAATTCTGTTAGCCATGATTTATTGATTCATCCCTGTTTATTTTTCCTGTGTAATATTTGATTGCAAGGTAAATTTTAAGAACAGAGTAGGACAACAGAAATGGATGATATTTTGGAGGGAATATTGATGGAATGTAGTTATATTCTAAGTTAAGAGAAGTAAAGAACCAGGGAGGACTGAGTACATTAATTAATAGAAAGTGAATTGCTTTGAGTAAGAATCGCTGTATTAGGTAGTTTTGGTTAGTTGAGGAAATCACCAGCCTCTCACCTCTTTAATGTTTATTAAATGCTTATTTAACCAAATCAAATAATAGGCGTTAACTCACGTACATGGTGTCAGCTGGGTTCTCTGGCGTGCAGAGGCTAAGTGCACAAGGTTTCCTGGGCAGAGGGGGCCATCTGACTGCGAGGCAGCTCTGCCAGCCTCCGAGCCCCTCAGAGAGCTCTGGAGTCAGGAGTGCCTGGTGGAGGTGTCCATGTCGGTGGGGGTTTTCACCGTGCTTAGCTCCGTCCCTGGCAGGGCTGCCTTAGCTAGGAAGGGATCTTGGCAACTGCTGCTTGGCTCAGCTAACTGCCTTGAGAGCTCCGGTATCTCAGGCTTTCATCTTCTGACCCATTCTCCATGCTGTCGCTGAAGCTATTTCTGCAAAATGTAAACCTGATCATGCTGTTCCTCAGCTCAAAATCTGACACAGTCTACACTGCCAAAGCCGGGCTCTTTAGGAAGGCGTCTCTTGTGGTCTCCTGATGGCCTTCATTTCAGCTTTATCTTTGGCCACTTCCTGCTGGGTATCCTGTGCGTCATCCAGGCCTTTACACCCAAATCCATTGTGAAGTACCCAGCACACCCAGACAGAGATAAGCCTCCTTAAGACAGGAACATTAAATTCTGTCTGTCGTGCCTGCACATTGACCCCACCCCCCACCGCAACTAGCTGGTTGGAAGTGCACATCCTTCTGACAAAGCTCAAAGGGCTTCTTAGTCTTTATGAAGGTGACTGACGACTGCTGACTTAAGGGGAAAACTGATCGGTGTGGATTTAAACATGCCGCTTTAAGCTGATGGTGTGAGAATCCGAGTGGAAGCATCTAGGATCTGGGAAATCGAGGGTGGGAGAGACATTTGGAAATAAGGATTTTGATGATGTCAGCATAGACACTACAATGTATTCTCTGAGAGTGGATGAGGCAGAGCATTTTGGAAGAATGTTTCAATGTATTTGGCTGCAAGTAATAGAAATATAGCCGATAGTTATTACTTACATCTAGACCTATTGTTACTCAAACATGTCAGAAGTTACAGCATTGACTTGGAAGCTTTCCTTGATCTCAGAAACAGTCTTGGCTTCCGTGCTCTTCTGTTGACCTTCCTTCTTGGTGACAAGGTGGCGCAGCTCAGGACCTCATGTTCTTATGTGACAACATCCCAAGGAAAAAGGGATGGGCAGGAAAAAAGTGCTTTTCTCCTTGGGCCTCCCTCTTACAGGAAGTAGAATGTTTCCCTGAGCTCCTGAGAGGCCTTCCCTTTATCCTGGATCAGAAATGCCCACCTGCTCATCCCTGCACCGCTCACCGTCAGATGGGAACCGTTTTCCGTGAGTGGGTTTAACACCTTGTGCTGTTAGGTCAAGTGACAGTGGCAACCAGGAGTGCTTCCTTAAAGCTTATCAAGACTCAGGACTGGGCCACAGTGTTGAGAGGAGGAACATGATACTAACACGAAAACCCAGGCAAATAAGCTGGTGGTGTTGGTGGGGTGGACAGTGGCCGTCAGCCCTGAAAGAAGCAACGAAATCAAGAAGCATAAGGACTGAGCAAAAGCTGAGGAATGTGTCAGTAAAGGAACTGCTGTGAACGTTAAGGGTAATTCTTTCCACTGAATGCTTGGGTTGGAAGCAAAAGGTCATGGAATCGTGGAGCAATTCAGTCATGTGGAAATACAGGTAGAACCTGTGTGATGATGTTTTTAGAGCTTTGATAGTGCATGGAGCAGAGGGAAGCAGCTAGAGGTGGGCAAGGAACAAAGTGAAAAATGGGAGGTTTTTCAAAATGAGGGGATCTGGGTATGTTTAAAGGCAGGTGGGAAGGAACCAGGGAAGAAAAAGAAATAGAAAGGACGCAAGAGGGAGGGAGTCTCCTGGGTTCAACGGAAGGTAGAAGTCAAGATCGCACTTTGGAGGGAGAGAGGCATATGTGTAGTCAGAGGCTGGAGAGAGGGATGAAAAATGTTGGCAGATGTTTTGAGATGTGAAATACAAAGGCTCAACATAGATCTTAGCGAAGCAGGAGGTCTGGTCATCTCTAGAATTTATAGAGGAATAAAAGTGGGGAGTGGACGTGAAAGAAAGGAATAAGCTAGAAGATACGGAACATCAGAGAGAGGAAAAAAAAACTCCTGGGAAATTAAATTTGATGACCGAAGGGAAAAGGAAGCCAGAAACCTATAAATTTCCCCAGGAAGGGAAGGATTTATAGATGAAGAGAAATTTGACATGGAAAATCCATTTTTGGCTTTTCCCAACCGCCTGCTATTTGTGAAATAACAAATGATGTTTCTCAAACCCCAAATGTTTCAGTTTCCTCAGCTGAAAGATTCCATGTTGCTGTTGTACTATTTATAAAGTAAGGCTGTTTGCTCAATCTCACTCAGGATAAGAAGGCTGAAAATAAGTCTTTGGGATAGAATTCAAGTCAGTTAAATCAAAGACACATATAAGATACACACTGTCTGTGTGAGACACTAGGGCTTAAGACAACCTGAACTATAACATCCCTCCAACCTGCCTTAATTGGAAAGAGTTGAAAATTGATGTAAGAGGCAGACAGATGGAGATAAAAATATCACCTTTCTTACTCACAAAGTGCTCTGTCAGAGGGCAGGAGTTAATCTGGCCGGTAGGTTTGTTTACACATCCCTGGTTCAAACTTACATCCCTCCCCCAAAGTGGAAGTCTTCTCTGCTGGAATGATCCCGCCTGAATAAACTTTCTGGATGGCCAAGAAGAAAAGAGAATTCAGCGCGAGTAGAGGTTAAGTATAAGTGGCTGTTTCCTCAAAGGGAGGGTGGAGGAAGGGATTCTGAGCTGAGGACATTCAGATCCTTTTGCCAAACTCATGAGCCAGCCGGGTCATCTTCTCCCTCCCTGGGGTGGAGTCACCGCTGGTGGGAGAGAGACCCCTGAGTGTGAATCTAGCAGGTGTCCTTCCTGTGGGCTGTGTATTAAGTACCCCTCCCCAAGCCAGGCACTCGCATTGTGTGCGGCGGCCCAGGCAGGCGTAAAGATAAATAGCACATATGCTGGGGTTCGAGCGACTTGTGAGCTCTCATGAGAGCGAAGCAGCGTAGGGCTCGGACAGACCCACAGAGACACAAGAGCGTAGGGCGGGTGGTGTTCCGTACAGGGTGACAGAAACGGGACAAACTGAGGTTGGAAGGAGCTAGAAGGGGCCTTCCCAAGCTTCATTAAGGGATTTGGTCTTTATTAGACGGGACGTAAGGAGCCATGGCGAGTTTTTAAGCAGCGGAGTGAATAGTTGGGTTTTGTTACTGAACACAAATTCATGTGCCCGACGCAAGAGGTCAAACAAAACGGAACATCAGTTGGAAGCAGAGAAAGGTTTATAGCAGGGCCATGCAAGGAGATGGGTGACTGCTGTCCCCAAGCCCAGACTCCCCAAAGGGTTTCAGCAAAGCATTTTTAAAGGCCAGGTGAGCAGGGGTGTGGGGTTGGTGGGGACAAACTTCTTGCTTCTGGAATCCTTTGTTCTTGCAGCTGTCTACCTAGGTCAGGTCTAGATCTTCCCGTAAACATCCAACAAGACAAATGTTATTTTCTGTTCTACAGCTCTGTATCTCTGCATGATTGGAAAAGTGTGTTATACCCTAAAAGGTCAGAGCCTTGGGAACGAGCTGTCCCATATATCTCAGGCTATGGGCAGCATTCTTATACAGAAGGTGCCGAGTCAGCATGACTCAGCCCAGGCAACAGAGCACAAAGGCTAAAGCAGAAGCAGCAGATCCATGTGGAGTCAGGCTTCTTCAACCCTGTACATTTCTGGGAAGCAGTGTGTAGGATGGGCCAGGATGAAGGGAGGCTTGGGGAAGAGGCTGACTCAGGCAGAATTCAGGAGAGTGGTCAGAGTTTCCAACCATAGTGGAGGGCATGCCTGGGCCACTGAAGAACAAGGAGGCAGTTAAAGGACCTTCTAAGAAAAAGGAGGAGCAAGTGAGGAGAAGACGTTGCGTTTGGGTGTGTTTACGTCGAGTTTGAGAGGTGGCAAAGGTTGAGCTTTTGTAACAGGGAGTTCGAAGTGAACAAAGCGTCACATGTAGGGGAAAACAAAAGAGCATTTGCTGTGGGGTGAGTCCTGCCTTAGGGACTAGACACACGTGGTAAAGATGTTAGACGCTGCGCGTGTCTTCATCCAGCTCATGGTGACCCCAAATCTCGCCATCTGAGAGTGGAAGGCTCTCAGTGTTAGTCACTCAGTCGTGTCCAACTCTTTGCGACCCCATGGACTATAGCCCACCAGGCTCCTCTGTTCATGGAATTCTCCAGGCAGGAATACTGGAGTGGGTAGCCATGCCCTCCTCCAGGAGATCTTCCCAACCCAGGGACTGAACCCGGGTCTCCTGCACTGCAGGTGAATTCTTTACCACTGAGCCACCAGGGAAGCCCCTACTGTTGTTATAACTGTTTATTTTCCACATACCAGTCACCAGGCTCAGCACAAGTGTCCATATCATTTATTGAATGCCTACAGTTTGCTGTGCCCTGTACTTAATCCTTAGTAGTTATGAGTGTGGTATCTACACTCAGATGGCCAGGGTATGACTTTGGGCCTCAGATGAATGATGTTAAACAAGTTACTTGATCCTGTTGAGTCTTACTATCAGCGCTTGTAGAATGAGGGTGTAATAAACGTATCTACAGGGTAGTTATAAACCATGCCTACTTTAGTACAGAACCTAGCACATGGTAAATAGGCGCTCAGTAAATATTAGCTATGATGGTGACGACAATGCTGCTGATTGCTGTCATTACCGACCAGGCTTCTTGGCCTCCTTAATCAATGGAAATTGATAAGAGACTGGACAGGAGATCCAGGTAAGCCTTTACGGGGCCCTTGCTGCAGCAGGAAGGAGCGAGAACAAGTAACAGTTTTCCTGGCCCACTCAGGCGGGCTGAGCTGGTTCTTCCCTGGGTTCAGGGTAGAGAGGTGTCCAGGAATCAGGACGGACGGGTGGCTTGGGTGGTTTGCCCACCCCTGACGTGGTGTTGTGTGCAGGGGGCACTCTGCTTTCGCTCCTGACTCTTCAGAAGTGGCAGTTGGACTTCTTGGTCTCTTTGTATCTCATTGTCCAGCATTTGCCCCAACTATGCATGTGTGCATTTATAAATATTTTCAGTCCCTTGGTGGCTCAGGTGGTAAAGAATCTGCCTGCAGTGCAGACCAGGGTTCGACCCCTGGGTCAGGAAGATCCCTTGGAGAAGGCAATGACAACCCACTCCAACTTCTTGCTGCAGAATTCCATGGACAGATGAGCCTGGTGGGCTACAGTCCAAGGGGTCACAAAGAGCTGGACATGACTGAGACAAGTAACGCTTTCATAGTTACTTTGCATTTTGTTGCTGAGGGAGACGTTTGCCCAGGGGCAGGCAGGGCAGCAAAGAGTCCCAGGCCCCGTCTGTCTCACCGCGACGCTGATGACGAGGACTATGCCCAAGATGACTGGTGATGACAATGCCGTCGTGTTGATATTGGTGCCAGGGATGAAGACGGCGCTACTGACTTGAGAAGCCGGAGTGTGGAGGTCATGTGCTCCGGGCATAGCGTCAGAAGATTCTGGAGTTGAGCATCTCTGTTAGCTCAATGGCTCTGTGACCTTGAGAGAGTTCTTTTCACTAGTTAATTTCAGCCTCTTCATCTGCAAACACAGTAACTACTTCACAGGGCTGCTGGGAAGCTCAAATAGGACGCTTAATGTATCCAGGCTCCTTTGTCCATGGAATTCTCCAGGCGAGAATACTGGAGTGGGTTGCCATTTCCTACTCCAGGGAATCCTCCTGACCCAGGGATCGAACCCGAGTCTCCTGTGTCTTCTGCACTGGCAGGTGGATTCTTTGCAAATGCGCCACCTGGGGAGCCCCAAGTAGGACATTCAGTTCAGTTCAGTTCAGTTCAGTCGCTCAGTCATGTCCGACTCTTTGCGACCCATGAATCGCAGCACGCCAGGCCTCCCTGTCCATCACCAACTCCCGGAGTTCACTCAGACTCACGTCTATCGAGTCAGTGATGCCATCCAGCCATCCCATCCTCGGTCGTCCCCTTCTCCTCCTGCCCCCAATCCCTCCCAGCATCAGAGTCTTTTCCAATGAGTCAGCTCTTCTCATGAGGTGGCCAAAGTACTGGAGCTTCAGCTTTAGCATCATTCCTTCCAAAGAAATCCCAGGGCTGATCTCCTTCAGAATGGACTGGTTGGATCTCCTTGCAGTCCAAGGGACTCTCAAGAGTCTTCTCCAACACCACAGTTCAAACGCATCAATTCTTCGGCGCTCAGCCTTCTTCACAGTCCAACTCTCACATCCATACATGACCACAGGAAAAACCCTAGCCTTGACTAGACGGACCTCAGTCGGCAAAGTAATGTCTCTACTTTTGAATATGCTATCTAGGTTGGTCATAACTTTTCTTCCAAGGAGTAAGCGTCTTTTAATTCCATGGCACTATATGTCATCAATTCTAGGATGTATATAGTACATATTTTAACATCTCTGAAGTCAGAGATGCATCTTGCAATTATTGCCAGTTGATGCATAAATTAGGTATTTGTGAAGCAAGAGTTCATCATTAGAGAAATGATCACAGTTCCATGTTTTTTTTTTCTTGCCAGATGATGACTGCTATGAGACCTAAGGAAAGAATTCCTAAGTTGATAAAGCTGTTATTTATTTATTTCTTTATTTTGAAAATGCATGCAAGAGGGCTTTTTTTCTTTTTTTATCCCATGCTAAGCTATGTGATTGAAGGCAGGAGAAATTGTGAAGTTCCACAGACTGGATGAAGAAAATTTCAAAGCCATGAAAGGTTGTTGTGATGGATCGTAGCTGATCAAGAAAGCACCAACATCAAAAGCTGCAGAACGGGTGTCAGCGTTAAAAGAAAATCCTGGAGGAGAATCGTCAGTCACTTGACGGGTGATTTTGGAGAAATGTGATGGTTGCTGACTTGAATTGAAAAACAATTTAGATCATTCAGACTCTGAACATTTTATAACTCTTATATTTTCTTTCTCTTTAAGAAACACGAGGAATCTGTGATAAATAATCGCTGATGTCTAAAGCAGCTTTTTCGATGAGTAGATGAAAAATTCAAAGTGATAAGTAAACTTTGTGCCATAATTTTACTGGGAGGAACAGAAAATGGCAGTGCGTCCTTTCTTGCTGTTCAGTTGCTAAGTCGTGTAACTCTGTGAGCCCAGGAACTGGAAGCACGTCAAGGTTCCCTGTCCTTTGCCGTGTCCCGGAGTCTGCTCAAACTCATGTCCATTGAGTCGGTGATGCCATCCAGCCATCTCATCCTCTGTCGTCCCCTTCTCCTCCTGCCCTCAGTCTTCCCCAGCATCAGGGCCTTTTCCAATGAGTCAGCTCTTCGCATCAGGTGGCCAAAGTACTGGAGCTTCAGCTTCAGCATCAGTCCTTCCAATGAATATTTAGAATTGATCTCCTTTAGGATGGACTGGTTTGACATCCTTGCAGTCCAAAGGACTCTCAAGAGTCTTCTCCAACACCGCACTTCAGAAGCATCAGTTCTTTAGAGCTCAGCCTTCTTTATGGTCCAACTCTCACATCAGTACATGACCACTGGAAAAACCGTAGCTTTGACTAGACGGACCTTCGTTGGCAAAGTGATGTCTCTGCTTTTGAATCCTCTGTCCAGGTTTGTCGTAGCTTTCCTTCCAAGGAGCACTCGTACACAGTATCTCATAACACAGATGCCCTTCTTTTTTTTTTTTTTTTTTTACCATTTTCAACTGATGAACATTCAGGTTTTTCCGCTATTAAAAAAGATGGTGCTGTCAGCAACTCCGTGTAAATGCTTCTTTTGGGAATCTTTTCTCCAGGAGGGAAATAGAAGAATTTATAGGTCAGAGGAGAAGGACAATTGAAATACAATTTCATTGCATTTTCAGTGTTTCTCAACCTCCCCGCCCCCCACCCATTATCACTGCCCCTAAGGAAAAAAAAAAAAAACTTGAATTTTAAATTCAATGAACTACTTAAATTGATTAACATTAAATTTCACTCTGATGAGAGAAATTAAATTCTAGAGTGAAGATTTTGTTGGGTTGAGGTAAGCTTTGAAGGGCCACATGCCATTCTCATAGCCAAGATATTTTCACCTCCAAGAACCAACTTTGCCCCCACTGAGGACACATGATTTAGAAAAATACAAGTTGACAACCTTTGTTGGGTGGAAAAGACACATACATCCCTCTTTTGTGAAGACTGCAATACGTCACATGGAATTCTTGTAACCCGGAAGCATTTAACACCTGTGGCCTGTCTGGGACCCTCAAAACATATTTCCAGAGTTGAACTGAGAATTGATAATACAGTGTGCAAGGATGTTCTCCTGCTTGCCATAGAGCAGAGCAGAAAGACAGCGCTAATTCACCCTCATTCCTCAGACATGAATTAATATTGCCAAGAATCACTAGAACATCGCTAGGAAAGTCACAGAGAAAAAAACTTTGAGAAGAAATAATTGGGCCAGAGGCTGTCACTCACGGGAGCTTGCTCACACATTCCTTTTGTAGGAGCTGTTTTTAAAAAACATGTTTAAGGAGGATAGAATTTGGCCTGGGAAGATCAGCCTTTGAAATCTGCTCTGTGACAAGCAGCATGGCAGGAAGAGCAAGACGTGGCTTTGGTTCCGTGAAGAGAAACTTTGATGTGCTGCTCTGAAAGAAATCGGGCCCCTCGGATGTCAGAAAGCTGCAGAATGCAAGCCTTGACACTCGGGAATAGTGACTCCTCGCCCTGCGGTACAGACCCACCAATCATGCTGACGTGAAGGGAGGGCTTCTATACACCAGCAGGAACAAGACCCCAGTCCCGGAGCGGCGGGGCTTGGAGTGGGCTGCGGACGCTCAGCCCTGCGGTGAGGAGCCGCACTCTCGTCTTCCTGCCTCGCAGCAGGTGCATCACTTCGGCAAATCGATTGTCAGTTCTGGTCCCTGACTGACCTGGACGATCTGGGAGCCAAGAAGGTTTGCTCCTGCCACTTGGGTGAAGAGATTCAATGTCAAAACAGAACTGCCACTGAGAGCTAATAAGATGTAAATGTAGGAATGAAGGGACATCCTGGAGTTCTAAGTCACATTTTTATGCAGGTGTGACTGTTTTTATTTCCATAGTAATAGTTTCCCTTTAAAGTGGATTAGGAAAAAAACGCACACACACAACTTAGAGCATCAGATTTCTGATTTTATCAGTCTCCTTTATTGACTGGAAGGTTGCTTCTAAAGAAACCAAATTCATTGTAAATTGACTAATGAAAAATAATGTATAAGGGTTGTATATGGAAATGGTTTTTAAAAAAAGAGTGAATGTTTCTAGAATGAATGAAGTTTGAGAAACAGTGATGTAAACCTCTCCTTCTTAGAACTGGCTGAACTGCTCACAACTTTTGGGCTTCCCTGGTGGCTCAGAGGATAAAACGTCTGCGGGCAATGCAGGTAGAGCCGGGTTTGATCCCTGGGTTGGGAAGTTCCCCTGGAGAAGGAAATGGCAACCCACGCCAGTGTTCTTGCCTGGAGGATCCCATGGACAGAGGACCCTGGCAGGCTACAGTCTATAGGGTCCCAAAGAATCGGACACAACTTAGCTACTAAACAACAGTAGCAACGATATTTTTTAGAGAAGTTTAGGTTTAAAACAAAGTTGAGAGCAAGGCAGAGAGTTTTCTCGTATACCCCCGCCCCTCCTCCCCTCCCCCACCTCTCCATACACAGCCTCCCCCACCCCCGCCCACCGAGATCCATATCACTCACCAGAGCAGGACGTTTGGTACAATGGACGAACCTACATTAACACGTCGCAGTCGCTCCAAGTCCCTCGTTCACCATTGTGTTCACTTTCTTTTTCAAAAACCACCTTTTGGCCGTGCCGCTTGCTATGCAGGGTCTTAGCTCCCCGGCCAGGGACTGAACCTGTAGCCCTGCGGTGGGAGCAGGCAGTCTTCTCCACTGGACCACCGGGGAGGTCGCTGGGTTCCTCTCGATGTCGAACATCCTGTGGGTTTGGACGAATTTATAATGACGTGTGCGCGCGCGCGCGCGCGCGTACGTGCTCAGTCGTGTCCGACTCTTTGTGACCCCATGGACTGTGGCTCCCAGACTCCTCTGTCCATGGGATTCTCCAGGCAGGAACCCTGGAGTGGTTGCCGTGTCCTCCTTCAGGAGATCTTCCCGACCCAGGGATCGAACCCAGGTCTCCCACATTGCAGGCAGATATAATGACTTATCATTATAATATCAAGCAACATATTTTCACTGCTATAAAAGCCCTCTGTGCTGCACCCTGGGGCATGGTCCACCATCCATTCTAACAAGCTCCTGGGCGATGTGATTCCTGTGGATCCTGGGAACACACACTTTGCACGTAAGGACCCAGAATCATCCGTCTGCAGGAGGCACCTCTGTTTTCATTTCTGTCCTTGCGCCGCCTCCAAGCCATCGACTGAGTCAAAAGCCTGTAGGAAATTGGATGCACTTGTGGGATGTTTGCAATCAGAGGGGGCGAGACTCAGCACCTGTGTTTCTATGGATTTCTCCCCTCATTTTTTTGGGCTAAGCATGAAGCCTGTCCAGCTCCTCTTAAGGAGGAAAGCAAGCCGTGGCCTGGCGTCCGCAGAGCACTGAGGTGGAGGTTAGCGTGCAGGGAGGCAGGGCTCCCAGCGCCTTCAGAGAGGGTTCAGCGCGCGCTCGTCCAGGGGTTTGGGCTGCACACTGGTTTTTAACTTTATGTAACATCTTGGCCCTTTCCCTGAGAAGAAGTGTTTCGAAACCGCTTGCCGTTCCTGCTGTGGGACATCTGTAAAGAGACAAGTTGTCCTTTCACCCGAGCTGACTTGGCAGGAAAGTGTGGCCCGTCCCTTCGGCTGTCCAGAAATTTCCCTGACTCTTGGCCTGTAGCCTTTTCCTTTCACTCCTTCCCTGAGAAACCCTGGGGACAGCAGCCTGCCAGGAGTGCACGCCTGGTTTGCAGTTGGTTGTGTGAGCTGCTGTAGGTGTGAATCGGATCTTAGCCCAGAAGCCCGAGTATACAGAGGAAACAACTTACGATAGGCTTTTGAGATTCAGCCTAACTTCTCTTTCCAACCCTCATTTCTCCAGGGTGGAGAGCGTTTCCCCTCAGTTAATTTTTTTTTTTTCTTTCTCTGCTCCAGGATTGTATTTAAATCTGGGGAAATAAACGTTCCGTGGGCACGTCTCCTCTTTAATCTGGGTGTCAGGGCCCTGGATGAGACCTCTGCCATCCGCTTCGGTCCTCCTTGGTTGGCCCAAGCTTGTCTCTGTAGAAACTTCCTTTTTCCTGTCTGCAGAGTTCCTACCTGGCTTTTCTCTTATTCAGGATGTTTTCCAAGAAGTATTGTGTCAAAACTGAGAGTCCTTTCCAGGCTCCTGCCATCCAAAGCTTTTAAAACAGTACACCCAGGAAAATACGATTTTTCCCCCCTTTACTTCCTTCTTTACATCATCCCCTGAAACAAAAGCATACAATACCTTTGTGTTAAAAACGGAAGAAGGGCCAAAACGGAGAGGCCCGAAGTGAAGAGTGTTTGAGATATGCTAACCTTGCTGCAAAATCTAATGCCTCAGATGAACTGCCATGTAATCTGTGTGTAATAAGCATGTTTCGACTCCTTTTCCACCTTGTAGGCGTTTTAATGATGCTATGTTTCTCCTAGAAGGTACTCTTCACATTTGTCTTTTTCCCCTTTAGTTTCACCCCATGTCTGCTAAAATAGTACCAAATCCCAAGAGGTGGGAAATTCAGGGCTAGAGAAGGAAGGAGAATAAAAGAACTCGCCCAGGAACTTTGCTGGATTACGCTTTCAAAAAGTGTGACTTACACCGAGGCCCCAACCGCTGTGCATTTGTAGCGATGTGAGATAAGCTAACTCAACTCAATTCATCAGGACAGTACTGGAGGCAAGTTCATTCTACTGTGTGCTGGGGGGTGGTTAAGGATGCCAGCGTTGGGGTGGGAAAGCCTGTGTTCGGTTCCTGGGTCTGACACGCCTCACATGGTTGACGGTGGGCAAGCTACTAGGAATGCGGTACCCACCCTCCAAGTCCTGGGGTTTTACTTCTGGGAATTCAACCCACTGAGGATTTTCAGTCAGGAAATTTAGATCTGTGCTTGGTTGAGTCCCTGGTGGCTCAGATGGTAAACAATCTGCCTCCAATGCAGGAGACCGTGGTTTGATCCCTGGGTCTGGAAGGTCCCCTGGAGAAGGGCATGGCACCCACTCCAGGCTTCTTACCTGGAGAATCCCATGGACAGAGGAGCCTGGCGGGTACAGTCCATGGGGTCGCGACACGACTGAGGACTGAGCAGCTCCGACTTTCACTTTGGTTGACTCTGCAGACGTGGAGGGTCTGCTCACTCATTGTTGCTGCTTAGTAGCTCCGTTGTGTCTGACTCTGTCGAGACCCCACAGACTGTACCCCTTCAGGCTCCTCTGTGCATGGGATTTCCCAGGTAAGAATACCGGAGTGGGTTGCCATTTCCTCCTTCAGGGGATCTTCCCGACCCAGGGATTGAACCCAGGTCTCCTGTATTGCAGGCACATTTCTTACCACTGAGCCACCTGGGAAATGCACTTCTTTACTTAGGAGGTGATTCCACGAAAGGCTTCAGCATCGTTGAATCTCAGCATCAACAGGGACCCCTGGGGCCCCTTCCCCATGGGTGCCAAGGGAAGGGCGTGTGGGTCAGAACCGTCTGATGACAGAATGAGCTGCGTAATGCATGGCAAGAGCTCAGGACAACAAGTGCCTGGACTTTGGCCAGCACAGAATAAATGTTAATTTATGATGAGCGTTGTACAAATAGCGCTGGTTTTCTGAAAATTTCCCCCCTTTAGTTATCATCAAGGAGGTCCTTTGTTTGGTCCTTGTTTATGAAGATGGAAAAAACCCAAGGGGCACAAAGACATTATTTAACTTGTGTGAGGTTCTGAAATTGAGCAAAGCCTCTGATGTACACTAACGACTGTTTCTTTCCCCACGGGAATTACGGCGCTCACATATTTTATTGTGAGTGTGTTGATTCAACAAACCTCAGACCCTGGGTTTAACATACAAGACCTGAAGCATGGCCACATGCAAAATATTCCCAAATGCTTGTGTTAGATAGGCTAGGTTAGACTGAACCTGCTGACCTCATGATTGGCTACAGCCAAGAAGCGAGACACATGGTTTGGAGTTGGTAAGGGAAAGGGTATTTTCACCCTAAACACACAGCTCATTTCACTACCTGAGGCTAGATATTCACAACTCTAGACAAGGGTTCACAAGTCCGTGAGTAAGGACTGATAAAATTCACAGAACTCTGAGTCTCGTCATTGGGAAGTTTATAAATATGGAGGAATCGCTGTCTGCTGTCATAAGTGTGATTTCTGGGCTTCTGCTCAAATTCTATGGACTCCTCCCCCCTTTTTAACTTCTAAAGGGTGAAATTTATTCATTTTTAGCTTTTCGTTTGGAGCACAGCCGCTTTACAGGGCGCTAGTCCCTGCTGCGCAGCACAGTGAACCAGGTCCCATGTGTGTCTGTTTCCTCTGTTCTAGGCTTCCTTCCCACCGAGGCCGTCGCAGAGCCGCGAGTGGGTCCCCGTGCTGTGCCGCGTGAGCCCGTCGGCTGTCTGCTTCACACGCAGCGTCAACAGTGTGCACACGTCCGACCCGACCTCCCGATTCACCCCTCCCTCTCTGCGCCCCCGTGACCCACGTCCGGTCTCTACGTCTGTGACTCTATTTCTGCTTCACAAATAGGTTGATCTGTACCATTCCCCTAGATTCCACATGTAAGCAGCTCCTTTTATGGAGTTTAAGTCCAGGAACCTAAGCTTGGGAGTAATAAACATCTGCCCGCCTCTGAATTCCAGCTCACATGGGTTGCTCTTATGTCACCCAGCTAAACCCCCTGGAGTGTCTCCATAGGGCCCCGCTTCCTACCGATAGACTCTCCTTCACTTCATCACAGAAATTAATCAGTATCATTTGGCATGGCACAAGTTATATCTGTATATAGTAGAATAATACTCTACCTCTTTCCAAAAAAAAAAAAAGAGTTTGAAATTTTGATCCTGCCTCCATCCATCTCAAATTGAAATGGCTAACAACAAAAAGCGTTGGTGGGGGCGTGGAGAAACGAGACCCTAACTTATTACTGCAGGAAATGTAAAATTGTAGAAGCACTTTACAAACAGCTTCTTATAAAGTTTACGCATCACCATACAATCCAGAAATTTCATTGTTAGGTATGGACATAACGTTTACGCATTCACCAGAAATTTCATTGTTAGGTATGTACATAAAAGAAATGAAAACATACATCCATAAAAAGAATTATGCAGAAATGCTTATTGCAGTTTTATTTATAATAACCAAAAAAGAAAAAAAGAAGACAACCCAGATGTTCATCAGATAGTGAATGAGTAAGGAAGCTGTGATGTGTCCATTCAGTAGAATACTTCAGCAATAAAAAGAAACAAAAATGACTTACATATGCAACAACATGGCTGCATTTCAAGAATATTCTGATGCAGGGAAGCAGAGTAAATGTGTGGCTCTATTTATATGAGATCTGTGGCAGAGAAGCTCACCCACAGTGGCGGTGCAGTGCTTGTCTGGGGCTGAGGGTGGAGATGGGGGACGTTTTGGGCTGAAGACAAAGCTCCACATCTTAACTGTGGTGGTAGCTACTCAGATGTGTGTGTTTTTCAAAAGCCACTAACTGTATATGTATTTTCCCAGCACTCCTGAGAAATAAGTGGCTTCCAAGGTGGCCCTCGTGGTGACAGAATCCACCTGCCAGTGCGGGAGATATGAGGCAAGGGTTCGATCCCTGGGTCGGGAAGATCCTCTGAGGAGGGAATGGCAGCCCACTCCAGTATTCTTGCCTGGAGAATCCCAGGGACAGAGGAGCCTGGTGGGCTACACTCCACGGGGTCACACAAGGAGCTGGACATGACTGAGCAACTTTCCCTTTTTTTTACTTGGAGATACAACAGAAAGAAAAGAAAGCAAATGTTCTCCTTGTGATGGAAATGTTTAGACTCTGCTCTCTTAACTCTCCTATGTATCACACAACAATGGTGACTATAGTCATCCTGCTGAGCATAACAGCCCTGGTGCTTATTAACCTTTTTTTAAACGTTAAAGTTGATTTACGGTGATTCGGGTGGACAGCAAAGGGACTCAGTTCCTTGCGAAGAACCCCTGTAAATGTCCATCGTAATGATACTTATATCCTTAGGGTTGGTCTATCCTTAAATTTATGGCTGTAAAGAACATACAGCAAGATGGAAAATGCTTATTAAAGAAAATATGTTACGAAATCAGACCTCTTCATAACAACTTTATTTGAAACAGATGCTTAAGAAGAAGGATGGGAAAAAATGTACCAAACGCCTAACGCTGGTAGTGCGAGAATGGTAGGGTTCTGTGCGATGCATCCTTTTGTTCCTCTTTTTTTAAACGTGTTAGTTACTTATTTTTGGTCGTGCTGGGTCTCCGGTCCACGCCGCCTTCCCTCTAGTTGCGCCGCGTGGGTCTCTCCCTGCAGTGGCTTCCCTTGCGGAGAAGCGCAGCCTGGGGGGCGCAGGCTTCCGTGGTTGCAGCGCGTGGGCTCAGTAGCTGTGTGTCCCGGGCTCTAGAGCACAGACTCAATAGCTGGGGCGCACAGGTTTAGTTGCTCCAAAGCATGTGGGATCTTCTTGGACCAGGAATCGAACCCGCGTCTGCTGTATTGGCAGGCAGATTCTTTACTACTGAGCCCCCGGGGAAGCCCTCCTCTAACTTTTACTGAAACAAGGATAGTTCAAGTAAGTATGACTCATTAATTCTGTTCAACAGCAGGGCCCACATCCTTGATTTCAGAAATGCCTCTCTGTGAGGCAAGGTGGGAGGTAAGATGGAGTGAGCTGACCTTTGGAAGGACTGAAGTTTATCTCTTGCCGTTTAATCTTTAAGAGCACAGTCAGATAATACAGGGGTCAACAGTTTCCAGCCTTGAGTCCAAGAGAAGAGGCACACAAAGCCTTTTTCCCCAGGTTCCTCTCTCTCTGAGCTGCTATGACCTAGAGATTTCAAGGGCTCTGGCCCAGCATGGAATCCCAGTCCTGACCAGGAGAACGGCAAGCAGCAGAGGAAGGAAGGAATGAGATTCTCTCACTGGATAACTTACTGCCTGGAGCCAAGAAGGAAATCAACGAGACAGTGTACCCAGATAATTCAGACCGCTATGGGCTTGGACACATCCTGTGCTCATCAGCTCAGTGGAAAGACCGCAGGCTTTGAGTTAGATCAGCCTGGTGGTGCGGGGAGAGGTGGAGAACCATTTGACCTGGACCAAGTCCCTTCTCTTCATTAACCCTCTGTTTCCTCATTAAGAAAGGGGACTCGTAACATCTATCAGAAATATTTAGACTTCCTCTGTTATAAACGTTGGAACCTCACTCAAGACAACCTCAGCAGTCTATCTTATGTCTGCATCTGTGTCTCATGGTGTCGTTCAGTCCGTAAGTCATGTCTGACTCTTTGCAACCCCATGGACTGCAGCACGCCATGCTTCTCTGCCCTTCACTATCTCCTGGAGTCTGCTCAAACTCCTGTCCATTGAGTCGGTGATGCCACCCAACCGTCTCATCCTCTGTCGTCCCCTTCTCCTCCCGCCTTCGATCTTTCCCAGAATCAGGGGCTTTTCAAATGAGTCAGTTCTTCACATCAGGTGGCCAAAGTATTGGAGTTTCAGCTTTAGCATCAGTCCTTCCAATGAACATTCAGGACTGATTTCCTTTAAGATTGACTGATTTGATCTCCTTGCAGTCCAAGGGACTCTCAAGAGTCTTCTCCAGCACCATAGTTTGAAAGCATCAGTTGTTTGGCACTCAGCCTTCTTTATGGTCCAACTCTCATATCCGTACGTGACTACTGGAAAAACCATAGCTTTGACTATAGGGACTTTTGTCAGCAAAGTGATGTCTCTACGTTTTAAATAAACTGTCTAGGTTCATCATACCTTTCCTTCCAAGGAGCAAGCGTCTTTTAATTTCATGGTTCTTCCGCCTCCCCAGGTTTACCTCATGTAACTTAAGAGGAAGAAAGAACCAGGAGCAGGACAGTCAGTGGCAATCCAGGAATAAGAACTTTCTTTCTTTTTCACTTTTCCCTTGCTGAAATTTTCATTCTCTCACCCCACCCATCAGACTCACTTCTCAGCTACATTTTGTGGGGAAGGGAATTTGGGGAGGATATCTGTATGAACCAGGCTCTGCATGTTCACATTGTTGTTATCAATGTTAATAATATTGTTGTTGTTAATGACAAGAATAAGTGTTGTCATTGTTTCACAACACGTGTTTGGGGACTTTCCATCCTGGTGACACAGGTCTTCTTCAAAGTCATTTGTCGTGTTGACTGATGAGCCCCAGGTCACGTGCTTCTGCTCATGTGTTCGCTGCGGCAACAATTTGCACTGGTGCCCGGGAGAAGGCACACAGAGTTCTCTGTTGCTTCCAGGTGAACTCTGACCTGGGAAGCAGTCTATTTTCCATGCGCTGTTTCTGTCCAGCCACAAGCTTGTTTTGTTGGCTCATAAAATATCAACCGCTGGTGGAGAGCGGGAGGTGTGCATGAGAAAGCTTACCATGGTTATTGCTTTCTCAACTTGCACAGAGATGGGGGACAGTTGTTCATAACAAGTATAAACGTTCTGTGACTTTCTCTACCCCTGTTTATGTGCGTGTTTATCAAGAGGTTGATCAGAGAGACAGAGAGGAAGAGACGGAGGGAGAGGGAGAGACAGGAAAGCCAGGGCCAGAGCCACGGGACAGGCTGTGAGCGTGGCTTCGCCTCTGCTGTAAACCCTCTGCGGTGAGGCAGGGCCGGGTTGCAGTGCAGGTTCAGGGTTAAAGGTAACAGCCTCGGTCAACAGAGAGGCTGACCTTTTGCGAGAGTCTAGAAGAGATGCTTTGATTGGGCCAGCCTGGGCAGCCACCCCTTTCTCACCCTGTGACCAGGGGCTGAGGTCACCATGCCCAGAATGGGCCCCAGGCTTTCACGGCTTTGCAGAGGGACCCAAGGACGTGTCCTGCGTTTCCGGACCCACCCTATTCAAGGACCCACCACACGAACTCAGGAGGTGATGCGAAGGTTAGATGTATGTCAGAACCCCAGCTTGCTACAGAAACAAAGCAGCAAGCACTTGCTTCTTTTCCTGAACCTTAATCCTGGTTCCTGAGAGCTCAGGGTGGGTTGTCCTTTCTGCTCACTCTTGGCGCTGCTGACACACAGGTGCCGGGGTTGGGGTAAACCGTCGCTGGTGTTTCTAAGAATTAGGAGAAACCATTTCCTGAAAGGAAGCAGTTAGCTGTCATGCGTATCTTTCAGGTTTCACTTTATTGCACAAGAGACTCAGCCCTGATAATACTCCAGGTCTCCATAGAGCTCGATCTCCTAGTTCCTGTCTTGAATCCTCACAAGAATCCTTCAGAAGGACGGGCGTTATTATCCTCATTCTGCAAACGTGTTTGTTGGAGGTCAGGGAAGTGAAATAGCTTGCTTAAGGTGACTTGGAAATGAAGGAGGAGATGGCAACCCGCTCCCGTGTTCTTGCCTGAGAAATCCCATGGGTAGGTCAGCCTGGCGGGCTGCAGTCCACGGAGTCACAGAAGAGTCGGGTATGACTTAGCGACTGAACAACAAGGGGATTTGACTCAAGTCGTCCAGTTCTCCAACTGCTGGTTTAACTTCATCTTCATTGGACAAAGCATGGTCCTTCTTAGAGCCTCATGCTCTGGTTCCACTGCTAAGTCGTGTCTGACTCTCTGTGACCCCATGGGCTGCAGCACACCAGACTTCCCTGTCCTTCCCTATCTCCTGGAGCTTGCTCAAACCCATGTCCACTGAGTCAGTGGTGCCATCCAGCCATGTCATCCTCTATGTCCCCTTCTCCCCCTGCCCTCAATCTTTCCCAGCATCAGGGTCTTTTCCAATGAGTCAACTCTTCGTATCAGGTGGCCAAAGTATTGGAGTTTCAGCTTCAGCATCAGTCCTTCCAGTGAATATTCAGAGTTGATTTCCCTTAGGATTAAGTCTCATACGCTCATAAATAGCTGAAGTTATTTCTTTCATTAGAGTTGGGTGTTTGATCAAGGCTGGGAAAGTTTTGCTTATTCCGTAATGACCGTCAGGCCCAGGCTGGGCATGGCCTACAGACCACAGTGGAACTCTAATATCACTGAATGAATAGTTATAGGGTAGTTTAATTATTTTTATCCTGAGTCCTGTGTAGAACATGCACAGAGTATTTTTTGAAATGGGCCAGTTTAAAATAGAGGACTTAAAAATCTTCCTACCTTTTAACCAAGAATCCTACCTTTGGATGTTTCTCATTTTTTTTAATTATTTTTTATTTTAATTTTTTATACAATTTCTAAAGATTATAGTTCGTTTAGTTATTTCACAGTATTGATCATATCCCCCATGTTGAACAGTACAGCCTTGAGCCCGTCTTGTACCGATTGCTTGTACCCTCTCCCCATCGCTACATTGCCCCTCCTCCAATCCACTGGGAACTACTAGTTTGCTTTCCATATTTGTGAGTCTGCTTCTTTTTTGTTATATTTGCTCATTTGTTGTGTTTATTATCTTCCACATTTAGGTGATATCGTACAGCACTTGTCTCTCTCTGCCTGACTCGTCTCACTCAGCATAATGCCTTCTAAGTCTATCCATGTTGCTGCAGATGGAAATAAAATTGTTCTTTTTTATAGCTGAGTAGTATTCTATTCGGAGAAGGCAATGGCAGCCCACTCCAGTGTTCTTGCCTGGAGAATCCCAGGGACAGAGGAGCCTGGTGGGCTGCAGTCCATGGGGTCACACAGAGTCGGACGCGACTGAAGCGACTCAGCAGCAGCAGCAGTCTATTGCCCATGTATGTGTGTGTGCAAGTGTGTATGCTAAGTCACTTCAGTTGTGTCTGACTCTTTGTGACCCTGTGGACTATATAGCCCGTCAGGCTCCTCTGTCCATGGGATTCTCCAGGCAAGAATACCAGAGTGGGTTTCCATGCCCTCCTCCATGGGATCTTCCCAACCCAGGGCTCCCGAACCCTCGCCTCTTAGGTCTCCTGCATGGGCAGACAGGTTCTCTACCGCCAGTGCCTCCTGGGAAGCCCGTGGTATACCATATCTTCTTTATTTGTTCATCTGTTGATGGACACTTAAGTTGCTTCTGTACCTTGGCAACAGGCTACTGCACTTTTTTTTTTTAATGAACTTTTCTTGGTAGTACTGATATTTTCGGAGGGTAGACTCTTAGAAATGGAATTTCTGATTCCGGAGATGTGGGCATTAATGAGTTAATATTTATGGGGTTACAGTCATATCAAGAGTGTGTGGCAGCGTCTTTGATCTTGCCTTCTTGCTAGCAGGGGATATTATCAATATGAAAATACTTGCTGTGACCATTTTTGTCCTTCTAGAGTTTAGACGGAGTTTAGCGCATTTGCGTGTGCTCGTGGTTCGGGTTCCTTTGCTGCCGCCGCGTCTCGCCCTTCAGCTGCTCTCACTGTCTGCTAGTTTCCTGTGCCATGTTCGCCCATCTCTTGTCAATTTGTAATAAACACGGCATTCTGGATAGCGCCTCTTTCTCTTTGCTGGAGACTTTTCTTTTCAGGATGTTATCGGTTTGCTGGGTTCTGACTGTGTTGGCGTCTCTGACTCTGGGCCGCCCTCCGTGTGTCGGTGTCCCATGCTGGGGTCTGACTGTGTTGGCGTCCGTGACTCTGGGCCGCCCTCCGTGTGTGGGTGTACGATGCTGGGGTCTGACTGTGTTGGCATCTCTGACTCTGGGCCGCCCTCCGTGTGTCGGTGTCCCATGCTGGGGTCTGACTGTGTTGGCATCTCTGACTCTGGGCCGCCCTCCGTGTGTGGGTGTCCGATACTGGCGTCTGTGTTGGCATCTCTGACTCTGGGCCGCCCTCCATGTGCGGGTGTCCGATGCTGGGGTCTGACTGTGTTGGCGTCTCTGACTCTGGGACGCCCTCCGTGTGGGGGTGTCCCATGCTGCTGCTGTCTGGTCAGTCGGAGTCTCTCATTTTGACCTTCTCAGTTTTATGTCCTCATTGTGAAGTCTTCCTCATCCTTAAACCTACAAAAATATTTCGTCCATTTTTTCTAATTCTTCTGTAGCTTGTGGTTTGTCTCTGATTGTTTAATCCAGCTGGGATTCATTTTTGTATATGTGGGAGAGACCTCACTCCTTTCACAAAATGGAAAATCTCTACACAATTGTTAAATGCCCGCCTTTCCCCCTCACTTTGACAATGCTACATCCTACTTTATATGCCCACACATTCACGCTTTTGTTTCTGGGCTGACACTAATTAATTTATATGTAAGTGTGTGTTCAGTCGTGTCTGACTCTTTTCGAACCCATGGACTGTAGCCCGCCAGGCTCCTCAGCCCATGGGCTTCTCCAGGCAAGAACACTGGAGTGGGCTGCATTTCCTGCTCCCGGGGATCTTCCCGGCCCGGGGACTGAACCCCCGTCTCCTGCATGCATCTCTTGCCTTGGTAGCTGGGTTCTTTACCACCGAGCTGCCGGGGAAGCCCTAATTCTTTTAATACATAACTGTCACCAAGTCAACATTGCTAATGAGGATGTGGGGGTTCCCTGATATAAAATCAAGCTCTTTTTGCGAGAAACAGCCCCTTCCAATTCTGCTCAATCTTTCACCACTTGCACCCTCAGCATTTATGGCTGGCTTCCTTTCTCCTGCTGGCCTGTTACTCCGTGTTCTTCCCGTAACGTTTCACCGAGTGAATAGACTTGATTTCCCCAATAAATGGTGGCAAGTCTGGTAGCTTTTTCCGTTTTTGGCGTCACTACGCAGCACGTGAGGTCTTAGTTCCCCACCAGGGATGGAGCCTGAGCCCCTGCACTGGTAGCTCAAAGTCTTCACCGCTGGACCACTTGGGAACTCCTGGTAGCTTTTTCTCTTGCATAGTCCCCGATACTGTGTGGTCTTCTATGGAGCTCTGCATTTAGCCACTTTCAGCAGACTTTGCCTCCGGATTATTCTTTTGACCTTGTCTTATTTGCTTCCAGGAGAAACCACAATACCCTGGACTCTAAGGAGTGAGGAGGAGTCAGATTATCAGAATTGCATTCTGGTCCCTAGTTCTGCCCCTACACTTGGCTGGTTTGCAGTTTTGCCCTAAAATCTGCACCTTTGAAAAGCTAGGGCTTTGCCCTTCCTGGGCTTCCTTGGTGGCTCAGCTGGTAGAGAATCCTCCTGCAGTGCAGGAGACCCCGGTTCAATTCCTGGGTTGGGAAGATCTGCTGGACAGGGGATAGGCTACCCACTCCAGTATTCTGGCCTAGAGAAATAGTCCATGGGGTTGCAAAGAGTCAGACACAACTGAGTGACCCTCACGTCCACGTTCACTCTGCTCTTCCTGCCGGCTAATCTCTCATTTGTAAATAAAACAACTGGGCAACCAGACCTGTGAGAAGAAAACATCTGTGGCAGCGAATGATCCTCCAGGACCGCTTTTCCTGGTTTCCCAACAAGAGATGGTACAGATACACTTCTGAGTCTTGTTATTCCAAAGGCCATGCTGACGTTCACTTCAGTGGAACAAGCTGGGGTACCTTCCTAACAAGATTAAACAGCAAAGCCACAGAAGAAAGAAAGGAAAATCCGAAGCGCTGGATTGTAAGTGTCTCTGTGGAGTGTCTTGCACCCTTTCGGGATAAGGGGATTGCTCGTTACACGCCCACACGCCTCTCCCTTCTGAGGATGTCTTTGAAGATGATTCTGACGCTAGCCTCAGTCAGTCGCTTGGAAGCTGACCCCGGGTGAACCACTGCTGCTTTTTTCCACTGCCTCTTCTGGAAATCATTAAGACATAGATGACAGAGACCAAAATTTGAGAAAGTGCCAGGAGTTTGTTTATTCTGATCTGGTTCCTTAGAGATGCGAATGCATGAATTATGAACATGATGGATGGAATCATAATGTTTCAACCTGCCAGCCCTACATCAAGGCCTGCTTGAGTCTTACTAAAAAAAGACAAATAAGTGCTCATGTTTGTCAACAGAAGAGACTTCTTAGAACTTTTACTTCAGACAACTCAAAGCCAGACTCAACCAGCTGGTTCCTTTATAAAGGAATCCATTTCTTAATGCCAGTGTATATGCATATAAGCACCCTCGTCTTGATGGCTCAGCTTAAAAAATCTGCCTGCCATGCAGCAGATACAGGAGATAAGGGTTTGACCCCAGGGGTCAGGAAGATCTCGAGGAGCAGGAGATGGCAACCCACTCCAGTGTTCTTGCCTGGAAAAACCCCATGGGCAGAGGAGCCTGGTGGGCTACAGTTCATGGGGTCGCAAAGAATTGGACACGGCTGAGCAGCTAAATAATGACAACAACAAAGTGCTTTGAAGACGCCCTTATCTTCCGAGACCAGGCTAGGAAAGTCTTGCAAGGCTGCCGCCTGTCCGCTCAGAGTGAGCAATCTCGTGTTCAGCCCCTGACACCGGAACATTTCCAGAGGCCTGAGTCCAGCAGAGAGAGATGAATCCTGCTTCTAGAGTTGTGTCTGTCCTGACCAAACCTTTCTAATAAATGAACTGTTCATCACGCCCAAGAGACATGGAGCTGGGGCTTTATTTGTGTCTACAGAACTGATTGCATGAACTATTTTGTGTCTGCTTGCCAAGAGACGTTTGTTGAATAAATGTCCACGTGATGGGAAGAATTCGGTCTGAGGTTCTTTTTCCTTACACCCCGACAGGGAGCTTACGAGAGAGTAGCTAGACCTTCCCCACCCTCAGCTTCTTCAGCAGCTGTCGTGGTCTCCCTAAACAACTTCCGAGTCGTGCGTGAGCCCTAGACCAGTTCACAGCATAAGTAGATTTAGAAATAACAGGCCAATTCATGCATCCATTTATGAACTGAAAAATTAGACAGTGCATGTGGGCTAAGTTGCTCAGTTGTGTCTGACTCTTTGGGACACTATGGGCTGCAGCCTGCCAGACTCCTCTGTCTATGGACAATGGACAAGTACACAATCCTTTCTCTGGACAATTGGGAGTTGTTTCTCTAAAGGGAAACTTCTTTTATTTTTTATTTCTTTATTTTTTAAACTTTTTATTTTATATTGGATTCTAGCCAACTGGGCTTCCCTGGTGGCTCAGAAGGTAAAGAATCTGCCTGCAATGCAGGAGACCCAGGTTCAACCCCTGGGTCGGGAAGATCCCCTGGAGAAGGAAATGACAGCCCAGTCCAGTGTTCTTGCCTGGAGAGTCCCGTGCACGGAGGCTAGAGTCCACGCAGTTGCAAAGAGTCAGACAGGACTGAGCCCGACGAACGCTTTCACTGTCACGGAGCCGATTGACAATGTGGTGATGGTTTCAGGTGCAGAGCAGAGCTACTCAGACCTACCATACACGGATCCATTCTCTGCCAAACTCCCCTCCCACCAAGGCCGCCACATAACACTGAGCAGAGTTAAGGGACGCTTCTTTAAGCCCCGGGAACTCTGTAGCAGGAGGTGGAGGAGGAGGAAATCAAAGTCTCGCCAATGGCCGCATTGAAAGCCACGAGGCCCAGGGCCCGGACGCCCGCTCTGGGGGATGAAGTCCAGTGCCGATGAGGAGCAGACTCTGGGTAGGGAAAACACGGCCTATGGCAATTATCTTTGCCCATAAAGATTTGTGACTTATTTCCTCCTCTTAAATCAAGACCAGACCAGACCCACATGCCAGTGAGTCCACAGGAGCAGAGACCTGGCAATTAGTAGGACGGCGGGAGTGAGGACAGGCCCATCCAGCCCGGGGACCGCCGTTGAGGTCTACGCTCGGCTTTGCCCGTGACCTGTTGTCCCTCATTTCCTTTGGTCTGAGATTTGAGGTCAGCAGGCAGGGGAGTGATAAGCGAGCAGAAAACCACTCACGAGAGATTTTGTTTTGGGTGTACATCGTCCTGAATAAACAAACCTTCACTGTGAAGACGTGGCATTTGCAGCTTCAGTGGAGACAGGGAGACATAAAGAGAGACTGGCCGGAGGGAAGGGTGGAGGTGATGTGATTTTGACAAACTGCAAAGGACGGCTGGCAGACTTTCCTGAAGGCCCTGGCTGTTCACTTTCCAGACGCTAAATTCTCCGTTTTAAGCAGACACTCAGAGAAGTCACACCTGAGAGTGAGTCCCGGTTGGAGGGGGCTGTACTAGAAGGCCGGCGGATTGCCAGGACGCCAGGGTTGGCTCCTGGATGGAGATGCGTGTGACCAGGTCCCTTGGTGTGCGCTTCTAGGGGCTCACCTGTGAAGGAGGCGGGGACGTGGGGCGGGAATGAGAGGGCTGAGCTTCGATGCCGCTGCGAGTCCAGTGAGCTCCCACCTGACCCTGGTCGGAGTGGCCGTCATTCAAAAGTCCAGAAAGAGCAAACGCTGGGCAGGGCGTCGAGAAAGGGGAGTCCGTCTGCGCTGCTGCGGGGAACGTGCGTTGGTGCAGTGACTATGGGGAGCAGCATGGCAGGTCCTTACAAAACTAGAGCGAGAGTTGCCGCAGGACCCAGCAGTCTCGCTCCTCAGCAGGCACCTGGGGAAAACTATCATGCGAAAGGCACACGCGCCCCAGCGCTCACTGCAGCACTGGCTACAGTACCCAAGACACGGCAGCAGCCTCAGCGGCCGTCAGCAGAGGAATGGATAAAGGCAGCGTGGTCCATGCAGACACTGGAATGTTCCTCAGCCGTAGAGAGCACGGAATAATGCCACTTGCAGCAACAGAGACAGGCTTAGAGGTTGTCACGCTGAGTGAAGTCAGCGAGATAAAGACAAATATCATATGATACCACCTATGGGTGGAATCTAAAAAAATGATGCAAATGAACTCATTGATGAAACAGAAAAAGACTCACAGACATAGAGAACAAACTTACGGTTACCCAACAGGGCAAGCGTGGGGAGGGCAAGGATGAAATTGGAGTCTGGGATTAGCCGGTGCACACTCTCAGTTCAGTTCAGTTGCTCAGTCGTGTCCGACTGTTTGCGACCCCATGAATCGCAGCACGCCAGGCTTCCCTATCCATCACCAGCTCCCGGAGTTCACTCAGACTCACGTCCATCGAGTCTGTGATGCCATCCAGCCATCTCAGCCTCTGTCATCCCCTTCTCCTCCTGCCCCCAATCCCTCCCAGCATCAGAGTCTTTTCCAATGAGTCAACTCTTCGCATGAGGTGGCCAAAGTACTGGAGTTTCAGCTTTAGCATCATTCCTTCCAAAGAAATCCCAGGGCTGATCTCCTTCAGAATGGACTGGTTGGATCTCCTTGCAGTCCAAGGGACTCTCAAGAGTCTTCTCCAACACCACAGTTCAAAAGCATCAATTCTTCAGTGCTCGGCCTTCTTCACAGTCCAACTCTCACATCCATACCTGACCACTGGAAAAACCATAGCCTTGACTAGACGGACCTTAGTCGGCAAAGTAATGTCTCTGCTTTTGAATATGCTATCTAGGTTGGTCATAACTTTTCTTCCAAGGAGTAAGCGTCTTTTGATTTCATGGCTGCAGTCACCATCTGCAGTGATTTTGGAGCCCCCAAAATAAAGTCTGACCCTGTTTCCACTGTTTCCCCATCAACTTCCCATGAAGTGATGGGACCGGGTGCCATGATCTTCGCTTTCTGAATGTTGAGCTCTAAGCCCACTTTTTCACTCCCACGTATAAAGTAGATGAACAGCGAGGACCCGCTGCACGGCACAGGGACCCTACTCAGGGGCCTACAGTAAACAGTGAAGACGAATACACATACGTGTGTGTATGTGTGTATACGACTGAGTCCCTTTCCTGGGCATCAGCTGCTAACACAGCAGAGTGAATCCACTCTACTCCAATACAAGAAAAAGATTAAAAACACAAAGCAACTTGGTCCTCAGCTAGACAAACTGATGGTCACATTTGTTCCCCTGTGAATATGAAGGAGGGCGCGTCTCCAACTTGCCTATTCGTGTTCAACTATGATGCTATTCCTACGTGAAGACCAGACGGGCAGCTCCAAGCAGAAAGACACGTCAGTGCCCGGGCCGTGAGGAAAAGGGAGAGAACCGAGCTGAGTGCTCCTCAGGGGCAGGGGGAGTTCAGCGCCAGCGGGACCGCGCCCGGCTCAGTCGGGACCGCCTCACGGCAGACGGCTCAAATTATATCTCTCGGACGAAGCTCCTCATTAAGGCCCTGCACCTCAGAGACGTTCTGGCCTCCCAAGGTGCGTCATTAAGGAAGCCAGCACGATGATAGTAATTTACATGGAGCTGAAAGAGCCGTCTAACTTAGAACAGGTATTCACAGTCCAGCCGTTCTCAAGAAGAGGCTCCCTGGGATAAAGAACCTTCCTGAAGGAATCGTGGGCGATCATCTTTTGAAGGCAAACCTTATCCAGCCTGGCGAGTGAGAAGCAGGGAACGCGGCCAGTGGCTCTCAGGGCCGAGCGCTTCCTTCCGTATCATCTCATCACAGGATAATTTCCAGCAGCAACTTGTTCTGCCTTGGGACTCAGTTGTGTCCTGGATGGGGTGTTTCATTAAATGCTACTTTGTCCCCAGAGCCACTGCCAGGAGCCCTCAGCATCCCTGGGAGGGCCGGCTGCTCAGTGACTCTCTCGAGGGATCAGGGCTGGGGGATGGAGACTTTCCCCGCGCGGTCTCAGCTGCGCTCCCCTGCTTCTCCTCACAGACACTGCCCAGCAGGGAGACAGCTTCTTGGCAGAAGCAGAGGAGGCAAGTGTTACTCTCTTGCTGCCCTTTATGACGCCCAGCAGAGGAAATGCACAGCACAGGTGTGGGAGTCTGGCCGACTTGTAGTGAAAAATAGACGTGGTTTCCTGTTTCCTGCTTATTTTCATTCTTAAGTGGTGAGGAGCCGCTGGCACTTCCTGCCAGGACCAGTATTTTATGCAGGCAGAGTCGGTGTCATTTGGGACCAAAAAATGTCAGTGGCTGCAACCTTCTGAAAACTCTCATCTCATTCATGAGTGACATTCCTCAAAGTAACACTGAGGATTCGGGCCGAATCATGGTGTTACTTGGAGTGTTATAATTTCCTCATGTATATGATCACCTTAAAGCAATTCTGGGTCCTGAGAATATTCAGTGGTCCATCCATCTACCCATCCCTCCACCCACCCATCTATCCATCCACCCACTTATCCATCTATCCATCCACCCACCCGCCCATCCACCCATCCATTCACCCATCCATCTATCCACCTGTCTACCCACCCATCCACCCATCCATCCATCCACCCATCCACCCAACCATCCAATCATCCATTCATCTACCCACCCATCCATCCATCCATCCACCCACCGACCCACCCATCCATCCATCCATCTATCCATCCACCCATCCATCCGTCTACCCATCTACCCATCCATCCATCTATCTACCCAACCACCCATCCATCTATCCATCTACCCATCCATCTATCCACCCATCCATCCATCCATTAATCCATCCACCCACCCATCCATACCCATCCATCCACCCATCCATCCATCCATCCACCCATCCATCCACCCACCCATCCATCCATCCACCCACTGACCCACCCATCCATCCATCCATCTATCCATCCACCCATCCATCCAACCACCCATCCATCTGTCTACCCATCTACCCATCCATCCATCTATCTACCCAACCACCCATCCATACCCATCCATCCACCCATCCACCCACCCATCCACCCACCCATCTATCCACCCATCCATCCATCCATCCATGCACCCATCCACCCACGCACCCATCCATCTACCCACCCTTCCATCCATCCGCCCACCCCTCTATGTGTTGAGATGTCAAGCAGTAGGCTTGTGTTGGTGCCCTGAGGAGGGGAGCCTGTCTGCAGACAGTTACTCCCATGACACAGAGCTCTGAAAAGACCCTTCCAAACACTGAAGTGGGTTCTGCACAGATCTAGCTTTTCCCAAGTTTCCAACCAAAGCAAACAAACCAACCCAGAAAATCACCCTGGGAAACTCTCCCAAGATGGATTCCCTCACCTTCGTCACTCCTGGAAGAAGGCTGCAGATTCCAGGATTGGAGCCCCGAGAACCAACTTGCGTGCTCCCTTTCTGGGCATTCCAGAAAAAAAAAATTAGAAAAAAACCCCAATGACTACTGTGCACACAGCAGCCCGCAGCCGTGACTGCAGTCGCTCGATTACATGGTTATTCACGGAGTACAGATTACAGGCTTTCTTAGCCAACGGCTCCGTGACTCGACCAGATATAACTAAACAAGAAAAAAACCTGACATGCAAACGCTGGATGTTTTCTCAGCATATGGCAGCGTTTAGTCCCAGTCAGCAAAATCTAGGAACAAAACAAAACTGTGAGCAAGTCTTTTTTTTTTTTTTTTTTCTGCTTTGTTTGGCTTCACAAGGATGTGCATAATGTGAGACCCAGGCCTGCTAATGAGGAGCAAGACTTGTTTGAAAATTCCTGATATAACAAAATCATAAAGAAATGGGACAGGCTATTTGCTGTTTTTGTTCTTCCGTTCACTTTTTAAATTGAAGTATAGTTAATTTGGGCTTCCCTGGTGACTCAGCTGGTAAAGAATCTGCCTGAAATGCAGGAGCCCTGGGTTCGATTCCTGGGTTGGGAAGCTCCTCTGGAGAAGGGAAAGGCTACCCAGCCCAGTATTCTGGCCTGGAGAATCCCCACGGACAGAGGAGCTTTGTGGGCTACCGTCCATGGGGTCCCAAAGAGTCAGACACGGCTGAGTAAGTGCAGCTCAGCACAGCATGGCTAATTTACTGTGCTGAGTTAGTTTCAGCTGTATAGCAAAACGATTCAGGTACAGACACACATATATATGTATTCTTATTTTATATATAGATATTCTTATTATATCCACATAGATTCTTTTTCAGATTCTTTTCCACTATAGGTTATTGAGTTTAGTTCCCTGTGTTATAGGGTAGATTTTTGTCATTAGCTATTTTTGTAGGAAAAATAGAGCTTTGTGATAGCGGTTTGTTGCTAATCTGTGTCCTAGAACTTGGGGCTTAGTTTTGCAGAGACGGTGGTATGTGGTTCCCCAGGCTGGCCTTATCTGCCAGACGCGGGCTCTGCCCTTTGGGCAGGAGAATTTCTCCACTTTGGGGAGAAAAGTGAGCATCAGAGAGAAAGGTGGGTTCCTCCGGTGGGCTGGGAGGGAGTATGTCGCAGACTGAGGGCTGCAGGCAGCTTTTCCCTGAATTCATGGTGCGTGCACACACTCACACACACGTGCACATACACACGTGTGCACATACACCCACACCCACATACTCACATACACGTGTGCGCACACACATACACACGTGTGCACACAACACACTCACATACACGTGCACACACACGTGCACACACTCACATACACATGTGCACAGAGGTCTGGATGTGAGGCTTAGAATCAAGCCTTGGAAAAGGTGAGGGAAAAGGCATGGCAGCAACGGCCCTGCGCTGGACGCCTTCCAGGCTCCCCGTCACCCCCGTCACTGGAGAAGGGCCGCGGGCACGTCTGCCTGGAGCTCAGGGAGCTGGACACGGACGCCGAGCCGCTGCTGATCCGGGGCAGCAGCCAAGAATGAGGGAGTGAATTCAGACGCGAATGCGACGGGCCCAGAAACAGAAACGGAAGGAGAGGCTGAGCCCGGTCCCATCTTCCTCCCTGCGGCAGTGACTGCCAGGTGGGATCGGAGCGGGGCCGGGGCTGTGCCTCTGCGAGGGGAGCCTGAGGCTGGCTCAGGGGCGGCCAGGGGAGGGGAAGGCGGGGAGTGGGCGGGGTCCTGGGTCAGGGTGGGGCGGGTGCTCAAGGTCCTCCCCGCTTCTGCCTGGGAGGAAGCCTAGCTCCTGAGGAAGCCCGACCGCACCGAAGGCTGCGGAGAGAGACACCAGGAAAGGAAGCGCCAGGGCTGGGGCTGCCAGCACCGTGGGCCCTCCGTGTCTGCGCATCCCTCATCTTTGCGTTCAACTCACTGTGGGGAAAGGCTCCAGAAAATTCCACGAAGCGAAACTTGAATTTGCAACCTCCCTCCCCACTGGCAACCGTCCCCATAGTGCCAACATCATATTAGGGGCTGTAATTAACCTGGAGATGATTGAAGTGTACAGGAGGGTGTATGCAGGTCACAAGCAGAGAGTTTTGAGTAAGGGGCTTGAGCATCCTGTAATTTTAGCATCCGCAGAGGGTCCTGGGGCAGATCCTTCCCCCAGACACTGAAAGATGAGGGTGTGAAAAGCCAGCAGGCCAGGGGGACCCTTCAGAGTCTGGTGCGTGACTGCCAGCAGGCCTGGCCTGGGACCTGCCAGGAAAAGCCTTGCAACTGTGGACGGCCAGGCCTAAATAATCAGACCGAGGTTGTTCACCAGGAGCTGGACTCCTCAGCATTGCACAGGCATCACGCCCAAGGCTGTCCTGTCCTGAGTGGCAAAGCTCTCCCTGAACCAGCTCGAAGCTGCTGGCAGTACCCAGAGCTCCCCTCCTCTCCACCCGTCCACCCCGGGCCCTGTCCCTGGGGACCCTGCTCATTAAGGGCCCAGCGTCTCCCTTCCGGGTCCTCGCCCCCTCCGAGGCCAGGAGGGAGGGCGCTCACGTTGAGGCCTCAGGTCTAGGTGGCAGCAGCGAAAACCGAAAGACGGTATCTACCAGCAGTGACAGATGACTCCGTTGACATTTGTCGCGTACGCGTGGCTTATTTTATCAAGAGAGTGCAGGAAAGAGCAGAGGGCAAATAAACCACAGGGCAGGAGCGGGTGAGGATGTGTGTGGCGGTTTCTAAACAAGTGTGTGAGATAAACGATGCTGGTGGGGCTGCTGTGCTGGGGGCAAGCCTGGGGGGACGCGTCTGGGCTGTCGAGGCTGCCCGCCCAGTGCCTGCCTGATGCCACTATAATCTCTTTAAAGGTCCGTTTTCTCATCCTTAATGATGGTGGATTAATTTAGGGGAATAGTAGTGTGGACTAAACGATATGTCGTTTTATTTATTCTGGCTGTGCCAGGTCCTCATTGCTGGGCGGGTTTTTCTTTAGCTGCAGCGAGCGGGAGCTCCTCTCCAGCTGCGGTGCTCGGGTTCCTCGCTGCTTCTCCTGCCGCAGAGCACACACTCCAGGCGTGCAGGCTCCAGGAGCTGCAGTTCCGAGCTCCAGACCACAGGCTCAATAGTTGTGGCGCGTGGGCTTAGTTGCCTCGCTGCATGTGGGGTCTACGCGGATCAGGGGTCAAACCCCGTGACTTCTGCATCGGCAGGCAGATTCTTTGCCCCCGAGCCTCCGGGAGATGCTGCGCGCCGTGCTTACTCGCTCAGCCGTGTCCGACTCTTGCGACCCCGTGGACTGCAGCCCGCCAGGCTCCTCTGTCCATGGGATTCTCCAGGCAAGAATACTGCAGTGGGTTGCCGTGCCCTCCTCCAGGGGATCTTCCCGACCCAGGGATCTAACCCAGGTCTCCCACATTGCAGGCAGATTCTGAGTCACCAGGGAAGCTCAACTCATCAGGAGATAAATAATGCTAATTTTTTTTAGGGTGGCCCCACAAAATCTTTGAATACAATATGCAGAACAGAGTAATTACTCAGGATACACTGGTGGTGTGGCTTTTATTATTTTCATTTGCGTCCTGCCTTGCTCAAGTCCTAGAGCAAAGCTTTGTCTGTGTAGATTCGCTCGGTGCGTTACTGGGTTTTTGCAAAGATGGATGTAAGGCAGATTCATTGTCAGCTGTGAGTTTCCCTGGTAGTTCTTCCTCCTCATGCCTGGCACGTGGTCTGAGTGTGGGCGTCTCCTCCTCGGGTCTCACGCTCTGCCTGCATTCCATGGTGACTGTCTGGAGCTATCTCTGCTCGAGTCTGGGAGAAAGTTTGCACCTTGCGTAAAAGAAACCAGGTGGGGTAGCTGAGGTTAAGCCCTCCCCGGCATCCATGCAGAGCCAGCCTTTCTGTATGGAATTCTCCACCTGGAGGTGGAAGCTGGTGTGAAGTGGTGGCTCATTGTTAGGATGAAAAGAGAGAAAGACAGAAGCTTCTCCACACACTGCCAGGTCACGCACGATACACGCAGGATGGTTTCCTCGCCAGAAGGCAAGCTAGTCTGTGTGCAGCGAGGGTGTGCTGGGGCAGCGTCAGATATCTGTCGACCCCACGTCCTCCTAGAAAGAGACCTGGATACCTTCCTGATTTCCTCTGCTGGTCGATGGATGTAGTCATGGACTCCAGATTTCAAGGATATTTTTACGAAGTGGAGATAAGTGACGTAGAATCCCTTAGTTGGAAATCATGAAGGGGAATTTGGCTTAAGAAAGGACAGACAGCTTTATCTAGAAGGGGCCAGAGAGTGACTATTTTCGGCTTTCTGAGCTGTAGAGTCGCAGTTGTAACTGGTCAACTCTGCTGCTATTGCCCCAAAGTAAAAGCCGTGCTAACAAATGCCCTTCCCGTAAAACTTTATATAAAAAACCAGGAAGCTCAGGTTTGACCTGAGAGCCATAGTGTGTGAATTCCTGGCTTAAGAGAGATGGAAAAGGCTAAAATATAAAATTCTGCCTATGTCATCATGAATCACAGCAGTCAGAGGAAAAACAAGTAGACAATTGAATTAACCAGCATAGCTGCAAGGGGAGCTGTCTGTCGGGGATGGAAGGAGGCGTGTGCAGAGAGGAGGGGACCCTGCTGGGTGTGCGTGTCCTGTGGCTCAGAAATAAGCTTGCTGATGTGAAAAAATTAAGCTCTGGGAATCAGCAAAAAAGGCCAAAGATTACAAATAAAGAAGGAATAGCTTTTGTTTTTAGTTTTTGGGGAAGTTGTTTAGTATAGTCAAAAGTTCAAAGGAAAGGGTAGACCCCCTGTCTGGGGACAAAGCTGTAATGCAAACAGGGGCCGTGACTTTGCTAACCAGTCACCTGGAAGGGGACCTGGAGGGGGGCCGTGATGAGAGGTGCTGGGCCATGGTGGCAAAAAACCACCCAGTCAAACCTGCAGAAAAGGCAGGACCTGCCTGGCTGTCCAGTGGTGGAGACTCTGGGCTTCCAGCGCAGGGGCTTGGGTCGGAGCCCTGGTTGGGGAACTAACATCTCACATGCCTTGTGGCGCAACCAGAAAATAAGTCTGGAAAACGGATCCAGGCCCAGAGAACAATAAAAGCTTCCAGATGCGAACGCTGGTTGTTGCTCAGCGTTGTGATTTGGGCAGTTGTTTTCTCTTTTATTGTTGCCATTCGGTCGCTGAGTCATCTCCGACTCTCTGTGACCCCGTGGACTGTAGCCCGCCAGGCTCCTCTGTCCGTGGGATTCTCCAGGCAAGAACACTGGCGTGGGTTGCCATGCCCTCCTCCAGGGGATCTTCCTGACCCAGGGATTGAGCTTGAGTGTCCCGCATTGTGGGAGGATTCTTTACCACTGAGCCACCAGGGAAGCCCTTTCTTATTTATATTTTTGAGTGACTTTTATTATAAACATACGTTACTTTTAAAATGAAAAATGAAAGCTATTTAACATGGAGGAGCAACCTTAGGATGTATGCTTAGAAACTGTAAGAAGCCAGGTCTTCACTCAGCCTAAGTAGGAATTTCTCACTCTAAGGGTCTGAGCCGCAAACTAGAGAGTGTCCCAGGGTAGGAGACACTCATTGCTTATCAGCAGTTTTCCTAATGGTAGAACTTGCCCCCAGCAAATATCCAAGACTTGTCTTCCCAGCTTCCCTTGTGGTCACAGCATGGGCAAGCCACATCCTTGCCAAGGAGAGTTGCTGGGAAATCTGCTCAGCGGTGGCTGGGGGAGGTTCTCCTTCTGGCTGAGTGTGTGTGTGTGTGTGTGTGTGTGTGTGATGTGGGCAGAAACTTCAGCCTTTCAGGGTTAGACGTGCTCCTGTGAGGATGTGGTGTCGCTGCAGTGCCAACTCTTTGGTGACCACGAGGAGCTAACCCCAAGGTCACCATACAACAGTCTGGTGCTGGTAGGCCAGAAGGATGGAAAGAGTGGGGTCCTTGACTCACTGACCTGTACCCACCTCCTCCCATGTATCTTCAGAGATCTAAGACAAGTGGACTCGGGCAGGATTCGGTTCTCAGTGGGCACTGCAGCTTCTAAGTGGCTCATCCTTCCCAGACTGTCCACAGAGGCATGCTGATGGAATGCCTTAAGCTGGGTTAGAGAGTGAGCACCTCTCAAGTCCTGGGGAGCTGCTTCAGTCCCTGCAGCGAGAGGCCACAATGCAGTTTTGCAATGTTTATTTTCTCCTATCGTTAGATTTTGTTGCCTTAACTATTGGGGGGAATAGAGGTGTTTTCACGTGGCTCGAAGGTTTCTCCTTTTCATGGTTGTTGGCGTCCTTCCCCAAGCCCAGTTCTGCGGAAGACAAGGGTAAGTCCTGAAGACTCCCTTCGGTGGGGCAAGAGATGCCCAGTCTCTGCATGTGTGGGCTCAGGGGCAGGTCTCGGGGGAAAACCAGTCTTCGCATCTCCTGTCGGGCAGAGAATAATGGCTAACGTGGAGCTCGCTGCTCGTGGCTGGAGGGGAGGGATAGTTAGGGAGTTTGGAATGGTCAGCTTCGCCCGGCTCTGTTTAAAGTGGGTGACCAACAAGGGCCTGCTGTGCAACAAGGGGACACTGCTCAGTGTTACGCGGCAGCCTGGACGGGAGCGGAGTTTGGGGGGCACGGGTACACGCGTGTGTATGGCTGAGTCCCTTTGCTGTCCACCAGAGACTATCCCAACAGTGTTAATCGGTCATGTCAAATGAAATACCAAATACCGATACCAAACGAGAAGTTTAAACTGAGGAAACGGAAAAGCAGCAGTTTCCCGTGCTCCACCTTTTCCACCCCGTGTACTAGTCTGCACCCGCTGACCCGACTCCCAGTCCACCCGCCCCAGCTCCTCCCCCTGCTGGCAGCCACAAGTCTGGGCTCCGTGTCTGTGAGTCTGTTTCTGCTTTGCAGACGAGTTTATTTGCAGCAGATTTTAGATTCCACATATAAATGGTATCATATGGTATTTGTCTCTGTCTGACTTCGTACGATAATCTCTAGGTCCATCCATACTGCTTCAGATGATATTATTTGGTTCTTTTTATGGTTCAGTAATATTCCACTGTATATATGTAGTTTAATTAAAAAACGTAGACTAGAGCGTGGGGGCTGGGGGGTGCCTGCTCTGCACAGCAGGCTCACGTCCCAGCTCCAGCTCTGACCGGCTGCCGTCTTGGGCCAATCCCTTAACGTCTAGCCCTTTGTTTCCTCATGGATAAAGCGAGGATGATGCTCACATGATGAGGTCATGGAGCCCAAGGCCTTGTGAGGGCTCTGGCACCACACCTGCCCCACACTAAGGAGTCCACACAAGGACCCTGTGGTCTTCAGTTCACGGGGGTCCACTCTCCCAGGTGCCCTGTGCGTTGAGAGGCTGTCCCTACCTGGGGACATCGTCCTTCAGCAAGGCCTCAGGGCTGTGGTAGGCGGGGGGTACTGGGTTTAGCAGAAAGCATCTCCAGTTTGGACGGCCCGCATCTCCTGGGCCTATCAGTTTATGGCGCTGCTGCTATTACTGCTCCATTTTGCTGGTGTTTGTAGCGTGTGGCTCAGTTTGCTCACCCTCCCTGAGGGTGGGGGTGAATGCCCCAGCGTGTGTCTGGATGCTCCAGCGTGCCTGGCTCTGGGCACGTGGCCCCTCCGCAGAGGATGCTGGTCAGCGGCTGGGATGACGGGCAGCAGTGACCTGTGAGAGGAGGCGCTGCGGCTGGTTCGTGGGAAGGTCGGCGTGCAGAGTTCTCTACGTGGCTGCACGTTGGAATCACGAGTGGACAGGTGACCAAGCATGCAGTCTGCTTGAGTTCCAGGGACTTGAGATACTCAGTTTTAAAACCAGGACTGCAGGGTCCTGGGACAGGACTCTTAGTGTTAAAAGATACAAAGTCCCTGGAAAACTGAGCAAGTCAGTCCTGGGGAATCTGGGATGAACTGGCCACTCTACCAGCCGCGCTTTACAGCATGCTGCTGCCCGGGGGCTCGACCTCAGAGCTTCTGGTCTCTGCTCTGGGGGAGGGAAGATGGGGAGGAGCGTGACTGCCCAGGTGACTGTGAAGTTCAGGGAAGTATGGGAACTACCGATGGGTAGAAGTTTCTGATCCGGGTTCCAGTGTACACGATGGAGCTGAGAATGGGTTACAGGCTGCCCGGCATACTGGCCTTCAGCCCCAGGGGCACTGATGGAGTGAGCCAGGATGGGAAGTCCTGCTGAGTGATGATACATAAACAAGGAGCATAGAGAACTCATCAAAAAGGGAAATTCTGAGGCCCCACTCAAGACACCCAGGACACCCTGTACGGCAATGACTGCAAGCCTGGGGGATCTGCATGCTTATCAAGCTTCCCAAGTGACTCATTCTGCTGTTTAGTCCCTAAGTCAAGTCTGACTCTTTGCAACCCCATGCACTGTAGCCCGCCAGACTCCTCTATCCACGGGATTATCCAGGCAAAAATAATGGAGTGGGTCGCCATTTCCTTCTCCAGGGAATCTTCCTGACCCAGGGACTGAACCCACGTCTCTGTGTGTCCTGGGCTGGCAGGCAGATTCTTTACTTCTGAGCCACCAGGGACGCCCCCCAAGTGATTCGTACGCATACTCAGATTTTAGAATGGTAAGACTGCAGCTCTACGAAGTACCACAAAGACGTAACAGTGAGAGTCCCAAGGGCCTGCCTCCCGGAACAGTCTGACTTGAGTTGACCTGGGTCCTGAAGGTGACAGGTGAGGAAGAAGGAACCAGAACCATCATCCTATATCACAAAAGATTCCCCTCCCCCCAGACCTCTTCCTCTTCTGGAAACGGCTGTGTTGCTGAACACAACTGTGGCCACCTGCCTTCAGCTCTTTCCCTAAATCTGGGGTCACAGACCTGTAGGCAGGCTGGATTTAGTCTCTTGTGACAGTTAGGATTACTCTCAATTATTACTCTTCCTACCCCGTGGACTTGCAGCGAGCAAAAGTGGAATGAATGTATTTCTCTGTAAGCTGGCGAGGGAGAAACAAAGATGCTTGCCTCCGTAAGCACTGAGTTTCAGGGTAATTTGTTTTGTGGCCGGAACTGACTAATGAATCCCCTCCAAAGAAAGGAAGCCCTGGGCTTTGTCTTGGTTCTCACTAAAAGATGTTACAGCCCTGTGCGGAAGAAAAGCTTGCTCACCGTGGTGGCGAGGGCCTGGAAAGGGCAGAAAATCTGTCCAAACTGATAGCACTTGTGAGTGTTGATGTCTCCAAAGCGGCTGCGACGCTCCTTGCGGCCGGCCAGCCTCTTCTCCGCCTTCAGGTCCATGAAGTTCTGGAAGGGGCCCTGCTGGGGCAGGTGGGCCGCGTGCACCTGCGCAAGGAGCCCAAGAAATGAAGGTTCCCGAGTGCCTCGGGCTCACGGCGAGACAAGGCGGGGGCTTTTTAGAAGGGGCAGCTCTCGTTCAGGCCTCTCGTGCATGAGTTGGGCTTCCGGGTCCCTCTCTTCACTTTCTGTATCCCCGGGATGCAGATCAAAGGGGCAACCCCCGCCCCCCCCCCGACACACACACACCTACCCTAATCCCCCATGTGTCGCTGGGTCAGTGGGTCAGTGGCTGGAGGGTCAGGGCGTGAGCTCTCTCTATGGGACCTTGACTCATCACCCGCCTCTGTGGCAGATCATTATTATTTTAAAATTTTATCTGGGGTGTAGTTGATTTACGATGTTGTCTTAGATTCAGGCATACGGCAAAGTGATTCAGTTACACGTGAGCGTTAGTAGCTCAGTCGTGTCCAACTCTTTTCAACCCCACAGACTGTAGCCCACCAGGCTCCTCTGTCCATGGGATTTTCCAGGCAAGAATACTGGAGTCAGTTGCCATTTTCTCCTCCAAGGGATCTTCCCAACCCAGGGGATCTTCCTGACCCAGGGATCGAACCCAGGTCTCCCGCATTACAGGCCGAGTTTTTACCATCTGAGCCACCGGCGAAGCCCTCCGGTGCACATAAGCATGCACCTTTCTTCGTTCCAGATTCCTTCTCCCCATAGTTTATCACAGACTCTGGAGCAGAGGGCCCTGTGCTGCGCAGGAGGCCCTGGGTCATCACCCTCGTGTATGGCAGCGCGAGTCCCCATCCCGGCTCCCGGTTTATCTCTGCCGGCCAGCATCCTCCCTTTGGTAACCGTGAGTGGGGGAGGAACAGGGCAGGCCTGAGGTGGAAGGAACCTTTAGGCCCATCAGGAGACTGCCCTGTTTTGAGGGTTTTGCTTTTCTCTTTGTGGGGATCCCCGGTGAGGGTCCTGCTGGGGGCATTAGGACCTGCATTCGGGGTTCCCTTTCTCCTCTGCCCTGGTCTCACCAGGTGCCAGGGCTGGACAGGGACATGGGGGAGGGATAGACACCGCCCGCTTCTGCTCCTCTGGTTTGCATTGGTCTCAGCACTCTGCTCAGCTCACCCCTGGACGGAGCCCGTTCTCGCTGTTCAGCCTGCAAAGGATGAAGGAAGAAACGGACCCTCGGGAGACTCACGTTGTGTATCCGGAACCTGTTCGCTGTCGGAGGAGTCAGTTCCCAGCTTCGTCCCAGAGCTTTCACGGAGCTCAGACTCGAGACCAAAGGTGGATAAACAGGTCCCAGGGGGACTGGCAGCTTCCAGTCTGTTCCTGGGGGGTGAGGAGAGAAAGGGCACTGCAGAGGACGCTGGCACCGCACCCCTTCCTTCCTACCGCGACCAGGGCTCATCTGTCCGTGTTTGACCCCAGCATAACGAGGAGGAGGCTTGTGCGGCTGAGAAAGAAGCAGACCCTCACCCCAGGGCCCAGAATGAAAGCACTTGTTAGGAGACCCACGGAACCCTTGTGACATGTTCCGATTTGCTTTTCTGGAATGTGACCAGCTTGGTGGGTATGTCTCAGGCCATGTTCGTTGTTCGTGAGTTGAGGCCACACAGGTGGAGTTGATTCTTGCTCTGGGGGTTTAACTGAGTAGAGAAGGTTCTTAGGGGCTCTGACACGGTCATTTAATTTGGTTTATTAAAGGATGACTTAAGTAAGCCTCTCACTTTTCTGCCTTTGTGCAGTATTATTCTTTGACTTGGGTGTGGAGGTTGGAGAACTTTCTCTGCCGATGGCCTGATAATAAACATTTAAGCCTTTGTGGGCCATCTCGTCTATCACAGCTCCAGAGTAGCCACAGACAGTATGCAAATATGCAAATGAGTGGGTGGGGCTGACTGTGTCCCAATAAAACTTTATTCGTGGGCACGACATTTTGACTTGTGGGTCATTCTTCTGTGTCACCAAATAGTCCTCTTTTGATTTCTTCGTCAGCCAGTTAAAAACAGGAAAACACTTCCTAGTTTGCAAGCTTTAGGAAAATAGGTGGCAGGACAAATTTGCTGCCCGCTGTGAGCCTTAAAACCCAATTCAGGAGACTAAGATCATGGCATCGGGTCCCACCATTCATCGCAAGTAGATGGGGAAACAGTGGAGACGGTGAGAGACTATCTTCTTGGGCTCCAAAATCACTGCAGAGGGTGACTGCAGCCATGAAGTTAAAAGACGTTTGCTCCTTGGAAGAAAAGCTATGGCCAACCTAGACAGCATATTAAAAAGCAGAGACATTACTTTGCCAACAAAGGTCCATCTAGTCAAAGCTATGGTTCTTCCAGTGGTCATGTATGGATGTGAGAGTTGGACCATAAAGAAAGTTGAGCACCAAAGAATTGATGCTTTTGAATGGTGGTATGGAGAAGACTCTTGAGAGTCTCTTGGACTGCAAGCAGATCCAACCAGTGCATCCTAAAGGAAATCAGTCCTGAATATTCATTGGAATGACTGATGCTGAAGCTGAAGCTCCAATGCTTTGGCCACCTGATGCAAAGAACTGACTCATTGGAAAAGACCCTGATGCTGGGAAAAATTGAAGGTGGGAGGAGAAGGGGACAACAGAGGATGAGATGGTTAGATGGCATCACTGACTCGATAGACATGAGTTTGAGCAAGCTTCGGGAGTTGGTGATGGACAAGGAGGCCTGGCGTCCGTGGGGTCACAAAGAGTCAGACATGACTGAGCGACTGAACTGAACTGAACTGTGTGAGTGGATTGAAGAAGGAAATGGCTACCCACTCCAGGATTCTTGCCTGGAAAGTCCCATGGACAGAGGAGCCTGGCAGGCTACAGTTCATGGGTTGCAAAGAGTCAGACATGACTGAATGACTGAGAACCTGTCTGCAAGGTCCCCGCCTGCATCAGTAGACAAGGAATCTGGAACAAGAAGGAAATGGACCCAGTTTTCTCTTCTTTATCTCATCACAGGTGAACCCTTGAACTCAACTCAAGGGCACCTGGACCCACTGTGTCTCCTTCAGAGGAGAGTGGTGACGGTGGTGTGGAAACCCTAAAACGCCCTTTGTTCTTTGGGGCGTGACTGAAAGGAGAGGGATTGGTTAGATGGAAGATGAATGAGTCAGGCGGGACATGAAGAAGGGTCAAGCTTGTCTGACCAGACCCTGTGGATGGAACTCGAACCAACAAAGGAAGCTGCAGGGGGGCGAGTTTGGGTGGGGCTTGGTTTAAAAAAAACACTCCTGCAGAGAATGCGTTTATGGACCATGCTCTGTTCCATTTGTCTCCAGCCTCTTAGAGCAGTGTGGGCAGAAGGAGAATCTGAACGCCAGTCTCGTCTACATATGGTCCCATCCTGGTGGCTCAGATAGTAAAGAATCTGCCTGCAATGCAGGAGAGCTGAGTTTGATCCCTGGGTGGGGAAGATCCCCTGGAGAAGGGAATGGAAACCCACTCCAGTGTTCTTGCCTGGAGGATCCCATGGGCAGAGGAGCCTGGAGGGCTATGGTCCATAGGGTCGCAAAGAATTGGGCACGACTGAAGTGACTTTGCAAGCTGAGCACAGTGAGCTCCATTTTGCCCAAGAAGAACCGGGGCGCCAGGATGTAGGGCGAGGTGAACAAAGCCGCGTGTGAGGGGCGGACCTTCACCCTCTCTGAGCCTTTGCTCTCTGCCCTCCTTTCTCGTTCAGCCATCTGCTCTTCTCTGAGAAAAACGAGCCACGCTCTGCTCAGCCTTCCGGTCTCAAGCACGTTGGCCGGACTGTGCGGTGCTGGCCGGGGTGTTGTGTTCCCCTGACCCTGACGCGCTGGAGCAAGCGCTCCTTTGGCCTGCAGTCTTCCAGATCTCAGATACCCCCCGAGCAGAGGCGGTCGAACGCAAGGGCTGTGGTTCAGATTTCATGCCGCACGTGACTCCGGGGCTGGGAGTGCCTGTCGGTTCCCCAGATGCAGCCGCTCCCGCTATTCTCTGCACTGAGGTTCCAAAACTCGCTGCGGAAACCACACTTTTCCAAGCAAGCCCGTTTCTTCTGGAACATTTCTCCGTCTCCCCCTCCTCACCACTCCACCCTGACATCTTTCACGTCTGGGTATTTCCTGCCGGGACCTCTTGCCTGGCGGAAGCCCCCGCAGTTTAGAGGCGCCTCCCCAGGCTGTGAAAGGCAACCTGGCTTTGGAGCTGGGCATTCCGCAGGCGGCAGGGCCGTGGGCTCGAGTCTCCCTTCCGCTGTGCCACGTCAGGCTTGCGACATGTGGGGAGGGCAGCCGGGCAGCTGTGAGGGACTGTCGGCCGCTGTAGGAACATCTGGTGGAAAACTTGCTGTGTAATTTCCGGAGCCTTCCAGGGACAGAAGTGGGTAAAAAAACCCAAATGGAAGGAAGTCCTAATCACTGTCAAGTGGGAGGAAAGTAAGACACGGCCCGGCTCACACGGAGTAGAGTCTGAAAGGCAGGCCCCCACGACGCTTCCAAAGCTTCCACCGGCCCCTCGGGGACTAACCCCTGACTTCTTGGGGTCACTGATGCGGCCCAGATGGGACCATATGTAGATGAAAGTGGCGTTCAAATTCTCCCTCTGCCCACACTGCTCTGAGAGGCTGGAGATGAGTTGGAGAATAGACTATGGCCCATAAATGCATTCTCTGCGTTACTGTGTTATTTCAATGATATGCTCAGCTGGTTAGTCGTGTCCAACTCTTTGTGACCCCCTGTAGCCGCACCCCCCCGACTCTTCTGTGCATGAGATTTTCCCAGCAGGAATACTGGAATAGGTTGCCATTTTCTCCTCCAGGGATCTTCCTGACCCAGGGACTGAACTCACGTTTCCTGCCTCTCCTGCGCTGGCAGGTGGATTCTTTACCACTGAACCACCTGGGAAGCCTTTTTTAATGATAAAGTATAAATTATATATTTTATGTCGTTAATCATGGATATATTGTCAGTCTATCAACAGAGCATCTAGGCACATACAATAAGATTTAACATGTGTGAAAGCGAAAGGGGTGGTCATTCAGCCATGTCCAACTCTTCACGACCTAATGGACTGTAGCCCACCAGGCTCCTCTGTCCATGGGATTTCCCAGGCAGGAATACTGGAGTGGGTTGCCCTTCCCTTCTCCAGGGGATCTTCCTGACCCAGGGATCGAACCCAGGTCTCCTGCACTGCAGGCAGATTCTTTACCATCTGAGCTGCCCAGGAAGCCCAACACGTGTGGGCTTCCATGTGAACTCCTTCCCAGAGCACCGCGTGTTTCAGAGGGGGACCTTTCTGATACTGTTTCCACTCAGGTCCGTGCTACCCTCGTCTCTCATCTGACTGATTTCTGCATTTGTGTTGTGGACGATCGCCTCTGGTTTTCATTCACTGAGGTGTTTTCAGCACCTGAAACAGTGTCTGGAGCAGAGTGGGTGCTCACCAGATAAGTGAATGACAGAATGAACCCACTTTTGTGCCCTACACGCTCCCTGGAGTCCCTGTCACGCAGCGGAGTGTGCTCATGAGTGACGCACGACACCAAGGCTTTGATCTTGACGCAGAGCTGGGGGGGAAGGTGAATGAGAAGGTTGGAAGCCCGGGGAGAATCGGCTCGGCTGCGTGCAGGGGTCTGGGACGCTGTGGGCTCGTGTGCAGACCCTTAGAAGGCATCTGAGCTGGGAGACAGGAGGAGCCGGATGTCTGTCTCCTGTGCCTTCGACATTGACACTCATCCTGAATTCCACTGGAGACGAGGAGTTTGCACTTGCTTTGCTTCAAGGTTGAAGCTGTTATCCTAAGATAAGTTGTCTCCTCTCTCCTACTTTTGCTGTATTTCTCCTCTTTCCCTTTCCCACAAGTCTCCCTTTTTTTAAATGTTGTTTTTATTTGCTTATTTGGTGGCTCCAGGTCCTAGTTGGGGCATGTGGGATCTTAGTTCCCTGACCAGGGATTGAATCCAGGCCCCCTGCATTGCGAGCATGGAGCCTTAGCCACTGGGCCACAGGGAAGTCCCCTCACAAAGCTTCCTAAGGACTAGTTTCAGTGCTGGGGAGCAGGACCAGACTTGGCAGAGCTTGCAGAAGCTTTCCGAGCTCAGTTTTATCTGGTTCACTTCTTCACAGTTTTCACTGGCTTCCGCATGACTGAAACCAGGAAGACTTTCAGGGACTAGAAACCAATTTGCAAAGCGTGAGCTGGGTCTGCATCAGTAAGAGCCCTTCCTGATTCTGTGTGGACAGAATCGGATTCTGTGCGCCAGCGGGAACGGGAGGCAGTCAGGAGGACTTATGCAACCCTGGCTCTGGCGTGGAATTTGTCACTCTGTTTGGGACTCGGTATAAGTGACGGCTCTGAGTTAATGATCGAAAAGGATTGCACCATCCAGTCAGTGAGTGAGGCCTGAAGATAACTTTTCACCTTGGAAACAGCCCCCGCTTTTCTCTCCTGCACCCAGGAGGCACGCTGAGCAGAAGCATCGCGGGGACGTCTCTGCGGAAGGCGCGGCCTCTTTGGCTACAGCAGGAGATGGAAACGCAGGGATGCCTTGCCTCTCTGTCTTCCTCTCTCTTCTGAGCTCCCACTCCCGACCGCGGCCCCGCTCTGGTGTCTGCCGCTGGCACTAGGGGACGCGTCCCCATCTGCCCTGTTTTTAGAAGTTTGGCTGTGTCGGGTCTCCGTTGCGTCCTGGGTCATCTTCTCCGCTGTGGGCGAGCTTGGTGGCCCTGTGGCGAGTGGAACCTGAGTCCCCTGCTTTGCAACCTGGTTGCTTCTCCGCTGGACCACCAGGGATGTGTGTCTGCCCCCCATTCTCGAAGAGATGCCTTGTTGGCAGCTGACCTCTTCCTGCCTGAATGAGGCGTGCCCGGCTCAGTCCCTGCTTTGCGGGAAGAGCTCAGTCCCCAGACATGAAGGCAGCATGCCGGGGAAGGGCTCGCGTGTCCTTGGCCAGAAGCAGACTCTCTCCCTGAGGGTGAGGCACCTGCAATCTGTGGCTGCTGACCCCCTGCCCTGCCTGGCTGTCGGTGTCCCTGGGAGCAGTCTGCTTTTGCCCAGCCCTGGGTTCGACCTAAATGCTGAAGTGAGAGTCTTGGGGTTGGATGCTAAGCCCTGAGCACTGTAGCTCTGCAGACTTGCATTTTATAACCTGAATTTGCCCGCCTCCATTCCCTGGGTCCCATCCCATCAGCTCCGCCCTCGCCCCCGAGCCCCAGTTCCTGAAATGAAAGAAAGCCCGCAGGTTCCCCAGGATGGCTGGCCTTACCCCTGCCTTCCTTCCGGGACTCTCTCTTGCCGAGAGAAGCGCCGTCCTCCGCAGCCTTGTCGTCGTCCGCATCCCTGGCCTTGTTGCCCATGACCTGGGCCCCTTCCTTCTTCGGCAGCCTCTGACCGAGGGGCCGGGGCTGCTCTTCAGACAGGGCTTCCTTCTTCTCCTTCCTCCTCTCACGGGGCGCTCTAAACACAAAACCCCCATCAGCGCCGATGCTCTGAGGGGGTCAACTGCCCCGAACGTGGGGCCTGGCGTGCGGGCTTAAGCGGAAAGCAGTGAACGGAGAGCCTAACTTCAGGAAAAAGAATGTGAACTGGAGAGAAAATGGAAGGATGTGATCCCTTATCCTTGCACACAGTAGACGGGGAGGTGAGCGGACGCGTCCAGTGCCCAAGTAGCAGGGCGATCAGACAGCAGGTGCGTGCGTGCGTGCGTGCGTGCGTGCGTGCGCGCGCGTGTGTGTGCGCGCGCGTGTGTACGCATCTATATCTATACACATCCATGTATATGAATGAAAGAAAAGTTCTTACAAGTCAGGACACTTTTAAGAGCTAGTATTTCTTTTTTATGGGGTAAGCTTAATATTTGCTGTTATTTAGTTATTCAATCGTGTCTGACTCTTTGCCACCCCATGGACTACACCCGCCAGGCTCCTCTGTCCATGGGATTTCCCAGGCAAGAACACTGAGTGCCATTTCCTTCTCCAGCGGATCTTTCTGATCCAGGGATCCAACCTGCATTGCAGGCAGACCAGTTGAAAAGAAGGTTATTTGGGGGGAGTATCAAACACAATTCTCGGGTCACCCTCAAACCTCCAAGTCATCCCTCTTGGCAGGACCCACCAGGAGCTTTGTGACTCAGCCCTGCCCGCTTCCTCCCCACCCCCTCCCCACGCCCAGCGCCGGGCATCCCAGGGCCCGGGTCTCTGTGCCTCAGGCTGTGTTTCTCACTCTGCCTGGAATGCCACACTGTCCCCCTTTCCTCGTTTGTGCTCCCATCCTCCTGGGGACTCCTTCTTGTCAGTCCTCCATGGAGTGGTCCATGACACCTCCCGCCTCCTGCCCATCTGTAGAGACCTGCCCTCCCTCTGGTCCCCAGCCCCTTCTAAGCATCTCCATTCTAGCAATGACCGCAAGTGCAGTAAATGGCCCGTCTTCGTGCCTGTCTCCACTGTTAGGTATTATGTTTCACGAGGGCTTAGACGCTATCTTGTTCACCAGTGTATCCCCAGCACATAGCGCTGTATCTGGTGAGAGACCGACACTCAGTTCATGTGGGCGGATGGACGGATGAGGAGATGGGTGGGTGGATGGGTGGATGCCTGGGTGGGTAGATGGATGGAGGGATGGATGGATGGGTTAGTGGATGGATGGGTGGGCGGGTGGATGGAAGGATGGACGGATGGGGAGATGGGTGGATGGGTGGGCGGGTGGATGGAGGGATGGACGGATGGGGAGATGGGTGGGTGAGTGGGTGGATGCCTGGGTGGGTGGATGGATGGAGGGATGGATGGATGGGTTAATGGATGGATGGGTGGGCGGGTGGATGGAAGGATGGACGGATGGGGAGATGGGTGGGTGAGTGGGTGGATGCCTGGGTGGGTGGATGGAAGGATGGACGGATGGGGAGATGGGTGGGTGAATGGGTGGATGCCTGGGTGGGTGGATGGATGGAGGGATGGATGGGTGGGTGAGTGGGTGGGTGGATGGATGAATGGATGGGTAGAGGACAAAATATAGGGTAAAGGTTGAGGAGAATAAAAGACAGTAGATCAAAAATATGAACTATGTGGAAGAGAGAGATGGAGGTACGATTAAGACACCTCAGATCCACAGGGACACCCAGAGTCGGTCAGGAGCAGAGAGTCAGGGTGCTGCTTGTACCAGTGAAGGTTGATCCGAGATTCATCAAGAGTGTCCAGCTACACTAAGGCTCAGAAAAGAGGACATGATTTTGCGTTTGCATTTTGTGGTTAGCATCTGAAGAAGCACGAAGTGGTAACCTCTCTGGCGAGCTTAAGTTCTTCCCTGAAAGCCAGAGACGTTGCATCTGAAACCCAACGTCCTGGATATGATAATTAGAAGAGAATGTTAAGATTTAGATACCACTGTGTCCCTCTGGGAGCCCTGGGTTAACACCAGGCATCGAACTGTCCTCCCTGAGGTTGGACAGGCACCTGGAATTTTCTCCAAACCTTAAAAAAGCATGCGGCTTTTCTCTGATGAGTTTAACGGGTTCTGAAGCCCCTGTGCACTCGTCGGGCATCTCGGCTGCTCCTCGGCAAAGACGCAGCTCCAGCCGTTTCTGTGCTGCAGCTGTGAGTCGCTGGGCAGTTGTTTGGAAAAACAACATTCTTGCACTCAGGGGACATCTGCTCTGTGTCTGATCACCAGAAACCTCCAGCTTTGCTAGCAAGTTGTATCATTTGAACCGATCACCCGGAGGCGTGTTTTGGCACAAGAAGGAAATCAACACTCAATAAAGATGCTATTATAGTGTCTCTCGTGCCCTGTTCAAGGATCTTAGACCGTGTCCCTCTGTTACGGATTCTTACTTATGAAGTCGGAGCTGGGCAGTACCAGTTACCAGACCTGGGCAGAAATGCAAATAAGCACGGACCCTCAGGACTCCTTGTCAAGATGGATTGACCGTCGATTGACTGCTGAGGGGACAGAGACGTCCCCTCATGAGAACGTATTCTGGCATATAAAATTATGCTCGTAAAATGTTGGCGAGAAGAGTAGTCTGAGGGCCTCCGTCAAGTCACCCATGGGGGACGGACTGCTCTGCATCTGTTTTCAATTAAATGTGTTTATTTTCTTTGCATCTCACTCCCCAGCTCAGCATAATCAGTTAAGAGCTATCTCCTGTGATCTTAACTGAGAGCATGTTTTTATAGGTGGAGCTGGCTCTTTGCTTTCTCACTCGAGGCGGTGGCCCGGCTCCCTTCGCTGTGAGTCTGCCCTGCGCTTTGTCGGCACCGCAGGACGGGGCCTGGGCCTCTGTTTATGCAGCCCTTGTTTTCTGTTCCCTGTGGTGTTGCAGATGCTGTGCTGGGTGTTAGGGTGGAGTGGGGACAAGAGCCTCAGTGAGTGAATATCTAAAGAGAGTGGGTGTCCTTTGTGAAAAGTGCTGGAAGGGAAACTAACAAGGGGGACAGACAGTCATTGTGAGGGCCACCTTCTGAATTGCTGGGGAATTGGAGGCAAAAGGAAAAGAGGCGGCAGGGGCTGGGATGGCTGGAGGGCATCACCGACTCAACGGGCACCAACTTGGTCAAACTCCAGGAGATGGTGAGGGACAGGGAGGCCTGGCATGCCGCCGTCCACAGGCCCGCAAAGAGACACAACTGAGCGACTGACCAGCGACAACGTTCTGAATGGACTGGTCTACCTCTTTGGGCAAGAGAATTTGGATCTGAGGCCTGAATGATAAGAGTGAGACATTCAAGCCCTTCTCTGGCGGTCCCGCGGTTAGGGCTCTGCATTTCCACTGCGGAGGGCTCAGGTTCGACCCCTGGTTGGAGAGCTAAGATCCCGCGTGAGGCAGTGTGTCCCCCCAGAACAAACTGGTTAAGAACAAGCCATTCAGAGAGAAGCCAGGCTGTCGGTCATGTCTGACTCTTTGCGACCCCATAGACTGTACCCCACCGGGCTCCTCTGTCAGTGGGATTTCCTGGCCAGAACACTGAAGTGGGATGCTATTTCCTCCTCCGGGGGCTCTTCCCAGCACAGGGACTGAACCGGTGTATCCTGTATTGCAGGCGGATTCTTTACCATCTGAGCCACAGGGAAGCCCAGTAGGGATGATCCAAGCTACTTCTTTAATGTGATCCTTTCAGTTCCAGCAAGTGGAACCCATTTTTTAAAGCTACTCTTTAAAAATGACATTTTCTCTGTACATCAGGGATTGAAAAAGCCAAAAAAGTACAGAGGCTCCCCTTAACATTTCTCTGGTAGGTCTCTGCCTTCCTAGTAATTTTCAGCAGATTCTGTTTGTTTTTCCACCAGCCTGCTGGCGTCTGAGAACAGGCCGTTCCATGCTCTGCTTTGCTTATCTCCCTTTCTGTTTGGTTCTAAAGGTGTCCATGGTGCTCTTAGCGAGCGTGATGTTTGAATGATTGGTGAGCAGCCTGCACTGCAAAATGCATTCACTTGCGGTTATCACTGGTGACCCACTTGGAAGAAAAACTTGTCCCAGCGGATTTCTGGTGTGTGTGCCTAGAACCTTGGAACCATGCAGGGGAAAGTCTTCTACTTTTGGTAGAAGAAGCTTAGTTTTGGGAGTCAGAGAGCTTCAGTCGCGTCCTTAGCCCTACAGTCATCTAGTTTAAGACTTGAGGATTGTGATAAGCATCCATTCTGCAGGGGATCTTCCTGACCCATGGATGGAATTCACGTCTCCTGTGTCGGCAGGCAGATTCTTTACCGCTGAGCCGCCTGGGAAGCCCCACAGGTGCTGTACAATATTGTGCAAATTACAGATGTGCTGCTGCTGCTCAGTCGCTTCAGGCGTGTCCGACTCTGTGCGACCCCATGGACGGCAGCCCACCAGGCTCCGCCACCCCTGGGATTCTCCAAGCAAGAACACTGGAGTGGGTTGCCATTTCCTTTTCCAATGGGTGAAAGTGAAAAGTGAAAGGGAAGTCGCTCAGTCGTGTCCGACTCTTCGCGACCCCACGGACTGCAGCCCACCAGGCTCCTCCGTCCCTGGGAGTCTTCAGGCAGGAGCACTGGGGTGGGGTGCCATTGCCTTCTCATTACAGGTGTACTATGCAGTAATTCACAATTTTAAGGGATATACTCCATTTAGAGTGATGCAAAATATTGGCTATATTCCCCTTGTTGTACAGTATATCCTTGTATCTTCTTTTATTACTTTTCCCTTGTAGCTTATTTTATATCTAACAGTTTGTACCCCTTAGTCCCCGCCCCATCTCACCTCTCCCTGCCTCTACCAGCTGGTAACCACTGGCTTGCTCTCTACCTCTGCGAGCCTGCTTCTTTTTTGTTATATTCGCTTGTTTGTTGCACTTTTCAGATTCCACATATAAGTGATATCATACAGTAATTCTGAAAATATCGTTGAACTCTTTTTCTCTGGAAGACGTGAATAATGAGATATATGTAAGCTGCAGAGTAGTTGTGAAGACAAAAGGAAATGACACGTGACCTTCTTAGCATAAGACCGTTCATACTGGTCACCACAAACTATCACGTTTTTATTATCAAACTTGCAAACGCAATGGTTGCCTATTGGACAGGAAACAAACGTTCCTGGTTTGCAGCTCTTGAAAGGCTGTTGACAAGCATTGCAGTTGTGTGTGAGTTGGGAGGGAGGTGCAGGGGTCCTGGGTGGGTTTTCTCTGTTACGATCGAGCAGAGGTTTGCAGACTGGACCTCCTGATTGTATACTTTAAATCAATTTGAACAAAAAATGTAAATTGCACAGAAGCGGGAACTTTCCTATGCAACATGGATTACAAGCTGCTCTTGAAAAGCCATCTGGTGGCCCGGGGTCCCCCACTGCAGCTGGCGACCGGCGCGATGATCCAGACGCTGGCGTTAAGGCCCCGTGTGTCCTGCCCGGTTCCCTGCGGGTCTTGGAGTTGTTGTTCTTGTTTAGTTGCTTAGTTGTGTCCAACTCTTTGCGACCCCGTGGACTGTAGCCCACCAGGCTCCGCTGTCCATGGGATTCTCCAGGCAAGAATAAAGGCGTGGGTTGCCATTTCCTTCTCCAGGGGATCTTCCAGACCCAGGGAGAGAATCCGTGTCTCCCACATTATAGGTGGATTCTTTACTGCTGAGCCCCCTGGGAAGCCCACCCATCTTGGAGAGCCTGGCCTTTTATCTCATATGGACTGTGGACCAGCTCATAGGACCTTGGACGAATTTTCTAATTCTTTTAGTTTCGGTTTCCCCATCTGTAAAATGGAGATGCTAATAATAAGTCTTACCCCTGAAGTTTCTTTTGAGGAGGAAATAATAAGTTTTCCCACAGTGCTTGGCACGCGGGAAGCCCTTGGGGCCAGCTACGGTTATCCTCACCAGAACACTTCGCAGGTCAGTGGGCGTCTGGTTGAAATCCATGCTTGGATGGGTGAAGCAGACACTTAGACACTGGCAGGAACGGAACTGTGGCTGTGATAGGCCTATGTTATAGGGAGATCATAGCTCTGGAAAATGCCGGGAAGATTTTCTCCTTCACCCACTGGCGCTTGATCCCTTCTCCATGCTGTGTCAGGAAAAGCTTTTAGACTGGTTCTCGTCCAGCCCACCCACTGCCCATCCTTCCCCATCGTGGAGCTGCCGGTTGGATTCTATCAGGGGAGCCCTTGCCTCTGGTGTCCAGTTAGTTTAGGCGGATGGGATGCTCAGCGGGGGATGGAAAGAAGGGAGGAAAGTGATGGCAGTACTTATTCCTTGGGCTGGCTCCTCCCTGGGAGGCTGTCTCGAGCGAACTGAGATCTCAGCTGAAGGCTGCATGCGTGCGTGAAGTCGCTTCAGTCACATCTGACTCTTTGCAACCCTATGGGCCATAGCCTGCCCGGCTCCTCTGTCCGTGGGATTCTCCAGGCAAGAAGACTGGAGTGGGATGCTGTGCTCTTTTCCAGGGGATCTTCCTTACCCAGGGATTAAACCCCCATTTATCGCATCTCCTGTGTCCCTTGCATTGACAGGTGAGTTCTTTACCACTGACCCACCCGGGAAGCTGAACTGGAGGTTACCTGCGCACTTTCCACACTTTGTGTGTCTGGGTTTGGTGAGCCTGCCTTCGGACCGTCGGGCCTCAAATCTCTGGGTGGTGACGCGCACACGGTCACCAGCCTCAGCTATGTGTTGCTTCCTCCTGCTCCCTGTGTGGCCCCCATAACTTTGTAAAGCCGCTTTGATTTATCCTCCATCCAGTAAGTCATCAGCTGATGTAGCTTCTACTGAACTGGAGACAATTAGGGTTATTGAAGCAGAAAGCAGAGAGAGTGAAGTCATTTTAAAGCCCTCATCTCCCGTTGGCAAGGAATCCACAGCTAGGTAGAAACCCGGCTTTGTGAAGACAGAAAGGGTTTTCTAAATGCCTAAGGGTTTCCTTTAACATACACAGAGCCGGAGGAGATCAGGGAGGGTCAAGAGGGAGGGGATTAGCGTATACCTATGGCTGATTCACACTGTTGTACAGTAGAAACTAACACAGGATTGTAAAGTAATTATATTCCAATGAAAAAATAACTTTTAAGAAAGCCTTAGTGCAGAGCAGCTGGAGGAAGTGGCTTTGGGGAAGTGCCCACCCCACAGGAAGAGGAAGTGGAGACCACCCCCACGCGGCCGTGTCTGGGAGGGAAGAGCTAGGGTGCTAACCCGGCTTGGTCCCGGAGAAGACACCGCCTCCTCCTCCAGGCATCTCCTCCCCGACTCCACCTGGTTTAACCAAACTGGGCAGGATGATGGGGCGTCAGACTCGGGAGAGTCTGCACAGGGTGGTCCACCTGGGGCCCCCTGTGTCTGCCGGGGTGGCAGGAGGTAGAAGGCTGGATGCTGGGACCCTTCTGGCCCTGCCGAGAGGTCCGCGGGGTGCTGAGCGCTCAGTCCTGGCCCAGCCCTGTGGTCAGGGGCCCGCCCTGCACAGGGACCGGGTGGTCTGAGGGCTGTGGGGACCTCGGGCTTCGGCAGAGGCCAGCAGGGCGCCCCAAGGGCAGTGAGAGCAGCTGCACCCGAGTGAGCCCGGCCCAGGCGCTGAGAGCGCACCACCCGCGGCCGAGGACCCCGGCCGGCCCTGCAGCTGAGTGAGCCCCGCCCAGGCGCTGAGAGCGCCGCCCTCGGCCGAGCACTCGGCTCCGTGTTGGGAAGGGGCGGGAGGAGTGACCCCTCGAGGCAGAAAAGCTTTCGAGCTGACCCTTCATGCCCCCAAAGGAAGCTGAGTTCATCTCAAGGTGAAATGCTTCAAACGGGATCAGAGTAAGTTCCCCTTCACGGGCAGTTTTGATTTTTCTCGGCCATCAGGAGGACCAGGAACTCCAGAGCAAGACCCCGGTGCGAACGACTTCGTTTTCTCCACTCCACTGTGCTCTGGGTAAACTCCGAAGCCCTCTCCGAGTCTTTCTTACAAGAGGGATGCTTTACGAGGTGGTTCAGAGGGTAAAGCGTCTGCCTGCAATGCGGGAGACCCAGGTTGGATCCCTGGGTCGGGAAGATCCCCTGGACGAGGAAATGGCAACCCACCCCAGTGTTCTTGCCTGGAGAATCCCATGAGCAGAGGAGCCTTGTCTGCGGGTCGCAGAGAGTCGGACACGACTGAGCGACTTCACTTTCACTTTTCACTTGTGGCCTTGGAGCCACGTTGAGTCAGATTAGTGGTGCTGAATGCATTTCACCTACTGCAACGACTTTTACTTAGTTAATTTTACACTAGTAACTTTAAATGAAATTAATACGGAAAGAAAAATGTCCACATCCCCTCTACCGGACCCCAAAGATATCCAATTTCAAAAAAAAAATAAAAAAAAGAGAAACGATCTTCTTATTTATGTTGTTAAAGGACACCACCCTTATGGCAGAAAGTGAAGAAGAACCCAAGAGCCTCTTGGTGAAGGTGAAAGAGGAGAGTGAAAAAGCTGGCTTAAAGCTCAACATTCAGGAAACAAAGATCATGGCATCTGGTCCCATCACTTCATGGCAAATAGATGGGGAAACAGTGGAAATAGTGTCAGACTTTATTTTTTGGGCTCCAAGATCACTGCAGATGGTGATTGCAGCCATGGAATTAAAAGACGCTTGCTCCTTGGAAGGAAAGTTATGACCAACCTAGGCAGCATATTAAAAGCAGAGACATTACTTTGCCAACAAAGGTCCATCTAGTCAAGGCTATGGTTTTTCCAGTAGTCATGTGAGAGTTTGGATGTGAGAGTTGGACTATAAAGAAAGCTGAGCACTGAAGAATTGATGCTTTTGAACTGTGGTGTTGGAGAAGACTCTTGAGAGTCCCTTGGACTGCAAGGAGATCCAACCAGTCCATCCTAAAGGAAATCAGTCCTGAATGTTCATTGGAAGGACTGATGCTGAAGCTGAAACTTCAATACTTTGGCCACCTGATGTGAACAGCTGACTCATTGGAAAAGACCCTGATGCTGGGAAAGATTGAAGGCAGGAGGAGAAGGGGACGACAGAGGATGAGATGGTTGGATGGGGTCACCAACTCGATGGACATGAGTTTGAGTAAACTCAAGGAGTTGGTGATGGGCAGGGAGGCCTGGCGTGCTGCAGTCCATGGGGTTGCAAAGAGTCGGACACGACTGAGCGACTGAACTGAGCTGCAAGGACTGCTGCTGCAGCTGTGAGCTCTTTAAACCCTCTGCTTAAGGACAGCTCGGCTACCGACACCCAGAGCGGGTCTCCAGGGACATAAAGGAAGAAAGGGACGGATAGTTACCTGATGTCGTCATATGACATCAAGCTTCTGCTGACCTGGTAGGCCTTCCAGTTACTGAAACGGGACATTCTTCGGATGGTGTTCAGATTCAGTAGTGTGGACGGAATTTCTCTCTTCGCTTCCGGCTTCTTAGCCTTTGCCCTTACACCAAATCCCAGGATTCACGGGGATCGCGTGCCATTCTTTCTCTGGCGTCCTAGCCCTTGATTCCGGGGGCTCTGGGCTTGCTTGGAATGTTGACATTGTGATGTTGCCAATGGAATTCCTAAGCCGTTTGGAACTGGAGTCCTGAAGAAGAGATTTTAGCTCTGCTGACCTCGGCGCAGCTTTTCCCTCCCGTGTGCACTCAAGCACGTGATGGTAGGGGAGTGTTTTACTCAGACTGAGGGATGAGCAGGAAGCAAAATACGTCCCCTGCTCTGGTGTGTGTGGCTGTGACTGGGACGCATTGGCTGTTCTGAACGATGCCTTAGTCCCGTGTTTTTGTTGACTTGGAACTGAAAAGAGACGTGATCAGATCTGCTCAGGTCACACGCAGCTCTTTGCAACCCCTCGGACTATTGCCTGCCTGGCTCCTCTGTCCATAGGATTCTCCAGGCAAGAACACTGCAGTGGGCTGCCATTCCCTTCTCCGGGGGCTCTTCCCAGACCAGGGATTGAACCCAAGTCTCCTGCATTGGCAGGTGGGTTCTCTCCCACTGAGCCTCCCGGGGAGCCCATCCCCTCGTAGTGGAGATGCCTGTTTCAAAAGGACTGCCTAGCAGGCTCACGTAGATGGGTGCTGTCGTCGGGAACCCTGTTGTAAAGGGAGTGTGCTGGCATCTTGAGATGCCATCTGTCTGTCTCTCATATTCCCAGGGGTGTCCCTCCACTGTCCACAGTTTGCAGATCCTTCCGGAAGAGCCTGGATGGAGGCAGCCTTGGAACCACACAGGAAAGGACTGACTTTTCCATGTGCTGGAAGCGACTGTTCTTACTTGAGCCCTGGCGAGTCAAGTGCAGGAAGTGTTAGCATCAGTTGCTCAGTCCCGTCTGACTCTCTGCAACTCCCGTGGACTGTAGCCGGCTGGGCTCCTCTGTCCGTGAAATTCTCCAGGCAAGAATACTAGAGCGGGTTGCCGTTTCCTTCTTCAGGGGATCTTCCCGACCCAGCGATCAAACCTGGGTCTCCTGCATTGCAGGCGGATTCTGTATCATCTGAATAAAAATCTAGACACAGAATCTATGGACAAATGAGTGAAATGAATAAGCTATTAAAAAATAAGCCATTTCATTAAGACTTTATGGTTTTCCCACTAAAACCAGACTTTCTCTTTTGTTCCTGAGGCCTGCTCTGTTAGCTTTACTAGTGACTGCTGCTGCTGCTGCTAAGTCGCTTCAGTCGTGTCTGACTCTGTGCGACCCCATAGACGGCAGCCCACCAGGCTCCCCCGTCCCTGGGATTCTCCAGGCAAGAACACTGGAGTGGGCTGCCATTGCCTTCTCCAATGCATGAAAGTAAAACGTGAAAGTGAAGTCGCTCAGTCGTGTCCGACTCTTGGCGACCCCATGGACTGCAGCCCACCAGGCTCCTTCATCCATGGGATTTTCCAGGCAAGAGCACCGGAGTGGAGTGCCATCGCCTTCTCCATTACTAGTGACATCAGATGGTAAACCATCCTGAATAAAATGGGAAAAATCAGGCCAGGACAAAGCAACTTGACGCTATTTCTTTTTTCTAATTTAAGCTTTTTATTTTCTGCTGGGGTGCAGTTGATACACAGTGTTCTGACAGTTTCAGGTGGACAGTGGAGGGACTCAGCCACACACACGTATCCTTTCTCCCCCAAACTCCCCTCCCGTCCAGGCTGAGCCTGGCATTATTTCTAATTTCTAGCATGATTTCCTCTTTGGCCCATACACACAAGATGTGGTACCTTTTTAAATTCCTAAATATACAAGAGTACTTTGACTATTTTTAAAATTGAGTCCTTATTTTATCATGCTATGGTCAGAGAATATAGTATATATGTTTTACCAGTTCTTTGGTACCTGTTGTGATGGCCTTTATGGCCTAGTGAGTGCTCAATTTTTAGAAATATTTCTCAAAGTCTTGATGAGAATCCAGATTAAAAGAGTTGAGATACATTTCTGAATGTGTGAATTTCATACAGTGTCTTAATCAGGCTGTTCCAATATCCAACATCATTGTTATTTTTTGATCACTTGATAAGTTTGTAACAGACGGATGTTAAAATCACACTTTAAGAAATTCTATGTCATAATTCTATTGGCTTTTAATCTCTCTGAAATGACTGCTTTTGTGAGCCAATCAAATGTTGTAAATTGCACAGGGTTCAACTATTTTGACGCTGTGTTGCCGATGCTGGTTATCTGTGGAGTCAGAATCAGAGAGCCTTAGAGAGGGAAGAAAACATCCCATCAAGAACCCAAGCATTTCAGAGAGGAGCGAAATCAGGATGTGTCCTTCTGATACGTGGAGGCTCAAGCAGTGAAACAATTCTTTTATGGAATAAACATTTATTGAGAACCAGGATTTTACTTGGACTGAGGGATGAGGAGGAAGCAAAATATATCCCCTGCTCCAGTTACAATTTTGTAGATGGAGAAAAGCTGAGGTTACCTTCATCTTCTGTTTTAAAAAAGATAAAAGAGGGAATGAGAGAGAGACTTAAAGTGAAACAGAAAATCTTTTCTTTTATTAAAAAATGCCTATTTGTATAAAGGCTGAGTACCAAAGAATTGATGCTTTTAAATTGTAGTGGTGCTGGAGAAGACTCTTGAGAGTCTCTTGGACTGTGAGGAGATCAAACCAGTCCATCCTAAAGAAAATCAACCCTGAATATTCATTGAAAGGATTGATGCTGAAGCTGAAGTTCCAATACTGTGGCCACCTGATGTGAAGAGCTGACTCATTGGAAAAGACCCTGATGCTGGGAAAGATTGAAGGCAGGAGGAGAAGGGGGTGACAGAGGATGAGATGGTTGGATGGCATCACCAACTCGATGGACATGAGTTTGAGCAAGCTCTGGGAGTTGGTGATGGACAGGGAAGCCTGGTGTGCTGCAGTCCATGGGGCCACAAAGAGTCGGACACAACTTATCAGCTGAGCAAAAACCTTAGATGATCAATCATTTCATGCAATGTTATTACTCTTTATTCATTAGAACAGATTCCCAAGGTATTACTATTTGAAAAACCTGTGATCTCTAACTGAAATTGCATCACACACACATGGAAGAAGAGTCCTAACAAATGTCTTGGAGGATGTAACACTTCACACGCTTCAGCAGGTGCCTAGATGATTCTATTCATTCGTTTATTATTCAACAAAATGTACCGCATTCCAACCCTGCTCCAGGCGTTGTGCCTTGTGGTCTGAAGTCAGGGACTTGCATCACGTAATGGGACACGTGAAAGGAACGGCTTTTCTTGAATTTCTTCTTTAAAAGTCTCTGTGTAGTTTCCATGGAAACCATAGAAACTTTAAATGCAAACATATGAGGACAGAAGCATGGCTTAGATGATTTTTCCAGTCACAAGAGACAGACTTTCCTTCGCTGTTTAATGTGGAAGCATCCGTGTGCTAGCTCCAAAACTAGGCCTCCTAGACCGTGTGTGCGTGTGAGACCCTCAGTCGTGTCTGACTCTTTGTGACCCCATGGACTGTAGCCCGCCAGGCTCCTCTGTTCTCGGGGTTTCTCAGGCAAGAAGACTGGAGTGGGCTGCCATTTCCTTCTCCAGGGGATCTTCCTGACCCAGGGATTGAAACCGGGTCTTATGCATTCCAGGCAGATTCTTACCATCTGAGCCACAGGGAAGCTACAAGTCTGATAGCCTTGAACTAAAAATGAATTTTGTACGATATTCTTAGTGAATTTTATTGGTAAACACGGAAGGAAGCCATGGAGCCGTGGATGTGTTTATTTTACTGAGAAAAGGCTTTGTGGCAGTGGGGGGAGCGATTTTGGCGGCACATTCTTTTTTTTTGTTAGTGGTCATGCCCAAATGATTCTTCTTATAAAAAGTGTATCGTAAAATCTCCAACACGGCCTTCAAGAGGAAACAGAGTTCAAGTAAAGTAATGATGGTTTTCCTGGATCTTGCTGAAAGGGGAAGCCTGTCATTGATAACACTGAGACACCCTCACCTGAGAACCAGAGAAGCCAGCAGTTTGGGGGGAAAATTGGAGCATCCAGGACTCCAGTGAATATCCTGGTGCTGATGGGATTCAGAAGGATCGGAGGCGACCTGAGTAATCGGCACTTTTTTTCTGAGTGATCCTGTCTAGAAGAGGGAAGAGAATATACGTTCAGTGGGTTAGTCATCACGCACACACACACACACACACACACACACACCCCTATTTGGACCACATCCGTCTATATTTGATCAAACACATTATCTACACATGACTATTCTGATTTTACATCATATATTATACTAATTGAATGCTGCTGAATTCCAGAGCCAGTATTTTCTCCACTATAAATTGATGTTCCGGGAACCAATCAACTGAAACCTTTAAAAAAATCAAACAGTGTGAACTTGAGCAAATTCTTTAAAGTCTCTGGGCTTCATCGGACCATCCTAGCAATCTCACTGCCCGTCTTCAGAGGTTGCTGAAAAATCCAATGAAGTAATCAAGTAAAGGTGCTCCATAAGCTACACATAGAGATATACAATAATGGTATTGTAAATGTCCTTTATAAACGTAAGAACCCGATGTCTTAATTTTATGATTGAGGAAACTAAAGGAAATTATTGCAACGTGACCGATGAGTTAAGCAAGAATGAAAAACATGTATTATTGCAGTTTAAGAAGAAAATTAACAATGACTTTGAAACAGTGCAGTGTTGCTGATTGCTTAGGTTGAATGCTGAGTACAGGGGATCCTCATTACTTTTGTGTGTTTGAAATTTCTCATGTCAACAGCAGTATGAAAAATAGTTGTTTGACTGTTAACACTTGAGTGGGACGGTACTTAAGGACAAGGATTCAGAAGCTAGAGCACCAGAGTTTGCCTTCTGCTTCTGCCAGTTCAGTCCACCAGCTGTGTGACCTTCAGCCTCTTACTTGGCCCCTCTGCGCTGTGGTGGCCTCTTTAAGATGAGGGTAATCATAGCACCGACGTCATAGGCTTGTTTGGAGGACTAGATAGGTTCATATTTGATAAGCACTTAGTAAATTACGTGTTTGATAAAAGAAAAATCTTGGGGCCTCTGAATAGCTACTATTATTTACAAAGAACACCTGACTCGAAAAGGTCAAACAGCCTAGCGTCACGGAGTGAGTAAGTGGCTTTGCCTGGCTTTGATTCTGGGTCAGGCTGCTCTGAAAGCTTGGCTCTAAGTGCCAGGCGCTCTCCCATGGGGGTAGCTACCGTAATCCAGCCAAGTCCTGATTCGGCAAGTGATACCACGCTGACTTAGTATTAAAGGCTCTGGCAGGGCTGGGGCTCTGCGAGGCGGGTCTGTTTGCTGGAGGCCCAACGAGCGAGTACTAAGTAGGGGTGTTGGGGGGATACTCCCTGGGGACCCCCAGGCCTTTCTGGAAGTGCCTTGGAGGAGATTGGAATTCCCTGGGGGTGAAGGTGGGGCCGGAGAATCACTTGGTGGACTGCACCTGGCCCTCTTACTCCAGGTGGGTGCGTGCATCTTAAGTCACTCAGTCGTGTCCGACTCTGTGCGACCCCACGGACTGTAGCCCGCCAGGCTCCTCTGTCCGTGGGGTTCTCCGGGCGAGGATACTGGAGTAGGCTGCCATTTCTTTCTCAAGAGGAGCTTCCCGACCCAAGGGTGGAACCCGTGTCTCTTGTGTCTCCTGCATTGGCAGGCGGGTCCTTTACCACTGGCGCCCCTCGGGAAGCCCCTTACTCCAGGTAGATGGTGTGAAAGCTGCCTGGGTGTTCCAGGCACCTTTCTGGGAGCTTTGTGCCTATCGGCACATTCTGAGAGTTGGTGTTAAGCTGGATTCTCTTGGACCACCCACACCAGCTCTGCAAGCTTGAATCCTCCTTATGGTGCACGTTGGTCCTGTTTGACGCTAATCTGGGTGCCCAGGGAGGTAGGTCACTCTTGCAGGGTCACCAGGGGGAGCCTGACAGCCCCTTGGAGACGCGCTCTGGGAAGAGAAGTCCAGAGAAGGGCCCCGCGGGCCTCCGCCCTTCTCCCCACTGCGGAGAACGCGCTTGGAGACCCAGTGCAGTGTTGCCTGGCCTTTTCTCTCGGGCTGCTAGTACCCGGGTGCACCAGACGTGCAGCCAGCGTCTGCTCGCCCAGGGACCCTGCGGCCCATCTCTTCCAGCTTGGCCATCCGTTCTCCCCTCGGCAGACTCCTGGGATGACTGTACTTTCCTCTTTGTGTTTATGCTGACTACATATTGGTGGGTCTTGCCTCCCAGGCGCCCTCTTTGAAGGCTGGGGATGGGCGTCGACTCTTGTAATTGTTATTCAAGTGTCTGCTCACAAGACGTCGTGCCCGGAGGGCATGCAGAAGTGCTTATTTACCAGAGTATTCTACTCTGGGAGCTGGTCTGACCAAACCGTCAATCACACCTGATCAAGGAGTCAGGTCAGTGCCAGGCGCCATAAGGAGCTCCTGCTCTGATTGGAGCTCGGAGCTGCCTCTTTAACTGACCAAGATGCGGTCCAGGCCTCCAGAGCCTTTCAAGTCAGGGGAGACCCAGGAGCAGCCTCTCCTGCCTTGCCCCAGGGTTGCACCCTCTGGGGGGCATCATTAGTCCTGAAACATGTCATCAGCAATTTCTTACCAATAGTAAAGTTCCAAGTGAGGATGACTTATTTTTTAAATAAGTTTGAGTGGACTCAGAGTAATTTTTATAACCCCCTCGTCATCTTTCTAGCATTATCTGTGAGTGTGAAACGTGGTCGTTTTCAGCGCTAGTTTTCCATTCTGATGCATGTACCGCCTCCCCCCTTCCGCGTCCCCCGCCCCCCAAAGGCCCGTATAAGAAGCGGTCGCTTCATTTCAGCTGAAGCGCAAGGAAGCCGGGTGGGCGGGCGTGTGTGTCAGCCAGCCTCCCAGCTCCCACCTGGCACCCTTCTCACCGACACCAGGAAGCCCCTCAATGCTCATCACTCATGGTGACAGAATCACAGATCCGTCTGTTTTTTTTTAAGACGTTTTAAACATCTCCATTTATTCTTTCGTCTATTTTTTGGCTGCAGCGGTCTTGGGTGCAGCGCGTGGGATCTTCGCGGCAGTGACACTCTCTGGCTGTGGCGCGGGGGCGCTCAGTAGTTGGACGCTCTGGCTTAGTTGCTCCGTGGGATCTTAGTTCCTTGACCAAGGATCGAACCCAAGTTCCCTGCATTGCAAGGCAGATTCTTAACCACTGGACTGGCAGGGAGGTCCGCCACAGATCACCATTGGATGGGGAGAGGGAAATGCATTCTGATGAGGAAAGAAAGCGTGGGTAGAGTGCTTGGGCCGGGTAGATCTCGGCAGGATCTGGAGAGGTAGACACGACTGGGACAGTGAGCTGTGGGTGCAGGGCCACCCCGCAGTAAACAGGTCGGGGCGGAGCTGCAGAGGGAGGAGGGCGTTCCACGGGGGCAGGGTCCTCCGAGTCGTCCAGTGTGGGAAGGAAGATGGCCGGCAGGTTCTCCAGGAAGTTGGGAAGAGTCCTGATGACTCTCGATAGAACGCAGGGTGTTCAGACTTCATTCTGTGTACAGACGTGCAGAGACATCCGAGCCACCCAAACAGGCAGGTGGCCTTGTCTGTTCCTATGCGCCAAGGGCATAGTCTCTCTCTGGAAGGGTTCTTGAACGTGATTAAACAGGTCCACTTTTTAAGGCTTTGAAAACATTATTTCTAAGCCAGTTATTTCTCTGGAGTGAGTTAGTTTGGGTTAAAAAAAAATGGCTCTGTCACTTATTGGCTATAGACCTGGGTTCACTGTGCCTCAGTTTCCTCATCTATAAAATGGGGATAATAAAAGTATTTATGTCATGGATTTGTTACTAAACATTAATTGAATTAAAATATCCATAATAAGGGACTTTCCTGGTGGTCCACTGGTGAGGACTCTGCCTTTCCAGTGCAGGGCGCCCTGGGTTGGATCCCTAGTAGGGAAACTAAGGGGCGTCCCGGTGTCTCAATGGTTAAGAATCTGCCGGCCAGTGCGGGAGACGTGGGTTCGATCCTTGGGTGGGGAAGATCCGCTGGAGGAGGAAATGGAAGCCCACTCCAGTATTCTTGCCTGGAGAATCCCATAGACAGAGGGGCCTGGTGGGCTACAGTTCATGGGGTCGCAAAGAGTCGGACACGCACTTAGCACACGCGCAGTAGGTATTCTGTGCACATCTCATTTCATTCTCTTTCTTCTTTTGGTTAACTCCTTTTCTTTCTATTGTTTGGCTGCATCTGGTCTTAGTTCCCACATGTGGGATCTTCTTTGTGGCCTGTGGGGTCTAGTTTCCCGACCAGGGATCAAACCTGGGCCCCTGCATGGAGAGCACAGAGTCTCGGCCACTGGACCACCAGGGAAATCCCTCATCTCATTCTTAGGAGCGTAGCTGAAGGTCACGTGGATGCTCAGTGGCAGAGACACTGTTCAAATCTAAGCCTGACTTCAAGTCTCTCATTTTGCTCAGCAAACGCCACTGCTTAGGGTCCAGGGGAGGGCTTTTGGCACACTTAAACTTGAATCCCTGGCTTTCTGTCTGTGAAGCCTAGTGGAAGCTGACAAGGAATCTGCTGGAGATGTGAGTCCCTGGACTGGCTGCCTCCTTGGGCTGTGCTGTCTGGGACACAGCTGGCCCTCAAGGCTGAGAAGTCCCAGCCTCAGTCCTGGCCAGCTCAGGTTGGCTGGACCAGCGTGATCTGACCCTTCTGGGTGCCTCAGTTTCTATGGAAGGAGACGTGCGGTTTCCATCCCAGGTGCCTGGAAGTTCAGCTGGAGAGTCCATCATCCCGTGACCGGCCTGCCAGAGAGATGCTCTGCTGTTTCTTTCCTTCTCAAAGTTTCCTGGCGACCGCCGCACCCTCTAGTCCTGCCCCTCTCAGTCTAAACATGGGGCTTGGGAAGTGCGGACGGTGGGGAAGGATGGATGCTGGGTCCATGGAACAGACGTGGGGCTCGGACCCAGGCAGGGCCCCCTCCCTTGTCCTCATCCCTGTTTAGGACGCAGAAGCAGAAGGCCTGCAATAAGCAGGGCATTTTCTCATGATGCCTTTCTGATCTTTGGCAGCTTGAGTTGTTGCAAGTCTGCAAAAGAGCCCGAGTGAGCAGATTTTTCCAGTTGCTTCGGGGGGCAGCCGAGTGAGTCCCGGGGTCACATGCCTGAGCGTCCGCTTCTTGGAATGAGGGCCAGCTGCTGGCCAGCCGGCGGCTCTGGAGAGAGGGGCGCCCGCTGTGTGCGGGAAAGAGAAAGCCCCACTGGCCTCTCTGGCTTTGCATTCCTCTGCTTGCTGCCAAAGGGAGGCAGAAAGGGGAGCGGAAATTCCTTTTTCTTCAAAGGTTTTTCTCTCAGGGGAATCTTTGTCCCTGTAAATAAGTGAGGATGATCTTTTAAGTACTGAGTTATCAGAGGTTAGACATCCCATGGAGGATTAGACATATGAAATCCTATCAGTGTAGTCATGGCGACCACAGGCTTTTCTAAATCTTTGCTGGAATGTAGTTCTGTAGCTGCGTCTGCACCTTCAGAGAAGCCCAGACACTCAACACAGAGGAAGCAAATTAAGATGAATCATATGTAGCGTGTCAATAACAGTAAGTGGGCTACGTAGCATCGTTTCTAAAACACGACGGGGTCACAAAGCTGAACCCGACTGTAAGCTGAGAAAAGAGATGCCAGGAAAACAAAGTGACTTATAGGGGTTGAACGTAAAGAATGGGAAAGTCAGGGCAGGCAAAAAGTAAGTTAAAACACAGTATGAATCTTCATCCTGGTGTCAAAGTTAAAGTATTTGAAGAGCGTTAAATGAAACAAAGAGGGTACTTTACTGTTTTAAAGAGAATCACATTTAAGGGCTAACGAATAGGTCCCGAGGCCTCTGGCGTTGGGAAGATTGTTTTCCTTTTTGTTTTCTTTTCTTTTTTTTTAATCCAGCACTTTGGCATAAACAAACTAGAATTTATTGAGAGTTTTGAAAAACCAGGGGATTTAAAGTTTAAAAAAACACTCCATTATTTCTAGTTTTTCTTGTAAAATTAGAACATCTGATCGAGGCGGGAATTGCCAAACTCTGTCCTGTGAGCCAAATCCAGCGCACCATCCTGAGAAATTCGCACCAAGGGAATCTTTGCCAAGACCCAGGAGACTGGAACTCCAAGACCCACAACATCCAAACTCCAGAAACCTGAAGAGCAAAAAAAAAAAAAAAAAAAAAAAAAAAACCCAACAAAAAAACCCCCTTGAAAATAGCAAGAGAGATGTAACACCTTAACTATGGTTTCTTATTGGAAACGATGGAAGCCAGGAGGAAATGGCATAATATTTTTCATGTGCTGAAATAAAAGAGCTATAAATTCACTATTCTGCATCCAGGGAAAACATCCTTCAGGAAGAAAAGAAAAAGCAAGTTTGTTGGATACAAGGTCAGTTTGGAAAATCAGCTGGACTCCCACGTAATGTTATTGTTGTTTAATCACTCAGCCCTGTCAGACTCTTCATGACCCCACTGACCGCCAGGCTTCTCTGTCCCTGGGATTCTCCAGGCAAGAATTCTGGAGTGGGTTGCTGTTTCCTCCTCCAGGGGATCTTCCCAACCCAGGGATCGAACCTGCATCTTCTGCGTTGCAGGAGGATTCTTTACCACTGAGCCACCTGGGAAGCCCTTCAGTGTAGTACAAAAAGACAATTAGATAAAAAACTTTTAAAAAATGGTGCTTTTTTGCTGACATCAAAAACATTAAACAAAATCTAAGGATATATCTAATGGAGATTTTAATAGTTTTACAAAGCAACAAAAACACAATTGTCTTAGTTTTCTGGATCTACAGTGAAAAATTTCCAAAGTCTGGGTTGCTTAAAACAAGCTATGCTTGTTAAGAAAGAAACAAGAGTCCAGTCTATGTGGGAGCTTTTTCAACCCCAGTTCCACAAAAGCATTAATCCTTACAGAAGAATGAATTGAGTAACTCTGTTCTGAGTCCTCCCAAGGGAAGTACAAGTCTGGGCGGCTTATAGAGGCAAAGCAGAGAAGTCAATGCCTTAGAAGCAGCAGATGCCTCAGGGCTTGGCACCCTAAGGTGCGGATGGGTTCCGGTGGAGAAGGGCTGGAAGATCAGGTTCTCTTCTGGAAGTGTGGGGGGTGGGGGCGCAGAGCGTGAGATTGACTCTCCCTACCCAGTCCCCGAGACCACGGAATTTATTTCCAGGTACTAGAGGTTGCGTTACCTAGGGGGTGAAATGGAGTGGGAGGTGGGAGGCAGTTTCAAGAGGGAGGTTGTTGTTCAGTTGCTCAGTCGCATCCGACTCTTTGCAACCCCATGGACTGCAGCCCGCCAGGCTCCTCTGTCCTTCACTGTCTCCTGGAGTTTGCTCAAACTCATGTCCATTGAGTCAGTGATGCCATCCTCTGTCACCCTCTTCTCCTCTTGCCCTCAATCTTTCCCAGCATCAGGGTCCTTTCCAATGAGTGGGCTCTTCACATCAGGTGGTCAGAGTACTGGAGCTTCAGTTTCAGCATCAGTCCTTCCAGTGAATATTCCGGGTTGATTTCCTTTAGGATGGACTTTAAGGTCAGCAGTGGCCAGTAAAATCAAGGGGCTGGCCGGATGCAAAATCTGCCCTTTGCCATCTCCTCTACATGGCCCGTCAGCAGGGCCCTAGAGCCCTAAGGGGTCTCAGTCATGGCGTCTGGCCTGGTGGTACCTGTGGTTGTACAAACAAGACCCACACCGTGGGGTCTTGGTGCAGCTGGGCTCACTGACGGAGCTGAGCAGATGGACACAGGACAGGAGACCAGAAGGAGAGGGGGCAACCCAGGGGGATGTAAGACTTCTCAGCAGGTTTGCAGGCCTGTATGGTAGAGGGGTCCTAAACCTTCATCACCAAGAAAGAGAGAGAGTGTGCGTTGTGTTTTTAGGGTCCTCAAGTTCCTCTGTCCACGGGCTTTCCAGGAGAGCATACCGGAGTGGGTTGCCGCTTCCTCCCCCGGGGATCTTCCTGACGCAGGGATCGAAGCCATGTCTCTTGTGTCTCCTGCCTTGCAGACATTCTTTACCACTGCACCCCCTGGGAAGCCTGGCTCCCCATTACCGTTTTCATTTGCCCACGCAGTACACACTCCTGGGGAGACTTAAGCCCAGTACGTGATGGCCAGCAGAGGAAGGTGAGTGGAGAGGGTTTAGCTTGATGGAGGCCTGTGTGAACGTAACCTGTGTTGATGCTGTGACTCTGTTTTGGAATCAGCAGGACTGATCAGGCTCTGGTTACTGAGAAGGAGTTATGTCTACACTTCAAATGAGAAAACGAGATCACACTGTGATGGTTTCTTAAGTCCATTTAGGAGGAAGGGAAGATGGCTGAGCTTTTCTGTTCTGCTCTTCAGACCTCCTGGTCTTCCTCTCTCCTAGTAGACAATCACGCCAGCCTGGGAGGCGGGAAGAGGAACGGCTGTAAAACCACATAGACTGTGTTGCTGTTCAGAATTGATTGATTACGTCGATCCAGCCTTCAGAAACAGTTAGTTTCAAAGAAGATGGTTCAACCAGAAACAGTTAAAGGCATTGAGATCAGATTCATTCAACCAGCCCTTCTACTGCCAAGGCAATCCGAGAAATGTTGAGATCATATTTTTTCTTTCTTTTTGAAGTTGCTAAAACTTGACTTTATCCAGATGATACAGTTTCTGTTGTTGCTGTTTTTTTAGAAATGAGGAGGGTCCAAAAACTTGCTGCACGCCCTTGTGTAAATTGCTAAACCTCACGAAAGTGCTGGTGTTGTCTCGGGTTTAAGCGGGGGAGGTAATTGCACCTTCTGCAGACAGCGCGAGAGGATGTGCTGAGAAAAACCTAAGTAAAGTGCTGAGCATAGTGCCTAGAACACAGCAAAAGCTGATCAATGAATGATTACGGAGGCTTCTTTTAAAGAAAACTTTACCAGTTAGCTGTGACGCTCTGATCCTGGACTCTTCACCATCTTGGAAACGTTCTATTGGCTTGATTTTATTTTCAAATCTTTTTGCTTCTCTCTAAGGGCATTTGAGTACAGAGTATGGTTAAGAAACTGAACCAGGATCGCTTCTGCACTGGAGCATGTTCTAATTAACTGTCTGACAGCACTGGTGTCTTGAGGGTGAATCAGGAAGATGAACAATGAGCTTGGAAATCCTGGCACGAGATCTGGGCAGGGTTTGCTGCTGTTGCCAGAAGTAGCTATGCTTCTCCAGGTGATGTGCTAGGCAGCACACCCTAAAGGAGAGAGCTACAGAGTTTTCTCTGCTTTTGCCGAAAAGAAAGCAGTTCACTCTTTCCTCACTGTGAGAACACCAGGCGTATTGCATGACCGTCCAGCGCCAGTGAAAGCAAAGCTCGCTCGGTGCATCCCTGGAATAACTGAGAACCTGCCCTTGAACTTCAGAGATGGGGACTCCCGGGATGTCTGTGCGATGTCCTTGGAGAAGGGCTGCTGCGTGGCTGATGACGGAAGGACACCATGCTGTCCAGAGCCCTCAGCCCATCCCGGAGGCTCAGCTCTCCCCTGGGACAGGAAAGCGCAGGTACAAAGATGTGTAAGCGGACATTGGCCTGCTAAAGGTCCCTGGGGTGTTCGGACCTCGATCTCACGCTTGCGTCGGTCCTGTTGTAGGGTGCACGCTAAGTCGCTTCAGCGCCGTCCGACTCTTTGCAACCCCGTAGGCTGTGGCCCGCCAGGCTCCCCTGTCCATGGGATTCTCCAGGCAAGAACACTGGAGCGGGTTGCCCTGCCCTCCTCCAGGGGATCTTCCCGACCCCGGGATCGAACCCAGGTCTCTTGTGTCTCCTGCCCTGGCAGGCAGGTGCTTACCACTAGCGCCGCCTGGGAAGCCCTTAGTCCTTTGGTTTTGACTTTCGGTCAATGTCGGGCTGACCGTGGAGGCCGGCAGAGGAGGAAGGGATCTGGTTCTCTTGTAGGTCTCGCATCAGGAAATGGCTTTGTGCTAGAGACTGGACGTGGAGCAGCAGCTGGGAAGAAGCTGGCTGTTTTACCTCCTGGGGGGGGGAAGGGGAGGAGACTAGCTCTCTGCTGGGTGTCGCTCAGAGTGGTCTGCGCTCACTGTCTCCTTTAATCCTGCAGCAACATAGAGACAGGTGCCAGGATGACGTCCACCTTGTGGGTCAGGAAACCAAAACTGAAAGAGCTCAAATAGTCTGCTCTAGTTGACACAGCTAGCAGAGAGTAGAGCTGGGTCTTGGTTAAGACCCTCTGATCCTAGAAGCTGTATTCTTCAACCACGAAGCTAGGAACCTGTGACTACTAACAGGACTCAGAGAACATTGAACAATGTCTATTTCTCCCTCGGCAGCACAGGCGTCTTTGATGGGTGTCCTTGAGTCTAAGTTCCCAAAGGGGAGCATCCACATCTTATTAAAACTTGGTATTTCTGCACCTAGCTGTTGGTCCACAGTTGATAGCCAATAAACGTTTGCCAGTTGAGCTGACTGAACGGGTGAGTTTTTATTTGTCTGTTTATGTAAATGACCTTGTAGCTGCGTGCGGGTTTTCTCTGGTTGCAACGAGCCAGGGCTGCGCTTCGCTGTGGCGCATGGGCCTCTCACTGCAGCGGCCTCCCCCGTTGTGGTTCTCAGGCTCTAGAGCACAAGCTGAGTAGTTGTGGCGCACAGGCTTAGTTATTCTGAGGCGTCTGGAATCTTCCCGGACCAGGGATCGAACCTGTGTCCGGGGCATTGGCAGGTCGATTCTTAGCCACTACACCACCAGGCAAGTCCTATGTGATCGTTTCTAAGGTACACTTACAGCTTAGGAGATGTGGCCGCCTCACATTCTTGCAAACAAGCAAAAATCACTCACCTGTTTCAAGATTGAAATCAAATTCAGTTCAGTTAAAAACCCTTCCCTTCCCTTCTCTAACTTCCCCAGTGGCTCAGATGGTAAAGCGTCTGCCTACAATGCGGGAGACCCGGGTTCGATCCCTGGGTCAGGAAGATTCTCTGGAGAAGGAAATGGCAACCCACTCCAGTACTCTTGCCTGGAAAATCCCAGGGATGGGGGAGCGTGGTAGGCTATAGTCCATGGGCTCTCAAAGAGTCGGACACGACTGAACGACTTCACTTTCACGTTCCCTTCTCTATAGGTGGACAGGTGGCTCAGACAGCAAAGAGTCTGGTCAGTGCCTGGTGTGTTTGGATGGTGATACATAACCACAGCTTAAAAATAGTTGTAAAAACAAGAACGCACCCTTCGCAAGGCTCAACCTAAACACAGGGGAGCAGCGCTGCCTGCCACCAGCGCAATGCTGAGGGAGCTGATCTGGGTAATGTAGGCGTCAGGCTCAGGCGGCCATCCTCAATGTCACTAGATGGGGAGGGCGCTAGCCCTGTAAGCAATATGGCCGTGTGTGTGTGTGTGTGTGTGTGTGTGTGTGTGTGTGTGTGTGTGTGATTGTGAGTTTGGGGGATTGGTTGGTTCTTTAAAGAATATATCTGATCCACAGAAAAGGGGCTGATTCTCTCAGGTCCTCTTGCCCTTCTGGGCTTGGCACTTGTAATTGTTTAAGGAAGAACTAAGATGGTTATCCTCAGACCAGTGTCCGCAGGAGTCACAATGTGAAGACAAGGCTCGTTGCTGGCCCCAAAGCTCAGGAAGGAGCCAGAGAGAATCGCTCAGGATGGCACGATGGAACCATCACCCTAGCCCAGCATTTTAATCCCTTCTAAGTACTATGAATAAAGCTAGTGGAGGTGATGGAATTCCAGGTGAGCTATTTCAAATCCTGAAAGATGATGCTGTGAAAGTGCTGCACTCAATATGCCAGCAAATTTGGAAAACTCAGCAGTGGCCACAGGACTGGAAAAGGGCAGTTTTCAGTCCAATCCCAAAGAAAGGCAATGCCAAAGAATGCTCAAACTACTGCACAATTGCACTCATCTCACACGCTAGTAAAGTAATGCTCAAAATTCTCCAAGCCAGGCTTCGGCAATACCTGAACCGTGAACTTCCAGCTGTTGAAGCTGGTTTTAGAAAAAGCAGAGGCACCAGAGATCAAATTGCCAACATTCGCTGGATCATCTAAAAAGCAAGAGAATTCCAGAAAAACATCTATTTCTGCTTTATTGACTATGCCAAAGCCTTTGACTGTGTGGATCACAATAAACTGTGGAAAATTCTGAAAGAGATGGGAATACCAGACCACCTGACCTGCCTCTTGAGAAATCTGTGTGCAGGCCAGGAAGCAACAGTTAGAACTGGACATGGAACAACAGACTCATTCCAAATAGGAAAAGGTGTATGTCAAGCCTGTATATTGTCACCCTGCTTATTTAACTTATATGCAGAGTACATCATGAGCAATGCTGAACTGGAAGAAGCACAAGCTGGAATCAAGATTGCCGGGAGAAATATCAATAACCTCAGATATGTAGATGACACCATCCTTATGGCAGAAAATGAAGAGGAACTAAAAAGCCTCTTGATGAAAGTGAAAGAGGAGAGTGAAAAAGTTGGCTTAAAGCTCAACATTCAGAAAACGAAGATCATGGCATCTGGTCCCATCACTTCATGGGAAATAGATGGGGAAACAGTGGAAACAGTGTCAGATTTTATTTTTGGGGGGCTCCAAAATCACTGCAGATGGTGACTGCAACCATGAAATTAAAAGATACTTACTCCTTGGAAGGAAAGTTATGACCAGCCTAGATAGCATATTGAAAAGCAGAGACATTACTTTGCCAAGGAAGGTCCGTCTAGTGAAGGCTATGGTTTTTCCAGTGGTCATGCATGGATGTGAGAGTTGGACTGTGAAGAAAGCTGAGTGCTGAAGAATTGATGCTTTTGAACTGTGGTGTTGGAGAAGACTCTTGAGAGTCCCTTGGACTGCAAGGAGATCCAACCAGTCCATTTTAAAGGAGATTGGTTCTGGGTGTTCTTTGGAAGGAGTGATGCTAAAGCTGAAACTCCACCTCATGCGAAGAGCTGACTCCTTGGAAAAGACTCTGGTGCTGGGAGTGATTGGGGGCAGGATGAGAAGGGGACGACAGAGGATGAGATGGCTGGATGGCATCACTGACTCAATGACCGTGAGTCTGAGTGAACTCCGGGAGTTGGTGATGGACAGGGAGGCCTGGCGTGCTGCGATTCATGGGGTTGAAAAGAGTCGGACATGACTTAGCGACTGAACTGACCGACTGAAGTCAATACATTTTTCTGGGATGATTCAGGACACTTCCACAGTGCTGGAAAACTAACCCACGCAGTTATGTTCAACAGCAAATGACAGGGAGGCTCATTACTGTAAGGGTTCTGTTCCCCAAAGACTTCAAACTAAGCCTGTTTTTCTTAGCTCCTCTGGCTATGAAAGGCTACCAGGGGATGGTGGAGGAACTTCAGCTTTGGGGCAAAGCCACCTGCTCTTCTGAACAAATAAAAGGGATGAAAAATATGTTCTTGGCGCAAGTTGAGATTTTTCTCTTTGTAGAAAAAAGAGAAATACTGCCTCGGGGTTATTACGGCTTTGGTTTGGTGAAAGGTGAAGAACCAAGGGGTTTGTAGAACTATCCTGGTGATCAAACCTTCGAGGGACTGACGGGTTCGCTTCCAAAGGGCTGGGAAGTTCTCACTGACGCTGACAGTGGGACAGCTGGCGGGGTCCAGGGGCCTTGGGCGGAGACAGCTGGTGATGTGGTAGGGTGGGATGGGCCCACTGGAAGCAGGCTTGTTGACTGTTTCTATCAGACATCGGTTCAGTTCAGTTCAGTCACTCACTTCTGTCCAACTCTTGGTGACCCCATGGACTGCAGCACAGCAGGCTTCCCTGTCCTTCACCATCTCCCTGAGCTTGCTCAAACTCATGCCATTGAGTCGGTGATGCCATCCAACCACTTCATTCTCTGCTGCCCCCTTCCCCTCCTGCCCTCAATCTCTCCCAGCATCAGGGTCTTTTCCGATGAGTTGGCTTTTTGCCTCAGGAGGCCAAAGTACTGAAACTTCAGCTTCAGCATCAGTCAGGGAACATGCAGAGCCGATTCAGAAGGAGGAGAGAAGGGCAATCAAGCTGCGCTCTGCTCCATAATCTAAGGCTGGGGAACCTGCCGTGGGGCCTGGTTTTCGTCAACCATCAGTGTGCCATGGGAAGCCGCAGAAATCCCACTGTCTCTAAGAAGACTAACTGTGTGAACTTGGGAATTCTCCAGTGTAGCAAGGTGGACTAGGAGTGGAGGTCATCACCTGCACACCCAACCCTCGGCTCCAAAGAGACTATGATTTTAAGCATCATTTCCAAAGGGAAACTCCAAGGAACACACGATCACAGCGTCGTCAACAGAGAGCACTGTGGGAGAAAGTCACCTGTGTTTAAGGAAGCTTGGAAAACGTGTGGTTAAACGAGTAAAACCGCTGCGTTCTTACAGGATTTCTCATCGGTTATCCTGAACTGTGTATGTCAACAAGGGAGATCGTGTGTATATTTCAGAAGTCACATACCTTGTAAAGGTACATGATGGTGGTAACTTTTGGGTTGCACCAGGGACAGAACATCTTTGGCGCATGGCTTAAATCTGCAGAAACAGATATGGATTTATGTACTTGTGTGAATGTGTATACTCTTAAAAAAAAAAAAAGAATTACAGGTTTTATTTTCCTGGGCTCCAAAGCAACTGTGCATGGTGACTGCAGCCTTGGAATTAAAAGACACTTGCTCCTTGACAGAAAAGCTATGGCAAACCTGAATAGCATATTAAAAGCAGAGACATCACTTTGCCAACAAAAGTCCGTCTCATCAAAGCTACGGTTTCTCCAGTAGTCATGTACGGACATGAGAACCGGATCATAAAGAAAGCTGAGCACCAAAGAATTGATGCCTTTGAACTGTGTAGCTGGAGAGAAGACTCTTGAGAGTCCCTTGGACTGCAAGGAGATCCAACCAGTCCATCCTAAAGGAAATCAACTTTGAATATTCATTGGAAGGACTGATGCTGAAGCTGAAACTCCAGTACTTTGGCCACCTGGTGCGAAGAGCTGGAAAAGACCCTGATGCTGGGAAAGACTGAAGGCAAAGTAGAAAGAAGGGCAGAGGATGAGATGGTTGGACTGCATCACCAACTCAATGGACAGGAATTTGAGCAAACTCTGGGAGACAGAGGAGGACAGAGGAGCCAGGCAGGCTGCATAGTCCATGGGGTCACAAAGAGTCAGATGCAACCAACAAGCTGTGACCAACAAGAGCCACAGCAGAGAACAAAACGAACACTATAGCCACAGGGAAAGGACGACTGGGCGCTGAGGGCTGGGGGATAGGGAGGGATTTGTGGCAGAGATTTAGAAAAGTCAGCACCCCTGATTGAATCTCAAGGGTCCAGGACTCTAATTCTGAATCCTTGGATGACCTCTTCAGGGTCTCTCAACCCAACTGGTTGTTTCCCAGTACACAAAGCAGAAATTTGAAAAGTAAGGTCACCGCAGACTTACCAAAGATTACAAGGATTAAACAAGCCCGTGCTGTTAAAATGTTTTGAGCTCTGCGGTCAAGTACATGGGCTAATGACAGGGTATGGTCTTGACCACCAGCAGGATTAACTGAGGGCCTTGCCCGCCAGGCACAGACAGAGTCTGTTCGGCTAGAACTGCGGGCAGCTGACGTCCTGGGGTCGGAGTGAGTCACGCCCTGTGTGCAGGATCAGGCAGGCAAGCCTGCTGGGCCCTCAGGCTCCAGTGGCTTCTTCAAAAGACAGCTCCGAAGACTGGGAAAGAAAGAATACCGAAACGGTGAGCAGATGGCCTCTCCCTGCTGCAGGCAGAAACACGACCCAGCGGTCGGCCAACCTCCAACCAGCACGGCCCCCTCCTCTCCTATCAGCCGAGGGGTGTCTCGTGCTTTGGTGGGTTAATGGGACTGCTCAAGTGGTTATCTGCTTTACCGTCGTCGTCTAGCCCCGACGTCTAGATGGGGAAACAATGGAGACAGTGAGAGACTTTATATTTGGGGGCTCAGAATCACTGCAGATGGTGACTGCAGCCATGAAATTAGAAACTTGCTCCTTGGAAGAAAAGCTATGACCAATCTAGACAGCATATTAAAAAGCAGAGACATTACTTTGCTGACAAAGGTCTGTCTAGTCAAAGCTGTGGTTTTTCTAGTAGTCACGTATGGATGTGAGAGTGTTGAGTGCCGAAGAATGGATGCTTTTGAACTGTGGTGTTGGAGAAGACTCTTGAGAGTCTTGGACAGCAAGGAGATCTAACCAGTCCGTCCTAAAGGAGATCAGTCCTGAATATTCATCGGAAGGACTGATGCTGAAGCTGAATATTTTGGCCACCTGATGTGAAGAGCTGACTCATTTATAAAGACCCTGATGCTGGGAAAGATTGAAGGCAGGAGGAGAAGGGGGTAACAGAAGATGAGATGGTTGGATGGCATCACTGACTCGATGGACTTGAGTTTGAGTAAACTCCAGGAGTTGGTGATGGTCAGGGAAGCCTGGCATGCTGCAGTCCATGGGGTCGCAAAGAGTCAGACACGACTGAGTGACTGAACTGAACTGAGTCCCTAAGTTATGACCGGCTCCAGGCGACTCTTTGCAGCCCCATGGACTAGTCCACCAGGCTCCTGTCTATGAGATTCTCCAGGCAAAAATACTGGAGTGGGTGGCCATTCCCTTAGAATCTTGCTGACCCAGGGATCGAATCTGTGTCTCCTGCTTAGCAGGCAGATTCTTTACCACTGAGCCACCAGGGAAGCCTTGGTTATCTGCTTCAATTCAGTTCAGTCGCTCAGTCGTGTCCAACTCTTTGCGACCCCATGAATCGCAGCACGCCAGGCCTCCCTGTCCATCACCAACTCCCAGAGTTCACCCAAACTCTTGTCCATCGAGTTGGTGATACCATCCAGCCATCTCATCCTCTGCCGTCCCCTTCTCCTGCCCCCAATCCGCCCCAGCATCAGAGTCTTTTCCAATGAGTCAACTCTTTGCATGAGGTGGCCAAAGTACTGGAGTTTCAGCTTTAGCATCATTCCTTCCAAAGAACACCCAGGACTGATCTCTATTAGAATGGACTGCTTGGATCTCCTTGCAGTCCAAGGGACTCTCAAGAGTCTTCTCCAACAGCACAGTTCAAAAGCATCAATTCTTCAGCGCTTAGCTTTCTTCACAGTCCAACTCTCACATCCATACATGACCACTGGAAAAACCCTTGGAATCCTACCAAAGAGATGGAACACCTAAGAAAGGATACATCCAAAAAGTAATTTTTTGTGCTGGTGGTGATGGCAAGCTTGTGTACATGAGCAACTGTATGCTTCGTGTGTGCTGAGCGCTGTCTTGCAGGCTGAATTACCAAGCCTGGGCGGGAGGCCTGGGGCAGGAGGCCAGGCTCTCTTGGGTAGAGCAGCAGCGCCACCCTGAGTCTCAGAGGAGTACTGCAGCGCCCACTGAAGGAGCTGTTTGGCGATGGAGACACATTGCCTGACGCCCTTGGAAGTCTCCGCACTCCTTGGAAACCCTGAATTCTAAACTACCATTTCGATTTCCATCTTCAGTGTGGACCTCCTGGTTAATGATGTTTGCTCGTACGACTTGGGTCGGGAAAAATATTAGTCACTCAGTCGTGTGCGACTCTTTGCGACCCCGTGGACTGTAGCCTGCCAGGCTCCTCTGTCCATGGGATGCTCCAGGCAGGAACACTGGAGTGGGTTGCCATGCCCTCCTCCAGGGGATCTTCCCGACCCAGAGACGGAATCTGGGTCTCCTGCGTGGCAGGCAGATTCTTTACCATCTGAGCAACCAGAGAAGCCCCAATATAAAAAAACCCAGATCGGATCCCCGAGTTTTCAACAGCAAAGAAGCGGCTGAATCAAGACAAACCCACACTTGAGGTGCCGGCCGCTGGAGCTTCTGGCCAGCTGGCTGGCCCCCTGGCTTGTTTCTGTCTGGTCTCGTGCCTTCTCTCCAGCTTCTGACTGTGCTCATGTTATCATGAAGCAAACACACGTTTGCCTGTTCACCTTCTCTGCCTAGAGCTGTCTTAACAGGAGCCATATAATCCTGGGCAGGTAATCAGTAAGCTGTGCTGTGCCTAAGCAGAGACAGTGAAAGGATGGGTGATGGTCGTGCCCAGCAACGTTAGCTACTGGAGACTCACACTTAGGCTCAGTCAGCTTCAGAAGGGCCATGCAGGCACCACGGTGCCTTCGGAAGAGCTCACATGGCCCAGGCTGAGCCTCGGCTCCCCTGACTTATCACTCCGTGCCTTCCCGGGCTCCAGGCGTGCAGGCATCTGGAGTCGTGCGTGGCTTAGTTGCCTCTCGGCGGGTGGAACCTTCCCGACTAGGGACTAGCCCAGCCACCTGTGCTGCCAGGGCGAGTCATAACTACTGGACCTGGTCACTCCACACTGACTGAGCTCCTGCCTCCTGTCAGCGTCTGTTCCTGGTGTTGGGGATCTGCCTCAAACAGCAAAGAAGAAACATCCCTGCCCTGCGGGTCTCCTGTTAGAGCGGAGGAGGCGATGGGGAGCTTTATAAGGCAAGACACTGTTATATGAGAAGGTGGGGAGACCCTCAGGACAAACAGCCAGGTGGGGGGGACAGAGGAGGCGGTGATTCTTTCTGGGGTGGGTGGGCAAGCCTCTAAAAAGACAGGATTTGGGCAAAGACCTGAGGAGGTGGGATGACCAGCCATGAGATATTCAGGGGAGAGGTTTCGGGTGCAGAGAGCAGAGTGTGGCAGACCCTGAGGTGAGACCATATCTGAGCTGAGTGATTGGGCCTGGGGAAACACGCGTAGCGTTCAAGGTCAAGGAGGTAATTAGGGGCTGATTGTATCAGACTTACAGACCATTGAGGGCGGGACTTTGGCTTTTTCCTCTTTTACTGAGGGGCTTCCCAGCGGTAAAGAATCTGCCTGCAATGCAGGAGACTCAGGCTCGAGCCCTGGGTCGGGAAGATCCCCTGGAGGAGGGCATGGCAACCCATTCCAATATTCTTGCCTGGAGAATCCCATGGACTGAGGAGCCTGGCAGGCAGAGTTCATGGGGTCACAGAGTCAGACACCTGAGTGTACACCTTTGACTGAGGCGCTAGAAGACCCAAAGAAAGTTAGATCAGGAAATGATGCTGATAAGGATGATGAAACATTTTTTGACGATGGTGAAACTTGTGATAACAGTTAAATCTAGAGAGTGTTTACTATGTCAGACACTGTTTCAAGTATCATATAGTAACTTGCGTAATTCTCACAGCACCTCTTAGAGGAAGGTACTAGTATTCACATTAGTACTCATGTTGTAGTTGAGGACGATGAAACACAGAGACGTTAAGTGACTTGTCCACAGACACCCAGCTAGGAAGTGGCGGAGTTGGGGTGAATGGAGTCCGACTCCAGGGTCCTGGGTATCTCAAGGATGGACACTGGGCACGTGAGGTCATTCTTAAAGGAAGTGGAGGGGAAGAGGAAACAGAAGCCACTACTTCTGCCAGCACAGGGTGTTTGCTCAGAGCTGGACAGGGCACAACCACACGCTTTAGGAATAGAACGTCCCCACTGGGGGACCGGGGGGGGGGGGGAGGTGTGCAGAGCAAAGCCAGGCGTGACAGGGTTGTGTTAGGATGGAGGGGCTTCGGGGCTCGAAGTCTAGTGCTGCGGCCTTGATTCAATGGCTTGTGGAAAGCGGAGATTGGTGTCGCAGTAAGATTAGCATGAAAGGGGCTGTCTCAACGGCTCAAAGGACAGTAGGGGTGGAGAGACTTGTTGTAGGGCTATTTTTATCAACTGCAAATTATGTGGCCTAACTTAGCAGGAGGACGGCAGAAACACGGCCCCATTCACGCTGTGCCTCAGGCAGGCTCCATGTACTGATCCGCTTGGGAGACAGAGGGAAACACTGGGAAGGGCGGGATTCACACAGGCCTGGATTACTCTCCTTTAAAACTGGTGGGCTGGGCACGTCCCTCAGATGCTTCCGATTCCGTCCATGATTGTCTGAGGGTTGAGTGAAACAGTAGAAACGAGACCGCCTGCAGGCTGCATGCATTCACCTCGATGTCACCGGAGAAAAGAGTGAACATTCCGTTTCTCCTGTCCTATCATTTTATCAGACTAGGCTGCTTCTGCTGCTGCCAAGTCGCAGACTAGGCTAACACCCAGCGTTTCCTTGCTTATTTTATTTAATTTTTTTTTGGAGTATAGTTGTTTTAGGGGCTTCCCAGGTGACTCAGTGATAAAGAATCTGTCTGCCAAGCAAGAGATGCAGATTGGATCCCTGGGTCGGGAAGACCCCCTGGAGAAAGGGAGTGACAGCCCCCTCCAGTATTTCTGCCTGGAGAATCCCACGGACAGAGGAGCCTCGTGGGCTACAGTCCGTGGGTCGCAGAGTCGACACGACTGAGCGACCGAGCGTGTATAGCTGCGCTAGCCTCTGCTGTGCGGCAGAGTGATTCAGCCACATATACACATGTCCCCTCTTTTTTGAATCTCCTTCCTGAAGACTCCGTTTTAAAAAGATGTTCTTTGCTTGTAAGTGACCGCCTATGAAAGTCTGAGAGTCACTTGCCCTGTAGAGGGCGATGTTTCTCTTTGCCTAAATTTTTTTTTTTTTTTTTTTTTTTTTTTTACTATTTCAAGCACATCAATAAGGCAAAGTAGCTACAGTCAAAGAGGGCAGAAATTAAGAGTACCTTAGGGCTCCATGTCGACCGCAAATGCCCCTGAGACCGCGAAGTCACTGATGAGACCCTGGAGTGTGCTAGGGTCCCTTTCTTGAGCTTCCCTGGGACCGGAGGGTTGCACAGTGAAGCCCTCAGTGAAAGCAGGGGGCTGGTGAGAAACGACGGAAGCCCGTAAGGAGCGGCAGGAGGACTTTTACAAAGAGATTTGAGAGCCTCACGAGGCCAAGCAGCTACCACAGTCTCCAGGTCAGGCAAAGAATCGGGCTGGCCCATGCCTGCGGGAGAATCCTGTCACCCTTGGCCGCCTCACACCTGACTCCAACAAAGGGTGGGATTTCAAGTCTGGAGGAGCGGAACTCGGGGGGTCCTGGGCCTTCGAGCCCAGGAACTGAGACCGAACTTCCTATAATCCTTGGAGAGTCACCATTTTAGCGGAGAATGAAGTGGAACAATTTACTTGAGGGGATCTTGTTCCTGCTCAACCCTCAGTATCCTGTTTTTCCCTCTTTTTTTTTTTTTTTTTCAGGATTCTAAAGAGGCAGTGTGTCCAAGCACTTTGAACCCTGGTCTCCGTCCTCTGAGGCGTCTCTCTGCCGCAGTCGCAGCTAGATGAACAAGAAGGCCAGCACGGCTGTTGCCGGGTTGGTCAGAGCAGCGTATCTGCCCTTTCAGAACGCTTGCAGTTGCCCAAGGTCCTGGAGGCACGTGGTGAGCCAATCGGATTGGCAGGAACTTCTTTGGAAAAGCTTTCTTGTTGTTCAGCCTCTAAGTCGTGTCGGACTCCTTGAGACCCCTTGGACTGCAACACGCCCGGCTTCCCTGTCCTCTATTCTCTCTCGGAGTTTGCATAAATTCACGTCCCTCGAGTTGGTGATGCCACCCAACCATCCTGTCCTCTGTCGTCCCCTTCTCCTCCTGCCTTCAATCTTTCCCAGCATCAGGGTCTTTCCCAATGAGTTGCCTCTTTGCTGAAAAGTCTAGAAGTAGCTTAAATACAGAACATGACAAGGCTTACTAGCTGGCAATGCCAAGCTGTCTTCTTCTTAGGGAGTCCAAGACTAGCTCTTTGGATTTCAACTTGACCTTTACACTCCCACCTCTCATCTCAGACTTTGAGGCATGCTAGTTGCAATTATGATAGTGATCCCCGCACCCTTAGGTCAGCCTGGCAGAAGTGGCCACGTGCGTCTCCTTGGCTGACGACAGATTTTCCAGAGAGCGGTGGGGGGTGGAGGATAGGGAACGCGGTGCAGCACCCTCGTGTGAAACCAGGAGTGCGGTGTCCCTCTGGATTTTACTGAAATGAGCGCTTCCCTCTGGGAGATGATACTTTATATGTTTTAAAGATTATTTTTAATTACTTATTCATTTTTGGCCGCAAAGAGTCGGACGCGACTGAGCGGCTGAACTGAACTGATTTTTGATCGTGCTGGTCGCCGTTGCCGCATGCGGGCTTTCTCTAGTTGGGGCGAGCGGGGGCTACGCTTGGCTGCGGTGCGCGGTTCTCTCCCCGCGGGGCCTTCGCTCGTTGTGGGGCGCGGGCTCCAGAGCACGCGGGCTTCGGTCGTGGCGGCTCCGCCTCCAGCGCACAGGCGCAGTAGTTGTGGCGCCCCGGCTTCGCGCTCAGCGGCGTGTGGGGTCTTCCCGGACCAGGGGTCGAACCGTGTCCCCTGCTTTGGCAGGTGGTTTCTTAACCACTGGACCACCAGGGAAGGCCCTGGGAGACGACGCTTTCGACTGAACTTCTTGGGAGAAAGAAGATGGGACCTCTGATCACAACAGCACATGACAAGTCCCCACAATATATCCCTGGATGAATTTGAGTGTGATGTGAGTGCTTTAAACACCCAGGAGGAGGAGTGTAGGTTTCTGGGGCATGGTGCTTAAATCTGTTTTTGCTTAAAGTAGCAAAATACAGGGAGCCGAATCCTTGCAGAAGACTTCTCTGTGGAAGATGAAGGCCAAGTGGAAAGGAGGTGTGGTCAGTTTATAATTCACTACTCTCGAGGGCAAAGCACACTGCATTTCTCCAAGAAGATTTGCTTAACCCTCCACAAAATCAGCCAAATAAACCCATTTGCAAATTCCCAGACGATCATCATGGTATATAATCCTCCCTTTCTCTCCTCCAAACCAGAAAGCACAGTATCCCACAACAGTGACCGAGAAATTAAAAGGAGTTATGTTTAGTATGGAAAACATACAAAGAAGTTTCTTACAAATTGAAAATTCTACAGAGGCATCAAACAGGAGAATGTGATGAATTTCTTTTTTACTTGTTTGTGTAACAATTTTTTTTTTTTTTTTAAGGCTGATAGAGCCTTGGAAAGCCAAGTCCAACCCAGGCATTCTCATTTGACAGAGAAGAAATAAAGACCCAATCCATTTTGGAAGAGTGATAGATACAGCAAGAACACTACCAGGTTTAGTGGAGACAAAATATAACATTTCTCACGTTAGAACCCAGCTCTTCAGGGAGTTCCCTGCCGGTGGTTAAGACTCCCAAAGCAGGGGCTTTGGATTTGATCCCTGGTTCAGGCCACTAAGTTCGCTCGTGCAGCCAAAGATAAGCAAGTAAATAAATAGAATCCAGCCCTCCAGACGGGCCTCCCTGGTGGCTCAGTGGTAGAGAATCCGCCCATCAATGCAGGAGTCTCAGGAGACCTGGGTTCCATCCCTGGGTCGGGAAGACCCCCAGGAGGAGGAAATGGCAACCCACTCCAGTATCCTTGCCTGGAGAATCCCACGGACCAAGAAGCCTGGCGGGCTACAGGCCATGGGGTCGCAAAGCTCTTCAGATACCAGTGGGCTGATTCACTTCCTCAGTGGCTTATGGGGAGGCTGGTTTTGTTGTTGTCCTAGCGACAACTGTGGTCTCGTCTCCGGCGCTCAGATAGCTGTCACGGGCAACGCTTGTGCTGTGTCTGTCGTTCGTTGGCAGCCCCCGGACTGCAGCCCACCAGGCTCCTCCATCCATGGGCTTCTCCAGGCAGGACACTGCAGTGGGTTGCCATTCCCTTCTCTGGAGGGTCGTCCCCACCCAGGGGTCAAACCCGCGTCTCCTGCATTGGCAGGCGGGTTCTTTACTGTCTGAGCCACCAGGGAAGGAGGGTAAAGAGGGGGTCTCGGCGATTCAAGGACCTACTGAATCAGCCTCTCCGTTCTGCTCTCAGCTCACAGAGTTGCCCACATTCTCACCCAGCAGCCGCGTGTCAGGCCCATCCTGAGGCCCGTCTCCTGGTTCTGGGAAATTACTATCAACGAGAACAAAGAGCTCACACACCTGCTTTTCTATGAGCAGCGTGTTCCATGGCGTGTTCCTTAGAACACTGACTCCTGTGTGCTCCTGGTTACGTGGGCCTCTACATAAACGTTCTTTGGTGCGTGAAGTTTGAAAATTTTGATGGGAAGCAAAAGTTAATCTGCTGGAGTTTTTTTTTTTTTTTTTTTTTTTTTTACTTCCAAGTGTCTCAATCCTTCGGAGGCTTACATGCACCACGCCTCTCCTAGAAGGCAAAAACAACACAGTATTGCTCCAACTTGTTGGAGTAAAGACACTTTTTTCTTTTTTTCCACTGAACATCTTAAAGAACTGGTGTTCCAGGGAACACACTTTGGGAAAGGCTGAGTTACTTCACTCTGTCCCTTAAGGTCCTATTCTCTGGGCAGCTATGTATCTCTGGGTGGGGGGGGCGGGGACCTAGAAATGAGGTGTCCATGTGGAATTTTGTTAAACAGCAAATAAATATAGCCCAAGAATTTACCTTGTGACAGGTCAGGTACATAGATAAGCTTATTATGTCTTGATGGCATGCTTCTTTTAAAAATGTCTCTCTATATTTTGTTTCCTTTAAATCTTGCAGTTATTTAAATTTTTTTTAAAAATTAATGTTATTGAAGTAGAGTTGATCTGCTATTTAAATATTGTGTTCAGGGCTACTGTACAGCAGCGTGGTTCGGCTGCATATATTCTTTTTCAGATTCTAGCCCGTGATGTCCGTGTATCACAGGATACTGATAGAGTTCCCCGCGCCACTAGCAGGCGGTGCTGCTCATCCGCTCCTTAGGCGATGGCTTGCCTCTGCCAGTCCCAGACTCCCGGCCGCGCCTCCCCCCGCGCCCCGCCCCCTGGGCAGCCGCCAGCCTCTTTCTGGGCTGTGAGTCTGTTTCCGTTTTGTAGGTAAGTCCGTTTGCTGCGTGGGTAGATTCCCCGAGCAGGCGGCACCAGGCTGCGCCTGTCTTTCTCTGACTCGCTTCAGTTCTTGGTGTGGTCGTCCCTAGGCCCATCCACGGTGCTTCAAACGGCATTATGTCGTTCCTTTTCTACGAAGTTATCTTTAGCTGGAGGATAATTGCTTTATCATGTGGTGTTGGTTTCTGCCATACGTCAACACGAATCTCCCGTAGGGATGCACACGTCCCTCCCTCTTGAGCCGCCTCCGCATCCCCCACCCCCCATCCCCCCTCTAGCTCGTAGCGGAGCTCGGGCTGAGCCCCGCAGCACACGGCACCTGCCCCGCTGGCTGTATTGCACAGGGCGATGTGTCTCTTTGATGCTGCTCCCGGTTCTCCCCCGGCTCCTTGCCCCAGGGCCTACAAGGCTGTTCTCTACGTCTGCGTTCTCCTTGCTGCCCTGCATATGGGCTCATCAGTCCCATTTTTCTTGGTTCCTCATATCTCATTAATTATGTGATACTTGTTTGTCTCTTTCTGACTCTGTGTCTGTTTCCTTCCTTTTCATGGTGGAGTGATATTCCACTGTATGTAGGGACCACGCCTTCTTTACCCACGCCCCTGTCGATGGACATCTAGGTGGCTTCCATGGCCTGGCTGCTCTGAACTGTGCTGCCGTGAAGGTAGGGTGCAAGTAGCTTTTAGAGCTTTCTCCAGATTGCCCAGGATCGGGGTCGCAGGATCATATAGCTACTCTATCTTTAATTTAAAAACATCTATGTGGATGTGTTTCACAGGGAATGCCTAACTCGCACTACAATCCTGTTGCTGTCTGAAATATTGCCGTTTCCTCTCCTGCCTCCCTGGTGGCCACGCAGAGAGCAAACGAGGGATCTGCCCTGCCAGCGTCCACGTTGGGCCAGGAGGTGGCGCTGGCCGCAAGCCTGCGTCCTCATCTCATAGAGACTCAGGGATGGAGAGAAGGAACTTGCGGGTGTGTTTGTGGGAGGTGGCGAAGGTTGCGGGGGAAGCGACCATTAGGGTTTGGGATGGACATGTGCACACGGCTGTGTTTAAACAGGAGAACGACAAGGACCTGCTGTCCAGCACAGGGGGCTCAGCCGGGACGGGAGGGGAGTTTGGGGGAGAATGGACACGTGTGTAGGTGTGGCTGAGCCCCTTAGCTGTCCACCTGAAACTATCACAGCGCTGTTAATCGGCTAAGCCCCAACACAAAAGAAAAAGTTAAAAAAAAGAAGAAAACCTATTTCCTCTTTTCAGAAGAAACAAGGCGTTTCTGTTTTTCACATTGAGGTCAAAGATCCAAAGCAGAACTGGAATAAGACCAAATATTGTCAAAGGCCATAATTCACATCCTGAAGATTCTTGCCATCCTTGGGTGTTTCTTTGGGAGGGCCTGGGCGGGGGAGCGGGGCAGGGAACAGACAAAAGAAATCTCCGATGTACATTCTGGGAATTTTAGGGACAGCCTCGCATGTTCTTTCAGAGAAAGGTGCAGGAACAAAGCACTCTTGTGTTGTAAATAACAAGCGGGGGGTGGGGTACAGCTGGGGAGAGGGGCGTTCTGTTCCTCTTCCAGAAACAGCTCCGAGATTCCAGTTCCATGACCTTTCCGGCCGCCCTGAAGGAATAGAAACTTCCTGACTTCTACAAGCGGACCATTTGACAGTTCTTATTCGCATGGAATTTAGGAACTGGAAAGGATCTTTGAGAACATTTAGTCCAAGCTTTACCCAGCACATCAGTCGGCCTCATTAGCGGATAGTAGAAGCTCCATTTATCCCCAGATCCCACAAGGGTGGACTCACTTGTGTTTTCGGTTCACTCTGGGGCTCATGGGTGAGGTCGTTGTTTCAGCCGGGCTGTCCTCATGACTGGCACTCCCAGCACTGCTTATTGAGCACTGGACTCACTCACAGTCCACTTATTTATTAAGTGAATGTCGGTTTATTTAATTGGCATCTACCCGTGGCTTCACGGCACAATAAAGAACCCACCTGCCAGGGCGGGAGAAGCAAGAGACAAGGACGCGACCCCCGGGTCAGGAGGACCCCCTGGAGGAGGGCGTGGCACCCCACTCCAGCATCCTTGCCTGGAGAATCCCACGGACAGAGGAGCCTGGCGGGTCACAGTCCCTGGGGTCACAGAGTAGGACCTGACTGAAGTGACTTAGCGCACACACACACACACACACACACACACACACACACACACGGGTTACTACCAGGCGTCGAATACAGTCCCCTGAGCTCTACGTGGCTCCTTGGTGTGGGTGGCTGTTCTATTTAGTGGTGTCACTGGCCTCTATCTACTACATCCCAGCTGCACCACCCTTCCCCAAATGGTGATAATAAGAAATCTTTCCAGGGGAACTTTGCACCCCAAAGGACACAATCCTTCCAGCTGGGGACCACTTCACTGGGGCTGAAACCGGTCGCTGAAACCCAGACTACCTGAGCATGTGATGGTCTGTTCAGCTGATCATTTGCTTCTAAGCAGCCTTGTGGAGTTTCCATCGTTTTCTTTGTTTGTCCCTTAACTGCCACGATACTGGGAAACACTATCACACACCAACACCGGAACTTGTATTACTAAGAAAACAATGTTTATTTAATAGCAGGAAAAGCAAATACTGAACGAGAATTTTTAAAGTATGTGATACTGTGAATTGATCTTCTTGATCTGAGTGCCAGCTGTTAAGGGATAGAATCACATTCTAACAAAGCCAAGAGACACTTAAATGACCACGGAGCTTTTCTGTATGAAATTCTGAGTCTTCAGATTGTGTCCCTATTCGAGAGGAGGGTACTGACTGAGGCGGAGGCATCTTTTGGGCAGAGGGGGAGTTTGTCTGCATCAGCATTTGGTTAATGGAGCTTGGCTTGGAGGCGTCTTGCGACAGTGAGTGCTGGAAGTGAAAGGGGTGTGATGACACGGCTGGTTTGTGGCCCAGTGTCAGGGAGGTCCAGTTTCCTCTAGAGAGCGGCTTTGTTTCCTGTATGCCATCAGCTCAAAAGCATGAGATATCAGACCCCCCAAATGCTAACATTTCTCTCCTTTCCACAAAAGGGACTCAGAGATTAAAATGAGAAGCTCGGAGAGTTTTTACTCCTATTCTGCAATGGACAGGAGCAGTTGCTGTTGTTTTTACGCCCTAATGAAAAGCCAGGTTCTATAGTGCTTCCCAAGGCATCTCCTGCTTGGAGCCGTCTCTCCACTTTAGTTCTGATTGCGTGTCCACGGTGTATGCACGTCTGTGTGCCTAATCACTGCACAGCATGCTTTAAACTTGTGTGTGCCCACTCTCTCAGTCGTGTCTGACTCTCTGAGAACCCGTGGACTGTAACCCGCCAGGCTCTTCTGTCCGTGGGACTTCCCTGGCAAGAATACTGGAGTGGGTTGTTGTTTCCTCCAGGGGATCGTCCCAGCCCAGGGATCGGCAGGCGGACTCCAAGCCATCAGGGAGCCCCTTCCTGCAGGGATCTCTCCTTTACATTGAGGACTTTCCCCCGATTGTGCAGAGCGCCGGGAAAGCACGCACTACAGGCCAACAGGAGAGGGCGCGCTTGTAACTCTGCAATGATGAAAACCACGGTTTCCCGGTAAATAAAAGGGCTTTGTCCCTCCTTTACAAGCCGCTCTCTCTGCAGCTGCGCGTAGCCCCAGATGTTCTCGCTGGGAGTTTCGGGCACAGAAAGCCCTCTGAGACTCGAGCACACAGTGTTTCCAGGACTGCCACCTACTCCCGTTTCTCCATATTGTTTGCAGAACAATCCGATACTCTCACCACCACGCATCGCGGAAGCTTGTGTAGTCTCTTAAGGGTCGGAAAAAAACCCCAAAAAAACCCCACAAGCGAACTAGAAAGAGAATGATGGAAATAAGGCAGAGAGCTGGTAAACCCAAGAGCAGAAAAATAAGCCACCTGGGAAAAAGCTGGGAACAGGGCGGTGGAAGTGTTTACACCCATGAAGATAATTGGCTGAAAAGTTACAAAAACAAAACAAAAATGCCTGCAGACTCTGATTATTCATGTATTTTGTTTCCCTTATGCAAAGTGTTAGGTTCGATGGGCTTTAATTTTCCAAGCAAACAACTTATTTACATCTTACAGATGTGAGCACAGAGAGGAAAGAAAATTTGAAATCCACGTTGCAGCACGTATGTCTTGACTGTTAGATAGAGCTACATGAAATTGCCAGTGTCTGACTGTTTTTGGATTCCCCTGTAGCTCAACTGGTAAAGAATCCAACTTCTATGTGGGAGACCTGGGTTCAGTCCCTGGGTTGGGAAGATCCCTTGGAGAAGGAAAAGGCTACCCACTCTGGTATTCTGGCCTCAAGAATTCCGTGGACTGTATAGTCCATGGGATCACAAAGAGTGGGACATGACTGAGCGACTTTCACTTTGACTTTGACTGTTTTTAACCTGTAGAAATGGCAACTCCATATGGTTCAAATATACGTTCCTGCCAATGAAACAAGATTGGGCTGTCTCTCTTCATTGACCGTCAACTGACTCTCGTTTTATCCTTGACTAAGTTTAGGGTCTCTGGAAGATTTTTTCCTTCCAAGTGAGTTTTCTTCTGGCAGCAGGTGGAGACCCAGCAGTCCCCCTTGATGGTGAATTCTGTGATGGTTTGTCTACTTGGGTATTTAAACAGAAAAACCCGTCTAACCTTGCTGACTTTGCAAGTTACAAGGTAGCTTCTCCATCTCCGTGAGCAGTTCAACCCCTCTCTCTGCTGCTTTCCACCAGACTTCTCTGAGCTCTAACCTACACACAGGCTGCTCAGGTATACACCAACGTTTTTAGTCGCTAAGTCATGTCTGGCTCTTTTGTGAGTCCATGAACTTCAGCCCGCCAGGCTCCTCTGCCCTTGGGATTTCCCAGGCAAGAATCCTGGAGCGGGCTGCCATTCCTTCTCCAGGAGATCTTCCCGACCCAGGGATCAAAACTGTGTCTTGTGCATCGGCAAGTGGATCCTTTAAGGTGTGTGGGCTTCTCATACGCCTCACGATTGCAGGGCTGTTGTGTGTGGAATTTGGGGCTCACAGTCGGTGGTTCCCTCCTTTCTGGGATTATTTTCCAGCTGCTGTTAAAGCTGTGAACTCTGGACTCTGTCTCCTGAATTCACTATGACTGCTACTTTCCGCTTAGGCTCAATTCCTGGAATGGTAAGTATCAGAGAGTTCCCTCCAGAGGAAAGCTGGACACATAAGGAGCGTCCCTTTCTTTTAAGGGTCGTATTCCATCCAGGTTTTGTATGCTCTGGTTGTTCGCCACTGCTTTTGAATATTTGCACTGAGTTTTAAGATTGTTATCATCAGGAGGGTTATTTGGACATAAAACTACTTTGTCGTGTTGGATACATGTTGACTCCTCTTGGGTGGATTCAAGCTGTACACTGCACTCAGAAGAGTAAGTCAGAGGTTTAAAATCTGATGTGATATGGGGCACGGCGGGGGAGCAGGGGTGGAGTGGGAGTTTGGGATTAGCAGATGTGAGCTCTGATACGTGGGATGGATAAACCATGAGGGGAGCACTGTAGTCAGCACCCTAGGGTAGGCCACAGTGGAAAAGAACATTAAAAATACATATACAAATGCATAACTGAACCACTTTTCTCTATGGCAGAAATTAAGATTGTAAATCAACTATACTTCAATAAAAACTGCAAAAAAAATGACATTTGATGGATAAATTACTTAGTGACTCAAATAAATAAGAGAAATTGCAGTATTTTGTGTTGGAATAAGTAACCTTCAGGCTCCAGGGTTGATGCCAGTTTGAATATGAACGAGAGCTGTAAAGTATGTGGTGTGTGGAGCTCTGGTTCCTTTGGCAAAAGAGGGACAGCAAACTGTCCCTGATGTGGGAGACCAAGTGTATTTGCCAGACACTAAGGCCCTTGACAGGGCCTCCCAGTCCGTAAGTATTACACTCTGGCAACGCCCATCCTGTTGGAATGATTTCCAGCCTGAGCTCATCAAGAAGCTTGGGTCGAGTTCTCAGACACTGAACTCGAGTTTGCAACTTTTGACACCACCCAGGTGGCTGGAAGTAGAGAGCAAATACTTCTCTATCTGTGCAGGGCCAGGGCATAGCAAGTTTCTAGAAGCATTCTAACTTAGACGTCCATGGATATTAAAAAAATAAATAAACCCCAAAGATGGCACTCTTTGAAAATTTATCTTGGCAAATAAAAGGAAAAAAATACAGAAAGGTTTTCATTATGTCGATTCCAAAATGTAAGGCAAGCTCAGAAAAGAACAGCATTTTGTCGATGACCTATGGTGACATCTTAATGATGGTTTGAGGGATTTTTCTTGTGAAATTGTTTTCGGGTTTGAAAAGTTGGCAACAGAATCTCATGTGCTTTCTGGGAAAGTTGGAGACATTTTACAGTGTTCTAAAGAAAGTTTCAAACAAAGCTTTTTTGGTTGATGTAAATAACAGGATGGAGTCAGAGGCACTTTTTTTCCCCTCCATTCTCTCTTTACTAGGGAAGAATAGCTCCTGGCTAAAGAGTAAAATAAAGTAAAATGAATTAAGTAAATAAATAAAATAAGTACAAATGAAACAAATAAGTAAAATAAAGCTGTCAGCTCTGAGACTTCTTGTACCAATGCTACATGGAGGCGTAATCGAGTTTCTAGTACCCAGCCTTAAGGGTAAGTACGTCTTCCTGTCGGAAACCAAGAGTGCCCAGTCCAAGAACTCAGTTAAAATCCGGCCACGTTTAGTTAGCAGCTGTAACATGTAGAAATATCTTTTGCTGTAACCCAGATGGTATTCAGATTTTGTATCCATGTCTTGAAAATATGATGGGTCCCTAATATAGAAACACAAAATTTAGCACCTGCGTGAGTTAGAAAATGGCAAGGTCTCCCTTCCACGTTTCCACCTTCCTAGCCCTAATGGTGCTCTTCACTGACAGATTCTGCTGACCGTGCTTCCTCTCCTGGGGCACTCTGTCTCATCAACCGTTTCTCTGGGGCCTGAGAGAAGAGTCTTAAAGGCGAACATGCTCTTCCCTGCATATATATGAAGTCTAGAAAATTGGTCCTGATGAACCTATTTGCAGGGCAGGAATAGGCTTCCCTGGTGGCTCAGATGGTAAAGCGTCTGCCTGCAACGTGGGAGACCTGGGTTCGATCTCAGGGTCAGGAAGATCCCCTGGAGAAGGAAACGGCAACCCACTCCAGTATTCTTGGCTGGAGAATTCCATGGACGCAGGAGCCTGGTGGGCTACAGTCCATGGGGTCACAAAAAATTGTACATGACTGAGCGAGTTCACTTTCTTTCTTCCTTCATAGGGAGGAAGATGTGGAGAACTGACTTGCGGACACAGAGGGTGAAGGAGAAGGTGGGATGAACTGAGAGAGCGCATTGATATACTCACACTACCACGCGTAAAATGGCTAGTGGGAAGCGAAGCGGCTGTAGATCACAGGGAGCTCGGCTTGGGGCTCTGGGATGACCTAGAGCGGGAGGGAGGCTCAAGAGGCCAGGACCTGTGTATCTGTAGAGCTGATTCCCCGTGCTGTACAGCAGGAATTAATGTTGTGAAGCAATTATACTCCAACTAAAAAAATTTTAAAAATAATACGTTGTTCCCAAGTTTGGGGAAGCCACCGTCGCGGTCTGTTTGTTTTTAAACTGATTTCTTTTTGCCTGTGCTGGGCCTCTGTCACTGTGCGGACTTTTCTCCGGCTGCGGCGATCAGGAACTGCTCTCTGGTCGAGGGGCTCAGCTTCTCCGCGCAGTGGCCTCTCTTGCGGAGCCCAGGTTCTGGGGTATGCGGCCTTCGGTAGCTGTGGCGCATGTGGGATCTTCCGGGACCAGGGGTCGAACCAGCATCTCCTGCTTGGCAGGCGGAGCCACAGGGGAAGCAGCCCACTGTCTCAGTTTACAGCCTTTAGGTACCCTTCTCTGCCCCAAGAACCCCTCCGGCTTTGCTTGGAGTATTAGCAGAACATTGGGAAAGAGAACCTTAGTTTCATTATTATTCCTTTTCCAAATAAACCCACGTCCCATTCACCCAAATACCTACATTTGTTTGTTGCCAGGGAGCAAAGGCTCATTTGCTCCTGGCTCAGAGGATGTGGGTTAAGAGAGGTGGAAACCGGATATCTTATGAAGAAACCAAAATAGAAAAGCCAGGGGTGTAGTCCAACTTGGTCTTTGATCCCAAAGGGCAATATGGGAGGTGAAATGCAGCTGAGAAATAACAGGCAGAGTCCAAGGCCCAGAGTGGAAGGCAGAGTTTGGAGGTGCTGTTGAGGCTGCGGATCACTTTATAGCTTGTGTACGTTGCGTGGACCCTTGCAAATGGGCAGCAAGTTCTGAAGGGCGCTCACCTGGCCAAGGTGGGAAGGTCAGAGGAGGGAGACACGGTCAGTTCATGTCCATATGTTGTTGTTGTTGTTCAGTCGCTAAGTTGTGTCCAACACTCTGCGACCCCATGGGTGGCGGCACCAGCTTCCCTGTCCTTCACTGTCTGCTAGAGCTTGCTCAAACCCATGTCCATTGAGTTACTGCGTCCATATATCCCCACAGGTTGATTATGAAGATAGGATTTTCTGGGGAATAGGATGAGGAATACTTTTCTCTTTCCTGTGAAGATCGGGTAATTTTCCCAGTCTCTCAGTTCAGTTCAGTCACTCATTCGTGCCCGACTCTTTGCGACCCCATGGACTGCAGCACGCCAGGCCTCCCTGTCCATCACCAACCCCTTGAGTTTACTTAAACTCATGTCCATTGAGTCGGCGATGCCATCCAACCATCTCATCCTCTGTCGTCCCCTTCTCCTCCTGCCCTCAATCTTTCCCAGCATCTGGGTCTTTTCCAATGAGTCAGTTCTTTGAATCAGGTGGCCAAAGTATTGGAGTTTCAGCTTCAAAGTCAGTCCTTCCAATGAATATTCAGGGTTTCTTTCCTTCAGGATGGACTGGTTGGATCTCCTTGCAGTCCAAGGGACTAGAGTCTTCTCCAACACCACAGTTCAAAAGCATCAATTCTTCAGCGCTCAGCTTTCTTTATAGTCCAACTCTCACATCCATACATGACCACTGGAAAAACCATAGCCTTGACTAGACGGACCTTTGTTGGCAAAGTAATGTCTCTGCTTTTTAATATGCTGTCTAGGTTGGTCATAGCTTTTCTTCCAAAGAGCAAGCGTCTTTTAATTTCATGGCTGCAGTCACCATCTGCAGTGATTTTGGAGCTCAAGAAAATAAAGTCTGACACTGTTTCCACTGTTTCCCCATCTATTTGCCATGAAGTGATGGAACCAGATGCCATGATCTTCGTTTTCTGAATGTTGAGCTTTAAGCCAACATTTTCACTCTCCTCTTTCACTTTCATCAAGAGGCTCTTTAGTTCTTCTTCACTTTCTGCCATAAGGGTGGTGTCATCTGCTTATCTGAGGTGATTGATATTTCTCCCGGCAATCTTGATTCCAGCTTGTGCTTCATCCAGCCCAGCGTTTCTCATGATGTACTCTGCATATAAATCAAATAAGCAGGGTGACGATATACGGCCTTGACATACTTCTTTCCTGAGTCTCTGGTTACTGTCCGTTTCAAACAACTTTTGCTCGGGTATCAGAGACGTTCAGTTCTCCGTGTCTGAGATTTACAGGTTACTGCTCACACCGCAGCAAGAGGGGCCCTTTCAAAACACGTCCAGCGTGTCGGGATCGGGCTCAGCCTCCTCAGGGGCTGTCCGTCCGCTCGAGTCCAGGTCTAAGCGCTTACAGCCCCCCTCCCTCCCTGACCTTGGGCCTCTTCTCCTTCCTGTTCAGCGCCTCCCCACCGACGGTCCTTCGTCCCTTGCCCTTCCCAGGCGCGCTCCCAGGACACGCCCTTCCGCCGCTCCTGTTTCTCCCGCACGCGGTTCATTTCCTCACCGTCTTCACGTCTTGGCCCAGGTCTCACTTGATGCGCCAACCACTCTGGTTGAAAGAGCGATTCGCTCGCTCTGCGCCCTTATTCTCATCCCCCCGACTCTGCTCCGTGTTTTCTCTGTATACTTATCACCATCTAAGCGTATCCGTTACTCTCTATACTTGTTTAACCGATTGCCTGAAGCGGTTTAAGAATGGTGGTGATCCAGGCATGGAACCACCCCGGATGTCCCCCCGCAGAGGAAAGCGTAAAGGAGACGCGGCTCCTGCCTACAGTGGGATAGCAGTTGTTGTGCATGAAAAGGGGCGGTCCAGCTGGAGGGTGGTCTGGGGTGAAGACCCAAGGAAGGAGGGTGGAGAGCAGAAAGCCGCTCCGGCTGCGGCGACCGAGGAGCCACGGGCGGGCTCGGCCCCCCTTGCGAGCCCGTGTTGTGAGGTCCTGCTCTGACCTCCGTTTCCAGGGTCCGTCGGTGCAGAGGGTGAGGACTGTCCATCTAGTGTCTCCATTGTAACCTTCCTCAGCGCTCGCTTGGGACCCAAAGGTGAACACGCCACGTCCGGGGCACCGTGGGGCTCTGTTTGACCTGCGCAAGCCCAAGGAGTCAATGAATGAAGTTTGTTACTGAAAGAAATATTCTCAGTTGCCATGTTTGGAGGAACACTTAACTGGCAGAGGTAGGTAGGTGGTAAGAAATTCAGAGGCTGCCGATCCCAGGTATGTTGGTCACAGGCATTTTAGAACAAAGCCTGACTGCAAATGATAAACACTTTTTAAGGGCTGTGTTGTCCTACTGTTAAGTCGCTTCAGTCGTGTCTGACTCTGTGCGACCCCATAGACGGCAGCCCACCAGGCTCCCCCATCCCTGGGATTCTCCAGGCAAGAACACTGGAGTGGGTTGCCATTTCCTTATCCAATGCATGAAAGTGAAAAGTGAAAGTGAAGTTGCTCAGTCGTGTCCGACCCTCAGTAACCCCATGGACTGCAGCCTTCCAGGCTCCTCCGTCCACCGGATTTTCCAGGCAAGAGTACTGGAGTGGGGTGCCATTGCCTTTTCCGGTTGTCCTAAATTAGAAGTAAATAAAGTTTTAGGTTTGTCTTAAAGCAAAAGGACAGCTTTATTGTTTGCAAAGTATTGTAAACAGGGGTGGGAAGGTGGGCAAGGGATTTATAAACAAAACGACAGAAGTCAAAGCTGGGCTACCTGGAAAGGGGACTGGGTGGCCCTCTCGGCCTGACCACAGGCCCCACAGCCTGACCTCGCGTCTCCGGTGATCAGCTGTCCTCAGAGCCTCTCTTTGAGGGCTTTCCAGGCGGGACCCTGAGCAGAATTAGAAGTCCTAAGAGTTGTCTGTTTGTGGCTTTCTAAGAACACAAAGTACAGGACGAAACCCCAGATCTGTTTTGCCTGCCTGGCTCCAGTTTATTTTGGTGCCAAACCAGCTCCATTATTTATGCTCTTTCCACAAAGAATTCCTCTAAATTTATTTTTACAGATGCTCCAACAAGCCTTGGTCACCTGACCTGAAGGCATCAATAAGGACTTAACTGCATTACTACCGTCAGTACCTTTTTCTTCTCACAGTCCCCAGTGGTGGAACACTAGAGGGCTTCCCTGGTGGCTAGTGGTAAAGAATTCACTTGCTAATGAGGAGACTCGGTTCCGATCCCCGGATCAGGAAGATTCCCCTGGACAAGGGAATGGCAACCCACTCCAGTGTTCTTGCCTGAGAAATCCTGTGGACAGAAGAGCCTGGAGGGCTACAGTCCACGCGGTCGCAAAGAATCGGACACGCCTGAAGCGACTGAAGGACCACAGCAAAGAACATGCGTGGTTGTATTTTATCCTTCTCCAAGCAAAACCTTCTTGAGTTAATTTTGAAGCAAAATGGGATGATCATTTTGTTCAGCTGCCTCTTTTGAACAGCATGAGATCAGTTGGGACCTGCAAACTTCCAAATGGCCAACCTGGCTGGACATGTGGGTGTACTTGCCGCCTCCACGCAGCAGTGCCAGCAAGATGCAGATGATTAAGAGGAGGGCCTGGCCTCTGATGTTTGAAGCCAGTGTTAATGAGAGATTTTTCGACAGCTGCAGGAAGTCAACAACTTAATGGGAAACATCACAAGTATTTCATCTGTCCAGGGTGACCACAGTACACTCAATTCCCACACCAAAAAACAGATCAACAAAATGTTTTTCAAGTCCATCATCGTGAGTCAAAGCAGATGTGAGGCTCTGCCTTCCCAAGTGGCTCAGAGAGTGGAGGTTCAGTGCCAGGGAGAGGCTCCTCCCGGTTACACATCAATTCCGTGAGTGTCAGAGGTCAAGCGGTTTATTTATTTCTTGCAAGATGGAGGCAATGTTAAACCCTCACCGATTTCTGAATCCAGTAAGACAGCCACAGGACCTTGTGCTCTGCTATAAGCAAGCGCTTCATCATACCCCAAAGCTCAGATGCAACTGGATTAACATTTTAACAGAAAATTTGGATTGTGAGAGGCAGGTATTGTCTGTGCAGCAAAGTGTCAGGTGATGTTAACTTAGAGATACACAGGAGAGAGAAAGAATAAGTTAGTAAGAAAGAATGGGGGCCTCCCTGGTTGTCCAGCGGTTTAGACTTCACCTTCCAATGAAGGGGTGTGGGTTTGATCCCTGGTCCGGAAGCTAAGAATCCCACACACCTCACAGCCAAAAAAACCCAGAACATAAACAAGAGAAGCAATGTTGTAGTCAGGTCAATAAAGACTTTAAAATTGGTTCACATCAAATAAACAAATAAAAAAGATAAAGACTGATTTAGCAAAGTTGGAATTTGTATGCTATAATAATTGAAGCAACTATATTTTATGGGAGCTGATAGGTAACTTGTTAGGCAAAAACTACAAGTCAAACTTAAGAATGATCACATCTGGTAGTAAAATTATTTCACTTATTTGTCCCCCATGCTTTGGTGATTTTTTTTTAAATCCTAGGCTGCTTCAAAGATATTTGCATAAGTTAAAAAAATAGCCTTTAAATTCACGTTTTCTTTTAATTTGGGTTGAGTATTATAAGATGTGTTTGATAAGATACTGTATAATAAAATTCGCACTCTCCTTCAATAGTATGGTGAGTTAGGGGACAGTGATGGTGGAATGATCCCCAGGAAGAACTATTAGCCTCTTTTTCGGTTTCACAACACACTAGACACCCATGAATTATAGCCCCTGTTATATTTTATTGGCGTCACCGAGTTTGTCTCTCTCTTTCCTACTCAGCTGAGCTTCTTGAGAGTAGAGAGTGTATCTTATTCATCTGTATAACCTCAGAATTTAGCATATTAGTGACCCAATAAAACCTGAGGACTTCCCTGGTGGTCAGTGGTTAAGAATCCACCTGCCAATGCAGGGGACATGGGTTCGATCCCTGGTCCCGGAGGACCCCACGAGGCGAGGGGCGGCTAAGCCCGTGTACCTCAACTCCCGAGCCCGTGAGCCTGGAGCCGGCGCTCCGCAGCCAGAGGAGGCACCGCAGCGAGAAGCCTGCCCACCGCGCCGAAGGCCCAGCGCAGCCAACAATACTTAGAGAAGTAAATAAAGTGATTTCAAATTAATCGAATAAGTGAAAGAAGTGGTTGAAACACTGAAGAAGCAGGAATAATGGTACGTGTACATACAAGCATGGAAAGAGAACAGAGGCGCACGTGGAATGAGGAACTCGCGGAAATGCCTTCGGCGCGGAAGAATCCATCGCTAGAGTGGCGTAGGCAGCCCAGGACTGAGAACGGCCGCGGCTCCAGCCCAGTAAGCGCCGCCGGAGGCGAGCTCTCGGTGCACGCGCAGGGCCCGTCCTCCCGGGCGCGGCCTCCTCCGCGCCAGCCGCATCCCCGCTGCCGTCTCTCCGCGCACCTCCCCGGTCCTGCAGGGTGAGCGCTGCCGCCCCCGGAAGGTGCTCTGTGAGCTCAGCCTTTGCGAAAGCCCGTCTGTAACTTGGCCTCGGGCCCCTGTTACCCGTATCCACCCTTGTTAGTCCTCCATGACCTGCAATTTGGGGTGATTTTTCGATTTCAGTGTGCTCTTGGTAGCTTTCTTTTTTCTTTTTCCAGAAATTCTTCACATTTTCTGATCTACCAAGTGTCTCTCTTTTTTACACTCATTATACACTTATTTTTCTCATCTTTTTCACAGTCTCTAAGGATGGGGAGTCAGGGGGGAAGGATGTATTTATCTTGAAACAGAATCTTCCATCTAAGATTGAGATAGCCAGGGACTTCCCTGTCGTCCAGGGGCTAAGAAGGCTCCATGTTCCCAGTGCAGGGGCCTGGGTTCCATCCCTGGTCAGGGAACCAGACCCCACGGGCCACAACTGAGAGTTGGCTTGCCACAGCTGAAGATCCCACGTGCCACAACTGAGGCCCCGTGTAGCCTCATAAATAAATAAATAAATGTATCTTTTTAAAAGCAAATAACAGAGAAACCAAGCAGCAGAGAGACCATTTTCCACTTCTTATGCAAGACTCCCCACTTCCTATTATATTTGAGAAAGAAGAATGGGCATGCTACTCTTCATAAAGGCTTTACTGAACACTGGGGTAAGCTATGGCAGCGGAGTGAGGCTCCATTAGCCTTCTGAAAGCAAAACCTTAAGTGTCTGGGAGGGATTCTTCGAGTCATCATGAGATGGAGTGGTGAAAACTGGACTTCTTTGCACCAAAGTCTCAGGAACAAGGAAACAGAGAAAGCACACTTTATTTTCATTGCTTTTTTAAAAAGACAATTTATGGAAGAGCCCAAGTGGTTTGTTTTCCTTCCGAGATTTATCACAGATAAGTAGGTTCAGAGCCAAGCCTATTCTCTTGACTTGGAAAAGGCACAAAAGAAGTCATACTCAGAGCTTCGTGGCGTGGCTACTGAGTTTCCTGTGAGCAACTGTAAAGCAAATGGTGCTGTGAAGATTTTCTTTTATCGGTCTTGAATACTTATCCCAAGTTTGTGAAATTTCAAGTTCCCCCCTTGACCTTGAATAACTTCACTTTGGCACATTACCCAAACTGTAGAAGATCCCTTGTAGTAGAAAATGCTCAATAGTTGGCTCAAAAACGTTCAGACCGCGAGTTCTGACTGCAATTTTGTCGTTTTACGCCTCTTCTCTATGAAGGGGAAGCACCTGATTGCTCATTCTGCTTCTGCTGGAAGAGGTGTGACGGCTGCTCTATGGTTTATGAGACAAGACAGATGCATTTTTATGTGCTGTCAAGTTCTCGTAAACCAGCATTCATGCAGTTTACAGAAAAAAAAAAAGGTTTCCTAATAGACTGTCACCGTGATGGTTATTTTCATAGTGGACGACTTTTAACCTCCCCTTTGTTTTGTCGACTGTTCTAGACTGTGAGACACACCGCCCTCTTTCCCAGACATCGCCTGCAGCTGCAGCATTGCCAAGCGTCCATTTGCTGTGAAATTTGGCCAGACTTGACTAGCTCCTTTGAGATATGGCTGCAGCCCTTTTAATAATGAAAAATTGTTTCACTACATCTTAAAACCGTTTTCACAAATGGTGTATCATTTTACATATGCCTAAATTTCTATCCATTTTTTCTCTCCTCACTATGCGTTTTCTCAGTATCAGTTAGTTTTCCGGTTTGTTTTTTTTAATTTTTTTGCCCATGTACTAATAGTCTTTACTAGTACTTTATTTTTGTTGTAAGCTGTCTCAACTCCTTTAATCAAGATGAAGTAAAGTGTTAGTCACTCAGTTGTGTCTGACTCTTGGCGACTCCATGGACTATAATTTTCCAAGTTCCTCAGTCCATTCGGAGAACTCTCCAGGCAAGAATAATGGAGTGGCGTGCCATTCCCTTCTCCAGGGGATCTTCCCAAACCAGGGATCGAAGTTGGGTCTCTTATAGGCAATTCTTTACTGTCTGAGCCACCAGGGAAGTCCAATCAAGACAAGATGGTATGAACAGTGAATAATAATTGAGAATATTGTATTCTGTAATGGAATCATTTTCTTTTACTTTGAAAAAAATTTTAAAGTCTTTTTTTGATGTGGAACATTTTAAAAGTCTCTGTTGAACCTGTTACAGTATTGATTCCATTTTTCTTGTTCTGGTTTTTTGGCTTCATGGTGGGTGGAATCTTAGCTCCCTGACTAAGGATCAAACCCACACCTGCCACACTAGGAGACGAAGTCTTTACCATGGGGCCGCCAGGAAAGTCCCTGACTGTGTTCTTTTAAAATCCTTGTACGTTTAAGCTAAGAGGCATGTTCCTTGTACGGGGTGACTAAAATCTAACACATAAGCCACGTAATGCTTTCTGCATCTGATTCCCACAAAAATCCCAAGAGAGGAAATACTTGAGAAGGAAGCTCGTCAGCAGCCCCTCGAAGGGGTCCAGAATGAGCGTCCCCAACAGGTGCCATCTGGGCACGGGGGTCATCCTGAGCCGAAGGCAGCTGAGACCCTGGGGCCTCGAGAGAAACATCGGCCCGTCTGCCAGTTGCCTAGGAAAATGGAGAAGGGGGTCTTTCCAGGAGGAAAACAATTACCAGGGACCCCTTTCATCTGAGTGGCCCACCTCGACTCACTCAACACCTGCTCTTCTGCTCGTCCCGTGAGTCCCCTCCTCCCCTCGGAAGCCCAGGTCCCTGACCATTTCTTAGCTCAGGAGGGCGTGTGTACTCATTCCTCGTCTTCCCCTTTTGTCTTTGAGCCTCTTGGGTTCGTATGAAGCTGCATTTGTTTCCCTCCTGTTACTCTGTTGCATGTTGTTGACTATTAAACCGGCTGAGAGAGTCTTTGAGGAGTAGATGAAACCTTTTTCTCACCAACAGCACCATCCTTCTCCTCCCAGAATTCATACCCTCCTTCTCTGAATTCTTTGCCAACATCTTTTTGCCCCGCTGGGATTTCTTAAAGGAGCCAGGCTCTTCACTTTTCCGAAACACAGGACACCGTTTCTCCGTAACGTCTCATCTTTCGAATGGCAGATTTGCAGCACAGAGTCTCAGAAGTTTGTGTTCACCTAGACATGGCCATCTCTTTGTATTTGTTTTTAAGCATCTCTGCTATTCAAAACCCCTCATCAGAGAGGAGGAAGGAAATGGCCTTTTATGAAGGACTCTCCAACAAGCAGAAACTGGATGTGACGTTGCTGAGACAGCTGGGACCAAGTGCCCAGCAGCTGTGGTTTGCATTTTTGCGGTAAGTCCAATAGTCTCATACTGAACGATCGCAAACCACGGCCACGATCTCTCTATAAAAACTGGTTCAGGTGGCAGTTCTGAGAATAAAAAGCTCTGGGAAGTCTTCTGTCCTCTTCTTCCCAATCCCCCATCTTCCAATCCTCTAGGCAATTAAAATAATTATCTTAGAGTTTGTTGGTGTTGGCCTTCTCCAAATTGGAAAGGGGTCTAGGTAAGGTGGTAAGCTTTTTTTTTTTTAATTAAGGTTGTGATAAAAGAAAAAAATTTAAGAAATTTGTTTATCATACTCAGAAACTGAAACAATTTCATGAAAGTAACCTTGTTTATTCAGCATTTATACAGAGAAATACAGCATTTATACAGAGAAATGGAATCAGAGACACTAAGACATTCCCGCGGGCTGGGCTCAGCCACATGCCTCTGCCCACATTATCACTGCACTGATCCAGCACTCACACCTCCTCTCCACCCACAGAGAACCACATCAATGCTTACACGATGGTCTCTACAAACATGACATTGATGCTATAAAAATGAATGTCTTAGAAAACAAAGGGGAACATGGGGGGTTGGGGGCTTCAAGGCTCTTCCTGTGGGAGGAACTTCTGCCTCACTGAGGGTCACGTTCCTCCGTTAAATCATCCAGCTCCTGCTCCTTGGAGAGCCCCAGGAATATCTGAAATAGAGACTAGAGACAGGAGTGTCACACTGCTTCTCATGGTGCTCGTGAGTGCCCAGCGTGTGCACACCTTCGGCCTTCATGTTCCGGGGATGGTATGAAAGCGTGAAACAGACCCACCTGCGCCAGGGTGCGCTGGGGCGGCCGTGCTCCTCCAGGTCAAAGCTCTGCCCAACTGAGCAGAGAAGGAGGTTCGTTAGGGGTCCACATAGTTTTACATCCAGATGGTCCCATAAGTCAGCATATAGTACAAACCTCCGGGAGTCTTGTGACGGACAGGGAGGCCTGGCACGCTGCAGTCCGTGGGGTCGCAAAGAGTCGGGCACGAATGAGCGACGGATAGACTGAGAGTACAAATCAGTTTTTTAAAAATCTTAAATAAAAAAGTTAAGGTAATTATTGTTCATGGTTTAAGCACAGAACTCAGTTGAAAATATACCAATCCATTCACTTGGGTTTCAGGGCAAAGGGCTGGTATTCTGTCTGTGAGCTGCACAGCTATTGAGAGATGCATTTAAGGGATAAATGATGCTGAGAAGGCTTCCTGCCCCTCATGTGACCAGAAAGAGGGAAGAGGTGGAAGGAAGATGCCTTCTGGAAAGGGTTGTATAAGAAGATTATAGAGAAAGATGCTTGTGACCTCTTGCTGGAAACCATGCCAGCATGCCCTCAATTGGATTGAAGACCCTTCTTATTGACCAAAGTAGAGAAGGGTGGTAAGAGCCCGGATCGGTGCCCAGCAGATGGGTGATGCGTCCCCAGCAGTACCAGGCTGGTGCCGGCCATGGTGCCAATCGGGAGAGCTGGGAGGGACCGTGGTCCAGGTGGCCAGTTGCTTGGCTCCCAGGATGGAAGGAGGCTGCGTCATGGACCATGGACGCTACGGGCAGGGGTGGGAGCAGCCTCCCAGAACCAGGAGAGTCAGACTGCTTCCTTAGGAAAGCTGGCAAAGAAGCAAAGATAGTCTGTGAGCCGTGACAAGGGAGAGAGAACACCGATGGATCCTGGACATTTCAGAGAAGCAGAGTACATGGGCTCGGATGGAGCAGTCGTCCGAACCTGGTGGTGCTGGGGGCCATGTGGGCAGCTTTATGGTGTAATGAACACAAGAAGACTGTCTTAGGGGCCAGGCAACAGGTCAGCTTCTAAGGCAATAACATAATACACACGTCCAGATAAAACTTAATTCCAAATACGTGTGCATCTGCAGTCCACAAAGAAATGCTGACATTCTCCTAAATGCAGGTATTACTGAGTTTTGACTAGTATTGTTTTATTGGCTCACACAGACAGATACATAGAAACACCCCTCAAAGCAAAACTCACTCGCATTGGCCCCCAAACACGCACGCAAGATTCTCCACCCCCTTGATTTTCTGGTCCTACAGTTCAGTCTGAGAGTTTAACTTTTAAATTGAACACAGTCCGTCACGTCCCTTTTTTGGTCATGCTGACGGATTAACTTATGATTTGGAATGATCCGCTCTCCGGGACCTTATTTCAAAGCAAATAGCTCTTACTCTTCTCTCACTTGAAGGAAGCTTGGGCTAAACGTGGAGCGTCTTCCACTGGTAGCTCAGACCGTCAGAGACAAGAACCTGGGGCCAGAGGAGAGGAGGGGGAGGCGGGTGCGTCTGCGGCCAGTGGAAGCCGGCTGAGCCATCGCTCGGGGCGGGTGGGCCGAGCCAGTGAATGAGTGGGGATCCACAGCAGCAGCAAGAGGCTGAGAACACGGAGACCGGGGGAAGGAGAGCAGCCTGAGACGGCTCAGGGTCCTTGTTCCCTGGGATGGAGATGAGCCGGTCCTGGTACAGATTTGCCAAGATCACTTTCCGCCTACTTTTCTTTCTTTTTTAAGATCTTTTTTTTTTTTTAAATTGGAGTACTGTTGATTTTGGGCTTCCCTGGTGACTCCGAGGTGAAGAATCCGCCTGCCAATGCAGGAGGCGTGGGTTTGATCCCTGGGTCGGGAAGATCCTCTGGAGGAGGAAGTGGCAACCGACTCCAGTGCTCTTGCCTGGACAATCCCATGGAGAGAGGGGCCTGGCGGGCTACAGTCCCTGAGGTCACAAGAGAGTCAGAAAGACTTGGAGATTGAACAACAGTTAAGTGGTTTACGCAAGATGTTATCAGTTCAGTCGCTCAGTCGTGTCCAGCTCTTTGAGACCCCATGAATTGCAGCCTCTCCATGACCAACTCCCAGAGTTCACTCTGACCACTGGGAAAACCACAGCCCTGACTAGACAGACCTTTCTTGGCAAAGTAATGTCTCTGCTTTTCAATATGCTATCTAGGTTGGTCATAACTTTCCTTACAAGGACTAAGTGTCTTTTAAATTTCATAGCTGCAATCACCATCTGCAGTGATTTTTGGAGCACCCCCCCCCAAAATAAAATCTGACATTCCACTGTTTCCACTGTTTCCCCATCTATTTCCCATGAAGTGATGGGACCAGATGCCATGATCTTCGTTTTCTGAATGTTGAGCTTTAAGGCAACTTTTTCACTTTCCTCTTTCACTTTTATCAAGAGGCTTTTTAGTTCCTCTTCACTTTCTGCCATAATGGTGATGTCATCTGCATATCTGAGGTTATTGATATTTCTCCCAGCAATCTTGATTCCAGCTTATGCTTCTTCCAGTTCAGTGTTTCTCATGATGTACTCTGCATATAAGTTAAATAAGCAGAGTAACAATATACAGCTTTGACGTACTCCTTTTCCTATTTGGAACCAGTCTGTTGTTCCATGTCCAGTTCTAACTGTTGCTTCCTGACCTGCATATAGGTTTCTCAAGAGGCAGGTTAGGTGGTCTGGTATTCCCATCTCTTTCAGAATGTTTCACAGTTTCTTGAGATCCACACAGTCAAAGGCTTTGGCATAGTCAATGAAGCAGAAATAGATGTTTTTCTGGAACTCTCTTGCTTTTTCGATGATCCAGCGGATATTGGCAATTTGATCTCTGGTGCCTCTGCCTTTTCTAAAACCAGCTTCAACAGCTGGAAATTCACAGTTCACGTATTGCTGAAGCCTGGCTTGGAGAATTTGGAGCATTACTTTACTAGCGTGTGAGATGAGTGCAATTATGTGGTAGTTTGAGCATTCTTTGGCATTGCCTTTCTTTGGGATGGGAATGAAAACTGCCCTTTTCCAGTCCTGTGGCCACTGCTGAGTTTTCCAAATTTGCTGGCATATTGAGTACAGCGCTTTCACAGCATCATCTTTCAGTATTTGAAATAGCTCACCTGGAATTCCATCACCTCCACTAGCTTTGTTCGTAGTGATGCTTTCTAAGGCTCACTTGAGAGGCAGGTTAAAAAACCAGCACCCTTGGACTTGTGTATAGGTGAATTTGCTGTGAAAATATTCCAAGGACTCTACCTAAAATTGCCTGCAAAGGGCAGCATTGTTCTTCCAGAGGTCTGCACCGCCATCCACAGGGCAGGAATTAGCCACAGGTCACAGCTCTAGCGCACCCAACCTTGAGCAGAAAGACAGAGAATATGTGTGGGCAGTGTGGTGATTAGCTAGGAGATTTGTTCCTTCATTTCATTGCAGCATTCCCCCGATGCTTCGTGCGTAATATCGCACCTTTCTATAGCCCTGATCAACCAATGCCACACAATTATGTCCTGTTGAGCCTCTCCTGCAAACAGCAGGACTTGACTGCTCCTGAAGGGTATTCAGTGCAGGAAGACACAGTGTGTCTCAGCGGAATTTTAGCAAGTAAAGAGAATCTGGAACAGGCCTCAGTTTTCTGGGAAACGTGCCAGGGATGGAACTTGAAAACATGAGTCAAGGCTTCGGAGCAGACAGCCAGCAGCCTGCCCTCGACACGACCCTGAAGTCCCGGACCTGGAGTGACCAGTCCCTCTCCTGCGTGGGTCACATTGGCCACAAAGAGAAACCGCGTGGCTGCCACAACCTCATCCCTCGGCTGGGAGCAGGCTGGCTGCCGCCCGGAGCTCTCATCCTGTTGGTTACGAGCAGGATGATGCTCCGGTCGGTGCCGTTTCCTGGAGGCAAAGCTCAGAGGAGAGATGCGGAGCGGTGCTGACAGGAGGCACGTTGGCCAGGGCCCGCCGGGGGAGAATCTGCCTGCGGCAGCTGGATGACCTGAGCGGCAGTCTAGACAGAAGCAGACCGGAGCTCACCCAAACCCATGTCCATTGAGTCGGTGATGCCATCCAACCATCTCATCCTCTGTCGTCCCCTTCTCCTCCCACCCTCAATCTTTCCCAGCATCAGGGTCTTTTTCAGTGAGTCAGCTCTTCACATCAGGTGGCCAAACTATTGGAGTTTCCACTTCAGCATCAGTCCTTTCAATGAACACGCAGGACTGATCTCCTTTAGGAAGGACTGGTTAGACCTCCTTGCAGTCCAAGGGACTCTCAAGAGTCTTCTCCAACACCACAGTTCAAAAGCATCAATTTTTCGGTGCTCAGCTTCCTTTTAGTCCAACTCTCACATCCATACATCACTGCTGGAAAAACCACAGTCTTGACGAGATGGACCTTTGCTGGCAGGGCCTTTGTGGTCCCTCTTCTTAGAGAAACACAAGCGTCCTCAGATTAGGGCCCCACCTGACAACCTCGCTTATGTCTTTACAGGCCCCACCTCCAAACACAGCCACCCTGGAGAATGGATCTGTGAGTTTGCGGGGAACACAGCTCAGCACAGGACCGGAAACAGTAAGGAGAGCGGCAGCAGCAACGACTCAGCTGAGTAAGGATGGACCAGAGAACCGCGCCGATTGCAAAGTGTTTATAGGATGGACAGGCCACAGCATAAGCAGACAGAAGAAAGCGGCACCTATGAAGCTCTAGCACTGTGCAGTCGACCCTCACATCACAAGAAACGGAGAACAAAAACATGCTTCAAAATGATCAGCTCAGTTCAGTTGCTCAGTCGTGGCCAACTCTTTGTGACCCCATGGACTGCAGCACACCAGGCCTGCCTGTCCATCAGCAACTCCCGGAGTTTACTCAAACTCATGCCCATCGAGTTGGTGATGATATCCAGCCATCTCATCCTCTGTCATCCCCTTCTCCTCCCACCTTCATTCTTTCCCACATCAGGGTCTTTTTAAATGGGTCAGTTCTTCACATCAGGTGACCTAAGTATTGGAGTTTCAGCTTCAGCATCAGTCCTTCCAATGAACATTCTGATGACTGACTTCCTTTAGGATGGACTGGTTGGATCTCCTTGCAGTCCAAGGGACTCTCAAGAGTCTTCTCCAACACCACAGTTCAAAAGCATCAATTCTTCAGCGCTCAGCTTTCTTCACAGTCCAACTCTCACATCCATACATGACTACTGGAAAAACTATAGCCTTGACAAGACGGACCTTTGTTGGCAAAGTAACGTCTCTACTTTTTAATATTCGGTCTAGGTTGGTCATCACTTTTCTCCCAACAAGTAAGTGTCTTTTTAATTTCATGGCTGCAGTCACCATCTGCAGTGATTTTGGAGCCTCCAAAAATAATATTGCTTTATGCCATAAGGGTGGTGTCATCTACATATCTGATGTTATTGATATTTCTCCCCCCAGTCTTGATTCCAGCTTGTGCTTCTTCCAGCCCAGTGTTTTCATGATGTACCCTGCATGTAAGTTAAATAAGCAGGGTGACAATATACAGCATTGACGTACCCCTTTCCCAATTTGGAACCAGTCTGTTGTTCCATGTCCAGTTCTAAGTGTTGCTTCCTGATCTGCATACAGATTTCTCAAGAGGCAGGTCAGGTGGTCTGGTATTCCCATCTCTTTCAGAATTTTCCACAGTTTGTTGTGATTCAGAATTGTAAGATGTGTTTTTAAAAAACTTTCCTCGACTTTAACGTTCAGTTTCTCAGTACGACCATTTTAACGGGTTTCACGTTTCCTGTATCATCACAACAGATGAAGCATGACTGTGCAGTGAAATCTGAGAAGTGACAGGAAACGGAGGAGAGTTAATTAAGAACAGGTGAAAAAGGAACGGAAAGAGCAAGACTGCGCTGCCGTGAAACGATCAGATTCCACCTCCCTGCAGCAAACGGCCAGCGTCCTGTCTCACTTTGTCTTTGTTGTTGTTCAGTCATTGTTTAGTCCTGCCCAACTCTTGTGATCCTATGCAGCCCGCCAGGCTCCTCTGTCCATGGGATTTCCCAGGCAAGAATACTGGAGTGGGCTGCCATGCCCTTCTCCAGGGGATATTCCTGACCCAGGGATCAAACCTGTGTCTTCTGCATCGGCAGCCAAAATCTTTACCATTTAGCCACCTGCCTACTTAAAAAGATGAGAAAATAGTTAAGATTCTAAAGGTCAGAGAAAGAAAATTATTTTCTGTATCATTCTCAGAAACATAAAAATTCCATAATCAGGTGCATTTTAAAATCTGCTGCTGTATGAAACACTGGGTTCAGTTGCTGTTTCAGAGGCTACCTGGTCCGCTGAGCCTGACCAGTCAGGCTGACCTGGTCAGTGCTCTGACCTTACTCCTTAGTCCCACTATCCAGCATGTTATTGAGAAAAGTGATGATGTGAGTTTCAAAAGCATTTTGAAATCATATCTGAGCCAAGGTATATTGACGCTATAAAATGTTGTCTTAAAAATCGCGGATTTGGGCTTTAAGGCTCTTCCGGCAGGAGCTTCCACTTCACGGACAGATCAACTTCCTCATCAGAATTGTCCCACTCCTGCTCCTTGCAGAGTTCCAGGAACACCTGCAACAGAGGAAGAAATAAAGAGATGGGGTGACCACTGCTTCCTGTAGCCCCACGTGAGTGCAGAGTGTGTGCACATGGATCTTTATATTCCGTGAAGAGTAAAGTGTTAGTCACTCAGCCATGTCTGACTCTCTGGGACCCCAGGGATTGTAGCCTGCCAGGCGCCTCTGTCCATGAGATTTCCCAGGCAAGAATACTGGAGTGGGTTGCCATTTCCTTCTCCAGGGGATCTTCCCCACCCAGGGACTGAACTCGGATTTCCCACGCTGCTTTACCGTCCGAGCCACCTGGGATGCTGTGGGATGTGTATGACGGACCCACCTGCTCCAGGCTGCACTGGGACAGGCTGTACTCCTCCAGGTCGAAGTTCTGTTTAACTGCAGAAGGACGGATGTGTATTAGGACTGCACATGTCTTTCATTTACAAATTTGCCTAGTCATGTACCAAGGGCACACACGAACAGATCTTAAATATGCAAGGTGGGTAATGAACTTGGATTGAGTGCGGGCATGCACGTTCCCCACGTGGTCCTCTCTCTCAGCATCTTAGAGCTCGGGCAGAGGGGCCACAAGACTGAAAACAGGACTCGAGGTTCTGGATTGGCCGTGCGGGTCGTGCTAAAGGCTGGACCACTGCCTCCAGCCGCTCTGCATCCGCCCTCACTCTCCTCCACCCCACTCTCTGCTCCAGAGCCCAACTCGGGGGGCTCCTCCTGGGGGGTTCCACCAGTGGAAAGCCCAGGGGGAGGGACAGAGAGAGAGGAGACAGAGCTTTCATCCCTCCTCCTCTTCCCTGACCCCAGGCATGTCCTTGGATTCAAGGTCACTTCTTCCGTCAAGATGGCAGATTCTCCCCGACTCTGCTCCCAGAGTCCAGTCACCGCCTCCTCCCTTCAGCTCTTTGGACCCAAGAACAGGAACCCTGGTGTCAAGCCCAGCCTCAGGTGACTGCACCGTTCCTGGCACCTTGCCAAAGAGCCCCTTTATGAGGAAAAGTTCCTGGAATTATCCTTTTTCATTTTTTAAATTTATGGCTTTCTTTTTTTTTTTGGCTGCTTGTGGGATCTTCCCTGATCAGGAATCAAACCTGCACCCCGCACTGGAAGCTTGGAGTCAACCACTGGACCACCAGGGAAGCCTGGAATTATCCTGGTTTTGAGTTTCCTACCTTTTACCCTTGTGGACTGTGCCTGAGAGTCCAGATATGCAAATACATAAGAGAGAAACACCAGGAGTGGAGAGGAGACCCTGGAGAGTCGAGACTCCTCGAGGACAGTTAGTTACTAGGCAACAGTGACTTACGAGACCACCGTCGCCCCGGGCCTCTAGAAGACCTTGCTGTTGCTGTTTAGTTACTCAGCCGTGTCTGAGTCTTTGTGACCTCACGGACGGTAGCCTGCCAGGCTTCCCCATCTGTGGGATTTCCCAGGCAAGAATACTGCAGTGGGCTGCCATTTCCTTCTCCAGGGGATCTTCCCGACCCAGGGATCAAACCCGCGTCTCCTGCATTGGCAGGTGGGTTCTTTACTGCTGAGCCACCAGGGAAGCCCCTAGAAGAGCCACCAGACACCAACTATACCCCCAAGCACACCACCAGCTGTGAAAGCCAGAGACGCAGGGAGCCCCGTGTCACAGCGCAGCATTTTCGCAAACCACGGGTGTGCGGCCGCCCTGCGCCTGGCGCGTCCGTGGCGCTGCTTTCCCAACGGCGTTTCCTCACTTTGTCTTTCTGTGTCTCATGTTGCTAATTCTCAGGATATTTCAAATCTGATTCTATTTCTCATGCCAATCCATGATCTTTGATATTATTATTATAAAAAAAAGATTACCACTCATTTAAGACTCAGATGGAGGCTCTCATTTTTTAGCAATAAAATATTCTAAATTATGGCAAGTAATTACGATTTTTAGAAATAATGTTATCGCACACTTAATAAACTATGATACAGTGTAAACATTTTTTAAAATGTGGACCATTTTTAAAGTCTTTATTGAATTTGTTACAATATTGTTTCTGTCTTATGTTTTGTCTTTTTAGCCTCAGGCATGTTGGATCTTAGCTTCCCCCACCAAGGATCGAACTTGCACCCTGCACTGGGAGGTGAGGTCTTACACACTAGACTCAGGGAAGCCCCCTAAACACCACTTTTATTCGCCCTGGGAAACCAAAACACCCGTGAGACTTCCTTTATTGCAGCATTCAATATACAGTGATGGTTGGAACCCAACCCACAATACCTCTGAGGTCTGCCTGTCTCCCCAGAAGTTGCCAAATTGAAACCTTACTATTTACTTACAGTATGTGAAGTGAAAGTCGCTCAGTCGTGTCCGACTTTTTGCGACGCCATGGACTGTATACTCCCTGGAATTCTCCAGGCCAGAATACTGGAGTGGGGAGCCTTTCCCTTTCCCAGGGGATCTTCTGGACCCAGGGATTGAACCTGGCCTCCTGCATTGCAGGCGGATTCTTCACCAGCTGAGCCACAGGGGAAGCCCTTATCATATAGTATAGTAAACTACACTTATAGTATAATGTCACATTTTAGGCCCATGTATTCATACTTCTTATGCTGGTTTTATGCAAGACTTGAACGTGATCAGTTTCCAGAGGCTCACCTCACAGCAGGCACTCTCACCTGTCTCTAAACAGAAGAAGGCATGTGATAAAGGGTGCACATCCTCAACGGGCAACTTGTAGACCAGCAGGGAGGCGAACCTGGGGGCGAACAGAGAGAGAGCTAAATTCAGGACCCGGAGGCACGGCCGCGAATGGGTGCCCTGTCTGGGAAGGGGCAGCAGGCTCATCCAGGACTTGGCTGTGTGCCTGGAGCTACCGCAACATTGTGAACTCACCTGCAATTCAATTATAAAATAAATAAATAGGCTCTTGAAAATTAAAAGAAAAGAAATAGGAAGAATGTTAATTCCTTTACAAGAATCAGCTTCCAAACCAGGACTTGGTTCTCTTATTTCCCTCCCGTGCTATCCCTTGGAATTGGATATCTCTCTACTCACTGAAGTCCTCATGATTCCCATACAGTTTTTATGTTTTTTTTTTTTAAGAATGAGAAGATGAAGCTTTTATATCTTGCCATCACAGAAAAACAGAGCAAAGACCAGGACAAAACAGAACGAGCCCACATTGACCTCTCCTGCCGAGCAGCCTGGGGGAAGATCCTCAGGACCTCGCCGTGCAGAGCCTCCAGCCGGGCCAGGCTCTTCAGCTTCATCTCCAGCAGGTAGCCTCTGCCGAACTTGCTCTTCAGATGCTGGATGGAGCCGACGCACCTGGAGGTGAGAGGAGGATCAGCTGGCAGCGGAAGCGAGGGGAAACCCGCTGGGGACGCAGGGCCCTGGGACCAGGGCAGCCGGCCAGCCCAGCCCCACGCATAGACCACCGTGTCGGGGAGAGGCCCTCGCTCAGAGCGCGCCTGGGGACCCACCCACCTCAGGCTCCCGGACACCATGACGGCCACACGGTCGCACACGGCCTCCGCCTCGGCCATGGAGTGGGTGGTCAGCAGGGCACCCCTCGCCGTGTTTCTAAAGGAGGCCCGGATCAGCTGCCTGAAGTGAGGCCAAGGAAAATAAACGTCAGTTAGTGGGGATGCACCAGACAGTGTGAAACTAACGTGACGACGTTCCCACTGGCACTCACGAAACAAATAGTGAATTCAGATTCACTCCTCAAAGAAAGGAGGTTCGGAGGGACAACGGGCACAGAAAGAGCCAAGCAAACCGTGTCTCGTTCGGAGCAGGGCTTGGGCTGAAGGCAAGGAATGGCCGTAGGTGCAAGCTTGTCTACAGAGATGCTGCATGTCAGTAATATTTATGAGAAGGCAGTAGGAGGGAAGACGAGACCTCATGTGAAAGCGTGATGATATGCCCAGAAGCTCAGAATGACAGATTTCAGAAAATTCTTAAAGTGATTAGAGAATATATTGAGTATAATCTATAACAAATTTTTGAATCATTATATTGTACAACTGAAACTAATAAATATTATACATCAATAAAAGAATTTTTAAATAACATAAAATGAATATTTTGCAAGTCAAAAAAGAGAATACATTGGAATTTACTCTTCCCTCCGTAAGAATTATGTATTGGGTGATGTTGCAAAAGATTTAAACTTAATAATAGATTGATTCGATTAAATATAAAAATGAGCCCTGAATACTTACTTGGAAGAGCTAAGATGAAAATGAAATTTTTAGAGTGAGGACTGAGTTACAATTACCTTTTTCTCCTTAATACAAACTAGATGTGATATGACGTCAGGACTTTTTTCTTCATACTGTTTTTTCTGGTAATGTGGGACATCTTTCCCTTTATAAACAGTGGTTTAATTTTGTTTTCTTTTTTTATTGTGTCAAGGACATTTTTAGTGGGAAATTTCAGACTTTCAAATAACAACTGCAAAGCGGTTGCTTAGGTGCATTCATACAAGTGAGTCCAAGGGGAAGGAAATCTGTCAGCACATGAAAAATCACCCCTCTCACCACTGGATCTGACATGACCAGCAGTGCTTTCGAGGGTCAGCTGTGACAGGTGCCACATTCGCTCAGGGGAGCCCCGACGCCCCTCACCACATCTGTAGCTGCCCCTCGGGGTCCATCCCCGTGGTCGGCTCGTCCAGGAGCAGCACGGCCGGGCTCCCCAGGATGCTCAGCGCGAAGCTCAGCTGCAACAGAGAGGAGCCGCATCGGCGCTGGCCTGGGGGCGCACAGGGGAGCCCAGCCCGGTCCTACCTTTCTCTTGGCCCCCTCAGGTAAGGCCTTGGCGGGGAGTGCCATCTGGTCTTGCAGCTTCAGCGCGTCCGCCAGCCTGCGGGGAGCAGGGGGAGTCAAACCCACAGCACCCTGCTCAGGGCGGGGGATGCGTCGGGGAGAACCAGCAAGTCAGAACAGATGCAGAGAGTTTAAATGAGGCTCACAGTGATCCTAAAATTGAAACCACCCAGGGTGTTTTATGAACCCTTCTTGGCAGCCAGACTCATTTCTGCAGTAACTTCTTTCTGTACTGAGAACAGTGAGTATACGATCCTATACGATCCTGCAAAGATCCTGCAATCCCACACTAGGGCAGACGTCCAGAAAAGACGAAACTCTCAATCTGAAACCGTACATGCACCCCAGCGTTCACGGTGGCTCTATTTACAGTAGCCAGGACATGGAAACCACCCAAATGCCCATCAGTGGTCAACTGGTTTAAGAAGGGTGGTGCACACAAGCAATGGGAGATTATTCAGCCGCAAGGAAGAATGAAATATCGTCGCTTTCAGCAATGCGGATAGATCGAGAGAATATTATACACCGTGAAGTTAGTGCGAAGGAAGTCAGACAAAGGCAAGTAGTATATGATGTCACTTATACGTAGAATCTAAAAATATAATACAAGTGATTCTATATACAAAACAGAAATAGGCTCACAGAGCTAGAGAAACAAGCTTGCAGTTACCAAAGGGGAAAGGGGTGAGGGGCGGGATAAATTAGGACTTTGGGTTTAACAGATACAAACTACTATACATAAAATAGCTATGCAACAAGGATTTCCTGCAGAAAACAGGGGACTGTATTCAGTGTCTTGTAATAGACCATGATGGAAAAGAATCTGGAAAAAATATGACTGAGTCGCTCTGTTGTACACGTGAATCTAACGCCGTATTGTAAGTCAACTATACATCAGTTAAGAAATGATAACACATGGCCTTTTTCTCTCCAGGCGTAAGGCTAGCGAAAACACTGAACTGGGGTCTAGACGATCCGCAGCATGGAGCTATTAGCACCGCCCGCCTCATTCTGTGTGAAGGTGTCTCAGCCCAGGTGGGGAGCAGGTGAGGCCCCCCTCACGCACCTGGCGATAGCGGCCGCGGCGTCCGCCCTCCGCAGCCCTTTCACAGCGGCCGACACCTCGAGGTGCTCCCTCACGGTCAGGCTGGGCCACAGCGCGCTCTCCTGGGGGCAGTACCCCAGGAACCCCGGGGGCGCCCCTCCGCTGCCCCCTGCGAGCAGCACCTGCAGAGACAAGGCCATTCTCACCTTCCCTCCAAAACCACGCGTGTAGGCGCTGAGCGTTATTTCAGCGGTGTCCTCCTGCTCACTCGGGGCCAGGAGTGCAGAAGTGCGTGGGTGGTCGCCAGCTCTGGGGAAAAGACGCAGACACTCCACGCGGTGACAGGACAGCTTCTCTCACAGTTTGGACTTCGGTGCCACGTCCATGGAAGAGTCCAGGGCCGCGTACTTGGTTGTCTAACTGTTGTTGTTTAGTCGCTATGTCGTGTCTGACTCTTTGTGACCCCAGGGACTGTAGCCCTCCAGGCTCCTCTGTCCATGGGATTTCCCAGGCAAGAATCCTGGGGTGGGCTGCCATGTCCTCCCCCAGGGGATCTTCCCGATCCAGGCAGCCAACCCGAGTCTGCCTCCTGCGTTGCCTGGCAGATTCTTTACCACTGAGCCACCTGGTAAGCCTGGTTGTCCAATGCTTGACTTCATTTACTGATCCAAGCATCCCTAGGAACAGGTATTTGTTGAAGATTCTGTTTTTCCAAAGTTAAAACCGATACAATTACGGGATATTTCACAAGTATATTGTGAAGATTAAATAAGCTAGTTTTTTCCAGCCCTCCTGCCAGGGGACATCTGGCCCGTATGGAGACACTTGGGTTGTCCTGGTTGAGAATCTAGTGGGCTGAGGCCAAGGATGCTGCTAAGTATCCCGCAATGCACAGGAGAGCCCTTCACAACAGGGATGATCTGGTCCAAAGTGACACTGGTGCCACACTGTTGATCAACTAACGTGACAATATGGGATAAAAAGCTTAAAAAACATGGATGGACCTAGACACAGTCATACTGAATGAAGGAAGACAGAGAAGCAGAAATATCGTATGACATTATGTGTAGAATCAAAAAGAAATGATACAAATGAGCTTCTTTAAAAACAGAAACCTCAGATACACAGAGGACAACACCCTTATGGCAGAAAGCGAAGAAGAACTAAAGAGCCTCTTGATGAAAGTAAAAGGGGAGAGTGAAAAAGTTGGCTTAAAACTCAGCATTCAGAAAACTAAGATCATGGCATCCGGTCCCATCACTTCATGGCAAATAGATGGGGAAACAATGGGAACAGTGAGAGACTATTTTTTTAAGCTCCAAAATCACTGCAGATGGTGACTGCAGCCATGAAATTAAGAGACACTTGCTCCTTGGAAGAAAACCTGTGACCAACCTGGACAGCATATTAAAAAGTAGAGACATTACTTTGCCAACAAAGGTCCATCTAGTCAAGGCTATGGTTTTTCCAGTGGTCATGTATGGATACAAGAGTTGGACTGTGAAGAAAGCTGAGCGCTGAAGAATTGATGCTTTTGAACTGTGCTGTTGGAGAAGACTCTAGAGAGTCCCTTGGACTGCAAGGAGATCCAAGCAGTCCATCCTAAAGGAAATCATTCCTGAATATTCATTGGAAGGACTGATGCTGAAGCTGAAACTCCAATAACTTGGCCACCTGATGCGAAGAACTTACTCCTTGGAAAAGACCCTGATGCTGGGAAAGATTGAAGTTGGGGGAAGGGGACGACAGAGGATGAGATGGTTGGATGATATCACCGACCCGATGGAAATGAGTCTGAGTAAACTTGGGAAGTTGGTGATGGACAGGGAAGCCTGGCGTGCTGCAGTCCATGGGGTCACAAAGAGTCGGACATGACTGAGTGACTGCAGTGAACTGATAAACAGAAACAGACCCACAGATGCAGAAAAACACTCATGGTTGCCAGGGGGATGGGCTAGGGGAAGGGATAGTTAGGGAGTTTGGGATGGACACATACACGTGGCTCTATTTAAAATGGATAACCAGCAAGGACCTGCTGTCCAGCACAGAGAACACCGTTCAGTGTTATGTGGCAGTCTGGGTGGGAGGGGAGCCTGGGGGAGAACGGACACGTGTGTGTGTGGCTGAGTCCCTTTGCTGTCCACGTGAAACTATCACAACACTGTTAATCGGCAATGTGAAATAAAAAGATATTTTTTAAGTTTAAAAAAAGAGAAGATAAACAACAGAAACAAGCATCCTCGCCCCCCAAACCCCAACATGTCCCCAGGGCCAAACCTGAGAAATCCTGAACTGAGGTAAATGGAAGCTTCTCAGCACTGGTCTGGCACATAGGAATCAATAAATACTTGCACTTTTCATTTTTTAGGAGCCAGAGAGGGTGCCATATGATAATAATAACAGGTATGTATGTTTACCAGTGCTTACAGTTTCTGTGTTAAATTGTTTTGGCCTCAGAAACACCCGACCTGACTGGGGCATTAGCTGGATAGGCCTGCTTCACACGTGAGGAAACAAACGAGCCTCGTTTGTTGGAATCGTGCAGGGGGCCGTTGGAGGTAGAGCTGGGAGTGGGAACCGGGGCCTGCCCCGGGTCGGCAAGCCCTCGACGTCGGGGCTGTATCGTCTCTGCCCAGGACTGAGGAGGAGAGCCCTCGCTAGCCTGGCCTCCGAGGGCTCTCAGTCCAGACAGAGAAACACCAAGCTCACCAGCGAGCACACGCGCGGGCAAATCCAGATCCCGCCGAGCACACGCGCGAGTGAGTCACGGCGCCCGCCGAGCACACGCGCGGGTGAGTCACAGATCCCGCCGAGCACACGCGCGGGTGAGTCACGGCGCCCGCCGAGCACACGCGCGGGTGAGTCACAGATCCCGCCGAGCACACGCGCGGGTGAGTCACGGCGCCCGCCGAGCACACGCGCGGGTGAGTCACAGATCCCGCCGAGCACACGCGCGGGTGAGTCACAGATCCCGCCGAGCACACGCGCGGGTGAGTCACAGATCCCGCCGAGCACACGCGCGGGTGAGTCCAGATCCCGCCGAGCACACGCGCGGGTGAGTCACAGATCCCCGCCCGAGCACAACGCCGCGGGTGAATCCAGATCCCGCCGAGCACACTCGTGGGTGAGTCACAGATCCCGCCGAGCACACGCGCGGGTGAATCACAGATCCCGCCGAGCACACGCGTGGGTGAGTCACAGATCCCGCCGAGCACACGCGCGGGTGAATCCAGATCCCCCCGAGCACACGCGCGGGTGAGTCACGGCGCCCGCCGAGCACACGCACGGGTGAGTCGCGGCGCCCGCCGAGCACACGCGTGAGTGAATCCAGATCCCGCCGAGCACACGCGCGAGTGAGTCACGGCGCCCGCCGAGCACACGCGCGGGTGAGTCGGGGCGCCCGCCTACCGGCCACAAAGGTGTTAGCCCCGAGGGTCACAGGGGAAGGCCTCTGGGGACGTGGATTTTAAAGTGACGAGAAGGAGATGAGCAGACACTTGAAGAGCCGAGGGCGGAGCACTCCAGCCCCTGGGAGAGCACACCCGAGGGTCTCTCGCAGTGGGAAGACCACCGACGGCTAGCGGGAGGCAGGGTCATCAACGGAGCCCAGACCCTACAGGGCCTTTTGCGGCCCGGGTGAAGGTTCTGCACGCGCTCTAGCCGCAGGTTATAAGAGGGCGTGGCACCAGCACTTCTGCGTTTTCCTAAGGGCCGCTCTGGCTGCCGCGGAGTGAGAGGGGAAGGGAGACCAGGCGCGCCATCAGCTTCTCGTGGTGAGCGCGCCCTCCCGCCTTCACCTTCTGACCAACGTCAGCAGCGTCTGCCCTTCAAATGTGCCACACTGTGCGACTTCCTTGGTGGCCTGGGGGCTGAGACTCTGTGCTCCTAACGCGGGGGGCCCAGGTTCAATTGCTGAACCTGGGATTGAGCCCTGTAACTTCAGGTTCAGTGCCTGAATCCCAGTTCAATGCTGTGACCAAGACCCGTTGCAGATAAATAAATAAATATTATTTTTTAAAAAGAACAACGAAAAGGCAAAGTTGCAATACTTCAGTCCTCTGTCCATTACTTTCCACAACTTGGCCCAGGCATAGCACCCCACTGTATTCATATACTATTGTGGTTTTTTGCTTTGGAACTTGGACAATTTTTCACTAATCTAAGATTTCTAGTTTCTGAATAAATCCTGGATCTTGGCAGTCCAATTCAACAAGTTCTCAGGATATATAACTAAAAAAAAAAAAAAAAAAGAAAAGAAAGACCACGAACAAAGCTGCTGTTTAGCTTTACTTTCCCAAATGTTCCCTGTGAACGTGTCTATTTTTCACTCAGTAAAAGGCATCGTATAGCTAACACGTAGGCTTCAGTACCTGACTATTTTTGGAATTAAGGGGAGACAGTTTTCATTAATCCTCTTCATTCAGTGCATAAATCACAATGATTAATAAGAAATGACCAGATATGTATTTTTAAGATTGGCCCCTATGGCCACTGGAAGACGTTCGCTGTGGGCAGCACCGATAAGCGCATTTCCACGTGTCACTGACCTGCCCTGCGGTTGGCCGCGCGTCTCCGGTTATCATCTTGACGGCTGTGCTTTTGCCTGCTCCGTTGTGCCCCAAGAGCCCTATAACTTCACCTGAAGGAAACAGGTACACTCAGAATTCCACCTTACAATGAAAGTCACACAAATGCTGTTCCATGGCTCACCGTGTGTCAAACCACAGGCATTATGCCACTTATTCTTCACACACATGCCTGAGTGTTGCCACTAGCTTCATTTTGCAGGCAAGCAAACGGAGATGCAAAGAGAATGAAGAGGAAACTGCCCAAGGTCATGCAGCCAATCTGAGACTGAGCTGGAATCTGAAGCGACTTTTTTTTTTTTTTTTGCATTTAACCCATACGCTGCAAAGCCTGCTGTTTGTGAGGAAGGGTGCACTGTGGTACCCCAGGGGGTGCCTTCCTGGGAACTAATCCCTGTTGTGAAATTAATTATATCACTTAAAAAAGAAGTCCATCCTTCTTAACAGAAGGACTGCCTCCTTTTTGGTTATTGTCCTTATCGTTGCTCTTTTCTGTGTGTCTGTCTGAATGGAACAGAACTGTCTTCCTATGCAAGGAAACACCATTATAATTATAGCTGAGATTTTCCACAGCCTGGCTCGGCTGTAGCCTGTGGAGGAGGGCTGGCTGCCCTCCGGGTTCCTCTGCAGATGGCCCCGGATTCAGACCCTCCCAGGCCCCTCAGGAGACCTCATGATCCCAGGTCAAGACAGCTCTGCCAGCAGGAGTGGTTCCCACCTTTTTTCACGCAGAAAGAGACATTTCTTATGGCTACTTTTTTCTTCCTCTTGGCAAAACAGTTTTTCTTTCTGCCTGCATATTCCTTCCGTAGACAGCTGGCCACGATGGCAGGTTTCTGGAAAAGCAAGGGGAGTCCGATGCAGCTTCATTCTCCCTGTGAAACGAGTGTGTGTCCCCTCCTCCCCGGGTCCAGATCTCTCCTGCTCGATACCATGAGTCAGACCAGCCCTCCCCCCTAGAAACTGCCATTTTCCAGCAAACTCCCCCAGTCTTATCATTCCTTCAGGGAAAAGACATCTGTACTGTATCATATGATTCCTGCTTGCTCTTCCTCTGAAAACTGGAATAGAGACATCCACTCAACCAGTAGGTCTGTGAAGATGTGTGTTCACGTACACATACCCACAGGCACACAAATATACACAGAGACACATAAACAGACACACCCAGGCACACAAATACACCTCAGATGAACTCTCTCCCCTGAACTGCTTGCAGTAAACTTTACTCAGTGTAGAAAACTTACAAAGTCTCGCTTTGGTTTTGTGATGATTAGCTTTATTTGCCAAAACTATGACTCTGAAAAAGGCATGAAGAAGTCAGTGTGTGTGTTCCTCGGTTCTCTCATCTTTGTGGGCACTGCATATTCACAGAAGTCAAACGATGGGCTCCATGTGTAAGAATTAAAGAGCCTCGCGTGTTTTCAGAAAAGTAAGACTGAACACTGGCCCCCTTGCCCCGACAGAGTCAAGCGTCTGACGCGTGATTTCACGGCTCTACCTCCTCCGAGTCCGGGGCGGCCACGGCGTCTTACCTCCTCCGAGTCCGGGGCGGCCACGGCGTCTGCTGTTCTCCTTCTTTCCATCTGGACGTCTTCATCCTCTCCTTCGGGTTTCTCTGGGTTTGCAAAAACAGCACTGCTCCTTGGCGAAATTCTACAAGCAAAACAGTGCGAATCTAAGAGGTTTCCAGCTGAAAAATGTGTACCAAAGTGGTGAATTCTGCATGTACTGCGATCAATTATTTGGACAGATTGAGTAGCTGTGGGGCTTTCCCTGTGGCTCAGCTGGTAAAGAATCCACAGCAAAATCTCCAGGTTTCCAGTCGACGCTGTTCTCCTTTCAAACAGCCTTGCTCCCATCAATGCTGCTACTTTCATATCATCCTGCCCTGGCTTTCTGCCTGAGCATAACGCTCCTTACTGGTCGCTACTTCTTTTTAAATAATAAAACAGTCCACACTTCTCTGGAAAAGGCTTTTGAGGCAGGGTTGCACGTGGAAGGAACCTAGGAACTATAATTTTAGCACAGATACTTCAGAATTCTGAAGGCTTTGGGGCAACAGTGGACCAAAATGCTTATCATCGGAGGCATGACCTTCAGAGCCCAGGACTCGCACTCACCAGTAACTGAGCTCTGTCGCTTCTTGGGAAGGTGTTTCAGAATCACCCTTTTCTGACTGCTACCCACCGAATTCTCTCCTCCATCGTCCCACACCCCTGGTTACGGCTGCTCCCTGTCTCTCTCCCAAACTTCCGCTGGCAGCCGATGCCCTAAACCAGAGCTGTCTCCCCGCCCCCTCCTGCTCTGCTCGCTTAAGCTGGACTTGAGCTTGATTCCTCTTCTGAGTAAGGCAAGGTTTTCAAAGCACATCTGTCCTCATCTTCCATCGTGTAACTTTCAAAACCCTCCCTAAGCGTCTCTACCCAAGACCCTTCAGTACGGAGCTTCAGGTTAGGTTTTCATGGTCCTGCACCACAGGCCTCCAAGTTGGTTCCTGTGGCCTTCTCAAATCTGCAGGAAGCTGGTGTTTATTCCAACTTTCCTCCTTTTGCTCAGCTACTCCTCCTTCCTGGATGCCTAGACTTATCCAGCTGCTTACATAGATGTGCCCAGGAGTTGGTGATGGACAGGGAAGCCTGGCGTGCTGCAGTCCATGGGGTCACAAAGGTCGGACAGGACTGAGTGAACACCTCTACACAGCCCCTTCAAAACAACCTTACACAAGACTTTCTGTGCAACTAATCAGCCGTATTAAAATGTCTGTAAACAATGAGTGTTAAAGTAAGACGTGAGATAGTATTTGAAGTTTGTTAACCTGAACACAGGATCCTTTCTCATTGGTTTCTTCCTAAATTTCATTTCCAGACATCGTAAGATAAAGAGGAAAATGAAGAAATGAAGGTAAGGCTGGGGAGAGAAAGACAATCACAGTGAGCATCAATATAGAAGCAACTTCCATATTGGAACCGATTTAAGGAGCTTGATCGTGTTCAAGGTTTTTAAGGATTCATAACATTGTCACAAGATTGAAAGATACTACAGTTAATATTTTACGAAGCTCCCCTAGTCTGTGTTACTGTACTTGAGAGATCATGACAGAAATAGTAAGCTGGGCTTCCCTGGTGACTCAGTGCTGAGGAATCTGCTGGCCAGTGCAGGGGACGTGGGTTCGATCCCCGATTTGGGAAGATCCCACGCGCCACAGGGCAACTGAGCCTGGGAGCCGCAGCTACGCAGTCCTGAGCGCCCTGAGCCCGTGGTCCACGAGAGAAACCGGGGCAGCGAGGAGGCCACGCGGCCCAGCTAGAGCGCGGCCCAGCTCTCCGCAACCAGAGAGAGCCCTTGCAGGCTTCTCTGTTTATTTTTAAGTAAATGAATAAAATTGTTGTAAGAAAAGAAATAGTAATGCGTTGATACTAGCACTACCGACACCACTGAGAGTTCGGGCTTCCCACTCAGTGATGAGTGTTAACTAGTGGCCAGATGCCGGAAGTGAGGAATTAAAACTGAAGTGGCGAAATCAAAACTGTTCATGTAACACAGAGCATACAAAGCTGTCCCCTCAGGCAAGAACATTTAAATGAAAGCGTCTTCTTACGATTAGCAAGGTCAGAAATGCAACCTGCTGTTCTGAAGCCCCCAGGTAATCCACCGAGTCGGGAGAAATCTGTGAAACGAAGAGAAAGGGGTGTTTACGTGCACCTTGACCTGCGTGCGAATCTCTTCCCGCAAAAAATGATGCCCGTTAAGTGACTTGTCTGCATTCTACCTGAGTCCTCTTCTGCATCAGGTAAGAGTCAGTTCCTAACTGCGCCTTCCTTGCTTCCAAGGTCACTTGGCGGCCTACCTGCTAACCTGAGTTTGGCTGTAGCTCAGGTGCGTCTGGGCAGGAGTGAGCAGGATTTGCTCTGCTGGCGGAAACCTGGTGTTGTGGGACCCACTGAAGCCAAGGGCAAGACGTGCCTGGACTTGCCCCCCGCCCCTGCCTTTCTCGCCACGCCTGCGCTATAGAGCCAGCACGCTGCCCTGCCACCCGCTCCCCCTGCTCCGGAGGACGCCTGTGACGGACGCCTGTGACTGTCCCTCGGCCAGGAGACAAAGTTCTTCACCTGGCCTTTCACCTGCACACACTCAAAGGTGTGGTTTTCATCAGTGCTATTTAAAAGGTCTCCCAACTCTTTTGTGAATGAGGGGCAAAGGATCTCTTTTGTTTCTCAAACTGTATCTCCCAAGACTTCTTTTCTGAGCATCTTTAATCCGATGTAGTAAATCTCTAACCACCACAGCCATCCAGCGTCTAAGATGATTGTTTTCGTATTGGATGACCTGCCAGGATCCTGACGTCATCTTGCTCAGGTCCAAGGACTGGGTCATATCCAAAATCGACTTCAGGCCCCCTGGTCTTTGCCCTGTCTGCCACCAGTTTTATTCCGAGCATCCTTTCTCTATAACTTGGAGTTGGTGACGCTCCACCCACCACTCCTCTGTCCACAGACCCCCTCGTCTCCTCCCTTTCCTCATTCCCGAGCTTAGACGCCACGGTCCGTTGTCCTGACCCCTCTTTATACAGAAACGCTGCCTCTGACCCTTTGCTTCATCAACTCATCTGGCAAAACCCTATCCCTGGTCAAACCTAACTCTCCGCTTCTCCTGAGTTACACAGGAGCAGCAGACAAGATTACAGAAACAACTCTGCTGACTTCACTTAAAAGTAGGGTCGGGGGGAGGAGGGGTCCTCTACTGCTGTCTCCGTTCTGCTGACCTGCCCTCTGAAACAATTTTTCACAGCTTTCTTCCACCTTCAAAGTCCCAAGACCTCCCTTCGCTTCACTCAGGTGGCCATCTACCCTTTCTCCTGAGAAAGGAGAACATTTCATCCATATGCTCTGGTCATGATCTGTTTTTTCCCTGTGGCATCTTTTTTTAAATTGGACCGGGCCAAGACCAGTACAATCTCTTTACAACGTTGTGTTGGTTTCTGCCGGCCAATGGAGCGAATCAGCTATGCGAGTATGCATACCTCCCCTCCCTGTTGAACTGCCCCCCTCCCCAGCCCACCCTCTAGGTCGTCACAGGGCGCTGAGCCGACGTCCTGTGCTACACAGCAGCTTCCCGCTAGCTCGCTGTCCTACACGCGCTGGTGTGTACCTTGTCAACGCTCCTCTCTCGGCTTGCCCCACCCTTCTCGTCCCACCGCCGCCCCGCCCTGGGTGCACACGTCCATCCTCTCCATCTGCGTCTGGAAGACTCCAGCTTTAGCGACGGGACCCCTCCTACCCCCGGCAGCTTGTGCTCTCTATGCCATCTTTTCCCAGATCGTCAAGGACTTGGCTTCCATCTAAAATTTCTCCCAAAGCAGCACAGTGTCTCCTTTCTTAAACCTAAATCTATTCTCGCTCATCCACGCTTCCATCTCACTGGTGCTCTTTTTAGCAAAGCTCCTAGAACCATGTGTCTATAACCACCTCACTAGCTCTTCACTCTGCATTCTGTACCAAGCTCGCTCCTTCCGAGCTTTCGTGTCCACCCTTCCACTGATACCTGTCTTGTGAACATCACCAAGGACTCTAATCTGGTCCAGCCCAGCAGTTTCTTCTCAATTATCATCTTTCTAGACCGCTCATTAGATGAATCCCTCCATCCTTCTTGAAGCATGCTTTGTTGCCATCCGACACACATCCTTATTTATCCTAAGTGTTCAGGGGGATTTCAGAGATGAGATTCTGGTGCACAAATTTCCTTTCTTTCTCCTCCCTCACAGGCTCCTTCTTAAACTGCTTTGTGGAGTCCTCCTCTTCCCAATCTTTAAAGTTTGTAGTTCAAAGTCAAATGCTTCATCTTCTTTTCAATCTAACAATGCTTACTCTGTAGATTATACAGGCTAGTCCTGTGGCTTTAAACATCACTCATAAGCATGTGAATCTCAGGGGTTCAGCTTTTGTTTTGAACACACACACTGAATTTTAGGCTCCTATGTCAAGTGACCACTTGCCATTTCCCACTGCACATCCCTTAGGAAACTTCAACTTCACGTGTCCGGAATGAACAGAAAAAGGGCATCTCTGCCACCTCCCAGTAGGTCCTTTGCCCCCAGGTGTGAGAGTGATCAAGAGAACTGCAAAATTCCACCATGCTGCCTTTGCCCCTGACCTTGATAAAGCATGGCGGGGCTTCCTCCTGGAGACTGTGACCCTCGCCTGTGGGAAGTGAAATGACCTTCTGAAGACAGGCACCGAACGCTGACCGGCTGAGGGCTCTACATACGTTGTATTATATCCAAGGTTTTCTCCAACGACAGCAAGTTTCACGATCCCAGAACAGACGTGAAATTACTCACCTCAGAAAAAATGAGTAGAACACCAATCAGTGTGAAGGGTGGTATTAATATGGTGCAGAGAAACAGCCCTAGGAATCCGTATTCATTCAGATAATTAGCAACAATGGCGAAGAGGGTGACCTAAAATAAAAAGAGCACAGTTTCACCAAAGTATAACATTCTGAAAGCAATATTAATTTACCACCATGCTTACTACAAAGATTGAAATATATATTCTCAGAATTATTAAAAATAGTTTAAAAATAAAATAACATGCACCATATGCATACTTACAAGTAAGAAGAAAAATGACCAAATGCCACTGTTTTCCCTCCCACGGCGAAAAATGAATGAAATCACATATGTCAGGAAAACAAGAGATGAGACATAGCCAATTATACACAGGGTCTGAAAATAGAAATATTACAGTCACCTAAGGTAAACACTACCTAAATACAAATTTATTTTTAAACCCTAGGACGCAAGGAGATCAAACCAGTCAATCCTAAATGAAATCAACCCTGCATATTCCCTGGAAGGACTGTTGCTGAAGCTCTAATACTTGGGCCACCTGATGCAAAGAGCTGACTCATTGGAAAAAATCCTGATGCTGGGAAAGATTGAAGGCAGGAGAAGGGGACGACAGAGGATGAGATGGTTGGATGGTATCCCCGACTCAATGGACATGAATCTAAGCAAACTCCTGGAGATGATGAAGGACAGGGAAGCCTGGCATGCTGCAGTCCGTGGGGTTGCAAAGAGTTGGACACAACTTAGGGACTGAACAACAACTTAAACTCAGCTTTCCAGAACTAAGCTATAACAGACATAATGGGAAGTTCTCTGGTTGAAGATGGATAATGTAATTGCATTTATGAAAATAGTCTAGGAAAGCCTTTTGATAACTTTTGCCACTTACCTGAACTGCCAGGTTTTGAATGATAAACACAAACTCATCTGGACTAAAAATGTAATCCATTATTTGCATTAGAAGGAGGATGGAGAGGTACAGGGGAACGTCCGCCAGCGCCTGCCCAAACCAGTAAGCGGAAGGGTAGAGGCCTGAAATCCGCAGCTGGGAGTGAACTTTTTTCTGATAAAGAAGCAGAAGAATCGTCAAAAGTTTTTGAATAGTTTAGGCTGGAGAAATTGCAAATATGCAGCCCAAAAGCATTCGTTTCTATGTCTCTCATATATTATGCTAATTTAGCAAATGACACTGTGACTTGCCCTATTTCAGGGGCATTGATAATGCTGTATGCCACCTTGTCTCCAGGAAGAAGGGATCTACACAGCATTGCGGCGGTGAGAAGATTCTTATTCTTTTCTTGTCAAAGCTACTGATGCCTCTGACTCTGTGGAGCTTTGCAAGCTGCACAGAGTTTCAAGAGAAGGAGGTGCACAATTTCCTGGAAGATTCTTAAGCTTTATGCCGAATGTAAACAGCACACTTATAATTGGCATCTTGCTTTGCTTCTTATGGGAGAAATTGCTCAAGAGAAGGATAGTTTAAGAGCAGGGTAAGTGAAAATTGATTTGAGTCCACCAGCAGCACCTGCTGAACTTTCACAAGGCTCAGCGGTGCAGAGGGAACCCCAGCGGAGGACGCTAAGGATGTGGAAACGCGAGGAGGGAACTTCTTTGGCACGCAAGCACCGTGGATGCAGCGAAAGTCTATCGTGGGTTCCTGACATTTTTATAGAATCTTCGCAAAAAGAAGCTTTAAAGGGACACTCTTTCTAGCCATAAGCCAAAGTACTCTGGTTCATTGCTTAGGGCTGTTACACCGGAGAACCTCGCCTCCGTCTGGAACGGGGATGGGATGGTGTCAGCAGAGAAGTAGAACCCGCCAGACAGAATCCGCGGTTCCCAGCCAGCTGATGGTACCTTCTGAGCTACCCTTCCTGAGGTCTCTCATTTAAGGCAAATAGCATCTTCGGTATATTCGCCCAGCTTTTATTCAAATGGTTGACCCGCCATTGTTTCAAGCATTGTTTAAATTAGGTGCACGATGCACGTATACGTGCGTGGTCGCGGGGTGCTAAGAACATAGCAATTGGGAGAGTAGCGCTGACCCATATACACTACCGTGTGTGAGGCAGAGAGCTGGCGGGAGCTGCTGCGCTGCGCACGGAGCTCAGCTCGGGGCTCTGGAGTGACCCAGGGCAGAGGTGGGGGTGGGAGGGGGGGGGGAGGAGTGGGGAGGGGTGGGGAAGGGGGAGAGGAGAGGGGTGGCGTGGGGAGGGGGAGGTTCAGGAAGGAGGGGATATATGTGTACATACGGCTGAATCACCTTATACAGCAGAAACCAACACAACGTGGTGTAGCGGTTATACTCCAATAAAAAAATATAAAAGAACAAATAAGGACTTTTGCTTTTTATTATCATTACTACTTAGTATAGGAAACATTTTTTTCCGTCAGGAAGGAAACTTTGAGAAATTTTACTTAATCCCTTTTGTTGCATTTTTTCTCATTTCTCGGCTTTTATTAATTTTTATTTTATATGGGGGTATAGTTGATTGACAATGTCGTGTTGGTTTCAGGCATGTGGCGGAGTGACTCAGTCGTCTGTCTGCATGCATATATCCCGTCTCACTCTTTCCGTGTGGGTGTTACAGGGTGTGGAGCAGGGCGCGGCCAGATAGCTGCTCTTACTTTATAGTCACCGATGCTGCCCATGGCGATGTACGGAGCGAAGCAGGCCACCCCGGGGATCCAGAAGAAGGCCATGCCCAGGTACCCGTGTTCGTAAGACGCGTCCTCCTGAAATCATGCCGGACACGTCAGCTGACGGTGGTCAGATATAGACTTCATTTATACTATCTATAAACCAAATCATTTCAATGCGTGAAGCGGTCTAACTACCCAGAGCACTTCTCAAGGTCCTGTTTGCAACTTTGCGTCTTTGGTCGTGTGTTACAGCGGCTGGGACATTTTAATATGCATCCTGATTGATTCACAAAGAAGCGAACTCCATCGCATCGCGTGAACTGACTAGACCCCCATGGTTAACAAAGGGAGGAGTAATCACACAGCCTCTTCTCCCAGCTCTACGCTGACTGCACTGAGGCTGACATTTTAATAGACAGAGGTCCTGGGCTGTCAACGGGGGAGCTACTCCGCTATGTTCAGAACCTGAGACCAAGTCAGTTCAGCTCAACATGTAGAAGGAATCATTTCTCTCGTTCAACATAACGGAGAAAGCTCAAATGCCTTCAAAGTGCCGGGGGGTATGAATTATTGAGTAGGTAGGTGTCTGGGCTTGGAGAAAAATGGTCAGCCCACACTCCGCATAAAAGCATTGAGTTAAAGTGGCTCAAAGTCCTGTACAGGTTAAAGAGGGCTTTGGGTTTGGCTTGAAGCCTTGCTCTCATTGGTGACTGGTTGCCTCACTGCTTTGCTCATCGTCTGAGGTCGGGACCCTGAGCCTTGAGAGCCGCTTACACTCTCTCAGCCCCTCCTAAACGGAGGGCCCCTCTGAGCTCTTGCAGCAGGTCAGCACTGCCTGAATAGGGAGGCACATGCTGAGATAAGGGGACGAAAGTGCACCCAGGTCCACCTCAGCGTCTCTGATCTCTGCCTGTGGTCACCCCTGCTGGCTTTCCAGATCTGGAATATCTTTAGTGTGTGTTAGTCGCTCAGTCATGTCTGACTATTTGCGAGCCCGTGAACTCTAGCCCACCAGGCTCCTCTGTCCATGGGATTCTTCAGGCAAGAATACTGGAGTGGGTTGCCATGCCCTCCTCCAGGGGATCTTCCTGACCCAGGGATCGAACCCAGGTCTCCTGCATTGCATCAGGTTCTTTACCCTCTGAGCAACCAAGGATGCTCTTTGGGAATGGAAAAGTCACAATTAGTCTCAATGGCTGACCCCTCACTCAAAACTTGGTTCATAAACATCACATTCTGTCCGTGTTAGAGGACGTGGATCCGCGGGCAGGGTGTGTAGAGCTTGGCCTGGAGGAGCCCACGGAGACTCCTGATGCCAGTTGGGTGGTTGGTCAGGCGGGGGCATGCACAGTGGCCAGTGGGGGACCCTTCAGGACACTCTGATGGACGGTTCAAGTCATGAGTGGGGTCGGAAGCGAGCTCTGTGCTTTAGACTCAAGGCAGATGGGCTTGCAGAATTGGAGCAGACCAGGAGTGGGGGCGGGGAGGAATCGACAGGCTTCACGCTAAGAGAAATTATCTACGCAGGTACCCAAGGCCAGCTAGGCTGGTAGGTAGCAAACATTTTGTAGTAAACCCATTTTTTTTAAAGTTACCACATAATTTAACTCCGAAAGTAAGACACTGCAGTGATAAAACTGTTACTAAATATAACTTCTTTAAAGTTTCAAAATATTTATTTGAAGATTAATGCATTTTCTTTATTACTGGTAAATTCAAACTATTTAAATTTTAAATTACCGGCAAATTTAAACTATTTTAACATTAAAATGTATTCTAAGAAATGAAAGCAAGTTATATTTTACTTATATTTGTATATTACAAAGTGTTCTTAAGTAGCTGAATTTTATGGGGTAAACCCTAACTTAGAGGTTCTAGACCCACGAGACACAGTTGTCCCGCTACCTGACCGACGGCACATTAAACAGTGAAAACCCGTTGGAAGCAGGATGGTGTGAAGGTCTCTCCCGCAGCCCGCGGGGACTTCTGTTCTGCAAGGCTGAGTGGGTCTTCATCTCCAGGAGGGCCGGGGGTCCAAGCTAAACCCTCCCCTAGACACCACACAGGTCCCACCACGCAAGCAGAGGAGACCGGGGCAGCCACAGCCCGACGCCCGGGTAGCCCTCAGCACCTCGTCCTTGTCCATCTACACTGCCAGCACCCGCCGCATTTTACTCAGGAGGGGCAAGGCGTGCTCCAGACCGAGGCCACTCTCCTCTCGGCTCCAAGAGGGCAGACTGCTGAAGGGGAGGAACGTGCGCCTCTCACCGCCGACAGCCCACCCGGGCCGCGCCCGCGAGGCTGCTGCTAAGTCTTTGAACTGGACAAGAACTTGAGGTTTTGGACAGCACTGGAGTAGTTTTTGACAACAGAAAGTGACCCGTGAGCTACAGAGTATGCCCGAGGCGTCATTTAAAGGAGGCAAAGGGCGACTCACCAGAGAGGGACGTAAGGGGTGGCGCGCAGATATGGACCTGCACACTGTCACCCCCTGTGAGCGTCTGACTCGGGATCCGGGCATGGCCGGCCAGTCGTGTTTTACACACGCGCGTCTTCTAGTTCTGATTCAGCCGGTCCCTGGTCTAGTCACAGCTGAACATTCTTTAATGGAAACTTGAAGAATTCCCAAGAGAAACAGCACTAACCTCAATAATGAGAGTACGTGCAATTACCTCTGGTAAATTACCTCTGCAATTACCTCAGAGCGCCTCTGGTTTTCCATGTGCCCCGCCACTTGTCTTATAGCAACCCAGCCCCAACACCTCCTGCCAACATGGCCTTGTTTCCTTCTTAAGGGAGCTTTGTGATCGAGTTTCGGTCTTCCCTTATGATTCTCCCCGTCTGCTTTTATCTGTGGCTGTGCCCGGTCTTTGCTGCTGCCTGGGCGCCTCTCTGTTTGCCATGCACAGGCTTCTCACTGCGGTGGCTTCTGCTGTGGAGCTCGGGCGCATGGGCTTGGGGCTCGAAGCTCCCGGCTCTAAAGCACAGGCTCAGTACTTGTGGCCACAGACTTAGTGGCTCTGTGGCCTGTGCGATCTTCCCAGACCAGAGGTCAAACCCATGTCTCCTGCATTGCAGGCAGATTCTTACCCACTGAGCCACCAGGGAAGCCCCAGGATGAGCTTTTTATCTGCATTTTTTGGTGGATTGTTGAATCTAGACCTACAAAAGTTCAGTTGTTACAAGGTCACAAAGCCTGGGATTTAAGATGCTGGCTGTTTAACTAGGTCCTACTACTGAGGGCCACAGATGGTAACGGATCTAAGCCCAAAATTCATCATTTTTTCCCAGTTAATTGTATTTCTGTCACTCATTGGCCTTGTCATCCAATTAAAATTACAATGCTTTGCAATGATTGCTAAATATTGCATGTGTATGTATACACATGTGTGTACATATAAATATATATGTAATTTAGTTGCATATAAAACATAAACATTCAAGAATAAGTTCATAAAAACTACCCTGTTATTTCAGCATTTCAAGTATTTCCCTGAAAATGTCTCCGCTCAGTTCAGTTCAGTCGCTCAGTCGTGTCCAACTCTTGGTGACCCTATGAATCCCAGCACGACAGGCCTCCCTGTCCATCACCAACTCCCGGAGTTCACTCAGACTCATGTCCATCGAGTCATTGATGCCATCCAGCCATCTCATCCTCTGTCGTCCCCTTCTCTTCCTGCCCCCAATCCCTCCCAGCATCAGAGTCTCAAGACCTACGAAAGTGAGATAATACTATGCTTACCTCAAAATACGTGCTTCTGTCCGTCTGAATGTGTTCTGAAGAATTAAGCATTCCAAGTAGCCCATTGCTAATGATGTCCATGAGTACAGGAAAGCAATTCAGCCTTTTGGTGTTACATGCTATTGAAAATCTGGGATCCTAAAGCATAGCAAATATGCATTCTAAGTCCTCAGAAAGCAAATATAAAATTTAATGAAAGTACATGGTAGAGAAGCTTTCAAATTATGGACAACACAAGAAGGCTAAAGCAGTGAGTGTCGTGAACTGTCACTCATATTATTCAATCAATTCCCAACATACGGCAAGGAGTTCAGTATTTAGATCCCTACCAACTGCAACAGCGTTAGCTGTGTGACTATTTATGCCTAAACTAAAACAAAACACATCACATGATTTTTAGCAGCAACACTTGTGGCTCAGCTGGTAAAGAATCTGCCTGCAATGCGGGAGACCTGGGTTCGATCCCTGGGTTGGGAAGATCCCCAGGAGAAGGGAAAGGCTACCCACTCCAGTACTCTGGCCTGGAGAATTTCATGCAGGGTCGCAAACAGTTAGCCATGAGAGAGTGACTTTCACTTTAAGCACTCACTATAAAACTCCCTAATGCAACCTCACTTAAACACGGCGGTAGGCTTTGCTTCAGGATGTGATACGTTCAGTTCACAAACAAAGAATGTGCAGAATGAATCACCCTCTAAAAACGAGAGCTGTCCCGTCCGCTTGTGTCAGTGGGCATGCACTGTTCAAACCCCACGTTCCTGCCTGTCCTCGATGAGCTGGGCAGCAGAGCCCCGCATACCTTGCCATCTCCGGTCACAGTGATGGCCCCGTTGTACGATGACTCATTGGGGCCATTTCTTGCTCCAAAGGCGTCCACTTCTAAATCGATGTTTTGGTGCCTCAGTGAATGTATGAAGTCATCAATGCTTGACCCTATCATGCGGGTAAGATCAAAAGAAGCAAAAATGAAGGAAAACACAAAAAGGAATATTTTTTAAAACACTAAATGATGTCACTCAAAGCATACCATAATAAGGACACTTAAGGATTTCCTTACAAGGGCAGAACCAATGCCGTGGGACTAAAATCCATTCTGGCGTCAAGGAAACGTCAGACTTGCTTTCCCTACAGCTGAAGCATTTACCTATCATTTCTGTTTGTGTGCAACTGCTACTTAAAATTAACGTTCAAATCCTCGACCGTATTAAACTGCCATCTTAGAAAAGCTCACAACTGCACAATACTTAAAAAATGCTATAGAACGACCTCAGAAACCAGTGAGTAACCCCTTTCCTAAATTCCCCTGGGCTGCTGTGTGCAACATGCTTTAGGGTTTGAGTAAACTTGCAAAATGCATTTTTAAAAACACACTCCCGACCTTGCATTTTTCACTCTGGAATTCGTTTCCTGTTTGGCCTCACCTACACTTTTCTAAAACATACAGAACTCCTTTTCCCCTCGTGGGCCCTATGGTCTAGGGGAGTCTCTCAACACGAATCAACATTGAGCCGGTGTGTCCAGCCCCACGCTCACCTGTTCTGTTGATGACCAGTAAGCGGGTCAGCGGGGCTCGAGGTGGTTGTCCCGGGGAGAGGAAGTACATGTTCGGAGACAGTCCCCAAGAATAGCTTTCTTGGTGTAACCGATAGGACACATGCTCCAAAAGCTGAGGACCAAAGGTAATGCCGAAAAGCAGTAATCTGAAGGAGGAAATGGAGAAGAAAACAATTCATCTGCAGCAGCCGTTGTGGATTTTCCAGGTCAAGCAGGTGACAGTGGGAAAACAGAGATGTCACGAACACTGGTGAGCGCATGAACGCGCTCCCGCGCTCCTTTCTTCCTTCTGACGTGAGGTGGCTCGTGTGGGCCCGTCCTGGGTCTCCCTGCGTCTCTAAACCACCTCCCCTCCACCTCTGAACGCTTCTTTCCAGTTGACAAAGTCGGCTGCGGACGACTCTGAAACCTCTCTCTAGTGCCCGCGTCTCCGTCCTGCTTCAGCCCTGCTTACCATCTTTTCCTGGCACGCTGCAAGCTGGCACGAGGCCAGCGCCCAGGCGTCCTACGGCCTGAACCTCCTCCCCTTCCTGTTCCCAGTTTCTGTACATGACGTTTTCTCATTTGCTCGAGCTTGAACTTCAGTCTGTTTCTGCTTATTTCTCTCCCTTATGTCCCTTTTCCGAATGGCTGAAATTTTCTGCTTATCATATCATCATTACCGTTTGCCTCCAAAACCTCTCTCCTACTTTGCAAATTTGGACCTGAATGAGCCCTTTCCTGACCTCTTTCCAACTGCCCTCAATGTCTCTCTTCCTTGTCTCCAGTGCCTACTGTTTCCAGATCTTTCTGCACGGTTGCGCAATTACGTTTCTTGGCATTCTGTCCTAGTTATACCAATCGCCCATTCAAAAATAATAAAGGAACCTCATTAGTCCCTTACTTTGTATGAAGCCCAAACTCCTTAGCTCTATTTAGGGTATTATCAACATTATTCTTACTCTTTCGTAAATCCCGTGCTGCAGGATGTCAACTACCTGAAATTAATTCCAATTCTTCCTCTCTCCTCACGTATCTCCATGCTCCAAACTGCTTCTTCTGCCTGCTCTTTCATCCTCCTTTCTTTCCTTAGCTGCATGCTCCATTTTCTTACACCAAATTCAAATTCTCTCTCACATAAGATTCTTCTTTGGGAAGCCCCATTTGGACATCATTTCTCTTGTACCAGTGAAGGAAATGGCAGCCCACTCCAGTACTCTTGTCTGGAAAATTCCATGGGCTGAGGAGCCTGGTAGGCTACAGTCCATGGGATCACAAAGAGTCGGACACGACTGAGCAACTTCAGTTTCAGTGCTGCAGCTGACGATATTGTCTAACTGTGCACTCCGCTTTTTTTTTTTTAATTGGAAGATAATTGCTTTACAATGTTGTGTTGGTTTCTGCTGTACAACACCGTGAATCAGCCATGAGTATACACAGGTCCTGTCCCTCTGGAGCCTCCCTCTCCCCGCTCCCCACCCCACCCCGCTAGGTTGCCACAGGGCACCGGGCGGAGGTCCCCGGGTCACGCAGCAGTTCCTGCCAGCTCTCTGTCTCACACGCGGCGGGGGTGTGTGTCAGAGCTGTCCTCAGTTCATCTTGCCCTCTCCTTCCTGTCTCTGTGTCTCCATTCCTCCTCTGCGAACAGGTTTTCCATAGATATACATATACATTAATAGACAGTGTCTCTTTTTCTCATTTTGACTTCCTTCACTCTGCATAAAGGATCTAAGTTCATCCACCTCGCTAGCACAGCCTCAGATTCATTCCTGTCTATGGCTGAGTGATAGTCCATCGTATGTAGGGACCACAGCTTCTTCATCCATTCACCTGTCGACGGACATCTAGGCTGCTTCCATCTCCTGGCTGCTGTGTTATGCTTCTTTAGTGTACTTCTAATCACCCTCCAAAGCCAAATCTCATGTCTGGTTTATTCGATAAGTGTTTATTTGATAAGACATTCAGCAGAGAGTGTTATGCAGGAGCACTCACAAATATTTTTTAATGAATATGTGTCCTGGGTAGAGAGAGGACTCATGCAAGGAATCACTTAACAAAGGGCCTGGAGCTCTACAGGTAAGTTCCAGGAAATGACCTGAATTTTGTGCTGAAATAAGAACAGCCACAGAGCCGCTCCAGGGAAAGAGGCAAGTCCTTAGGACCTAGGGCCTGACTTCCAAGCTTCTGAAAAACTACTTCAACCCTTTGATCAGAGCAGATTCTGTCAAAATTAAAAGAAAAATCCCAGACTTTATCTGGTTTAATTACATATCCACCAAAGCAATTAAAATTGATTTCTGTGTGAACTTATGGTTGCCAGAGGGGAGGAAGAAGGGGAGGGATGCTTGGTTGTTTGGGGTGGACACGAGCACACTGCTCGCTGTACAGCACAGGGCACTCTGCTCAGGGTCACCTGGCAGCCTGGGTGGGAGGGGAGTTGGGGGAGAGTGGACACGCGTGTGCGTGGCTGAGTCCCTTCACTGTCCACCTGAAACAGTCACAGTGCTGTTCACTGGCTACATCCCCCGGGCAGAGGAGCCTGGCTTCTGTCCACGGGGTCACAGAAGAACTGGGCTCAACTTAGCGACACAACAGCACGCTCCAGTATGAAATGAAAAGCTAAAGAAACCCTGGCTTCTGTGTTACAAAGACCAGATGCAGCTGCTGGAGCTTCTTTCACGGCAGCTCTTCTCTCCTGACGCTGTTGACAGCACACGGCTCACATGAGTCTGAAACTCGCAGGTACTCACATGGCGAGCAGGGCTCTCTTTTCACTCTTCAGCTTCAGGAAGCGGACTTTGGCTACCGCACAGAGCTGCTGCCTCCAGAGGGCCAGGCCGCTGACCGAGCTGTTTGCTTCACTGAAGGACGACACGACCTGTTCCGGCTCAGCAAGGCTGCCTGTGGCATTGGTCCTGCCACTCTGTAACTGCTCCCGAACTCCAGGTCCTACAAAGGATGAAAGCAACCATTTATAAACAGCCGTTTGCTGTGGTTCAGTCGCTCAGTCGTATCCGACTCTCCGCCACCCCGTGGGCTGCGGCACACCAGGCTCCCTGTCCGTCACTGTCTCTCGGAGTTTGCTCAAACTCACATCCATTGAGTCAGTGATGCCAACGTGCATCATTTAGACTTTCCTAGGATCTTCGTTTCAACAATTGTTGTCAGAGGAGAGAGTCTTGGGCAAAGATGCAAATAATCTAATTCAGGGCACCACTAGAGAAACTGCTAAGGAAACAGGGACAGAGGGAAAAAAATAAAAAGATATAAAGACAACAATACAGGAACAAGAAGTAACGACTTAATAAAAGGAAATCTTGTATTTTCTGAAAAAAAAAAGAAAAAAAAAAGCTCTGTATCTGGAGCTTTAAAGGACTGAATTCATTCCAGAGAACATAATGGACAGAAATCCATATTTAGCCTGGAAAAATCTATTGCCAGAGATAAACTACCTTAGTATTTTTGACCAAGGGGAATATGAAGGAATATGAGGAACAGAAGAATATGAAATTGGTTGAGACAATACTTGTAACAGCCATAGCTGAAAACGAGGTAAGTGAACGCTGCTTATTCATGTCTGACTCTTCGTGACCCCACGGACTGTAGCCCGCCAGGCTCCTCTGTCCGTGTGAGCCTGGGAGTATTCTCCTGGCAAGAACACTGCAGTGGGTTGCCAATCCCTTCTCTAGTGGATCTTCCCAACCCAGGGATCCAACCCGGGTCCCCTGCATTGCAGCTGGATTCTCTACCATCTGAGCCACAAGGGAAGCCTGAAAACTAGATAAGTTACCTCTTTTGGAAGAGAAGCCTAGCGAAATTGATCAACTCTAGATGCTTTGAATGTATGTTCCCTAAAAGTGAATTACACCACTTAAAAAAGTTATCGAGTATATAAAAAAGACTTCCCACCTGATCAATCAAACATGGAAAGAAGACGAGAGCGTAGGCAAGACGAAACCCATTGGATGAAGGCAAACCAGACAAAAGAAACGTCTTAGAGCAGCTGGAGAAGAAAGGCAGAGAGCTTTCCAAGGAGTAACAACTAGCCTGACAGCGAACCATTCAACAGCAGCAGTGAAGTTCCCGAGGGCTGCCATTCCCTTCTCCAGGGCGTCTTCCTGACCCAGGGATCGGACCCGGGCCTCCTGCATTGCAGGAGGACTCTTTACCACTGAGCCACCAGAGAAGGCCAATAGTGAAATAATATCCTCAAATATGTCAAGAAAACGACTTTCAACTTACAATTCTAATTTTCTTTTATCCATAGCAGTTACATTCAAAACACACTATACTGCATATTTATGTCTGCCGCATGAAGACCTACTCTGTACGCGGCTGTGTTCCACGGGCTTAGTAAAATGTCTGGGACAAAATACAGAATTCAAGAGATGAGACCAGTATTGAGAGAAGAGGGAAGAAAACAAGAAATAGACTTCTCATCTGCTCTAACTTTTTCCAAGATCATATTGAATCATAACAACTCAAAAATCATGTCACTTCATCATTCCAAGTGTGTTTTCAGGACAAAATATAGCACAGAAAGAGAAATTTCAAGGTAAAAATTATTTATTACCTGATTCATCAATAGCTGATTTTCCTTCTAATTTCAAGAACACTTCATTCAGTGTTGTCATGGAAACACCGTAATTCTCAATGCCCTGGTTGGAACAGCTTTCAAGATCCCTGTAGAGGTCTAAAAATAGGCATAAAAATGTGCTAAGTTAATATCAGTTGTAATGAGATTGAAAATAGCTCTATTTTTCAAAGTAGAAAACACTTGCGATAGGACAAATACGCTTGTCAGAAACAAATCTATGCTACAGACGGCCCCTCACTTCTGAGATAAACGACACAGTGCGTTAATTTCCAGATATTCTTGGGTATAAGAATCTAGAAATTTCTGTTTTCATGCCTAGAACACTACACATGTGGGGGGTTTTGGGAAAAAAACATATTCTGTTTTATTTAATGTGTTTTTTTTTAATGCAATTGTTGGGCTTCCCAGGTGGCTCGGGGGTAAAGAATCCACCTGCCAATGCAGGAGACATAGGTCCCATCCTTGGGTCCAGAAGATCCCCTGGAGAAGGAAACTGCAACCCACTCCAGCATTCTTGCCTGGGAACTCCCATAGACAGAGGAGCCTGGTGGGCCACACTCCACGGGGTTGCAGAAGAGTTGGACACAGCTTAACACGTATGCACACAAACCATACAAGTATCAAAGGTATTGCATGAGTTAATAGGATCATTATTTCACTGATTCTAAAATGAATACATTTCATCAACTTTTAATGCATCTGAAACGAGCATGCGTCATAAACGCTAGGAGGTCATGTTTCAAATGCCAGCATTGTTTCTTTCTGTTTCTTCCCTGGTGGCACGTTCTGAAATTGAGGGTGTCTGAAACTTGCTGAAATACCATAGGTGCTACCTGTCAGATATTTTCCAGGTGCTTGATTTATATTTAATATTTTTATAATAAATGTAAATGAATTAAAGCTTCATAAAAACCCTATAAAGTTCATACTAAAATGAACTGCTTTTTACAAACGGTCAAACTGAGGTGCACTACACTAATATAGCCTGTTTGAGGTGTCAGGGCGAGTACCCGCAGAGCCAGGCTTTGAATCTAGCCAGCCTGGCTCTGCCAGCCGAGCTTGCCTGGTGCTGTATCAGTCACAGTTGTTGCAGGCTTATTAATTCAAGCATGCAGATTGGTCCCAAGACCTTCCATTAACAGTTGGCAAGTTCTTGGAATGCAATAAAGTAAACACATTTTTCTGGGTTATACTTTTTAGTGCAATCCAGCTCAGAATTCTTGGGGAATGAAACAGCGTATTGGGAAATCAGACAGAAGAGGGGTAAAGGCGATGCCTCTCCAGCCGTTCGCGTTTGCAGCAGAGCTCCTGATTTTCATACAGGCTGATCATAATTACTGTTGAATTGTGGAGATTATAACGTTATGTTGTGGTGTCTATGACGCCTTCTCCTTCAGTGCACGCTCCCTCGGCTCCCATCCGATTCCCCGCCAGGGTTTGCCCAGATCTCTCCCTGCTTGGACCTCCGTCTCATGCATTCCTGACGCAAATTTCCCTAATGCTTCTCACTGTAGCTTGATGTTGCCCTGTATCTCTTGACTGCACATGTAACTTGAAACATAATTAGCATTTTCCTGGCCTCAGTGTACTCATAAGTGCTGTTGAAATATTAAACAATATTCATAAATAATAATAGTCATAAATAATTCACAGTGCTATGTACTTTGCAAGCAGCAGAATGTCAGCCATCATTCTAAACACCACAGTGATCGTACACAACATTATCGCAAACAATTCTGAGGTCTCTCGCACTCTGTTACCTGGAAATTTGTTTGTCCTTTCCAAAGGCAGAATATACGCCAGCTTTTCTTCACTTTGGGCTGTTAATTTGGCATCGGGGATGTGGTGTTTAACAATCGATGTTACACTGTCTGGATCACACGTCTCATTCAGATGCAAACTGATGTTTAAAAAGAGTAGGTTAAGGCTGTTCTTATCCAATGCCACCTATACAAAGAATCCTAGCATGTGTTTGTTGCTTCATTAACACTTATGAGACAAAACAGTATAATCTAGTAGAGGAAGCAAGACTTAAAAATATCAGTGTAGCCCAAGCTGTATAATCTACAGAACCTGCAGAGGGAGGAACATTAAGGGATGCTTAAGGACAGGTAAGGAGACTCAAGGTTTGTTATTTGGCAGAAAGAGATGACCGGCTCCATCTTGACTGGGGTTAGACAGGGGAATGGCGATTTTGTCTCAATCTGTTCAAAATCTCAACTTTTGAATTCTCTCTTTGCAGTAAAGTATGAGTTCTACAAAACAGGGAGAAGGAAGTAGGAACAGAGAGTGTTAATTTGCTACAGTCATTAAGACACTGCTCTCGTGTCCTATGGGTCCATATTCCAGATTTAGGCCTCTGAGCATCTATTTTCTACTCTGTGATTGGAAATAATACTCAGGTCTCCAAGAATTTTGGAAGACACAACAAAACACAGTATGTGTGGAATCATATAGGTCTTGGCAACACGTAAACCTCAAAATATGTTAGCTAATTTTATCTTTTGGGGGGGGCAAAATTTATTCAAGTCAAAGTTGGTCCATCTTCTTGATGAGAACATATAAAGGTCTTTATGAAATCATTAGATTTAAGAAACCCTATTATTGGTCACATCCACTGACATTTACTGAGGCTGGGACTTGCCTAGTGGTCCAGTGGCTGGGACTCCATGCTCCCTCCCAATGCAGGGGGCCCAGGTTCAATCCACAGTCAGGGAACTAGACCTCATGTGCAGCAACTAAGACCCGGAGCAGCCAAGGAAATAAGTAAATACTAAAAGAAGAAGTCAGAGACTTTATCTGACACTAAAAAGAAAAAGAACCACACTGAGGTTGTGCAATGACAAGGCATCGTAATGGACTTTGGTGAGACCAACCCCCAAAAATCAATTGTAGCTGAAAGTATTCTGAGTTTATAAAACCCCGTGTGACTCGCTCTGCAGGATACCAAACAGGGAGAATGTGGTGCCTTCCCTAAAGGCGCTGGGGGCATGACAGAGATACGAGCAGCGGGTAACGGGAGGAAAGGGGAGGGACGCTGAGCCAAACCGGCTGAGCAGCTGGTTCCTCGTCAGGGAGTCTTTCAATATTTTTATTCTTCACTGCAAAGTAAGTATTGTTGTTTCACCTTTTTAATTGAGGATCAAAGAAGTTAATTAAGATGCCTCAGGCAACAATTCAAAATAGTGCTTTCAGGGTTGCAGTCAAGAGGATGCTTATTGTTCAAGAGAAGGCATTCAGAGAAGACCTTCAAGAGCAGATAAGATTTGAACATGGTTAAAATGTGATGGAGGAAGAATCAGCACACAGACGTCCCACCTTAAGCAGAGTCAGGACACTTCAGTGTGGGCCCCCCCTGAGGACAGCCTGTGTTGGTTTTAGTTGAGGCATTTATTCAATCAAGTCTTGCCCCCAGATCATGGTGGATCATAAATTAGGTCAAGTTAAACACTTGAGAGTGAATGATGTGAGATCCATTTAACCACTATGCAGTGGTTAATCACTATCGGGTCAAAGCTGTGGTTTTTCCAGTAGTCATGTACAGATGTGAAATTTGGACCACAAAGAAGGCTTAGCACCGAAGCACCGATGCTTTTGAATTGTGTTGTTGGCGAAGACTCTTGAGAGTCCCTTGGACTGCAAGGAGATCCAACCAGTCCATCCTAAAGGAAACCAGTCCTGAATATTCACTGGAAGGATTGATGCTGAAGCTGAAGCTCCAATATTTTGGGCACCTGATGTGAAGAGCCGACTCATTGGAAAAGACCCTGATGCTGGGAAAGATTGAAGGTGGGAGGAGAAGGGGAAGACAGAGGATGAGATGGTTGGATGGCATCAGTGACTCGATGGACATGAGCTAGAGCAAACTGCGGGAGATGGTGAAGGACAGGGAAGCCCGGCGTGCTGCAGTCCATGGGGTCACAAAGAGTCAGTCCCGACTTAGGGCAACAGCAAAGCGCTCGGAGAGAACAATGTGGGGTCCAGGTAGCCACTGGGGATGGAATGACTTGAATTACTTTGTAAGAAACATTACACTTTACTGGGAAGTATAGGGAGTAATTTACATCACATCTATAATCTTGGTCCAAATTGCAATGTGGGAGACTGGGTTTGATCCCTGGGTTGGGAAGATCCCCTGGAGGAGGGCATGGCAACCCACTCCAGTATTCTTGTCTGGAGAATCCCTTGGACAGAGGAGCCTGCTGGGCTATAGTCCATGGGGTCCCAAAGAGTTGGACAAGACTGAGTGACTAATCACAGTATAAATGATGTGAGAGTGGGCAGATTATTAAAATTCTTTGACTTGTCAAAGAAGCATAATAATACCATCTTTCTAAAGTTATTTGGAGAATTACGTATGTTTATATGAGGAGCCTGGCATGCTGCAATTCATGGGGTTGCAAAGACCTGGACACGACTGAGCGACTGAACTAACTAACTAACTATATGAGTATTGCATATGTGAACATCCTTGGACGTGCCTAAAATATAGTCCACGCTTAGTAAGTGATAGACATCACTTAATAGTGCTGAAAGGAGACAGGACAAAACGACAGGGAGTGAAGTCAGGGAGAACAGAGAAGCTACTGAGACGGCCGTGACTGGCAAAAATAAGCATTAGAAACAGGACGAGGGAGAGGCTGGAGTGTCAATAAATTTCTCTTAGCAAACACTGGGTTGTGAACATATTTTCCAGATACTATTTAAATCTCACTGGTGGTTGTTATTTCGTTGCTAAGTTATGTCCAACTCTTTGCGACCCCATGGACGGTGGCCCACCAGGCTCCTCTGTCTGTGGGATTCTCCAGGCAAGAACACTGGAGTGGGTTGCCATGCCCTCCTCCAGGGGATCTTCCTGACCCAGGGATCCAATCGCGTCTCCTGCATTGGAGCCGGGTGCTTTACCACTGAGCCACAAGAGAAACCCACAGACTTGGTTTAATCATTCGTATATTCTCAATGTCTACAATCCCATAAATCATTCATTCTAGCTAAGAAAGAGAGCAGTTGTTTTAACACAGCTCTCTCAAAATGGTCTTACTAATGGAGCAACCTACGGTAACATGCTACGGGTGATGTCACGCCCCTGACATTTCCAGCACATTCTAACATACAGCAAGGGCTGTACCTTAGATGGTAGCCGATGCCCCATCTCTTCTTCAGGAATAGAGAAGAGCCCGCACACTTCAGCCTTCCGTTGGACATAAACACCTTTCTATCTAAGTTGGAAGAATGAAATAAATTGTATTCAGAGGTTGTTTTTTCACTATTTATTAAAAAAAACACCCAAATTCATGAACAAACAGTGTATTTTAGGAGCACCACTTGCTAACACAGGCACATCCTAATTCTGGCCATAAGTAAGCCACGTTCTTCGACATCTGATAAATCAAGTGATATGTTAGTTTATTCCTGAGTAAACTAAATTCTTCTAATTTCTTCGAAGAATTTTTCTAAATTCTTAGAAAAACTGTCATACACTAGAAGGATGGTTTTCAAGTCAACTGTTATTCCAAATATACTGAATGTGTGTACGCATGCTCTGTTGTATCCAACTCTTTGGGACCCCACGGACTGTAGCCCACCAGGCCCCTCTGTCCATGGGGATTTTCCGGTCAAGAATACTGGAGTGGATTGCCCTTTCCTTCGCAGGGGATCTTCCCGACCCAGGGATTGCACCCACGCCTCTCGCGTCTCTACACTGCAGGCAGACTCTTTTATCACCGAGCCACCTGGGAAGTCCCCTTCATACAGGATGAATCATAACACATCTTCGGGAGTATGCTGTGTATTTTACATCAGGTGAGGTGCTTTGCAATAGGATCAGAATCCTTGCTGGGACAATGCCCTCCGGGATGAAGACACTCAGATCTGTCAGAGGACCGTCCTCCCCCTTGGCTGGAGGGAGCCACATGCTCGGAGCTGGCCCGGAGCCTCGCTACACACGTTCCGCCCGGGTCCCTAAGTCGTCATTGAGATACACGAAGGAAACCCAAGGCTCACCAGCCAGGACGTCAGCCTCATCCATGAACGGGGTGCTGAAGAGGACCACGTGGTCTGACTTCCTCTCTCGCAGGAGGTTCCACACCCGGTGTCTCGAAAGAGGGTCTGACCCCGCAGTTGGCTCGTCCAACAGCAAAACCTGCATGGCAGGAAAGACCCTGAAATCGCTTTCCCTGTTCGTTCGGGCTTCTTTTAAAAAGCAATATACAGTGAGTCAGGAGATCAGGATGCACTCTATACACACCAGGTGTGAAACAGACAGCTAGCGGGAAGCTGCTGCACAGCCCAAGGAGCTCAGCTCTGTGCTTGGTGATGATCTAGAGGGCGGGGGTGGGCGGAGGGGAGCTCCCGGGGGAGGGGATGCAGGTATGCACACGGTTGATGGACACAGTTGCAAAGTAGAGACTAACACCGCATTGGAAAGCAACTATATCTCACCAAACAAGAACACCCCAAACCAATTAATCAAAAAGAAAAAGAACAAAAAATGAGCAATATACCGCGAACTGGTGAGCACACAGCTTTGGACTGCGCGGGCCTGCGTATTCGTGGATGGCTTTCACTGCGCACCACAGCGCACGCAGTCCCAGGCTGGATGCACTTGCAGAGGCGGGACCATGTGTGCTGACGGCCGACCGGAAGGTTCTACTAGGATTTCCCACCATGCAGAGGATTGCTCAACACCCCCCACCCCCGCCCCCCACCCCGAACCCTGCATTGTTCAAGACTCAACCGTACTTGCAAAATTATTTAGGAGAAATATTTTAGCACTTAACTCTTCATTGGAACAGTTCTCTTCCACTTATCAATTGCAAATTACATGTGATTGCACGCCACAGATTCGCAGCCCTCCACCTGATTCCACCAGTAATTTCAGGTCGACTTACCTGGGGATCTCCTAAAATGGCAGTCCCAAACGTCAGTTTCCTTTTTTGTCCACCGCTTAGATTTTGAGCAAGAACGTCTTGAATGTTTCCCATCTCCAGATCCTGTAAAACCCGTTGGACCTAACAAAGGATATTGAGTCCAAGTTTAGACTGTTTCTCTTAAAGACACTATCACTTTGCTGTTCATTGCAAAGGGCCTTTTGGATATTTTGACGATGAATCGTGTAGAGATAACACAAACACATTTAGTATTTTCTAGGTAAGCAGTTTCATTCTCGTGGCTGTGACAGCTAGCGTAGGCATCTACCTGTTGCTCCACTTCATGTGGCTGAATCCCTTTTATCTTAGCAAAGAGCCTGAGGTTTTCTCTCACGGTGAGGAAGCCAAATTGCACGTTGGCTTGTGGACAGAAGCCAGTGAGCTTGCTAATGTATTCTAGGTCAGCCGCTTCTGAAAGTGAGTGATTGTAGATGGTGACGGACCCTGGAAGGGAAACAGTCAGCCTCAGGATAAAGATCCAGCTCTCGTGTGAGAGATTTTAAAATGGAAAGCAACGTGTGTCAATACTAAAGTCCTTTAAACATTATAACAAGATTATCACAAGGCTTTTAAGTTTACTTGGAGGAAACAATAATGTGTTCAAATACAGGCAAGGCATAATGTCTGGAATATCTGTTCTTAATAGCGACCGCCCGGGACAGCGTGCCAGTGAGGCACCGTCGCTAAATCACACTAGGCTACATATGAGCCCATTCCATCACCTTCCGAAGCTTCTACTTTCTCAGACTTTCTTTATCCATATTCCTGTCACCTAAAAGGAGTACGTACACTCTTGATGAATTAAAACTTACTGTTCACCATACATCCAAGCCCGTTAGGGAGCAGAAGAGCTACTCGTCATGACCTATTTAAGCCACAAAGATTTTCCTAAATGAGTTCAACATAAATCTGTCAAATAATAACTTGGAGGGCCTTCTGAGGATCCTGTCTCAAGTGCCTGAGTGAGGCTATTAGCTGATGAGACTGCTTGCTGGAGCTCGTGAATGGAACAGTGAGCGGGTGAAAAGCACAGTGGGCTCGCTTGCCCGCCCTCCTGTCGTGCCGTGACTGTCTTCTCACCTGACGTTGGGGCCGACAGTCCGCTGAGTATATTTAACAGCGTGGTTTTCCCAGCTCCACTGTGTCCGAGGACGCCCGTGATCTGGCCTTCATATATGTCCAATACCAGGCCTGGCGTTATTCCAAGAAGATGACACTCAGGGCCTACACGGTAACTTTACAGTCTCTGAAACTTTTATAAATTCTCACAGCATCTGTATATTTGGCTAGCAATACTCAAAATAAAACGCACCCCCAAATTCATTCCTTTAAAATTGCATCTTCTGGGACTTCCCTGGCAGTTCAGTGGTGAACTCTGCCTTCCAATGTGGGAGGTGTGGGTTCAATCCCAGGTCAGGGAGCTGGGTTCCCACATGGACTCCCAGCAGAAAAACCAAAAGGTCAAACAGAAGCAATATGTAACAAACTCAAAAAAGACTTTAAAAATGGTCCACAAAAAAAAAAAAAGTCTTAAACAATAAAACTGTCCATTCTATGGTACACATTGGACACATGCAGTATTGTCATGATATATATTATTATCTGATTAACAATTTTTTTCAGTGAAAGCAATCTTGTCATTAAAGATAGGCCGACTATAATAAAGACAGCTTTAGGGTTAATACCATGAGTTGAAAATAAACAGTATCGCGCTATCCTGTATCCTTCAAACCCATAAGATATCAGTGGTGCATCTGACTTCCTAAAATTATTATAAGATTTTGAAATTTACTTGGAAGAAACCATAATGTGCTCAAATAAAGGCAATTCACGGTATCTGAATATCTGTTCTTAATTGTGACTGAGACAGTATAAAGTGAGGTACCGTCGCTAACTCACATCACTAGGTTGCATATGAGGCTATTTCATTACCTTCCAAAGCTTCTACTTTCTTGTGCTTGCCTCTTCCATATGCTTTTTTGAGATTTCTTATTCTGAAAAGAGAGGAAGACGTTTTGAGCAAATGGTAAAGGTGGACAGAGAATCCATGAGTCAAGCTGCCGAGGATATCAGGAAAGCTGGAGGTCCTTTTCCTTCACACAGGTCCGCGGGCGGACAGAAACCTCTCGGCACCTCATCGGAGCCTGTCTCCATCCTCGTCACAGGCTGAGCAGCTCACTCTCTGCAGGCAGCGTGAGTCCATGAGCGCCGTGAGGACGATGAGAAGTGACTGGCCCAGAGGAAGTGGGCGATAAGACGGTGTGTAGAGGACCTGCACTCCGGTGGAGGACAGAAGCAAGCAGTGAGCCCGCAAAGAGACACGCCGGCTTTGGGGGTCAGACCACCCTGGGTCAAGTCCCAGAGTCGTGTGCCATGCACACCATCCATAGACTCAGAGCTCACTGTGGATTTCATCTGCATGACCTTTTTTCCACCGCGGCTTCTAGCGACACATTGCAGGAGATGCAGGTTTGGTCCCTGGGTCAGGCAGAGCCTTTGGAGGAGGGCGTGGCAACCCCCTCCAGTATTCCTGCTTGGAGAATTCCATGGACAGAGGCCTGGTGGGCTACAGTCCACGGGGTCACAGAGACACAACTGGGCGACTAACACACTCATACACACTCACACACTCACACACAATCACACACACTCACTCACACACACACTCACACACACTCACACACACACACACGTAACCTGTTGTTTGCAGCACAGGGCATACCATAGAGCAAGGCCTGTAGCCCAGGGTTGCCGACTCATAGCTCAAACTCCTAAACTATCTCATGATCAGATATGTGAGGTTGTCTGCCCCCAAGGCCTCTGTTCATTCTGGGGATGTTTTTCCCAGAGCATAGAGCTGCTCTGGCTAACTGCAACTCACAAATCATCAAAACCCTGCTCCCCGCCCACTGGGGAAGACAAAATGCCTCCTGAGCTTTGAGGACTTTCTGTGCCTCCTCCAGCGGCCCCTGATTCTGGCCCAGACAGCGGAAGGGACATAAAAATTCCAGTTTGCAGGGAGGTCACGGTTCCCGATGACAGTCCTGCTACACCGGGAGTGAAAGAAAGCTGCTGTTTGGTGTCTGTTCATACTGGACCCTATTTTCAAAAGTTACTATTTAGAGACTGTACGTATCATAAATGTTCAGAGTTAAAATAGGCCAGTGGAGGCGGTGAACCAGAAAGGTTTTGTTTAGGTGTGAGACAAAGGCAACATAGATGGGCACATTTTGAGCAGAGATCCAGGGAGCTTAGGTGCTTCTGGGGGTTTGGAAATGGAGCCATCAGGACTGACTACCGCACACACATTATCTCAGAGGGAAGATACACCCGCCAGAGCGCCCCTGGCTCGGGTTTGCTTCCCATCTGCCCTTGTCTGTATCTCTTGCTGCTTCCTTCTGGTCTTGTTAATCAGGAAGCAAAAGACGAGAGATAAAGTGAACTGCAGAGAAAAGGGGGCTCAGAATAACAAAGACGAGGACTGCGTCTGTCGTAAAGGGAAAGGACAGAGAAAAGGCAAAAGAAAAGAGAGGGGATGACGAAAGCGGGGATGTGGAGGTTATCACTTCGCTGATGGATGCCGTCCTGTCGTAAGACATTAGTAAAAGCAAACGCGCACAAGATGAGGAGGCGGAGTGCTGTTAGGAGCCAGGCTAGCCTTGGGAATCCCCGGGTAGCCCAGTGGTTAGGACTTGGAGCTTTCCCTGCCGAGTTCCCCTGCTCCGTGAGGAACTAAGGTCTTGTAAGCTGCATAGCAGTGTGGCCCCCAAAAAACGAGTGTAGGCTTTCACGAGTGTAGCATCCTGGGATGGTGGGTACACAGAGGCACTGAGAGAAACCTCTGTCCCTACCCCGATCTTGCCGGATAGAGCTCTGCTCTCGGACCTGCTCTCCATTTCAGCCCCACGTGATATTTTCATTACCTGATGGCTTCTTTCCCGTGGAATTCGGGAGACACTGGTTCAAAAGAGTCATTGGATGGAGAATCTGGACCGATGTCATTCTCGAGGGCCGCACGATCAGCCCTTCGGCGTTGGAACCAAGAAGAGGACTTGAGGAAAAACCAGGGAGGCTGCTGACGTCGGTATTCAGCTACATGGACAGGCGGTAAAGAAGCACTGGGTCAGTCACCTCCTTGAGCGCTAGAGCTGCCAGCAGACGGTCCCAGCAACCCGTCTGGGAAGGTTTAGAGATTCCTCAGACCCAGCATCAGCAACTAGCATTCTCTGGCCAGTTCTGAGATAAGCACTAACAGTGTAGTTCTCCTGAATCCATTATCCTTAATCTATAAATTATCCTTAATCTATAAATACCTTTTTCTTAAAGAAACCATCTAAAATGTTATGGTAGAACAAGATCTTAGAAAGTGATATCAAATGCAGAATACCGCTGAGGCTTATTTTAGAAACTTTGGTGGGGGGTGGGGAATGCTTGATAATTTATATCTAATATGTTGCAGACAGTTATTTTAAAGAAATAGAAATGAATGAAATTGTGTTGATCACAATCATGCTACTACTTACTGGGCAAAATTTTGTCCAAATACAACGTCAGTACCAAATAGAGAAGAGCATCAAAAGCCAGCATGAAAATAGTAGCTATTATGAGGTACTGGTCGTTTGGAGAATCTGAATGGATGTTAGAATTCACATCGTAGTCCAAATGGATAAGCTGGAAAAAGAAAAAAAAAAGATACATGTGTGGAATCGGAAAAGGATGACCAGAGCACTAAAAGTTATATTGTCTTACTTCTGCTAGACATTGGAGTTGAAACAATAAATGAAACATGATTCTGCCTTCATAGAGCTCTAATCTCTTGGAAGATACAGGAAGGGAACTATCTAACCACAGGCAATTCAGGGAGTAAGTGCAGGTGGTACTCAGGGTTTAGAAGGCCACGGTCTGCAGTAGGGAAGTCTTCCAGGCAGAGGTGAAAACCGGGAAGCTGCTACTGGAGCTGGGCTGCCTGGGGGCTTCATCAGGCTGACCGTGCAGGAGAGGGGGCAGTTCTAGAGGGGGGACACTGTCTGAGAATGAAAGGGAGAGGGCTGGGGTACTTTTGTAGTCAGGCAGAAGACAGAGAGTAATATCTTAGTAGAGGTGTTTGTGACCCCATGGACTGGAGCCCGCCAGGCTCCTCTGTCCCTGGGATTCTCCAGGCAAGAATACTAGAGTGGGTTGCCATTTCCTCCTCCAGGGGATCTTCCCAAGCCAGGAATCAAACCCAAGTCTCTTGTGTCTCCTGCAGTACAGACCGATTCTGTATCACTGTGCCACCTGGGAAGGTTTTCAGATTCCCCCTAGATAATTCACACAACACTTACCAAAGGTCAAAATGCCCCTTTGCTTTTGTAAAGGTGCACATTGAAAAGGCAGGAAAGGTTTTTCTTTCTCTCTCTCAGCATTACCCGTTTTCTTTGAGATCTGATTAATATAGCCTGATACCCCATTGCTGGTGCGGTCAGCTTTCACTTTTATAGGGCTGTCCCCCCAAAAAACATGTATTTCATTTAATGCCCAGGAAACATGACCCTTCCTGTTATCGGCTGTATTCCAGTTCCCTAGAGACGTTGTTAAGATTCACTTATTCACGTATTCATGGCTGTGCAGGCTTCACTGCTGTGGCAGGCTTTTTGTAGTCGCGGCGAGAGCGGGGTCTACTCTTCACCACCGCGCAGGGGCCTCCATGTTGCTGAGCGCCGGCTCTAGAGCGCAGGCCCAGTAGCTGTGGTTCCCGGGCTTAGTCACTCTGCAGCGTGGGGAACCTTCCCAGGCCAGGGATCGAACCCGTGTCCTCTGCATTGGCAGGTGGATTCTTAACCACTGGACCCCAGCGATATCCTAGAGCACATTTTTCTTTCTTGACTGGCCAGTTCTATACGAGACTGACCTCCTCTCAGAAAATTTAATTCTAGTTACAACATCGTAACTTGTGCTTAGTCGCTTCCCTGGTGGCTCAGACGGTAAAGAATCCGCCTGCAAAGTGGGAGACCTGGCTTTAATCCCTGGGTTGGGAAGATCCCCTGGAGAAGGGAATGGCTCCCCACTCCAGTATTCTGGCCTGGAGAATTCCACGACACGGCTGAGCGACTAACACACGCAATAAGTGAAATAGTGAAGTAGTTTCATGAACTCTTACCTGGGCCATTCCAGCAGTGAAAGCAAAGGGGCTGAGAAGACATAAGATCCACTCCAAAGCCGCAGGAAGGCGTCTGTACAAAGCTGTGAATCCCAGGCTCCCCCAGAAGACAGTGAGGAGGAAGACCACCAGCCCCGTAAGGAAGGGCTTCTTCACCAACACGCTCGTCAGGAAAGCTAACATTATCTGAAAGGAGAGGAAGGCTCCAGGGGGTCCACAATCCGCTGGGAATCACCAGAGGCATAATAGAAAAGAATTTCACTACGTAGAAGTGTATTTCATCATTGCCCCCTACCTCTAGATACTGTCTCATGCGAAGACTCAAATATTGCAAACAGAACAGAGGCCATGTGAGCAGAATCAGTGAGAAATGGCTGGTAGTCTTCTCTGAGCAAGAGTTCAGAGAGAGAGAGAGTTCACCAACTCACCAAGGACAGGCCGTAGAGGAGAAAGAGGGTGAAGACCACCGTGAAGCCCGTCAGGACGACCACTGGGGCACACGCCACTATCAGAGCCATCAGAGCGGCCGTGACGGAGATGAAGCCGGCGTACATCAGACCCCAGGACAGCCTGGCGGAGAAAGAAAGCACCAGTTCAAAGCACTGCTATTCCATCCATTGACCCATTCATTTCTCAGCAGCTGTCTTGTGAAGCTCGCCATATACCAAAAGCAAAGGAACAGACCATCTCGTAAGTCAGAAAACTTCTCTGCCCCTGAGCTTCATCTTCTACTGGAGAAGGTAGCAATTAAACAAGTTAATGTGTAAAATAGGTCACTAATTTCAAAATAAGACAAATAAACTGAGATCAAACCAGCCCATCCTAAAGGTGATTCAACCCTGAGCATTCATTGGAAGGACTGATGCTGAAGCTGAAGTTCCAGTACTTTGGCCACCTGATGCAAAAAGCCAACTCAGGGGAAAAGACCCTGGTGCTGGGAAAGATTGAGGGCAGGAAGAGAAGGGGGCGACAGAGGATGAGATGGTTGGATGGCATCACCTACTCAATGGACAAGACTTTGAGCAAACTCTGGGAGAGAGTGGAGGACAGAGGAGCCTGGTGTGTTGCAGTCCATGAGGTCACAGAGAGTCGGACACGGCTGAGCAACTGAACAACAAGGAAGCTGGACATTGTAACAGGAGTAAATGGGAGAGGTTTCCATGGAAGACATTTGTGATGATTGATTTGCCAGTTCTGGACCTCCTCTTTCAGTAATTACATAAACATCATGGAACAGAGACCAAAAGAAACAAAGCGGATGATGAAGCAGGGATCAGCAAACTTTCTCTCTGAAGAGCCAGATAAATATTTCAGGCTTTTCAGACCATAGTCTCTGCGGCTACTACTCAGCACTGCCTTCGTAAGACAGAAGCAGTCACAGACAACACAACCGTTTGACCGTGGCTGTGTTCCACTAAACATGTATTTGTAGATGCTGAAATTTGAATTTCATATAAAAATTTGGTGCCATAAAATATTATTGTTCTTATGTAAAAGCCATTCCTAGTTTTTGTTGTTGCTGTTCAGTGGCTAAGTTATGATGGACTCTGTGACCCCCTGGACGGCAGCACGCCAGGCTTCCCTCTGCTTCACCAGCTCCTGGAGTTTGCTCAGATTCACATCCGCTGAGTCGGTGATGCCATCCAACCATCTCACCCTCTGCCGCCCTCTTCTCCTTTTGCCTCCAATCATTCCTAGTTTTGTAAAAACAAATGGACCACTCAGTTTGCCAACCCCTGACACAGATGACTAGGTCTAGACTGAACATAGACACATTTATACACAGACATTGGATCTAGATAGATACACATATTTAGATGGAAATGAAGATAAGTGTTGTTTGTCTTTTTATTTTATTTTTTGAGATTGATTTCAAAGAATCAGGAAGAAAGCTTCTTTATAAGGGAAAGAATAAGCTCTCCCCTTCTATGAAGCTGGTTTAAGCTTTCTCTGCTATACTGTACCTATCTGACCCTGAAGGTAGTTACTTATTTTGTTTAAACTTCCTTATCCTCTGCTGAAAAATGATGAGATAATTAAATGAAGTGCTGTGTTTTATGCATTTAATGTGGCCACTGGTTTGTAAAGGAACCTACAGGCCCATTCACTCCATTCCTACACAAGGCACTATTTTATGACAGCATCAGGTTTAAATATGATACTTTACAGGTCTAGGGGGTCCAACCAGCTAACTTGTTCTCTCTAGGTTGCAGGATGGAGCGTAGCCATGGGGTTTACCAGAAGGCTGACTCTCGAAGTCCCATCACTGCCATCACTGGCTTCATGAATTGTCTTTCTTGGGTCACACTGACTGATACGTAGTATATGGAGGCAGAAAAAGAAATAACGCAGAAGAAAATGAAAAAATCAGTCATAACTCCTGCTTGGGCAACAAAAGGTAGCATCTTCATGTTTATACCAGTCACTGACATCAGTTTTTCCATCACCGAATGATTCGTTGTGATCTGAAGACAGACATCAATGAACACAGTGTTAGCATTAAGCTAATTATAGCCTCATGCGTGTTGTGTCAATTATAGAAGTGACGTACATTCACTCCACATTTGATCTTATGTCCGTCACGAGTCGTCCCCTTGTAAATCCTGGAATATACTAGATTTTGTCTCAATTCCTTAGAATATCCTTACTAAGAGTGGGTAAAACTCTACGCACGCGTGAAGTCACTTCTGAAGCGTCACTTTGGTTAGTCACTCTTCTCTGACACGTCTCACCAGAGGATCCTCTGCCTGTGGCCTGCCTCGTCATCACTCCGCTCCAGGACAGAGCCGGAGCTCTCACTACAACGGTTTATCCACGTCTCTGTCCCCCACGATCCAGGATCCCTGGAGAACGGTGCCTGCGTTCTACGTCTTCCTTAACCCTCAGTGCTCGGTGTGAGGTTTGGGTAGAGTAATAACTCACTGTGCTGTTCCGTATTAAGTGACTAAATTAATTAAATGACAAATCCATTCCATCGCCCTCCATGAAAACCAGATTTTCAAAGCAGTTAGTTTCCTTGGTCTCAGTACTCACTTCTATGATGGCAGCATTAATAGCAGCTTGGAAAGCTACAAAGCCTTTCTCCCAGAACAAAGAAGCTTCACACATGACACTTTCATCCATTACTTGACAGTGAGCTTTAGGGGAAAAAACGAAAAAAGAAAACACCTATTATGACGAGGCAGTGCAGACTGGGATACAGGGGAAGTCAGAATTTCAAAAGTTCCAAAACACAGTCCCGGTCCACAATAATGCAACGGGTGGCACGGGTTCCCAGGGGGGTTTACCCAAGGAGAATAGACCAGGCATGCTTTAGCAGTGTTCTTAAGACCCGCTCTCAACAGCTTTTCATTAAATCGTATCACCCTTTCTCTCCATTAGTTGAGGATGTTTTGTTGAGTTCTGTTCTGTTGCTTGTGCCAATAAAGCACGACTCTTTTAATGATTGGAGATCATTGAGCAAGAGCCTTTCCTTGAGGTTTTATTTAGGAGAAACATAGGAACGATAGCAACATGATTTCTTAAAAAATACACTTCAGATCACAGGCTTGATTTAATAAGGATGACTCTCACGTATGTTTGGAAATTAAACTTTATGCTGTGTATGTTTGTAGCGAGCAGACATCTGCTGTCAAACAGGCCTCCTTGTGGCTAGTGACGTTGTTTCCAATAGGAAGGTTACCTGCATGGTCTCCGTGCTCCTTCATCGTGGGGATTCGATGTCCCCACAGAAACTTCAAATGGTATGAGAAGGCGTCGTTAAAGATGACTCTCACCGCGTCTGCAGAGTAGTTTAGCTCCAGCTCGCCCATGCTCTGCTCATCAGGCCAGCCCGAGATGGGCCTTCCTGCCGAGCGAGAGGAGGGGACGGGGGTGAGATCTCTGCGTGGTCCAGAGACAGCGCTGTGGCTGCCTCACTGTCCCAGCCTTGGCCCCTCCACTCTGCAGGGACTGCTGCTGTCCTCTGACAGGGTCCCTGTTCTCTCCTCGCGTCCGCCAGAGACCCTACTCTCACCCCTGACGTTCTGAGGTCGCAGGAGGTGCCTCGTCAGCTAGTTTTGTTGGACACGCTGCCCTTGGTTTTGAGGCAGGAGATGGATGGGCCCCCGCTGGAGCAGAGGAGACAGCCGCTGCAAAGCAGCAGGAGGGAGGAGAAGCGGAGTCCTGTCTGCGTACGAGACAAGAGACCGCAGATTCCTCTCCTGGGAGGTCAAAAGGGAGTGATGTCAGCCTTCCCGTAGGCCTCATCACCAGGCTCCGTCTTGGCCGACAGAGGCGGGCACGCGTGGGGGCACCAGAGACAGACCGACCCGACTCAGGCTCGTGCGGAGTCGTGTCCGACTCTGTGTGACCTTGTGGACCGAGGCCTCCAGCTCCTCTGCCCGTGGGATTCTCCAGGCAAGAAGCCTGGGGTGGGTTGCCATGCCCTCCTCCAGGGGATCTTCCTGACCTGGGGATCTCCCTGACCCGGGGATCTCCCTGACCCGGGCATCTAGCCCGTGCCTCCTAGACTTCCTGCGTTGCAGGCAGACTCTTTAACCACTGAGCCATGGAGGAAGCCGAATACAGACTCAGAATCAGGCAAAGCAAGGTGATCGGCCAGAGGGAACCCAGGAGTATCTGAAGAGACTACAAGGTCACGCTGTCACCACCTCCCAATCTTCCCAGAGTCTTCTCACAAGCATATGTCTGAGTGGTCCTGGACTGTCTCATTTTGATAAGGACTACAACGAGGATCACCTTTTTAATATAAAATTTCTTCAACAGAAGACTAGTAAACAGTAAGAAAATCTCCTTGATACTCGAGAGGAATATGAATTAATGTTAACTAAATCTAGATACTTGAACGTTGAACAGTTTATCAAAGAAATTGCAAATGAATTGGTGTATTTTGCAAATAAGGAAATTACCACGAACTGCCTAAAACGTACCTTTTATGAAAGGGGCAGAAGCCAACTTGTTCATTATCTCCTGGGTGGTCTTGGATTCAGGAGCAAAGGCGATAACGTAATCAGAATCATTAAAATTATCTACACGTCCCAAGTCCACAGCGGGCAGTTGAGGGAAGTCATTAACTTGGTGCAAATTAGAGGAAAACAGGTGAGCAAACAGCACCAGAAGGCAGGAGAAGAGCGATTCCTACAGAGCAGAGAGAAAAAGGGAGCAAGTCAGCAGCTGTTCCGCCGAGGGCTGAGCGGAGACGGGCGGGCTGAAAGCTGGTGATTCCGTTCCGTTGCTCGGGCATTGTTTTTTCCTCTCTTCCAGTGTTTAAGTGTTTCGACTTTCTTTTGTCCTTTAATCTGTGTATTTTGAAATATGCACATCATCCATCAAGACAGAGTTGCAGTGTCAATTCCAATCATAACTAATAATTTAAGTTTATTTACTTTAATGCAAGTGTTAAAGGCTGGATTGCTTCATGAATGGTCGTGTTGACCCCTGAGTGAGAATGACAAAGAAATGTTCATTGGAATGAAATAGACAATCCGCCTCCATAATCAGGAATGAAGCAGTGTATTTATTTTCTGCTGCCCCAATGCAAAAGAAGATAGCTCCAAAAACGTTGCTTCATGAAAAGAATTTTAAAAGCCTTTGTCATTGTGATGGCATTCTGGAATTGGAAATGTACTCCAAAACATTGCTTCCCGAACAGACTTTTAAAAGCCTTTGTCATTGTGATAGCATTCTGGAGTTGGAAATGTACCAGAATTTAAAATGCATTTGAAATCTGATAAGAACACACTTTATTGTTCAGTTATAGGGATCAAACCCAGGTCTTCTGCATTGCAAGTGGATTCTTTACTGTCTGAGCTACGAGCTGCTGCTGTTGCTGCTGCTAAGTCGCTTCAGTCGTGTCCGACTCTGTGCGACCCCACAGACGGCAGCCCACCAGGCTCCCCCGTCGCTGGGATTCTCCAGGCAAGAACACTGGAGTGGGCTGCCATTGTGTTCTCTATGAGCTACGAGGGAAGCCCATCCATGGCCTTTAAAAGAGGTATATATCTTATTCACCAGATGATCATACTTTAACTCATATGTTGGCTTGTTTTTACACCTATTGTGTTTAGATAAATAAATTGACAGATATAATCCTTATACTGAAAGAAATAAAAAGACGTAAAACATCTCTATAGCATAGACTCCAGCTGTTATACATACATAATCCTTCCTCCATACAGGGATCTTCGTGAGCTTTAATCACTGCCGATTTACACACTCAGTGCATATTTGTTGGAAGAACGTGTGCACACTCGCAATGTTCAGAAAGTGAAATGCTAATACATCCACGCTTGAAACATGGGTATTTTACAAGTGATTTTAAATTACATTTTTCTGAATTTATTAAAGTTCCTACATGAATAGCATGTGATCTTCCTTACAAAGCTCACTACAAGCAAGAGTTCAAATGCCATTTTCCTTCCCTCTTTGTTTTTCTGCTCATGATTTCTTTCAAATCGACATCCTCTCTGTCCATAGTACAATGGTGTGCAAATGCTACAATTTGTCCTTGGAGTTTTTTTTTTTTTTTTTAATTTTGTATTACTTTCTGGATTAAGTTCTGATTACTTTCTGGATTAAGTAAATTTCTTTCACTTTCCTGCTGAATTTCTGTGCTTATTCCTTTATGAGATTCAAATGAATTCAGATGTAATTGGTACCTCAGTAGGATACATTTTCAGGCTTTATTTTTATGGGAGTTTATTTTCATAGCTTTATTTTTCTTCCCTGGTGGCTCAGACGGTAAAACGTCTGTCTACAATGCGGGAGACCCAGGTTCGATCCCTGGGTTGGGAAGATCTACTGGAGAAGGAAACGGCAATCCACTCCAGTACTATTGCCTGGAAAATCCCATGGACAGAGGAGCCTGATAGGCTCCCCGGGGTCGCAAAGAGTCGGACACGACTGAGTGACTTCATTCATTCACTCACTCATTTTTCGTGGAGTTTCTGAATATAAATTATTTACAAAATGCTTCCAATAAGATGTGTCGTAATGACATATTTGAAAGGAATCTCACTTGAAATAATAGCACAACTCAGAATTTGGGGAAAAAAAAATCCAGCCTGCTAATTAGAAATAGAATATCTATGAAAGAGTAAAGAAAACAGATAAAGTGTTTGTGCCCAACAAAGTACTGTGTCCTGTGTTAAATATAAGATGACATAGACTCCGAACCGTACCGACAAGGTCTCTCTTTTCATCCTCCATTTCTTAAGAAAATTCTTGCCAAGAAGTGCCCTCGTCTGCTGGCCCACGCTGAAGTGCCTCTTGCTCATCCTGACCTGTTTATTTTAAAAGGAGAAAGTGAAGGGAGAAAATGTGAGGGTTGGAAATAGAAAGCATTGCGCAACCCAGCCAGAGAGGAGCATCACAACAGCTGCTCCCAGTCGCGCGAGGAGCGAAGGGGCCGGGAGAGCTGAAGAACACGCGGAGGGATGACCGCGCTCGGGGTGGAATGGGAGAAGCCTGCAAACAAGCGTGCGCGCGCGAAGTGCGCGTTGATTCCTCATCAGACCGAGAAAACTGGACAAAGCAACGGAGTCAAGGGTTCAGTTCTTTAACAGGGATGAGGGAACATCACTGCCAGCGGGAGAAGGCCGCACAGCCATTCTAGTGATCCATCGCCAGCTCATTACTACTTAGCAACACCCCGCTGCCAGTCAGTACCGCTCCGGGCGTGTGTACCCAGGAAATTCCCACACGCGGCCGCGCGGGGGCCTGTACCAGGATGCTCTTCGTAATGTAGAGTATCGGGGTGCAATGTCGTCAGATTCGAATGGATACAGTTCACAGAGTACCAGGTAGGGTTCAGAGGCAGCAAATCAGTACCCACTGATCCGCGAGAAGAGATTTTAAAACACAGGGCCAATGTAACACCTGGAAGAGAAGGTTGAAAGCGATGCCGCTACGCGCCTTATATTGATTAAGGCGTGCATGCTCGGTTGCTCTGTCCTATCTGACTCTTTTGCGCCCCCGTGAACTATGGCTCGCCAGGCTCCTCTGTCCTTGGGATTTCCCGGGACTACTGGAGTCAGTCGTCATTCCCTGCTCTAGGGGATCTTCCTGAGCCGGGGACTGAACCTGCGTCTCCTACACTGGCAGGCGGGTTCTTTACTGATGAGCCACCTGGGGAGTCCGTATTAAGTAATACTGCAGTAAAGAACACCCAGGACAATGAAAAGGTGACCGATCGCATCCGACATAAGTAACCAGCGCCTACAACTCAACCCCCCCCCCAAAACAAGCAGCCCTATTACAAAGTGGGCAGAGGAGCCGAACAAACATTTCTCCAAAGAGGAGAGGCAGAGGCACAAGGAAAGACGCTCAGCATCACATCGGCGTCGTCGGGGAAAGGCAAGCCCGAACCCGAGGAGATGCCACCGCGCAGCGGTCAGAATGGCGTCATCAGGAGCGCCGCAGCCTGCAGACGCGGGTGGGGGTGTGAAGAAAAGGGAGCCCCTGAGCGCTGCGCGGGGGAACGCACACGGCTGCAGCCACTGCGGAGAGCCGTGCTAAGGCTTCTCGCAGAACTGGAAACAGCACTACCGTGTGGCTGAGCAGTGGCGCTCCGCGTGTGTGTCTGAAAACAACAACACTAATTTGAAAAGATAGACGCACCCCAATGTTCGGGCTTCCCCTGTGGCTCAGCTGGTAAGGAATCCGCTTGTAATGTGGGAGACCTGGCTTGGGAAGTTCCCCTGGAGAAGGGAAAGGCTACCCGCTCCAGTATTCCGGCCTGGAGAATTCCACGGACTGTGTGGTCTCCATGGGTCGCAATGAGTCGGCCGCGACTGAGCGGCTTTCACGGTCACTTCGCCAGTGTTGATAGTAGCGTCAGTTACAATCGCCAGGGTGTGGAAGCAACCCAGTGTCCACCAACAGACAATGGCTAAAGAAGATGGAATATTACTCAGTTACAAAAGTGAAAAGTTTCCATTCGCAACAACATGGATGGACTTGGAGAGCATTATGCTAAGTAAAATAAGGCAGATAGAGAAAGACCAATACTGTATGACATCACGTATATGTGGAATCTAAAAAATATTACAAACAAGTGAATGAAACAAGAAAGACAGACTCTCAAATACAGAGAACAAGCTAGTGGTTGCCAGTGGGGAGAGGGGAGGGAGACCCAGGGCTGGGTAGGGGACGGGGTGGTCATGGGGTTATACGAATTCACACGTGTGAAACTTTCGAAAGCTGTAAAGTACCTGATGCAGAGAGCCGACGCCCTGGAAAAGACCCTGAAGCTGGGAAAAACTGAGGGCGGGAGGAGAAGGGGACGACAGACGATGAGATGGTTGGATGGCATCACCGACTCAATGGACATGAGTTTAAGCAAACCCTGGAAGATGGTGAAGGACAGGGAGGCCTGGTGTGCTGCAGTCCATGGGGTCGCAAAAAGTTGGACACGACTGAGCGACTGAACAACAATTGAATTTAAAGAATCTTTCATTCACTTAGAAAAGGGATCGGAGTGGAGGTAGCACATGAAATGGGAGTTTTAAACTCAGGAAAATAAATGATCAAACAGACAGGAGCCTAGTTTGCGCCAATCATTCAGTCATTCAGCTGAAACAATGAGCGAGTAGAAGTAGTTTGAATATAAGAGATTGGGAAAGAAATAATACTAACTATATTTAATGATGCTATTTTTATGTTCCAGGTAGTGCCAAGTATTTTATTAAAATTAGTTCAACTCTTCCAATAAATCTTTGGGATGTTATTCTCCCCATTCCACAGATGAGGAAACTGAGGCACAAACAGGTCCACAAGGCCACGGATTTAACCCAGGTTGCCAAGTTCTGGAGACCTCGCTACTAAGCGACGCACCCGGGGCACAGGAGGGTAAAGGCAGCAGCCTGTCGTAAGGTTGGTAGCCAGCTGACTTCTAATCAGGGAGATAAGCTTGGATCATCAGCGCAGACCCAGCGTCACCACAAGGGGCCTTAGACGTGCAAAGGGAGGCAGAAGAGGAGGTCAGAGAAGCAATGCGGTGAGCGTACTCAGTCACTCTGTCGTGTCCGACTCTGCAAACCCGTAGACTGTAGCCCACCAGGCTCCTCTGCCAATGGAATTTTCCAGGCTAGAATACTGGAGTAATTGCCATTTCCTCCCCCAGGGGATCTTCCCCACCCAGGGATCGAACCCGCATCTCTTGCGTCTCCTGCATTGGCAGGCGGATTCTTTACCACTGCGCCAGCTGGGAAATCCCTATAGTGCTGTTTCAAGGACTCAACCTGTTGTTTGCTTCCAAGATGGAGAAAGAAGGGCATGAGCCAGGGACACAGATGCGTCTAGAAGCCAAGAAAAATAAGAAAGCAGAATTCTCTCCCACGGAGAACTGTCTGTATGTATCCATACCGTGACGATACGTCCTCCAGAAAGGAGCACAGCCTGGCCGGTCCAGTGACACCCAGGTCCCATTTCTTACCTCCCGAGCTGTACAGTGACGATACATCCTCCAGAAAGGAGCACAGCCTGGCCAGTCCAGTGACACCCAGGTCCCACTTCTTACCTCCGAGCTGTACAGTGATACAGCTCTTTATGAGTTAAGACATTAAGTGTGTGGCCATTTGTTTATAGCAGGGATTGAAACCTAACACCAGGAGCAAAAGAGGAGTCTGAGCACATGCAGTCAGGGAACAAGACGGAAGAGGTCCTGCAGTCGGTAGGTCGAGAACGAGGGCCTCGGGGCACACAAAGAAGATGACTGGAGAGTCCGTCTGGGCTGTACCTCGTTGGAGGAACACAAGAGGGCATGGATTCAGGTTTAGAACCTGTCCAGGAAGGAAGGGTTTAGAAGCTGCGTGGATGAGCTCCTGATGATAACGTCATCATCAGAGCAGACTGCGGCAGCTGAGGCTCTGACTAAAACCGAACCAGAATCCTTCCAGGGCTTCTCGGGTGCCCTGGTCGCTACGAACCTGCTTTGCAATGCAAGGGCCACTGGTTCCCACCCTGGTCTGGGATGATCCCGCTCGTGCTGAGCCACTGAGCCCGTGAGTCTGAGCCTGTATCTAGAGGCTGCAAGCAGCAAGCACTGAAGCCCGAGGGCCCTGGAGCCCGTGATCCGCAACAGCAGACGCCAGCGCGGTGAGAAGCCCCGGCCGCAGCTCGGCTGAAGCCTGCACGGCAATAGGACCCGGTGCACCAGAGGCAAACAAGAAAGGAAACTCAGATAGTAAACATTTCCAGTTAGGAAACCAGAGCTCCTGGAGACCGTGGTGTCTGGAAGGGTTAACACACTGCTGGGGTCTCCTCTGCTTTCTTGCTGTGGATGGATGCGTGTGCTGGAGAATATTTTAAAGAATAATGAACGTGATCTGGTCATGATTGTGGTGTTTCTAACTGTTAAGGCTGATTTTTTGTTTTTTTCCACAGCATGACCTGGTCAGAAATAAAAATACCATTCACTGTAGTTGCACAAAACATCTATTTAGCTTTAATTGCTCTGAATAGGAGCCCGTGTGATCTGGAAATAATAACTTGGCTATAAAAGCCAGTCATTTCCTATTCAGACAGAATTCCCAGTATTCAGAGAATAAACATGTTACACAATAAATTTCACAAAAATTGAGGATGATAAACAAAGTCAATGAAAATATAGCCTTAAGATTTCTTGATGAAGCCATTTAAATCATTTAAATACTCAGAACCTTAGGTCTCTGGTTTAAAAAAAAATTAATACTCAGAAAATCATGTATCACCCCAATGCATATAAAGCCTCTGGCAACAAAACTGAAAATGAACAAAAAAGAATAAGTAATTCTTACAGTTTGAGAAATATAGCTCATCCTTGTAAAGAGGCAACATAAAGTCACATTCCTTTCAGCTTATCCAATAGTCTCTTAGATAAAACATGCTATTTGTCCAAACATGCTTTAGTCATTGGGTAAAAATTTAAATAAATCTTGGTTCTCTAAATGGTTATTTAGCAATACAATATGAAATACTCAGATAATTTGAAAAATCAAAATGACTTGCTAACACCATCCTGCATCTAATAGTTTTCATCCAAGTGTTTGGCATTCCCTGTTTGAAGTCACACGTTATATTTTCATATGCAAAACCACGATTGCAGAGGTTAACTTACTCTCAGGAAAGCTGGAGCAAGACTCCAGAAACAGTTCATCCACGGGTCTCCGCGGGTCCTGGAGAACAATTCACATTCCTTTTGGGTCACTACTACATCACGCTTTTAATTTCATGTTCATTGTGAATAGTTCCGTGTAGAATGATTTCCGAAAAGGATTATGGTCTTAATTCAGCCAGACTGCCAAAAACTCTGTGCTCACATCACATGGTGACTTCTTTGCAGTTTTCCATTTCTCTGTCTCCCTGCCAGCTCCTGAGCAGGGCGTTCGCGGCTGCAGATGGCTGGCTGGACACAGCGAGCGTAAGTACTATCGAATCAAAGAGAAGCTAGTCTCTCCAATTAGCTTTTTCATAAAGGCCCTCATGGGAGAGCTGACTCCCAACACAGTCTTTTAAAGAAACATAAGTAAAGAAACAGTTCGGAACAGAGCAGAAACAAGTAAAAAAGAAAAAAAAATGACATGGAGAAGGGAACGGCAACCCACTCCAGTATTCTTGGGAGAATCCCATGGGCAGAGAAGCCTGGCGGGCTACTGTCCGTGGGGTCTCAAAGAGTTGGGCACGGCTGAGCAGCTCACACACACACACACACACACACACACACTCTGTGCTGAGCCCGGGGGATGCCTGTGAGAAGCACTCACGCACCCATTAAAAAAAAAAAAAAATGACAAATACAGAAACGGGCCAGAAAGCAACTCGAAAGTCTCCATTGAAATTTAGTTCTTAAAATCTGGATATAGAAATATGGCGATGAAGAATGTAATTTTTTTAAGGGAACAAAGTGAACTGAATTTTTGTCTTCATCTGAGCTGGGCTGCGTGCCAGCTACCTGCAGCACCCTTCTTGCAGGTGGGCAACAGGAGAGTCCTTAGAGCAACGGCTCCTAAAAGCACCTGCCCTCCCAAGGTGGACAAGCTTGTTATTTCTGCAGAAGTGCCAGAAGGCAGACTAGTTTCTCCGTAAGCAGCTGCTGGTTCCTGCTGTGTATTGGTTTCATATTTTACTGAAGAAACATTTTTAACAGGTAAGAGCTGCCATTCGATCTTTTTTGGGCATTTCAGGTAAATCAAAGACGAGGCAATTCTAAAAAAAAGTGAAAAAGTTGCTCATGAAATTACGTGAAATTGTAACTTCATGAAAGTATAATTTATGGAGAAGAAAGGTGAGTAGGGGCCAGCGTCTCTCTGCTGGCTGCGTGGGTCTGTTACGGTCCCCTGTACTGTAACTACTCCCTGAAAACGCCCCTGAGGGCACATGCTGTGTGGGTAATTCTCAAACCAAGTAGACTCATCCATTTCCTACAGGCTGTGGTAATCGCATGAGGTCTTCCTCATTTACCTCCCATTCTCTCATATTTGTTCCCTTGCGAATTGTGTGAGTCCAGAAATTGCGAGGCTAGCAAAATAGAGGCAGGTTGAATTCACTAAGGCCCACGACTGCCAAACAAAGACAGGCTCTGATTGTTTCTGTACGTCTGCTGCCTCCTGCAGAAGATACGAAATTATCATACTCAATAACACCTGCCAGAGAACATAATGCGGACATTGTTTTCAGCTGACCTTTGTATCTAGGAGAGAGATTATGTCTTCTGACCCCAGTTGGCTTCTGGACTGGATTCTTTTCTTTCAACACCCTGGCCTCTTCCCTGACCATGTGGCAACCTTTCCAGTGTCGTAACACAGCAAGCACACCCGCGTGAATCCTCTTTTTCAACATTTTCTTGATCAAGTCATGTCTGCACTCTCCTAAATAAGCTTTAGTTTCAGCTTCCCAATTTAAAAAAGTTGTCCTGTTGGGATTTCAAAAGTGGAATAGCACTAATTTTGTAGCATAATGCCCTTACGAAGCAATCCCATATGGTATTTATTGTGTGCAAGGCACAGTGAAATATTGCCACATTGAATAAACATAAGGCTCTCATGAGGTGGGCATTACCATGCCTGCTCATTTGTGTCTGGCTCTTTCGAGATGCTTTGGCTTGTAACCCACCAGGCTCCTGTGTCCATGGGATTCTCCAGAGAGATTCTCCAGTGCTCTCCAGGCAAGAACACTGGAGTGGTTGCCATGTCCTCCTCCAGGGCATCTTCCTGACCCCGGGATGGAACCCAGGGCTGGATCTCCTGCATTAGCAGGCAGATTCCTCACCTCTGAGCCACCTGGATGTCGGGATCAGCCCAACAATGAACCAACCCGAGGGAGCGGTGGTGCAGAAGAATAAAGAAAAAGAAGACTCAGAAATAAAGTGGGGACCAGGGGGCTGACGCCACTTGCAGGCAAAGTGAAAGTGAGGTCGCTCAGTCGTGTCCAACTCTTTGCGACCTGTGGACTGCAGCCCACCAGGCTCCTCCGTTCATGGGATTCTCCAGGCAAGAATCCTGGAGTGGGTTGCCATTCCCTTCTCCTGTCTTTTGCAGGCAGAACCCAGATCCCAGTTCTCGAGTGTCTTCTATTGTTAACTTCTGCTTCCTTGTTCATGCTCTAGAGATATATCTGTTCTTTACAATCTCATATCGGGGATAAAGATACACAAGGCACAGGCCTCAGTGTCAAACCTGCAGGCCTTTCATGACTGTTTAGCTTTTTGGCTAGTGACGCCCTTTCTCAGCAGCTCCCTCAGGGCTCTGGTTACGGGAACAGTCACTAATGGTTTTCCTTCAGTCACATCAGTACTTCAGCACCTTGTTTTCAAGATCTTTCCATGACGTACTTTTTACTGCTCCCAGCCCTTCGCCTGGGGGCGATGAGAAAGTCATTCTTATTTTTCAAAGAAGCCTCGTTAATTATAGTACAGGGCTATGCATAGCATATCCCCTTCACTGGAAAGCCCAGGCATTCGTATAACCACTCCTGTTTCACAGATGAGAAAAATGAGTCCCTGAGCTTAAATAACTTGCACAAAATCAAACAGCTGGCGAGCAACAGAACCTGGGTTAAACCCCACCTTCAGCCTGGGAGCTCCTTTGACAACGCTGTGTCGTGAGCCCTCTGCGAGCCTCACGGGAGGTGCTTGGTTTGACAGCTCTCCTTGACTTTGCCTCTCGTGTTTTGCAGCAGTATCTTCTGGGGCCGGAAGTCAGATTCTGTCCTTTGCTTGGAGCTGATGCATCCTCCTGGACGCTCTCCTGGCGATTTGTGCAGAGTACCTGGGGCCGTGGGACTTGTGTGCAGCCCTCAAAACCACACCAGGTCAAAGTGTATGATTTTGGGGCCGTCAATGATTGGCCCTGAGCTGCCAAGAGAGCACGCAGCAGGCCAGAAGCCTGACAGAGAGAGGCGGGGACGCTGCTCTTTCCCAGTCTTCGCTGCTCTCGCCCTTCACCCTTCCTGACCTAGCCTACGTTTGGGTTTTGGTAGATACTCTCCCAAAATTTCCTTGTTTCTTAAAAATATAATAAGGATATTTCACTTGGTCCTGCTTTATGAACTTCTTTTTTGTCTTGCCACACCCTTTGTATGACATATTACTGTCCTCCAGTCTTATCTGCAGGCCCATTTCTTGGGCATCTTTTAGCCTCTCTCTGTGACCTGCCTGGGCTTCCCAGGTGGCTCAGAGGGAAAGAACCTGCCTGCCAATTCAAGAGACACAGGAGACGCAGGTGAATCCCTCGGTTGGGAAGATCCCCTGGAGAAAGGAATGGCTACCCACTCCAGTATTCTTGCCTAGACAATCCCATGGACAGAGGAGCTTGGCTGCCGGGGGCCAGCGTGAGGAACTCCGCCCATGGCAAAGGTCATGAGGAAGGAGGCTTGGCATACCCAAAGGCGTGGTCAAGCCTCAGGAAACCCCCTGTTCCCAAGCATCTAACCCCAAAACCAGAGTCTGTTTTATGCTCTCACCTACACCTCTGACTTTACGGGGGGCTCTCCCCCATAACCGTTTCTCTCGGAGAAGGAGTAAACGTGCAGCTCCAAGGCAATAAAAATTCCTGGGCGTGACAAGAGTGTTTCAGCTTACAGACTCCTCTGAAGGTTATCTAGCCCGCCTGTATAGGTTCGTCCGGCCACATGTGATTGTTTACAGCCTCCCAACCTGAGAGGCACGAGATGTTTTAGACTTACTAAAGGCAAATTCTTTTGGGGAGTTGGAAATTATTAGTATAGTGGGTTGGTTAGGAATTATATTGGTGAAGGGTTTTTCATTTGTTGTGTCAATAATTGCTGCTAATACCCTGCTCTGGGTGGGACAAGGATGTCTCAGGTCAAACCTCTCTGCTGACAGACTAGCTTGTGTGACAGGATTATCCATACTGCTGCCACTAGGCACATGATTGTTTACTACCTCTCAACCATAAACAGCACAGAGAGTTTTGGAGTATTTTGAGAGTCTTAATTAGCATAGGGCTTTTTCTTCTTGTTGAGTCAATGATTGCCGCCAGGCCTCCATATCCTTAGGCACCTGGGAATATATTAATCAATGTATTTGGAATATAGAAAAGGAAATATAGTAGTTTTTAAGGTTAGCAATACTAGACTTTTTGAGTTAATGGATTTTCTCTTTTGTAATAGATCACTGTACTGTTATAAATCACTGTGTCCTTGCTATGTAAAAACGTAACTTTATCACTGTCTTAAGACTAAATAGATCTTAAGGGGAGCATTGGTGAAAGGATTTTCATTTGTTTCATTCATTTTCATCTGTTGTTACTAACTTCAAATGATTTCCCAAAAAAAAAGGTCTTAGGGATATTACATCATCTTCTGGCCTCGAGTGAGACCTGCTGACATTTTATGATCCTTTCTTTCTGATAACCAAAAAACTTATTTCTTCCAAGGGTGTTTTTTCTTAAACCAGGCACCACCCTCCAAATAAAGTTACATTCCTATAGGGTGAGGGTGTAGTGAGTTACAACCAAGAAAGGAATTTATTTAACCCAAGGTTAACATGATTAATCTTAAAGGTTAATGCTTATTTCTCCTATATGCTAGTTCTATTCATTATAAGGGCAGGGAACATGGAGATTTAGCAGCAAACAGCCCAGCGAATGAAACCCTTTCACCAGCGCTCCCCTTAAGTCTGTTTAGCTTGCCGGTGGTTTCCCACTTCCCCATTCCTACACAGACTGTGTTTTCCTCTGTTCCCCTCCTTGCTCTTTTTCTCTCTTCTCATCTGGAGAGTTCTGAGTGAGAACCTCCCGGTATGTTGTTCTACTGGTGCTCACCTTCAAACATTGGCCGATGTATCTGACCCTACGCTCTTTGGGAGATGTGAACACTCAGCGTCTCCACCATCTTCCCTCCACGGCCTGATCTGGACACACGTGCTACCTTCCCACCCCCGAGGATGTCATTCAGCACATTTGACCTTGAAACCTTAGCCTTGCTTCTTACGGGCTGTGCAGTTCTGACAGGTGATTTTTCTCTGGAGACTTCACTTTCCTCACCTGTAAGTGTCAAAGAACACAACAGCATCCAACGGGGTCATATAGAATTTTTAAATCTAGGGTTTGTTGGGCAGGGGAGTAACGGGTGAATATGTGATCACTTATGTGTGGAATCCAAAAAATAAATGACGGAATGAAGCAAATCAGAAATAGACTCACAGATACAGAGAGCAAACTAGTGGTTACCAGTGGGCTGAGGGAAGCAGGGAAGGAAAAGGGGTTAAGAGGTAAAAGCTGTGTGCATAAACATGCTGCAAGGATACACTATACAGCCCAGGGAAGAGCCAAGGTTTTGCAGTAACTTTAAATGAGGTGTAATCTGTAACAATTTCGATCTCTACATTGTATACGTGACACTAACATTATATACCAGCTATAAGGAAGTGAAAGTCACTCAGTCGTGTCTGACTCTTTGTGACCCCAGACTTCTCCAGGCCATACTGGAGAGGGTAGCCTTTCCCTTCTCCAGGGGATCTTCCCAACCCAGGAATCGAACCCAGGCCTCCTGCATTGCAGGCAGATTCATTACCAGCTAAGCTACAAGGGAAGCCCAAGAATACTGGAGTGGGTAGCTTTTCCCTTCTCCAGATCTTCCTGACCCAGGAATTGAATGGGGGTCTCCTGCATTGAAGGCAGGTTTTTTAGCAACTGAGCTATCAGAGAAGCCCCATATATCAACTATACTTCCATTAAAAAATAAAGTCAAAGAACTTGTATCTGTTTTTAAGCTCTAGGAAATTTTCAGCTAATACATTGGTCAAATATGGCCTGCCTTCTAGTCAAATTTTTCTTACTGGAAGTTTACTAGGTCTTTGAGATATATTTTCCCTGTCTTACCTTTTGCCTAACTACCATCTTGAAATTGGAAAGCAATCTGTTTCACACCGCACATAAACAACCTTTCCACTACATAATTTAAAATTTTTTATTTTTTTACTTTATAAAATCTATGTCTGTTATTCATTTTTATTGGAGTATATAGTTGCTTTACAATGTTGTGAGAGTTTCCACAGTACAGCAAAGAGAGTTAGTTACACATATACATACAACTCTTCCTTTTTGGATTTCCTTCCCATTCAGGTCACCACAGAGCCCTGAGTACAGGTTCCCTGTGCTATTCACCAGGCCCCTCTGGCCAGGGGGTTCTCCAGGCAAGAACACTGGAGTGGGTTGCCGTGCCCTCCTCCAAGGGATCTCCCCAACCCAGGGACTGAACCCACATCTCTTGTTTCCCTTGCATTGGCAGGCAAGTTCTTTACCACTAGCACCAACTGGGAAGCCGTTTTAAAATTATATATGCTGCTAATTGTTACATATGACATGAGCTTAAATCACATCAACAGAGAACGATCAGGCTGGAGGCTTCACGGGCCCTCTGAGGGGCAGAGGAGTTTCCATCTCATGATTGTATCAACCCCTTCATCGACATTTCCCAGCTCCTGCTCCTTAGAAAGTTCTATGAACACCTGAATGGGAGGCAAAGAAGAAGGAAAAACAATAAGCAAGCTGTTGATTGGCCTCAAAAGAAACAGGGAATATACATGGGACTTTTATGTGAAATTTACAGAAACGATGCCAGACCACACGGGGCAACTCACCTTTTCCAAGGTGCACTGAGAGAGGCTGTATTCTTCCAGGTTAAAGTTACGTTTCACTGAAAAAAAAAAAAAAAATAGACTGGTAGTAGATGCTTACAATTTATTTATTACCAACCATCTTTTCAAAGTCATCTGAAATAAAAGTGCCAGTAATGAATATAAATGGGACACAGAACGGAATGAACAAACGCTCGGTGAAAGAATGAAAGTGAAAAGTCACAGTGTCGGTATAAATACAAATTAAACTCATCTTGATATTAGAATTTTCTCACGTTACTTACCGATAATATGGTTTACTACTGGGTGGGCCACAGAGGTCTTTCGTAACATCTTATGGAAAAACTCTAACGAAATTCATAGCCAACCTATTACTTAGTAGGTGTATCTTGGGGAGCCAGCTAAGTTCCTTGAGGGGCTGAGGAATTCACCGATACATTCTTACACATGAGGAAGGTTGTAGTTCCATCGCATTCCCTTTAAAAAGATCTCAAAGTCCTGCATCACTGTGCTACAGCTAGCTCCTCTGAAGGCCTGTCTCTCTGCCGGGCTTCCCCACCAGGAAATCTGCGTGAGACCGGCCATCAGATGCACTCCACACACACGGGTGCACAGCTCACGGTTTATACACTGAGGATCTCTGTGCACGAGCCACCCCTGGGTGCCAGGGACGGAGCAGTAGAGATGAGGCAAAGCCTGAACCTCTGCCTTCATGCCGTCTGCATTCTAAAGAGGCACTTACGTGTGTAATAAAGTAAATAACAGTAGCTACTCTGGAGAAAAGATATATCTAGGAAATAAGGGATGTTGGTGCTCTTTTTCCAGGACGGTTTTAAGGAAGGCCACAGCAGTATGGTGATAATTGAGCATAAACCTAAAAGGAGCGAGGAACAGCCTGGGTATTTAAGGAGCAGAATTCCGGGAAGGATTGGAGTGTGAAGCCTGGCGCAGGAGCAGGCAGGCGTGTCTGGAGTGTTGGGAAGAGCAAGAAAGCAAGCCAGAGAGTTCTTTCGTCTCAAACATGAGAAGTCGGGCACCGTCCTGGGCTCTTCCAGATGAACTTACTCAATCCTCCTGGTAATTCTGCCAAGTGGCCACTGATACTACCTTTCACTTAGAGATGAGCCATCTAGACACACAGGGGTTACGTAGCTTTACCAATGTCTCCTAGCTTGCAGCTTGTTCTAAAAATAGAACTACTCTGTGATCTAGAAATCCCACTCCTGGATATATAGCTAAAGAAAGTGAAAACACCAATTCAAGAAGATTCATACACTCCAGTGTTCAAAAACAGTGCTGTCTACAAGAGCTAAGGGACGCAAACTAAGCGTCCATCGACAGATGAACGGATAAAGAAGGTATGCTGTGTATATAAACATCTCACATAAAGTGAAAACTACAAGGCTGTACTGTGCAGTGCAGGGGATACAGCCAGCATTTCACACTCATTTTAAAGCGAGTATAACCTACAAAAGCGTTGAACCACTACTTTGTAGGCCTGAAACAAATATAATAGTGTGAATCAACTGTACATCAATTGAAGAATGAACATAATTAAGGTAAGAACTAATTCTTCAAAGGTTTTACTTAAAAATGGCCATTCTTACCTGTCTCTAACTTGTGAAAGGCCTGGGAGAGGGGCTGAACATCCTGCACAGGCAGTCTGTAAGCCGAGAAAGAGGAGTACCTGGAGGCAGAAACAGTGTCACACTTTATCTTGAGTTTCAAGGGGGAAAATGACCATCAAAGAAAATGCTGATGTTAAAAGTTAGTAAATAAATTTTATTATTAAAAAATTTATTAACAGATAAAATGAATGCAAATTAACACTTGGCTTCAATATGAAACAATAAGATAAATTTCAATAGATATTTCTTGCAGTGGCTTTGTTGGCTGGCAGCTGGAGATAATTCTCCTGGAAATGACCCAGTATAATTACATTTATGCTCCAGTTCTTCGACCATCTGATGCAAAGAGCTGACTCATTGGAAAAGACCCTGATGCGGGGAAAGATGGAGGGCAGGAGAAGAGGGCGACAGAGGATGAGATGGTTGGATGGCATCACCGACTCGATGGACATGAATTTGAGCAAACTCCAGGAAACAGTGAAGGACAGGGGAGTCTGGCGTGCTGCAGCCCATGGGGTTGCAAAGAGTCAGACACCATTTAGCAACTGAACAACAACCAGTTTAGTTTATTCAAACCTTTTTCTCGTGCAACACAGGCATTCTGAATGAATCCCTTTGATGAGTTTGAGTAATTTAGAACTCATCCCAACATGTCATCCTTGTAACCAGAAAGCAAAGGCAAGAGACACATGGTTGAGAGTGAGGGTCGTAACAGTGAGGGGACTGAGACGGCTCTACATGTGAAAAAGAAAAGCACGACATGAGAGTTGTGAGTCAAGTTTGATTTGGGGCAAAATGAGGACTATCGCCTGAGAGGCAGCGCCTGAGGTCGCTCGGAGACACTGCTCCGAAGAGGCAGCGGGGCAAGGTCGGCATGGAGGTGATTCTGGTGGAGGAGGGGTACGTGCAATCAGGCACGTATTTTTTTTTGCAGAGGATTCTGCTGGTCTCGTGACGGTTGCTGCTGACCACGAGGAGCCGTCATCACCATAAAGGAGGCAAGTGCTTTTCTAAATGTGGGGAGGAGCAAGAGCTGGGCTCGGAAAATGGGCGCCTGAGAACATCTAACCACCTGGGGACCGGAGCTGTTTCCCCGGAGCACAGATGCCTCATGCCTGCCCTCCCCTGGAACGCTCTCGGGGGCGTTGGAGGGCCGCAGCTGCAGCAGCAATCCTTGTAGAGGGAGGCAGGCCGACGGCTTGTGCCAACCTGCAGTTGACCCAGCTTGAAGGAGCGGAAGTGCCGGGGCTGACTTCTGCCCCCGTCACCTCAGGCCCATGCACGGCTCCTTCCAGACAGACTGTGAAGCCTCCGGCGCTCAGACCCTGGTCTCCGCCCAGCCCGCCCCTCCTGCCTCTTCGTCTGCATCAAAGCTGCGGCTCGAGGGCTGGGAACGGGGCTGAGCCTGCGCCCCGCACCCCGCTAGATAATTCCGTTACTTTGTACTCGGTGTTACGCCCTGCTTCTTCCGTGGCTTCTCCCCACAAGGAATTTCAAATTCAGCTCCTGCCCCAGCTCCCTGCCCTCCCCTTAAAAAACCACACCCCTCTGCCTCTATGCTCACAAACACACTCCCCTCTGTTCTTCACTGTGAGGCAGGGAAACTCCACTAAGCGGACATGCTTTGATGATCCCAACTGCCATTTCCGATGGGGCTGATTCACCCTAAACAGTTGTGTCTTTAAAATGGTAAATATTTACATCTTTTAAATATTTACAGGGAAGCCTGGGGAAGGTGTCCCAGGCTGGCTGCGCTTCTGTGAAGATTCAGGTCAGCAGAACTGCCTCTCCAGTTTTTCCAAGTCCTGCTCCAGACCTGGGGACCAGCCTCGGGTGGCCGCGGAGGCCCAGGCCAGTGTCCCCAGGCCTCCCTGTGGGGGAGGGGGGCACATCTTTCTGGGGACTCTCACAAATCTCCTATGATCGGGAAGGCTTAAATCTGCTTCTGAGGTCCCTCCCTTGATGCTGAAGTCTCATCGCCCTGAAGTGCTCACGGAGCAGAGCAGGAACCACGGATGGGAAAAGCCAACCTGCTCCTCCACAACCAAGAGCACCTTCACCTTTCCTGCTGGGCGGCCTGAGGGAAAAGCCGCAGGACCTCCGTGTGGACTGACATCCCCTGGGAAGCCTCCTTCAGCTTTAGTTCCAGAATGTAATCCTTGCCGAGGCGGTTTTTCAGGTGTTGGATGGAGCCGATGCATCTGTAAACGAGAAGGAAGACGTGCTGGGAAAACCTCGCCCCGGGATTTTGTCCTGTTATTCCTAAATTTCAGATCTAGGGAAAGGGGTCCCTGAGGGAGGGGGGAAGAGTGTCAGCTGGTTACAGTGGTTTTGCCCTTTTCATGTTGTTGCTGGTTAGTGGCTAAGTTGCGTCCAGGTGTTTGCGGCTCCATGGACTGTAGCCCGCCAGGCTCTTCTGCTCATGGGATTCTCCAGGCAAGAACACTGGAGCGGGCTGCCATTTCTTTCTCCAGAGGATCGTCCAGAACCAGGGCTCCAACCTGCATCTCGGACTCTTTACCGCTGAGCCACCGGGCAAGCCTGGCCCTTTCATAGCAAGCCTCGTTTAGAAATCCAGGGCAGGCTTGGCCGGCACCCACCTCAGCCTGCCGGACACCATGATGGCCACACGGTCGCACACAGCCTCCGCCTCGGCCATGGAGTGGGTGGTCAGCAGGGCCCCCCGCGCCGTGTTTCTGACGGCTCTCTGGATCGTCTGCCTGAATGAGCCCCAACAGTAACGCCGTATTTTAAAAGGGAGAGAATAGAGACGGAAGGGAAATTTTACGGATAAAATACAATTCATGAATCATATTTAAATTCTAAACTTAAAAAAACAAACAGGAAAATGTGATTACATACAAGGTTTTGATAAAAGTTTTTAGGTGTTTTTAGGTGTGTTAATGGCATTCTGGTTAAGCTAAAAAAAAAAGAAAATTTCATTTCTTTAGCAGAAGTTAACTGAAATGTTTATAAATGAAGGATATGCTGCCTAGCATTTGCTTCAAAATAATTGGAAAGCAGCAAAAGGAAGTGGGTGGAGGCAAAGATGAAGAAAGATGGGCCTTACATGGAGAGCATTTGGCTAATAGATTCATATATGATTCTCTTTCCATTTGTATAAAATTTCCATAACAAAGTTCTTTTAAAAGGTTGGGAAAATATTGGACAGACACAAATATGAATGTGGATTGGAGGGTTTTATAACTCCAAATATAAAGTCCTCGATAGGAACATAAGAAGAATTTTAAAACTATTAAAAGAAAATCTAGATCAACAAATTTAACAGGTTAGGTAAAGGCGGGGGGGGAGAAAAAAGCAAAGGAGGAAAATGTATTAGCAAGCTAATAGTTTCTAAGAAAAAAGTTACAGACATCTCAATAATTGGCAAAATTAATCTACATTCCAAATCGCAAGACCTAGAATGCCAGCAAGAGCCTGAGAGGTTTTCTAACCCCACGTGAACGCCGCTTGAAGCTGGCGCCCGACAAGGCGATGTGCTGCTCACTCGCTCGGTCGTGTCCGAGCCCGGCAGGCTCCCTGTTTGTGGGACTCTCCAGGCAAGAACACTGGAGCGGGTTGCCATGCCCTCCTCCAGGGATCTTCCCGACCCAGGGACCGAACTCCCGTCCCCTTTGTCGGCAGGCGGGTTCCTTACTGCTGAGCCACCAGGGAAGCCCCTGGGAGAATCTACTTGTTAAACACTGGTTTTCCTGGTCCTGCGAGTTGTCTCCGCTCAGCTAGGGGTCAGTGGATCTGCCTTTCCAAGGTCAGCTTAAAAACGCTCCTTTCACAGAAGGCCCCTCCTCCTGGCCCTGCGGGCACTGCTCACCACAGCTGCTTCTGCTCCGTGGGGTCCAAGCCCGTGGACGGCTCATCCAGAAGCAGGATGGGTGGGTCTCCCAGGAGGCTCAGCACAAAACACAGCTGCAAGGCAGAGACACGGGGCTGTTCCTGCCACCACCTGCCACCCGCAGAGAGAGCCCGCAGGACACACGCACCTTTCTGGCGGCCCCTCCCGGTAACTTCTGCACGGGAACGTTCAGCTGTTCGTGCAGCTTGAAGGCGTCCACCAGCCTGGCGGGAAACAGGGTCAGACGGTGAGATCAGGAGACGATGTGGAGAGAAGGTAAACCATACGCAGGGGTTACAGCCCCGGGTCCCCTCCTTGGCGCCATCACTCTCAGAACTAACCGTCAACGCAACGCTGCAAAGCAATTCTCCTCCAATTAAAAAAAAAATTAAAAATCTAACCATCAAAGAATAAAGTTTATTCTGAATACGAAAGATTTACATCTCATAAAAAAATTTTAAAACTAACTTAAATTCTCATGAAATAGGTGATTATTCATGATCATTCATTCAGTCAACATTTTTTCAGTTTATTTTGTTGAAGCGTAGCTGATTTACAGTGTCGCGTTAACTTCTGCGGCACAGCACAGCGGGTCAGCTACACGGAGGCACGTCCTTTTCCATATTCTTTTCCCTTACGGTCTAACCCAGGATACTGACTAGAGTCCCCTGTGCTGTACAGCAGGGCTTTGTTATTCATCCATTCTGTGTGTGAGAGCTGGCACCCGCCAAACCCAGGCTCTCTCTCCATCCCTCCATATCTCTGGGTCCCCGGGCAAGCACAAGTCTGTTCTCTGTGAGTCTGTTCCTGTGTCTTCGAGAAGTTCGTTTGTGCCACAGTTTAGATTCCACGTGTTAGTGATACCCTACGTTTCATTGAACACTGACAACTACTCTATGCCGTTTACTGTTGAATGCCCCCCAGCCGGGGATGCAGGGTTTGGCCCCTGGCCTCCATCCCCGCTCCACCCCTGCTGCTCCCGGAAGACGGAGATGGCCCCCTACTCCCTGCTCCTTCTCAGCCTCGGCACAGAGGAGCCTCACGGGCGTGCAGTACCGTGAGATGGCCACTCGGGCGTCTGCTCGCTGCAGCCCTTTCACGGCGGCAAACACCTCCAGATGGTCGCGCGTGGTCAGGCTGGGCCACAGCACGTTCTCCTGGGGACAGTAGCCCAGGAACCGGATGCTGGCGTCCCCCTGCTGAGCCGGATCCGAACCGTACCCCGTCAGCTCCACCTGAGAAAGTGTGCTGGTTTCAGAAACGTGCAAGCCCGTCTTCAGCTATGTGATTCCTCAAGAAACTGACCTGCGGCTAACAAATGCCTCAAGTTTTTGAACATCGAAGAAATACGACAGAAGTCACCCCGTGTATTTATTATAGGAAGCTATTAAGCGACTCCCAGCACAGCCTCACAAGGGCGTCACCTCCGTTACAGCATGTCTGCTTGGGGAGGGAAACCCCATCTTCATTTGCGCTACCTCTCCAGCCGTTGGCGCCATCATCCCAGATATCATTCTGACAGACGAGCTTTTACCAGCACCGCTAGGTCCCAGCAACCCCAAAATTTCTCCTGAAAGAGAGGCACCCGCCATCAGGACTGGAAGTCAAACAATAACATAAATCTGCTTCTTCAGCAGCTTTCTGAGATACGTGTTCAGCTCCACTGCCAGTTTGAAATTTACATCATACGTGTAATTCATGTCGCCAAAACATATTCTTTAACCCCTATAATTAGATAAAACATTTTGAAAAAAAGCTTAGAGACTGACATCTGCTGTCCATATATGGGTCTTTTTTCAGATTACTTTTCCAGTGGAAAAAGGTGCCCATAATTTTTTATACGGCTGACGGCTGACCTGCTGAGGACCTAAGCAATTCCCAAACCTGGGGAGCCAGGCCCCTTTCCTCTGACTCAAACTCCACCACCTGTGTCTGAGTCATTCTCGTCTTTCATCTGAGATGGTATGATGATATGAAAGCCTCTTAACTTGTCCGCCACCCAAATTCATGGACAAATAATAGCCAGGGTGAAATATTTTTCAAAGTATCAATTAAATGGTGACAAAAACCCTCTAGAGGCATCTGCTCGACTGGCCTGAAATCTAAACTCCGCTGTTGTTCACGCTGGACCCCGTGGGCACTGCTCACCTCTGAGAGCATCCCTTCCGATCACAGAGCATCTGCTGGCCCCTCTGAGCGCCTTACCCACTCCAAAGGCACGCCTGGGTCTGAGCCCTCGCTGTTTCCTCCGTCTGGGATGCTCTTATCTCTGCACGCGAACATCGCTGGTACCTTCTTATCATCTAGTGCTGAGCTGTGCCAAGTCGTTTCAGTTGTGTCTGACCCTGTGTGACCCCCATGGACTGCAGCCCGCCAGGCTCCTCTGTCCATGGGTTTCTCCAGGCAAGAATACTGGAGTGGGTTGCCATGCCCTCTTCCGGGGATCTTCCTGACCCGGGGACTGAACCCAGGTCTCTCATGTCTCCTGTGCTGGCAGGTGGGTTCTTTATCACTACACCGACCTGAAGCCTGTCATCACCTGGATTTGGCCTAACTGTCTCTGCTCAAGAAAAGTCTTCCCTAACCCTAAGCTAGGGAAACCACTAGGCCATTCAGGCATGACCTAAATCAAATCCCTTATGATTATACAGTGGAAGTGAGAAATAGATTTAAGGGACTAGATTTGATAGATAGAGTGCCTGATGAACTATGGAATGAGGTTCGTGACATTGTACAGGAGACAGGGATCAAGACCATCCCCATGGAAAAGAAATGCAAAAAAGCAAAATGGCTGTCTGGGGAGGCCTTACAAATAGCTGTGAAAAGAAGAGAGGAGAAAAGCAAAGGAGAAAAGGAAAAATATAAGCATCTGAATGCAGAGTTCCAAAGAATAGCAAGAAGAGATAAGAAAGCCTTCCTCAGTGATCAATGCAAATAAATAGAGGAAAAGAACAGAATGGGAAAGACTAGAGATCTCTTCAAGAAAATTAGAGATAGCAAGGGAACATTTCATGCAAAGATGGGCTCGATAAAAGACAGAAATGGTACGGACCTAACAGAAGCAGAAGATATTGAGAAGAGGTGGCAAGAATACACGGAAGAACTGTACAAAAAAGATCTTCATGACTAAAATAATCACGATGGTGTGATCACTCATCTAGAGCCAGACATCCTGGAATGTGAAGTCAAGTGGGCCTTAGAAAGCATCACTACGAACAAAGCTAGTGGAGGTGATGGAATTCCAGTTGAGCTGTTTCAAATCCTGAAAGACGATGCTGTGAAAGTGCTGCACTCAATATGCCAGCAAATTTGGAAAACTCAGCAGTGGCCACAGGACTGGAAAAGGTCAGTTTTCATTCCCATCCCAAAGAAAGGCAATGCCAAAAAATGGTCAAACTACCACATAATTGCACTCATCTCACACGCTAGTAAAGTAATGCTCAAAATTCTCCAAGCCAGGCTTCAGCAATACGTGAACCGTGAACTCCCTGATGTTCAAGCTGGTTTTAGAAAAGGCAGAGGAACCAGAGATCAAATTGCCAACATCCACTGGATCATGGAAAAAGCAAGAGAGTTCCAGAAAAACATCTATTTCTGCTCTATTGACTATGCCAAAGCCTTTGACTGTGTGCATCACAATAAACTGTGGAAAATTCAGAAAGAGATGGGAATATCAGACCACATGACCTGCCTCTTGAGAAATCTGTATGCAGGTCAGAAGCCACAGTTAGAACTGGACATGGAAAAACAGACTGCTTCCAAATAGGAAAAGAAATATGTCAAGGCTGTATATTGTCACCCTGCTTATCTAACTTCTATGCAGAGTACATCATGAGAAACGCTGGGCTGGAAGAAGCACAAGCTGGAATCAAGATTGCTGGGAGAAATATCAATAACCTCAGATATGCAGATGACACCACCCTTATGGCAGAAAGTGAAGAGGAACTAAAAAGCCTCTTGATGAAAGTGAAAGAGGAGAGTGAAAAAGTTGGCTTAAAGCTCAACATTCAGAAAACGAAGATCATGGCATTTGGTCCCATCGCTTCATGGGAAATAGATGGGCAAACAGTGGAAATAGTGTCAGACTTTATTATTTGGGCTCCAAAATCACTGCAGATTTTGGAGTGACTGCAGCCATGAAATTAAAAGACAGTTACTCCTTGGAAGGAAAGTTATGACCAACCTAGATAGCATATTAAAAAGCGGAGACATTACTTTGCCAACAAAGGTCCATCTAGCCAAGGCTATGGTTTTTCCAGTGGTCATGTATGGATGTGAGAGTTGGACTGTGAAGAAAGCTGAGCACTGAAGAATTGATGCTTTTGAACTGTGGTGTTGGAGAAGACTCTTGAGGGTCCCCTGGACTGCAAGGAGATCCAACCAGTCCATTCTAAAGGAGATCAGTCCTAGGTGTTCATTGGAAGGACTGATGCTAAAGCTGAAACTCCGATACTTTGGCCACCTCATGCAAAGAGATGACTCCTTTGAAAAGACTCTGATGCTGGGAAGGATTGGGGGCAGGTGGAGAAGGGGACGACAGAGGATGAGATGGCTGGATGGCATCACCGACTCGATGGATGTGGTTTTGGGTGAACTCCAGGAGTTGGTGATGGACAGGGAAGCCTGGCGTGCTGTGATTCATGGGGTCACAAAGAGTCGGACACGACTGAGCAACTGAACTGACTGACTGAACCGTAAGCTTCCCTGGTGGCTCAGATGGTAAAGAATCCACGTGCAATGCATGAGACCTGGGTTCAATCCACGTGTTGGGGGGAATCCCTGGAGAAGGGAATGGCAAGCCTCTCCAGTATTCTTGCCTGGAGAATCCATGGACAGAGGAGCCTGGTGGGCCACAGTCCATGGGGTCGCAAAGAGTCGGACACGACTGAGCAACTGAGGCTTTCCACCTCCAGCCCTAAGTGAACGTGGCCCCGAGTCACTCAGGTCATTTCACAGATTTGAATGTTCCCCGTAGAACCTGCCAGTGTGACATCTGAAACATCTCTTGATAAGTCATTTTTGTCTAGTGACCTCTCTGGGGATGCAAAAGCTATGAGGTCATGAATTTGTCTATTTGTTTCATAATTATCTTTCCGGATTCTTAAACAGCCCCTGGCACACTCGAAAAAGCATATGCTGGATGAGTGAATGAACGCTTCAGCGAATACAGCGGCGTCGATAGCCTCGATGTTCAGGGGGTATTATTTCTAAAAATAACAGTGAATGTAAACAGTGACTGTTCCGAACCTTTTTTAACACAGAAGGAGATGTTTCTCACTGCTGTCTTCTTCCTCCTTCTTGAAAAGCACCTTTTCTTCTGGCCTGCATATTCTTTGTGCAGACAGCTAGCAATTATGACCGGTTTCTGGAACAGAGAACAGTGTGAGTTTCCTTCTAAGCAGCAGTCACTTTTCATTTCTGTGCTCTGCCTCCTGGAACCTCTCTTGCCCTCTGTCATGAACCAAACCATGTTTGCGTCGAGGGCAAGCCACGTTGCTTGTCTCAAATGTAGCATGCACTCGTGGGTGCTGACAATATTTCTTGCTAAAAACAGATGAATGAGTGGAGAATATAAATATTACTCAGTCATAAAAAGAATGAAATCACGGCGTTTGCAGCAACATGGGTGGACCCAGAGATGGTCACACTAAGTGAAGGTGAGTCAGAAAGATACAGACAAATGTCACATGAAGTCACTTCTACGTGGAATCTAAACTATATCACAAATAAACTTATCTATGAGACAAACAAACAAAAAATCAGTGGACTGAGTATCATTAGTATCAAATGAGTATCAAACAGCATCATTTCAGGCTGGCTGCTTGCCTTTCAATAACAGAAGTATCTAAACTCATGTGAATACCTCCCACATCAAAATCAAAGAGTAATCCTTAAAATCTTAATCTCTACCCGGCATTCTATAACAAATCTCACGTAAATTCTTTGACTCATGAAACTGGGGGTTTGAAATGGCAGCTCTACACATCCAAGGCCATTTTTCTCAAACAAACAAACAAAAAAAGATGAAACCAGTGTGATTGGCATTCTTCTTGGAGCATCAAGGACTTCGAAAGAAGTGCCTGCATATTGAGGCGTTACATAAATGCATGGATTCCCTGGTGGTCAGTAGTAAAGAACATGCCTGCAGTGCAGGAGATGCAAGCCACGCGTGTTCAGTCCCTGGGTCGGGAAGATTCCCCTGGAGGCGGGCATGGCAGCGCGCTCCAGAGTTCTTGCCCAGAGAATCCCAGGGACGGGGGAGCCTGGCGGGCTGCCGTCCCTGCAGTCACACAGTCAGACACCGCTGAGCACGACACACACCCAACTCCAGACTTTCTCAGCAAAACCCAGCACGTCAACCTCTACTCCTGAGCTGCTGAGCATTCCATTAACACCACTGTGCTACTTGCGTCCCCACCTCCTCTACTGACGTGTTCAGGGCGGTGGCTGTTCTTATTCTTTCTGCTTGGACATCTTCGTCTTCAGCTACAGGTTTTTCTGTGTTTGAACGAGCATCTCTGCTTTGGGGGGAAATTCTACAGAAAAGATGAAATAGATAGCATGCGATTTTTTTGGTAGGTGTCAAAGATGCCTCAAACATCAGCTTCTCTAACTATCCCTTCCACGCGCCCCCATAGACTTGCACACCCAGCTATAGTTAAAGCGGGTAACCAGCGAGCTCCTGCTGCACATCCAGGGAGCTCAGCATTGTGTGGCAGCCTGGACGGGCGGGGAGCTTGAGGGGGAATGGATACAGGCATATGCTGGCTGGAGTTGCTTTGCTGCTCACCTGAAACTATCGCATTGTGGTCGGCTGCACCATCATACAAAGCAAAAAGCTAAAAAAAGTCAGCTTCTCTGTGACTTCCCCATGGTCCTTTCAACAAGCTGGTGATGAGGCTGACTATATGGACAGCAAGTCTCCTTTTGCCAGGAAGGTCCACCCCTGCAGTCGAATCCCCTTCTCCGTGTTGCTGTGGTTCACCTAACGAGTGTCTCTGACCCTTTCAAATTTCTCAGCTTTGAAAATCAGGTCCCCTGCATTCTTCTCTGCTGACTCTGAGCCCATGTTACTCACACCCAGTATCTGCCTGGTATCCTTCACTGTTTGGCGCTTCCCTGGTGGCTCAGAAGCTGCCTGCAGTGCCGGAGACCTGGGTTCGATCCCTGGGTCAGGAAGATCCCTGGAGAAGGGAATGGCAGCCCCCCCACCCCAGTGTTCCTGTCTTGACTGTGACCCTTACTAGAGTCCCTCCTCTGCTGGAACACTCTGAGTTGTGCTGCCGAACCAACTCCATCCTATCCCTCTGGTTGGGCATGTGTGAGCCTCTTGAGTGGGAAAAGGGCATATTTGAGTTCTCATTAAAATGCTTTTCTCAGTATATATATTCTGTTGAAGTATAGTTGACTTACAATGTTTCAGGTGCACGGCAAGGTGATTCAGTTACACGTACATAGATTTATTATTTTTCAGATTATTTTCCTTTGTTACTTATTATAAGATATTGACCACAGGTCCCTGTGCTATACAGTAACCCTTTCTTGCTTACAGAATATCATTTTTTTTTTTTTAGTCAGAAATCTAGCATTCTATGCATATTAAGCCAAACAAGTATTTGAGTTCTCATTAAATTTTTGAGAGCTTGAAAGCTCCCTTCAGCTGACTAATGGCAGAACTCTGCCTGGTGGGGGTGATTTAGTCACTCAGTCGTGTCCGACTCTCGCCACCCCATGGACTGTAGCCCGCCAGGCTCCTCTGTCCTTGGAATTCTCCAGGCAAGAATACTGGAGTGGGTTGCCATTTCCTTCTCCAGGAATTCTTCTCGACCCGGGGATCAAACCCGGGTTTCCTGCATTGCAGGAAGATTCTTTTACCGACTGAGCTACAAGGGAAGCCCCTGCCTAGGTGTCCCATTTCCTGGCAGTTCAGCCGGAAATCCATCGGCCATGCCGAAAATCAGCATGCTATTCATACTATCATACAAATCAGCATTAAGAGGCTGGGGGTGCAGCCACTCCCTAGGAATATTAAAATGCAATATGAAGTATGAAATTAACTTTTATCCCAACCTGAAAACAGGATCCTTTTGCATTATTTTCTTTCCACATTTTGCTTCTAGGCATCGCAGGACAAACATGAAGAGCAAAGCCTGAAAGTAAGGCTAGGAGCAAGAAACAGTTACACTGAGGGGAGAGCTCACATCAGAAGCATCTGAATCATAGTTTGGGTCTTTTGTCTTCAGATAAAACAGGTGTGAGGCCTGCGTACAGATCAGTTCTATAGTGGCAATCCAGCTCGGGGAACCCGCCTTCTTTCCTTCTTCCTGTTGTACAACCGACATCCGGTCTGTCAGCACGGGTGACCTGCTTCTCCTTTCAAAGTTACCTGGAACCCAGGGCTGCCCCCCACCCTGCCGGGCCGTAATCGCTGACAGTAACACCACAGCCCCTGGCTGTGGGTCTCTCTTCTTCCCTTGCCCCAAACATCTACTCTCAACACAGCAACGGGAGGGAGCTGTATTTTGAGCATAGATCAGATCACAGCACTTCCCTGAAAACTCCACTGGCTCCTCGCCCTCACAAAGGAAGATCAAAGTCCTGGACATGACCCAGGATCGCCAAGCCACCCCCTCTGTTCACCCACACTCAGCTCGGTTACCTCTGTGACCTTCACTCTCCCCTGTGTCTACCCAGCCCCACCCACCTGGCCACCCGCCTGCAACAAGCCAGGGTCACTCTCCCACCTCCTCCGGGAATATTCCTCCCTGTGATGTCCCCACAGCTCGCTTCCTTGCCTCCTGCGGGCTTTTATTTTTGAAGTCCATCCTTTCGCACAGCATGTTATTTACTTGGTTTATTATCGGCCTCCTTCCACCAGAATTGAAGCCCCATGAGGGCAAGGACTACTAGTTTTGATCTATGCCTAGAAAAGTACTGCCCCATATGCAAAGACACTAATTTTCTTCAGCCCACATACACCGGTATAATCATTTTCCCTTTCCATTTTTATTTTTTACTTTTGCTTTGTTTATCTCTAATTGCAAAGGATTTAAGATGTATTGCATGGATTTCTTTACAAACTCTCAAATTTGAGAGGCAATAGACAGGATAAACAAGGAAATCTAATCTTATACAGCATTCTGGATTTACACAGTCCATTTACTTCTAGTAAGAGGTAACTGGAACATAAAATTGTATCTGAATGTAACTGTTTTGTCTAAGACTATCTTAAAAACACTTTCAAAGTTGGTACACTTCAGACAAGATCAAAGAGTTACTATGGTAAATGATAACCCCCCCAAAAAAGTAGGCAGTGAGGTAGAAAAGCCGTCTTACTATTAGACACACTAGAAAGTCAGCTGCACTCAGGTCATAATTTGCCTCTTGATATTTTATCCAGTATTGAGAGATTCTCTGCAAAGACCAAAAAAAAAAAAAAAAGGCTCAATGGAAATTCATCAGCATTCTTATTTGCATTTAATTAACAGGGAATTTTACATAGTGGAGATTTCCCTCATTAAGTCTGATTCCCCCTTTGTGCCCTAGCGACAAGCAATTCCCCACAGAGCAAAGAGAGGACCCCTGCCCAACCCTGCCTGCCTCTCCAGGGAGGTGACCTAAGTCTGTCCATCTCTTCCTTCTATTTTTCCTTGATATTTTGGTTTAATGTTTGCTGACCATCTACTCAAGCATAACAGACAGAGGGGTCTACACAGTGAATGGTTCTAGGGCTCCACCTTTGCCCTAAATGGCTCCAGGAGCCGTCCTGGGTCCCAGGGGTGACTGTTTCCACCACAATAATTAGTCCCATCCTGTGATTCTTTCTTCATCAGCAACGCGTTCAGAAAGTCACTCATTCCTCCCTAGCTGTGTGCGTGACACACGTGGGTTGGTGTACTTCACCTCACAGGGTGACTTGCACCTTAGGAGAGAAACGCTCCGCGTGAAGCAATGAGTTTGCAGTAGGGAATTCCAGGCAGTGCCAGTGAGGGAAAGGACAGTCTGCAGCGGACTTCCCGGGTCCCTGGGAGCACACGGGGTCAGGGGGGCCCTCGAGACTCCCTTTAAGCCACCACCTCCTGGCAGACGGTGTGCTCCTGGCCGAGCTCTCCTGCTCGCCTCGCCGTCCGGCTCTTCCTGTGTGAAGTGCCTCTGCCTCCTCAGCGCCCCATGCACCCTCTCCTGCGTCCCTGCCTTGGCCTCCCCCACCTGCCCCCGCCCACTCTTCAGGACCCTGCAGGGTCCTTGGGCTCCCCAGGGACCCAGCTGGGCTCGGAACCTTGCCCTCGCCCCTCGCTGTCTCCTTGGCAACCTCGAGGCCCCTGGCGCTGACCGGCTGAGGCTGCTCTGCCTTTGTCTCCACTAAACTGTGAAAGGAGGACCAGTGCCACCTGCTTGCTGTGGTGCCTCAACTACTGGGACAGTGCATAGCAAAGCTGTTGCTTGGCGTTCAGTCGCTCAGTCGTGTCTGACTCTTTGTGACCCCATGGACCGCAGCACCCCAGGCCTCCCCGTCCATTACCAACTCCTGGGGTTTACTCAAACTCATGTCCACTGAGTTGGTGATGCCATCCAACCATCTCATCCTCTGTTGTCCCCTTCTCCTCCTGCCCTCAATCTTTCCCAGCATCGGGGTCATTTCCAAAGACTGGAAATGACCACCTTTGCATCAGGTGGCCAAAGTATTGGCGCTTCAGCATCAGCTCACTTCTATTTCTCAATGAGTAAGTGTTATTGTATGGGAGTATATGCTCACACCGGATAATGAATACCCAAGGAATCAGGCGATGTGTTTCTATCTGGCATTCGTTTTAAATGCATTTGACAATGCTTACGTTTTGTGAAGTGCACATGGCAGAAGCTTTTATTTTTATTTTTTGGCTGCCCGGTATGCTTTTTGGGATCTTAGTTCTCTGACCAGGGATTGAACCTGGGCCCTCCACCGTAAAAGTGCTGAGTCTTAACTGCTGCCCGCCGGTAATTCCTGGCAAAGCTTTCAAAATGGCTTTATTGTGGTTAAATTCTCATGCCATAAAATTCATTCATTTTAAGTGTACGATTCAAAGCTTTTTAGTAAATTCGCAGAGCTGCGGGAGCATCACTGCAAGTCGACTTAGGAACATTCCCACCACCCCAAAGAGACACCTACTCCTTTCCCACCTCAGCTCCCAGGAAAACACCAGCCTGCTGTCTGTTTTTGTAGATTTAGGCAGAGGACTTTAATAGGCTGCACATTCAAAATTAATGGCACATTTGATAACATTTCTTACCTGTTGCAAGAAAGCTGTAAATCCACTCAAGGTTGCTGAGGGAACTAAAGTCATGCAAGTTATCAGGACAGGGACGTCTGGAGCAAACAGCATAATGATGCCAAATGCGATGACCGTGACCTGCGAGGCAAGGGGAACACGTTAGCGCCGCCACACACACTCCGCCCACTGATACTTGAGGAAATGCGTGAGATGGCAGGCATGCTGATCAAATACATGGGAGCGCTCCCTCGTGCAGGCACAGTCCTTTCAGAGGGAGGAGAGAAGGGAGGAGATTTTGTTATGAGAAAGTGTATGACCTTCCGCTCCTAACAGGAAATTCTTAGAGGGAAAATCTGGAGACGAAGGTGAGAGCTAAACTGTTCAGACTCGCTGAGACCTCAGTTTTATCCCGAGTCGGTCACTAATTTTTGTGTGACTTTAAATAGGTTACTTGATACAAACTATTATGTACAGGACGGATAAACAAGGTCCTGCTACAGCGCGCAGGGAGCGCCGCTCCATGTCCTGCGATAAACCACGACGGGAAAGAAAGTATATATGTAACAGCCACTTTGCCGAACAGCAGAAATTAAACTCAACACTGCAAATGAGCTACACTTTAATAAAAAAAATTTAAGAAGAGAAATTATAAAGGATTAAAGCATCAAAGAAAAAAATCCAAAAACCGAATAATTTTTTCCTTCCATAAAATGAGGAGAATTATGTTAGATAATCGTCATTATTTTTCAAATCTGACGTTTCAATATTCCGTAAATATGTGGTTACTTTTCAGTGGTATAAAAAATGAAACTGACAATGTAAAGAGAAAGGGAAATAATCAGAAAGTATGACACTATAACACTGTGGTGTATTTTTCATATTGTGAGGAAAGAAATTTTTAGTTTGCAAAATTTACTTTGTTTTTGAATACTGCTTTGTCTTATTTTCATCCATAGTAAATTTACAATGAATTGGCAATAAAGGGGAAAAAAAGATCTCCAATCATTTGTAGATACATTTCGATTTGAAACAATGTAGTTTTTCAGTGTCAAAAGTTCAGTTCTTTGCTGTGGTTCTTTATTTGCTAAGGCTCACTTATTCGCACGATAGTGAGACGGTCTTAGTCATCGTATTAATCCACAAACCTAACAGGAAAGGCCTTGGTATCATCATGCCTCTCCTTAGAAACAACAAAGCCGAATTTCCTTGTTTGTTCGTTTATCCACTTGCCGCTGAGCAACTCACAGCGCAGACTCCAGCCCGCTCCTACCAGGCGCTGGAGGAAGCCTGTCCTCACCACGCATCCCTTACTGTGTCCAGAACTGGCCGAGGGGCGGGGGAGACGGGGGGACGGTCTCTGCTCTCTAAGTGGAGAGGCATGGAAGCTCCACTCTGGCAAAGCTGAGTGAGTCCTCATCTGAGAGGCTGTCGCATCTGTGCAGACAGGGTGAGCAGTGAGTGCCTGGCAACCCGATGGCTGCCTTCTCCCTCAACACGCCGCAGCGGGCATTTGTCTAGAAGTGCATTTACTAAGTCTCAGCCTGGAGCGGTTTCTGCTCAACGAGAGCCAACAGAGTGACTGGGCAAAGACATAAAGAAAAAGGAAGAGCGACTCTGGGCTGCTGGTGACCTAGGACTGAAGACCAGTAAGCTCCAAGAGCGGCTCCAAGGTTGCTCACACTAGGATGGCTGAGTCCTCACTCACTCTGCAGGGGCAGACCTGTCAGAGGCCCTGCTGGCCAAGAACCCTGACGCCACCTGAACGCCAGCCCCGAAAGAGACTTTGTTCACAGCCGAAACGACGAGGAAACACAAAGTGTGCGCATGGATGTTTTGTCCACCTTTTCTGGACGTATGCAAACCAAGAGTACGGGCTGAAAAGAAATCAACTGTCAGTCAGACTGACATCTGTTCTGCTTACCCAGCTTCTGGGTTTACATTGTGCAGTATTATTAAGTCTGTTGGCTGGAAAAAAAAAAAAAAGAGTTCTCACGGCAAAGTACAAATGGAAAGACTTTGGTGTACCAAATTTTCATGACTGTCTCAAAATCAGTCTTTCAAATAAAGTATCTCTATAGACACTACCAGCTGAATACCGAGAAATACTGGGTTGGCCAAAAAGTTTCGCTTGGGTGCTTCCGTAACATCTTAACTTTTTGGCCAACCCAATACTACCTAGAGATGTCTGCTGAGAAAGGGTGAGTCACCAGCTAGCTGCTGACCAGGACAATCCGCTGCCAACATCTTACAGAAATCAGTGGATGACACCATACGCATTTTCTTAGCGGGTAGACTTTGGTTGGGTTCCTCTCGTGATTTCAAGACTCCTACTCCAAGAACTGAGAGCTGTGTATGCAAGACAGACATTCAGCCAACAGCTGAGGAGTTCAGCTAAAAGGTACCTGAAATGCTGGGATCAGGCAGCCCCAGAGTTTTGATAAAACCTTTCCATCCAAGTTTTCCGCGATCTTACGTGCTTAGTCGCTCAGTCACGTCCAGCTCTTCTGCAACCCCAGGGGCTTCCCAGGTGGCGCTACTAAAGAACCCGCCTGCTAGTGCAGATGCAAGAAAGTTTAAAAAAGAACTGTTTGTGTAAATACTTACTACATAGAAGCAAAATGACCAAAGGCCGCTATTTTTTCTCCTCTTACGAAAAATAAACGCTATCACGTATGTCAGGAAGATAAGTGAAGCCGCATAACCAAGCGTCATGACAACCTGAAGATAATAGAAAGAAACAGCATAATCAAAAAAAATGAAATATTAACTGAGAGAGAGGTTACAAGCATTGCTTACGTTTCTCATTACACACGCACTCTGCAGGGTTCTGTTTGGGTGTATGACAAACTAAAAATGGAAACGTCGTGACTGTATGAAATTACATCAGTGTGAAAGTTTACTAGGAATTGCTGTGTAAGATATTGTCTGTGCCATTGTTACTTACCAAAGCAAATATAACTCGACTTGTGAGATAAATGTACACCATGTTTGCTAGGTAGAAAATCAAATACATGGAAAGGAGAATGAGACTGTAGAGGCTGACATCCACCAGCGCCTGCCCACACCAGTACGCAGAGGGGAAGAGGCCAGAGACCCACAGCTGGGACTTGGTTCTCTTCTGATGGAAAACCAAAGCAGAAACATGGATTCAGTTGAAATTCAAATCCCAAAAAAAAGCACATCAGGTGATTTTCAACAGTAAATATAATCTAATATTCTAACACATTTAAAAAAAGATTTAAGTGTCTTGAAGCGAACCATTTTGTGAAGACTGTGTTGAACTTGTCACAACACCGCTTCTGTTTTATATATATATATATGTATTTTTTTTTTTTCGCTGTCAGGCACACGGGATCTTAGCTTCCTGACCAGATACTGAACCTGCACCCCATGCATTGGAAGGCGAAGTCTTAACCACTTGGACCACTAGGGAAGTCCCTAAATTTTTTTAAAAATCTAATATTTTTAAAATTTTAATATTTTAATCCGCTTCCCTGCTAGCTCAGTTGGTAAAGGATCTGCCTGCAAGGCAGGAGACTCCAGTTAAATTCCTGGGTCGGGAAGATCCACGGGAGAAGGGACAGGCTGCCCACTCCAGTATCCTTGGGCTTTCCTTGTGCCTCAGCTGGTAGAGAATCCACCTGCAATGCAGGAGACCTGGGTTCGATCCCTGGGTTGGGAAGATCGCCTGGAGAAGGGAAAGGCTTCCCACTCCAGCATTCTGGCCTGAAGAATTCCATGGACTATATAGTCCATGGGGTCACAAGAGTCGGACACGACTGAGCGACTTTCACTTTCACTTTTTCAATATCTTAATTACGTGTGCACCACTTTTAGGGAGCCGATGACAGAAGAGCCAGTTGCATCAAGGTGGACGTTTAAACACAAGAATTGTTTTATCTGGCAGGTTTGAAGAATAAATAGAACAGTAGCCTCCTAATGATCAAAGTCTGAATCAGTCTCCTTCAAAAGAAATGCTATTTTGTCATCCCGAGAACAGTAAATTCTCCACTATCTAAATATACTCCTGGATAATTACTGACTCAGATGGTAAGAGATGACCTGTTTAAATCTGATAGGACTGTCTTGCCTCCATAATGGGTGTGACTCAACACAAATACAACCAAAAAACTGTATTCTGCACAATGGCAAGTGGATTAAAGTCTTGGTCCTCGATTTCAATATCAGTGATTTCTTCCCTGTGGTTAGGAAATGATGTGGTTGAAAGTTTCATCACATTCCCCTTTGAAGGTTTAGATTAATTTGAGTGCCCGCCAGACTATTGCCCTTTTCCTATCATTTTGAAGTCACAAGCACTTTGTGTTTTTAGAAGTAACTTCTCCACTGCTGCTGCTAAGTCGCTTCAGTCGTGTCCGACTCTGTGCGACCCCATAGATGGCAGCCCACCAGGCTCCCCCGCCCCTGGGATTCTCCAGGCAAGAACACTGGAGGGGGCTGCCATTTCTTTCTCCGATGCATGAAAGTGAAAAGTGAAAGTGAAGTCGCTCAGTCGTGTCCGACTCTGTGCGACCCCAGAGATGGCAGCCCACCAGGCTCCTCTGTCCATGGGATTCTCCAGGCAAGAGGACTGGAGTGGGGTGCCATCGCCTTCTCTGAACTTTTCTGACTTGACAGAAATAATATTGAACTGCATTATCTGAGTTAAACACGTTCCAGTGTTGTCCTGTGAGAAAACCCATGGCACTGAACACAGAATGACTGGGGCCCCGGTGTTTCTCTTCCCGCCTCCCTCTTCTTACTTTGTAATCGCTGATACTGCTCATGGCGATGTAAGGAGACAGGCTGCACGTGACAAAAAACAAGAAGAACGAGCCTTGGGGGAGCCCCGTCCAGAGCAGCACGTGGCCCTGCGAACAGAAGGCACGCTTGGTGGGCACACGAGCAGAAGCACAGAGTCACACCAGGAAGCCGTGGCGTGACGGTGTGAGTCGATGCCGCCTCAACAAAACAATTCATTAACCACATCCATACAGTGAAGTGTGTAAAGCCAGTGAGCATTTGTAAGAAAGGAAAGAAATACCGATCTTCACAAAAGCACGTGCTTCTGGAAGTACTGAAAAATCAAACACGCACAGCTAGTTCCTCGATCTCCACCCATGGAGGCCAGGGGCAGGGGCGGGGAGAAGCTCCTGGTCACTCAACGTGAAGCTTCAACTCCGAGGGAAAAAACAGAAGTGAAAAATGACTCAGAACCATTTCAGGGCATGTATCGAAAGAACGGAAAGTAGAGACCCATGCACACTGTTCACAGCAGCGCTGTTCACACGAGCCAAGGGGACAGAAGCAGCCACAAGTCCTCAGGCAGATGAATGGGTGTGCACGAGCAGCATCGTTCACCCTTAGAGGAGGACGTCCTGTCGCACGCTGCAACACGCCTGAACTGAGGGGGTGTCAGGGAAGCGGGAAGGAAGCCAGGCACGAGACACGCGTGCTGGTCAGATTCCCAGAAAGAGCCGCAGAATGGGGGTCAGAAGGGGCTGCGAGGGGCGGGGAGCAGGGAGTCTTGTTTTGAGGAGATAAAGCGCTAATTCGGCAGGACAGAAGAGTTCCGGAGATCTGACCCACGACGGTGTGAATATACTGAGCACTTCCGAAGTGTACCCTTAAAAACGCCTAGATGAAATGATAGCTGGTGGAATCTGCTGTGCGGCTCAGGGAGCTGAAACAGAGGTGACAGCCTCGGGGGTGCGGTGCGGTGGGAGACGGGGGGTTTCAGGAGGGGGGGGTCTATGTATGCCGATGGCTGGTCCGTGTTGACCCCGACACTATACCGGAAAGCGATTATCCTTCAATCAAAAATAAAGACATTTTAAGACATGACTAGATGGTAAGGTTTTGTGTTATGGGACTTCTTTTAAACCACAATACAAAAAATAATAATTGAGGAACAATGAGAGAAGTTGATCATTCAGGCCTGAGCAACCGTCTTCCCCAGCAAACCTAGTGATGAGGAGGTGAAGATAACCGGTAGCTGAGTGGGAGCTTCTGAAGCACAGACTTGAAAGGAAACCCCTCTGCACTAAGCCTACCATCAAAGAGAGAAACTTGAACTCACTTCCCGCAAACGGGTGTCTGAGTCTGGCCTTCAGCTCGGGGCGGGGGCTTCCCAGGTGGTGCCAGTGGTAAAGAACCCGCCTGCCAGTTCAGGAGAGGTAAAGAGATTTGGGTTTGATCCCTGGGTCCAGAAGATCCCCTGGAGGAGGGCACAGCAGCCCACTGCAGTCTCAGCCTGGAGAATCCCATGGACAGAGGAGCCTGGTGAGCTACAGTCCTTGGGGTCACAAAGAGTCAGACACGACTGAGTGGCAGTATACCCAGGTACAGGGCTGCCTCCAGGATTAATTACAGGAGGCCAGGGCAGGAGCAGCCCACCTCGACATCATTCTCAAGCTTTCCTTCAGGCTTTGGAAGCTACATCTACAAACTCTAATGTTTCAGCAGATGGGAGAACACGTCACTGTTTTTCTGCGAACGGCTGAAAGGAGAAAGGTGTGCACCTCCAGGGATGTCTAAGAGAATAACCTTGGGGCCTTGGTCCATTTTGATCCTGAACAAATACGCAATAAAATGAGGACACTCGATGACCAAGAGGGGCTGTAGCCCCCTCGGTCTACCTGGTGGCTCCCCTGTCTGCAGGGTCCCTTCAGACCCCCTTGTCCGGCCGCTGCCCAGCGCTCACGGCCAGCGGCGGCTTCAGCTCAGCTCCGTCTGCCCCGTGCGTGTGCCCAGCGCCATAAGGCAGTGGAGGCCCAGACTGAGCTCAGCCCTCCGTCACAGACCGGGCTCACGCCGCTGATGGCTCCGCTTCCAATCGCGTTTCTCGCTCTCCCAACCTCCTGGTTTGGAACAGGCAGGCCCGCTTCGGGAGATCCCTCCAGGGCGCCGGTCGGGGTCTAATCAGAAAGCCTTCACCTCCTTCAGTACTTAAAACAGAGGGAAGTCAATCACGCAAGGGTTACACGGGTGGGGAGAGTGGAGGAAACAAGGGTGAGGAAGCCGTTGTCCCTTCCGGGTTAGAAGGCGAAGGGGAGGTGATGTGACCAGAGCCCATGGTGTGTGGCCTTTCTGCCCTCCTGGCTCTGATCCCTGCTTTCTGCTGTGTAAATCCAGGCTACAGCTGGCTGACAAAGACCCCTGAGAACGTGGCTCTGGGTATCAGACACCCTTGCGATGCAGAGCAATGATGGGTGAGTAAAGGGACGGATCCGAAGGAAGATGGCCCCAAAGCCGGCAGATTCTCCTTCATTTCAGTCAACCCACTAGCCGCGGAGTCAATGAAGGGTCCACCACTGAGTGATACTGGCTTTACAAGATTGTAAAGCTGGTTACCAGGGCTCCCAACTTCCAACCCGTTGTGTACACACACACACACACACACACACACACACACACACACACACTCACTCTCTGTCTCCAAGACACTTCTGCAGTCAAGCTTGTAGTTTTTCAGAAGATTCCCTAGGAGACTATCACAGAATACTGGGAAATATCCCTCCTGCAAACCCTTTAGTAATAACTTAGGGAAAATCATATGTTGCCAAGTATAGCCTGATTGAAAAATTAAGACGAAACGGTTTTTAGGACTGACGCCCCAGAGGACCCGAAGCAATTACTCAACGGCCCAAGAAGGTAAAGGAGGAAACTCAGCACTTACCAACGGGTACGCGCTTCTCTTGGTCCGAATGCGCCGCGTTTGATTGAACATCCGAAGCAGCGCGTTGCTGACGACGCTCACGAGGACGGGAAAGCAGTGCAGCCTCTTGGTGTTGCACACGACTGAGAACCGATAGTCCTTCCCAGGAAACAAAGACAAACAGCGTCACGCTGGTTCCACGCCACTGAAGAAGAGAGCGCTCGGCAGTGGTGCTTCTGGCTGTGTGACCACCTCTGGGTGAGCTGGCCTTTCTGAGCATCACTCTTCTCTATTGTGGCGGGGACAGTGAATGGGCTGGGATACGGCTTAAATGAGGTCATGTACAGCAGGTTCTGGTGGAGCGGACAGCACAGCTGGCAATATGCGTTTTTGTCAGCATCACTGATTTGAAATCGTTCATCCTCATTTTGCTTTCGAGGAAGTTTCATCAACCAGGATTCAACAGTGGCCCTGACAACGGGACACTGAGCTTTCGGAGAGCAAGCAAAGGAACCCTGACTTTCCGGGTAGGAAAATCGTGGAATCTGGCCCCAGCTTTCCACCGGGATGTAAACTCAGCTTCACTTCAGATTGGGAGGCATTTTCAACAGTCTTATTCCTGTGAGAGGGTTTCCATTATCACTTGCACTCTTTTGCCCAAATTGAAACATATTGAACAAGAAACTGAGAGCGCTTTCCTCCCGGAGGTTTCATGTGATTATTATAGTATTTGATGTATTTTCTCAATATATAAAAATATCACTTGGGTAGTTCGTCATTAAATGGGATTTCTTAAATTCATAATTATAGGGGTTGGTACTCAGAAGGTCTAATATTTCACTGAGTCTGAAGAATGTAATGATATCTAGGTACCTTCAAATGTAAAAAATCTTATAATTCAAAATTTAAGATAAAAATGTTTTACGGCAACTTATTTAAACGGCACGGTTTATTCAGTGATAACCCCACGTGTTTTTCAGTTGTCACTGTATACTAGCTGGGTTGACTTTTCACAGTGTTTACGTCGGCTAAAACGTAGCACTTTAACTGGTTTTCATAAAAGCAAACACAAGAGGCAAGCGGCACGCATACCTTCTGTTTGCCTGAAACGATGATGGCCCCGTTGTAGGACGGATCTTCGGTGCCATTTCTATTTTCAAAGTCATCTACCTCCAAAAGTATATTTTGATGCTTCAGTGACTGTATGAAGTCTTCAATGTTTGATTCTAGCATGAAATCCAGAACAGAAGGCCACAGAAAGCAAGAACACGCGTGACCATTTTGTAAAAATAAACCACACACACAGTCAAGGTTTGCAGAGTGCCGTGTAAAGGCGCATCTCCGTGGGCAGCAGAAGAGTACCAGTGCCGGCCCGCAGAGGAGAAGCCACTCCACCGTCTCTGTTATCAAACCTTACGCCTCACCACTGAGCCACCGAGGAAGCCCGAAGTGAGCAGTCAGGCAAAACCAACTGCCCATCATTTAGGGGAACAAGATCATGGGTTCTAATCGGTCTTGAATCTTCCTAGATTTTGCTGGAGGGGCACAGGGCATAGCAATGCCACCGTCACGCTATCAGTCGGCGTGTACAGCGTTTCGGGTGTGGTTAGGCTGCTGCGACACAGAGACCTGGACACCGAGTGCTTCTGTGAGTACAGAAACCCGTCTCCATCTCCCGGAAGAGCTGAGGCTCCTCAGGCGGATAGACTGGCAGGTCAGATGAGTTACAGGGCGACTCAGGCTTCCTCCGGCTGTCCCAGCAGCTCCAAATCACACAGACATGCACCGCCCCTCACAAGCTCTTTTCCATAAGTGAGGTTTAAACGCACATTTCACCCTCTTATAACTTGCTTCCCCCCACCTGTGCTATTTAACAATAAAAATCACTATTTTCTGGATTTAAAATTTGTCTTTCTGTTTACCTGTGTTATTGATGATCAATAAGCTGGTACGGGGGTCTTGGGGAAGTTGTCCCGGAGAGAGGAAATACAACTCAGGTTTAAATTCCCAATCAGTGGTTTCATTCAACACAGCATAGAATATGCTTTCCACAATCAAAGGGAACACTGCAACTCCAAACACGAACAGTCTATCAATAAAGAAATATCACCGTATGACTGCCACTGAGACAGGACAGCGTTATTTTTATTAGGTGGTTTATTTAGTTAGTTTATTCAGCCGGACATTTCACAAGCGTTTGCTGGGTGCCATCCATAACTGGTGCTAACGTTTTGAAAGTCACACCATCACATGCCACGCGTGGGCGCATGCTCAGTCCTACGTCGTGTCTGACTCTCTGTGACCCCGTGGACTGCACCCATGGGATTCTCTAGGCAAGAATACTGGAGTGGGTTGCCATGCCTTCCTCCAGGGGATCTTCCCCACCCAGGGACTGAACCCGAGTCTGTTGCGCTGGCAGGCGGGTTCCTAACTGCTGAGCCCCCAGGGAAGCCTGGCACTGGGATATAAACACAGGCTATCAAACTATGAAAGATAAACAGACGTGCGGAGAAGGCTGCTCAGGCCCTCACATCGGGCGTCCCCGCTGTTGGTGCAATCAAACGCCACATTTATTCACCCTCTGGCAGGAACGCTGCTGGGGGTATTGTGTTCCAGGCTTCTTGTTGGCTTGTCTGCTTTTGTCTTTTTTAGATCCACAATAGCAACTTAATTTTTGCTCTTTTTGAAATTCTTTTCCAGTCTGGGTTATTGTAGAGTGGTGCTCCCTTGCTGTATGGCAGGCCCTTATTGGTTTTCTATTTTTCACGTAGTGTGTGTGTGTGTTCATCCCAGGCCCCAGCCCACCTGCCACCCCCAGCCTTTCTCCTTTGCCAGCTGTGAGCTTTTCCTACTTCTGCGACTCTGCTTCTGTTTTGTAAATAAGTTCGTTTGCACCTTTTTAGCAGATTCCACATGTAAACAACACTTTCTCCCCTCACTAGACAGCCCCTGGGTTCACCTGCTGCTGTCAACGACATTGCTCAGGTTTTTATGGCTGAGTAGTATTTAGTCGTATTCTAGTTTCAGATTCCCTCCCGTTTAACCCTCTCTTGACACTCACTGTCTAAGAAGCCGCATGCCCCGATACTCACAGGGTCAGAAGCCCTTTCTTTCCTCTTCTTAACTGTAAGAAACGGAGCCGTGCCATCACCCAGAACTGCAGCCTCCAGAGGCCCGCGACGCTCACAGCCTTCTGCGTCTCGGGGGCAGAAGGGCAAGGTGGATCCTTCTCATGCAGCCGACCCGTGTCCCTGCTCATCTCCTCTTGTTCAAAATCTACACACACGCGCGCACACACAGAATACACGCACATTACTAACGGCATCATGGGCACCACAGCTTTCTCTTTGTAACAATACTAAACGTGGTTTTAGAATGTTCCCGGTTACAAAGCAAAGAAGGTCGGAAACAAATGAGGTACGTGATGCCCACATTCAATAAACACGGTGAATTCATACCAAACGTGGAGCTCAGGAAAGATGATCACATTATGCCCAGTCTTTGGAAAGACAGAGAAGGTCTCATATGTGACAATATTCTGAGGATTTCAAGAAATCTCTTCCACAGGAACACCCAATCATGGATGCCTAAATATCTACTTAGAATTTTACGCGGAAAAATTGTCAGATCTGAAACCCCCAGATCGGTACCCGATTCCCAAGTGCATGCCGTACGGGCAGCATGATTTGGGATGAAGCATCTAACTGCTGTCGGCCTGACTCTCTGGGGTGAGAACGTGTGTCCACGGCGTCTGTTACAAAGGCTACTCTGTTCCTTGTTAGTCACTCAGCCGTCTCCGACTCGGCAACCCCAAGGACTGCAGCCTGCCAGGCTCCTCTGTCCCTGGGGTTTCCTGGGCAAGAATAGGGGTGTGGGTTGCCATTTCCTTCTCCAGGGGATCTTCCTGGCCAGGGCTGAACCCACACATCCTGCACTGAGGGAGGATTCTTGACGACTGAGCCACCTGAAAAGCCCATAAAGGTCATTACAGGAAGGTAATTGCAATACAGCCACACGTCGATGGAAGCGTCTGCCATGAAGGCTGCAAAACGCAGCTCTTTCTATCATCGCCCATTAAACACACGCTGGGCTTCCCTGGTGGTGCAGCAGTAAGGATCTGCCAATCAGTGAGAGACCCACTGATTGAGGCCGGGGTTCAGTCCCTGGGTCGGGAAGATCCCCTGGAGAAGGAAATCACAACCCACTCCAGTATTCTTGTCTGGGAAATCCCATGGACAGAGGAGCCTGGCGGTTTACATAAAGGAGAGTCGCAAAGAGTCGGACATGGCTTAGCGACTAAACGACCACCACCACCAAAACACACCTCAGGAGATTATTGAACCCTTTTCCCCATTAAGGGCTCGGTGGAACTCTGCATATGAACAAGGCAAGGGCAATCTTGACGGGAAACATCTGCTCAGACCTCATGACCCTGTTGGAGAGCCTCTGACATCCTCAGAGCATCCAAGAAGCAGGGATTCTCTGGGAAAGGAGACAGCCGCTAAAAGAGGAAGCGAATCGTTTCTGAAGGGAAGTCTGGGACGCACCAAGAAGGGACCTGTGTTTAGTCCTAGTGACGACGTGAGGAAAAGGCTGACAGCCCTTCCCAAAGAGCACAATCAGACCTGGAATGTGTCTCGTTCCTTGGCGAGAGCCACACACAAGACACTCTAGATACTAAGCTGGCACACGACCCTTTGGACATTGGTCTTCCTTGACGCATACAAACTGATGTACCTTGCTCAGCCACTGAGTTTCCTTCCAGTTTCGTGACGACTTCATTCAGAGTTGATGTGGAAACCTCATAACTCATCACACCCAGGCTGCAACCCTCATCGAGGTCACCGAAAAGGTCTAAGGCAACAGGAGGGGACAGAGACATCTGAATTCCACGTCGACAGCTAAGCCTAGTGAACGGACCCCTGTCCGAACGATGATGCCAAATGTTGTGTAGAAGCCCCTTCTTTGGAGGCAAAATTTCACCACGGTGCACTCCCTCTGAGACATGAAGCGGGAGGCCTCCCCACCCGCCCGCCCTCGTGCACAAACCCTCTGCTTCCATCGTCTGCCTACAGCTCACGACGTGCCCGCAAACTTCGAGGAAAGATGAGCGATCAGAGAGAGCACCACCTTCTCACCAACACCCCATAAATCAACTGTCACCCCACAAATCACCATCACCCCTCAAGTCGCCATCGCCCCACAAACCGCCATCGCCCCTCAAACCGCCATCGCCCCTCAAACCGCCGTGGCCCCTCAAATCTCTGTCACCCCACAATCACTGTGCGTTTCTGCTTCTGTTGCTGACTTTCCTTCTGGGTGATCTGCAGCTCCTGCCACCAAAGGCCGCCTCTTTGATTTGGGTCTTGACCCCCTCCCCCTCTGGGGCTCTCAGGGACCTCCCCAATTACCTCCTCCTTTTATCTCCAGCATCATCAGCATCTGCAAGTACCCGGTCATCCCAAGTCACATGCCAAAATGCTGTAAGGTCACCCACTGAGCAAAGACGCGTGTGCGCGCGCGACAAGCACCAGCAAAGAAAGGGAGCCTCTGCTCCTCCCACCAAATGCACCCACTGCTCCCAAGATCCGTCTCTTCTGCTCTCTCACTGGCCACTCCTATCCACACATAACCTACACAGACCCAAAGGCTGCCCTCATCCCCCGCCACCTGCCCAGAAGCTACTGTTCGCAAGCATCAGTGATTCCAATTTTCTTAATTCAATGAATACATTTTCTTGGCTGGGGGGGGGGGAGTAGTTTGTTTTTATTCTTTAAACTTGGTCTCTCTCTTTTTAAAATTTAGTGACATTCAAAGCTGTTGACTATACCCTCCTTCTGGAAACATTTTCTCCCTTGAGTTAATAAGAGCAAACTCTCGTTTCTCCTCCAACCGCCCCGGGGGCTGGGGATCTCCACCGCACTCTGACCTGTCCTCCACTCTCTCTCAGGGGTTCAGTCCTATACCACCTGCTCATTAATCCAATCCCTTGCATTAAATCCATCTAATACACAGATTCAATAGCTTCAACCCGAATCACTGAGTGAGTGATTCCCAGATTCAGCTCTCACTCTGCTCTCTGAATTCCTGTATCCCATACCCAACTATCCACTTGGCCGTTGGACAGCTCCACTTGGAAGTTCTCATCTCAGCTTCAGCTCCTTGAGAAACTCAACCCCAAACAAAATCCAAATCCACCACATATGAAAGCTGTAATGACGGTGTGAACACTTGTTCCCAAGTTTGTCCCCTTGTCCTTGTACTTAAATTACCTGGAAATTTATTTGTCCTTTCTGCAGGCAATGTATACACAAGCTTTTCTTTGCTTTCCATTTTCAGTTTAGCATCAGGGATGTGGTGATTAATGAGGGATGTTATTTTTTCTGGATCACACGTTTCATTTCTGTACAAACTAATATATGAAAGGAAAGACAGTTCATTTGTGTTTTCTCTGCCGCTGCCACAAAAACAAAGCTCTTATCAGATTTCTAGCCTTTGTGTATTAGTTTACTTGGCTTTAGGGAGCAAACAAATGAGGAAATAATAACAGTAATAATGATGTCATCAGTTTGGAAAATCTTGGGATCTATACAGAGATGTATCAGCTCAAAACAACTCCAAGTACACAAAAATAAATAATGCGATTAAAATGATATGTCAAGTATGAAGAGAAACACAGGCAGGCAGGAACATCAGGCAGAAGAGATTTCTTAGGGAAAATAATTATTACATCAGACTGTGCCGATGGTAAAAAATTAGTGTCTAATAGGGAAATCTGCCCTTCACCCATGCTTTGTTTCATCATCAAGGTTTTTTCCAAAAAGTATTGGTTTGGCCTGGACACACTCGCTGGTTAGACACAGTCCTCCGCTCTTTGTCTCCAGATTGACTGCCTGTTGGTGGTAGCTTCTGGAAGGACTTGACTTCGTGTCCTGTGAAAGGATGGCCATCTACCGGAGTCCTGCATGGGTCAGCTGAGGAGATTCAGGGCAGGAAAAGGTCGAGGCCTGTCAGACCACACACGGCCTCAGCCTGGACGGGGGTCCGGGAGGTCAGACCACCCATGGCCTCAGCCTGGATGAGGGTCCATGAGGTCAGACCATCCATGGCCTCAGCCTGGATGGGGTCCATGAGGTTAGACCACCCACGGCCTCAGCCTGGATGGGGGTCCATGAGGTCAGATCACACATGGTCTCAGCCTGGATGGGGGTCCAGGAGGTTAGATCACACACGGCCTCAGCCTGGACGGGGGTCCATGAGGTCAGACCACCCAACGTCCTCAGCCTGGACGGGGGTCCAGGAGGTCAGACCACCCACTGCCTCAGCCTGGACGGGGGTCCATGAGGTCAGACCACCCAACGTCCTCAGCCTGGACGGGGGTCCAGGAGGTTAGATCACACACAGCCTCAGTCTGGACGGGGGTCCAGGAGGTTAGATCACACATGGCCTCAGCCTGGACGGGGATCCAGGAGGTCAGACCACCCAACGTCCTCAGCCTGGACGGGGGTCCATGAGGTCAGACCACCCAACGTCCTCAGCCTGGACGGGGGTCCAGGAGGTTAGATCACACACAGCCTCAGTCTGGACGGGGGTCCAGGAGGTTAGATCACACGTGGCCTCAGCCTAGACGGGGGTCCACGAAGTCAGACCACCCAACGGCCTCAGCCTGGACGGGGGTCCATGAGGTCAGACTACCCAATGTCCTCAGCCTGGACGGGGGTCCAGGAGGTTAGATCACACACGGCCTCAGCCTGGACGGGGGTCCACGAAGTCAGACCACCCAACGGCCTCAGCCTGGACAGGGGTCCAGGAGGTTAGATCACATGCGGCCTCAGCCTGGACGGGGGTCCGGGAGGCCGGCATCAGTCTGCCAGGGCCTCTCCCTTTGAAGCCTGCCCCGTCCTCAGTGCTGGGGAAGATGCAGGCAACAAGAATACGGAGGAGCACGCGGCAGACCCTGACCAACCCAGCTGAGCGAGCTGAAGCGTGAGGTCCCAGTCTCTCTCAGGGCGGCCCACCTTGGAGACAGCCCATCACTGAAGATGTGTCTACAGAGCCAGGCCACCCTCGGTGCCTTTACCTTAGGTGATAGCCGAGACCCCATCTTCGCTTCAGAAAGACAGAGGAGCCCGCACACTTCAGCCTCCCGTTGGACAGGATCACTTTCCTATCTGAGCAGAAAGAAGCGAGAGAGGGAAGACGGGGTCATCACCTCCTCACTGTGTGGAAAGCATGGGGTGGGGGTGGTGCCAGGACTCAGATTTCCAAAGAAGTGTCCTGCGAGGGCCTAACCCCATCTCATGAGCTTTTAAAAGCATGAAACGTGCACTGAAATGGACGCATTTAAAATGAGCTTCTGCCAGCCGAGAAGGGAGGGGCGTTTGGGGGAGAAAGGATACACGTGTATGTACGGCTGAGCCCCTTTGCCTTTTGCTTGAAACTATTGCAACACTGTTAATCAACTATACCCCAGCACAGAATGATTCTAATGTTTAAAAATTTTTTAATGTATAAAATAAAGTTAAAAGTAAATAAAATAAACTTCTGCATGGGAGAGTGGATAAATGTATGTTCTGAACTGTGATGTTGGAGGAGACTCTTGAGAGTCCCTTGGACTGCAAGGAGATCCAACCAGTCCATCCTAAAGGAAATCAGTCCTGAATATTCAATGGAAGGACTGATGTTGAAGCTGAAACTCCAATACTTTGGCCACCTGATGCAAAGAGCTGACTCATTAGAAAAGACCCTGATGCTGGGAAAGATTGAAGGCAGGAGGAGATGGGGAAGACAGAGGATGAGATGGTTGAATGGCATCACCAACTCAATGGACATGAGTCTGAGCAAGCTCCAGGAGTTGGTGATGGACAGGGAGGCCTGGCGTGCTGCAGTCCATGGGGTTGCAAAGAGTCAGACACGACTGAGTGACTGAACTGAACTGATATGTTTAGCTGAATTTCTCTGCTGTGCAGCTGGAACTATTATAAAACTGCTCATCGACTATACTCCAAAAGAAGATAAAAAGTTAAAAAATTAAATTAATTTAAAAAAATGAGCTTCTGCACTCCAGCCTACCTCAGTGGCCTCTGATACTTCTTGAAAAAAAAAAAAAAACATAAATTCCATAAGCATATTTTCTACTCTGGATGATACAAAATGAGGGGACCAAATAGGCATGAAAGGAGATTGGGATGCTGAAACTAATCGGAGCTGATCTGAGAAGCTGTCGGCAAGGGTTCATTAGCGCCCTCAGCCCAGCATACGCAGAGCCGGTGAGGAATGCTACAGTGGGGCGAGACGGCAGTCATTCCCCGGATTCCTGTGCCGTATAGACACACTGAGGGAACAAGAGCAGCAGTCTTGCCCTGGGAATCCACGCCTCCCGAATTCTTCACTGTCAGGCTGAGACAGAAGCTGCAGTTACCAGCCAGGATGTCCGCTTCATCCGTCAGGTTGGTGCTCAGGAGGATCACACGGCCTGCTTTGCGCTCCCTGAGGAAGCTCCACACTCGATGTCTTGAGAAAGGGTCCAATCCCGCAGTTGGCTCATCTAATAGCAAAACCTACGGTGGATGAAGATATAGACACCATTTCTCTCGACCTTGTTAACTGTCTCCACAGTAGAACACGGGAAACAATAAAAACCGTGCCAAACAATGACTGCCCAGCACTTGTGTCCAATATACTAACACTCACGGTGACGCATCCTATGTTCTCTCTGGATACATTGTAACGAAAACTGGACCACTTTCAGGGGTGAAAGAAGAGCTTCATTCTTTGACATTGGTCTTAGCAGTATTTTTTTGGATATGCCTCCTCAGGCAAGGGAAGCCAAAGCAGAAATAAATGGATGGGGCTGCATCAAGCTCACAAGCTTTTGCAGGGGCCTCCCTGGCAGTCCAGTGGCTAAGACTCTGCAGTTCCAATGCAGGGGATGCAGGTTTGACCCCTGCTTGGGAACCAAGCTCTCTCAGGCCGTGTGGTGTGGCTAAAAGATTAAAAAATAAATAAGAATAAATTCTAAAGTAAAATAGATAACTGAAATAACTATAAAACCAAAATAAAGCGTTTTTGCAGGGGGCCGGAAACTATCAAAAAACCCAAAAGGCTGCCTACCACGTGGGAAAAGAGGCTTGCAAATGATTTGACCAATAAGGAATTAACATCCAAAATATACGAAGGACTCACACGACTCTATATTAAAAAAATAACCTGATTACAAAATGGTCAAGGTATCTGAACAGACATTTTTTAAAAGAAGACATATTTATAGCCAACAGACACATGAGCTAGTCAACATCACTAACCATCAGGGGAAAAAAATGCACATCAAAATCACAAGGATATATCACTCACACCTGTCCGAATGGCTCTTATCCGAAAGACAATGAATAGCACATATTGGTAAGGATGCGGGAAAAAAAGGACCCTTGTGCACTGGTGCTGGGAATCACTATGGAGAACAGTATGGGGTTTCCTCAAAAGCTGAAATTGGAAATAGAACTACCATACAACCCAGAAAGTTTACTTCTGTATTTTTCCCAAAAAAAAACCCACAAAAGCAACCCAAAACACTAATTCAAAAAGACACATGGGTCCTTATGTTCACTGCAGTGTTATTTATAGTATCCAAGATATGGAAGCCACCTAAACGTCCATCGACAGGGAATGGATAAAGAAGACGTGGCGTGTATATGTATCTATAGCGGAATATCACTCAGCCAAACGTAGAATGAACGCTTGCATTTGTGACAAGAGGGATAGACCTGCAGCGTACTGCGCTCTAGGTATTAAGCAGAAGAAGTCAGAGAGAGACAAATGCTGCATGACCCCATTTCCATGCGGAATCTAAAAATCAAAGCAAACTAGCAAACAGAGAAAAGCAGAAACAAACTCACAGGCAGAGAGAAGGACCAGGTGGTTGCCGGAAGGGAGCGGGGTGGGAGGATGGTGAAATAGGTGAGGGGGCTGAGAGGCAGCAACCTCCAGTTGCAGGTAAACGAGCCCCGTCCAGTGTGCTGCACGGGGCAGAGAGTCAGCAGTATTCCAGCTACTGTGCGCGATGGCAGATGGCTAGATTGATGGTGGCGGTCATTCTGTAACGCACAGGAATATTAAATCACGGCGCCGCGCACCCGGAGGTCACATAGTGCTGTAGGCCAGTTATGTTTCAAGAAGGACGAGAGAAAGAAGAGGGAGGAAGAGGAAGAATCATCTGTGTTGACAGTAAAATGTTTTTATTACACACACACACACACACACACACACGAGCTGGACCTTGTCCTGACGCTCACTCCGCAATCCTCCTCATGTATAATCTCACTTACTTGAGGATCTCCTAAAAGGGCAATCCCAACGGTCAGCTTTCTTTTTTGACCTTCACTTAAAAGTGTAGCAAGATTATCCTGAATGTTCTCTATGTCCAATTCCAGTAAAACTCTTTGTACCTAGACAAGAAATATACAAAGCTTGAAATCCAAGATGATTCATATTACATGGAATCGGTAGCCATTCCCTTCTCCAGGGGTTCTTCCTAACCCAGGGATCAAACCCGGGTCTCCCACATTGCATGTGGATTCTTTACCAGCTGAGCCACCAGGGAAGCCCATATGTATATATATAATATATATTAAAGGATCTCACTGCCTGCGTTTCATTTACAAGAGAGCAGTAAATCACTGATTTAACTTGGCAAACGTGCGGCCGTTCAGAGACTCTGAGCACACCCGTGTACCTCTTGTTCCACGTCCTTTGGCTGAATTCCTTTTATTTTTGCAAACAGCCTGAGGTTCTCCTTTACAGTGAGCGTGTCAAAGTGAACATTGAATTGAGGACAAACACCAGTTATCTTTTGGATTTCCTCCAAGTCTTGCATTTCAGAGAGATTTTTATTATAGATGGTAACTGATCCTAAGAATAGAAGTTAAAATAATTTAATATTGGTCAGATAATACATTTTATTAATGTCTATAGATCTTATTTAGGAAAATATTGGCATATATTCAGAAGCATCTAAAATGATGATTTTATTATTTATTAGCAACCACTAACTACTCTCAGCATAGATGTTGAGAATAGCGTATACACAGTATCTCCCCTGAAATATCACACAGCAACAAAGATCAGGATTTTCATGAACATTTGGGAAATCGAAAATATCTGTAAAATCATGTAGCTCTGGTACACAGCTTTAGAAAAACGAACATCACTTCCTCTAAGGCGGTTAAATTACAACCTGAAAACGAAAAGGCACATAGGGCCCCATCCCGCACTCAGGCTGCTCGCCTTTGGGAAGCGTCTTTTGCCCACCTTCTGTTGGAACAGACGACCCGCTAAGGACGCGCAGCAACGCCGATTTGCCAGCCCCACTGTGACCCAGAATTGCCGTGATCTGACCTTCATAGACGTCAAAGCACAAGCCTATTTTCAGAACAAAACATCAGCATTATAAAGAAGAGGGCAATAGATAGGGCCATTTCCAGAAACAGAACAAGACACTTTATGTTAATTGTGTTTTTGAAGCATTTCAACAGTTTAAAATACATAATATTCAGTATTTTCCTGGTTGCTAAAATAACATCTTTACTGTAGAATATTTGAGAAATAAGCACAATCACTTAAGATAAAAATCAACCATAATTCCCAACAGCCTCATTAATAATACATTTGTATCATGTGTATATTTGCACATATGACTATGTAAATATATTTATAAACTTTGTCTGTATTTTTTTCTAGGCTGCCTTTTCAAATATTTAATCATAAACGTTTTTCATGGCATTAACTATCTTTTAAAACACATTCACCAAAAATCTGTATTTCACCTTAATTCCATTTTTGTATTCTTTTGTTAAAAACATTGTGTTTTCATGTCAATAGAAAAATCATTGAGCTAAAACTTCTTTGAGATATTATTTTTTCTTTATTTGCTTTACCACCATGTGAAATCCAAACTTCATTACAGAAAGTTGTTGAACAGAACAAGATGAAATTCTTAAGAATCTTGTAAAACATCGTTATCTAAATGATCAAGGTCTTTCAGGTAAAATAAGTGCCCTACTTTCTAATAATAGTGAATTTAATGACTGGACTGAACTTTCAGTTCATCTATTTTCTATCTGGATGATAGACAAAACTTTATAAGGCTGGTTTACTCAGTTATTAAATATACTAGTAAAAAATACTTATAAGGGAAAATGCTTCCTGTTGTAATCTAATCCGTTAAACCCTCACTTGCAATTCGACTGAAAGATTCTAAAAGGTCATTGGAAGAATAGACTCAAATGATCAGGAAAATCTGCAGAATAGTAAGAGATCAGTCTTGGCTGCAAGATATTAAAATATATTTGAGAACCATAATAATTAAGATATTAGTAATACAGTTATACAGTGGAGAAAATCTAATAGATAAAATATCATCGGTCTAGAATACACTGACCAATAGAATCAGAAAGAAACCTAAAATGGACCAAAGTCAAGATAAGAAATTAAAATCAATGAAACAAGCTTTCGAATCTGTCACAAATATGAGTTAATTAACAAACAATATGGAGAAAACTAAAGAAGCGCACTACCACATCTTATGCTCATTGTTTTTAAAGGGGAGAGATCAGTGTTTTCAAGGATAAAAGGGACGCTAGTTATCCAGAAAATTACACAAACGATCTGAAAAAAGAAACGGAAGCCTCAGTTTCCTCATATGTAAAGTGGAAGAGGAGTCAGGATCTCCTGGGTTAAAGGAAACGTCCAGGCGGGTCCCTGAGCATTCTTCTCAGCACACACTAGGTGCTCAATAAGCCTTGAGTGTTCGTTGCTACTATTATTTTTGTTGTTAATAACTGCTTGTGGGAGTATGAATTTTTATAATCTTGGAAGGAAATGATTTGGTCCTTCAACCAAGAATCTTAAAAATATGGGCCCATTTGAATAATTCTGTTTCTAGTAATTTTTATTCAGGAAGTTATTAGCAATCTTTACAAAGATTGAGCAAGAATGTTCACGATAGTGTTTTTATGACAGTGTAAAAACTGAAAACAAACTGAATTTCATACACTAGTGTGTGAGTTAAGTAAGTCATGGTGTCCCTAGAAGGGAGTGCTATTTAACTCCATTCAGCTATTAGACTGTTGTTATTATTCACTCTCTAAGCCGTGTCTGACTCTTTGCGACCCCGTGAACTGCGGCACACCAGGCTTCCCTGTCCTTCACTACAGACAAGTTATTTCAAGGGCATGTTCTCAAAGGCGTTCCCAGTGGCCGCATGAACCAGCTGCCTCGGGGGGGAGAAAGACAAGAGGGACAGCCACCACCTTTACTTCCCGAAGAGCAACTCCAGTGGGTTGTTTCATATATTTTTACACCTATTGATGTTCGATGCTTTAAAATTGTTTAAGGTTCTGCTACTTTAAAAAATAGAACACATTCTTGTAGAAGCTGGAACTATTTAGACATATTGATGAGGGCAAAAGTGGTTCATACTGGGCTCTGAAAATTGAAATGAGATATTTAAAAATACTTTAACGTGTCTTTGGCTATAATTTAAAAAAGAAACCACAGGTCTAGATGCTTTCGGATAAAAATAAAATTCAACTGTTAGGAAGAAATACATGTGGGAGTCTTTCCATTTATCCATCTTAAATGCATAATATAAGGAGACATTTTTAAAAGATGCAGAAGGGAATGTGAATAACAACAGTTTTCATCAACTAGGAAAAAACCCAACATGTTTACACAAGTACATTAAATTTTCAAAGGGAAGACATACTCTCAAAGGAAGAAGTAAAACTGAGCTAAGGGATCTGCATTTGTTAGAAAATAAATGTAACGTAAGCAAAGTGGACCGAGAACTTGCAGCCTTGGGAGGGTTGACGGCTCTTCCTCTTTTAGCTGTTAAGGCTTCTGTCTCTTCTAAAAAGATATTCCTCCTAAAAATAATTATCTATACAGCAAGCTGTCCTCTATGAAATGTCACCACTAACTTTGATGCTTCCTAAAAACGTTTGTTTGTCATAGAAAAATATACTTGTGAGAATACTCAGTTTCAAATCTGCCAGTTCACTAGGAATCATAAACTATGGTTACTGTAGGGTACTGACTTGTGGCTCAGGAGTAAAGCATCTGCCTGCAGCGCAGGAGAGCCAGGTTCAACCCCTGAGTCGGGAAGATGCCCTGGAGGAGGGACTGGCAGCCCACTCCAGTATTCTTGCCTGGGAAATTCCACGGACAGAGGAGCCTGGGGGGCTACAGTCCGCGGGTCACAAAGAGTCAGACACAACTTAGCAACTAAACAAGAACAGCAACAAAGGTGTTATTTGTCTTATGTTAATCTTGCAGTACTCTGGCCACCTCATGCGAAGAGTTGACTCACTGGAAAAGACCCTGATGCTGGGAGGGATTAGGGGCAGGGGCAGGAGCAGGAGGGGCGACAAAGGACGAGATGGCTGGATGGCATCACCGACTCGATGGACGTGAGTCTGAGTGAACTCTGGGAGTTGGTGATGGACGGGGAGGCCTGGCGCACTGCGATTCGTGGGGTTGCAAAGAGTCGGACACGACTGAGCGACTGAACTGAACTGAACTGAATCTTGCCAATACATATGAACTATGTATATTCCTTGACTAGTATAAAAATTTATCCATTTTAAGTCTAGATATTCTTTCCTTACAGTCCAAATACAATAAAGTATTGCTAATGGCAAAGTCATCTTTTAAAATAAAGTGACATTTTTCTTTGTATGCTTCCATTTTCGTAGATTAAGTAGATCCATGAGACATTTGGAAGGGTTTTACATCCAATTCTTAATTGCGGTGAGTTTCCAGGTAGTGGAGGTAGGCTGCTTGTAATTTTTTCTGCTGTGCTTATCTATAATCTGTAATTTTTTACACTGAACTTTTTCCATTTTTTTAAGAAGTCAATGAAACAATGCAAGTTTTTCCTTACCTTTCAGTACTTCCACTTTTCCAGTCTTTTCTTTATATACTTTTTTAACATTTCTGATTCTGAAATGAAAAAAAATGGGCGCTTAGGTAGCCAATAGAAAAGTTAAAATTATACAGATCACGAATAACTTGAGTTACAGAGAGGCAGCCAACTTTATGTGAAAAAAGATGACATAACAGTCTACTCAGAAAGACCAAGACTTATCTCTGACTAAATGCTTCCCCTAAGGGGGAAGATTAAAGAGCCCCTTTAGAAAGTTACAATTAGGGTGAGAGAGGAGCCTCATGGGCTACAGTCCATGGGACTGCAAAGAGTCAGATGTGACTTAGCAACTGAGCGTGCACGGTGGTCCAGTGGATAAGACTCCAGGTTCCCAATGCAGGGAGCCTGGGTTTGATCCCTGGTCATCGAACCAGATCCCACAGCCACAACTAAGGGTTCACATGCCACAGCAATAGATCCCACATGCATCAAAGAAGGTCAGAAAGATCCTGCACGCCACGACCAAGACCCAGTGCAGCCAAGTAAATGTGTGTGCTCAGTCATGTCGGATCTATGCAGCCCCGTGGACGCAGCCCGCCAGGCCCCTCTGCCCATGCAATTCTCCAGGCAAGAATACTGGATGGCTTGCCATTTCCTCCTCCAGAGGATCTTCCAGGGATCAAACCTGTGTCCCTGTTATTGCCTACACTGGCAGGCGGATTCTTTAGTACTGTGTCACCTGGGATTGCTTCATCAAACACACACACACACACACACACACACACACACACACACACACTTCTAGATCACTGATCACCAAGCTTGAATACACACTAAAATTTCAAAGGAAACAGATATAGGGCAAAGCAAGAATCAAGCTCAGAAGATGAGCAATGTCAGGACCTCATAAGACCACACACAATGCATCTTTGAGTTCAAAGGGAAACTTCACCCTCCTTTCTGACCCTGAATGAGAATAAAGGTAAGGACATTGATCAACCAGGAATGCTGGCGGTGGGCAGGTTAGAGCAAAGAGTCTGGAGATTTAAAAGAAAAGGCGTCAAAGCTGCTGAATCCAAGAGGACACTTTATTTCTGCCTTTCTGGGTATAGTGAGACCCCACGGGCGTGGGACCTCAGCATTTTATTTTAATACATAAACTTCCCCTTGGGAGAGGCTGGTTGATTTTGGATTTCAAGATGACAAACCACAGTGTTTGGAGCAGACACGCTGATTCAAAATTTCTTCCTTCTTCCATTAGACAGTAGAAGCCAGTCAAAAGTACAGAGGAAAGGATTCAGAGACCCTAAGACCAGCATGGGAAATAGATGGGGAAACAGTGCAAACGGTGTCAGACTTTATTTTTGGGGCTCCAAAATCACTGCAGGTGGTGACTTTGAAATTAAAAGACGCTTGCTCCTTGGAAGAAAAGTTATGACCAACCTAGATAGCATATTGAAAAGCAGAGACATTACTTTGCTAACTAAGGTCCGTCTAGTCAAGGCTATGGTTTTTCCTGTGGTCATGTACGGATGTGAGAGTTGGACTGTGAAGAAAGCTGAGCGCTGAAGAATTGATGCTTTTGAACTGTGGTGTCGGAGAAGACTCTTGAGAGTCCCTTGGACTGCAAGGAGATCCAACCAGTCCATTCTGAAGGAGATCAGCCCTGGGATTTCTTTGGAAGGACTGATGCTAAAGCTGAAACTCCAATACTTTGGCCACCTCATGCGAAGAGTTGACTCATTGGAAAAGACTCTGATGCTGGGAGGGATTGGGGGCACGAGAAGGGGACGACCGAGGATGAGATGGCTGGATGACATCACTGACTCGATGGGCGTGAGTCTGAGTGAACTCCGGGAGTTGGTGATGGACAGGGAGGCCTGGCGTGCTGCGATTCATGGGGTCGCAAAGAGTCGGACACGACTGAGCGACTGAACTGAACTGAAGACCAGCAAAAACTCAGAGGCCAGGGCGGACAGTCAGAGGCAGGGGGAGCCTACACAGAGGGTAAAGCGGCGATATTGCACGGTGCTGAGCAAATGTGACTTTCACTATCGTACGGACACTGTAGGTGATGGCGGTGGAGGAGTTCAAAGTGACATTTACAAATTTGTTATCCAATATTTTGCTTCAGGTTCACCCCACTGCCATTGGTTAATGTTTCATTTATTTTAGCCACTATGGAAAACTATGGAAACTGAAAGTGGAGTCGCTCAGTCGTGTCCGACTCTTTGGGACCCCATGGACTGTAGCCTACAGGCTCCTCTGTCCATAGGATTCTCCAGGCAAGAGCACTGGAGTGGGGTTGCCATTTCCTCCTCCAGGGGATCTCCCCGACCCAGGGACTGAACCCAGGCCTGAGCCACCAGGGAAGCCCTAAACAGTAGGCTATCTTCCTTAATAAACTAAAAACAGAGTTGCCATACGATCCAGCAGTGCCATTCCTGGGCTCATATCCGGAGAAACTCTAATCCGAAAGGATACGTGCACCCAGTGTCCGCAGCAGCACTGTCGACAGCAGGCGAGCCACAGGAACAGCCGCCCATCGACGGAGGAGCGGACGCTCACGCGGAGCGTCACTCGCCCCGGAAAGAGGACGGAGCGACCGCCCTTGGCAGCGACGGGGATGCAGCTAGAGACGATCGTGCAGAGTGCAGTGAGACAGAAAGAGAAAGACGGACGGCGTGCGGCATCTCTCACGTGTGCGGGGTCTCAAGCACGACACAGGTGAACGAACCCACGAGCCAGGAACAGACTCACACACAGAAACAGAGCGGTTGCCAAGGAGGAGGGGGAGGGACCGGGAGTTTGGGGTTAGCAGAGGCAAACTGTTACAAGCAGCACGGATACGCGGCAGGGCCCTGCCGTGCAGAACAGGGAACTGTCAGCATCCTGTGACAGACGACGGGGGAAAAGAATATGCAACTGAGCCACCCGACCGTGCGGCAGAAATCAACAGGACGCTATCAACCAGCAACGCATAAATGAACTTTTCAGTGAGCTCATTTCCTGTGCCCACGTATCAGTACACGAGTGACTACCTGACGGCTTCTCTGCCCTGGAATTCTGGGGCTACGGGCTCACAGTGATCATCAGAGCGGGGCTCAGGGTCCACGTCTTTCTCAGCGACATGACTACCAGTCCTCCGGTGTTGGATACAAGATGAGGAGTTCAGGAAAAACAATGGCGAATAATGGGACTCGTGTCCATCTAATCAAGAGGTGATAAAACATTTGTTCAGTACCATGGAAACAATGAGCACATAAGCCTTCCCTAGGGCAGTGCAGAATGTCTTGGACTTTTAAGCATCACAAATATTGCTTTCTAACTCCCTATTATCGAGAAGAAGTCTTGAGAGTGAAGGAAACAATGAAAATTAAAAAGAAAGGACATTATTACGAAAGGTAACTAAATTGCTTTCTAAAATGTGTTTAGGATAATGATTAAATCACATATTGAGCGGAAAAAGCCTTAACATGGCACATAAAAATAATTTTAAATATGTTTGTGAACTTAAGAAATCATGTGATTCAACAGTATGATTGAGCAAAATACTGAAATCTATACGGTACATCAATAAAAAGTACATGGAGAACCTAATTTATTCAGGATGAACCCATGGTCATTCTCTAGATTTTAAAAAATGGAACTGCACTTGTTACTAAGAGCCTTCAGATGTTAACCAGAAGTGATAGACAGACAGACAGACAGACAGACAGATAAATATGTAGGAATATACAGAACAAATTTAAACCCAGTCAAAGTAGAAGAAACATAAAAAATAAAATATATAAATAGGATCATGCAAGGTAAAAAAGCACGCTGATTCTAGTATGTGTGTAGGAATTCTAGACTTATGTGAAATTTTTAGTTGTTTTCAAGATAAAGAAAGTCTAACTGGGTAATAAAGTGAAGTCTGACTTTTTGTGATCCCATGGACTGTAGCCTGCCAGGTTCCTCCATCCATGGGATTTTCCAGGCAAGCATACTGGAGTGGGGTGCCCCGCCCTCCTCCAGGGGATCACTTCTGCAAATACAAGCGACACATGACAAAGGTGAGGAGGCACTTTCGCCATGCAGTGTCCCTAAGCCAAGCAAAACCATCTAAAGAACTAATTTATTCCCGCCTGTCCTGATTCAAACCCTCAATATCATTCCTTGAGAACACTTTCAGTGATCTTTGAAAAGTGTAACATTATTTAAAATATAATATTTAAAATATAATTATAAAATATAATTATTATAATACATGGTTGTAATTATAATGTAATTTAATCATATTACAATTACAATTACAGTATAATTATAATTAAATATATTTAATTAAAATATAATTAAAATGATCGTCATTGTATATTTAGAATGTGTATCACTATATCACATTCAGAAGAATAATTATTTTTAGGTAGCAATTCCTTTAGACCGTTAAAGCTATGAAGTAGAGGAAAAGAAATCATTCAGTCTTTTATGGGAAATGCTTGCATTCCTTATTTCTTAAAATATATAACTTTAAGAAAAACATCTTCAATGTGAGCAGTACCGGTAGAGGTCAGGAAAAAACCGTAATTACTTACAGGGTAGGATTTTGTCAAAGTATAACGCCAACACCAAGTATAAAAGGGCATCGAAAGTCAACATGGAAAAAGTAGCGATCATTATATATGAGTCTCCAGAAGCGTCAGGAAAAACGACCCCATTCATAGTATAATCCAGGTGGATAATCTAAGATTCAAACAAAAATTATAATAAATACTTAAATATAATTCAGTGTTGCAGCAAGAACCACCACTTTATTACGCAGTTTCTCTAAGAAGCCCTCCTAATGAGGCTCTTAGGGGAACTTTCTATTTTACAGCAATCAAAGCAATATTAGAAGGAAACAGTGATTTAAAAAAATATAATGTTTTAATAATAGGAATTTAAGTTGTAATTGTTTTTCAAGAGAGTCTTTTCTAGGTTCTTAGAAATGATGACAGTGTTAGAATTAGCTCTGATCTCACCTGGTTAAGGCCAGCGCTGAAGGCAAAGGGGCTGCAGATACTGAAAACCCACTTCAAAGGTGAAGGAAGTTGTTGGTGAAACGCAGTGAATCCCACACTCCCCCAGAAGAGGGTGAGCAGAAACACGAGCAAACTGGTGAGGAAGGTTTTCTTTAGCAGCACAGTCATCAGGAACACCAGAGCGATCTGCAAGAGCCGAGACACGGCACAGACTGACGGTCAGCGGTCCCACCTCAAAATAAGGACTTTTGTACCATAACATAAATGTTCATCACAGACACATCGATGAACGGCATTAACGGGCAATTATGTTCAATCCTTCTCTCAACCTCCTTGTAACGAGAATCTTTATTTGCCTACTTAAATGCTGGGCTTGAAAGGCTACAGGAAGAGCTGTTGTTGCTGTATAGCAGCTAAGTTCTGTTCTGACTCTTTGCGACCCCGTGGACTGTAGCCCACCAGGCTCCTCTGTCCATGGGATTCTCTAGGCAAGAACACTGGAGTGGGTTGCCATGCCCTCCTCCAAGGGATCTTTCTGACCCAGGGATGGAACCCGACTCCTGCACTCGCAGGCGGGTTCTTCACCACTTATCTACTTGGAAAGCCTGCAGGAAGAGCTGAGACAAGGATAAAAGTGCAGCCTTGGAAAGAGGGAAAGAAATTAATATATTAACAAAGAGCGTCTACTGTGTTTTGCAGAAAACCCCCGGAAGGTGGGAGAAGTCAGAGGAGCCTGTTCAGAGAAGGAAGAGAGGGTGACATGGCCGGTCAGACGAGGGTGGGATGTTACAAGGAGATGAGATGCAAAAAGCTACCATCCGACAGGGAACCTTTGGGGAAAAAAAGGTGGGTCCAGCCAGTACTATTGCCTCGGAAATCCCATGTACAAAGGAGCCTGGTAGGCTGCAGTCCACGAGGTCGCTAAGAGTCAGGAATGACTGAGCGACTTCACTTTCACTTTTCACTTTAGTGCATTGGAGAAGGAAATGGCACCCCACTCCAGTGTTCTTGCCTGGAGAATCCCAGGGACGGGGGAGCCTGGTGGGCTGCCGTCTATGGGGTTGCACAGAGTCGGACACGACTGAATCGACTTAGCAGCAGCAGCAGCCCTTGAGAACATTCTCATCAATCTATAAAAATCTTAGCTATTTTTAGAGTCAAAACAATTTTCTTTCTTTCTGATGCATCATTTCATTAATTCAGACCTTTATGCAAAAAAAAAAGTTTCAGTTTTATTTAGGTCACATCATTTTCTCATACTCATAAAGACTTCTCAAGCAAATGCACACACACACGCACACGTACACACACACACACAACGTGAAAGAAGCGGCTACAGGAGCCTGCTCAGACATTCTTTCTGTTACCTATAACCAAGACCGAAAGCAGAGACGATGGCAGCAAATGTACGAACTTACCAAGGATAAGCCATACAGGAAAAAGAGAGTAAATATGACTGTGAAGCCTGTCAGGATGATAATTTCAGTAGATGTTATGATGACTGTGATGATTACGGAAGCGACAAAGATGAAGGCAGCATAGATTAAACCCCAGGAGAGCCTAAAAAAGACAAACAATATTTCAGTTGCTTTAACTTCATTATGAAATATTTAAAACATACAAAAATACTTAAAGAATACACCATGGCTCCCTTTGTACCTGCCACCTATTAACAGATCCTTGCTCCTTGGAAGAAAAGCTATGACAAACCTAGACAGAATATTAAAGAGCAGGGGCATCACTTTGCCAACAAAAGTCTGTTCAGAAAAGCTATGGTTTTCCCAGTAGTCACATATGCATGTGAGAGTTGGACTGTGAAGAAAGCTGAGCGCCAAAGAATTGATGCTTTTGAACTGCGGTGTTGGAGAAGACTCTTGAGAGTCCCTTGGACTGCAAGGAGATCCAACCAGTCCATCCTAAAGGAAGTTAGTCCTGAATGTTCATTGGAAGGACTGATGCTGAAACTGAAACTCCAATATTTTGGCCACCTGATGCAAAGAACTGACTTATTGGTAAACCCCTGATGCTGGGAAAGACTGAGGGCAGGAGGAGGAGGGGTGACAGAGGCTGAGATAATTGCATGGCATCACTGACTCAATGGACATGAGTTTGAGCAAATTCCTGGAGAGAGTGAAGGACAGAGAAGCCTGGCGTGCTGCGGTCCGTAGGATGGAAAAGAGTCAGACACAGTTAAGCGACTGAACAACAAGCTAAAGCACTACGCCAGCTGCGCTGGTGTCAGGCTGCACACTGCCTCGGCGTTCGCACTGCACGACTAACGTGGACGGGCTTCGGTAGCATCACCTTGCCTGTGTTCTTCCGGAACTCGCCTTCACTCACAGCGCGTGACTGTCACAGACTCTGCATAGCATCTCACTGGACGAATACGACTCAGAGTTCTCCTGCCCGTGGCCGTCTAGGCTGTTTCCAGACCTTCTTTCTAATGCAACGTTGCTAAGAATGTTCTTGCACTTGCCTTTTTTGGGCAAAGTGCACACAATTTTTCTTGAAGGTGAAATTGCTGAATTCCAGGAGATAAGCATTTTGTGTTTTCAGCTTTGTTATATATTACTGTTACCAAAGTGTTCTCATTATAAAACTGGAAGGAAACAACAGCTGCTGATCCATCAGTGACCGTGGATGTACCGGGGGTCAACCGATGATGTGGTCGTCCCGGAGGACCGCAGCCAGCAGCAGCCCCGCCTTCCCTCCAGTAGAAAGTTGGAATCTCATAACCACACTGAGCCCAGTGCTTGCTTGCTGCCCCTGTCCAGCATTTCCTTCTGAAAACGGATGCCAATCATGGAGGGTTTCCCAGGTGGTTCCAGGGTAAAGAATCCCCTGGCAATGCAGGAGACACGGGTTTGATCCCTGGGTCTGGAAGATCGCCTGGAGAAGGGAATGGCAACCCACTCCAGTGTTCTTGCCTGGAGAATCCCATGGTCAGAGGAGCCTGGGGGGTTATAAGTCCATGGGGGTCACAAAGGAGTTGGACACGATGGAATATAGATTATGGCAACACCCTTACTGTTTTGCTATAGATGTGCTGGGGTTCACATTTTTATGAAGTGGGTATTAGAAATAGCAGTCAGTCTTAGATCTATGAAACCTGGAGAGTGTTTTAGCCCAAGCTTCTCATTTTACAGATGAGTAAATGGCAGTTCTTCCTGGTAAAGGGTCCTACTCAAGGTCACCATAGTAAATCAGTAACAGAACTGAGAGAGCAGCTGTAGGCGTTCTGTCAGTTCAGAGCTCTTCCTTGTACATAAAACTGCTTAATAAGAAACAGCTGGAGAAAACAGTGAACTTATTAAAATCAGGAATTTGCATGAATATATCCCAATAGAGCATCTTTCAGTTCAGTCGCTCAGTCGTGTCTGACTTTTTGTGACCCCATGGACTGCAGCACACCAGGCCTCCCTGTCCAACACCAACTCCCGGAGTTTCAAACTCATGTCCGTTGAGTCAGTGATGCCATCCAGCCATCTCATCCTCTATCATCCCCTTCTCCTCCCACCTTTAATCTTTCCCAGCATCAGGGTCTTTTTAAATGGGGTCAGTTCTTCGAATCAGGTGGCCAAAGTGTTTGGAGTTTCAGCTTCAGCATCAGTCCTTCCAATGAACATTCAGGACTGATCTCCCTTAAGATGGACTGGTTGGATCTCCTTGCAGTCCAAGGGATTCTCAAGAGTCTTCTCCAACACCACAGTTCAAAAGCATCAATTCTTCAGTGCTCAGCTTTCTTTATAGTTCAACTCTCACATCCATACATGACCACTGGAAAAACCACAGCCTTGACTAGGCGGACCTTTGGTGGCAAAGTAATGTCTCTGCTTCTTAATATGCTGTCTAGGTTGGTCATAACTTTCCTTCCAAGGGGTAAGCATCTTTTAATTTCATGGCTGCAATCACCATCTGCAGTGATTTTGGAGCCCCCCAAAATAAAGTCAGCCACTATTTCCACTGTTTCCCCATCTATTTCCCATGAAGTGATGGGACCAGATGCCATGATCTTCGTTTTCTGAATGTTGAGCTTTAAGCTGACTTTTTCACTCTCCTCTTTCACTTTCATCAAGAGGCTCTTTAGTTCTTCTTCACTTTCTGCCATAAGGGTGATGTTTGTCATCTGCATCTGAGGTGATTGATATTTCTCCCAGCAACCTTGATTCCAGCTTCTGCTTCTTTCAGCCCAGCATTTCTCATGATGTACTGGGGTGATAATATATAGCCTTGATGTACTCCTTTTCCTATTTGGAACCAGTCTGTTGTTCCATGTCCAGTTCTAACTGTTGCTTCCTGATCTGCATATAGGTTTCTCAAGAGGCAGGTCAGGTGGTCTGGTATTCCCATCTCTTCCAGAATTTTCCACAGTTTATTGTGATCCACACAGTCAAAGGCTTTGGCATAGTTAACAAAGCAGAAATAGATGTTTTTCTGGAACTCTCTTGCCTTTTCCATGATCCAGCAGATGTTGGCAATTTGATCTCTGGTTCCTCTGCCTTTTCTTGAAGAGATCTAGTCTTTCCCATTCTATTGTTTTTCTCTATTTCTTTGCGTTGATCGCTGAAGAAGGCTTTCTTATCTCTTCTTGCTATTCTTTGGAACTCTGCATTCAAATGGGTATAATTTTCCTTTTCTCCTTTGCTTTTGGCTTCTCTTCCTTTCACAGCTATTTGTAAGGCCTCCTCAGGCAGCCATTTTGCTTTTTGGCATTTCTTTTTTTGGGGGGATGGTCTTGATTCCTGTCTCCTATACAATGTCACGAACCTCCATCCATAGTTCATCAGGCACTCTGCGTATCAGAGCATGTTTAATTACTGCTTATTCAACTTGTTTTTAAACTCTTATGTCATTACAAGGATCCGGACTGCGCTAGACGATCAGCATTTTTGGAGAGGCACGCCGCATTCTACAGAATTCACCTCCTGAGTACAGAAGGGAACTGCTCTAGGTAGGAACTGAAAAGCCATAGGGTGTGGGGACTATGGATGAAGGAAGTTAAACCTTTCTAGAAAAGGAATCTATAGCAGGGAGTTGTGGGTGGAGTTGGGGGGGGGATGTTAATATATCAGTGAAAAGCTTCATGATAAAACAAAGCAATTTCAGATATCACTACAGTAAATATTGACTGCTTTTCACATTTATTGCTTTAGTTTAAAAATAAAGTGGGAGTTAGTGCTGTAAAACTTATTACCACTAGACATTCTGTTCTTAATAAGAACATTTCAGATTTTTCTTTTCCTTGTTAGTTTTCACATATACCCATTTTGCTAAATTTTCGGTTACATGCATACTAAGACGCATTTACCCTGAGAATGAAGCCTCATCTAAATAACCAGCACCTTCCTGATTTTAATCTAGAGTTGGCTTGTGCCTACCTGTCCTAAAATGGCTGCAGGGATACTGTCATTTGTACAGAGTTCGTCTCTCTCTTTCCTCCTGACAAACACCATTTACTTCTTTGTATTTCCCAAGATTTCACTGAACAAACATTACTTTCCTTTTTTAAATTTCAAGACCCACTTTCCCCTTTTACTATTTCATAATTCAGTTATATTAGAATTAAAACTCTTACTGTTTATAAAATATACTTTATAGGAAACTTAAAATTTCCTAGACCTTAATTTTATTTCAGCAAATAAGTTTCTTATAGAGAGCTGTTCAATAAGTAGTCCTTCATCCATTCCAGATAAGTACTATACCCATAAACAGCATTTTGTTGCTAGGGGGAGTATACAGAGAAATATCTCCCAGGACTCAACACTGAAAAATGCAAAATTTCTTTTAGGGTAAAGCAAACAGATTATTTTTCTTTTTTTTCTTTTCCTAGACAGTATGAATTTTGTAACTGATGCTATCACAGAATTCTCTAAGAGCCTTGGCCTCTTAGAGGTTTAGAGATTATATTCACTCGTTAAGTTGTGTCTAGCTCTTCATGACCCCCTGCAGCACGCCAGGCTTCCATGTCCTTCACCGTCTCCCAGAGCTCGCTCAGACTCATGTCTATTGAGTCACTGATGCCATCCAACCATCTCATCCTCTGTCATCCCCTCTCCTCCTGCCTTCAATCTTTCCCAGCATCAGAGTCTTTTCCAATGAGTCAGTTCTTTGCATTAGGTGGCCAAAGTATTGGAGCTTCAGCTTCAGCACCAGTCCTTCCAATGAATGTTCAGGACTGATTTCCTTTAGATTAGACTGGTTGGATCTCCTTGCAGTCCAAGGGACTTTCAAGACTCTTCTCCAGCACTAGTTCAAAAGTATCAATTCTTGGGTGCTCAGCCTTCTTTATGGTCCAGCTCTCACATTTGTACATGAATACCGAAGAATCCATAGCTTTGACTATACGGACCTTTGTCAGCAAAGCGATGTCTCTGCTTTTTAATATGCAGATCGTATGATTTGCATATTTATCTGTTAATCTTATCTACTCATTATTTTGCTCAACCTTTGTTTCTACTCCTCAATTATTGTTTGTTATTATAATATACACACACATAGAGACATACATACATATATGATAATCATGTTGAAATATAAATGTTTAAATCACATTAAATCATTTGTGAAATGGGGTAAGATATGATCTAAGTATATCAATGTAAGAAGCAAGTGCTCTTATAAAGTGCTTCCTACCTGCCAACCTCTGGACTGGGCACCCTTATAGGCCATCTCAACTCCAATACACGGCATTTAGTTGCTCAAAAAAATATATCCTTTGTACTCAAAATCTGAACAGAAACTAGCCATTATAAGCCTGTACTTTTTTCATCAGGAGGAAGTGGGGAGAAACCAAGTGATAACCCTGGGTGGGCCAGGTGGGAGGGCACTTGAAAAGATGTCCAGCATCACCCGTTATTAGAGGAAGGTAAATCAGAACTATAACCAGGTATCACCTGCCACTGGTCAGAACAGCCACCCTCAGAGCATCCACACACAAAACATGTTGGAGAGGGAGTGGAGAAAGGGCCTCTCCTACCCTTCCCACAGGAACGTCAGTCGGTTCCGCCACCATGGAGGGCAGTGCGGAGATTCCTTTAAACAACTAAAAACGGAACTACCATACGGCCCCGGGCCGTAACGGACAACGATGCAGAGAAAACGGAAAATGATGCACGCACCCCCACGTTCACTGCAGCCCCACCACGGGACCCAGGAAACGGCAGCGACCCACGTGCCCATCCGCAGAGGAGCGGATGAGGAACGCGGGGCACGCATTCACAGTGAAGGATTCTCAGTTACACTCAAAGAAGGGAATCACGCCAGGATGGACCTAGAGATCGTCGGGCTGAGTGAAGTCAGTCAGAGAGGGAAAGACAACGATCGTATGATATCGCTTCTATGTGGACTCTAAAAACAAATGGGACAAAGGAACTTATTTACAAAACAGAAAGAGTCACAGGCGCAGGAAACAAACCTTCGGTCACCAGAGGGGAAGGCAGATGGGGAGGGGGGCGGTGGGAAGATGTAAGTTGGGAGGCTGGGATTGACATATACACACTACATGTGAAATAGACCGCGAATACGGACCTTCTGTATAGCACGGGACACTCTACCCAAGACTCTGTAATGACCTATATTGGGAAAGAATCTAAAACAGTGGGTATGTGCACATGTATAATCTGATGCACCGCGTGGTCCCGCAGAGACTAACACAACACTGTTTTGGATTTTCCAGGCAAGAGTGCTGGAGTGGGGTGCCATTTCCTTCTCCAGGGGATCTTCCCGACCCAGGAATTGAACCCGAGTCTCCCGCACTGCAGGCAGGCGCTTTACCGTCTGAGCCACCAGGGAAGCCCTGTAAATCAACTACCCTCCAATAAAAATTTTTTAAAAATTACACCACCTGGTCTGGTACACATCTTCTTTTTGACACTAGGTGATTCTTTTTTATTCTCTGTGATCTTAACGGTACCTCTATCGTTCCACTGGCTTAATATATGATGGCACAGAAATACAGCCCAGAAAAATATAATCACTATCTTGCATAGCAAAATTTAATAAGAACTAAATAAAAAAGTCCCAACAACAACAAAGTAGGCCGTGCATTGAGTTTAAGTGGCCGTGTTCTAAAACAGTAATACTCTTCCGCTGCTCCGGAATTTCTCTGTTTATTCACTTGCACTACTTGAATTAGTCACTTACCAGAAGGCTGAATCTTGCAGACCCATCAAGTTCATCAAATCCTTATACTTTTTTCTCTCTCTTGTAACATTGAGTGATAGGAAATATAGAAACGGGGAGAAGTAAAGCAAGCAGTAAAAAATGAACATCTCATTTTGAAGGTTCTCCTTAAAGATAAAGGGTGGTGTCTTCATATTTACAGCAGTAACTGACATCAACTCCTCCATCACATAGTGATTTGCTGTCGTCTAAAGAAGAACGCACATGAACACAATCATTAAAGTATAGACACTGGTGAGATCTGAATAAGCTATGGGGCTCGGACCCTGGTACATTTCCTGTTTTAAATACTGTTCTGTGGTTGTGCAAGATGTTACTTTCAGGAGAAACTAGATGAAGAACAGGTGGGTGCCTCCCTGTATATTGGTTTTGAAACTTTCTAAAACTACTTGAAAATTTAAAGTTAAAAAAAAAAATGTGCTCCTTCACCTAAATGTCAGTTTTACCATTTGGATACCCAGTTTATGTAAACACATGAAGACCTGAGTAGACACCATCTTTTATCAAACCTCGATGCCTCTGGAATTAGCTCACTTCAACTATTAGCGCTTTTCTTACTTGTATAATAGCAGCATTAATGGCAGCTTGTAGAGGCACGAATCCTCCTTTCCAGTATTTCTCCAGTGCACAGGAAAAGTCACTGATATTCGTACGCCGGCAGTAAGCTATAATCACACACAAGGGAAGCAGAACCAACATTATGGAAGGAAAAGTCATTAATATCTGTACTCTAGCAATGAGCTAAGGACATGGCAACCCACGCCAGTGTTCTTGCCTGAAGAATCCCATGGATGGAGGAGCCTGGTGGGCTACGGTCCATGGGATCACAAGAGTCGGACATGACTGAGCAAAAATGAGAAGGAGGGGGAGCAATGAGCTATTGGCTCAAAAAAAATAAATTAATAAAAGGAAAAAGCAGAACCAACAGTACGGGAGTAAGGCGGTTGGAAAATAAGATACAAGAATCCAAGAGAAGCTGCTCTAGAGGAGCCTTCACCAGGCAGGACTTTTTTGGGGGTTTCGTTTTTTTAATTAATTTATTTAGTTTAATTGGAGGCTAATTACTTTACAATATTGTAGTGGTTTTTTTGCCATACCTTCATATGAATCGCGCATGGGTGTACATGTGTACCCCGTCCTGAGTGGGAATGCAAACTAGTACAGCCACTATGGAGAACAGTGTGGAGATTCCTTAAAAAACTGGAAATAGAACTGTCATGCGACCCAGCAATCCCACTGCTGGGCATACACACCGAGGAAACCAGAATTGAAAGAGACACGTGTACCCCAATGTTCAACAGGCAGGACTTGTAACCACAGGAAAAAGGAGCAAATGAAAGTTCTAAATAAGGCGACTTTACTCGGGGAAACGGTGGCATGCACAGGATGTCTCAGAAAATGAAGAGAAGACGGAGGCAAACACTCTGGCCCATCCTGGGCGTCTCATTGCGCCTCAAGACGCCAAAGGCGCTGCAGCACCAGAGCTGGCTTGGTGCCCAAACGCTCTCCCTGCAGGAGGGTCTGGGGCGCACGCCTTCCTGTCCTGCTCTCTCTACAAAGGTAAACTCGTCACACAGGCCTTTCCTGGCCGCCAGAATGAGAACATCTCCACTCTGGTCTAGGGAACGTGTGGGGTTTAAATCACGGTTGTTCTGAAGCAGTAAGATCCCCCCGGCTTCAGAATTCCTCTGTTTATTCACTGCTTGTAACAGTCACCCACCAGAAGGCTGACCCTTGCAGACGCATCCTGTCCATCCGATCCTACGCTTTGCTCTCTCTTTTGCGCCGCCGAGTGTTCTATCACTCAGCACGTGAGCGGAGAGGAGCAGAGCAGGCAGTGGCGACTGAACATCTCCTTGTGAAGCAGAGCTAGTACGTTTCGCTCATTCCCCCCGAGGGGCTAGCGCTCCCTCAGGCCTGGAAACCTAACCGCGTCTGCCCTGATCAAAGCACCCTGATGCCGCCTCAGCCCTCGCGCAGGGCCAGCCTCCTCCTCCCGCCGCGGCCCCTTCTGCGCGCTCTGCCCACTTAAACACAGGGCGGCTCCTCTGCCGCGTCGCATACCACATGCTCTCCCCCACCCCAGCGCCCCCGTCCACGACCCCCTTTACTCTCCGGAAGGTGAAGTCCTTGGCCCCCCACGTGTGCCACCCGGTCTGGGGTTCACTGAACCATCACTTCTCCAGGGCAGAGCTTCTCTCATCACAGGGCTTCTCGGGAGCCCCCGGCCTAACTGCCCCGAGCACCTCTCCTGGCGCTGGTCATTAACTGCTCACCGGCGGCCTGTCCTGCTGACCCTGGACGCTCACCTGAGGCTGGGACTTCAGTCTCGATCACCCCTGCGTCCTTTCCAGCATGCCCTTGGGAATTCACTACATATCTGCTGGATGACTCACTGGGCTTTTGAGAGCCATCCTGGGTGGGGGGGGGAAGAGACGACTGAGCTTGGAACAAGGTCAGCAGGGTGTGTGTCAAATCTGGTGCTCGCGTGGGTACCTCTGCCGCCCGTCCCATCCTAGTGCTTGTGTTAAAAACATGCAAAACGCAACAGTAACACTTTACACAGAAAGTCACCTGTGAAAAAATCCTCCTTCAAAATGGGAACGTAATATCTCCGATAAAATTTTAACTTATAAGAGAAAGAGTCGTTAAAGATGACGCCCACGCTGTATGAGAAAGTGTCTAGCATTATTTCATCCATGGATTTCTCATCTGGTGCCCCAATGATTCTTCTTCCTGTGAATTGTATGGTTAAAAAAAAAAAAAAAATAGAGGATTGTTAGAGTTTCACCAAAACAGAATGTGATATTCAACTTGGCCATCACCTATTTTCCATTGGAATCAACTAAAATCATTCTACCTTTAAATTAAATATAACCCCCCCCCAAAAAAGAAATTTTTTGGTTGTCATTTTAGATTCTAAAATCAAGAGATATGCATGAGAATTAACGGTTTTCCTTTAATAATGACAGGCACTAGGGCAAATTTTAGGTATATAAAATGATTATGTCAAGAGAGAAGTATATATTAGAGAATCAGGGTACCAAAATAGAGGTAACTCTGGCAGTTATGATGTGGTCAAAGGACTCCAGATTTTAGCTTTACTAAGCAAACGAACTTCATATAGTCTTTGCCTTATACGGTGACCAAGAACACAAAGGGACTTTAACAGCAAGCAATTTTACCTGTTCGAATCCAGAATTTAAGAGTAGATAACCAGACTGCACCCAGTCTGCCCATGAGTGAAAAGCACATTTTGGTTCTCTCAGTTACCCAGAGGCCTCATTTAGAACGAATGCCCTTAGGGACGTCCCTGGCAGTCCAGGGGTGAGGGCTCCATGCTTCCACTCAGGGGCACGGGATTGATCCCTGGCTGGGAACTAAGACCCCACAAGCTGCATGGTGTAGCCAAACAGCAAAAATCTAGACTGAAGGACTTTAAAGATGTTTACAAATTATACCATATGCAGACAGAATATCCTCAGGTTATTCACCCTTAATTTTCACAGTTCTGAAATTAATGTTATAATAACCATATCTAATTTCTTTTATTTATATGTTTTTTTCCTAAATTATAAATATTAATCATTATATTTCCACGTTAAAAACACCCACACTCACCAATAACATATTCCTCCTAGGCAGTATTCAGCAAATCTGAAATTATAAAGCTATTCCTTTATTTAAATTCCAATAGAAATGGAGGCCTGCCCGAAGTAGATCCTCATCAAGCCAGAAGGGTTTAAAAGGCTAATAGTTCAGGCTAAATGAGAGAAAGAACTGACAAAGCTCTGCTATCTTGCTATCTAGATAATTAGCATCACAGTTAACTGTGGCTTCACACTAAAAACACACACATTTTATCAAAGAAACATAAAGAAATGGGGCACGTATATACAGCGGAATGCGGATCAGCCGTAAACGGAACAAATGCCGTTTGCAGCAAAGTGGACGCAACAGAGATGATCCTACTGAGTGAGTCTGAAAGGGAAAGGCACACGCCATGTGATACTGCTTATATGTGGAATATGAAAAAGGGCACAAATGAACCTTCCATGAAGCAGAAACTGACTCACAGACAGAGGGCAGACCTGGGGCTGCCAAGGAGGAAGGGGATGGAGCAGAGGCAGGCCGGGAGTGTGGGATGGACCGACGCAAACTCTTATATACAGGGTGGATACACAACAAGGTCCACTATTCTGCTATATTCAAAACCCTGTGATAAACCATAATGGGAAAGAATAGGAAAAAGGAATGATTCTGTGTGTATGAGTCAGTGTGCTGTGCAGCAGAGGTTGACGACACTGTAAGTCAGCTGTACTTCAACTAAAAAATAAACTAATAAAATCGGTAATACTTTTTGGCTGTTAGCACACCTACCTTTCATAACGGGGGCGAATGCCGTCGTATTCATTATCTGCTGGGTCAAGTTGGAGACTGGTGTGTACACAACATCCATAAAAGATCTATTATATTTATCTACCCTTCCCAGGTTCTGGGGAGGCATTCCAGGAAAATGGACATTTTGATTTAAATGTGAAAGTATGCACATATGAAGGGCTAAAAGTATCAGGAACCCCCATTCCTATATTAAAAAAGAGAGAGAACAAATTTAGATTGTCATCCCTTGAGGAGCTCAGTCAACAGAAGAGAACAGTTGAAGACAAATTCCAATTTCACCGCGCAGGTGGCTTCCCGTTGCCGTCACTCTTCAGAGCAATGGGACCCAACCACAGACCTGCCCCACGACAGCCGCCACACAGCGCATTCTCCCCCGCTGGAGCTCAACTCCTGCGGGAAATCATGAGCTCCCGAGGAAGCCATTCCAGGGCCCACCAGGCTGGCGAACAGGCCCACAGTCCTTATATGCACGGCAGGTGGTCCCAGAGCCCACAAGACACAGGGCACCCCAGGAGGCGTTCAGCAGGGCACAGAGCACCATTCTGTCAGCTGGCCTATCCACGGGCTCAGCGGTAAAGAATCCGCCCGCCAGGACAAGGGGATGCGGGTCTGGTCCCTGGGCTGGGAAGATCCCCTGGAGAAGCAAGCGGCCACCCACTCCAGTACTCCTGCCTGGGAAAGCACAACAGAGAGGCCCGGGGGGCTACAGTCCCGCGGGGGTCGCAAAGAGCCAGACTCGCCATAGCAGCTAAACCGTTACCACCCCCGCCGCATCCGTGAGAAGGGGCGGAGTGGTGGAGAGTGTCGAGTGCCTCATCGGCATTCATCATCTGTTTGGCACGATGCTAGACGGCCTTCCCCGCCTCTGCAAAGGAAGCGGGACCAAATGCTTGAGTCCTGGCAGTGGGATGTGGGCCCAGGCCCGGTTAACGGAGCCCTGCGCAAGCTTCCTTCTTCTGTCTCAGGCCTTCCGCGTCCTCAGGGTCCAGGGAGAATCTCCAAAGTCTCACGCGATCACTGGCGGAGTCGCTCCGAGAAGGAGCCTGGGGCCCTGCGTGTCTGTGCGGAGATCCCTCCACCGAGCCAACCCGCGTCCCTTTCCCTGCCAGCCTGACTTAGACTGCAAAGAGTGACGAGCAAACCTTTGCTGCGTTGAGCTACTGAGATTCGGGGCTCTAATGCACACAGACAATCAGTGGGGTCACTTGGTCATAATTCTCGGAAATAATCTGTGTAGAAAATTTATGGCCTTGAAAATAAATGCCCCCAATTAAAATTCCTCTATTTTTGCAGATGCTGTGGTTAGTATTTCTTGACTCTAAATTTACTACCCATGATGGCAGCTTTAATAGTTGCTATGTGCTCAGTCGTGTCTGATTCTTTGTGACCCCATGGACTGTAGCCCACCAGGCTCCTCTGTCCATGGAATTTCCCAGGCAAGAATACTGGAGTGGGCTGTCACTTCCTTCTCCAGGGGATCTTCCTGACCCAGGGATCAAACCCAGGTCTCCTGCTTCGGCAGGCAGATTCTTTATTACTGAGCCACCTAGGAAGCTCAATAATTGCTTATAATCTAATTACTACATAATTAGATTTTAGTTACTTTCCTTTTAAAAAAAAATATGAGGAAAACTTTGTCTTTGCAGTTCTGGGTTGTTTTCCAGAGATGACTGTGAGTCTCTCAGTTCCAATAACTGGAGAGAAATTCAAAGTCAATAAATGCAGTTTTCACAGATACAGAGAACAAGCTGGTGGTTTCCAGTGGGGAGAGGGAAGGGGTAGGGGCAATATAGGGGTGAGAGAAAAAAAGGGTTATTATAGGAGCCGACACATTGGAAAAGACCCTGGTGCTGGGAATGATCGAGGGCGAAAGGAGAAGGAACAACAGAGGATGAGATGGTTGGACAGCATCACTGACTCGACGGACAAGAATCTGAGCAAACTCCGGGAAGTGGTGAAGGACAGGGAAGCCACGCTACAGCCCAGGGGTCGCAAAGAGTCAGACACGATTCAGCAACTGAACAACGACAAATAGGCTTATATGAAATTGTGTGTGTGAACCTTTTGAAAATTGTAAAGCACTATAGAATTGAAAGAATCTTTCATTCAATAAAACAAAATACATCCTTACAGCTCCTCAAAAAACAAAATAAATGCAGTCTGCTACTTAAAATATAAGAGAACCATGAGGCAACGAAATAAAAGAATACTGCTAACTGAAAGGGATCAAATGGTCAAACATACCAGCAGGTTCTCCCTTTTCATCCTCCATTTCTTCAGGAGATTCTTGCACAGAAGTGCTTGGGTTTGCTGGTATACACTTTTCTGTTTCATATGCATTTAGCCTGTTCATTAAATAAAGAGAAAGTAGATACGGTGGAGTATAAGCTAGAAAAATAAGTGTAATAAGAGAAAAGGCTTGGTCACATTTTGAGGGAAAATATTACCTACCTTTAGGAACTGCAAAAAAGGGCTTTAAAATATTAGTTCAATAATCATGATTATAAAATTTCACATCAAATATATGCTGTTTGGGAGATGAGTACTTGTAAGGAAGTAGAGCGGACCATTTACACAATTTTACAATAACATTAGTATTACAATGGAAAACATAGAATTAAATTCTGAATCTGTAAGATACTTCCCATTTTGACATTTTATAAAAGAAATTCAATTATATGAATAGAACAATTGAATAGTATCTCATCTGAATTATAATCTTTGTTATTTACTTTTGAAAAGAAAAGCCATAGCTAATTAACAAAAATTCTGATAATGTAAATTCATCTAAATAATTAATTATGTCCATTAGAAGCAATCCCAAGGAAGTACTTTCTTTTGATATTTACCTTCCTGATTGAATCGAGCAACTTTTATCCAAAGAGTTATGCCATGGAATAAGTATCCGGACTCAAATGACTTGAAGCTTGATTCTGATAAACAGGAAGCATAAAACAATTTACCTCAATTTTCAGAATTCAAAAGTTCCTGAATAACTGACAAAAAAAAAAAACAACTATAAAGTATGTGGAAAAAAGAAAGAAAGAAAAAAGAGAGAAAGAGAAAAAAGAAACAGAGGAAAGAAATCACACAAAGTAATTTTGCCCAAATGTTTGCAAATAAAATGTCTTTCGGATTTCACATCGAAATACTCAGATGCGTCTCCCTTAGCTGGCACAGAAGCAAACTCCGCTGTTTTCCTATGTTCTGTTATCGTATCTGCACAATGAAAGTTGGCTGGGAAAAAACAAACGTTTTGTTGTTAGGTCTTCAGTACAGAACACACAAGTATTTGGAAACATCTGGAAAATTGATTTTCGCAGCGTCCACCCGAATATTTGTCACAACACAACAAAACAGAACTCTACTTACTGTCAGGATAATGAGAGAAAAAGTGCCCTGGAAAGAGGGCCAAAGCACAGTTCTTTTTGCCTGAGGCAACAGTTAAAGTGTCTTTCTGGCCACTCCCTATATGCCTTCAGTGAGGGCGCACTCCAGCAGCTCTCGCCCAGGCTGGTTTCTGAGAAGGGGCGGAGCCAGACCAAGCTGCCCTGGATGAGCTTGTTTCGTTTTGTCTTTTCTTCCCCAAAAGCCAGTTATCCTGCAGGGAAATGACTGTTCCGTGGCTGGTTAGGAATTAAACACGCCCCGTGTTTGTTCACTCGGCCTTTCGACTCCAGGGATCAGGGGAGACAGTAAACAAGGAACAGAAAATCAGCTCTGCTATGGTGATGAGACCAAGATGGGATGAAAGGCAGTGAATAAGCAACTAACTGAACAAAACGGTTAAAAAAATTTGTATGAGAAATCTTTAGCCGTTTTATTTTTTTTTCTTTTCACTACTAATGCCTAAACACAGTTGCCATGGACATATCTGACTAACGCGCTACAGACCGTGCGGGAGCTGAGTTGTTTTGTTTTTCCTTTTTCTTTTTCCCTGAAACACAATTGGATTGCTAAGCAATGCATAGCCTGCCTTGGAGAGACATCTAAGTTGGACTAGGGGAGAATTATGAACGAATTTCTATCCCCTGCTCTTTGCATCATGGATACAGGATTTCATAAGGCATCTGAGCAAAACAAAAGTAGGTGGATTGCTAAGGACTGAAAAAAAAAAAATTAGGAAAAGATTCAGGTCAATTTTCACACGTGACGACTAGGGGAAAAACTGAAATATATTCAATTCCCGTTATATCGTCTATCTTTGTAAAGAGTGACAAACTTTTCTTGACCCGCCAAAGTAAACCACGAAACAAGAGACCAAAGTCTGTGAATTGGGAAATCTCAAATATTTGACATAGCTCCCAAGGCACAGATGTTAATATTCACGAGGCTGAGATATGTTCTGGAGAAAAGAGGTATAATTTTAAGACAAACATTTAAAGTCATGATATTTTGTATAGACATTTCTCTCCTTGGTAATTAGCTCTGGTTTTGAAAATAGTCAACAGTGAAATAGCACGTGTCTTTTACACTAAAAGCTGGCAAAAACTTAGAAATGCAGATGTTCTAAATGTCTCAGGGAAAGGGGATGGGGCAGAAGTTTGTAAACACTGGTAAAAGTTCTGTATCAATGAAAGGTCAATGACCCACAAAAAAAAATCTAAGTTTCCTTTAAATCGCCTGAAATATATTTTGGATTTTTATTAATTTTGTTGTTAAACTTGTTTTAGATCCTATAGACTCCCTGTGGCTCGGCTGGTAAAGAACCCACCTGCAACGTGGGAGACCTGGGTTCAGTCCCTGAACTGGGAAGATTCCCTGGAGATGGGAACAGCTCCCCACTGGAGAACTCAGTCCGTGGGGTCACAAAGAGTCGGACACGCCTGAGTAACTTTCACTTCTCTTCTTACAGTTAGGTTGAGATTCACAACTGCAGTATCAATAATTAGCTACATGTATTTCACTTGTTTCAGTTCTTATCATTGCTTCTTGAGTGTTCTTTCTATTCCTCTTTCTTGACATCCTTATTCTGGTTTATTTTTATTTGGGGCGGGGGTGCTATTTTCCTTACTAAAACCTGAGGCAGTCACCATCAATATGACCTTCTGTGATGAGGAAAGGCCCGACTTCCAGCTAGAAACACACTGAAATAGAGAGTAAAATATGGAAGTTCAGATGTGTAACCAAACTTTAAAAAGGGAGAAGAAAAAACAGAAGAAAATAAGGAAGAATCATTGGAAGAACCAGAAAGAAATGGAGGCGCATCGTTACAGGCCAAAAACGAGAAAACTTAAGGCCAACACTGTGACTGCTACGTCAGAAATACAAGAGTCCAGAGAGGTGCACCCATACCCGCTGACGTTGACTCTGTCCGCCACAGGTTATAGAGCTGGACCTCGCACTTCTGCACGAATCTAGAAGCTTCACAGGACTGTGCAGTGCTCAATGGGCATTTTATAACAGGGAACATACAGGCAATAAATAAGCAAAGGTATGATATTTTTGTGGAATTGAAGATGTGAGTCCTCAGATTAGAACATCAGTGTATCCTATGCAAAACTAAAAACAAATAAAAATTCAACAACTATTTTGCTGTGAGTTTTCAAAACGTGCTGTGCTGCGCTAAGTCGCTTCAGTCACGTCCGCCTCTCTTCGACCCCGTGGACTGTGGCCCGCCAGGCTCCTCTGTCCATGGGCTTCTCCAGGCAAGAACACTGGAGTGGGCTGCCATGCTCTCCTGCAGGGGATCTTCCCAACCCATGAAACTAAAAGACGCTTGCTCCTTGGAAGGAAAGCTATGAAAAACCTAGACAGCATATTAAAAAGCAGAGACATCACTTTGCCAACAAAGGTCTGTACAGTTAAAGCTATGGTTTTTCCAATAGTCATGTACAGATGTGAGAGTTGGACCATAAAAGAGGCTGAGTGCTGAAGAACTGATGCATTCAAACTGTGGTGCTGGAGAAGACTCTTGGAAGTCCCTTGGACTGCAAGGAGATCAAACCAGTCAATCCTAAAGGAAATCCACCCTGAATATTCATTGGAAGGACTGATGCTGAAGCTGAAGCTCCAATACTTGGGCTACCTGATGCGGAGAGCTGACTCATTGGAAAAGACCCTGATGCTGGGAAAGATTGAAGGCCGGAGGAGAGGGGGACAACAGAGGATGGGATGGTTGGATGGCATCACCGACTCCATGGACATGAGTTTTAGCAAGCTCAGGGAGATAGGGAAGGATGGGGAAGTCTGGCGTGCTGCGGTCCACGAGGTCGCAATGAGTCAGGCATTACTTAGCGACTGCGCAACAACAATGAAGTGTTCATTTACAGTCTTGTGAAAGAGGAAGCAGAGCTTTCAGCCCACTCCACATTTCTTCAGGTCTGCTGAATCTTAGCAATTTAGAATCTTAGAGAATTCTTAGAGATTTAGGAATCTTAGAGATTTCTATGACTTGGTAGAGTTATAATTGCTAGCTGGGACCACAGATGCACTTGACGTGGGAACGGATGATAACGGGATTTCACGAGAACATCGTGCCATTGTTTTCCCCTGAGGTGGTCTCGGGGACCCAGAGGTATTCGGGTTATGGCCCTCCACTGGGAACCTCCATGCCACCTAACAGGCAGCCCTTGTGCTCCACTGGGAACCTCCATGCCACCTAACAGGCAGCCCTTGTGGGTGGGCAGGCATTTGAATGTGCTTGAACGAGGGGGATAGTGGCGATGGTGGTGGAACCAGGAGCACAGGTGTGGATCTCGGCCTTACGCAGAGGACAGTTGTTCCGTCACACGAACGGGAATGGGAAGAAAGCCAGTGCGCTGTGCAACGCTATGGACTGTAGCCCCGCAGGCTCCTCTGACCATGGAGTTCTCCAGGCAAGATACTGGAGTCGGGTGCCATGCCCTCCTCCACGGGATCTTCCCAACCCAGGGACTGAACCCAGGTCTCCGGCATTGGAGGCGGGTTCTTTACCATCTGGGCCACCAGGGAAGCCCAAGGCAGCCTGGCTGGATGCTGAGGCTGTGAAAGCATGTGAAGACGCTCTCTTGTAATTGCTTTCATTTCACAGTCAAGAGGAAGGCAATGTCTTCTCCTGAGAGTTTAAGAAAAGAATGAGGTGTTCGAGTCTGAGAAGCAGTATATCTGACAACGTCACTGAGTTGGTTTCCAATTCAGTGAAAGAGTGACTATGTCGGGGGGTGCAGCAGAGTGGGCAGGCAGAACTGTGGCTCCACGGAAGGCAAGTTCATCCACTTAAAGTGAGACTTTTGGGGGCCTTCCCTGGTGCCCAGTGGTTGAGAATCCGTCTTGCAGTGCAGGGGACACCAGTTCGATCCCCGGTGGGCGGCTAAGATCTCACATGCTGTAGAGCTACAGAGTTCGTGCCCTCCGGAGCCCATGAGCCGCTGCAGGGAGCCCATGAGCCGCTGCAGAGAACCCACTCACTGCAACCACTGAGCACCTAGAGAAGTCACGCGCAAAAGATCCTGCCTGCGGCAACCGAGATGCAACGTGGCCAAAGGAATGAATAAATAGGTAAGTACAAAGAATAGAGCCCTTTGAATCAGTTTGTTCATGTATGTCTTCTCCCAGTGCTGATCTCCGTCGTACAGGTTTAACCAAAACTGGGGTGTTGCCTGGCAACTGTGATAGAGTGAGAGGCCAGGCACTGAAGGTCTCTGTGAGGAAGGGTCTCCTCACGGAGGACCCCTAGTGGAGACGGTCGGTACCGCTTCTTTCTTACCAGCGTGGCTGGGTCCGCTGGCTCCTAGACTAAGCTTTCAGATTCATGGCAGAGAGTGATCTCCGTGTGTTCAGAAAGAGGGTGAGCTTTGGGTGGCTTGGTTGTCCAAGATTATAAACGAACCTGAATGAAGCAAAATAAAATACGTGGTCATGACTCACTTTCTAAATAAAGAAGCTTTCGAGTAAACTAGAGCTTAGCATCCTGGCGGCTTGTTAGCCGCTAGCCACGAGATTTCTGGAATTTTAGCTGCAGCAGTCGCTGTCGGCATCCGTCTGCTGCTTCTCCTTTTTTGCCTTTTCCCGTACAAGCTTCCACATCTTGCTTACCTGCTTTATGAGGAACATATACAGACACCTACCTGTGGCCGGAATCTCTAGCATCAAGTGTCAGAATTGTAACAGCATTGCCCGAGGACAGTACCAGGGGTTTGTGGACGTGTCTGTAAAGTTTCCCCAGCTGCCGGCACATCGGCACTCACTCGGACCTCGGGGGGGACCTGGCCGGGCTTGGCAGCGCTCCAGGCTGCTGTTATCCTCGGTTTGGAGTCACATGGGAGAGCTGCAGCTGCTCCGGGCCCAGCCCGTGAGCCTGACGAGAGGAGATAAGCTGGCCCCGCAGAAGGGGAAACTGACGTGAGCTCAGCCAGCACTTCTGAATGTGACTCACGCAGAGTTCGAAACAGCAGTTTTTAAGAATGTCCCTGCTTCTGGAGTTCGTGTTACTCTCTGTAGAGAGCTTGCTGACCATTCTACTAAGGCTCAATCTTTCTCTAGTCAAATTCTCCTCTTCCCGCCAATAACTTTTTCCATATCACAGAGATCACACAGAGATCACTCAGCATAACAGTCAGTGTCGTGGACCCTCTTGGAAGCCGATTTGGTCACTGTTACTTTTGTTTTCTTTTCTTTTTTTTTTGCAGCTTCCATTACGTCCTATGTGGTCATTGCAGGGATGGTGTTTGCTGATGAGACGCTTTTTTTCACTCTGTGTGATCCTCCTTCTTCTCCTTCTTCTCCTCAGGCTGGCTCTGAGGAGGGAGAAATGTAATATCACGTCCCTAGGAGAATGAACATTCTTTTCCTAGGATCTCGCTTCAGTGCCAGGTGGGACGTCCCCAAGCTTGCTCATGCATCCAGGAACACCCCCCTCCCCGCCCCCTCCCCCCCCCCCCCCCCCCCCGAGGAGGGAGAACAGAACAGGGGTTTTCAGATTCCACTCCCCTTCCACCGATCACACTGTTCATCCATCGGAGACGGCGATCCACGTATGCCATCTTTTTTGGTTTCCTTTTTTCATTTTATCGAGAGCAAATAGAATACAGGTCTGTGGCTCAGTGGTAAAGAACCTGCCTGCCAATGGAAGAGACTTGAGTTCGATCCCTGGGTCAGGAAGATCCCCTGGAGAAGGGAATGGCAACCCACTCCAGTGTTCTTGCCTGGGAAATCCCATGGACAGAGGAGCCTGGTGGGCTGCAGACCAGGGGGTCGCAGGAGTCAGACACGCCTGAGCGACTAGACAATAACAGCAAACACAGCAAAGTGAGCTCTGGAAATGGGCTTTTGAGCGGTCCTGGTTGCCAGCAGTTTCTAATCCCTCCCTTTATCGGGAGACTGCTGCTTTAGAGGGGCTGACTTCCATGGAGAGTCGGGCACCTGTCTGCAGAGTACCCGAGACACTCCGGGGAGCCTTTCAGCCTTCCTAGGCCAAAAGCCTAGGCCCGGACAAAGCCTCTGACCCAGGCATTCCAGCAACAGACTCCAAGGGAGCAGGAAGACAGTCACCAAAGACCTACGTGCAATCGCCTTAGTTGCAGCGTTATTGCCAAAGGGAGGTTTAGAAAGAACCTAAACAGCTTTCAATCAATTTTCAACTAAACATTGTGGGCACATCCAAACACTGAAATAACACAGGCAGCACAAGCAATGCCACGCAAATATAACCAGACGAGAAGGCGTGGTGTTCACAGTGTGTTGTTAAATAAGACAATTTCAGAACAAGTGGCTTGCTAGTATCCTACGTGTATAGGATAGAAAAATGTATTAACTAAGCAAGAGAATTTCCATAGCTTAGACTGCTTTACATTGTATGATTTTTTTTATAGCAACCATGTATTATGTCAGAATTATTTTAAATTATATTTTAGAAAACAGAAAGGGTTAAATGCGCCATCAGAACCATTTTTAAGTGTACAATTCCGTGACATTAATTACATTCCCAATATTGTGCAACCATCATCACTATCTGGTTCCAAAACTTTTTCATTATCCAAAACAGGAAATCTGAAACTATTAACTCCCCATTCACCCCGAGCCTTTATTATTCTTTCCACTTCTGTGAATTTGCCTATTCTAGGTTATTCCCTATAAATGTTCCTATTCCTATAATACCTGTGTCTAGTTTATTTCCAGCAAATCTTATGCGTATATTTTACAACAATTTCCAAAAACTGGACGGAGTGAGACACTGAGAATTTCTAGACCGTAAATGTCCATTCATTTTATCTGCAGCCACTAGTTTTATATCTTGATTGGGGTAGAGCTGCTTTACGACGTCGTGTCGGTGACTGCTGTACAGAGTGAGCTGTGTGAACACTCGCGCCCCCTTCCTCGTGGGGCGCCCTCCCACCCTCACCCCGAGACGTGTGAGCACTGCCAGCAGGAGCCTGCACAGCACAGAGAGCTCAGCTCAGCGCTCCCCGGAGACCGTGAGCATCTTCAGTCCATCCAGAGCCATCCTGCTGCATCATCCGAGGCACTGGCTTCTGTGCTCACCCATCAGCGTCTGCTCTGCTGCAAACGCTGCGTGTTACGGACTTCTGGGTGTCGGCAACGCCCGTGAGCTCTGCCTCTGGCCAGCCTGCCGTCTCACTGCTGCCTCTGACTCCTTTCAGGGTGGCCTCTGTGTCGGTCGGCTCTCCTGCCGCTTGGGAACGAGTCACATTTTGCACAGACCTTGCTGTCTGCCTAACTTCACTGTCTGTGTGATCTCCTAGCTGTTCCCCTGGCCCCTTTTAGGCTGACTACCCCCTAGCTTCATCGAGATGTAACCGACATACAGCATTGTGTAAGTTTTTAAGGTAGACAAAGTTCTGATCTGATACACTCCTGTATCAAAAAATGTGATGTGTGTTAGCTAACACTGCTGCTGCTACTGCTAAGACGCTTCAGTCGTGTCCGACTCTGTGCGACCCCATGGACGGCAGCCCACCAGGCTCCCCCGTCCCTGGGATTCTCCAGGCAAGAGCACTGGAGTGGGTTGCCATTTCCTTCTCCAATGCAGGAAAGTGAAACGTGAAAGGGAAGTTGCTCAGTCGTGTCCGACTCTTAGCGACCCCATGGAGTGCAGCCCACCAGGCTCCTCCGTCCATGGGATTTTCCAGGCAAGAGCGCTGGAGTGGGCTGCCGTCGCCTTCTCCGTTGGCTAACACAACGTCGTGCACTTGCCGTGACGTCACATAATTACCGTTGCTTTTCTGTGGTGAGGCTGTTGAGGATTTACCCTCTTAGCAACTGTCAAGAATGTAATATTGTTAATGAAGCTCATCCTGAGGCACATTACATCCCCAGGAGTATGCACTTAGAGCTTGAAGTTTACATCCTTTGACCAGCGTCTCCACATTTCTCCCACCCTCCAGCCTGGAGACCCCCGCTCCACGGCGTCTGTGAGTCTGGCTTCCCTGGACTCCACATTTAAGTGAGATCACACAGCTTTGTCTTTCTCTAAGTTCACTAGGATGATGTCCTCAAGTTCCTTCTATGCCGTTACCAGTGGCTGGATATCCCGCTTTCCTGTGGTTGAGTAGTGCTCCTGTGTGTGTGTGTGTGTGTGTGTGTGTGTGTGTGTGTGTGTGTGTGTGTGAGACCTTCTTTATCTGCCAAAGGGCGCTCAGGTGGCTTCCTCGTCATTGCTCTTGTGAGTGACGCGGCAGTGAACGGGGAAGGGCAGACACCTCTTCAATATCCTGTTTTCGGTTCCTTTGGATATGCAACCACTTGTGGGCTTGCTGGATCATACGATTGTTCTGGTTTTGACTTTTTAAGGACACTCCATCCTGTTTTTCACAGCATCTGCCCCAGCTGACGCCCCTACCACAGCGCACAGGTGCTCCAGTCTCTCCTCCTCACTGATACTTGTTAGCTCGTGTTTCTGATGATACAGGTTGACTTTTTCAGTTGGGATTCCTGGACCACATGGATAGGATAAATTCTTGTCCTGCTACTTGATTACAGCTCAGACTTTTTTTCTAGCCAGTGTTTGGACCAGCTTCCCAGGTGGTGGGCATCCCCCGCCCCAGCCTGAGTGGCCTTTCACAGGAGCTGGCTTCATGCAGAATTGTTGTCCTAAGTCCTTGCTTCTCACCCACAATAAACCACCACATCTCAGGTGGGCACACAGACCCCATTCGCACTCTTGGTGGTTGATATCCAGATTCAGTATGATGCTGGGTCCCTGTGACACAGGCTGAAGCTTATTGAACTTAAAGTATTGAAGTGGTTTTGTCTTATTTTACCTGAAATTTCATGCATCTGCAGTGGAGGAAGGGCTGTGTGGAAGGACACGCACTCTATGTAGGAGCTGAACTCCGGTGGGTTTTATTGAACATGAAGAACACAGTACTTCACAGCTGCCTCAGGGGAAGCTGCCCTCCGGAGGGACGAGGCCAGGTGCTTCTTTTTTAAAAAACGATTATTTATTCATTTCTTTGGCTGCTCCGGCTCTTAGCTGTGGCACTGAGAATCCTTGATCTTTGTGGCGGCGTGCAAGCTCTTGGTTCCCTGATCAGGGATGGAACCTGAGCCCCCTGCGTTGGGAGCACAGAGTCTCAGCCACTGGACCGCCAGGGAAGGCCCAGTGTCATTTGTATGGTGGACCCACGGCCTTGCATTTAGCCTGCGTGCTGTTGGTTGTAAAGATAGTCCAAGTAGAAGCAAAGCCAGTCTCAAGCTTCAGCTCTCTGGAATGAGCACTGGGAACCAGAGGAAGCCAAGGACCACGGAGAGAGGCGAGGAGGCAGGAGGGACAGAGGAGGCCGTGGCGTAAGGTGAGACTTGAAGTAAACAAGGACTTTAAGGAGAAGGAGGCTGGGCACCTGGAGGAGGAGGTCAGCCTGTCACGACGCACAGCAAGGCCTGGGGGTGGGCCACTGAGGCCGCACACGCTCCAGGTCAGGGGCACACAGGGGCCTCTGCCTGCAGGAAGACCTTCAGGCCGGCTCTTAGAGGCCTGCTGCTATTCTGGGCTACGCGTGGGCTTACAACAAGCCCCTCCTTACCTAAGTCAGCAAGTGAGTCCAGCTCTTGCCATTGGAGAAACCCAGGAACCCAAGAAATGCTACCAGGCGTAGAGATTTGTGAAATACGAAATCCCCAAGGATGTGAGGATTCTAAGACATCGTGCTGGAAACACGGAGTTCTACCTGCTATTTCCAAACTGTGCTGTCCCGGCGGTGGTGCCCTGCCTTCTCTGTGGCCACCATTCTAAGGGCAGAAGGGATGAAGCTGAGCAGAGTTGCACGGTCCCCATTTATAGTAGCAGGAAATTCACAAAGTGGAAGTCCAGGGCGCCCTGCTCAAAGCAGCTGAAAGGAATCTGCTAGAGGAGGTGACTTTCTCTGACAGCTGACAGTGTCGGCTGGCAAAGGGCTGCGTCCGAGGACATCGCACAGCCCGCTGCGTCTCGTTTGACCATTTCCTGTTCGACTGGAGTGAGAACGTTTGTGGACAGCGGCAGGTGCTGCTTTTGGCCAAGCTCCTCTTTTAAGGAACCAGACGCCGTCCCACCACCGTCGGGCGTGAGTGACATGCGGCTCGCGCCCCGCCTCCTGCTGCTGGCGACCCCTCAGCTCTGCCGTCCCCACCTCCGTGTCCCCCGGTCAGTGGCTCTTCCTGCCCGTCCGCTGACGGCAGCCCTGTGTGCCAGCTGTCCTGCACCGCTGCACTTTTCCACGCCCTGTACTGTACGATGAAAAGTGCTCCACTTTTCTGTTCGTTTTTAACGTATTATTTGTGTGAAAAGTATGATAAACCTGCTACAGTACAGGACTGTGTAGATGATTGTGTTAGTTGGGTACCTAGGCTAACTGTGTTGGACTTTTGAACAAACTGGACGTACGAACATGCTCTTGGAATGGAACTCATTCGTGTCTAGGGGACTAACTGTAATGTATACGAAATAACATCTGGCTTGAAATACATGTCAAATTTTCACGCACACTTCGGGCACTCTCCCGGGTCAGGAGGAAGCTGCTGCTCTTCACTGAGCTCCTGGTTTGACCAATGGTGATGATCCATCACAGCCACGAAACAAATCCCCCCAAAAGAGGCGGAAAGAGCCGTTTGTAAGCGTCTCAGTAAGGGGACCAATCTCACCTCTGAGCCAGCGCCAAGCTGGAGACAAAGGAGCTGCCCACAGGGCAGATAAGAGAGGTCAGCAGGCGGGCAAAGGCAGAGTCAAGAAGGAGCCACGATGAGGAGCTCCTGCTGCTTCCTTGGCTCACAACCCGAGGACCGACACTGACTTTTTCTACCGGTCAGAGAACAGACAGCAAAGTCTCACAGAGCAGAGAGCTAAGAGTTGCTATCTGAGCTCCGTACTCTTAAGACTATATCAAATGAGACTTCGACGCAGCGCATCCCAGCTTTATTTAGAAACGTGCATGGAACCAGACTGTCAGGGAACAGGAGAAAGGCTGACACGGTAGAACGTCAGAGGAATGCCATGAGGTTGCTACAGAACCAGAAGGGCTACAGCGACACGGGAGGCATCCCGGAAATGTACGTGAGAAACACAAAGAATTACTAGGCTCACTGATGCCAACTTCGAAAAAGCACTCCTGAAAGCACGTTGAGCATAGGTCAGCCGAAATATTAACTGCGGTTTCACTACAGATTCCTGTTACCTTTACTCACATAATTTCTCTACACCCTGAAAGTAGCATTTATTTATTTTATAATCAGACTATATGATTAAATCTAAAAGTTACGCTGTGTCCTTTCACCTATCAGCTTTTTAGATCTTCTGACAGTCCGTGTCACAAATCACTGGAGAAGGAAACGGCAACCCACTCCAGTATTCTTGCCTGGAAAATCCCATGGATGGAGGAGCCTGGTGGGCTACAGTCCATGGGGTCGCAAAGAGTCGGACATGACTGAGCAACTTCACTCACTCAAGTAAATAATGCTTTAGAAAGATGATAAGCTTACAGTCTAGGGTTTAAAAGCCTACAAGGTTTTATTTGTAACACGTGCTGACCAGTCAGCCTTATTGAACAACACAGCACTTGTCTAACATCATGTGATTTATGAATTAAACACAAAACAGGCCTAATCTGTGTAACGTCTGATTACATTAATTTTGTCTGCTACGTTTCCCTATCTTTGCCTCTTCTCTCCATTCTAAAATTTTAAAAGCCATTTAAAACCTTGATCATGGGGTTTCCCTGGAGATCCAGTGGTTAAGACTTCTCTTTCCAACAGAGAGGGTGTGGGTTCCATCCCGGGTCCAGGAGAGGATATCCCACGTGACACCCGGGCAAGACACCCAAACTTAAAACAGAAGCAGTACTGTAACAAATTCAATAAAGTCTTTAAAAATGGTCCACATCAAATAAAAAAATCTAAAACCCTTAACCGTTACTGAGTGTCTGAACTACTGAATGTTCTGTTAACTTCAGTAACATGAGCTGCTTCTGCAGTTATGGGAACTGAGGACACAGTGAGAGCTAACATCTGACACGAGGAGGTCCAGGGTCTCAAGACTCTTCCTGCGGCAGAAGTTTCCATCTGACTGTCGTATCAACGTCATCATCCATGTTCCCCAGCTCCTGCTCTTTGGAGAGTTCTAAGAATACCTAAGTCGGAGAAAATAAAGAAGGGAACGAACACTTCAGGGTGTTTCTGAAAGGTGGGAGTTCCCAGAGACTCACACAAAGATTCCCGGGGTTGATGCTCGAGGGTTGAAAACCTCACCTGCTCCAAGGTGGCCTGGGAAAGGCTGTATTCTTCCAGGTCGAAGGCCTGTTTCACTGCGAGAAAAGGGGCTGACGTTAGGGCCTGCACACTTGTCAACAGAAGCACTTTCAAAGCCGGCAACATTAACAGCAGCTTCGAATCCAGGAGATACTTTAAGATATGGGCCAAGTAAACTGAATTTTCTCGAAGGATGAATTAAAGAGTGCTGATACGGCTAGTCAAAAGAGCACTGCATTCATGCGTAAATGCCCCGTAAGCCTCCTCCTCCTCAACGAGGACCGCGCGTCCTATTTCAGCGCGCAGCGTCTGAGTCTCTGCCTGCGCACTCTGGCCTCCACATCACTGGTGAGCACTGCCGTGTTGCGGTTTAGCGGTTAAGTTGTGTCCAGCTCTTTGCGACCCCGTGGACTGCAGCATGCCAGGCTTCCCTGCCCCTCACTGTCTCCCACAGTAGGCTCAGTGAGTCAGTGAGGCCATCTAACCGTCTCAGCCTCTGCTCCTTCAGCCTGTATTTATAGATCCATGGAGTATACTCCCTGCTGGTCCCCGTTCAGTAAATGACATGCTTCTTGCATGTCACGGTCCCATAGACACCCAGCGCGAGCTGTGATCAGCATCTCTGAAACCAGTTCAGAACCGCCTCTCCGACCCTGACTTGCCACATCTCACCCGTGCGTGTATTTCAGCCGTCCCAGCGCTGACATAAACACACGGATCAATGGAGAAGGGATTCACAGCTGGACTGAATCTGTGGCACCAAGTCTCCGCTCCTTGTGCCTCTGACTTTGACAAACACGGAGCTGCCAGAAGCTCACCTTGGTGTTCTTTGGGACGTCACAACAATAATTATGCTCCAATGGTATGCAAGGGAACCAGGACAGAGTGTTCTGACTTATTTCCTCGTGAGCAGAGGGGGAATCGGGCGGTGTGAAGCCAAGTCTAGGGTCGCCCATGCATTCCCTTTAAGATTTTTAAGACTATTCCAGTGGCAATTTTCCAAGGTTTGATTGAGGCTATAAGTTTTGAAGTTATCTGATATGCATTCCACATGAAACTATTTCCAGTACATTAAGTTTCAACAGTCTAAACTTACCTGCCTCTAATTTGGAAAAGGTCTGAGACAGAGGGTGAACATCCTCTATGGGTAATTTATATGCCATCACGAACGAATATCTGGGAGGAGGAAAGAGTGAGAGTTACTATTCTTCAACATTACAATATTGGGAAGGATTTGACAGCTAAAATAACCAAAGAATTTTTAAAAAGTTTCCTTTAAATAAAAGGCAAATAGTTTAATTTGATAAAGCATGAATCTGAGCCAAAAAATTATCTTTAGTCATGAAAATCTGATCAGAACAAAAATCTGCTTGCCCCTAACTTATTGTTCAAGATAAATTCCGAAAAATCACTCTGATACGTTTTCACACTCAGCCTGTGGTGTCTTTCTTTTGTATTTTATTTCTTACTCTCAAAAGCCAATCTTTCTATGCTCCCTGGAACCTTTTAATCAAATTTTCCTCTTTTCAATCTTTTGTACAAGAATTAAAATTTGTAGAGCTCTCTCCCATTAAAAAATTCTTCCTTGACCTCTAGCCTTCCCAAGTATGTTCATCCAGGACCTCATGTTGCGCAATTCAGTGAACATTCTTTGGTCTTTCTCTTCTAGCCTTCTCAAAAGAATTAAATAAAATTCATACACACTTAATAACTTTCTCCTTTTTATTATTTATTATGTCTTTGTTTTGGGGTTTTTAAATTAATTTTTACTGGAGCATAGCTGCTTTATAATGTTGTGTTACTGTGCAGCAGAATGAACCAGCCTCAGATAGATGTACATACTGTCCCCTCTGGTTTGCATTTCTTTCCCATTAGATCACCACAGAGCATTGAGAAGGGTTCCCCGGGATCTTCAGTAGGTTCTCATTAATCGTCTATTTTATACATACTATCAATCATCTCCCTGATTCATCCCACAGCCCCTTCCGCCTTGAAGAGAAGAGGAAATACTGTACATTAACACATGTGTGTGGGATCTAGAGAAACGGTACAGATGAACCTATTTGCAGAGCAGACACAGGGACACATGTAGAGAACACATACACAGACATCTCTTTACACATCACGGATGTGAGCGTTCTCTCCGTCTTCTGTGCGCAGAGCTCACTCTTGACTTGAGCGTTTACACGTGATGTTTTCTCACAAGAGCGACTCTCATCCCCATTCTTCCACCGGCCACACCTGCTCAGCCTTCAAGTCCGCCCTTAACGTCCTCCTTTGCTAATACTCTTTCCTCCAAAGGACTCAAGCACCGTAAGAGCCTCGTGCAGCTTTCAGTGGAGTTCCGGTTCAGCCTGCTATTCACCTGGGTTTGCTTGTCTTTATTTGTAACTCACAGCTGACCTCACACAACTTTAAAGAAGCCATTCCATTCTCCAGGGGGATCTTCCCATCCCGGGGATCGAAACTGGATTTCCTACATGGCAGGCAGATTCTTTACCATCTGGGCCACGAGGGAAGCCCAGAGGAACTATAGGGAGGGTCAAATGATTTATAATCAATTAATTTAAGATAGAGTCAGGGACGTTCCCTGTGGTCCAGGGGTTAGGAATCCACCCTGCGATGCAGGGGGGCTCAGGTTTGATCCTTGATTGGGGAACTAAGATCCCACATGCTGAGGAGCAGCTAGGCCCATAGGCCAAAGCTAGAGTCCGCGGGCCACAAGGAAGAGTCCACGTGAGTCGGGGGGAGCCCGTGGGCCGCGACCAAGGGCTGACGGGGCCAAAGGAGTGAGAGGGAGAGAAACCCAAGCCCCGAGTGGAGCAGGAGCTGCCGCCCACTCCAGTGCCCCTGCCTGCAGAGCCCCGGGACACCTCAAACCCCACGAAGGCAGAGTCAGCCTTTCCCAGGCATGTGAGTCTGTTCAAGCTCTTGGTGTAATTTCGTATCTGGTAAAATGCTATAGACTGATACAGACTTTCATTGTCTATTTTAAAAAACCATTAAATTGGTGATCAAGCTTATACTCCCCCCCAATCTCTCCCATTCCACAGCTCACACACACACGCACACACATACTGTCCACCCGCTCATACGAAGCACTCACTGAGAATGGCTTCCATTGCTGCCTGTCTCCTGTACGTCCTTGTTGTTGCTCAGTCGCTCAGTCATGTCTGCCTCTCTGCGACCCCACGGACTGTAGCCTGCCGACTCCTCTGTCCATGGGGTTCCCCAGGCAAGAATACTGGAGGGGGTTGCCATTTCCTCCTCCAGGGGATCTTCCCGACCCGGGGATCAAAGCCCCGTCTCCCGCATCGCAGGCGGACTCTTTATGGCTGGGCGGCCAGGGAGGCCCCCCCTCCTTCCTAGTGTTCCCTCCACAGCCTGTTTGTAACCGACAGGCAGCCGGGGCTCCCCCTTCCTGCCCTCTGGATGAGCCGAGGCCGTGGGCCTGGCCCCCGCGCCGGGCGGCCCTCACCTCTCCTGCCGAGCAGCCTGGGGGAAGAGCTTGAGGATCTCCGTGTGCAGAGGCTCCACCACGGTCAGCGCCTTTACCTTCACCTCCAGTAAATAGTCTTTGCCGAACTTGCTTTTCAGATGCTGAATGGAACCGATGCACCTGGTCCGGGGAAGGGAAAGAAGAGCTGAAAGAAAGGAGACGCCTCCTGGGTTCTCCCGCCCCTGCGGATTGCGGAGGAAGGCGGCCACGCGTCAGCCAGGCACCCACCTCAGCCTTCCGGACACCATGACGGCCACTCGGTCGCACACAGCCTCCGCCTCGGCCATGGAGTGGGTGGTCAGCAGGGCGCCCCTCGCCGAGCTTTTAACAATGGCCTGGATTGCCTGCCTGGAGACAGGGAAAGGGACTGTTTGCACTTTGAAAGTCATCTGGGAAAACGGATGACCAGAAACGACCAAGGCAGCCTCAAAAGAGGAAGCTGGGTTACACTGCAAGAAAAAAGTCTCTGGAGAGAAAGAAGAAAACTTGTCCTGTGTTAGGTAATTATACCACCACATCAACAGGCTTCACAGAATGAAAAGCAGATGTCTGAAAAGGGTGCCTAACTTGGTGTTTGTTTTGAAGAGCAGGAAAACACCACACTGTAGGATTTTCAACAACTGAAAAATAAAACAGAGGAAGAAAGAGGCGGCGGGGGGACTAGTAAGAGAAAGGAGAGTCAACCGAGAGCCTTCGAGAGTCCATTTGATTCTTAACATGTCGATTTTTGCCTTCCTTGAGGAAATCTGAGTGAGTGAGTGGTAGTTGCTCAGTTGGGTCTGACTCTTTGAGATCCCATGAACCATAGCCCACCAGGCCCCTCTGTCTGCGGGATTCCCCAGGCAAGAACACTGGAGTGGGTTGCCATTCCCTTCTCCAGGGGATCTTCCTGACCCAGGGATCTCCTGTACTGCAGGCAGATTCTTTACTGTCTGAGCCATCAATATATTGAGTTTCAGTGAATCAAACAATAGAGGGTCTGAGCCTCAAAGGTTAGTGGAGAAAACGTGAAAACTCAATGAGCCCCACTCTAGACCTGGGGGGCCGCCCCGACGCCCCTCACCACATCTGCAGCTGCCCCTCGGCGTCCATCCCCGTGGTCGGCTCGTCCAGGAGCAGCACGGCCGGGCTCCCCAGGATGCTCAGCGCGAAGCTCAGCTGCAAGAGAGAGGAGCCACTTCGGCGCCGGCGTGGGGGCGCGCGTGGAGAAGGGGGAGCCCGGCCCGGTCCTACCTTTCTCTTGGCCCCCTCGGGTAAGGCCTTGGTGGGGAGTGCCATCTGGTCCTGCAGCTTCAGCGCGTCTGCCAGCCTGCGGGAAGCACTCGGATTACGTCCGTGCCTAAAACGTCTAGGGCACCCCAGCACTTTCAGTCGGAGAGGCGTGCACGAAGCCTCATTCACAGGGCCCCAAACAATACATGTCATGACTTGGTTCTTGTTCAGATTTTCAGTCATTTTATTTGCATGAAAGTTAGAGGCACGGTTCATCATCTCCTTTCCACATTTCCTGAGTAAGTTCTGTGTCCCCCCCTCCTCCAGCCACAAACCACTGCTGGAGACTTCGCGCCGCACCTTGAAACGCTGAGAGCAGCCTCGTCTTTGGCCAGGCCCCTCACGGCCGCGTACAGGTCCAAGTGTTCCCGGACCGTGAGGCTGGGCCACAGCGCACCCTCCTGTGGACAGTACCCCAGATCCCCGGGGCCGCCGCCTGCCTGTCGTGCTGGAGGCGTTCCGCTGCCACCGAACACCACCTGCAGTGAACAGCGAAGATCAGCGTCACCGGCCTGCCGCTGCAGCCCTCCTGCTGCTGAACGAGGGAGAAACGGGCCCTCCCGCTGCTGAATGAGGGAGAAATGGGCCCTCCCGCTGCTGAACGAGGGAGAAACAGCTGTTCAGTCACAGCCCCTCTCCAGCACGCAAGAGGGGTTTTAGAAATTCATCTGTTTATTCTTTATTTTTCAATCATTTGATGCTGGAGAGGGTGTGGAGAAAAGGGAACCTTCGTACACTGCTGGTGGGAATGCAAGCTGGTGCAGCCACTACGGAAAAGAGCATGGAGGCTCCTCAGAAACGTGAAAGACAATTGCCATGTGGTCCAGCAAGCCCAGTCCTGGGCGTACACCCAGATGCAACTGTCACCCCAAAAAACACACGCAGCCGTGTGTTCAGAGCAGCACTAGTCACAACAGCCAAGACGTGGAGACAACCTCCGTGCCCATCGACAGAGGAGCAGACAGAGGGGATGAGGCCACGATGGACTGTGCAACCACGAGAAGGCACGAAAGAACGCCATCCGCAGCAGCGCGGATGCGACTGCAGAGTATTTCACCAAGTGAAGTCAGAGAGAGGAAAACAGATACCGCACATTAGCACATTTGTGTGGAGTCTAAAATACGGCACAAATAAACCTATCTAGAGAGCTCACGGAGAAGGCGATGGCACCCCACTCCAGTACTGTTGCCTGGAAAATCCCATGGACGGAGGAGCCTGGAAGGCTGCAGTCCATGGGGTTGCTAAGAGTCAGACATGACTGAGCGACTTCACTTTCACTTTTCACTTTCATGCATTGGAGAAGGCAATGGCAACCCACTCCAGTGATCTTGCCTGGAGAATCCCAGGGACTGGGGAGCCTAGTGGGCTGCCGTCTATGGGGTCACACAGAGCTGGACTTAGCAGCAGCAGCAGAGAACTCACAGACGTATAGGTCAGACTTGTGGTTGTCAAGGAGGACGTGGGGAGGGAGGGGGTGAACTGGGAGTTTGGGGTTGGTATAAGCAAGCTATATACAGATATATAAATATATACGTGGGATGGATAAACAACGAGCTCCTACTGGAGCACAGGGGACTGTGTGCAACATCTTGTGATAAACCATAATGGAAAAGAATGTCAAGAAATAAAGAATGTATATATCTGTAGAACTGAGTGACTCTGCTGGAGAGGGAAGCCTGGCATGCTGCGGTCCACGGGGGGGCAAAGGGACGGACCTGACCGAGCGACTGAGTGACTCTGCTGGAGAGGGGAGCCTGGCATGCTGCGGTCCACGGGGTGGGCAAAGGGACGGACCTGACCGAGCGACTGAACTGGACTGCTGTGTGGCAGATATTGGCACAACTCTAAATCAACTATACTTCAATAAAACAGAGCTCGTCTGACTGACTGATGAGAAGAGCGTGAAGAGGCCACTGACACTGAACAGGACATTCCCCGGCTGTGAGCTGGGCTGCCCCCCACGCCACGTACCACTCCCGCGGTCGGCGTTGTGTCCCCAGTTATCATCTTGACAGAAGTGCTCTTCCCAGCTCCACTGTGCCCCAGCAATCCCAACACTTCACCTGGAAAAAGGGTCAGCGTCACTTTTTGTGCTTGAAAAGTCGACTAACCTAAAATCACTTAGCTCAGGAACGTTTGAAATAAACTAGCGTTTGCAGACAGCACCTGTGTCATCTCCATATTGATGAAAAGTCTGCGGATTTACATGAGAAGAATTCGGACATCTGGATCCAAGATCAGTTGGCTTTCTTGACATTTGATCTGGGACAGGGTTTTGAAATAAAAACGTCTCTCTGCCCACAGGTCAAGTATTTTTATAATTACATGTTAACTGAGATATGCGAACAGACTGAGAGAATGGAAAATCCTTCCCTTCATAGTGCTAAACCTAGAGAATAAGGAACATCCTAATAAACAAAACAGTATCCAAACCTTTGTTAATACAGAAGGAAACGTTCCGAACGGCTGTTTTCGTCCTTCTTGCTGAAAAGCACCTTTTCCTTTTCTGTGTATATTCCTTGCGTAAACAGCTTGCCAATATTACCGGCTTCTAGAAAGCATGGGAGAGCGTCACTTTCTTCTGAAATATTGCACATTTTGTGCATTCATGTTCCACCTTTCATTTCCTAGGCTATGCATTTAACCAGGTTTCTGTGCCAATAGTAATTCAGCCTCTTGTTTCAAATAAAACTCTCAAATGTACATTTACGATTGAGGACTTCTTTATCAACTTATGAAACTAACTCCTAAGCAAATATAGTTCCTTTGTGTTACGCTGACCTTGCCTTTTGCATTAATTGCCCTCTTGTTAATTTTAATGCAGTATAAATTCACCTACTCCTTTCTCATACGCTATTTAGATTTATTGACACGACAATTTCAATATATAGCAAAACAGAATTTAAACTCTTCAAGATGTGGGATTTTGTTAAAAATTGATAAAGAATATCAGAATTCTTGAATTGCTCTGATGAATGAAGATTAAAATCCACCAAAAAGATGGAAGGAGAGAAAATTAAGAGTGATAACTGGATAAATTCTTCAAAAGATAATGACCTGAATATGAACTACAAATGGGAGGATTAAGGATGCAATGGCAAGTTTTCACAGTAAAAGCCAACCCTCTGTCCACTCTCCAGGACAAGCCGACTGCTTCAGTCCCTCCCCAGAGGCTCAGTCGCGTGTTTTCACCTCATCCGAGCCGGACGCAGCAAGCGCGTTCGCCGTTTTCACCCTTTCCCTGTGAACGTCTTCATCCTCTTCTTCCGGTTCTTCTGGGTTTGGACGATATTCCCTTCTTCTTGGAGAGATTCTACAGAGAAAATAAAATAACATTAAAATGAAATGAAATGCTAACTGTACAACCACTACCAGGAGAATACGGCTTCAATGACTTGAGTCTTTTTCTCTGTTTTACAAGAACATAAATGATTACTTAAGGACATACAAGATTCTCCTTGACAGTAGCAACTCTCTCAAGTAGCCAAGTCCCATTAAATACTCTTTGACTATTTCTTCTCTTTAAAACTTTTTATCCCATCCATCGACCAGCTCTCTAAATCCTCTCAAATACAGACTTAGTCCTTTTGGTCTGTTGCCATCTAGGTCATCACCACGTTGCATCATAAACGATCACCGTAACTGGCAAGAGCCTTTTCAAAACATTTCACAATGAACTCATTTTTCATTCCTGCGTCTTCTACTCAGAGACCTGTTCTTCTCATAAGCAGGAGGAAAAACAATGCTTGATGCTTAACCACTGCGTGTGCAGCTCACAAGACAAACACCCAACTTGCCTAAAATCACAAGACCTGTGTCTCAGAAACTGTGTATTACTGCATTCAAAGTAATTCTCTTTTTTTTGTTGTTTTTATTTTTTTCAGAATAATATTTCCCAGTGGGCCTAGCCAAGAGTTTGGATAGTAAATCCATACTAATAAAATGTTAAAAGAACTGCTATACACATTAAATGTTTAAATTATATTCAGATGTTAATATTCTCCCAACCTGAAAAATGGATCTTTCCTCATTGTTTCTTTTCCATACTTCATTTCCAGGCACCGTATAATAAAAAGAAAAACGATGATCTGAAGGTATGGCTAAAGGCAATGAAAAATGATTAGAACATTAGTATCACCTTGGGATTCAAGCTCCGTGGGCAATATATGCCTTCTGCCATAGGAGATTTGGTCATTTTCTTATAAATTTGATAACAATTTTATAAAATGCTTCTCACATGGGAAAGTTTATCTAACCAACCTATATATATGCTGCCTACGAGAGACTCACTTCAGATCTAGAGACAGACACACACTGTAAGTACAGGGATGGAAAAAGGTATTCCCTGCAACGCAAATGAAAAGACGGCTCACGTGCAAATGCAGCAACGCTCACATCAGACGAAACAGACTTTAAGCAAAGACTGCGATATGAGACAAAGAAGGACATTCAGGACTTAGGGATCAATCAGACAAGAAGAGACGCCAACTGTAAATACGCAGGCATCCAACGCGGAAGCGCCTAAATAAAGCGAATGTTAACAGACACACAAGGGGAAGCGGACAGCGACTCAGTAACAGCGGCGCGTGAGGCACGCGTGCTCAGCCCTGTCTGGCCTCTGCCACCCCGTGGGCTGTAGCCTGCCAGGCTCCTCTGTCTGTCCATGGGAGTTCCCAGGCAAGAATCCCGGAGCGGGTCGACTGCTGCCTTGGCAGGCAGATTCCTTACCAGCGCGCCCCCAGGGAGGCCCGCAGAAAGACCAGGAGCAGGTGTTTGGGGGAGTCTTTCAATCTGCCGTTCTTTGAATATGAGCAAGTGCATCATGTGGCTATAGACCCTATGCAGTATGTATTCAGATAGAAATATTTCCTTACTATGAAGACTGCTAGGAGCATGATTTCATCAACTGCACTTTTCTCAGAGTCCTGACTTTCGGACCTTCTGTGATACATAGAGGACAGCTGTTGAAGAAAAGCAAGGGCTGCGTGAGATTTCTCTGCATCACGGATATGACGTTCTTATCTTAAATACACCTGTATCATATGACCTGCTGTTTCACAGCACACGAGGGAATGCTCCGTGAACTGGGACAAGACTTGTTCTATGACACTGAAATCTGTCGGGAGGTGACGCCCTTCCTTGGTTGCAATCTCCAGTACTTTCTGTATTCTGACTCTGCGTACTGCGTGAGTGCACGCGTGCTGAGTCACTTCAGTCGTCTCCGACTCTGTGTGACCCCCATGGACTGTAGCCCGCCAGGCTCCTCTGTCCATGGGGTTTTCCAGGCAAGAATACTGGAGTGGATTGCCATGCCCTTCTCCAGGGGATCTTCCTGACCCAGGGGTCGAACCCGCATCTCTTATGCCTCCCGCATTAGCAGGCGAGGTCTTTACCACTAGCACCACCTGGGAAGCCCCAATTCTGTGCAGCAGGGATTCACAAGTTCCTTTTCAGTGGAAGCGACTAAACATACAGACGTGAAGTACTTAAGATTTGCTGTCACGGCCCCAGAATTCTCAGCGGTCCCTGGATTCCCCCAGAAGTTCCTACTAGTATCTTGCTTTCCTTCCTGCACCAACCACTCACCCCCAAAGCAACCTACTGAGACTTGGTTGTCCAAACATAAAACAGCGCATCTTCCCTGCAGTAGGGAAAGGGAGAGCCAAGCACAAAAGTAATTTTAGATATTCATCCAAATTGAAACGGGGACCTTCCACGTCATGGTGAGAAGAGAGCGTTCTGTAACAGTGGGAAAAACATGATCCTTTCTTACAATTCCCCCTTGGAATTCATAAACCACAGCTGGGTTTCCTGTTGCGTTTCTTAATGGATTTACCTGCTTCCTTCCGGGTGTGAATAATGGGTTCAGGGTCTGTGCAGCTTTTAACTTCATACAATTTTCGCGTCTTCTTTTCAGAATTTACCAGCAATTGAATAATTTCTAAAATTTTATTAAACGTCCCTGCTCCCCTATCGGAAAGGATTTAATTAACGAGCTACATGGTCAAGGTGAAAAATACAGTAAGTAAAACTGCTTACCTCTATCATTCGGGCAAGAAAAAAGACTGAAGTGCACGAAGGTATTAAAATTATACATAAAATTATAATATTTTCAGCATGAGTTAGTCCCAGGAGGATGAGCATGAATAATGAGATCTAAAGGGAAAAAATCCACAGACATAATTTGCTCAGTCATATTTAATTCAGATGTTTTCTATAAGTAATCTATCTTCCTGGAAAGATATTCCTGTTTTCAGTTTCCACCTTACGTACAACAACATTGAGAAGACTGCCCCTTTAAGAAGCATCAAAGTGTCACTACAATTGAAACACATGATTACAATTAAAGTCTGAAACATCTAAAAGGCGCTGTACTATCTGGTAGGGATACGCAGCAACAATTTAAGAGGGAGAAGAACATTATTTTATTTTATGAACATAAATCCTTATATGCTTTCAGCACTAGCATACAATTAACTTCTTGTCGAATGGTATATGTAGTACCATAATTTTAGGAATAACAAAAGAATAAAGAAGGGAATAGAAACTTCTCTTAGCATCCACTGAATACTATTTACCAAGGACTCTGATGAGCAACCCACCAGCACTGTGACAGCGGATGCTCTTGGAGAGACTCAGTCCCAACCCTGTAAAGTGCTGCCGCTTTATATGCATATTCTCTGAGCTCAGAGAACCAAACCTCAAAAACCTGAAGTTAACTTCACCCAGTATCTATTTAGTGCCAAATTTAGAATCCAAACCTGGGCTGTCTGACTCCAGAGCCTAAATTCTTTTATAAGCCTCCATACTTTTATAAGAAGAGATTGGACTTCCCTGGAAGTGTTAAGACTCTGCTCGCAATGCAGGGGGCCCAGGTTCCATCCCTGGGCCAGGAACCAGATCCCACAGATTGCAAAGCAAGATTCTGCACGCTGAATTAGACTGAAGGTACCATGCGCCTCTGTGGAAGATTCTGGAAGAGACAGAAGACCAGACCACCCGACCTGCCTCCTGAGACACCTGCATGCAGGTAGGAAGCAACAGTTAGAACTGGACGTGGAACAACAGACTGGCTCCAAATAGGAAGAGGACTACGTCAAGGCTGTATATTGTCACCCTGCTTATTTAACTTCTATGCGGAGTACATCATGAGAAACGCTGGGCTGGATGAAGCACAAGCTGGAATCAAGATTGCCGGGAGAAATATCAATCACCTCAGATATGCACAGGATACCACGCTTGTGGCAGAAAGTGAAGAAGAACTAAAGAGCCTCTTGATGAAAGTGAAAGAGGAGAGTGAAAAAGTCAGCTTAAAGCTCAACATTCAGAAAACGAAGATCATGGCATCCAGTCCCATCACTTCAAATAGATGGGGAAACAGTGGAAACAGTGGCTGACTTTATTTGAGGGGGCTCCAAAATCACTGTAGGTGGTGACTGCAGCCATGAAATTAAGATGCTTACTCCTTGGAAGGAAAGTTATGACCAACCTAGATAACGTATTGAAAAGCAGAGACATCACTTTGCCAACAACGGTCTGTCTAGTCAAGGCTATGGTTTTCCCAGTGGTCATGTATGGATGTGAGAGTTGGACTGTGAAGAAAGCTGAGTGCCGAAGAATTGAACTGTGGTGTTGGAGAAGACTCTTGAGAGTCCCTTGGACTGCGAGGAGATCCAACCAGTCCATCCTAAAGGTCAGTCCTGGGTGTTCACTGGAAGGACTGATGTTGAAGTTGAAACTCCAATACTTTGGCCACCTGATGCAAAGAGCTGACTCACTGGAAAAGACCCTGATGCTGGGAAAGATTGAGGGCAGGAGGAGAAGGCAATGCCAGAGGATGAGATGGCTGGATGGCATCACTGACTCGATGGACATGGGTTTGAGAAAACTCCGGGAGTTGGTGATGGACAGGGAGGCCTGGTGTGCTGTGATTCATGGGGTGGCAAGAGTTGGACACAACTAAGCGACTGAACTGAAATGAAGACTTGGCATGGCAAAATAAATAAATATTTTTTAAAAATTAGAGATACCAAGGGAACATTTCATGCAAAGATGGGTACAATAAAGGATAGAAACGCTGTGGGCCTAATAGAAGCAGAAGATATTAAGAAGAGGTGGTCAAAAAAGGTCTTAATGACCTGGACAACCACAGTGGTGTGATCACTCAGCTAGAGCCAGACATGCTGGAGTGCGAAGTCAAGTGGGCCTTAGGAAGCATTACTACAAACAAAGCTAGTGGAAGTGATGGAATTCCAGCTGAGCTGTTTCAAATCCTGAAAGATGCTGCTGCTAAGTGCTGCATGCAATATGCCAGCAAATTTGGGAAACTCAGCAGTGGCCACAGGACTGGAAAAGGTCAGTTTTCATTCCAATCCCAAAGAAGGGCAATGCCAAAGAATTCAAACTACCTCACAACTGCACTCATTTTACATGATAAGCAAGGTAATCCTCAAAATACTTCAAGCTAGGCTTCAACAGTACACGAACTGATAGCTTCCAGATGTACAAGATGGGGAACCAGAGATCAAATTACCAACATCTGTTGGATCGTAGAAAAAGGAAGAGAATTTCAGAAAAACATCTATTTCTGTTACATTGACTACACTAAATCCTTAGACTGTGTGGATCACCACAAACTATGGAAAATTCTTAAAGAGATGGGAATACCAGATCAACTCACTTGCCTTCTGACAAGCCTGTATTCAGGCCAAGAAGCAACAGTTAGAACCCGACATGGAACAATGAACTGGTTCCAAATTGCAAAAGGAGTACGTCAGGGTCACACGTTGTCACCCTGCTTATTTAACTTACATGCAGAGTACATCATGCAAAATGCTGGGCTGGATGAAGCACAAGCTGGAATCAAGATTGCCGGGAGAAATATCAATAACCTCAGATATGCAGATGATACCACCCTTATGGCAGAAAGTGAAGAGGAACTGAAGAGCCTCTTCTTTTTTTAATTTAATAGAAGGGTACCTGCTTCACCATGTTGCGACGGTTCCTGCCGCACACCAACGTGAATCAGCCACAGGTGTACCTGTGTCCCCTCATCCTCAATCCCGACCCCTCCTCCCCATCCTACCCCTCTGGGTTCTCCCAGAGCGCTGGTTTGGGGGCCCCGCTTCATGCATCAAACTTGCACTGGCTGCAAAGGTGAAAGAGGACAGTGAAAAAGCTGGCTTAACACTCAGCATTCAGAAAACGAAGACCACGGCCCCCGGTCCCATCGCTTCATGGCAAATAGATGGGGAAAAAATTCAAACAGTGACAGACATTATTTTCTTGGGCTCCAAAACCGCTGTGGACGGTGACTGCAGCCATTAAATTAAAGGACACCTGCTCCTTGGAAGAAAATTATGACAAACCTAGACAGCACATTAAAAAGCAGAGACATCACTTTGCCAACAAAGGTATGTATAGCCAAAGTTAGTCATATACAGATATGAGAGTGGGACCATAAAGAAGGCTGAGAGCTAAAGAATTGATGCTTTTGAATCGTGGTGTTGGAGAAGATTCTTGAGAGTCCCTTGGACTGCAAGGAGATCCAACCAGTCAACCCTAAAGAAAATCAACCCTGAATATGCATTGGAAGGACTGATGCGGAAGCTGAAGCCCCAACACTCTGGCCACCTGATGTGAAGAGCTGACTCATTGGAAAAGACCCTGATGCTCGGAAAGACTGAGGTCAGGAGGAGAAGGGGGCGACAGAGGATGAGATGGCTGGATGGCATCATCGACTCAATGGATGTGAGTTTGAACAAACTCCAGGACAGAGTGAAGCACAGACAAGGCTGGTGTGCTGCAGCCCATGGGGTCACAGAGAGTCGGACACGACTGAGCAGCTGAACAGCAACGGAAGTTTAAAAAAAATGAGGAGCCCTTGAGCGAGTCAGCTGTCCACACATCCAGCCGATGGGCCAGCCTGCAGTGCGTCAGGTGCCGAGATTCCAAGTGTATGAAACTGATCGTAGAATTAAAAAAAAGCTCTTTAAAGTGTTCTCTCCACAAGCACAAGAAATATCTTCTCATAGAAAAAGCAATATGAATGGAAACAATCTCAGGGTTCATCAGCGTATTTTAGGGCCTTAATCAGAAAATCCTCAGCGGTCCCCTGGCCGCACTGTCACAGCTATGAGAGGCACTGCTTTAGCGAGACGTGCCACTGCATCTTCCGTCCCACGGAGGCCTGCAGCCAAGCTCTCTAATCTAAGAGTGCAGGAAGAGAACTTACCTTTCACCTCCCTACCTCCTCCTCTCCATCCCTTTCTTTTACCTTTTTTATTTAAAGAACCATTTATTTGGCTGCATCGGGTCTTGGGCTGAGGGACTCCCTAGCTGAGCTGCACAGGCTGAGTTGCTCTGTGGCTTGGGGGATGTTAGTTCCTGGACCAGGGATTGAACTCGTGTCCTCTGAGTCACAAGGCAAATTCTTAATCACTGGAAAGGCCCCTTTCTTTTTATCTTACTATACAAATTAGCTCATCCATCGTTTCTAACCCATTAGAAAAATTAAAATAATCCTTCCATTAACTCTTCCTTCCAACAAGCAACAACAGGTACAATCTCTGTCCACGGCACTTCCCAGGCAAGTATACTGAAGGGTGGGAAGCCATTCCCTTCTCCAGGGGATCTTCCCGACCCAGGGACTGAACCCACATCTCCTGCCTTGCAAGCGGATTCTTTTTCATCTGAGTCGCCAGGGAAGCCCTAGGATTCCATACTTAAAGGTCAACCAAATATGAACTCTTGGTTAAAAAAAAAATCAAACATATGAGGCAACAGTCCACTAAGTGTGAGTCCAGAAGGGGAAAAAATACAAATTAAAACTATCTGAAGACTTTAGCTACTAGAATTATCAAACAACAAATACAAATATTTCAATTAAATGTACACGTAAATTACACGTGAAATTAAAAAAAACCCCACAAACTAGTAACAAAAGGCTGTGAGGAGCAGTTCAGGAAATTTGAAACAGAAGCAGAGTTCTGGAAAGCAAAATTGAGGTTTTAAAAATCAGCCAAAGATTAAAGATAACTCAGACACAGTCAAATGGTTTTTGGTCATAAAGCCACTGTTAGAATAAATAGGATCACTACATACAGTCTCCAGACTTAAACATACCCAATAAAATAGTCTAAAACATACACAGCAACATTAATTAGAGAGTAAAACCAAGAAATCTACCTTTCTATTGGGATGCATGAGGAAAAAACTTAGATCAAGACCGATTCCAACGGTTAAGGAGATATTACCCTGCTATGACATTCAACCACCAATCAAACTATCACAACCACCAATAAAACTGGCTCAGAATTACAGGTATACAGGGATGAGATTTAGAAGCTCGGAAGCAACTTCATCACCTTTAGGATGTCTACTGTTGCCATGAATTCTCGAACTGGTTGCGTTTGTGACATTTCTGCCCACAGTAAGCCCGATCTTTGGATACCACCCACAGCGACCACAGCGTAGCTCTCACAGCCTTAGAGAGCTCCTGACCCCAATCCCTCCACCACGTCCCCAAAACAGACAGGAGAAAGGCGAGTCCACAAGAAAGAGAGAAAGGATAGAACTTCTTTCCTTTTCTCACCAAGGGTCCTCAAACTAACGGCATGCCTGAAATGGAGCTGGAGAAGGAAATTTTCATTGTTTGTAAGATTGAAGTTACGTTTTGGCCTCGACTGGCCTTTTTTAGTACTTGAAGCACATCTGAATGAAGGGAACAAGACTGTGTTAATATCCGAGAGTCAGAAAGGCGTGCTGGCCTGCTCAAGACGCCAGCAAGGCCTGGGGAAGGAGGTGGAGCAGGACACGCCCGACGTGGCAGATAATTTCATTTCTTAATAAAACTTTTCTCTGTTCACTTGTTTGCTTATGTTATTCACCAATATGGCTACCTAGCACACATTTTTTTTTTTAATAAAGAGAATTAATTATTCAGGAGGAAACTCCCTGAGTTGAGAAACTTGGGCTCAGGTCTAATCCTTCAAAGTTTTTCCCACTCTGTCAAATGAGGGAATTGACCCCAGTGATCCAGCCTTTCAGCTAGGACATGTCAGGATTTCTATAGCTGTTTCATCTCTTTCCAAAGAAACAGAAGTGCCAAAGAGAAACTTCTGAGAAGAGGGGAAAAAAAAAAAAAAAAGAAGAAGAAGAAGAAGAAGAGGAAAATGAACTGAAAACCTTAAACCACAAACATGGCCAAACAATGACCAAAGTGGGAAAGAAGCAGTTTCGCTTCCTTCTAGGTATTTATGCCTAACTCTCCCCTGTTAGAAAAGGAACTTCAGGAAAACGTCACATAAACGTGCATACGTGTACATTTTCAGGTACTTACAAGAAAAAAGCTGAGAGCCCAAAAGCCGTTGTTTTTCCTTCCCGTGGGAAAGAGGAATGAAATCACGTATGTGAGGAGTGTGAGACACGCTGCACATCCAGCCACACAAACCACCTGAGCACACAGGGTGAACAGCAAGGTCAGAGACGGGGCCACGGACGGGGAGGGGGCGGGCAGAGGGTCGCGTCCCAGGTCCCAGAGCTGTCGGGGGCGGGCAGAGGGTCAGGTCCCAGGTCCCAGAGCTGTCGGGGGCGGGCAGAGGATCGGGTCCCAGGTCCCAGAGCTGTCGGGGGCGGGCAGAGGATCGGGTCCCAGGTCCCAGAGCTGTCAAAGGCAATTTTCTTGCACATGCCTTTTGTTAAGGACAAAGTGTTAACGAACATGAATTGTTTTGTTTTGATTCTATTATTGTATTTGGGGAGTTTGGGGGAACATGATCACTTACCAGAGCAAACAGAAATTCTAGTACAATTGTGGATTCCAAAAATATGTAGTACATTAAATGTACTGAAACAAGAATTCCAAAATAAAATGGGATGTCCACCAGGGCCTGTCCACACCAGTATGCTGAAGGACAGAGGCCTGAGATCCATAACTGAGATTGGGCTTTTTGCTGGTGAAGAAACAGAAGGGATACGGGTGAGGCTGAAATCTTGAGTAGAGGAGGTATTTTGTTTCTGTGAAAATGTTAAATTTTAGTAAATTTTAGAAGGAGTATGCCGCAGCAGCTACTTTTTGTGTGTGAAAAGTCTATGTTCTTTTATATAGCAAATCTGACCTTTAGGAATTTGCTAGCCTGGGTTTGGGAAGCAGGCCACAGGGCAACTAAGACACTAATACTATCCCAAAGAAAACAGTGTGTCTCCCAGATGCTGCTAGCGGTAAAGAATCCACCTGCCTTGCAGAGACGCAGGTTCGGTCCCTGGACGGGGAAGATCCCTTGGAGGAGGAATGACAGTCTGCTCCAGTGTGCTTGCCTGGGAAACCCCTGGACCGAGGACCACGGCAGACCACAGTCCGTGGGGTTGCAAATAGTCAGGCATGACTGGGCACAGACGGCACGTGGCCAGAAAGAGCATTTTCCAAAATCCCTGCCGTCCCGCTGGGGTGGGAGGATGGGGTCATCACTGGCCCTGCAGGAAGCGTCTGACCCGTGCCCAGAGCCGATTCAAAGCCCCCTTTACAAGAACGGAGTGAAAAAAATCAGGAAATGTGACATATCTTATATTTCACACTAAAAAATTCCCTTTAGAATGGTAGATTAACTACACACAGTCGAAAAGTAGTGCATTTCACCTCTGAAGCTGATGTGAAGTGATTCCCTCGTTAGAGACGTGTGTGTGTTTGGCTGTGCTGGGTCTTGGTTGCAGCATGCGAGCTCTTAGTTCCAACATGTGGGATCCAGTTCCCTGACCAGGGATCAAACCTGGGTCCCCTATATTGGGAGTGCACAGTCTTAGCCACTGGACCACCAGCAAAGTCCCTAGGCTGAGTCCCTTTAAAACCAAGGTTACTTTCCTGTGGTCAGTCATGAACTTTCTCACCTCTCTGACATCATGATGAACCATTTAATAAAACGCATACTTGGATTAGAGTAATACAATTCATGTGTAAACATTTTTCTTGAAGGGCGAGCTTGTGTGTCTAGGACAATAAAATTCCAGTTTGCTGAAGGCAGAGAGAATCATCTCTCCACCTCCGCCCACCCTCCATGCGCCCCCTCCCCTCACCCAGCCTCTTACTTTGTAATCGCTGACGCTGCTCATCCCAACATAAGGAGAAAGGCAGTTTACGACGAGCAGCAAAAGAAAATCCAAAATGCCAATCGCCCATCTTGGGTCATCCTGCAAGCTCCAAACACATCCATGAGTTACTGCGCTTGTTACCAATCACACAGTCAAACACAAGGCTCAAATACATTTAGGGAAAGGGTGAAAACATCCAAATGGAAGGATATACCTCATTTAGGAAGCAAACAAAGAGCAAACACGCTTGTTACCCGTAAAGGCAGGTTCTACTCCCAGGAACTGCACGGTTTGAAAAGAAATTTAAAATCTGAATTTTGTACGCCTGTGTTAAGAAGACAGACAACAGTTTCTCTTGCATATTTGTATCTGGTGCGTGAGGACTAAGTCGTTTCAGTTGTGTCCGACTCTTGTACGAGCCCATGGGCTGTAGCCCGCCAGGCTCCTCTGTCCATGGGATTCTCCAGGCAGGAATACTGGCGTGGGTTGCTGTTTCCTCCTCCAGGGGATGTGCCCGAGGCAGGAATCGAACCTGTGTCTCTTACGTCTCCTGCACCAGCAGGAAGGTTCTTTACCACTAGCGCCATGCCCTCCACAATCAAACACTTCTGTTAGGAAACACTTGAAGGCTCAGAAGCGGTTATTAAAATCATGTGCGATCAAAAGTTACGCTGCACTCCACAAGATATAGAAGATAAAACAACCAAGACCCCAAAGGACACTGTAATATAGAAAGTGACAGAGAGAACACTGAAATTGTACAAGGAATCATAATTTCAGGGTTGGACCATACATTCCACACTTGCTTTAATCGGCAGCTATGAAATGCTCAGTAAATTCCTCCCGGGAAATCTGACAGAAGAGAAAGAATTGGGGTTGGAGGCTTCTCTGGGTGTTGGAGGTTTTCCAAGAAAATCTGTTCATGCATTAATTTCAGAATATATGTATTGGGTACCTAAGAAGTGTAAAAAGCTATTCCAGACTATGAACCAAAGAAAGCCCAAATTACTAATATGATTCTTTGACAGTTCTCTGTCATTTCAAATGTTTCCATGTCCTTCAGGATCCTGGCTCTTTCAGGTTCTGTGTCTTAGGGAGCTGGCTGTAATTTTTAACCAGACACAATTTTAGATGGCAAGAGTGGGGCCAGTGGAGAAACACGAGTTGACAGTGTATTAAGTGCGGTAAAAGAATGGAAAACCAGAGCCACACAAAGAGGCGAAAACAGTAGGGAACACTCGACTCCCTAGAATTCTATTATACATTTACGTTTTTCCATTAAAATTTTAAAAATGGTAATGAAGCTAAACAGTTAGTGAGCTGAAAACCTCTTTACCTTCCAGAACAATGGCAAGCATGTATGGAATGCTTACTCTCCCCTTACAGAACCTAACTCCCTAAGGTGCAATTTTTTTTTTTTTTCCCCTGTGCAATGTATATTGTCTCTCCCGCATCTAGAAGCACCAGGTCGTGGCAGATACTCAAGAAATACTTGCAGAATGAATGAAGACGGTAGATGCCAGGCTGTGTTGCAGGCACCTAATAAATTCACGTAACCCTCACAGCTTCATGTACAGGAGGTGTGAGGACATCCCGCTCTTAGAGGAGAGGCCCAGGAAGCAGGAGGGCTCGCAGGGAGCAGGCTGCACGCTCAGGTACAGGCTCTGGCACCCCTGCCCCTTCCTCCCGGCTGACCTGCCTCTCACAGGAGTTACTCCTCTACTTACGGGCGGAAACGTGCTTCTCTCCGTCTTAATAAGCTCCGTGACATTAAAGATTCCAAGCAGGGCATTGCTAACAATCCCAATGAGAACAGGAAAACAGTTCATCCTCTTGGTATTGCATGCAACTGAAAATCTGTAATCCTTTAAAAAAAAAAAAAGGCAAGCAAATATACGCTCTAAATTCTTGGAGTAAATCTCCTTATTGCAGAGTCTGTAAACTATCGGATTGGAGTTAGGATAAGGAGACAATTAGCTTTTCCTTGACACTTCTCCCTACTGGCATTGGTACAACAATGCCTTATTTTTGTAATTCAAGTGACTTATTCTATACGTGAAATAAATGGACATTCACGAACATGGAAAGATGGCAAAGATCTAGATTCTAGGTGACGAGGAAAGCCGTAGGACTTGTCTACTATGATTTTGATTTAGAAAATATGTTTCTGAACGTGAGATCATTCTAGATATGGTGAGCTGTGTTTTTATAAAGGAAAAGAGTGTAGAAGATAATTACTAAATGCATTAACATAATACGGAAAAACGAATGGAATTATGAAGAGAATTTTACCTTCTATGTTACATACTTCAGTAATGTTTGAATTAATCTATTAAACAGTATTGCTTTTTTTTCTGCTTTACTGAGGTATAGAGAAAGTCGCTCAGTTGCGTCCTACTCTTTGTGACCCCATGGACTATCCAGTCCATGGAATTCTCCAGGACACAACACTGGAGAGGGTAGCCATTCCCTCCTCCAGAGGATCTTCCCAACTCACGAATCGAGCCCAGGCCTCCCGCATGCAGGCAGATTCTTTACCAGCTGAGCTATCAAGGAAGCCTTATTGAGGTGTAATTGGCAAATAAAACTGGAGTTATTTAAGACACTTGAAGTGTGCGTCGCAGTGGGAGTTCCCTGGTGGTCTAGTGGTTAGAACTTGGTGCTCTCCCGGCTCTGGCCCAGGTTCAGTCCCTGGTCGGGGAGCTAAGATCCCTTAAGCCACGCGGTTCTGCCAATAAATAAATAAAGTGTACATCATGGTGACCTGATATCCATATAACTGTGAAAGGATTCCTCCCATCAAGTTAACTAACACATCCATACTGCACATGTATATGTGTGTGTGTGTGTATTTCATATGTGTATAAACATTTAAATTCTTCATATGTGTATAAAACATTTAAATTCTTCCTTTAGCAAATTTTAATTACACCATACACTGTTACCAACTACAGTCACAAACTCACATTAAAGCATCGGATCTTATTTATCCTATAGCTAAAAGTCTGTACCCTTTTACCAACACCCTCCTATTCTCCCACCTGCCCCTAGCCACCAACTTCTAATCTCTGTTCTATAAGCTTGTCGGTCTTTTTTCTTTTTTAAGATTCCACTTCTAAGCGGTACCATGCAGTATTTGTCTTTTTCTGTTTGGTTTATTTCACTTACCATAATGTCCTCCAGGTTCATCCATGGTGTCCCAAAAGACACTTTGCTTTTATAATGAATGAAATAATTTTAAACAATTTTATTAATAATTATTATTGATTTAAAACGATCCTTTTAAGAATTAAAGAAGATGGAAAACGTGCCCTGTAGAGGATTAAAATTTCATACCTTCTTCTAAAAGTGGCAAAGCAGTGATCAAGTTATATTGATTATAGAATAACTGAGCTGCTTTTCTATGATTCACAAGTATTTGGATGTGACAAAAAGCCATGCATGATAAAAAGTACATGGAAGCAAAAAAAAATATTCAGATAGATTATTTCCCTCGGAATTATAATTTGAATTGTTGAATGTGTATGTCTCTTAGGCAAATGTACTTAGTGGTAAACAGAAGTAGATCTTTTTTCCTTCCCACTTAAAATAAAATCTATTTAAAAATAAAATTTGGAAAAAAAAAAATAAAAAAAAATAAAATTTGGTTTGACAACCTTTTTAAAAAAGTACATGGAAGCAAACGTACCTTGTGGCCACCAGACACGATGATGGCTCCATTGTAGGAAGGGTCGTCTGAGCCATTTTGGTTTCTAGCATCATCTACTTCCAAAGCGAGATCCTGACGCTTCAGGGACTGCACAACGTCTTCAATACTGGATCCTGAAAAAGGCAGCACATGAGCAGGAAGGTCGGCGGCGACGCGCGGAGACAGCAGTTTCCTCTTCCGTGGAGGAACGGGGCACCGGACCTGGCAGGGGCCCCCACTCACGCGCCCAGCCTGAGCCAGCGCTCGCTGCCGCCGGGACCTCAGACTCCAGCCTACGCTCCCGACCCTCTCCAGGAAGTGTCCATTTCTCTTGCAATTCTTAGTTATTTCCTGAGAAATCTGTGAGTCTCACGGAAATAAAACTTTTATTAGTGAATTTGACAGACTTTCCAGAACTCCGCAGGGTCTGTAGTTACACAGAATACACACAGAAGCCCCCTTCAGGACCCAGACGTGCTTGCTCTGGTGACGCAATCGCTGGCCAGGGGACCCCGGAACGACGCTTACAGCCCTGGTGACCGAGTCACGAGACCGGCCCGGAATCAAGCGAGCCTGGTAGTCTCCATTCTTCCGTTATTCCTCTTGATTCGCAAACAAGGCCTTCAGCTCCCTCCACCTCGAGATGAGGCAGGCTAGGCAAGCACTGCTCCCGCCCCTCACGTTGTTGTCAAGACAGGTTTGTCTGCCTCTCAACCTCGCGCTCCTCAAAGTTCTTTGACAGCGACAACTGAAGGCTACGGACCTCCTTGGTGGGCCAGTGGCTTGGACTCCACACTCTCACTGCTGAAGGCATGGGTTCAATCCCTAGTCGGGGAACCAAGAGCCCGCAAGCTGCACGGCACAGCCAAACAAACACCGAGACACACTGAAGGCCTGCTTCTCACCTGTGTTGTTGATGATCAACAGATCGGTCAGAGGAGCTTGAGGCAGCTGTTCCAGAGAAAGGAAGTACATTCCGGGTGAAAACTCCCAGCAATGATCACGGAAAAGCACAGAAAACACGATCCTCTCGCAGACAGTGGGGATTAAAGCAATTCCGAACACCACTAACCTAAGCCAAAGAAACCGAAACCATGGGTCTAAACCATGTTCCCTCTGATGAAGTCATAGTCATGCTCTTTAAAGGCCAACCTGCGGAAATTCAGCACTCAGATATGCCACTTAGTTGCACAAAATGAAACCCAGAGTGGGATTAATCTGAAAGTGGGCCCACATTTTTGCATGATTCCTATCACGTTGCCAGGTGTCCGAGGGGGTCGGAGGGCCAGCGGAGGTGAGGTCCCGAGGGTTCCTCCGCGGGCGTGCTGGCTGACCAGGACGCGTGGAAGAGTCTACGGGACCTCAGACAGCCTACCTGGGGGGTGCTTTTAAAACACCTCTTGACTCTTATTGCTTCATCCTTTTCTTCTTTCACTTTTATTTTTTAAATTATGAAAGTATGACAACACATTTACAGGAGACTTGGAAAATACAAAGTCATCTATAGTTCATTATACACTGCAGTTATTTTTTAGCTAGATAAACAGATTTTTAGCTGGGGTTTCAGTATTAAAACTCTCAAAAATGAATAGAATAGACGGAAAAGCAGGATATATTAACAGGAGACCTGAAAAGCACTATGAACCAATTCCACATAATAACGATTTATCCGATTTAGAAAAGCGTGATGGACTCAGAGGGCCCGTCTCGGGGGTTCCGAAGGGCAAGGAGCCGCGCTTCACACTGCGGCTTCAAGTGTGCCACGAGCAGGATTTCAAGTGAAACCTGACCTTCTGTCCACTGTTACTTAACATATATCTTAACCTTGATGAAACTAGATGCAACACTGAATACACCAGCTTCAGATCCTAGAACTCACTCCACCAGCCGTGAGGGAAACACTCCAAGCCGTCTTCCTGTTTCGCTAGCAAGTACGGGCATCCACTCTTCAACAATCCCCTTCCTATCAGACCTCAACTCTATCAGCCTCGCAGCTCCGAGAGGAAGAACAACGAAGTCCACCGGAGAGGATTCCCCTCCGGTCTTACCAATGACAAAGACAGACCCGAGGACGAGCCCGAGGTCCCGTTCCAGCCCTCTGGTACCACGGGCGACGTCTCCGCTCACATCACGGGCCGGGCCTCAGGGCTCCTCTGGACCCGCTCCACCCCGCTCCCGGGACCTCCCACACCGAGTTCATCTTTCCTCCATCCTCCGTGACGCCCCTGCTTCTGGCTCATTCCCATCATCACCCATCACCACGGTCTCTCTCTCTTCATAAAGAAATAATGAAATTTCCTTCTGACTGCAGTCTCCCTTCAGCTACTGGTCGTAGAAAGAACAGCAGAAATTCCCTCTGTGGTCAAGCACCTCACAAGCGTTATCTGCTTCCAGGCTTTCTCTTCGTGAAACCTGAGGGACTTCCCTTTCGCCAAATAAAACAGATGCTTTTGGTTTTGAGCCGTCAGCCTCCACCACTTGTCTGCTAACCCTTCCCGTTCTCTACTCTTGGCTCAAAGGTGACCGTTCCAATGAGACCGACACTGACCCACCTGCTGAGAATGAACCCTAACTCCCTCCCCAGCTTCTTGGTCTATTCTACTTTGTATAAACTATTCTATAATGTATTTAGTTTCTATATTTATCATTTTTTACCTTTTCCCCCAATCAGAAGGTAAGCACTACCAGAAGGGCACAGATCTTACTCAGTCAAAGCATGGACAACAACTTTAGAACAGTTCGCAGGCTGCAGTAAAGCTCTGCGGTGCGCTGGGCAAGCAGCACGGGCGCTGGGTAGCTACTTGACTGGCGCTTTTCTCCCTGACAAGATCGTCCGTCTCAAGGCCTTTTCAGTGGTGTTTACTACTGCAGGACACTACTGCAGGCACTCAAGAGAAACCAATTACATGAACAAAGAAATCAGTAGCCTTATTTTCTTGACATGGGGACCTTTTGTGCACATATGGACGAAAGAGTCTTGAAGAGTCTGATAAGGACTTCCCTGGTGGTGCAGTGATTAAGAACCAACCTTCCAATGCAGAGGGCGCGGGGTCAATCCCAGGTCGGGGAACTAAGATCCCACGTGCCTTGGAGCAACTAAACCCGAGCACTACAGCAGGAGAGAGGCCAGCAGGCCACAGGGAGCGGCCGCGCCCTGCAGCTGGGACCGCACGCAGACGAGCGTGAGTGAATAACTGCTGTAAAAATAACGAAACAAAAAGTGCGATACTCACAAGGACAGGAAGATCTTCCTCTCATTCCGCAACTTTAAGAAGCGGAGTCTCGCCACCGCACAGACTTGGCGCCTCCACAGAGCTGCGGAGCTGGCGGCCGTTTCCACTCCAGGAAGGGAACGAAGAGCTTGAGGGATGTCAGACTGCGCTCCAGGGTTGGGGGTCACGACGATTCCCGCCGGGGACCCGACACGGGGATCTGGAAGCATGTGATAAACTGTTACAAGAGGTTACTTTACTTACAGTTTCTCTTTAGAAACTTTGAGAAATGACGCTAGACTATTTGAAACAACACTTGTAACACATCGGCTGCTGACAGCCGTAACGTTTACACTCAAGTCTTCCCTTCAGACAACGTCCTGGGTGCGGTTTCGGTGCGGGAGTGAGTCAGCCTGCGGGCATGGTTTAGGCGTCCAGAGAAGCATGGCTTCATCTGTATCTGCAGCGAAAGCTCTTCACTGAGGGATTTTTGCAGAGCGAGTCTTACGCAAAAACACCATGATAAATTTCTGCAGCCGAATTTCCTAAAAATTCTCCTCCTTCCTTTGTCTCCTCCAGAGGATCAGTTTATCACCAACAGTTGACATTCAGTGACTTTTTTAAGACACCGTGGGGTTAAGAGAAAGTCCATGAAGACCCCCTGTTTGAGTCCCACCCACGCCACACATGAGCTGTATGATTGCAGTTAATCGCTCAAATGTGTAAATCTCACTTTCTCACCTACGTCATAATGGAAATAAAATCATTTATGGGGATTAAGAACAACAGAATCCTGGGTTTCCCAGGTGGTCCAATGATTAAGAATCTGCCTTGGAATGCAGAGGACACGGGTTCAATCCCCAATCCGAGAAGATGCCACAAGCTTTGGGGCAACTAAGCCTGTGCGCCCCAGAGCCCGTGCTTCGCAACAGGAGAAGCCGCCACAAGGAGAAGCCCGTGCCCCACAGCTGGAGAGCAGGCCCCTCTCGCCGCAACTAGAGAAAGCCCACACACAGCACCGAAGACCCAGAGCAGCCACAGATAAATGCACACTTTTAAAGAATAAAAATAAAATCAGGTTTAAAAAAAGAATACCAACAGAATCCAACAGCTGAGCACTATGGCTGGCACATAGGAGGCTTTTAAATTCTTCAAATTATTATTATTACTATAAAGTAAGGGAAGATAACATCTTATTTAATTATCTTCCATGAATATGTTAATTAGAATGAGTTGGTTAGCTAAACAAGAGAACGTTCTTGCAGGGAATGCCAAGAAAGAGACAAAACCTGGATTTAGGACGTTAGCAGAGAGCTCCTGAGGGAAGGCGGTGGGCACTGCAGAGGGAAGAGGTTAGATCCGACGGGGGAGGCACACAGTGTCACAAGGAGACGGGTCTGGCCCCAAGCCTGACGACGTTACCGTAAAACATGTACGAGACCTTAAAAGGTGGGTGGCCCCCTTTATGCCTAATTCACCTTCTAGTTAGAATTCGACAGAAAAATCTATAAATATGAATTAACACATGGTCATTTTCTTTTTCCTTAATTTCCTGCTAGACACACATTTTTATACCTGGCTCATCAATTGCTGATCTGCCTTTTAGGTTCAAGAATACTTCGGTTAGAGTTGTCATGGAAACACCAAAATTCATTATGCCCTGGTGAGAAGAGTTTTCAAGGTCTCTGCAAAGATCTAAAAAGCAAAGTAACAAAACAATGCAATTATTATTGGTAAAGAGTACATTAAAATACTAATTTCTAACAATTACTCAGGATAGATAAATCTGAAAATATTTTCACATTAGAGATGCCAGCAACTCAAGGAAACACTCCCATTAGGGGTTCTCTCGTCCTTGAAATCATTTTTGTTATTTTACATCTCTATTATAGCTTCAAAAACTTTAAAATCTCCATCTCTATGGCCATGTGTGTGTTTGTGTCTGTATGTCTGTTTAAAAACTCAAAAACCTTTAAAATAAAAATTCAGGAGGCACGGAATAAACTGAATTTTCTTCTTTGTCCTTTCCACATTTTTCTTATAATCAGTATCTTACATTCATAATTAAAATTACAATTTACCAAGAAACTATAGACCTGCTTGTAAATGTTCTAAAAATAAGGTTTACGGAGCCTGAATCTCAAACAGAAATGAAAGGTTTCTGCCATTTCAGAAAAGATATATGTCGAAGCTTCGTTTAATGCTGATGAAGCGCGCAAACCCGAGTTTCTCAGCGGACTACATTACGGGAAACTCAGTCGCTCTCTCATCAAAATCATGTCCAAGCGACACGCTTCGCCACATTGGAAATGGGAGGGAGAGTACTTAAGCACTCTTTCACGCAGAAGCTTCAGAGCACGACTTGGAGAACCGCGGAAGAGGCAGTCCGCGCCGTCGTGGGCCGCGGCTGTGCTCTGCGTGGTCACACAGCCTGTTACCTGGAAACCTGTCTGTTCTCTCCAAGGGCAAAGTATACACAAGCCTTTCTTCACTTTCCGCCGTCAACTTGGCGTCTGAGATGTGCTGCGTGATGAGGGAGGTGATTCTCTCCGTATTGCACCTTTCATCCCTGTGTAAACTAAATTTTCAAAAGAGGCATGAGTCCTTCAAGCTCTTCTCCAATATGACTGCTCACAAAAAGACAGTTTTTGGTTGAACAGTCTGTATATATTATAGGCATATCCTGCTAACATCAGTAACCGGTTCTGACATTCTATGAAGTGGATTTGGAGTACAATTTTAGACTTTTAGAACAAACCGTTTTATTAAAAATGATCGACTGCTTTTAGGGGGACACAGCTGCAGATTTTTCCTATATAAAAACTGCCAAAAATGTTGTATCGAAAAATACAGACATTTTTAGAAATTTGCATGCTTAAAACCAAGGTGTAACCAATAAGAAAATGTTAACAAGACATTTTGTAGTGTCTATTGTAAATCAATCCCCTCCCCAAATGAACCTGACTTTTCTTACAGTTCTAAGGAATTACAATATGATCACCCCTCATGTGGATACAGTCTTATCAACAACAACGACACCCAGAATACGTTACCTTAAATGATATCCAACACCCCATTTCCGCTTCAGGAACAAAGACGACCCTGCGCATCTGAGCTTCCCATTAGACAGAAACACTTTCCTATCTGAGTAGAAAGAGAGAAAGAGTAAATTCTGTAAACTCCTTGTATAGAACATTCTCTCTGGAGACCAAAGCTGGCTGGATTTTTCAGGATGAGTGCAACCTTGGTACCACCGAGCTCCTGGATGCCGCTACTTGACACCAGTCTCCACCTTGTGACTGGCAGTGGTGAGCTGGCACACAGAGGCTTGAGCTGGGCTGATGCACTGGGTCTTGCATTTCAAGGCTCAATCAACGCCACGAGAACCCGGAGCATGCCTCCTAGAAGACGTGATTCGCCTACAGGGGCCGGGGTCACCCAGGGCACCCTGGCAAAGGAAACCCACCCTAAACATTCACTGAAAGGGCTGAGGCTGAAGATAGAGCTCCAAAGCTTTGGCCACCTGATGCAAAGAGCCGAGCCACTGGAAAAGACTCTGATGCTGGGAAAGATTGAGGGCAGGAGGAGAAGGGGACGACAGAGGACGAGATGGTTGGATGGCATCATCGACTCAATGGACATGAATATGAGAAAACTCCAGGAAATAGTAGAGGATGGAAGCCGGGGAGTGCTGCAGTCCATGGGGTCACAAACAGTCGGGCATGACAGCAACCACAACAACAAAAGCCAAAAAAAAAAAAAAAAACTCAAGCCCCAGCTGAACTGCCAACTCTGCAACACACGGACTAAGCGAGTGCCTGTTGATTCAGGGCTCTGAGCTTCGAGACGGCGTCTGACAGCGTCTCTGAGGCAGGAGGCAGCTGACACGAGAGGTGACGTGCGTCCAACCTCGATTTCATGCGGGAAACTGCGGACACTCTCACACGGCACATCGACAGCAAAAACTTCTCTCCCTTCCCTGAGACCTTTCTGACCTCATTTCCCCCAGACTCCTTCTCTGCATGATCCCTGGCCTCACTGAAACCACCCTCCCCACCTGCCGAGATTTCCGAGGCAGAATGTTTGCGGTGTCTCTAACTCTCCCGTCTTCACATCCGACACCTCACTCAGCAAAGAAAGGATCTCCCTAGAGAGGCACCGAAGGACTGCGAATTTAAAAGAGTTTTTCCAGCTAAACATTTCTTTCTACTCAACAAAAAGTAGATGTTTTTGTACGTGCATGTGCTAAGTCACTTCAGTGGGAAGCCACGTATTTTTGTGCACACACACACACACACACACACACACAATAGAGCTTCACACACACACACACAATAGAGCTTCACACACACACATACACACACAAATAGAGCTTCACACACACAGACTAGAGCTTCACACACACACACACATACACACACACACTAGAGCTTCACACACACACACGCACACACACATACACTAGAGCTTCACACACACACACATACACACAGATACACAATAGAGCTTCATACACACACACTAGAGCTTCATATGCACACAATGGAGCTTCACACACACACATACACACACACATACACAATAGAGCTTCACATACACACACTAGAGCTTCACACACACGTACACACACACATACACACACACATACACACACAATAGAGCTTCACACACACACTAGAGCTTCACACACACATACACATACACACACACACATACACACACATACACACACACACTAGAGCTTCACACACATACACACACATACACACACACACACACACACACACACAATAGAGCTTCCCAGGTGGCGCTAGTGGTAAAGAACCTGCTTGCCAGTGTAGGAGACGTGCATTTGATCCCTGGGTCGGGGAAATCCCCTGGAGGAGGGCATGGCAGCCCACTCCAGTGTTCTTGCCTGGAGAATCCCATGGAGAGAGGAGCCTGGAGGGCTACAGTCCATGGGGTCACAAAGAGTCGGACACTGCTGAGCCTACTTAGCAAGCAGGCACACACATAAAAAGTAACACTGGCGTTTCAGATTTTTAAAAATATGCACTTGTGATGAATATAAACAGAAAGTTACAAACAGGAAGATACATAAAGTGCGAGTCTGAGAACTCACGGGGGCCAGAACACCTGGAGGCCAAGTGCCACTTTCGGAGGCCCTCTCTCAGACCCATGGCAAATGAGACTCTCTTCTTTCCAACAGAAGTTAGAGAGAATCTCTCTCATATTAAGCCCTTGATACCGAGTCAGCATAAAGAAACCAAGACTCACCAGCCAGGATGTCAGCCTCGTCCATGAACTGGGTAGTGAAAAGGATCGTGTGGTTGGTTTTCCGCTCCTTCAGGAAGTTCCACACGAGGTGCCTTGAGAAAGGGTCCAGTCCAGCAGTTGGCTCATCCAGGAGCAAAACCTACAGTGGAGAGCACGCGAAAGCACCTTCCGTTTAGAGAGAGGCTCTTCAGAAAACAACACGGAACCCAGTGCGACGTCTGCACTCAGAGTCCTTCATCAGGTCCCTAACAGGCTTGCATGGCCCTTTATTATAAACTTTCCCTCACTTTTGGCAGCTGAAATGCAGTCTGGACTTTAATAATCGTTTTACATCCTTCAATCCAAATTCATCTCAAAGATATTTTTATCTCTTACCTGAGGATCTCCTAAAACGGCAATCCCAAACGTGAGTTTTCTCTTCTGTCCACCGCTTAATTCTTTAGCAATGACATCTTGAATATCGTGCATGTCTAATTCCATCACTATGCCTTTTACCTATCAAAAGCACTACATCAATAGAAAATATTTCACCTGAAGCAGTCTTAATTTGCTAATAGTTACAAGGAACTTATTCTAGAACTCCATTAATTAAATTTTATTTATGAAAGAGTAAAGTAATAGTGAAAGAGTAAAATATGACCAGAAGCTAACTAAGTAAATTATTTCCAAAGTCATCAGTTCTAATCTGTGCATCTACCTCTTGTTCCACTTCTTTTGCTGGAATCCCTTTTATTTTAGCAAACAGCCTGAGGTTTTCTCTCACAGTAAGAAAATCGAAGTAGATATTAAATTGTGGACAAAATCCAGTGCAATTTCTGATTTCTTCCATGTCCATTATTTCAGAGAGTTGGGTGTTATAAATAGTGGCAGATCCTATAGATAAAAAAAAATGTAAGTCTTTAACACCAGGCTATTTACTCTATGCAGAGAGATAATATAGGATATTCCTTGAAGAAACTCCCATTTTATAGCTATGTACTTAATACACTGAAAAGAGGCGGATTATTCTTGACATACATACCATTGTCCAAAGCAGCGCAAAATATACACGGAATGACAAATAATAGTGAAAAAGAGATACAAGCATTGTACTTTATGTAAACATGAAATAAATATTTCCCATTTTAAATGGCTCAACTTTGCAAAAAGCCTCTTTCAGAGAAATGTTTTTCTTTCGCATAATCAGACTGAGGAAGCTGTTTACCAGCCACCTTGGTTTGTAAAATTCTCTTCTCACCTTCGGTACAAGCAGACCAGCCGCCAAGGATGCTCAGCAACGAGGACTTGCCAGCTCCGCTGTGTCCAAGAATCGCCGTGAGCTGGCCTTCATAGACGTCAAGACATATGCCTGTCTCCGGATGAAATCTGAAAGTTAGACTTTGGATTATACTGCAATGAAGCGGGCCTTAAAAAAAAAAACAACTGAAAGAGTAAAGTGTACCTCCACACTTCATTTCATTTCACCGTATTTTAATTTGACTTTTTACAATTATATATGTACTTGTGTCTATTTATGAAGACAAAGCCTCACTTCCTCTGAAGAAATTAGATCAAGACTGGGAATATAAATTCCCACTTTCCTCCCTAACAGAAATACTTTGAATGTCAAAGGATATATACAGTTAATATTAGAGAACAAAGCCAGAGATACGAAGATAAAACCAGAGGAAGCAGAGTATGTGTTAATACTTCCCAGAAAAAGGCAAGGCTGTATTTCTATTAAGAAGCAGTCTCACTGAGGGTCCCAGAGCCAGATACAGGGGCCAAGGAGCAGTGTATGCTGTCTACTCTAAGCAGGGAAGGGGGTCGGTAAGGACAGGGTGCTCAAGCTTCCCTGGCACCACTCAGCTTCTGATCCGTGTCACAGAAGTGTGGGCGTGGTCTCAGAGAGCGCTGGCCCAGCACGTGTCACAGGCATCTTCATACGAGCATGCTTACGACTGGACAGTCTTCTAACATTTGAAAGATTATCTAATTCCACTGGGAAGCAGCAGAGAGTTCTATGAGCATCCCAGAATTTTTAAGAGACTCCCCGAAAATGTAAATCATGGGGTTAAATTGTGAGAGAATCAAAAATAAAGCAAAGCACAGCCCAAAACAGATGGTGAAAAGCCCTATGAAAATATTAATACCAGCAAATCTGGTGATGCTCCAAGCTAGTGTCAAAGATTATACACCAGCATAATCAGTACAATCCCATTTCTTAAACTGTCTCATCCATACATAGAAAAATATGCATTAGTGATTATGCCTCATAGTAGAAATTTTAAAAAATGTTTAGTTTTATGTAGATTCATTCTCTAATTTTCCATTATGACTATTTTCAAGAAATGGAAAACATTTTAAATTAGAAACATCGAAACAATGACGTTGTTCTCTTTACCTTGCAATGCTTCTACTTTTCCAGGCTTTCCTTTATATTCTTTTTTAAGATTTCTGATTCTGAAAGAAGATTAAGCGGCTATGAGGTGATTGCAGTTTGTAATGACACAGATGAAGCTGCCTCTCTCTTGATCACTACCGCTCATGATTGACCTTAACCTTCACCAAAGGAGGGATTCATTGTCGGAGTTCTCAGGAGCACGGTGGAAACACTGTCTGGGAGAGGGGATGGAGGCGAGACTCGCTTCCCACAAACTGGTAAGAGGATCCATCTTAATGGGAAGAGGAGGGCAAAAGCCCCTGCCAGGCCCAAAGGAGATTTCCACGGATGCTCAGATTCTCACCAAGCCGGCATTTGATGCCTTCCAGCTGCATTAGCAAACAAAGGGAAGCTACTGCTGGAAGCAAGTCGGGCAGAAGCCAGGGAGGGGGGCAGTGGAGAGCAGCTTCCTGTCTCTTGATTACTCAATGTTCTCTGCCTCGGGCAAATTCATCAGAATAATAGCAGCTGCTGCTCTCCCCCGCACTTCTTTGCCCCACCTTCATTCCCAGCCTAATCGCAGAGCCTGAGGCTCCACCACGCTTCTGAAGCCGTTCTCAATGAAGTTACCCATGATGTCCTAAGTAGCACATCCAGCGGTCACTTTTCAGCCCTTGTTTCATAAAAGCTCATCACTGATTTGACAGTTGCACACCCTGTCTTCTTGTCCTCGGCTCTGCTCGCTTCTGGTTTCCACCTCGTTCTCTATATTCCCTCTGGGCATACCTTATGGACTCCTTAGACTGGACTCTATACCGACCAGCTTTTTCTCTTATTCTCAGATCTTTGCCATACGGTATCTCCCCATCTTTCTGCTTCCTCCCTTACCCAAAATTCTCATTCTCAAGTCTGTGTCTTTAGACCTGTCTTCAAAGCTTCAGATTTATGAGCTCAGCCTTCTATTATATATCTGTACATGGATATCAAACCCGCATGGATAATAAATTGACATGTACACACTTCCTTTTATGTAGCAGACACATTGCTTAATTATCTCACTGACTCAAGAAGATACCACTGTACTGTGGAACTACATCACACATTTCTTGGGAAGAAATGAGGCTTGGAGAGCTCAGCATTTCCCAGAAAGTCACGAAGCTACTAATTATGAAGAAGTCTTTCAGGATGAAAGCAAAAATATCTGCAGGAAAGGAACTTTCAGAAACACATCATCAACTGATGCTGATTCACGTTGATGTGCGGCAAAACCCACCACAGTGCGGTGATTACACTCTAATTTAAAAAATTAAAAAGAATGAAAACACGTCATCCCGAATGGATAAAGAAGCTGTGGTACATACATACAATGGAATATTACTCAGGGTAAGGAATGCATTTGAGGCAGCTCTAAGGAGGTGGATGAATCTAGAGCCTATTATACAAAGCGAAGTAAGTCAGAAAGAGGAAGACAAAAGCCACGTGTTAACGCATCTATATGGGATCTGGAAGGATGGCACTGATGAGCCTGTCTGCAGGACAGCAACAGAGATGCAGACACAGAGAACAGACTCGGGGCCTCACTCGGGGAAGGAAGGGGTGGGGCAAATGCAGAGGGTGGCTCTGACCACACACAGGATCCTATGCAGAACGGACAGCTGGCGGGGGTTTGCTGCCTGACTTGGAGCTCAACCTGCTGCTCTCTGACACCCTAGAGGGGTGGGAGGTGGGAGGGAGGTTCAGGATGGGGGACGTGGGTGCCTGTGGCTGGCTCACACTGATGTATGGCAGAGACCAACACAACATTGTAAAGCAGTTCTCCTTCCATTAAAAAGAAATAAATTTTAAAACCCACATCATCCGTAACATTGGACCCATGGTTGTCCTTGTGGCAAGTTAATTTATCACGCTTTTACCTAACCATGTACATGGTCACATAAACTGTTAAGTCACCTTATGGCTTCTTTTCCGTGGAACTCTGGAGACACTGGCTCGAAAGAATCGCCGCAGGAGAGCTCAGAATTCATTTCATTCCCGAAGACTTCACGGTGAGTGCTTTTGTGTCGGGACCAAAAGGAAGGCTTCAGGAAAAACAGTGGTGAGCGCCGCTGGCCGTTTTCATCTGAGCCATAAAGACATGATTCCATGTTGGGTCAAGCAAACAGCATCAGTGAAGAACCACACCTGTCACAGTGCAGCTTGACAGCAATTCTTCCTGCACATTAATGACTTGTATTCGTTTTTCCCAGTTTTACTGAGAAATAATTGACACACATAATTATATAAGTTTAGGGAGTACAATACAATGGTTTGATTCACAAATAGTGTGAAATGATGACCATAGTAGGCTCAGCTAACATCCTTCATCTCACAGAGACAGGATTAAAGAAGGAAAAGAAAAATTCTCCTTGTGATGAGAACTCAGGATTTATTCGCTTCACAGCTTCTCTATATAGCACACAGCATGCTACCTACAGCCACCAGGTTGGGCATGGATGCTACCTGTTTATAACTGGAGTTTTGTACTTCTTGACTGCCTCCCTCCGGCTTGCCATCCATATATCTCCATTTTGCTTTTTGTTGTTGAGTCACTAAGTCGTGTCTAAGTCTTTATGACCCCAATGGACCGTAGCCCACCAGGCTCCTCTCTCCATGGGATTTCCTGGGTAAGAACGCTGGAGCGGGAGGCCGTTTCCTGCTCCAGGGGATCGTCCTGACCCAGGGATCGAAAATGCATCTCCTGTGTGGGCGGGCAGATTCTTTACCACTGAGCCACCAGCAAAGTTCAAACCTCCATATACCCCTGTATATGAACGGTAGAATCAATTACAATATCTGACATTTAAATGAACTTATATTCTAATGATAAGAAACGGGAATATAGGGCAACAGGTAAAAAAAGGGCAGCTCTGGATCTAAAGCATCAGAAAAAATAAAATGAGATGGAACTTTAATGATATACCCACGGAACATGAATTTCCTGGTGACAAGAAGAAATTCAATAGGCTTTTCCAGACCATGAAAAGTGAAAGAAAGTGAAGTCGCTCAGTCATGTCCGACTCTTTGCAACCCCATGGACTGTAGCCCACCAGGCTCCTCTGTCCATGGGATTCTCCAGGCAAGAGTACTGGAGTGGATTGCCAGTCCCTTCTCCAGGGGATCTTCCCGACCCGGGGATCGAACCCGGGTCTCCCACATTGTAGACAGGCGCTTTACCATCTGAGCCTCCGGGAAGTCCAGAGACCATACGAGAACGAAGACAGCGGAGCTTCTGCGTGTCACGCTGTGAAACGCGCCAGCACTGCGAGCAGACACAGGGGCCGCGCCAGGAGAGGGGCTGACGCGGCGGACCCGCACACGGAGCTGCGCGCAGGAAAGGAAGACGCTGGGGACGTGGAGGGAAACGTAAGAGAAACCCGGAGCTGCAAAACGGGGCTTTGAAGAGAGAGGCAAAAAGGAGTGATGAGGCTTCAGAAACTGAATGTGCCAAGAGGAGAGGCTCAAGGCTGGGCCTGAGCCGAGAACGGCTAGAGCTGAGCTGCCAGAAAGGGGGGCTGCGCTGCGCAAACGCGGGGAAACAAAAACTGGGAAATACACGCATCCTCACGTGTATGCATTTCACTCGGACAAGAAAAGCATACTAATTATGAACGCGTGGAGGGCTTCATAAGAAAGAACAGAAATGCCACCCATTAAAATTGGAATTAAATTCTAGGTGGAAGTACTGGAGAAAAAAATTATCATATAGTTAAATTGTCTGGGCCACCAGGGGGTTTCCCCAGTAGCTCAGAGAGTAAAGAATCAGCCTGCAATGCAGGAGACCTGGGTTCAATCCCTGGGTCAGGAAGATCCCCCAGAGGAGGAAATGGTAACCCACTCCAGTACTCTTGCCTGGAGAATCCCATGCACAGAGGAGCTTGGAGGGCTACAGTCCAGCCGGTCACAAAACTGTCAGACATGACTGAGCACGCACACTAAGGGAACGCAGGCATATTAGTTCCTGGGATTATGTGTGTAGACTACACTTGAGTTTTATAATAATTATTTAAAAGTTGGTTGTAGGGTTTATTTTGTTATTTTATTTGTAGAACATTATATAAAGGTATTCCCGTTAGACTGATTTTTTTCACAAAAAGGAGAAGTTATCCATTAACTTTGCACTGTAAATGTTAATATTTTGAGACACAGAAGAACAAGTTTCCTAGAGCCAAATACTGGCAGGAGTGATGTAATGAGCTATCTTATCTAATGGCTGTGAACTCAAGTGCTAAGAAGCAGTGTTCTCTAATGGTTGATTTAGGTATCTCCTTTCCTCTCCCATTAATACACACACACACACACACACATACACACTCTTTACTTCTTACTTTTATAAAAGATATAAACCAACAGAAACGCAAGTGGTTTTTCATTAAAATGTCTCAACAAAATAGTTCCATTCAGATCATTAAACAGTGAGAGGAAAATGAGGAAATTCTACTGTTTTGAATGTTTTTCCTTTCCTCTGCAATCAGAAATGCTTTTAAAATGACAAGTCAACAAAGAATTGGACACCACCTTTCAAGACACAGAATTACTTTAAATTCAACTTTAATCACATCACACTACTACTTACCAGGCAAAATGTGCTCAAAATATAATGTTAATGTCAAATACAGCAGAGTGTCAAACGCCAGAAGGAAGAAAACCACTATCATTGTGTTTGACTCCCCAGAGGGATCAGGGAAAACAACAGCACTCACGTGGTACTCTTGATGCGAAATCTGAGACCACAAAGGAACAAATACAGTCAAAGTTGGATACACCGATAAAACTGAACTTTTTCTAATGATGCTGCATAGGCAAATACAATTTTAATTTTAATATTCCTTTTCCTTAAAAAAATGCTTGGTGAAGCTGTGAGTAGCAGTGTTGCTTTTGACAAATATAATTATTGTCACCGAGTGGGAAATGCTCTAAGACAATTGAAGAACAGAAACTTAATTTATTCATTCATCAGAACTCTTCAGGAAGGCAATTTAGAGAAGTGGGAAAGCGACCAAAAATAATTTATTCTGGGAAGAGAAGCCCAGAGATGGCAGGGAAGTGAGAGGCCATTTGAAGAAGTATGAAAATCCCAAGTGTTCATATGTTGCAAATGTGTTAAAACATTAGGTAAGCACTGAAGACTTGAAGAGGTTGATTTTAAGGGTAATAAAGATAAAACAGATGAAGATCACAGCTAAGCTTCACATCGCGTGGTTCTAGCCTCATACATAAATAACAGCACGATTACCCGTGAGCTCGATTCCAACATCCTGACTTTGCAGACGAGCAAGGAAAAACTACAGAAGCCCGGTGACCCGCCCGAGGTGACTCCTCGGGAAGTGCCGGAATCGAGCCTCATTCCGGGCGCCTGGACCTGCGCCCCGCTCAGATCGTGAGCGATTATTTTTCTCATTTAAATTTCCCAAGAGTTTACAAATGATCTGTTTGATAACTCTGATAAGATCTTTTTAAAGATTTTTCTGGATGTGGACCATTTTCAAATTCTTTATTGAACTTGTTACAATATTCCTTCGGTTTTATGCTTTCTTTTTTTGGCCGAGAGGCCTGTGGGATCCTAGCTCCCCGACCAGGGATGGAAGCTGGACCCCCTGCATTGGAAGGTGAAGTCTTAACCACTGGGTCTCCAGGGAAGTCCCGATAAGATTTTTTATTTAACTTTTCAATAGCCTAATTTCTTAAAATGCAGGGTGATTGATCATTAAGCTTGAGGAAGTACCAAACTGTCTCAATAATGCTGAAACTCACTAGATGGCTGTGTTCTTACCTGAGCCACCCCAGCAGTGAAGGCAAAAGGGCTAAACAGACATAAAGCCCATCCCAGTGACGACGGGAGTTGTCTGTACAATGCAGTGAAGCCCAGACAGCCCCAAAACACAGTGAAGAGAGAGGCAACCACGCCCGTCAGGATGGGTCTCTTTATCAGCACGCAGAGGAGGAAAGCCAGTGCTATCTGAAGGAAGAAAGAAAAGTTCCAGGGGGTATATTTTTTTCCTCTGAGTATCATGAATTGCAATATTCACTCGTTCATCACGTGAACAAAAACTTTCTCAAAAGCATACAGAAACCAGAGTACAAAATAAGAAGCTCTAGGCTACCAATACCCTGAAGAAATACGGATACTGGCTTATATATCCGAGACTTGAAATAGGATGAGAAATGCATGTTTTGCCAACTCACCAAAGACAGGCCATACAGGGTGAAAAGCGTGACTACCACCATGAAGCCAGTAAGGACAATCATCTGGAATAATTTTATGACCAGAGTCATGAAAACAGATACGACAGAGATGAAGCCAGCATACATCAGCACCCAGGAGAGCCTGCAGCAGAAGCAGAGAGCTAGTTCAGAATGTCGCACGTCCACAGGCACGCGAGAGGCGGTCACAGCGCACACTCCGGGAATGAACAGACTGGAGTCACGTTTATTATGAGCGTGAGGCTCTGTGCACTCTAGCGGTGTGATCAGGGGCAAGCCTCTTTTCTCACTTCGTCTGTGAAATGCGATTAATTGTGTTAACTATCTCATATGGTTGTTTTGAGGATTCAATGAAATAATGCCCATGAAGACTTTTGCCTAGCAATGATTAAAATTATCTTAACAAACACGGAATGAATGTTGAAATTAACATTGCCACTGTTGCTCAGCTGCCAAGTCGTGTCTGACTCTTTGCAGCCCTGTGGCCTGCAGCACGCCGGGCTCCTCTGTCCTCCAGCATCTCCCCGAGTTTGCTCAGCCTCATGTCCTTTGGGTCAGCGCTTCTATCCAACCATCTCATCCGCTGCCACCCTCTTCTCCTTTTGCCTTCAATCTTTCCCCAGCATCAGGGTCCTTTCCAACGAGTTCCCCCAGGTATTAACGTGGGATACACAGGTGACTCACCAAAATGCTGACTGCTGCAGACCCATCCCTGTCATCAGCTTCTTAAATTTTTTCCGTTCCTTTGTGATGTTTAACGATGCAACATACACAAAAGGGGAGAAGTAAACAATACAGATGAAAATGAACCACTCGTTTATAATCTCTCCCTTGGAAATGAAAGGGGGGGTCCTCATATTTATTCCAACAACTGATGTCAACTCTTCCATAGCAGAACGATTCGCTGTGACCTAAATTGGGATGTTAACAAACACATAAATCAGGTTAACCATAGAAGAAATAGACTAGAAAACAGCATTCATTGTTTTTTTCATTTTCATATAGAAGAGTTTATATATTTCTAGCAGCTTAAAATATGGGGAGATAGAGGTGGAGGGAGGAAGATGAGGCTGGATACATAAATGACTCTCACAGTTCAGGCAAGAGATGAACATGACCTGAATAAACGCTGGTGGCAGAACTGAAGAGAGGTAAGTAGAGCTGAGCTTACCGTTGACAGGGCTGGACGAGAGAGAAGATGTAACAGTGATGCAGGGGAAGTGACCTCTGATAACCCCCCAGTTAAGTGACGGGCTTTGGCGTTCACTGGAGGTAGAGAAAGGGCTTCCCAGGAGACTCAGTGGGCAAAGAATCCACCTGCCAATGCAATCCCTGGGTCAGGGAGATGGCAACCCATTCTGGCCTGGAGAATCCCCGTGGACAGAGGAGCCTGGTGGGCTACAGTCCACGGGTCTCAAAGAGTTGGACTTGACTGAGCACGCGTGCATGAGATGGAGAAACTTTTTTAAAGACTGGGTCACGTTTAGAGAAAAACACCCACATGCAGGTTGGAACATACCAATCTGAATTGCTTATGGGGCATCAAGTAGTCAGCTCCTCAGGACTACAGTGGAGCAGGCCTTGCCCATCACCTGTGTTTGTGAACGGTTTCACTGCAATGCAGTCAGCACACTGGTTTATGAGTGCTTCCACATTAAAAATGGAAAGTTGAGTATTTGCAACAGAAACTGTTTGGCCCCCAGACCGCAGACTTGCTCTCTGGTCCTTTAAAGGACGAGTTCACTGGTCAACAATTAAAGCAGGGTTCTTACAGTTATCAGCATGTAAACTGTAAATAAATTTACGGTAAAGGATGGCAGCGTGTGGAGAAAGTATGGAGAAAATTGCCTTGAATAGGACCTTGTAGAACCACAGATTGAAAGAGGTGGGAGTGTGACCACGGATAAGACTGCAAGAAGACGGAGAACTGCTGGGAAAGTGGAGAGCCGGGTGAGTGCTGTGATATTTAGCTAAAAGACCAAGGAAGACAGGAAGGAAAGCGTCACGTGTTAACGACGTGAGCCTTGTTACTGACCTCAGAAAAATCATTTTGGTGGCATGGTGGGAATAGAAATTTTATTGCGCTGAGTTGAGCTCAAAGGAAGCCAATGGTTTCAAGAAATAAAGATGTTCAGGGGAAAGAGGGTGTTTGTTTCAGGAGCAACCGTGAATGCGAGAAGGTCTTGATAGGAAGGAAAGAAACTGATCGTTGTTAAGTACTGACGAGAAGAATGCTGTTGAAAAGGGGAAGCTGAAGAAAGAGGTCGTGGACGGAACGCCCATCGCGCCACGCTCCGGATACTGTGCGCAAGGATCGCGCCTCCAGCCCTGGCGCTGAGGCGGCGCCGAAGGACCGGGCAGCGGGAGAGGGCGGTTCCGCATCGCTGTGCTGGGAAGCAGGAGGCTGTGCGCCGACAGCTTCTCTGCTCGGAGAAGGCAACGGAGCAGCCTCTCCTGAGAGGGCAGGATGGAGGAGGAGGAGGCAGGCAAGAAACGCGGGGCAGAAGTACAGACTTCAAACAGGTCTTGGAGGCGGGGCACTTACTTACTTCTATAATTGCAGCATTGATCGCAGTTTGAAAAGCCACAAACCCTTTTTGCCAGTATATTGACAAAAGACAGAAAGCTTCATCACGGAGAGCCCAACAGTGGTCTTCAAAGAAGAAAGACAGGCACATCATTACGCAATGGAAATCAATGAACGGAATGAAAACAGTAACCCCGGTTCTAAAGCGAACTATCTGAGTGTCCGCTCAAAGTCCATGGCGACAAAATCCAGAGCATTTTTAAAGCAAAATCGCAACAAAGGAGCACAGCATTAAATAGCTGGCAAAAGAGTGAGACCCCTCCTGTAAGGAAGACATCCTGAAGGTCAGAAGTGAACAGCACACTGCTCCTTGACTTTATTAACGATTCCGTCAGGCATTGCCCATAGGGGATGGGACGAAGCAGCAAAGACTGCAGTCAGTTCTCAGTGGCTTACCCGAGTACTCGAAGTGCTCTCTCACGACCGGGACCCTGTGTCCCCAGCTGAACTTCAGCCGGTATGAGAAAGTGTCGTTGAACACAATTCCCACCATCTCAGAGTCGTTCCTTGGGCGCACTCTGTCCATGGCGTCCTCATTAGGGATCCCAAGGATTGTTCTTCCTGCCAGGTGTGAGAAATACGACTGATTAGATGAACTTTATTACTAGAGGACACAAGACCAACAGCAATCGCTTAGGTTTCCATCTAGTTATCGGTCCCATGGGTGCCTGTGTGCTAAGCCGCGTTAGTCACCTCCGACTCTTTGTGACCCCATGGACTGCAGCCCACCAGGCTCCTCTGTCCATGGGGTTCTCCAGGCAAGGATACTGGAGAGGGTGGCCACGCCCTCCTCCAGGGCATCTTCCCAACCCAGGTCTCCCGCATCTTTGTCTGAGCCACCGGGGTAACCCGCTGGTGCTGTATATCATGGCATCACCAAGCAGCTGCCTCTAAGTTAAGGGCTGAAAGTCTTTCCTGTTGTTTAAGGCTCAGTGTAAATACCCGAGAAGATGGGAACAATATGCCACTGACTCTGAACGCAGAGGTTTGGGCTGCACGGGACCCCTCAAACATGCATTTTTCCCAGAAGCAAATGCTGCATTACTGCACTGCCCAGGCACTGGTGGAATGTGAGGTTGCAGAACCCTGAATGGAGGGAGCTCAGATGCTGAGGAAACACAGATACAGGGGCCAACAAGGAATTACTCGGGTCTTTAGCTTCCTGAAGAGGAGGTTCCTCTAGCCCCGCAGAGGTTCAAGGGTCAACTACATTGGTTTTGAAAGAGCAGTTGTGTGTGTCTGCTCAGCTGTATCTGACTCTTTGAGACCCCACAGACAGTAACCCCCAGGCTCCTTCGTCTGTGGTTTCCCAAGCAAGAGCTGTCCTGCCTTGCTGCGGGCTTTAGGGATGTCTGGGAGCATCGACTTCTGGGCCCATTTCTTCTTCGGAGGATTCACTTCCCTAACGTTATGGCACGGAGGCTGTGTGCCTCCACAGCGCTGTTGCTCAGACTACCCTCTAGGACTTGAATCTGGAGCAAAAACAAAACAGCACCTGGTCCTCAGTTATCCAGAGCAGGGCCTTGGTTAGGGTAAATCAAACTATTGAGCTCACTGAGGGGAAAAAGCGTCTGTTTCTTTCACCTTAGCATCTTTAAATCTCAGAATGCTAGCTGAGGGCAAAGAGCCTAGAGTTAAGGCTGCCTGGACACATCTCCGCTGCCGCTTATTAAAATCTTAGCTGAGCAACTTGGAACCCTGGTTCCTCTATAAGCAAAGTAGTTCCCAATAATTTAGCATAATCATAATCCCCATTGAAGTAACGAAAAACTGAATTTGTGCACCTATGTGCACACATGCCTACATATGTGACCGTGTGTGTGTGTGTGTGTGTGTGTGTGTGTACATATTATCCTAGAAAGATACACACAAATTTTTAGAGGAGGAAATGGTGGCTTGAATGAACGCAAAAGCTTTCATTGTTTGCTTCAGACAAGTTTGTTCTGCTTAACTTGTCTTAGGCTGGCTGTTACTTTGGCAATTAAAATAATTTTAAAATTAAAAATATTTTAAATAACCAGTAAAAATGCTTCAGAATTTGGTGGGGTTTTTCTCTGCCAAGATTATAAGTAGATTTCTATCATATGAAAATAGTATGCCAAAAGTAATAAACAGCACACAAAAAATCAGGGTACAAAATCAGAGGTAAAGTTAGAACCCACCCAGGCTCTTTGGAGTCAAGGATACTATCTTAAGAATTAAGCTCATACAACATTTATAATGAATGAGTTTACCATATTAAAAGAGATGTTACTTTGCCAACAAAGGTCCGTCTAGTCAAAGCTATGGTTTTTCCAGTAGTCATGTACAGATGTGAGAGCTGGACCATAAAGAAGGCTGAGCACCAAATAATTGATGCTTTTGAACTGTGGTGTTGGAGAAGACTCTTGAGAGTCCTTTGGATAGCAAGGAGATCAAACCAGTCAATCCAAAAGGTAGTCAACTCTGAATATTCATGGGAAGGACTGATGCTGAAGCTGAAGCTCCAATACTTTGGCCACCTGATGTGAAGAACTGACTCACTGGAAAAGATCCTGATGCTGGGAAAGATTGAAGGCGGGAGGAGAAGGGGGGCGACAGAGGATGAGATGGTTGGATGGCATCACCAACTCAATGGACATAAGTTTGAGCAAGGTCTGGGAGATGGTGAAGGACAGAGGAGCCTGGTGTGCTACAGTTCATGAGGTGACAGAGTCAGACATGGCAGTGTCTGAACCAAGAACAACAAAATCTATGTTCCTTTGAGACCTACCCGTACTTGGAGCTTCACACCAAGCCCTCCACCCCGTGTGAAATGAGGATCCTGCCCCAGTTGAAAATCACTGACTCACAGGCTGGGTAAATAAACTCAACTTGCAAAACAGACTTCAAATTAAATGCGAACAGGTTGCATAATAATGAAGCGTGGGCTGCTGAACAACGCACCTTTCATGAAGTCAGCTGCAGCCACCTTATCCATGATGCTCTGGGTCACGTTAGTGACCGGGGTGTAGGCCACCAGCACCGGGTCGGAGTCGTTAAACTCATCCACACGTCCCAAGACCTGAGGCGGCTGTTCCAGGAAATGAGTAGCTCTGAAGAGCTCTGCAAAGAGGCAGAGAGCGAGCCCCGGGAAGAGCACCATGGTCCACTCCTGCAGCGCACGGAAGAGAAAGGGGCCCCGTCGCCACGGGCTCTCAGACAGGGAGGGGCAGGCGAGCACGCTGAGGACGGAGGCACTGCCACCGAGCTCGGCTTCACTTCACTCGCCCACGTCCTCGCTTTCTCAGTTACCAGCCGGCTGTTAGGCAGACCACCATTTCACTCGGCAGACAGCCTGACCCAGGGAGCTCAGCCCGGGGCCCTGTGACACCCGAGGGGGCGGGAGGGGCGGGAGGGGGGAGGCAGGCTCAGGCGGGAGGGGACACGTGTGAACCTACGGCCGATTAATGTTAACGTGTGGCAGAAACGCACACGACGCTGTGAGGCAACTACCCTTCAAACGGAAACAAATTAGAAATAAAAGAAGCCACGAGGATAGATTGTACAACACGGGGAATATGGCAAATATTTTATCTCAAGTGGAATATTACAGTTGTGGATCACTCCACTGGACCCCTGTAATAACATGTAATATTGTACAGAAACTATACACCAATTTTAAGAAAACCTTTTAATGTCCAAAAAAGTTTTGAGGTATATAGCAAATATGGGATGGATTTATCTCCAAATATAGCTTTGAGATAACACCAAGTATGTCCATTAATCTTAACCTAGAATCATAGCACCCCTCATATACTCCTGATTATTCACTCTCATATGGATAAAATAGAAATACACATCATTCCATAAGAGATACTTTTGTCAAAGGGTTTAACCCAAAATTAAAAATCTATTTTTTAATGTAAATACTGTTTACAAGAAATGCAGACGGCTGTAAATCAGCCATGTCTGACTCTTTGCAACCCCATGGACTGTAGCCCGCCAGGCTCCCCTGTCCATGGGGATTCTCCAGGCAAGAATACTGGAGTGGGGTGCCATTCCCCTCTCTAGGGGCTCTCCCCAACCCAGGGATTGAACCCATGTCTCCTGCGTTGCAGGCGAATTCTTTACCATTGAGACACCACGGAAGCCCTTATTGTAAATCAACTATGCTTGAATGAAAGGTTTTTAATTAAAAAAGTTAAAAAATCAGAAAAGGAATGTAGACGGCAAAGAAATGAGTTAAACGACAGCCTGAAGCAGCTCCAGGCGAACGCAGAGCACGGGCGTTCAGCCGGAGGACAGTGACCGGCTCCCTGGTTTGAGCAAACCAACGTTAAGAGACATTCCAGGGAGCTCTCCGGGGCTCAGTGGCTGAGGCCACGTGCATCTTCTCAGGGGCCAGGCGCTAGGTCCCACTTTGATCCCAGAGGCCGCACAGTCAAAAAAAACGTTTGAAAAGATATTTTAGAGGAATTTTAGGAAATTGAATTTTGACATGGAATTAGATGACTACACGCAATTGCCGTGAACTCTGTGAAGCGCATTAGCGGTTACGAAGGAGACTGTCCTTGATTTTCGTGGATGCTAGCGGAAGCCTTCAGCGGTCAAGTCATATGTGCTAAGAGAGGAGCTGCGGGAGATGAAGAGAGGCAGCCACACCAGCAGATGCTAACAGGTGTCACACCTGGGCTGTAGGTGAACTGGACAGGAAGTGAGTTCTCCGGGCCATTCATCCTCAGCTTGAGGTCTTAAACATTCCGTAAGCTTTTTAAAAATTGACTTGGACGATCACTGTAAAGGTTACCCTTTATCAATACAGCAACTAAAATATTAGAACTGAATGCCTCAAGAGCTAAGGATGACCGTGTACTTCAATAAAAAATAAAAAATTAAAAAACAGAAAAAAAAAAGAACTGCTATTTTTCAGCGGAACATAGCTTCTGTGTAGCCACGGCAGCTCCAGGTGTGTTTCTTGAGAACATAAGCCAAGATCCTCACCTCAATGGCCTTGACCTAGAGACTGAATAGAGGGCGAAGACGCTGACAAGCAGGGACCCGGCTCCCTGAAACTACTCCAAGTTTGCAAAAGCATAATCTTCAAAAGAAATCCCCCAGAGTTCCCAAATTTTTGCTCAGAAGCCATTTCCCCAGTCCCATGAATTAACAAGGGCCTCCCTGTGGCTCAGTGGTGAAGAGTTTGCCCTGCCAGCGCAGGGGAGGCAGGAGACCCATTAGATCCCCGGGTCGGGAAGATCCCCTGCAGGAGGCCGTAGGAGCCCATCCCAGTCTCCTTGCCTGGAGAAACCCATGGACAGAGGAGCCTGGCGGGCTACAGGCCACCGGGTTGCAGAGAGTCAGACAGGACTTCGTAATGAAACAAAAACAATTCACAGAATCTTGTCAAAAGGTCCCCAGTAGAGTGCGATGGTTCACCTGTTTAAAATCTACTTCATTTTGCTCCCCTCCGCCACCCACACCCAACCTTTTTTCTTACGCTAAAGTTGGCCTGGGGTAAATCAGGATAATTCCACAAGTTTCAAGTGGATTATTTACTTGGTGAATGGCTAGTTATGTTCAGTAAAAAGTTATCTACTTTGCTTTTTAGGAGCAAACATATGAGCCTGCGTCTTTTGCTATAAATATTATCCTATTTGCAACATTTGCAAAGCATTACCTTGGGAACTCCAAATCGACCAGCCCATAGAATTTGTGAACATAAAAAGGCAATAAAAATGGCATAATGTGAAATGACGGATTTTCATTCACTAAATATGGAAAGATATATATTGTGAACCATACCAACACGCTCTCTTTTTTCATTCTCCATTTTCTAAGAAAATTCTTGTGCAGAAGGGCCCGAGTCTGTTGACACACGCTCCTCTCTTTTTTAATCATTTTGTCCTGTTCATCAACAGAGAAGGCAAAATCAATACTACAGAGCAATAGCCAGTCAAGAGAAAGGACAAAAAAACCCCAAACAAACAGTTAAAACAAAGCTCCTGAACACACAGTCCCAGGAGCCCTGGCTGAATGCCTCATTTGACATTACTGTTAACACACATGCAGTTTTTTTAAAGATTATAAAGTGGTAACGAATATAAAATGTCCTGCCAGCTGACCTTTCTCTGAAGGCTCGATGGTTATGAACAAGGTAAGGGCTGTGGTGTGGGAGCTCTTTTCCTTTTTGTCCCAAAAGCAAATTTTCCTGCCACATCCTGACTTTGCAACAATCTAAAGCAAATAACTAACACAACATTGTAAATCAAGTGTACTCCAGTAAAAATAAATTAAATCAGAGAATAAGACGTTAGCAACATTAAGACCCTGATGCTGGGAAAGATTGAAGGCAGGAGGAGAAGGGGGCGACAGAGGATGAGATGGTTGGACGGAATCACCGACTCAGTGGACATGAGTTTGAGTAAACTCTGGGAGATGGTGAAGGACAGGGAAGCCTGGTGTGCTATAGTCCGTGGGGTCGCAGAGAGTCGGACATGATTTAGTGACTGAACAACAATAAAGTTTAGAATCCAAAACACATTTGCCTTTGACTTAGTACTTTTTAAAAATGCATAACGGGAATAAAACCTCCTCCGGTTTTCTGTCCACTGGAGATCTGCACTTTGAAAGGCACGCTTTTGGAGGCTGATGTGATGACATCTAGTGGTAAACACAGAGGATGAGACGGTTGGACAGCATCACCGACTCGATGGACATGAGTCTGAGTAAACTCTGGGAGCTGGAGATGGACAGGGAGGCCTGGCGTGCTGCAGGGTCCCTGGGGCCACAAAGAGTCAGACACGACTGAGCGACTGAACCGACTGATTGAGCGAGTGGTAAAGAATCTGCCTGCAAACGCAGAAGACAGTCCCCAGGTGGGGAATAATCCCCTAGAGGAGAAAAGGGCAACCCACTCCAGTGTCCTTGCCTGGAGAATCCCGTGGCAGAGGAGCCTGGTGGGCTGCAGTCCGTGGGGTCACACAGAGTCGGACACGACTCACACACAGAGGAAACCAAGGGGAATCACTGCACAGGCCTTCTCAGGGACCCAGGGCACATTTCTACTCTTGAAACTCACGGGTCCCCCTTTAGGACTTAAGTCTGTCGGACACACAGCTGGAAACCAAGAGCCTGGGCTAGTGAGTGCGACTCGCTGCTGCTGCGTGTAGACCGCCACGCGTGTCAGAGGGGTCTCCTCTGTTTTCAGTTTAAAATGCCAGAGATGATCATTTGGTATCACAGTTCTGGTGACTTGCATGCACTCGAATAAATGCTGATGCTACATACAAACTGCAGTATTTATAGAACTTGCTGAGTTTCCTTTTCTTGATGAAAGGAAAAGGTAAAGCTACCACATGCCAAAATAATCTCTAAATTCTAACTTGAGAAAGTTTCTAAGGGAAAACATTCATCTTCATGAAAAGAACATAGAAAAAACCACGAGGAGAAGCAACTTGTCCTGTTCGTGCCCAGTCCCAAGAAACAAAACTCTGCAGGGTCTCAAATGGCCAACCAGACAAGCGCAGCCCCGACACAGAAAGAGAACACCCTTTACACACGCTTCTGGATCTGCCTTGCACTTTACTATCACGCTACAACACCATTTGACTGCGTTGAGAAAATGAAACTCCTCATCAGGTCCACCACATAAAACAGAATAATTTAGAAATATCACAACTATATAATAATTTTAACCATGTCAATCAAGACGCTTGCCATTGACTCTGCCCTTTGTACCTCATTACCTTATGCGGAATGAAAGGTAAAAACAAACTCAACTTACTGTCAGGAAAGCAAGAGTGAAGGGCACCTTTGATGCCCTGGTTTCTTTCTGTCCAGGAGGGTTTAAAGAATCCTTCAAGAGCTTTCCTTAAAGCTGTCTTCATTCAGTCTGGCTTCTGCAAACAGGCCGTGGTCTGTGTGGAAAGCGCCTGCCAGACGCATTCTCTGCTTGGGTCTTTCCTCCCGTCCAACTGTGCCACAGGGAGGCTGCAGCCGCAGACCGTGCCCAAGGCTGTCACGTGCGCTTGCTATTGCTCTATCTTTCTGGCACAGGCAAAACAGCAATCAGATTCCAAAAGGGATTTTTAAAAACCCAGGCCTGAGTAAGTCTCTATTAGCTCTGAATTATTAAAACTTTGAGAGCCAGCACAGAAGGGAACAGATTTAAAAGAAGGGAAGTTGAACGGAGGCCGTGAGAATGATCTCAGAAACGAGAGGAACTTATACAGGAAAAATGTGAGCAAAGACTTTCCTGCACGGCAGGCAGCTAAGTGGTGTTTGCTGCTGCCTGGCTCCTATGAGCCAGGAAGTATGCGTGCTTATGCAAGCGCGCTTGGTTCTGTCTGACTCTTTTCGACCCCACAGACTGTGTAGCCCACCAGGCTCCTCTGTCCATGGGACTCTCCAGGCAAGAAGAGTGGAGTGGGTTGCCATTTCCTCCTTCAGGGGATCTTCCTGACCCAGGGACTGAACGCTTATCTCCTAGGTCTCCTGCACTGACAGGTGGATTCTTTACCACTGCGTCCCCTGGGAAGCTGCTAAAAAGTATGCTAAGGGTTTACAATGAATTATTTAATTTACACTCAAAGCAAACCTGTGCGGTGGGTAGGATATTTTTACACATTTCTCAGGTTAGAAACAGGAGACTCAAAGGTGACATTATTTGCAGATGTTCAAATAAAACCTAGTAAATTCAAATAATTTAGACTAGATGGGCAGAATGGTTATTTTTTTAAGCTGCAAAAATACTGGACATTCTCAGAATTGTAAATAAACCCATCTTTCACAATTTTAACTGTAATCAGCACATTTCTTGGGGATGTGTACACAGTAACCACTCAGGAAAGTGAAGGACAGAGAGAGGGTGGGGCACTCAGAATACTGGAGCAGTTTCCATTTTCATTAAGGTTATGGAAATAAGGACTTGCCTGGTGGTCCAGTGGCTGAGATTCCACACTCCCAGCGCAGGAGGCCTGGAGTCAATCCCTGCTCAGGGAACTAGGTCCTGCATGCCCCAACTAACATCTGGCACAGTCAAACGACATTAAAAAAAAAAAAAAAGAATATGGAAATAAACATTTTATTTGACTTTCATTGCACCCCCTCCTGTCGTTAGCCACACTCCTCTTGTTTCCCCACTCGTTCTTTGCTGGAAGTACAAGTCCATGAACTAGAAAACAACAAATATTTAACCTGGTTCCAATCCCAGGCATGGATGACAATATTTATTTTAATGGATGGGAAAAACAACTTAAAATCGTATCATAATAGACACATGCTTTCTCAGTAACCTACACTGAAAGGGTAACGCACCCATCTCCATAACTTTAAGGACTGTAGTCTCCAATGTGATGCAGTGAAGCGGTTACAGGGTTAGGTGTTTTGAGACCTGCATTTCTAACTGTCACGAATAGGTGCTTGCCTCGGACAGGTGACATCTGTAAGAGGCTCCGACTCTTTCTGGTCCAGCTTCTGTGCCTTGATAACAGTGCAGCTGTACTATGGGGTCACAATTCTGAAATCCGCCAGACCAGGGTTTCTGGGTAACTGCGCTGCACGATGTCAACCCAGCCCTCATCACCCCACTTATAGATCTATATTTCTTTTTAAAATTGAAATATAGTTGATTCACAATATCATGCTAGTTTCAGGGATACAACAATGGGATTCGATTATCTCTATTTTCTAAGATTCTTTTACCTTATAGGTTATTACAAGACATTGACTCGAGTTCCTAAGCTATACAGTAGGTTGCTGCTGTTATTTATTTTACATACAGTGGTGTGCATCCGTTTACCCCACACTCCTGACTTATCCCTCCCTCGTTCTCGCTCCTATTTGATACACACAGGTTTGTTTTCTATCTCTGTGAGTGTCTCTGTTTTGTATATGGATTCATGGGAATCATTTTTCAGATTCCACATACAAGGGACATCATGTAATATTTGTCTTTCTCTGACTTACTTCACCAAGTATAATTATCTCCGGGTTCATCTATGTTACTGCAAATGGCAATATTTCATTCTCTTTTATGGCTGAGTAATATCTCCCCCCAACCCCGTCACACACACGTGTATAGATACAGGCATGTTTCACGTCTTCCTCAGCGATTTGTTGATGGCGGTTCGGGTTTTCCGGCTCTTGATGATTACCACTGTGACGAGCACTGTAAACACAGCCGTAATGAACGCAGGGTGCATGCGTCTTTTGAGGTTACAGGTTTCTGCAATATACGCCCCTGGGCTTCCCAGGTGCCACGAGTGGTGGTCAAGAGCCCGCGGTCACGGCGGGAGAGGGAAGAGAGGCAGGTGGGGTCCCTGGGTGGGGAAGGGCCTCTGGAACAGGTAACCCACTCCTGCATTCCTGCCTCGGAAATCCCGCGGACAGAGGGACCCAGCAGTCCAGAGGCTGGAAGAGCTGGACGCGACTGCTTGACCGTGTCTGGGGCCCTCCATGCTGGCCCCCCAGCAGCACCAGGGGACAGGCCCACGCAGGAGGCTGCCTCTCGGGGCCTCCTTCTGGTCTCCCCTGCCTCCTCTCTCCGGCCCTGAGCGCTGGTCTGCACCTTTGCTCTGGAGTGCACCCGAGGTCCCCTGGAAAGCGCCGCGCCCCGCCCCAAACTCAAGCCGGAGACCCACAGGTCACTTCATGGCTAAAGCCTCGCTAACCGCCTGGAACATTCGAGAACCGGCAGGTGCGGGGCAGGGACGCGGGGGCGGAGGCCCCGGGGCCGCGGCGCTGTCGCACCGACCTTAGTTTGTAAAAAACCCCGCAGTTTCTGCCAGGCGCAGTGGAGCGAGAGCCGCGTGGCCACGCAGTCAGTGCTTGTTCATACCTCCCGAGTCCCGGCATGGAACCAAGCGGGCCGAACCCGAATCCGGGCGCAGGAAGGAGGCAGCCCACTCCCCACCTCCCAGGGATGGGACACGGAAGGTTCGCGAAGCGGGGGCTCACGCACCAGGCGGGTCCAGGGCCTGGGGCGCTCAAGAGCATCTCCTGAGTTCACGTAGACGCCTCAACCGGGTTTGGTCACATGTCAGTCCCGACGGGCTGCGCAGACACAACAGCCCCCCTGGAGGCCGCGCCCTGGGAACGGCTCCCCGGGGAAGGGTGGGACTCTGGGGGCGGAGGGCAGGGGCAGAGAACCTTCCAGGGCGGCGAGGGCCACGGCCCCTGCGATAGCTGGATCCAGGTTTGGGGTCAACCAGCGGTCATCTCCTCCTGATGAACCACCCTGCTACCAAAAGCTGATGTTTGCATTTATAACTGAATTTTAGGAGAATTTACTTCTTTATCATATTAAATGTGCCCTCTCCTAATATGATGAAACTGTTTTGAGGTCACTTTTATGTCTCTCAATAAAATGCATATAATTTACCCTAAAATTATTCCCTGTCTTTTGCAAGATGTATTGGTACATAGTGTAGACTTTCCATTACTAACATGATAGGATCTTTTTAAAAAAAAAAAAACACCACATTTTCTAATTAGTTACTGCTTCCCTGGTGGCTCAGAGGTAAAGAATCTGCCTACACTGCAGGAGACATGTGTTCGATCCCCGGATCAGGAAGAGCTCCTGGAGAAGGAAATGGCAACCCATCCAGCATTCTTGCCTGGAGAATCCCATGGCCAGAGGAGTCTGGCCAGGCTACAGCCCATAGGGTCGCAGAAGAGTTGGGCAGGACCGAGTGACTAAACAAATTAATTGATGCTTGTCCAGACCACCTGACCTGCCTCTTGAGAAACCTATATGCAGGTCAGGAAGCAACAGTTAGAACTCGACGTGGAACAACAGACTGGTTCCAAATAGGAAAAGGAGTACATCAAGGCTGTATATTGTCACCCTGCTTATTTAACTTATATGCAGAGTATATCATGAGAAACGCTGGGCTGGAAGAAGCACAAGATGGAATCAAGATTGCTGGGAGAAATATCAATAACCTCAGATATGCAGATGATACCACCGTTATGGCAGAAAGTGAAGAGGAACTAAAAAGCCTCTTGATGAAAGTTTAAGAGGAGAGTGAAAAAGTGGGCTTAAAGCTCAACATTCAGAAAACGAAGATCATGGCATCCGGTCCCATCACTTCATGGGAAATAGATGGGGAAACAGTGGAAACAGTATCAGACTTTATTTTGGGGGGCTCCAAAATCACTGTAGATGGTGATTGTAGCCATGAAATTAAAAGACGCTTACTTCTTGGAAGAAAAGTTATGACCAACTTAGATAGCATATTGAAAAGCAGAGACATTACTTTGCCAACAAAGGTCTGTCTAGTCAAGGCTATGGTTTTTCCAGTGGTCATGTATGGATGTGAGAGTTGGACTGTGAAGAAAGCTGAGGGCCGAAGAATTGATGCTTTTGAACTGTGATGTTGGAGAAGACTCCTGAGGGTCCCTTGGACTGCAAGGAGATCCAACCAGTCCATTCTGAAGGAGATCAGCCCTGGGATTTCTTTGGAAGGAATGATGCTAAAGCTGAAACTCCAGTACTTTGGCCACCTGATGCGAAGAGTTGCCTCATTGGAAAAGACTCTGATGCTGGGAGGGATTGGGGGCAGGAGGAGAAGGGGACGACAGAGGATGAGATGGCTGGATGGCATCACTGACTCGATGGACATGGGTTTGAGTGAACTCTGGGAGATGGTGATGGACAGGGAGGCCTGGCATGCTGCTGTTCATGGGGTCGCAAAGAGTCAGACACGACTGAGCAACTGAAGTGAACTGTCTAGAAGAGCAGGATTAATTTTGCATGTTACTTTGAATTTTGCTGAGCACTCTATTATCATTGGAGATTTTTTTGAATTTTCTAAACAATATGTTCATCTGTATTGACGCAGTTTTACGATTTCTATTTTCTAATGTTTTACGATTTCTGTTTTCTAATAATCCTTACAATTCTCTGAAGTTGAATTCCTGGGATAAAGTGGACTCGTTCATGATGTAGGTCTCATCCTCTGACTTTTAAAAATAATCTCCTGTTTCCTTTAATGGCTCTGTATTAATTACATCTTTTATCCTTGATATTCCCTTTCTCAGTTTCCCCTTACCTCAAATTGCCTTTTTTTTTCCTGTTTGGTCATTCATTTTAAAAGCATACAGCTAAGCTATGCTCTAATTTCTGACCTATAGAAACTGTGAACTGGTTAATCTTTATTGTTTTAAGATGCTACATTTTGGGGTGGTTTCTTGTGCAAAAGTACGTCACAGGACCCTGGGTGGTTCAGTGGCTAAGTCTCTACACTCCCAATGCTGGGGGCCCAGGTTGGATCCCTGGTTGGGGAACTAGCTAGCGCCCTCCTGCTGCAGCTAAGGCCTGGCACGGCCAGATAATTCTTTTTAAGCAATCAAAGAAAATACTTCACTAAAGTGATACTTGTGACTCATCTTGATGCTTTCTCCCATCTGAAAATTATCATGGACATCCCTAAGTCCTCATTTATATGGGAAAAAAACCAGTTTTCTCAAGTATGTATCACTAGTTTTACGATTTGAAGCAGTGAAAATCAGGCTGTGATCATATCTTTATTACCAACGACTCCCCCAGGACTCATTTCCTGGAGGTTTGTTTTAGGGTCTCTGCCCATCTGCCTCCCAGTTATCAATGAAATTCACCTTTGTTTAAGAGACAGTGATAGAGGATTCTCCACAGGGCTTCCCTGGGGACTCAGACATAAAGAATCTGCCATCAATGTGGGAGACTCCAGTTCGATCCCTGGGTGGGAAAGATCCCCTGGAGAAGGAAATGGCAACCCACTCCAGTATTCTTGCCTGGAGAATCCCATGGACAGAGGAGCCCAGGGGGTCGCAGAGCTGGACACGACTGGAGTGTCTAACAGAGCACTGGTTGCCTTGCCCAGAGGACCTGGAAGGCTTGATTTTGCGGCTCCTAAGAGAAAAGCTAAGGAGGGGAATCAGCGCTGGCGATGTAACTGAAGGCGGGCCTGGAGCTGGGCCGCACGCGAGTGGGGTCCTTCGCGCCCTGGCTGTGCGCCCCTTGCCTCTGACGGATGCCTGGGGCGCCTTCTGGCTCCCTTGCGTTTCTCCTCCTTCGTCCGGACGCTCTGAACAGTGCTGTCGCCTCTCCCCCACGTGAACTAGCGTAAGGACGCCCGTCCTCTCCGCGGGATGCAGCCTCCAGCCCCCGGGCTGACTTGCTGGCTCCAGCTCGGGCTCCTCCTGGGCCCCCGCGTTAGTTGGTGGCTCAGTCGTGTCCCTGCACGCGTGCGTGCTACGCCTCTTCAGTCGTGTCCGGCTCTGTGACCCCGTGGGCTGGAGCCCGCAGGGCCCCTCTGTCCATGGACTCTGCAGGCGAGCACACTGGAGGGCCTCTCCCTTCGCGGGGATGGAGCCCGGGTGTCCTGCGTCGCAGGCCGCCTCTCCGCCGCCGGGAGGACGCGCGGCGCGCTGGGGCCACCTGGTGGCCGAAAGCGCTCCCGTCTCGCCGGCGGCTCTCACCCGCGCCCGGGGGGCTGGAAAGCCGAGGGCGACCCTGGTGACTCCGCGGGAAAGAACCACCTGCCGATGCAGGAGACCGGGCTTCCACCCCTGGGTCCGGAAGGTGCCCTCCCGTGCTCTTGCCTGGGAAGGCCCATGGACAGAGGGGCCTGGCGGGCTACTGCCCACGGGGTCACAGAGCGGGACGCGACTGTGCCACCGAACAAGAGCAAAAGGTCAAAGCACGAACTCAAACAGCCCCCGGGACAGGCGCCAGCCTGCTCTCCGAGGTGAGACCGGGTTTACGCTTCTCGCCCTGGAGAAGCTCCAATCCCCACCCGAGCTGCCTCACCCGCATCCTCCATCTCTGTCTCGGGTTATCCGGAGGTGGACTTCAGTGACCTTTGATGGCTTTATTTAGCAAATGCTATGACCCTGGCGAGGTCCGTGTGGAGACATGGGGGAAATAATTAGATTACTATACTGATATTCTTTGGAAGTCTGCATTTATGCAAGAGTGGCAGCAAGACTTCTAATCATGTAGTTTTGTGTATGCTGGTTTTATGCTACATAAAATTAATCTGATTAATTAGATTTGCAAGAGCTGCTTAGGTCCTTGAGAAACATTGGTTCATTAAATTTAAAATCTTATCTAAGTGTTGAATCAATTTATTTAAATATCCTAAGGAGAATAATAAATATGTATTAAATATTTGGGAATAACTTAATCTGATAAATAATAAAATATAAGCAAAAATGATTGCTTTACATTTTTACAAAATAGATTTGAGATAAAAAAAGATCTACAAGAATGTCTAGTTTAAGTTTAAAATATGAATGTAAACTAAAACACAGGTAACTGTCAATGCTGGGCTGGATGAAGCAGAAGCTGGAGAACCATCAACTTCAGGTACGCAGGTGAAGGTGAAGGTGAAGTCGCCAGTCGTGTCTGACTCTCTGCGACCCCATGGACTGCAGCCCACCAGGCTCCTCCATCTGTGGGATTTTCCAGGCAAGAGTACTGGCCGCTACTGCTGCTACGTCGCTTCAGTCGTGTCCGACTCTGTGGGACCCCAGACAGTGAAGGACAAGAAAGCCTGGCGTGCTGCAGTCCACGAGGCTGAAGAGAGTCGGACATGACAGCGACTGAGTAATAACAACTATCAGTGTTCCTCGTTGAACATTCTTAAAAACACTGCCGCTGCTGCTAAGTCGCTTCAGTCGTGTCCGACTCTGTGCGACCCCATAGATGGCAGCCCACCAGGCTCCCCCGTCCCTGGGATTCTCCAGGCAAGAACACTGGAGTGGGGTGCCACTGCCTTCTGAACAGATACTAAAAATAAATTACAATTTCAGTGCCAGATTTTCCCTTCATTTTTAATATACACTAAGTAACAAAGTATCCATTTCATACAAAATGAAAAGTTGTGCTAAAGTTTCAGTTCTTAAAGCTTACTACTAATACTATAATCATACTTACTTTTCTTAAATGGGTACACTGAGAATTAATTACATGGAACGTATTATGAATAAAAAATAAATAAACTTTTACCTTATAAGAATAGCTGATATAAAAGTTATTCACCTGAGAAAAGATTTTTTCATTTTATGTAACGTGTTCTTTCGGGAAAGAAAACGAAAAATCATTTAGTAATATTACAAATACATTAGAGAGGAGCATTTCTGTTTTTAAAAGATGAACATCTATTAATGCGTTACATAAAAATGCAGCATAATGTTTTGTTGGATTCTTAGTACAACCGAAGAAAATCTGTGGCCAACAGAACGATAAAAGCAGGATGCCACTAACCCTCAGTAGAGCTCTGCCCCAACCAAACATTGTACAGCCAGCAAAGTGCCATCATACGGTACCAGAGTCAGGACCCAAGGATCTGGGGGCTTCTCTGGGGGCTCAGGGGTTAGGGTTAGTGAAGAACAGGCCCACCACTGCCGGAGACGCAGGTTCCATCCCTGGATCAGGAAGATCCCCTGCAGAAGGAAATGGCAACCTACTCCAGTGTTCTTGCCTGGGAAACCCCATGGACAGAGGAGCCCAGCGGGCTGCACTCATGGGGTTGCAGAGTTGGACATGACTGAGTGCTAAGTGACCCAAGTTTCTAATGTCTTCCTGCTGCACTGTAAGACCTTACAAGGCCAAAGCGGAGAGTTACGGTCTTACCCAAAGACCCACCGCTTGAAACGTGATCACTAAAGTGTTGGTGGAATTAAATTACTCTAAAAACATTTTAACGATAAAAACAGTGGTTTTAGATAGTTTGGGGCGATTTAAAGGAAAGTAGGCTTTTAGGGGAACATGCAGCCTTTTACTGAGAACAAACCCGCCAGAAAGACAAAGTGGCTCAGGAAGGGACAGAGTGGAGCCTGCTCATCGCTGCGCCTCTCCTGTCTCCTTCCTGAGGCTGCAGACGGACGTTTGCCTTGTTGGCCACTGACCACTGTCACTCCGTGAAGTCCAGCCTTTTCACTGTTAAAATTTGACTGTGGACAGAAAACATAAGCCGGGGAGGGGGGAGGTTTTCCTAGCTGCTTCCTAATGTATGTACTTATTTGCATTGATACAAAAAAAAAAGCTTTGAGGTTATAATTTAAGACATTTGAACTGTACAGTCAGTGAAGGTAAACTCCGTATTTGACTTGCTGTGTCCTTTTCTTCAAACTCCACTCACCCTGGTTTTCCTAAGTAGTAGTTAAACGGTACTTCTGATTAGGAAAAATGCTCCTACTGTGAGAAAATGGGAACAGAACATTCCTATGAATAATTTAATTCATGACCAAGATGTATCCACTCAAAGTATGTAAAAACTTTTCAAAAAGGTGTTTTGTTTTTTTTTTTTTTTAATGCTTACAAGAGCACAGTAACAGTACAATGATGAGCCTGACAGATGTGAATGATGGCCGGTGAGCACAACTGCAGAGCTGTATCCCCAGAGAAGCCCCGGGTGTTACGCTGATGTCAGGCACTGAAAGGCACCTCTTTAAATGTACAGCAACCGATCTGCCGTGACTTGCTTAGAAAGCACAGTGCATTGCTGATTAATTCATCTATAAAGGGAAGGGTTTTCCCTCAAATGTTTCTGGACTTGTATTCATCATCCAGTGCTACAGTTTAATAGTGACAGCTTTTACTAAAGATTCGAAGAGTGAGATTCTCAGGTGAAGAACCAAAGGTCAGTAGCGGGAGGCAAGTTCCGTGGTAACAGGAGGTTAGACTAGTGCCAACTGAGTCCTACAAGGAGAAATCACTCTGGTGCGGGCTGCAGATGCCAGCGGAGGCTCTAAGACAGCTCGTGTAGTTAGAAGGAAGACCTGAGACACCAGGCAAGGTCCGGTACTGTCAGGCATGTGACTGGAACAGCAAAGGGAAACGCCGGTCGGGCACCTTGTCCTGAGGCTGAGGAAGGTGCGCTGCCGTATCCTCAGCCACACAGCCGGACTCACAGCCGTCTCACCGCGCGGCACAGCCAAAAGTTCAGGTTCACCACGCGAGTCAGCAGCCTCATCAAAGGGTGTGCGTCTTCAGAGAAACTCGGCACCAAACCCTTCTATTGCGACTGCTGTTCTCTAAGACTCTCTATCACACAGTATAGTCACACCCCAATATACTTGCTTTTCCAAAGTTGGTAACTCTCATTCATCTGGTTGAGATACAATGTCAACTGGGACTCCCCAGGTGGCACAGTGGTAAAGAACACGCCTGCCAGCGCAAGAGACACAGGTTTGATCCCTGGGTTGGTTAGACCCCTGGAGGAGGGCATGGCAACCCACTCCAGCGTCCTTGCCTGGACAATTCCATGGACAAGGGAGCCTGGCGGGTGACAGTCCAGGGGGTCGCAGAGAGTCAGACAGGACTGAGTGGCTGAGCTCACAACACAGTATGATTTATGTTATATCCCTACAGTCCACACACGGGGTCTATGCAGAAGTATTTGTACGTATACCTTAACCAAAATCTCACTTCAACTCTGTCACAGAAGAAAACTGGTTTCTTACTAAAGAGAATTGTGTAGAATTTACTTTTCCTTAATGACCACGTTTATCTATGTTCCACCATATTCCAAAGTGAATCTGAGGTGAGTAAACAAATTCACAGTGACATACTTACAACTCTACAAAGGAGAGATATTCAAATAACAAAGTTCATTTATATAATAAAATATATTCTTTGTAATGAAGAAGACAAAAGCTTTCCATTTTCCATCGGGGTGGAGGAGAAGGTATGGATTAACTCTTGCAGCCCTATAGATGTCGTCATTCCAGCCCCAAACAACGGAAGAATCAGATTGCTACACTGTAAGATTCTAGACACAGTCTTCCACCATAACTGAAACATCTCTGAATTTTACTGTAAGCAAAAGAACTGTACCTGAGTCACTGATGTCTACAGTCACCTAAGAGAACAGGGTCTCCTTTCAGTTATTTCGACACATGCATCTTGCCCAGTGAAGGTCACGGCCTGCAAACCTCTCTCTGCAAGCAGCCTGTCCAGTGTTTAAGCTTTTTAGGAGGCCAATTTCCATTCAGTTTCTCTTGGAAATTAAAAAGGAGAGCGGACTTTTGCTTTATGTCTCTGTTCTACGTATCTGTCTTCTTATTTAGATTGGGGCATTACATACTTACGTAACTAGATGGTATAAACTTACAGATAGCTGCTCAAAATAAAACGATCCTATCACTAGGTCTTCATAAATTCACAAGCGCTGCTTCTGAAAAGTGAACAGGACATAGTCACCTTCACGCACAGACTACAGCACAACACGCTGTAGACGCCACCACGCAGGCTCACGTGGCTGTACGCAAGGGTTATTCAAAGAAAAGCAAAACACACAACTGATGGCATTTCAATGCAGGGAGTCAGGAAAATCCCAAGTGCTTTCTCGGCTCTTCGATTATTGTTCAAGCAATAAACTGTCAAGCCAAAACTAAATCGTAAAAGAAAGAAATGCGGGAAGTGGGGCAAGCAGCATGAATTCAAAACACGACTCTGTCCTCCTGCGTTCTTTCCCACCAGAGTGCGCTGTTGAAGGTGCCACAGCTGCTGTCTTCCTCCTCTTGCTCTTTGGTGAGTTCCACAAAAACCTACGTGGAAATAAATGAGTACAGTATCCTGCACTGTGATTATCCTAGGAACATTTTAACTAAATCAGCAGTGGCATGAAGCTGTATCTAAATACACGAACCACTCAAGTATCAAGAGATACACTTAATATTATTTAAACAGAATGATCCCCACTAATCCTATATACTGATGAATGCCATTTTAGAGGATTAATAGATCAGTTTTTTGGACTGATAAAGTGGCACGGTGGTAAAGGATAGTTTATAAATATTTAAGCAATGTAATTTCAGATGTGCCAATATGAATGCCATCCATCATGAGTCATTTTCTTGAAACTAAAAAAAAAGCTATTCAAAACAAGCAGATGGAGAACCTCAAGTTGTTTAAAATTCACACGGTTGCGGACCACTCCACAGTAACCCGTCTCTGGCTCTCGATCTCTTCCCTTTCCAAAACAAACCTGAACACTTAGATGCTGCACGCTTTCTCCTACAGAACTGTTAACAGTTAACTTTGTGGTACCTGTTCCAGCGTGGCTTGAGAAAAGCTGTACTCTTCAATAGCGAATGTATGTTTAGCTGTGAAAACACAAAAAACAGTATTTCACTAAGTAATATTTTTGAATAATCAAACGGCAATACCTACTGAGTGGCTAACCACTTGTGCTTTCTTCATCTCTCTGATTGGCCCACTCAGCTGCAGGCTGTCAGTGACGTCACCCCCTACCTGCCTCCCCTCCCCCGCCCGCGGCCTCCCCACAGCCCTGGGCCGGGCTCACGGGGGCGCGCGGGCTCACGGGGGCGCGCGGGCTCACGGGGGCGCGCGGGCTCACGGGGGCGCGCGGGCTCACGGGGGCGCGCGGGCTCACGGGGGCGCGCGGGCTCACGGGCCACCCCACAGCCCTGGGCGCAGGCTCGCCGCCGCTTCCCACGGCCCCTTCTCACAGCAGCTCCGCCGCTCCCTCCTCCGCTTCTGCCGCCCTTCTCCTTGCTTCTGTGGATCCCTGCTCTCCATCTCCCGCCCCCACAATCCCAGCAGTCTGTCCCGGACTTCTGCAGCTAGATTCCGGGTATCAGTCCTGTGTCTATATACTTCTTCAGGTTTATTTCAGACCCTTTCGCAATCGAATCCAGTATCGAAGTCCTGCTTTTCCATTCACGCCTTTAATTCCCCCGCTTTATTCTAATGTCCCCTTCAACCACAGAGCGAGCACCAGGAAACACAGGCTGCTTCATGGTTTCCAGATGCTTTTTTATGAAATGACCTGGACCTGAACACATGCCCGTCCAGAAGATGCCTCTCTCCCCTGGGGAGGTGTCTGCATCCCCCCTAACATTTCTTTTGAAAACGCTGACATCCCACAAGCGTCTCTGCAGGTCGGGTCAGGAAGGCCCACCCGTCCGCACCGCGAGCTCTCCTCTCCTTCCTCCTGCCGCCCCTGGGTCTTGTTCCCGTGGCTCCTTCCATGGCCTGATACAAAGTGAGGGCTCAGGAAATGCAAAGCTCCGGCTTCTGGACTGAACTAGTAGGGGCTAATTAAACTGAACTTTCTCAGACGCAACGTAAAAACTGCGGTGACGTCCTCTCAAGAGGGTGAAAGGCTTACACGACAACACAGCTCATCGACAAAATCCCAGGCTGTATTTTCCTATAGCTTAGATTCAATTAACAGAAGGTCATCTTACTCACTGTAGTTTCTGCAGTAAACTGAGACCCAACTTCTAAACTTTTTCATAAAATTCCCTCATAATTTGAAACCATCTCAGTGTTTTTCAAATTATTACTCACCTTCTTCCAGCTTAGAAAAAGACTGTGAAAGGGACTGAACGTCTTCCTTAGGAATTTTGTAAGCCAGAATAGTAGAGAAACTGAAAGCAAAGATGAAGGAAAATTCAGAAGTGACTACTGTGTGTTCTGAAGCCAAAATTCAATACTTTAAAACTTCAAAATAAAACTCCCATAATTTGACACTTATTTAGATGAAAATCATTTGAAATCTTAAAATATTTCCATGCACAATAAAATAACTCTTTCCTTACTACCAAATAAAAGCTGTCAAACCTTTACTATCACACACTGAAAGATCTAACATTAATAAAAAGTTAAATGTGAAGGCCATTCATCAAACTACATTAGTCCAATAATGACAGCATCTTCCCCCCCAATCCTTAATACAGTAGCCGATTTTCACGATTACCACTCTACCGAGAAACACAGCTGCATTTTTAAAACGTCACCTTTCCTGGCGGCTTGCGTTTGGGAAAATACACCGGATTTCTCTTTGGAGACGGTCTACTTCCAGGCCCTCTATCCAATCCTTTAATTTGATTTCCAAAAAGTACCCTTTTCCAAATTTACTCTTCAGATGTTGCACTGTCCCGATACACCTGTAGTGAATTTTAAAAGGGCGTATAGATGTGAAGGAAGCTGATAGCTTCAAAGGTGATTTCTCACCTAAGGATAACTTAGGACGTCCGTGGTGGTCCCGTGGTTAGTCTGCCAGTCAAGGCCGGGGACATGAGCTCAGCCCTGGTCTTGTTCCGGCTGAGCCCGTGGCCGCAGCGAGCCCGTGTGCCTCCACCAGGGAAGCCACCACATGGAGAAGCCCCCACCCGCCGTCAAGAGGAGCCTCCTCATCACAACTAGAGGAAGCCTGCTCACAGCAACAGACCCAGCACAACCAAAAGTGAAGTTCATTACAGAGAAAACACCGGCTGAGTAAGATTCTTATGCTGGAGTCCTTGGCCAACCTACGTCAAAGTTGCAAACGTAAGAGAGAACAGGGAGTCTCCACAGGCAGAGCAGCTGGCCAGTTTTGGGGAGAAGTAACACTAATTTCCAAGTAATTCTATGGAGAGCTGATTAAACAAGGAAGCATGTCTCAACACTTAAAACCGACAGGATCATGAGATGTCTCTGAAATGACGCCGCTGCAGCACACACCCTGCCTCCCACTGGCCGACGCCCACCTCAGCCGCCCGGACACCAAGACGGCCACCCGGTCGCAGACGGCCTCCGCCTCCTCCATGTAGTGAGTGGTCAGGATAGCGGCCCGCTTCCTGTTTTTGAATGCGGTTCTAATTGCTCTCCTACAAAATACAAATGAAACGAACAGAAGGGAAGATGGCACTTGAACATGAACAAAAACACCTGAGTTTTTAAAAATCCAGCTCTTGGGTTAACAGATTTACCAAATATCAACTGCTATACTTATTATACTCTGCCCAACTATGATTCCTCTAGCCTAACTAACTTACCTTATTTCTGAAACCTTGTCAAGTAGAAAGAAAAGTTCATGATTTCAAGTGTCCCTATGGGTTGAAAGTGTGTTAACCAACCAGTTATACAAACTGAAAGCTTTTCATGTTAGAACATAAATAGCCACAGAATCACAGGGAAATCTTAACATATGTCTGACCCAAACCTCACATTTCATAGACGTGGAAACCTAGGCTCAGTCAGCTACTTAGCAGAGAGTTTCACCGTACATAATGCGCATTCTAGGCAGTACGGTTAGGAGATGTTCACTCACGTATGTTACTTTAGACAAGAAGAAAACCATTTTAAAAACTATTCAGACAACAGTATTCTCAATTTGGTCCCAGAATACACAATGTTATTGTCAACACTTCATGAAAAATATGATTAAGTTTAAGGGGATCTCTAGAAACAGGTAATCACAATTTTTCCTTCCTTGCAGGACTCTGAGTATGAATCCGTACCTGACAGGACCCGAGTGATGGCGGCCCAGCGCGGGGCCTCGCGAGTCCCCGCCTCACACTCACCACATGTGCTGCTTGGCTTTGGGATCCATGCCTGTGGACGGCTCGTCCAGCAGCGTGACCGGGGGGTTCCCCAGCATGCTCAGGGCGAAGCACAGCTGCGGGGGACGACAAACACGGGGGGCTGTAAGACGCGCGGCCGGCGCGGTGCCAGGCGCTGGGCTGCACACGCGCACGCGCTCTGACAAACGCACCTTGCGCTTGATTCCTGCAGGAAGTTTCTTTACCGTTTTCTGGAGGTGTTCTTTGAGATCAAGTGCATTTGTTATTCTGCAAAAGAGATGGTATAAATGAGCATGCCATGATACCCTCAGACACAATTAATAATACAGATTATGATCCCTGAAGCTTTTTTTTTTTTTCCCTAAAACAGTTAAGTCGGTAGAAGCTCATTTCAAATACATCAACATCATGACTAAAAGGTTCGCTTTAAATTAAAATAGGTTTCGTGGCAATTCATAAGTACATTGATTCCGTATTCAAAAATAGAAGTGTTTTCATTTTCATAGCCGTCATAAGTTGGTAGAAGAATATATGGGAAAGTAATGATCTTTTCCCATGGAAACTACGATCCAGGGAAATGCCTGTTGTGAGATTTTGAAACTGTGCGTCATGACCTTCCCCAGGTGACAGAGGGAGCTGAATGCAGGGCCTCACCGATCCGTGACCTCCTGCACGTCGCTGGCGCTCATCCCTTTCACAGCCCCGTAGATCTGGAGGTGTTCCTTCAGGGTGATGTCTTGCCACAGGGGATTGATCTGGGGACAGTAGCCCATACACCTCACGGAGTCGTCGTCTTCAGCTGGGTGCAAAGAGTAGTCTCCTAGGAAGACCTGCAGAAAGACACACCGGGTGGAAGGGCCGCTTCTGCGTCACCTAGCATCATAAAGGAAGTGGCTGGTGGATTCACTCAAACTCCTTCCCAGAGCCAGGATAAGGCGAGGTCAGACTCTCACTCCTTCCTGAGGAAGACAGGACCTGCACTGCTGAGCTGGAGGTGAGTGACCTGGTCAGAAACGGGGACCAGGGATGCAAGGCTGGGGCGGGGGTCGCAGATTTAACCACGAGGGTCAGGGGCTGGTTTTATGTGTTCATTTATTTATATATTTATTCCTGGCTGTGCTGGGTCTGTCTTGCTGCAACAGCCTTTGTCCAGGGGCGGCGAGCAGGTTTCTCACCGCGGCGGCCTCCCTGGCTATGGGGCACCAGCTCGAAGGCACGTGGGCCTCAGTTACGTGGCTCCCAGGCTCTCAAGACACGCTCAGATGCGGCGCACGAGCTTAGTCGCTCGGCGGCACGTGGGATCTTCCCAGATCAGGGATCAAACCTGGGTCTCCTGCATTGACAGGCGGATTCTTTACCACTGAGCCACCAGGGAAACTCTGAAAGGTGCTATTTGGGCCAAGGAAATAAGTGAACTTGATCATCTCGTTTTCCACGGGGTACGAAACAGCCAACATAAGCAACACCCAAGGTGACAGAAAGAGTCAGGTGTGCTGGGCGTTTCCTGGGTAAGCAGTGAGCCAGAGCTGCTGGCGAGAAGGAGGCAGGAGGTGGGATCAGGGCAGTCGTGCAAAGTTCACGCAGAGAGCTTGGGAGGTGAGCCCGTCACCAAAGGCTGGCTGAGGGCAGGCTCAGCTCCGCTCCTCCACTTCCTGAGGTCAACACAGGGGTGGCTGTTAAAGTCAGGGGACGAGTCACCTGGGCTTGTAGTCGCCACAGAACAGGAACACTGTATACGTATGCTCTGCGTGTACGCACAGACATTTCACTATTACAGTATTCTCACAAAGAGAGCATAATTTGATCAAGCTCTCCTAAAAAATTAACACCAAACCATAAAATCTGAGCACTGAAATCCCATTTTTCACTGTCGTTATTGTTATCCTGTTACGAAGTCGAGTCTGTTTCTTTTCGGCTCCATGGACTGCAGCACGCCAGGCTCCTCTGTCCTTTACCATCTCCCAGAGTTTGCTCAGATTCACGTCCATTGAGTTGGTGATGCTAACTATCTCATCCTCTGTCATCCCCTTCTCCTCCTGCCCTCAACCTTTCCCAACATCAAGGTCTTTTCCAATGAGTCGGCTCTTCCGATTAAGTGGCCAAAGTACTGGAGCTTCAGCTTCAGCATCAGTAGTTCTAGTGAGTATTCAGGACTGATTTCCTTTAGGATGGACTGGTTTGATCTCCTTGCTGTTCAAGGGACTCTCAATAATCTTTTCCAGCACCAGTTCCAAAGCATCAATTCTTTGATGCTCAGCGTTTTTTACAGTCCAGCTCTCACAGCCATACATGACTACTGGGAAACAAATGCAAACCGTATTCAATACAGGCCACATGCTAGACCATACCTGGCCTGAGGTTGGCTCGCTGTCACCAGCCAGGATATTGATGAGCGTGCTTTTGCCTGCGCCATTTGGACCCAGCAGTCCCAAGATCTCTCCTGAGGGAACGAGAAGGAAAGTCACCAAATGCAAATCAAACTGGAAAATGAGAATTACTTTTTCTGGGAAAGTTATTTAAGAAAAAAATAATACCAGCCTTTTTTCACACAGAAGGAGACATATTTATTTGCCACTTTCTTTACTTTTCTTGTAGGAAGAAAATCTTTCTTGTCTTCATATTCTTTATGCAAATTATTGACCATAATGGCTGGTTTCTAATAAGGAAAATAGGATTTTAAAAGAGAGTTATAAATCAAATATCTATCACTAAATGAAAGGCAGTATACACCTTATGTCCATGTCATAAGAACTATATTTCCTAACGAGGGGTACTGTACAAATAAATATCCCATTTATGGCTGAAATAACGGCTTACTCAAAAGTAATTGGACAAAAATAGTTTTTCAAAGACAGGACTTTTTCCAGATTGAGTCATATGAAAGAGGACTATTTTTCCAGGTTAACTCCCGTGTGTGAGGAGCTGACCATTGCTGACCACTGCAGACGACCCAGCAATAAAGACTAACTCACCTCCTCGCAACACTGACAGCTCATCAGCTCTTTGACCTTCAGCCTTTCAGCTTTGACATCTTCATCTTCATCCTCATTGTTGGGTGGTTCTGAAAACTTTCTGTGTTTGGACTTTGTCGAAAGACTCCTGAAAGTATAAACAGATTTTCAGGTAACACTAAGAAATTCAAGCACTAAGTACAGAAATGACCGGGGTGGGGAGACAGCAACACATGGGCATGAGCTCTGACGTTAGAGAGAGCTCTTAACCAGGTGAGGAAGCTGGAGCGGACGCCACGTCCTCCTCCGGTGGGTCTTCCCGACCCAGGGGCCGAACCTGCATCTCCTGGGTCTCCTGCGTGCTATACCGCTGAGCCTCCTGGGAAGCCTCTACAAGGTAGCATCACTTGGCAAAAACAATCAAACAGGTAATGAGGTCCTGCCACCTGCTCCAGCACGGGTGAGCTTTCAGGACATTATGCTGAGCACAAGAAACCAGACAAGAAAAGGCCGCGTCTTGTGTAACTCTACTTATACGACTGTGAAATTGGCAGATGTATAGACAGGAAGCAGATTAGTGCTTATAGAGGGCTGACGGGAAGCTCAGGGGGGAAAGGAAGTGACTACTAACGTGTACGAGGTTTCTTTTGGGGAGGGGGGTGATGGAAATGAGAAAGTGAAGTGAAAGTCACTCAGTAGTGTCCGACTCTTTGTGACCTCATGGACTATACAGTCCATGGAATTCTCCAGGCCAGAATACTGGAGTGGGTAGCCTTTCCCTTCTCCAGGGGATCTTCCCAACCCAGGGATCAAACCTAGGTCTCTCTCGAATTGCAGGCAGATTCTTCACTAGCTGAGCCACACAGGAAGGCCAAGAAAACTGGAATGGTAGCCTATCCCTTCTCCAGCGGATCTTCCCGACCCAGGAATCGAAGCGGGGTCTCCTGCATTGCAGGCGGATTCTTTACCAACTGAGCTATCAGGGAATTAGATGACAGTGTGGTTGCACAACTCTGTCAACATACTAAAAAAAAAACAACCATGAAAATTAAAAACTGACCTGAAAAAGGGATCCTTCCGTAACGATCTGCCACCGTATTTTTTCTCGCAGTACTGCAGGAGAAGAGCCCACAGCATACAGTGCAGGTGAGGCTGAAAGGAAACAGCTCGTGGCTGGACAGTTTGTGGTTAGTTTTCCTCCTGCCTGTCCCAGCGAAACCGAAAAGCCACTATCAGTACATCGGGCTCCTTGCCATCACTGAACGCATTCAACGATCTCTGTGCAGTTTTCTACTGCTGGAAAGTCCATTTGCTGCCAGCTTTGTCAATTACAGAATTTTTCTAAAAAAGCTGTTTTTTTGCTCCTATGGAAGCCAGATTTATTGTTAAATAGAATTAGTGGCATGTCAAAAAGCCCAGTATATTAAAGTGGATGTGTGCAATGCGCACACATTAGGCAGCAGGACTAGCACGCCTGACTTCCCACGCGCCTTTGTTTTTATGCAACGGGATGACAGCTGAACAGAGGGTTACGACCTCTTGGCCAAACTACGGTCAAGTGACTTCTTACCGATATAGCAGCCACCAGAAGGCTATCCCACGGGTCGTAGGTGTCCCCATTTCTCTGAAGATTCTTCCAAGTAATCTGAGACAAGAACGTTTGGAAATTTGTATGCGGCTGTTAACACCATGATGCGATATGATCTGGTCTGTCCACAGTTCCTGGCACAAAACTTCTAAAGCCCTTGGGGTTTCCTGAGTGACAGGTGAGGAGAACCAGCCCCTTCCTGCTTGCGGAGTCTCTGCTCCTGATGAGACCCTCTGGAGACCCTCCGCCAGAGGAGCCAGCCAGACCCGAGAGCTGGCGCTGCTGGTCCAGGCCACCGCCCCGGAGGGGAGGAGGGCCTGGAGGCTCATCAGCGCCTCCTCGCCAAGGGACTGAGCCACCGGTTTCTGCCCCGGGGCTCAGGAAGCGCCCCAGGCCGGGGGCGGCTCACCAGATGGCTCGGGGGCAGGAGCCCTGCCTGCGGCCCTCTGTCCCTGGGGTCTGCTGCAGGCCCACCGTGACGGGCTGGGACGGGAATTCAGGGCTCCCCTGAGTTCTGGGAGCTGCTGGGGCAAATCACGGAACCTCTGAGAAGGGGGTCCAAGTCAGACAGAAGGTGGGTGGCAGGGGCACCCATGACCTGCGTCTGGAATCTGAGGTGGGGGGCAGCCTGCAGGACTGGCCCCTTGGCCCCCCGAGTCTGCACTGACTGTGCTCAGTGTCAGAACTACAGCAAGATAGGGAAAAGCCCACGCGTTTGGTGCCAGAAGCATTGTGGGCAGAGGAGACCATGTTCTTTGCTGCAATGTGTAGAAATAGTTGGATTAAAATTTAAAAATATGTATTTAATAGCAAACATGTCTCCTCCATAAACTAGCTAGCTATTCATATTAATAGCCATGTTTTGTAGTTAGATTAAAATCTTCCTCAAGCCAAAATATGCCTGTCAGGGCAGGTATAAATTAAACCTATAAACTGAAGCTAAAAAAGGGGAGGGGAGGAAAGTAGATACATGGGCAGAATTAATCAGCAATCATCCTAAACTAAGAACTCATCATTTAAATTTTTTTTTCTAATCACATAGCAATTATATTCAATTAACTAGGCTTAATATAATTTTGGTATATTTTCCTCCAGAAAAATTCTCTCTCACCCTTTTAATACAATGTTTAATCTTTGAAAAACTCCCCCCGGACAAATACTGACTGCAGTCAGATCATCATTCTAATTTAGGTATATTGTTTGGGGTACGACAGACGTCCTAGTGAGTGCAGTCCTCTCCTTTGAGAACTGACGGCCTAAATGTATGACTGAAAAGACTTCAGTCATTTTAAACTGCTGCCTTAAGTAGTAGCAGCTAACTCGATTTTATTATTATTATTATTTCAGTACAAGAATTAAGATCCCAAAGAATTAGGCAGTATTTATTTCCGCTTTTCTAAAAATATTCAAACATCTAAGAGGCCTACCTTTATGAAACCAATCAGGCAACCTAGAAGCGGATAGATTGGAATGGCAATGCAAAAGATATAATGGAGAATGACTGTAGCTGTGTTTCCCATGAAGTAAGTTATTTCGGTGACTGCAATGCAAGCCAACGCTGTCTAGAGAGAATGACGAGAGAACAGGTGAACAGGTGTTTAGAAATTTCATACAAACTTCCTGTGTGCCTCAGCATTAACTGAGCCTTTACTCCTCAAATAAAACAAGGAACCGTAGTAGATGCTTAGCCAGGAAGCACCAGTTGGCTGACACCAGCTGTCTGTGGCTGGCACCGTGGCCATTGTGGTGGTGGTGTCCAATTGCTACGTCTGTCTGTGTAAGTCTATATCACTGACGCTCTGTGAGCCCCATGGCTGCAGTTCCTGCACTATCTCACGGAGCTTGCTCAGATCCATGCCCACTGAGTCGGTGATGCTGTCTACCCATCCCATCCTCTGCCACCCCCTTCTCCTTTTGCCTTCGCTCTTTCCCAGCACCAGCGTCTTCTCTAATGAGCTGCTCTTCACGTCGGATGCCCTGGGCATGCCAGGTGCGGGATGCAGCAAGACACCATCCCGCCTTGGAGCGGACGGGGCTGAAGACAAGCGGACACATGGGCAGACGCTGCCAGCCAGCCACCTAAGCTCTGCACTCAGGAAAGACGCAGCAGCCTTTATGAGTGTGAGCACAATAAGGAAGGGAGCCTGTGACTCCCGAATCGTGTGCTATGGAAAGCTGAGACCGAACGGTATAAAAGGTGACTTACCACAGAATACATAAATGACCAGAACTCTCTGGTATTGACAATTTTTTTACAGGTGAAGGAAGTAACGTAGGTAAACAGGATGACTGATGGGACGTAGCCGATGAGGCAAAAAACCTGGAAAACAGAGGTTTGCATTTTTATGTAAAAATGAGTAGCTAGCCATACATATGATGTAAGATACCTGCCACATTAGAATATCCAGGAATAATTATTTTTCAAGTTTTACTGCTTTACAAATTGCTCCAAAGATTGAAATTGTGGTAACCTAAGGTGTTACCATCCACCCATCCACATTTCTCCTAAATCAATAAACCTCATGTGTTCAACTGTTCACACAACCTTGAATAAGTCATTTAAAACTAAATACTACTTGTAGTTCTTTTTTATGCCAAGTAAAATATTATTTCATCATTTTATTACAAAAAAAGCATAATGAGTTACACATTTATTAATCTCAAATAAACTGTTAGCTTCTACTTTAATGTATAGCACTTAACGCATTTTATAAATTTGTAAGAAAACTGTCTATTAATTTATAAGGTAGAAATTAACATGCAAGGTCAGTATGCTCCCTGTTAAAGCTGCCATGTTTATTTTCAGCAAATCTAACCTACCAACCTCTGTCTTCCTTTTTTCCTAATGCAATTCACAGGAAATTATCTAGTATCAGTTATTCACTGACATACAAATATGAATCCAAGTCATTCTCATCCTTCGTATTTTAAGCCATATTTTAAATTAGGGAATAAAAGAGCTTCCTCTTCATGAAATTATTCTCAGGCACGGAGACAAAGGAGATACTTAAAGGAAACACGCTTTACGTTTTCCTGAGGACAGACCAGTAGGCCCTCCACATGAAGGATCGCCTCAGCTCCAAAGAAGTGTTTTACAATGGTGAAACATTGTTTTTAAAAGCCACTTAGAGCAATACGACCTGCGCTGGTTATAGGTACCATATACAATAATTAAACAGATGCTGGCTCTATTTTCTGGAACATCATAATTACTCAATCAGACAACTGTCACATTTATGAACATTTAGCTTTTTAAGATAACATTTTATTTATAAACAGCATGAGCACAACTGATGTTAACTTACCACAGAAAGGAACTTGACAGCATAAAGATATAATCCATAATGAAATGCAAACAAACTGCCTAACATCAGAGTAAGGACCACAAAAAATAAGGGGATGTCAACAACAGCCTGTCCGAGCCAATACGCAGAAGGCAAGAGCCCCGAGAGCTTGAGCTGAGTATAAGCTTTGATCTAAAAAAAAAGGAAAAATTGATTATAATTTTAAACACACTACAAACAAAAATCTCTAGCAGATGATTGCAGAGCTTCTAATTTTTCATCAACAAGAAGGGTCACATTCCATCAGTAGGTAATAAAAGCCCTCTGACAGCTAAATATAAATTCTATTTAGCCTTTAATCTGGTTCATTATTTCTGAGGCATAACAATTTCAACAGTATTTTTCAGCATCAGAACACAGCAGCACTGCTACGAAACACAAACCTAAACTAAAATAAAAGGGCCACGGGGGGTTTAGAGCTGCACAAACGGTAAGCTGCTGAAATGTAACTGGTTTTGAAATTCTGTGAAATAGAAAAAATATGTCTAGGAAAAAGGATGCTTACTTTTAAACACTGACCTTTCATGAAAACACTAATAAATGGCCAAGTATCATCAGACTTGCACAGGGCTTTCAGCTTAAGTGTGAAGCTTGTACTTGGATGCATCTGAAAACCTCTTATGCATTCATGTGTAGAACAAGAGTGTTAATTGTGATTATTACCACAAGGGAATACCATTTTCACCTGTATGAACAGGTGAAGATTTAAACAACCATTGTTTTCCTGACATTCTCATTATATAATTTGAAATTTTAAGATCTTCCATAAATGCAAATGCCTAACAATCTTATTCAGGTGATTTTTGTCATCTATAAAAACATCTACTCATAATAAAAAAAATCTACTCCTAGTAATTCAATGTCTGATATGAAAGAGCTGGCCACAGAGGATGAAAGAGAGATATAAACATTCGTTAAGAAGAAATGACTTTCTGGGCTATAAATATTAGTTAAGAAGAAGAAATGATTTTATAAGTGGGCATTTGTGTTCAGTGAACACAAGAACAAAAATATCAATTCCAATATACACATAAAAATATAAAGCACGTCAAATACGATCATTTTTTGAAAATTCATTTTATTGTCCCTCATACACTGCTGGTGGGAGTGTAAAAGGCTTTTATCTACCCTGAAAAACAGATCAACAATGTCTTATAAAACTAAACACGCAATCACCATATGACATAGCAAGGGTACTCGTAGGCGTTCATGCCAGAGAAAAGAAAACTTAGGTTCACCCAGGAACCTGCAGCAAACGTCCAGGGCAGCTCAATTCATAGCAGTCAAAGCCGAAAAAAGTCAGATCTGCACCCTGGAAAACTTCTAAAGCGCACGACAAGCACTCAAATACGTGACAGCTGTTACTCTTACTGTAATAAATATGTTTATGCTCCATTTACTTACTTTCAAAATAACAGCTGCACGTAAGTCTCGCACTCACACAGAAAAGCTCAGTTTCTTGTCTGAGAATTCTTAACAGTTAGCTGCACCTGTGATTCTTAACTGAGTCAGTACCTTGTGATTCTCTGCATTTTCCATGGCGAAGTAAGGAGGCATTGCGGTAACAATAACCCCAAGTAAAGCGGCTTGGAAGTACAGCTCGATTTTGAAAACGATGTCCGTGATTTCCTGAAAGACAACCTCAGAGTGAGAGACAGAATGGAGGATCCCTTTATATCAAGTCACTAAATGCTTCCTAACAGCCCATCAGAACTGGACAAAGCCTCTATGAAGAGACAGGTGCAGAGTAGTTAACACGCAGTGGCCACAGTGCCAACCTCAGCTCAGCCGCTCAGTCGTGTCGACTCTTGCGACCCCATGAGCCGCAGCGTGCCAGGCCTCCCTGTGCATCACCAACTCTGAGTCGGCGATGCCATCCAGCCATCTCATCCTCTGTGGTCCCCTTCTCCCACCTACAATCTCTCCCAGCATCAGGGTCTTTTCCAATGAGTCAACTCTTCGCATGAGGTGCCCAAAGCACTGGAGTTTCAGCTTTAGCATCATTCCTTCCAAAGAAATCCCAGGGTTGATCTCCTTCAGAATGGACTGGTTGGATCTCCTTGCAGTCCAAGGGACTCTCAAGAATTTTCTCCAGCACCACAGTTCAAAAGCATCAATTCTTCGGCGCTCAGCTTTCTTCATAGTCCAACTCTCACATCCATACATGACCACTGGAAAAACCATAGCCTTGACTAGACGGACCTTAGTTGGCAAAGTAATGTCTCTGCTTTTCAATATGCTATCTAGGTTGGTCATAACTTATCTTCCAAGGAGTAAGCGTCTTTTGATTTCATGGCTGCAATCACCATCTGCAGTGATTTTGGAGCCCCAATCTAAAGTCTGACACTGTTTCCACTGTTTCCCCATTTATTTGCCATGAAGTGATGGGACCAGATGCCGTCATCTTCGTTTTCTGAATGTTGAGCTTTAAGCCAGCTTTTTCACTCTGCTCTTTCACTTTAATCACCAACTTGGCGCTGATTAAATAGCTGTGTGATCCTGGGCGAATTCTTGTACTTTTGTTCTTGTGGATGTACACAGGATAATATGGCGCATCAATGAACATCCACCTTTAAAAATGAGACTGCACGTGACGTGCAGCTAACCTGTGCCCGAGTGGTCCCAGCGAGGAGCGCGACTCTCAGCAAGTCTTCACTGACGCCTGGACTATAAGCCAGCAGGCATCCTGGAGACTCCTCTTCTCCACTAGGAAAGTCACGCCCAAGCTCAGCTACCTGTGGAGCCAGGAGCTTCTTATTCCCAGCAGGGTGGATTGTGACTCCCTCAGGCCCATGGATCCAGGTGCAGACAGCAGATGCTTCAGACAACCTGGTAACCAGCTGGTGCCCCAAACAAACTACCCAGCACCACTCTCAGCAAAGCCGTCTCCCGACCTGAGCGGGTCCTGCAGCAGACCCAGACCCAGGATGTGAACCGTCCCCAGCTCAAGTTTAAGAAGAGGAGACATCACAAGATGAACGTCTATAGGTTTCGTTTGTCATTATCATTGGTTATTTCACACACACACACACACAGACACACACACACAGACACAGAGACACACACACACAGACACACAGACACACACACACATACACATAGACACACACACAGACACACACACACAGACACACACACAGACACACACAGACACAGACACACACACACAGACACACACAGACACACACACACACACACACACTTCTAAGTTTGCTCACCTGAAAGAATGGGGTATTCCAGACCTGGATGCTTTCAGTGACGTTTGAATGATAAAGATAGTAGTTACTAATGATATTCATCAACACGGGTAAAGAGTAAACCATAGTACTGTTGAAAACAGCAGTAAAAACATAGTCCTACAATTCAAAAAAAAGAGAGTTATTATACATAGTATATATGTAAATGAATATATGATTGCTGTGTACCCAGATATGATTGCTTTTCTCAACTAAGTTAATTCTCACTATTTTGAAAACTGATGCAACGAATCATAGAAATAATACTTAATGATAGATAAAAACAACCTAGTTTGGAATCTAGATATTTTGCTATTTTAAGCAAAAAAATATGATAAATATAATTATATTCCTCGTAGCTTTATATATTGGTTTTCCATCATGGCATTAAATATGTTACAAGTAAACACAGCAAGCTATTTCCCAAAGTAAATTTTAATTTCCAACTCATAAGGTCAATCAGCAAACAATCAATTTTAGAGGAAAGACTTCAATCACATGCATTGCTCTCACCCTTTCTGACCGCACCACGTTCAGAGCGGCGCTGTGGGGTGCGGCAGACGTGTAGTCACTGTCATTAAACATCGTCACCATTATGTTCTGATTTGTGAAAAAGCTAAGAAGGTCACTGATATCCGAGTCTGGTATCAGAAAAAAAGCAAATGATAAACAATTAGCTTAAATGAAAAACAGACATGGGCTTTTAATAATGTTGCAAAGTGCTCTCTTTCCTGTTAGCTAAGAGGTGAGTAAGAACATTGGCTCTGCAGCCTGTCTGCTGAATCCAAACCCGCATCGATGCACAGACCTCAGAGCAGAGGCTGACACCAGCAATGTGCCACGCTCAGCTGCTGCCGCCGTGACTCACGCTGAAAGTGGCCCATCACACAAGAAATCCGTCTGAAGACTGCTCCGACCAGACTTTTGTGACAACGAAAGTTCACCTGGCAATTTTATGTAACGAGGTAACATGCCAGGCTCAGAGATGCCGAAGCCAGGGGCGGGGTTAGGTAACATCCCACCTGGAGGCCTGCTGTGTGTTCTGAACAAACTGTATGGACATCAACTGCCTTCAAACAGTGACCCTCTGATGCAGGCCTCCATCTACAGCCTTCGGGACGCGTGGAGCCAAAGGGAATGCCGAGTCCTGCCCGAAGCCAAGCCTGTACCATAACACCTGGGGAGTGGGAAGAGTTCTCTGTCCATCACCAGAAAGGCCAGGATTCAAAGAAGAACCAGTGTGAATTTGAGAGGAACCAAAACGAAACAAAGGAAAACTCTATGGGTGACTGAGCGGTACAGCCAGAGGCTCAGACTCAGCAACAACCGCTTTAGAGTCAAAGACGGGCACTCCCAGGGACACGGTCTCCACTCCTGATCCAGCGTGTTAACAACACGTGTTTTAGTGTCAGAGACAGGCGCTCCCCGTAACACGGTCTCTACTCCTGATCCAGCGTGTTAACAACACGTGTTTTAGTGTCAGAGAGATGGGCGCTTCCTGGGATATGGTCTCTACTCTGAATCCAGTGTGTTAACAACACGTGATTCAGAGTCAGAGAGAAGGGCCCTCCCAATGATGTGGTCTCTAATCCAGCGTGTTAACAACACGTGTTTTAGTGTCAGAGAGATGGGCGCTTCCTGGGATATGGTCTCTACTCTAACCCAGTGTGTTAACCACCTCCCACCTCTGAATGCAAGAGCGGTTCTGTCTTCTCGAGACAGCACTGCATCACCTGTGATACAGAAAGCCTCGCCAGGAGGGCAGGGCACGCCCGAGACTCAGACTCAGAGGCCATGATTCCTAGAGGAAGTGAAGCTTTAGGACCATGGCAAGGCCTGGGAGAGGTGAGACAGACAGACAGATACAGTGACAGGCAGATGGCTGGGCAGATGGACAGATACGTGGATAGACCGAGAGACAGACTGATAGACGGGTGTAAGTAATTCTAGATATACTTAAAAATATCAAATGGGACAAAACCTTGAAAACACTAGAATGTTTGGAGATCAGTGAGAGTGAAATCCAGGCAGAAACACTTGAGATGACACACAATTTCTCAGATACCAAAAAATGGCCACAACATCACAGTGTCGGGCTCCATGTGGTACTGCATTTCAGCAATGTGAAATGGATATTAAAACCAAAATAAGAATTCTAATGAAAGAAGTGGAAAAGCATAACGTTTTCTATTCAAGTGTGTTTTCTATCGCTACATACCTTCTTCCCCCAAAAGAAGAGAGGCTGCGTCATAAACGGATGGTTAGAATTTAGGGGTGAGGACTCTAACAGTCATCTGTAATCATCGCAAACTGACTGTGATGCAGGGCAAAAGTTTTCGGCTGATAGAGAATCAAAACGGAAAGATATCAGGATACAGGTGAAGTGCCGGAAGTGGTAGACTACAGAGAATTTGTGAGTGTACAAGGGGCACAAGAAATGCAAGCCTCCAGCGTGTTTCAGCAAGATAAGCAAGGAAGCCGCTTGTGTTTTGCTGAAGATTTGTATCATTAGCTCACTTTAGCTTCCTCCTCAAGAACCCTGGGACTATAAACCATCTACACAGATGGGAGATGTTGTAGAAACACCTAATTCACATCAAATTCTGAATTAGGTTTTAACGTTTTGAAAATCAAAGTCTTGTTATCAGGTTTTAAAAATTTTATTCTGAGCTTTGCTCAAAGCCATGGGTTTTAAATTTTCTTTCATGTTTGATATTTACATGATAAAAATAACAAATCCAAAAATATCCACTACAAATTTAATGTATTTGATTATAGAGATTTCCATGACAACTGTCCTTTATTCTAATTTTTCACATAGTCCTTAAAAACTGTTTAAACACTTCTTTGTAGATATGTAACTGCGTTAAATATTATATGCCGTAACTCTTTCTAAAGAGTTTTCAAGTTCTGAAGTTTGTTTTGCTCATTATAAACTTTTGAGATGAATTACGTGCTCTGAGAATAATGCCACTACTAAAAAAGGAAATTTTATGAGTATCAACAACATAAATCAAAATATTTTTAAAAGTGTTGGATTAGTCTTGGGTGTTCACTGGAAGGACTGATGCTGAAGCTGAAACTCCAATACTTTGGCCACCTGATGTGAAGAGCTGATTCTTTTGAAAAAACTCTGATGCTGGGAAAGATTGAGGGTGGGAGGAGAAGGGGACGACAGAGGATGAGATGGCTGGATGGCATCACCGACTCAATGGACATGAGTTTGAGTAGGCTCCAGGAGTTGGTGATGGACAGGGAGGCCTGGCGTGCTGCAGTCCATGGGGTCGCAAAGAGTCAGATATGACTAAGTGACTGAACACTTAAACCAAAATTTCATAAATCTGTTACTCAGCATCAGTGAAGGGTTTTATTTAACGTAGGTTTGTGCAGACAGACCATGCCTTTATCTTAGGTATATTTCTAAAATCCAAATCTCTGACCTATGTCTTCCCCTCACCCCAGGCCAACAAGCACACGCTCACAAACCTTCACACACTCACCAGTGGAGTTCTGAAGGAGCAGACTGGTTCTGTATTTATCGGGTTCATCTCCAGGTTTGAGGAAGTATAAGTCTGGAACAAGTCTGATGGGAACCACGGCATTTTTCAAAGAGTGATGTACCAGAAACATGAAAACCTGAACTGTGAAAAAAACTAAAAGTAGAAGCAACCTGAAAGGAAAAAAAAATACAGTTGAAGGCATATTAACATGTAAATATACAAAATAATCTTCCTTCCCATGACGGTTAAAAGGTACTCATTTGAAAAAGAAACTTCTCACCAGCTCTGTTTCCCACGAGAGTGCACGATGTTGGGGCCACTCTCCCCTCGCCCCCTGCCCCCTGCGCCCACAGGCCCGTCATCTGCGTCTGGGCCTCTGCTCCTCCCCTGTGAGCAGGCTCATCCTTGCCGTGTTTCAGGATTCCACAGATATGTGTTACTAGCGTTACTCGCGTTTCTCTTTCTGACTCACTTCGCTCTGTGCACAGGCGGAAGGCTCCCCCACCTCACTAGAAGTGACTCACTGTGTTCTTTTTTATGGCTGACTCAGGGTGCCTTGGAGGGAGGGGACTTATGTATTCATAGAGCTGATTCAGGCTGTGGCACAGCAGAAACCAATACAACACTGCAAAGCCATTTTCCTCCAATTAAAAAATAAAGAAAGAAAAATCTTAAATTGAAAAAACCCCAGCTCCTTGGGCAGGAGAGTGCCTGTGCTTACACAGATCTCAGGGACTTGCTTTCACGTCTCAAGTTGAGGAAGTGAAACCGGGCAATGGTAAACACCTGCTGCCTCCAGAGGCCCTTGGCGCTCACCAGAGCAGCCTTGCTTTCGGAGAGAATAAGCAAGCTCTGCTCCATCTCGTCGAAGGATTTTGATTCCAACTCTTCCTCCTGCGGCTGCTGAGAAAACACGCTGTAATCTATATGCCGAAACAGAAGGATGGAAAGTTACGTTATGGCCCTTAGGAAGATGGGAACCTTCCCGAAGCATGTAAATTTCAAAGCAGCACATGCCTGGCGGGCAGTGACATGGGACAGAGAGGCTGTCACGGACTTTGGCTACATGATCGAAACTGAACGTGTGCACAGCTCATGACCAGGACGTGCCGTCTCTGGTAGGAGCCCAAGAGAACTAGGTGCAGAGGTTCACGGAAACGCATGGACAGGGACATCCGTAGTGACTGCCCTATCCAGCAGCCACCCGTGGGACGGAGCCCACATGTCCATCAACAGGGGAGAGCATAGGAAGCCATGAAGCTCAGCTGTCACAGAGCCGTGTAAAGCCACAAAGTGACCAAACTGTTGTACGACTGTGGTGGCTTGATCTTACAAGCTGTATATTAAGAGAAGCCAGAATATATGTGAGTAAGAGACACATTATATGGTTGATGCCCAGAGACTGACACGAGCTGAAACGTGTTGATGGGGATACAAATCAAGATACCGGAGTTTCTAATGAGTGATTCAAATTGAGAGGTGAAAAATAATAAAAGGAGATGAAGACTCACTTCAGCATGAACAAGGACTTAAAGGTGCTGTAGAAAGAGCCAACAACACCTGAACAGAGCACAGGCCTCTCATCTTCATCCCCACGACACAGACATTTTCTAGAAACCGCCTCGTGTCCCGCAAGCTGTTGAGCACCACACACAGGAGCGCCTTCTGCGTGGCGCTGTCCTCCCCCGCCCATCACACCCGCTCACCGACAGCGCACCGCATCCTGACGCCGGACTCCCTCTGTCGCCCTGCTCCCACACCTGCGTCTCTGCTCAACTCCACCCAGCTGAGGAATGCCTGCACCTCTCCAGCTGTCTGAGGCCCAGAGACTTGCTGTGAGCTCTCCTTCTCTGACCGCAAAGTAAGGAAGGGGCTTACAGGCGCAGCGGGGGAGGGGAGGGGGCGAATGGGGGAGGCAGCGCGGCCGTGTGTGCGCTGCCGCGTGTAAGCAGGCAGCTCGTGGGGGCGGCACAGCACGGGAGGCTCGGCTCCGGGCTCTGGGCGACCGGGAGGCTGGGCCGCGGAGGCGCACGCGCGCACACACACACACACACACACTCACAGCTGAGCGACCTCGTGTGCAGCGGAGGCAGACACACTGTAACGCAACTTTCCTCCAATTAAAAAACAAACAGGAAGAGTACAGTGACACCACGCTCTCATCGTAAAGTGACTTTCCTCCACGACCGAGAGGACCGCCCCACGCCCACCCTGCTGCCGTCAACCCTCCACTCTCAGCCTCACCTTGAGAAGCACTCATCTCAGCCGCGCCGCTGATGGTATGTCAAGCTCCCGACCGGCTTCCCCACTTCCAAGTTCCTCCATCTTCCAAGTTACCAAAACCACCCTTTCTGTTATCACCCAATTCTCACGGCGATCAGCAAGAAGCGACCGCCTTCTTTCCTTAAACACCACGTGCTCCTGCCTGCCCCCCTCCTCTCATGAAGAAAGAAAGCGCAATAATGGTGCCTTCCCGCCAGCACCTCCTGCCCTTCACTGCCCACGCTCTGGCGGCCCCTCTACTCCGTCTAAGGGGCCGCACCGACCCCCGGGGCCGTCTACACACAAGCGACGGCAGAGCGTGTGTCTTCAGCCCTAGCAGCCTCTCCCGGCTCTAAGCATGCATGCCACAGCCCATGGGCATCTCCACGGGGATGGCTACCAAGCGTCTCCAACACCACAAATGAAATCACGCCTGGAATCCTTCTTTCCAGGAACTGGCTGTTCCCCTTTGGTCAGGAAACAGCGATTCCACTTCCAATCCTCAGGCTGAAAGCTTGGACACCTTCCTGACTCCGCCCTTCCCCAACCCCCGACAGGAGCGCAGCAGCAGGTCACCACCAGCGCCCCTAACATGACCCAAATCTGCTCGCATTTCCCAGGTTCACAGCCATCCAAGTTCAAACAAGGATCAGCAGTAACAGCTTCCCGACCGCTCTTCCTGCTTCCAGACTTCCTTCACAGTCCATCCGGCATCCAACAGCCGGATCGCGCTTGCTGAAGGTGCGTGTCAGCTCACGCTGCCCCCTTGCCCCGGAACTCTCTGAAAGCTGCACGTCACACAGCACACAGCTCTCCTGCAGAGCTTCGGGGCTGCACGTGCCCCTCCCCTGCCTCACCCCCGAGCTCCTCGCGCCATGCTCTCCCTGGCGCCCCGGCAGCCCTTCTCTGTCCCCAAAAACATCCCACCCAGTCCTCAGTCAGCACTGCTGTGGCAGCAGCTCCCTCCACCTGGGAGACTCTGCAGGGAAAGCTCCTCTTTCCTGCCTCTGGATCTCACGTGAGTCCCGTCTCCGCACCTGCCGCCCCAGGCCGCGCCACTGTCTCCTTCACAGCGCCTACCGCTATCCGCAAACATCCCAGCTACGTACTTCCCTGCTTACTCCTACCCTTTCTTTCCCAAATAAGCATTCCAAACACAGTCACTCCACACGCTTACACAGTCACTCCACATGCTTAGAGTCACTCCACACGCTTACACAGTCACTCCACACGCTTAGTCACTCTACACGCTTACACAGTCACTCCACACGCTTAGTCACTCTACACGCTTACAGCCACTCCACATGCTTACACACTCATTCCACATGCTTACACAGCCACTCCACACGCTTACAGTCACTCCACATGCTTACAGTCACTCCACACGCTTACACAGCCACTCCACACGCTTACACTCATTCCACACGCTTACACTCATTCCACACGCTTACACAGCCACTCCACACGCTTAGTCATTCCACACGCTTAGTCACTCCACACGCTTACAGTCATTCCACACTTACACAGCCAATCCACACGCTTACACTCATGCCACACGCTTAGTCACTCCACACGCCTACAGCCACTCCACACGCTTACACACTCATTCCACATGCTTACACAGCCACTCCACACGCTTACAGTCATTCCACATGCTTAGTCACTCCACACGCTTACACAGCCACTCCACACGCTTACACACTCATTCCACACGCTTACACAGCCACTCCACACGCTTACAGTCATTCCACACGCTTTGTCACTCTACACACTTACAGTCATTCCACACACTTACACACTCATTCCACACACTTACACAGCCACTCCACACACTTACACACTCACTCCACACACTTACACAGCCACTGTCGGGATCGCTGCCTGAAATGTTTTGCTAGATTTGTTTTTACCTGCTTGGTCAATTTCCGCTTCAACTTCTAGCTTTAAGAATACATCTTCCAAAGTCGTCATGGAGACACCATAAGAAATAACACCTAAGTTTGAATGACTGTCTAGAGCAGAAAATAAGCCTGAAAGAAAAAAAATGAAAGAACTTCGTGTAGCTAAGAATACTGTCACGAACGATTCTAAAATGTCCTTTAAAAGCAGAAAACGACTGAGTTTACTGTGCTGCCACCACGGTTCCCAAACTTTCTGGTCTCAGAACCCCTTCAGCATTCCTACAAATTGCTGAGGACCCCACGGAATGCTTGTTTAGGGACATGTACCTGTTATATGTGAACCATGACATAAATTAAAACTAAGGAGTGTTTTACAGGCAGAATGATAGGCAGAGTACACTAAGGTGACATGTACACTTCAGTTAATTAGTGATTCCTTTTCTTCAAACTAATTCAACTAACATAGAAAATTTCTATCTAACTATAGGAATGCGATGGGATTTCTGTATAACTTATCTTCAGCAGTAATATCCTTATGGTTATTAAGAGATCCCTCAACAGATATAGGAGACTGAGCTTGAGTTCCTCATCAGAATGCAGAAAATTAAGGCTACAAATAAGATAATTCAAGAGTTTACTGTATAATAATGTAATTCATTATGAAATCATGAAACTGAAAAGGCAGTTGAGGGCTAACACAACCATATGTGTGTGTGTGTTGTGTGTACATGTGTCCACATTTGTGTATGCACACATTTGCATGGGTGTATGTGTGTGTCCACATTTGTGTATGCACACATTTGCATGGGTGTATGTGTGTGTCCACATTTGTGTATGCACACATTTGCATGGGTGTATGTGTGTGTCCACATTTGTGTATGCACACATTTGCATGGGTGTATGTGTGTGTCCACATTTGTGTGCATGCGTGTGTGCATGTGTGTCCACGTGTGTGCACATGTGTATGTGTGTCCACGTGTGTGCATGTGTGTATGTATGTATGTGTGTATATTTATATTCTTATTCCCAGGGGACCTACAAACAAATGGAGCAGTTTCTTTCCTGATAATGCAAGCAATTATTTACGTAGGTTAATATACTAGTTAGGAATTTCTTGCATGACATTTATGAAAATAGAAACGCTGGCTTACAGCATTTCTGGTTTCCAAAAGTAAAATAAAGCAGAAACAGAATATTAACTCTGGGTACCTGGGAGCGTGTAAATATTACACAGAAAAATAAACCAAGTGAAAAACCAAGTAAATTAAGAGAACCAGTCCCCAGGGCAGGATCTTAGTTTAGCAATCATGAAACCAGAAGTAGGGAATACCTGAAAATTTGTCCATGTCCTTGAAAGGCAAGCTGTACACAAGTTGCTGCTCATTCTGTTGTAACAAAGTGGCCGCAGGTATGTGTTGTTTAACCAGAGAAGAAAGAGATTCTGTGGCACAGGATCTGTCTATGCACATGCTGGAGAAAACCCAAAACCATGATTTCTTATGATGACTCTGAACAGCCCAAAGTAAATTCTGAGTGCTTTAAGCAAAAGTCTGTGCCATAGGGCTTCCCTGCTGGCTCAGTGGTAAGGAATCCAACTGCCAAAGCAGGAGACAGGGGTTTGATCCCTGATCCAAGAAGATCCCACACACCCGGGAGCAACTAAGCCGTGTGCGTCACAACTACTGCACCCACGCTCTGAGGCTGGGAGCCACACCACCAAAGCCTGAGCGCCCCAGAGCCTGCTCCGCCACAGGAGAGGCCACGGCAGTGAGAAGCCTGCACACCGCAGCCAAGAGCAGCCCCTGCTCCCGAAAATAGGGGAAGCCCGCGCAGCAGGGAAACCCTGCAGCCAAAACCCTTAGTAAGCAAATGAAAACAGTTCAAAAGAAAAGAGGGAGCCATACCTCAGCCGGTAGCCAATTCCCCATTTGCTTTTGAGAAAAATTGAAGAACCAACACATTTTAACATTCCTTGTGATATGACAGCCTTCCTATCTGCAAAGAGAGATTGGCGTTTCAATTTCCCCATCTGTGACAGCATTAATAACTAGTGTTTGCATTTTCTGGATTATCCTATGAGATACCAATGTTAATACGGTAAATTATCTCATCAATTATCATTACATTGTTACGACAACTTCCCACACGTCAGAACAACTGAGTGCGTCCTGAGCGATTCTGTGGGAAGGGCCCCCGGGAAGTGTGTCTGGTTCCCACGCAGGGTCAGCAAAGCCTCTGCTCTCTGCTGACCCTGCCCTGCACCCTGTCCGCTTCACTGCAGTAACTCATGCTGGGAGTGGGACTGTGTGGGGTCCTGTGAGCTTTCGTGGCAGATTACCGAACCTGGAGGGTCAGGGGCTCACCCCCAACATAAAAACATGTGATTTTAAAGGCAGTATAATAATACCTTTTTCGTGAAGAACACACAATTTATTTACTCCTCAGAATTTAGCATTTCTATGTCTAATTCCCACTTGGCCCCAAGACCTCATCCTTTAAAAAAGCAAGTAAAAAATCTCACCAGCAAGAATGTCGGCTTCGTCCATGAAGTGAGTGCTAAACACTGTCACCCGGCCCGCTTTTCTGTGTTTGAGAAGATTCCAGACAATGTGGCGAGAACACGGGTCCATCCCAGCTGTCGGCTCGTCCAACAGCAGCACCTGCATGCGAAGGGATGGGCGAGGACAGGGAGCCTCAGGGATCTGAAGGCGCATGGAATCTATGTGGCCCTGAAAAGCCTCCCCATGCAAAGGGATGGGCGAGGACAGGAAGCCTCAGGAATCTGAAGGCGTATGGAATCTATGTGGCCCTGAAAAGCCTCCCCATGCAAAGGGGTGGGCGAGGACAGGGAGCCTCAGGAATCTGAAGGCGTATGGAATCTATGTGGCCCCGAAAAGCCTCCCCATGCAAAGGGGTGGGCGAGGACAGGAAGCCTCAGGGATCTGAAGGCGCATGGAATCTATGTGGCCCCGCAAAGCCTCCCCATGCAAAGGGGTGGGCGAGGACAGGAAGCCTCAGGGATCTGAAGGCGTATGGAATCTATGTGGACCCGAAAAGCCTCCCCATGCAAAGGGGTGGGCGAGGACAGGGAGCCTCAGGGATCTGAAGGCGCATGGAATCTATGTGGCCCCGAAAAGCCTCCCCATGCAAAGGGGTGGGCGAGGACAGGAAGCCTCAGGGATCTGAAGGCACATGGAATCTATGTGGGCCCGAAAAGCCTCCCCATGCAAAGGGGTGGGCGAGGACAGGGAGCCTCAGGGATCTGAAGGCGTATGGAATCTATGTGGCCCTGAAAAGCCTCCCCATGCAAAGGGGTGGGCGAGGACAGGGAGCCTCAGGGATCTGAAGGTGTATGGAATCTATGTGGCCCTGAAAAGCCTCCCCATGCAAAGGGGTGGGCGAGGACAGGGAGCCTCAGGAATCTGAAGGCGTATGGAATCTATGTGGGCCTGAAAAGCCTCCCCATGCAAAGGGGTGGGCGAGGACAGGGAGCCTCAGGGATCTGAAGGCGCATGGAATCTATGTGGCCCCGAAAAGCCTCCCCATGCAAAGGGGTGGGCGAGGACAGGAAGCCTCAGGGATCTGAAGGCGTATGGAATCTATGTGGCCCCGAAAAGCCTCCCCATGCAAAGGGGTGGGCGAGGACAGGAAGCCTCAGGGATCTGAAGGCGTATGGAATCTATGTGGACCCGAAAAGCCTCCCCATGCAAAGGGGTGGGCGAGGACAGGAAGCCTCAGGAATCTGAAGGCGTATGGAATCTATGTGGCCCTGAAAAGCCTCCCCATTTAAAGTTGCCGTATTAAAATGTATTAGATCTGAGGTTTTCACTCATACGTGAGTTAGCATCAATTTAGAAAGTGATCAGTTTGGCATGTGAATCTTTTCTTTGGTTTTAATTTTAAAGACTATTGTCTGTAATATATAAGTCATAAGTTTAATAACCAGATAAATAAACTGAGAAACAAAACACTGAAAAATAAACTGAAAAACAACACTGAGTGTATCGCTTTTGGCTAAACAGTTAAATTTTGTAGATGTAACAACCGCTTATTAGAGAATGATGTTCTATATTAGCTCAAGGAAAGCAGTTTAAGACTATTTTTCATTTCAGAAACATGGAGGAAGAGGGACTGCCGTAAGCCGGGACGCCGGGTCCCCCGGCCACCGCAGCGGGGTAAATGGGGCAGGGTGGGGGACCCGGGGCTCCTGGCTGCAGGCGGGCACCTGGAAGCCTTCTGACCCAGGGCACAGCCCAGCTTCTATAGGACTGAGAAGAGCACAGACCAGACACGAACAGAAGCAAGTCAACAGAGCAGGGCGAGATCCCTTTGATTCTGTCCTTATTATTAGATTACTACTATAACCGTAACAAACGTGCAGAAACCTGCAGCGAGGAACAGAACAGTACTTTTGCAGCCACCACTGAAATGTAACAAATGGCGTCTTACTTCAGATCTTTTTTCAGAGAAATAAAACTCTGCAGACACAAGTGAAGCCCACCTGACCCCTCCCCTTCTGAGAGGACTGCTGTCTTCAAGAGGCTGTGTATCTTTCTGACTTCAGTTTTAAAGCTGTACTATTATAATTACATCCGTAATAACGTATAGTATTTTATGTATGTTTCATATACTGTCTATGTATCTATTTCTACAGCTTGCTTTTTCATTCAAATTAACTTGAAACTATCTCATCAACAACACTATTATCTGCTCACCTTTGGGTTCCCGAGAACAGCGATTCCTAAGGACAGTTTTCTTTTTTGGCCGCCACTTAACTTTTTAGCCTGATTATCTTTGATAGCCTGCATGTCTAAATCCAGTAAGACTCTCTGCACCTGTGAAAGGCAAGTGTGAATAAATGTGGTTTAAATCTCATCATTTACATAATTATCAACACTACTTTCTAAGTGTTCCAATTTAATATCAATCTTTAAAATGTTCTCCTGGTATAGAATTTAATTTTGACATATTGCTGCTGTTGTCCAGTCACGAAGTCTCGTCTGACTCTACAACCCCAGGGACAGAGGAGCCTGGTGGGCCACAGTCCATGGAATTCTCCAGGCAGGAACACTGGAATGGGTTGCCATGTCCTCCTCCAGGGGATCTTCTCAACCCAGGGATAGAACCTGTGTCTCCTTCATTGGCAGGCAGATTCTTTACTGCTGAGCCACCAGGAGAAGCCCAATTTTGACACACACCCACCAATAATTTTGAAATAACAAAAAGATTCCTGACAGGAGGGCCTGTTTTACTTCTGTGACCCCTGGCCGGTGGGGAAAAGGGGGTCAGTGCAAAGGCTCTGTGTGTATGTGTTTGTCTGGTGGGGGAAGCCGGCAGGAGTGAAAAGAAAAGAAACACCCACACGGAGAGACTGGAGTCCTCCGGCCGGAACGAGGACTTTCTCTAGCACTGCAACTTTTGCTCCAAGCTGATTCTTCGTGATGACTTTCTGCTCACTGGCTCAGAAGAGGTTTTTATATTTAGATTTTCAAGCATATTTTTATTACACAGGTTACTGCAAACGGTTACTAATTTATAGCGAATAAGAGTAAAGGTTTCTACACAGATAACGTACTTCCTGTATGACATCATTGGCTGGTATTCCTTTGATTGATGCCAAAATGGACAAGTTTTCCTCCACCGTCAGGACATCAAAGTGTATGTCTAGCTGTGGACAAATGCCAATCATTTTCCTGGCTTCAAACATTTCATCTATTTCTGAGACTCTGTGTCCATATATGGATGCGAACCCTAAAAAGCAAAAAATACATTTACATTAAATATATTAAATATTAATACGTGTGTTTTAAGGTATACTAATAATTCAGTTTTTCGTATGTATTAATAACAGACATAAAACAAGAGTTAGTATACAGCTGGAAGACACAGCACACCCTAATTTCTATACAAATGGTGATCTGCTTCCACTTACATTACAGCCTCACTTATATTCCCTATAAACGCCCTTCATTTTCAGGGCATATTACAGAGCAGAGACAGCAAGGGATCAGAGGTTTCACACCAAGTACAAGGGTCCACTGATGCGTGAGTTACACTATTAACAATACTCCAGCAACAATTTCCTCTCACTTCTAAGCACTACGCAGTGGCAAAGAGAACAAAGAAGTTAAAATTTACCCCTGAACAGCTGCGTGACTTTGGGGAAATCACCTGACCTAAATTCGAGCTTTCTTATCCTATAAGCTGCATATATTAATACATCTCGCTTTACTTAAGAACTAGTAAATCAGTGTGATAGCGTGGAAAATTGTACCAAAAGTAAATAAATCCTTACATGAATGAAAGACATTATAAAGACCAGAGAGTGACAAAGAGACAAGCAACAAAATGAAACTGACTTTAAGTCGAACCGCTGCTGCTGTGCGGCCGAGGCCGACCCAGGACGCTGCAGCAGAGGTAACCTCCAGTCAAAACAGAGCTGAAAGCACATCTGAGAAGACGCCGGTTCGGTACACGGAGACGCGGCCCTTTCTTGCAGTGAAATGCCTACTGCCCTGCGGCTCTGTGCGGTTCTGGAAAACCGGAGCAGCTGCGATAGAGCCTCACCTGCGGGGCCGCCACACACAGCAGTTACGCAGCCGAGGCGTTGCTCTGGGAATTCTAAGGAGACTGCACTGACACTCGGCATTCTTCCCTGCTGAACTGACTGGTGCTCACTTAGAAATGTTCATTTTCTCAACCAAAATGTCTACAGGCCTCATTTAATTTCCAATTAATTGGTTTATCTATCCTTGAAAATGAACAATAAACATAAACATGAGTACAACATCTGATAAAACAGGTGCAGAATCATGTTTATTTTCTGCTGAAGAACAAACAAGTGTAATAAAAAGGAGAAAAAAACGAACACAGAAGTTGATACCAAATCACTGACAAAAATCAATCAGTACATATTTCAAGGATAAGTAAATGACCACGGTGCCTTAGTTACTAACCCTAAGAAAACAAATTAACAGATTCTTAAGTCAGAAGACTCTTACCATCCGAGGGCGGGCACAGCCCGCACAGAATATTCATCAGCGTGCTCTTCCCTGTGCCGCTGTGGCCAAGCAGGGCAGTGATCTGGCCCTCGTATATGTCAAACGATAAACCTGGAGCGGGGAAAAGGACGCTCAGATGCCATCTTTATTCGCTGAGTCTTGCACAATAAGATAGATCATAATACTTGGGCAATCTTGAAATAAGTCAATAGATTTAAAGACAGAAGTTACCAGCATATTTAATAATGTAAGATTTAATATTGTAATACAACAATAATTCTTTCTTATAGTCAATAGTATGAACAGTAAGAAAAGGTAACACAAAATAAACTTTTATTTTTTTGTTACACTGACAGGGTCGGGGGCACAAAATATCAGGAGGGAGGTTTCTATGTACCCACTTTCGGGAACTCCCGAGGGTATTCAGAAAGCCCACGGACAGAAAGCGACTAAACAACAACGGAAATTAAAACAAAGAGAAGAACAAAGTTTGCTTCCAAAGGTATTTAGAGGCATGTTAAAAATTTCAGCAAAAAGTTAGAAGTCAACCAACAGCATTTTGTTGTTTGACTCGCTAAGTTGAGTCTGACTCTGCAACCCCATGGACTGCAGCCCACCACACTCCTCTGTCCATGGGATTCTCCAGGCAAGAGCACTGGAGTGGGGAGCTGTTCCCTCCTCCAGGGGATCCTCCCCACCCGGGGAGCGAACCCAGGTCTCTCATGCCTCCTGCACTGCCAGGCGGGTTCTCTACCACTAGCGCCACCTGGGAAGCCCCGTATACACATGCATGCCAATATAACTAAAACGGACACAGGGTTAAGAATCGACAACTTTCCACCTTAGTAGATATTACTTTTTCCTTTTTACTACTTTGACGTTGTTAACTTTTATTCTGAACACTAATCACATAAAGAGAGTATCTCTGGAGGAAAGACGGAAAATTGTGGTAAAGGAGTCTAACTGTTCCGTTTGTACCTTAATCTACAGACTGAACAGGAGAGGTACTCACTTCTCAGAGCCTCCACATTTTCACCTCTTGTTCTGTGGGTCTTCTGAATACCACTGATTCTGAAAGACACCGTTTACTCCTCTAAGTATTTCAAGCAGAGTACAAGTGTGTGTCTTTGTGCATGGTACTTTTAATCAAACCTGTCATATTTAATGGGAATAAAGCATCTTCCTACTAGAACAATAAATCAAGGAAACCTGGCAACAATAATACAAGTACTTTAAAGGAACTACGAGAAAAGAGCATATCACTTCTCTCCATTTTACGTGTGATTCATTCACTTTTCATGGCAAGTCAACCTCTAAAAAGAAACTGAAACATTTGACTCAAGCAATTTACAGATTTCTTATTTCACATTTGATTCTTTTCCATTTGTAATTAATAAAGGGAGCTTAAAAATCAGATGCTACTTCACATCAGTACACTTTTCAAACTGTCTTGAAGTGATTCTCTCAATGTATTTTAAATGCTTTACATAATTTTTTAAAGATTAACGGTCTTGCTCATTAGTTTAACTTTTAAGAAGGCCGACCACCAGTCCACTGACTGCATCTTAAATACCTCGTTCTCCTTTGCATCTATGTTTTTCTTAAATTTAAAAAACACAAACTATACTCCACTTTTTCTTTCACTTTTCTCTCTTTTCTCCTTCTCCTTATTTTTTTAAATTTGGTTTTGACTGAACTAGTAAGGAATAGTTATGAATTTCTCTGGTTCTCTGAAATTATGCTGGTGTGACAAGTTAATTATGTCACAGTTTCTAGGGGTCTATCAAATTAACAGCACAATTTAATGTCTGGCATGTCTCAGACAATGCAGCTCGAATAAAAATAGAAAACTAGTATCTATTGCTTTAATTCACATGGTTTTAGTAGCTAAGTTGTGCCCAACTCCTGCGACCCATGGACTGTAGCCTACCAGGCTCCTCTGTCCATGGCATTTTCCAGGCAAACATATTGGAGTGGGTTGCCATTTCCTTCTCCAGGAGATCGTTTCAACCCAGGAACTGAACCCAGGTCTCCTGCATTGCAGGCAGATTCTCTACCAACTGAGCTATGAGTGAATCCCTCTTAATTTACATAATGAAAAAAATTTTAAATGGCTTAATTTTATAAATACTAGATTTTATTACTTAAAAAATTTTCTATTCAAACGTAAAATGTCAAACCTAGCAGCAAATTTATTCTAAATAGTTACAAAGAAAATAAAAACTTAAAAGAGAATTAGCCCTTGATACTGTTTTTTAAAAATCACCAAACGTGTACCAAATCTCCTAAAATACCATGCTTAACACATTACATAAAAGACAGGATTTACACATGGCATGTCCCATGAGCAGCTCTTAACACCTAAACTGCCAGAGATTAAATCATACCTGATGGCTTCTTTTCCTATAAATTCTGAAGAAACAGGCTCAACAATTTCACTAAAACTAACATTCCCATTCACGTTGCCCTCTGATAACTCCTCATAATTCCTTTTGCTCTTTGACCAATATGATGGCTTCAGAAAATAAAACGATGATCTCCGTAAGCCAAATTCTCCTGAAAAAAAGAGAGAGAGAAAAAAAAAACACACAACTGAGTTATCCTAACAAATTATTTCTGAAAACTAGTGTTTAAATCAGAAAGGCAGTCTGTGAAACCTAAGACAACCTAAAGTTTAGACATAAATTATTAAGTCAACAGTGCGGGAAAAATAGAAGTCTTTCTGACAGATAACTCTTGTCCATAAAAAGTTTCAGGGTTGCTGTGAGTCCATGGAACGTAAAGGTAAGCAGGGCACGTTTTCTGCCCTGGAGACTTCCATCATTATGAGGACACGCACATATCTAATGGCTAACACACAGCGGACAACGTAAGGCATGAGTGCCAGCAAGAGTTCAGAAGGTGAAGAGTGTACATCGGGGTATTCTGAAGGCTTGAGTCGGCATCACCTTAGTCTTTTGGGAGCAGACAGTATTCAGAAAGGCTGCTAGAGCTCACAGAGAGGACTTTTTAGATGGAGGAGAGTAACAGGGCAGAACCGACACCGGAGACGCCAGTCTGGCGGCCCAGGGCACGGGCGGACTTTCTCCCTCTCTCCCCAGGGAACCAACATTCCCCACCCTTTCCAACACGCCCCCCGCCGATGACCACATTTCAGAGGGAGCCGCTCCCAACTAGAGAGAGTCCAGTGGACCAGACGGGCACCGTGCAGGCTCTGGTGACTCCTCTGCTTCAGCCACGAGCAGGCACCAACTAGAAAGAAGCGAAGGGCTTGCTGGGCACAAGTCTCCTGTCCCTCTCCCACTGGACGTGAATGAAGAAGTGCAACCCCATGCAGGCACCAGGCAATAAATCAGCCAGACTCTGAGACAGGAACAGCAACATGGAGAAGGTGGGATCCTGATGGCACAGCCAAGCAAGGCAACCAACTGGGAGCCCACCCTGACTCTGGACTCTGAATGAAGAGATTGATTTCCTCCTTGCTTAAGACAATTAAAAAAAAGGTCCTCTGTTACATGAGTAACTAAACATAACCTAACTGATACACTGGAGATGTGTTTAAATAAACAGGACTGAATGGATGGATATAAAACACAATAAGGGGAGGGGAACAGCGGTGCCAAGGGACTGGATGCATAAAGGCACCGAGCAGGACACCGATGCTGGACAAGTTTCTCTAATTCCCCAGGATGTGCTCAGCGAGGTTTCTGAGCATGTGATCAGCTTGACTAAAGGCAACGGCAAGGTTCTTAGACAGGCTTGAGGTAGGTGATTAGATAAGCACTACTGCCATGGTCTAGAACAGTGCAGCCAAACAGGACTTCGCAACAGTGGATGAGACCTCGGCTGCACTGCGACCAGTGACCAGGCGCAGCTGCTGACCCCTCGGCAGGCGCCTGCGCTGCTCCCTGGGGGCTCAGCTGGTAAAGAATCTGCTGGTCCCACGGGAGACCTGGGTTCCATCCCTGGGTCGGGAGGATCCCCTGGAGGAGGGCGAACCTGCTGGCACCGCGGGAGACCTGAGTTCCATCCCTGGGTCGGGAGGATCCCCTGGAGGAGGGCGTGGCTGTCCACTCCAGGATGCTGGCCTGGAGAATCCCGTGGACAGAGGAGCGGGCACCAACTAGAAAGAAACGAAGGGCTTGCTGGGCACAAGTTTCCTGTCCCTCTCCCACTGGACGTGAACAAAGAAGTGCAACCCCATGCAGGCACCAGGCAATAAATCCTGGGGGGCTACAGTCCATGGGGTCACCAAGAGTGGGACAGGACTGAGCGACCGACACAACACTTGCCCTGCTGAGGAAGGAACTGCTCATTTGTTCAACTGTAAGTAATTAAAACTTAGAAGTCACATGTGTCTCGTCATGTAAGACTGCAGATCAAGAAGACAGACAAAGGAACGAGGACCTCAAGGGGGAAGGGAGGGGGCAGGGGTCATTCTAGAATATTCTGAACCTGCACAGGCTTGAAGTAGGTGGAGGGTAGAAGACACGGGGATGGGAGAGGTTGCAAGGTTGTTCCACTGTCTTGGACCTTAGAGGGTACAGTAGAGAAGTGCTTCAGCCAAAAAAATGGACATGGGGAAGGACAGAGTTAAGAAGCTCAATTAGGGATTTAAGGCTTTCAAAACAAACTGTCTCTTTTTGCCCAGTCTCCTTACATTCACTGGAAGTTAAGGTATAAGGTACAAAATACAATTACAATTAAATTAAAAGCTGTTAACAGTGAATACGACTTAGAGTACTCAGCTAGAAAAAAAGCTAAAATTAAGTTAACTCACCGGAAGCTCAACTTGGTGCTCTGCGACAACATAGCGGGGTGGGATGGAGAGGGAGGTGGGAGGGAGGCTCCAAAGGGAGGGGACATGTATACATGAGGCTGGTTCACATTGATGTATGGCAGAAACCAACACTATATTGCAAAGCAACTCTCCCGCAATTAAAAATAAATGAATATTTCAAAAGGAATATTTAAAAAAATCAAAAACAATAAACCATTAATCTTGTAAGAAGAAAAATTAAGATAACTTTAGGTGGACAAAAACCTGAAAAATCTTTTAAGTAAAATTCAGTGGCTACCTGCATACCTGGAATGACTTGATCAAGATAAACAGCCAAGAGGGCGTAGAAAATGCTGTTAAGAAGCAGCATCATAATGGCAATGATTAGAGGACACGGGCCTTCAGTCAAATTAGAAACTAAAGCACCTTCATCAACGTCTTCTAAATGCATGACCTGGAAAACAGAAACGTTCACCCGATAATATGAAAATGGCCAAAAATAAGCAAAAGCCACGTTATGCCCAGAGTCAAGAAACCAGGCCGCTAGGAGAGTGAACGGCCTAGCCAAACGAGCAATGTGAACTTATACAGAGAACGATAAAAGCTTGACCAGAACGTGAGTTACCCCGACAGCCCTGTCTGGTCATGTTTTTAAAGCCGTCGGTCGGCTCTTGCAGCGTGTCTTGTTAGTGCTACGGCTATCAAATAAAATGAAAGCTGACGCTAGCGAAAGGGTTTACGGTCCAGAGAAGTCACACAAGTTATCAGAGGATAAACTTATGGTCAGCACCTTTCAACCCTGAAAAGGGAGAAGGGGCTAAAACTAATCAACGCTGATATTAAATTATTCACAGCAGGTGTGCTGGCAGAGCGGGAGGAAGGACAGTAGTGCTGAGGTTTCGCCCGTGTTGCAAGCCCGCCGTGAAGGGACAGACTCTAACTGTACCGCAGAGGGCGTCAGCATCCCTATCCAGCCAGTTACTTCTTATATGAAGTGATCACATTTTTTCTTCTTTACACATTAACTAAATATATGTCCTAATATATAAAGCAGTTTTTTGTGAGAATTTTCCTCTTAGAGCCTCACTGCTCTTAAAAACTAAGAAAAATCACATTATAAACACCAATGAAAGTGAAAGAGAAAGTCGCTCAGTTGTGTCCGACTCTTTGCGACCCCATGGACTATACAGTCCATGGAATTCTCCAGGCCAGAATACTGGAGTGGGTAATATTTCCTTTTTTCCAGGGGATCTTCCTAATCTAGGGATCAAACCCAGGTCTCCCGCATTGCGGGTGGATTCTTTACCAGCTGAGCCACAGGGGAAGCCCATAAACACCACTACTATTCAGATAAAGACAATCCCGAGTCCTGGACCTATAAAACCCACCAGGGTTCCCTGGTGGCTCAGACGGTAGAGAACACGCCTGCCAGTGTGGGAGACCTGGGTTCAGTCCCTGGGTCACGAAGACAAATTTTTGATGACCATAGTAGTGAGATAAGAACTGTGGTTGTCTAGGTACTAAGTCGTGTCCGACTCTTTGTAACCCCAAGGACTGTAACCTGCCAGGCTCTTCTGTCCATGGGATTTCCCAGGCAAGAATACTGGAGGGAAGAGGTTTGCCATTTCCTCCTCCAGGGGATCTTTCCAACCCAGGGGTCAAAGCTGTGTCTCCTGTGTTGGGAGATGAATTCTATACAACTGAGCCACCTGGTGCTTTAACCAGTGACTTCTAACAAGCTGAGCTGTTCCAGTGAAACAGACTACTGAGTTCCATTAAAAGAAAAAGTGGAGAGCTCGTTGATAAAAAGGTCATACAAATGAAAAGCTTAAAAACGGAGAAAACATAAATGAAATCAATATAAAACATACTCTGGTTTTCAAATAGCACCCCTTCTCATGTCTAACCCTAACCAAAGGCAGGGTTCATGGTAGTATACTACGCTGCATGGAAGTGGAGAGGAAGCGCGCGCCGGGGGAAGGTGAGACGGGACACTTCACGCACCTGCGCGACGCCAATCAGGAAGGCGCACTGACAGAGGGGGCTGAGCAGCCACACTAGCGATCGGGGGAAACTTTCCACGAGGACCACCAAGAGGCCAACAAATCCAAAAGCCACCGTGACCAAGAATTCAGCTATTCCCACATGCTTTGATTTTTTAAAAAGAGGCGTCAGCATTAAAGCAAAAAATACCTGTAAGATACAAATGTTAATGTTAATACATTGTTCATGTACACCGATGTAAAAATAAGATTAAATTTTTGCTTGTGAAAAAACAAGCTATTTTCATTAGAAACTACATTCACTAAAATTCAATCAATTCCCAATTAATTCCTTGGTGGCTCAGTGGTAAAGAATCCGTCTGCCAATGCAAGAGACACGGGTTCAATCTCTGGGTTGGGAAGATCCCCTGGAGGAGGAAGTGACCACCCACTCCAGTATCTCTGCTCAGGAAATACCAAGGACAAAGGAGCCTGGTGAGCTATAGTCCATGGGGTCCCAAGGAGTTGGACACACATGTCTTAGCAACTAAAAAACAACAAATTTCTAAAGGTCATGCTGAGACATTTAATTTTCACACAAACAGTGCTATACATTAACAATATAAACTGACAAATATTTAAAACTGCTCATTATCTATGTAATAGGCAAACATGACCATCTCAGCCTCACAGAAAGCAGAAACTACCAGGTGTCTCTGCAGTTAGACATGTTCAAATATGAACAAAACCACAACTCGGCAAGCTTTCAAATAGAGGACCTAGCTTTTAATGTGTTGATAGGAAACAGAGTCAGTTAAAAACCACGCAACTATATAGAGAAGCATACATGTTATTTGAGGTAGGCTTCCCTGGTGACTCAGCTGGTAAAGAATCCGCCTGCAATGGTGGGAGACCTGGGTTTGATCCCTGGGTTGGGAAGATCCCCTGGAGAAGGGAAAGGCTACCCACTCCAGGATTCTGGCCTGGAGAATTCCACGGACTGTATCGTCCATGGGGTCGCAAAGAGTCAGACTCGACTGAGCGACTGTCACTTTCGCATACAAGTTCTTTATAAATTGTCGTGTTAAAGAGCAGAGATGACAGTCACAACATCTCACAGCTGATACAGCATGGGCACGTGGGCCAAGCAGAACGGAAACTAGGGCCACGGGAAACAAAGGCTGGGGGCGTCTCTGGTGGTCCAGTGGCTAAGACTCCATGCTCCCAATGCAGGGGCCCAGGTTTGATCCCTGGTGGGGGAACTAGACCTCACAGGCTGCAACTAAGAGTCCACAGGCTGCAACTAAGCCCCAGCACAGCCAAATACATATTTTAAAAAAAACAAACAAAGCCTGGTCGTGCACAACCAGCATTCAACCAAATACCCAACCCATATCAGCAGTGTCAAAGAATTAAATTTACAAAGACATATCTTTACACAGCATCGTCCTGTAAGACATATTACCTTGAAACGTTTAGGATTTCACGAAAAAAAAAAAAAAAAAAAAAGAGTCTAGTACAAGACCATCTTCACGGTGTATAAGCACAGTTATATGAAGATCATAAAAGATAGACTCCGAGGAAGTGTGCGGAATACATCACGTGAAAACTAGTTAAATTTAAACTTGAGAATATTTTGTAACTTTCCTAAAAGTGAGGAGGTACAATGATACAACTCATTCATCAGAATTAACCGAGGAACAATCCTATCTTTCACGGGAAGTCGACTGCAAGTAAACCAAAAAATAAGACTTTACTGTATTAAGCAAATATTTTGGCAGTCCTTTATTCCCATTTCAAGTTAAAGTACTTACAGATGATAAGCCGTAGAGGAAAAAAAGGAGAAATATCACAAAGCAGCTACTCTGAGGGAATAAGGAAGATGCTGTTGCGATGACTGCCATGAGAAGAGACATGAGAAAAATCAAACTTGCGTAGAGAAGGACCCAGGAAAGCCTGAAAAGGGAACACAGACACAGTCACGGCTAAAAACACAAGCCTTAACAATTAAAAAAAATCATTTTAAACAAAACTTCAGCTTTATTTTAGCCGTTTCATTCTTAAAATTAAGCCAATCGCTTCATTTCTACGTATGCTCGCGTACTGAAAATTACAGCTCTTGTACATAGTGAAAAATATAGTGCTGGTTTAGCTGTAGATAAAATTATCAAGTTATCACCTCATATAGAGATAAAATGGTGATTATCTTTCCAGGAGTCAAAAAAAAAAAAACAACTTACAGATTTATAGCAAATCACAATTCATTTAAATCTAGTACTTTCAGAAGATCAACAAATGCACAATTCTGATTTTCTTAAAATACGAAAGAGTTTAATGACTGACGATTTTCTGTATGGTACACGTGACAGTTAAACTCTGATGGCTTTTGGTACTTTAGATAGTTGTGAAGGCCACCCCGCTAAGCAACAACGTTATTACTACGGAACTCGATGTGAGACCAAGATCAACAGCAGATTCATCACAGGCCTCGACATTTCTCCTCAAACCGGAGCTCAGGGGAATTGCCCCACAGTCTATTACTTTGCTTTTACTTTTCAAGTTAGCAGGTAACGTAATGTATGGCATCAAGAAAACCACCAAAAGAGGGCTAACAGATACCTAAGCCACCAAAAGTAACCCCGCTATTTTACAGAGGCAGAAACGAGGCACGGAGAAACTGATCTACCTAAATGCTTCCAGCTACCGTCTCCTCACAAAACATTTAATGCTCCAGTGCGGCTCAGAGACCGGCCACTCCTGTGAAACACAGGAGTAAGAAATGAGCAGAGCCGATGTCATACGGGATAACCCCATTATGTGACGTGGCTCAGCTGCTGCACTGAGCTAAATGGAATAAAATGGTTGATAATAACAACTCACATTTGACAGGACTAACGTCTCCCCCAAAGTGAGGTCAGCATAAATGCTCCTACTGCACAGTGGGCAAAGTATGGAAAACACACTTGGAATTCTATAAAATTGCATGCCTCTATAAAATTTTCATTGTACAAAAATGTTAATGTGCTCATTGTTGAACTTTTTTCATTTGTTTCCATGGAAATAATTATTTGTATATTTTCATCCTAAAAAATTCACAAAAGTAACTTTTCGCAGGGGACAAAAAAGCCCCAAACTTGAGTTTGTGTATATGAACGTAACAATGTGAGCAGGCTACAATATTTGCGGAGGACTGTAACAGGAGATTAATTTCTAACTTTCCACAATCTCCTGTTTTTCTATACACTGAAAAACATGGAGTATGCCTCATCAAACAAAATACAAAATAAAACTTAAATATATACTATTGACATGAGCTTCCCAAATCCCACCTCCCTTATGTTCGAACAAGCGAGTTAACTGCTGGAGCTTCGTGATGAGTCTCAAACTCCATGACAAAGGCGGGAACTGCAAGAAAAGAGGGTCAGGACCTTGCTGAGTCTGGTGAGTAACAGAACTTCAGTACTGAAGATGTGTGGAACTTACGTAGTTATTAGCCACACTGAATAACAAAGTTCTAGTAACATACCAAAAGGCCGTGTCATGAAGTCCCATTATTTTTAAAAACTCTTTTAACTTCTTTTCTTTTTCTGCCACGATATGAATTGCCAAAAAGTATCCAAAAGGTGAAAACGCTATAACTAGGTATATTAAAATCACTCCTCGGGGAAAGGTGTCTATTTCTACAACAGCCGTTTCTCCCATAAGAACAGCTTTAGTTGACTCCAGCTCTTTCCAAAAAGAAACATTGGTCTTCATCTACAATCAGAAAATGTAAACACATTCAGTTAACTTAGTCCTGAGAGCAGCTCCTGAAATAATGAGACAATTACATACCCAAAGTTAGTCCATAACCTACTGTAAACACAACCCTCAAAACACTACACACCAGATATAAAGTGACTGACCCCAATATCATGGTATTGCACAGAACATTGTTTTCACTCGTTCTGGAACCATGTCAGAAAGTTTCAAGTCTGCAGTTGGGAAGTACATACGTTTCTATTAAATAATTTGTCAAAGAAAATAAGGCTGCACAATAACCATCTTTAGTGACAGCTATATGCATCTTAATAAAAATATGTGTTTATAAAATCGAGAAGTTAAAGGATGATGACAAGTGCCATGAAAGGATAACTCTCTTTTTTAAAAATGTTCTTTCAGGTAGTGAGTCCTTCTATTGCATATTGCATATATACGTATGCAGCACGCACAGAGACAGGGTAACAGAACCATGTCTGCCATACGGCACGCTTCCACCTCATGTTCACATGAGCGGCACGGAGCTCTGCTCCACCTGCTCGTGCGGCGTGGTCTGGGCTGTGGACAGCTAAGGTCTTTGGCCAAAACACAAACAGGTACTTCAGCACCATCAACGCAACACGCCCCTGTATTTATTTCACCGTCATTAGCCTGAGCTTGTGTGTTACTGAATACTGTGTCTACGATACATTAATACTATGCTGTGAGAGCTTGTAGGACACGTCTGTGTATCATCTCATGTGGTTCTAACGACAACCCTGTCCAGTCATTCATGCATAGCAGTCTAACAACTGGCAGTGACAGGGCTCCTACCCAAGGTCTGCTGTTCATTTCCACTAAAACAAGAAACACTGGGTCAGGTCTTCAGAATGTAAACACAACGTTTATACACAATGTTAGGGGCAGTATACTACTAAAACACAGAAATGAGAACCCAAAAGCCACAGTCTGAATTAGCTTTGCCACTAGTCAACTGAGGTTTGCAAAGTCACTCCATCTTCCTGAGTTTCAAGTGCATAAATGAAGTGTAAACAGCAGCACCAGCCTCACGGTGTCAAGACTAAACGGGCTGATGCTAGTACACAAGGGAGAAACAACGTTTTTCAGACAAGCGATAAATATTTGTTAAAAATAAGATCGACCACTATGATTAAGATAATAAAGGTAACTTCTTTAAACTAAGTTACTCTTATTCAAGGGGAAAAGTCTGCGAATACAGACCTTTCATAAATATTGCCTACAGACGGCACAGACAGGATAACACGGGCATACAGAGTGCTGGACAGCGTGCCTGGAGACCACGAAACTAAAGTGGGTTTCAAAAAAAATTACATCAGAAAATGCGACTTCTTCCTTCTCTTTTTTTGTAACGGAGCTGACCTGGATGATGTAATTTGGTACGTGTGACAGCAGTGAAATGGACTCCGATGGTAAAGACGCGGGGCATCGTATGAACCCTTGCCTTCCTCCAGCACCTTTACCTGTATGATGGCTGCGTCTATCGAGGCCTGCAGAACCGTGAACCCTGAGGACCAGAACTGGACGGCGTCACATGATGGGGAACAGCCAGCTACAGAGGAAAAAACGTGAGAGGTAAGGTCCAGCACGATACACAAGTGCTTTCCTTAGAGACAGCACCCAGTGGGTTACCAAAGTGATACAACTGATCCACCTCTAATAGAAGCAAAGAAAAGAAGCAACTGCCCTCCAAAGGCAAACAAAGTCTATCACATCCCTTACTGTTTGTTTGAAATGTTTGAAATCAGAGAGTTACATGTGTCAGGATACTGAGTAGTAAGCGCACACAAATGGAAGAGAAGAAACCAGTGGCTGCCGCTCAGCTGCTAAGCCGTGCCTGACCCTTTGTGACCCCACAGGCTGCAGCACGCCAGGCTCCTCTGTCCTCCACTGTCTCTGGGAGCTTGCTCAAACTCGTGTCCTTTGAGTCCGTGATGCCATCCAACCACCTCAGGCTCTGCTGCCCCCTTCGCCTTTTGCCTTCAATCTTTCCCAGCATCAGAGTCTTTTCCAATGAGGTTTTTTAAACAAGTCACTTTTCTGGCTTAACCTAAGTCATTCTACAATGAATTATCAGCTTTAAAAGCTTTCCATGTGCAAAGGCAGGTCCAAGTAAAGAACACAGAAAAAAAGAAAAATTATCTGAAGGCTTTTTGGAATCAAGTCACAAATATAGTGACTTTAACATTGTTTCAATAAATGTTTTTGGTTGATAATTATTTTTTCAGAGGCTTAGGCATTGAAGGCTGTTTTCCATGTTTCAAACATAGAATTAATAAACTTTATTGGTAGAAGAACTTGAGATTTTAAAATATGTACCATACCATGTACAAAAACAATTACGTGGAGAAAAGAACACAGATTTAGAAAGTCATATCAGTTCAGTTCAGTCACTCAGTCGTGTCCGACTCTGTGACCTCATGAATCACAGCACGCCAGGCCTCCCTGTCCATCACCATCTCCTGGAGTTCACTCAAACTCACGTCCATCGAGTGGGTGATGCCATCCAGCCCTCCCATCCTCTGTCGTCCCCTTCTCCTCCTGCCCCCAATCCCTGCCAACATCAGAGTCTTTTCCAATGAGTCAACTCTTTGCATGAGGTAGCCAAAGTACTGGAGTTTCAGCTTTAGCATCATTCCTTCCGAAGAACACCCAGGGCTGATCTCCTTCAGAATGGACTGGTTGGATCTCCTTGCAGTCCAAGGGACTCTCGAGTCTTCTCTAACACGACAGTTCAAAAGCATCGATTCTTCGGCTCTCAGCCTTCTTCACAGTCCAACTCTCGCATCCATACATGACCACTGGAAAAACCATAGCCTTGACTAGACGGACCTTTGCTGGCAAAGTAATGTCTCTGCTTTTCAATATGCTATCTAGGTTTCCTTCCATGGAGCAAAGTGAAGTCGCTCAGTTGTGTCCAACTCTTTGTGACCCCATGAACACCAGGCTCCTCCGTCCATGGGATTTTCTAGGCAAGAGTACTGGAGTGGGTTGCCATTTCCTTCTCCAGGGAACTTCCCGACCCAGGGATCGAACCAGGGTCTCCCACATTGTAGACAGATGCTTTACCATCTGAGCCAAGGAGTAAGCGTCTTTTAATTTCATGGCTGCAGTCACCATCTGCAGTGATTCTGGAGCCCCAAAAAATAAAGTCTGACACTGTTTCCCCATCTATTTACATGAAGTGATGGGACCAGATGCCATGATCTTAGTTTTCTGGATGTTGAGCTTTAAGCCCACTTTTTCACTCTCCTCTCACTTTCATCAAGAGGCTTTTTAGTTCCTCTTCACTTTCTGCCATAAGGCTGGTGTCATGTGCATATCTGAGGTTATTGATATTTCTCCCGGAAATCTTGATTCCAGCTTGTGCTTCTTCCAGCCCAGCGCTTCTCATGATGTACTCTGCATATAAGTTAAATAAGAAGGGTGACAATATACAGCCTTGACATAAACCTTTTCCTATTTGGAACCAGTTTGTTGTTCCATGTCCAGTTCTAACTGTTGCTTCCTGACCTGCATAGAGGTTTCTCAAGGGGCAGGTCAGGTGGTCTGGTATTCCCATCTCTTTCAGAATTTTCCACAGTTTATTGTGATTCACACAGTCAAAGGCTTTGGCATAGTCAATGAAGCAGAAATAGATGTTTTTCTGGAACTCTCTTGCTTTTTCCATGATCCAGCGGATGTTGGCAATTTGATCTCTGGTTCTTCTGCCTTTTCTAAAACCAGCTTGAACATCAGGGAGTTCATGGTTCACATACTGCTGAAGCCTGGCTTGGAGAATTTTGAGCATTACTTTACTAGCGTGTGAGATGAATGCAATTGTGCGGTAGTTTGAGCATTCTTTGGCATTGCCTTTCTTTGGGATTGGAATGAAAACTGACCTTTTCCAGTCCTGGGGCCACTGGAGAGTTTTCCAAACTTGCTGGCATATTGAGTGCAGCACTTTCACAGCATCATCTTCCAGGATCTGAAATAGCTCCACTGGAATTCCATCACCTCAACTAGCTTTGTTTGTAGTGATGCTTCCTAAGGCCCACTTGACTTCACATTCCAAGATGTCTGGCTCTAGATGAGTGATCACACCATCGTGATTATCTTGATTATCTTGCAAAGTAGCAAAACGGCTGTCTAAAGAGGCCTTACAAATAGCTGCGAAAAGAAGAGAAGCAAAAAGCAAAGGAGAAAAGGAAAGATATAAGCATCTGAATGCAGAGTTCCAAAGAATAGCAAGAAGAGATAAGTAAGCCTTAGAGGAAAACAACAGAATGGCAAAGACTAGAGATCTCGTCAAGAAAATTAGAGATACCAAGGGAACATTTCATGCAAAGATGGGCTCGATAAAGGACAGAAATGGTATGGACCTAACAGAAGCAGAAGATATTAAGAAGAGGTGGCAAGAATACACAGAAGAACTGTACAAAAATGATCTTCACAACCCAGATAATCACGATGGTGTGATCCCTCAGCTAGAGCCAGACATCCTGGACTGTGAAGAGAGAAAGTCACAGAACTCAGGATAAAACTGTCTAACAGAAATCTCGTGCAGGACTGCTCAGTCACTTCCGTGGCATCGGGTCTTTGCAGCCCCACAGATGGGAGCCTGCCAGGCTTCTCTGTCCGTGGTATAATCCAGACAAGAATACTGGAGGGGGTTGCCATTCCCTTCTCCAGAGGCTCTTCCCAATCCAGGGATCCAACTGCAGGTGGATTCTTAACCACTGAGCCACTGGGGAAGCACAGTATAAATTATACTTCATATTATATACGTAGCTGTGGATACACAGATATACACACATGTTCTTATGCTAGAGTTGACAGTCTTCTGATCTGAATAATTATAGTTGAAAATGTCAATGTAGGCCTCCATCAAATTTTGCATTTGAACTAAGAGCAATAAAAACATGCATTTAATTGATTTTCGTTGACTATTTAGGGCTACTTGCCTCTTGAATCCATATAAACAGAAGATACTGGAATCGTATCAGGAAAAAACCGGAGCTCATAGGACATGAAGTCTTTGAACACAACGCCTACAAAGGAGCCGGACTTGGAAAGACTAGATGTCACCAATTCTTCTTCATCTGCGTATTCTTCAATAGTTACGACTATAAAATATCACAACAGAATTAGCTCAAATACACGAATAGTTTATTATAATACAACAGACCAAATTTACCATTATACTTGATGAATGTAGTATTTTATAAGCATTTGTTGAATGCTCTAACTTCTTAGAAAATGAATACAGCTCTTCTAAAAACCAAACTAAAAAGCAACAGATATTAAAGCAGTACAATTTTACAGACACTATTTCTTACCTGTCATTTGACTATACGTAAGTTATGTGTCGGAGTGACACATAAGCTATCAACATAATAGATTAGAGCACACACCCTACATGTAATATGTATAGTTCATTTCCCTATCTCGAGGTGAAACCATGAAATAACTCCTTGATAAATGAATGGATATTTTATTTTCAAATATTGCTTCTTAGGAAGAAAATTCCACAATCCTTCTCAGAAACTAAATATGTATTTTAGTAACTATGACACAACTCTTCTTTGAATAAAAATTGACATTTAAACACAATATTGCTTTTTTTATCCTAAACGAATATGCTTGCTTTATAAATGGCCCATGATATAAAATATTAAAACATAAAGTATGCTATAAATGAAAGTTTCACAAGAAACATAGGCTAGCAGAATCAGATAATATTAACGCTTTTATAAAACTCTGTTATGGTGAAAGCATATATACCTAAATGTTAAGAACGGTATTTACTCAATAAAGCAAACAGCACAACACAGAAGAGGCCATCTGTAAGGGACAGGACCCACGCCAGCTCACAGTACCGTCAAGAAGGTGGTCCACAGACACTTTCTGCATGACGCTCCTCGTGATGTTAGTCGCGGGCGTGAATCCAAGCACGACGTTGGCGAGGACGGACACGTCCAGGGCACTGAGTTCTACATCAGGCACTTCTTCATATTTCTTATTTGGATGCATCATGCTAATTAATATTAACCAAAACAAAAAGAACAGTGGAAAAAGAATTTCCTGCAACAAAGGAAACAAAATGATCACAAAGCATAACAAAGGCAGCAAAAATCATCAAGCTTTCCATGAATATAACTAATACTAAGAAAAAAACATGAAGAACTTGGGTCTCCTTTCTTAAGAACATAAAGTAAAAGCACTTTTATCCTAAAAGAAATATTGTGCTGAACCAAACCCAACAGCAATAAGTTTTCCTTTACATTCAATTTCACTAAAATATTTGAAAATTCAAGTCACCATAACATATTTAAGTGACATAAAAGCTAGTATTTAAACATCTGAGACTACCTACATAAAATATAATAATAAATTTATTCATTTATAACTTTAAAGTAACTTACCAATTATCTGTAACTCAAAGACACCATAAAAATGTCTTTGAGTCTGAATTAAAACTTATGTTTAATTACACCTAAATTTCTACTCCTGAAACTAAACTCAGTTACATTCAATAGTTGACTTTAATGGGGATGAACTATTTACTGTTTCACCTTGCGGTTTAATTGTTCTGCTGATTTCAAGAGAATAATACCATTCCATCCTTTAAAATCATTCTTGACTGGTTCATCCAGAGTTCCTACTTCCTTTTATCTCTTAGACCAATGTATGCTAAACAAATAAACATACAATAAAGTGATGCATGCTTGTGGAAACAGATGTGCAACACGTCTGCAGTAATCCTGGCCAATCCATCCCAGAGTCCTCAGCTGGGAGGCCATGGGGAGGAAATGCGGAATAATGTTCCAGGGAGTTATCTGCAGACTTTATTTTCCACCTCATGAAACAGGAAATACAGGCCTTGAGGTTCTCAATCAAGCACCGACATGAAAAAGTCACTGAATTTGGAAACATGTCAACATTTCTGACATTTAGAAAACGTCGGATAACTTAGGTATTTTTTTCTGAGGCTGACGCAGTAAGTTTTCACTTCTCAAGTGAAACTGTGATAACAATGCATCCAGCAGAGCAAATCATCTCTTAAAGGTGGAACACATCAACGTGGAGCACGCGTGACGGCCGTACCGCTCACCTGGACGCTGCTCTTCTTGGTCCTGCATTTCACCAGGCAATTCTTGAGGAGCAGCGTTCTTGTCTGCCTCCAGACCCCGTCTTCCCGGACTGTAGTCGCCATGCTTTCTGGGCCAGTTTACTAGAGAAGGGAGAGCAGAGGGAAAAACTCCTGGAAGCACACAGTCAAGTCGAGGCCATGTTTAATGTTAAAAACGGACAGACAGACAGATGTCTGAGTCGCAGATCAGATAGTTACGCATACTCCACACTCTCTCTCCTACCTGGACAGGATGCACTGAACGGAACGAGAAGGTTCTGAAAGGCAAATAGCAGCACACGAAACCAGCGAGGGGCCCGCTGGGAATCTGAAAGCGGCAGGGAGGGCAAATGGACAGAAGAGCTTAGGGAAGCAGACCACTGCCCAGACGCAGACGGGTGGCTGGGTGGCACGCGCGGACAGATCCCAGATGCACTGCAGAGGCTTCTGAAAACTAAACTGAAATTAGACCCACAGCTCACAGACTGTGGGCAGAAACTTAAGACCCAAACCTAACCTGGTGGACAGCATGTTCACAGAAGACACCAAGGCTCTCTGCAGGATGAAAACAAAACTCGAGGTCTCATATCACCCAGCAGCATTCCACTCATGAGGCATGTGGAAAACACCAACTCTGTTAGGAGAAGAAAACCCATAGATGCCAATACCAAGGTGATGCAGATTTTCAAATAATCGGACAAAACCAGTAAAGCAGCTGTTTAAAAGGCACTCCAGCAAACAATGGTAAGAAGACAATGAAAGAAAATACTCATTTCACTCTCGAAAACAACCCAAGTGTCAGCAAAGAAACAGCACTTTTAAAGCAGCACCAAATAGTAATTTCAGAATAGGAGAAAACAGTAACAAAGCAAATCCGCAGAAGGGGCTCAGCAGCAGGATGCAGACAAGAAGAAACAGCCAGCAAACTGGGCACAACAGGAGGAGCTGGTCAGTCTCAGAGAAACGGAGACCAAGTTGTGTGTGTGTTTTAACAATTAACTGATCATTGCTCAGAGAACTGAGAGAGTAAGAGTGTAACACTCAAATGGCCAGAGAGGCAGAAGTGTGTTAATGCTGGACAAACACTTACAGAATTAATGGCTAAAAGCTTCCCCGATCTGGCCAGAGATGAAAAGCCTACGAGTTTCAAGAAGCCTGACGAAGCCCATACAGGATAAGTCGAAGGAAATCCACACTGAGACACATCATAACCCAACTGCTAATAGTGAAAGATGAAGGAATCCTGAGAGCAGCCGGAGATTAACCAGGTGCTTTCCTGCAGGGCAGTAATGCTCCGAATGAGAGAAAATTTCTCGTAAGAAACTCCGGGGCTAATGGGGGGCAAGGGGTCCTCGTACAGAGCTGGCAGGGCTGCAGAGAGGTTCCGCTGCTGAGACAAACACTGCAGCTGGTCCCCGAGGGGAAACCAGAATTCCTGTGTGACTCCACTCCTCCACTTGTAGGTATTCACCCAAAAGAACTGGAAACAGGGGCACAGATAAATGCGTGTGCACACAGGGTCAGAACTGCCAAGACATGGAAACAGCCTGAATGTCTACCAACAGAGGGAGGGACAAGCGGAGGCGGTGGGCACACACGACTCACTGTTCAGCCACAAAGAGGAGTGAAGCAGTCACACATGCTACGTGGGTGAGCCTCCAGAACGCTACAGTGAGCACTTAAGAAGCCAGACGTGAGAGGTCAAGCGTGAGCCCATCTCCATGACATTTCCAGAACACACGCTTCCATAGAAATGGAATGTGGACAGCTGGCTGCTGGAGCACAAGGGGAGAAAGTGTTTAATGAGTCAGGGGCTTTACTCTGGAGTGAAAGAAACAAACCTCACTTTTTTTTTTTTTTTTTTTGAGCTGTATGACCTAAACCACCGCATCACAGGCCCAGTATCCCTCTCCCAGGGCAAGCTGACCCTCTGGGGGCCCTCCTGGGAGTGGACCTCTGTTGGAACTATCTCTGCTCTTCAAAGAGGCTATGTGAAAGCAGCAATCAGGGTGGCTGGGGCCCCACTGGAGCCCTCCGGGGGCCCTATCCCCATCTGCTTGCCCTTGTAACCCAGAATGTGTGCAAACCAAAAGGCACTGAGCGGGCAGCTCAGGGGAGACGCCGAGACAGTTCTGCTAGGCCTCCTTCCGGGGCAGAACTCGCTGCCTTGTTTTATATAAACGCGTCTGATGGGAGCCACTGGGGTGACTCCCGTCCACAACAAGCACCATCTATCCCAGGCCGGCTGGCCATCTCCTCCTAGATGAAAAAGCAGGGGACTTTTTAGAGGCAGCTTGTCTTAACCCCCAAAAGTCAATATACATAACTAAAGTTGGGATCAAATAAACATCCTCCTTACAGGTACAGAAGACAGACAAAAGGGTTATTTTTTTAATTTAACGACTGGATTACAGACAACTTTTCCTTGTGTTTTTTTTCTGTTTTCCCATCAATACGTGTTCTTTAGCCAGTGGGGGGAAAAACAAATTGCACAATTAGACATACTGTAAAAATACGAAATGAGTAAATTTAAAAAAGCACAATTAAAACAGGAAAGGAAGATACACTAAAAGTAAATTCTTCTAACACCCTCATGGATGTTATATCAGATTCTGTAAAGAACCGGTAATCTTCTCGAGGCTGATGAAAGGAAGGAAGAATGGAAGGAGGGGACTGGGAGGGAGACAGGCAGACGGGTCATACTTGTTCAAGGATGGCTTCCCACAAAACATAGAAACCCTAACCAGTGGAGCGGCAAGAACAGCCTCAAGTCCTCCGCAAAGCACACTGACTTAGCGTAGTGGGCGCCACTGAATTATTCATTCGAATTGAACACTGCACGCTTAGTTCTTTGTTTTTAGAGAACAGGCCCTTCGTAAGACAGCTGATGGACTCCCAGTATTTTCCCTCCTTTGAGAAGTGCTCCCTGAACTCGATTAGAATTGATGGCCTTGCCTGAAGTCCAGGAACCTCTGCACCTGCCCACCGCAGTCAGGGCTTCTTAAACCATCACCATCACCCCTACTGCCACTGAGCTGTGCCAATTAAATCTTCTGGCAGCATGGAAGTTCTACTTAAGAGAGCCGGGCTTGGGGATTGCGGAAACAGTAATAGAAACATCAAAGAGAGTTCATACGTTCTTGGTACTAAGTTTTCCCCTAAGGTTTGGTACCTACTGTGCCCAAAACTTGATTCTTCTTCCTTGGAGTATGTGAAATGCCCTGATACCCACCCAAAGTATTTCATTTTCCCTGAAGGCAGACGGACCAGACAGTTCCTGTCTCTGCTATCAGTGGACTCAATCAGCCTAACAGTATAATGTGCTCCTAACTCCATGATTAGGACGCTCCCGAGGGTAACCGAGACTGTCCAAGTGAAGCATGGCAGTAACCCAGCGAGACGCTCCACGCCTGCCCACCTCCCCGGCCACGAAGGGCAGGGTCCCACGGGTACTGACGGGCGTGAGAGCACAGGGCGGCAGAAAGCTGAGGACTGCTGTTGCAAAGGTTTTCAAGTGGCTTAAAAAGTAAGATTAACAGGGAGGCATCTCTGCAGAAGATGACACAGGATGACTAAGCAAAGAAGTCACGCTGGTATCTGTTCAGCCTATTTCCCACTTTCTTCCAAAGCACAAAGTCCCAGGACTTCCCTGGTGGTCGGGTGGTTAAGACTGTGTGCTCCCAACGCAGGGGGCCCGGGTTTGCTCCCTAGTTGGGGAACAAGATCCTGCATGCCACAGCTAAGACCTGATGCACACACACATACACACACACACACACACACACACACAGTCACACACACAGACGCGCATACACACAGACACACACACAGACGCGCGCACACACATAGACACACACAGCCCTGCTGCACACACACACAGACACACACAGATGCGCACGCACACACTGACACACACAGACACACACAGCCCTGCTGCACATGCACACACACACTGACACACACAGATGCACAGACACACAGACACATACAGTCCTGCTGCACACACACACTGATGTGCACACACACGCATGTGCGCACACAGATATGCACACACACACAGACACACACAGTCCTGCTACACACAGACACACACACAGTCCTGCTGCACACACACACACAGACACATACATAGACACACACACACACTGACACACACACGCACACACATACAGCCCTGCTGCACACACACACACTGACACACACAGATGCGCATGCACACACTGACACACACACTGACACACACACACACTCAGACACATACAGTCCGGCTGCACGCACACACACAGACACACACGCATGTGCGCACATACACAGATGCGCGCAGAGACACACACAGTCCTGCTGCACACACAGTGACACACACACAGATGCACACACACACTGACACTCAGATACATACACACACACAGTCCTGCTGCACACACACACATACACAGTCCCTTCTTCAGCAGAAGGTGCTTTCACCCTGTCCTCCCACCCCGAGCTCCATCCCAGATGGACTTCCCCCCCATTGCTCTTCCTCAGCTAGAGCGCCCTCCACCGCTTTGTGCTCGGGTCTCTCAGGGAGCAGGGATTCCCAGGAGGCTCAGTGGTAAAGCATCCGACTGCAGTGCAGGAGCCCCGGGTTCGACCCCTGGGTCGGGAAGATCCCCTGGAGAAGGAAATAGCAACCCACTCCAGTACTCTGTCTGGGAAATCCCATGGACGGAGGAGCCTGGCGGGTTACAGTCCACAGGGTCTCAGAGAGTCGGACACGACTTAGTGACTAAACAACAAGAAGAAGTTGTTTGTGGTTCTCATATTCTAAAATTCTAATCAGGTGAAAAAATGTAAAATGTCAGTAACTTTGACCTATCTACTCAAGTTATTAAAGTGAAACATCCTTTTTTTTGGTTGTTTGTACAAACCAGCTGACATTACTTTCTTTGTAGCAGCCTGAAAAAAGACACACTACTCTGAGAATGAAAACATCTTTTTTTCTATTTTTTAAAACATTTATTTATTTAACTTTACAATATTGTATCGGTTTTGCTATACATTGACTTGAATCTGCCATGGGTGTACACGTGCTCCCCATCCTGAATCCCCCTCCCACCTCCCTCCCCATTCCATCCCTCTGGGTCATCCCAGTGCACCAGCCCCAAGCACCCTGTACCATGCATCAAACCTGAACTGGCGATTCATTTCATATATGATATTTTACATGTTTCAATGCCATTCCCCCATATCATCCCGCCCTCACCCTCTCCCACAGAGTCCAAAAGACTGTTCTATACATCTGTGTCTCTTTTGCTGTCTCGCATACAGGGTTATCATTACCATCTTTCTAAATTCCATATGTATGTGTTAGTATACTGTATTGGTGTTTTTGTTTCTGGCTTACATCACTCTGCATAATAGGCTCCAGTTTCATCCACCTCATTAGAACTGATTCAAATGTATTCTTTTTAATGGTTGAGTAATATTCCATTGTGTATATGTACCACAGCTTTCTTATCCATTCATCTGCTGATGGACATCTAGGTTGCTTCCATGTCCTGGCTATTATAAACAGCGCTGTGATGAACATTGGGGTACACGTGTCTCTTTCAATTCTGGTTTCCTTGGTGTGTATGCCCAGCAGTGGGATTGCTGGGTCGTATGGCAGTTCTATTCCAGTTTTTTAAGGAATTTCCACGCTGTTCTCCATAGTGGCTGTACTAGTTTGCATTCCCACCAACAGTGTAGGAGGGCTCCCTTTTCTCCACACTCTCTCCAGCATTTATTGCTTGTAGAGTTTTGGATAGCAGCCACTCTGACCGGCGTAAAATGGTACTTCACTGTGGTTTTGATTTGCAATTCTCTGATAATGAGTGATGCTGAGCATCTTTTCATGTGTTTGTTAGCCATCTGTACGTCTTCTTCGGAGAAATGTCTGTTTAGTTATCTGGCCCACTTTTTGACTGGGTCGTTTATTTTTCTGGAATTGAGTTGCAGGAGTTGCTTGTATATTTTTGAGATTAATTCATCTGTTGCTTCATTTGCTATTATTTTCTCCCATTCTGAAGGCTGTCTTTTCACCTTGCTTATAGTTTCCTTTGTTGTGCAGAAGCTTCTAATTTTAATTAGGTCCCATTTGTTTACTTTTGCTTTTATTTCCAATATTCTGGGAGATGGGTCATAGAGGATCCTGCTGTGGTTTATGTTGGAGAGTGTTTTGCCTATGTTCTCCTCTAGGAGTTTTATAGTTTCTGGTCTTATGTTTAGATCTTTAATCCATTTTGAATTTATTTTTGCATATAGCGTTAGAAAGTGTTCTGGTTTCATTCTTTTACAAGTGGTTGACCAGTTTTCCCAGCACCACTTGTTAGAGATTGTCTTTTCTCCATTGTATATTCTTGCCTCCTTTGTCAAAGATAAGGTGTCCACAGGTGCGTGGATTTATCTCTGGGCTTTCTATTTTGCTCCATTGATCTATATTTCTGTCTTTGTACCAATACTGTCTTGATGACTGTGGCTTTGTAGTAGAGCCTGAAGTCAGACAGGTTGATTTCTCAAGATTGCTTTGGCTATTTGAGTTTTTTTTTTAATTTCCAAACAAACTGTGAAATTATTTGTTCTAGTTCTCTGAAAAATACCATTGGCAGCTTGACAGGGATTGCACTGAATCTATAGATTGCTTTGGGTAGTATACTCATTTTCACTATATTGATTCTTCCAATCCATGAACACTGTATATTTCTCCATCTATGTGTCCTCTTTGATTTCTTTCACCAGTGTTTTATAGTTTTCTATATACAGGCCTTTTGTTTCTTTAGGTAGATATATTCCTAAGTATTTTATTCTTAGTATTTTGTTGCAATGGTGAATGGAATTGTTTCGTTAATTTCTGTTTGTTAGTGTACAGGAATGCAAGCGATTTCTATGTGTTAATTTTATATCCTGCAACTTTACTATATTCATTGATTAGCTCTAGTAATTTTCTGGTGGAAAACAAAACATCTTAAAGAAGGAAAATCAACTGACTGCTTGTTTTCTTTGAGATATGAAATGCCTGGCTGGGCTGTTTGAAAACAAAGAAACATCCTTCACGTTGATTAACTTTTCATGCGCATCTAACTGGGAACTTAGAGTCGGGTTTTTGTGAGCTGACACACCTCTGATCTTACCTGCCCGCCCCTGTGCCCATGCACACAGCCACGCTGGTCTAACCAGGTGCACCATGAAAAGGGCTTGTGGTTGGGGGGAGGTCAACCCGGGAGGGTGGCTCTGCATGAGGATGGGAAGCACCAAGGACCGTGAGAGCCGCCCACACATCACAGGTGCGGGGAGAAGCCGTGCAGCTTCTTCAGGTGTGAGGACCACGCCCTCTCTAGGGGTTCCATTCTGTCAAGAGGACAGAAGGAAAAACAACAGAAGAGAGGAGCCTACACCAGACTGGCGGGAGACAAGTCCCCAGGGCGCCCATCGTCCCCAGTTTAGCAGGGCTGGGAGAGAGGGCTCGGGGTGGGGGTGGGGTGTGGGAAGGCAGTGCTGTCTACACTGATCTGGGCCAAAGATAGAGACCTGTCTGAGCTGAAACCAAACCCTGCAGGTGGGCGGGCAGGGCGGGGAAGGGAGGTTTCCTGAAAGCTGGGGATCTTCCCCGCAGAGAGGACATGAAAATGGTTCTTCTGACAGGAGGGCACAGCTGGAAAGGGGGCTGGAAAGCTAGAGATGAGGCGTGGCCAGCGAGGAGATGTCTGTAAAAGCTTTAAAACTTGTGCGGCGCCTGATCTTGGTCCCAAAGGAAACCTGTGTTTAGCATCAGGTTCTAAGTTCCTCCTCTTTCTCCACTATGATGCATCTTAATTATTCAAAACATTATAGCCTACGTGTGTGTACTCAGCCGTGTCTGACTCATTTGCAACCCCATGGACTGTACCTGCCAGGCTCCTCTGTCCATGGGATTCTCCAGGCAAGAATACTGGAGTGGCTTGCCATGCTCTTCTCCAGGAACCTGAGTCTCCTGCATTGACAGGTGGATTCTTTACCACTGAGCCACCTTGGAAGCCCACAGTCTATGTGGTGGCCTTCAAAAGGACAAAAGAGAAAGGGAGTTATGGATGCCTGGCCTGCCCCCCATTTATCACTGGCTGCAAGTGGAAAAGAATCAGACAGCCAACATCAAGAAGCTCCCCCACTAGGAACATAGTTCACACAAGCCCTGGGCATCCTAAAGAGAGGACCAGACAACCACAGAAAGCGGCTTTTTGAGTAGACAACACACCTAAGACCTTCTCTTTTGCAACATATATTAGAAGATGATCTTTAGAAGCTCAAGTTCACAATTAAAAGACAATAAGTCTTCTCGTGGCATGTTTTTAACAAATCGTACTTTTTTGGAAAACTCATAATACTTGATCCAGTTCCCAAGTCTTTCCACTACAGTACCTTGAACTCTTCAACAAAGGCAAATTCTCAATTAAAAAAGAACTGGCTAAAGAACTATGACAAAGACAAGGACATAAGAGCACAAAATTATTTTTATAAACCTCTGAAATTACTTTCCATTGCTCCACAGTATGTCTAGGGAATGTATTGATTTGTTTATAGAGCATGAAATGATAACTAGGTAAGTTTTAAACACCTAGTATCCCTGAAGGTGTAATCAAACATTCAACTTCCTGTTGAAGGATGGAGGGGAAGAAAACTGCTCACAGAACTGAGAAAGCTATCTTGAGACCAAGAAACGGAGGCAGGAAGCTCTGTGAGATCAGTGGATCAGTTTGTTACAGGGTAACTTTCTCACAGGGTGGGCCTGGGGTCAGGAGAGGGGGTGGCAACCTGGAAGCATTTGCAATCTGCACTCCTGGGGCGACAGGGACAACTTTACAGTTACCCTAGAGTATGGTGGTAGGTGGGGCTTCCTTGGTGGCCCAGACAGTAAAGAATCTACCTGAGACGCAGGAGATTCAGGTTTGGTCCCTGGGTGGGGAAGATCTCCTGGCGAAGGGAATGGAGGTAGGTGCCTGGATAATGGAACATGCATTTATAAGTCAAGATTCATGAATGAGTAAGGAGGCTCATGGACTAACGGAGCACACAGGGCACCTGATCCTCATGATTTTATTAAACAGTTTCTAGTAACTGCAAAGCCCTTAACACCAGAGAAGTGACCCCCTGCACAGGTCAGTCCTGGGTCGGGGGGGGGGGGGGGGCAGCACAGGACCCACTGTAATGGAACAAGATGGCATCACTGACGCTAACAGCCATGTATTTTCCCAGAGTGAAATGACTCAGAGTAAATCTAATAAGCAGCAAGGAAACTGAAAGTCCACTAAAGCCATTTTCCTTTTCTAATGCATTAATAATTGACTTAAGGACTAAATGTTACAAGGCCCAAAATTCAATATCAGAAATTCATTAATGTATTAAACAAACATTGATTACTACATTAGATGCACTATGAAATATATTTCACCTTTTTCAAAGCAATAAAAAAATATGTGCATGACCTTTGGAAATAACTGTTAGGAAAAAAATCATTTGGAATGTATTAATTTTATTTCTGAGAAGAACAGATGAAGATTACATCCTACAAAACAGAGGAATTGAGTCATCTTGAAGTTCATAGCCATCCTGGCAAAAGATGTGGTCAGTCACCTTCTCAGCAAGTTTGCAAAGAGTCTTGGAAAGGATCTTAGCTGAAAATGTTCCCAAGTCCCCATCAGAGGACCATTAGATGTGACTTCTGATCCAACCAAGCAGAACTAGTTATGACTCCTTTGTTCCAATCAATAAACTGTAATTGCAGTTACCATACTGTGTCATCGTTATCTGTCTACATCTTCATTTTGAACTTGATCATGAAATCCTTGACAAAGAAGACTGCCTTCTTTGCTTCTCTACCACTAACGATAATACTAAAACCAGTATCATCTCACTGCAAATCCCTCTATCAAGATTCGCTGTCTTTACAGATTAAAGGTCTGCAAAGTACAGTGGAGGATGCGGGGGTGAAATGCAGCCCAAAGCCTGCGTGTGTACAGCCCGGGAGCTAAGCCTGTTTTTCACTTGTTTAAATGTATGGGGTTGGGGTGGGAGGGAATCAAAGAACAGTAATATTTTGTGATATGTTAAAATTATATGAAATTCAAATCTCGGGTCTATAAATCAAGGGTTCTTGGGATGGAGCCACGCTCACTTGTTTCTACGCGGCCTACCCCTGCTTCTGTGTGACAATGGCAGAGTCAGGTAGCGAAGAGAGAGACGGTGAGCCCACAAGATCCACAGTATTTATCAGCTGCCTCTTTACAGGAAAAGCCTGCCGACCGCCGTTTACAGATTAAAGGAGGAAGAAAAGTGGTTTACTCAGCAAACATTAAAAAAAAAAGGAAGTATTAGACACTGTTACTGACTTTGCAGACAAGATTTAATATAATGTGTTAAGTGCAACTGGGGAAAGAGCTTGGGGAAGAGAGGAACGCAAACTCCAGGCAGAGAAAAAGGATGGAAAAACTAGACTGTGGCCTGACCTGTGTGAGAGCAGCGGAAGTGCTCGTCGCTCAGCCCACCAGGATCTAGCGTGCACGGAATTCTCCAGGCAAGAACCCTGGAGCGGGTAGCCGCTCACTTCTCCAGGGGCTATTCCCCACCCAGAGACCAAACCCAGGTCCCCTGCATTGCAGGTGGATTCTTCACCATCTGAGCCACCAGAGAAGCCCAAGAATCCTGGAGTGGGTAGCCACTCCCTTCCCCTGGGGATCTTCCCCAGCCAGGGATCAAACCCAGGTCTCCCGCATTGCAGGTGGATTCCTTACTGTCTGAGCCACCTGGGAAGCCCCGTGTAAAGAACAGGGGACCTGCCAAGCGGGCAGAAGCCAGGCAAAGTGAACCCAGGACACGGATGGTCAAGTACCTTGCGTGCCAAGTTAGATTAAACACTTGTTTTGCTCACTGCTACTTCCTTGACTTCACTCTTCCTGTCTGAGAACAACTGTTTAATCACTGGAATATCACACATTCCACTAGCCCTTCCACTCTAGTCTCCAAACCTCGAACTCCCACCACTGCTCCACCCTCAGATGATGCCCTTGACTGCTACTTTCTTGAGCAACTGAAGCCATTGGGAGAAATTTCCTCAATGCCCCAGGACTCCTCCTATCCACCCACCTACAGCCATGCCAGAGGCAATGTAACCATTTCAGCAAGTTACCATTTCTGCCTATAGTAGAGACTCCGTTTCCACCAGGTCTCTGAGCAATAAAGGCTAAACGGAATCTGCTATTAATGGTACCTTTAATTTAAGATTTAAATTTTGGAAGAAGAGGTTAAGAACATCTTTGGCAGATGACTTAAAAGAAATTCTTGCCCCGCTACACATACCACTGGCTTCTCAATTAATAAAATAAAAGCACTACTGAAATCAAGCCCCTTAACAGGGGATAAATTATAAATGTTCTCTTCTTCTCTAGCATTTTAAAATTTGCTGAAGGTAGTGTAATGATAAAAGAAAATAATAACCATCAATATGATTTAACCTAAATTTTTTGATAGTATTTCTCACTGAATGGGAAAATAATGCCAAGGTACGCACATGATAAGTCACACAGTACCTTTTCTTATACGTACTATTAGCTGCTCAGTTGTGTCTGACTCTGCAACCCCATGGACTGTCCATGGAATTCTCCAGGCAAGCATACTGGAGTCGGTTGCCATTTCCTTCTCCAGGGGATCTTCCTGACTCAGGGATTGAACCTGGGTCTCCCACACTGCAGGCAGATTCTTTACCATCTGAGCCACCAGGGAAGCCCTTTCTTATACATAACAGGTTCCTAAAAACTCGTGCTTAAAACTACTCAGATCTGGTTAATTCACACACTAGGAAAGATTCCAACTTATTAGAATACTATGAAATTCTTTTATACAATCATCCTCTCAAACTCAAGGGCAGAGGTTACAAATTGTATTCATCTTGGTATTTCTGGCACACAGTTTAGTATCTGGAATACAAAAGACACTCAACTATATCTGTATTAATAAATTTGTTCTTGCCCTGAATGTGAGATTTCCCTATACTAAACCCTGTCTGAAGGAAAATACACTTAAATAGCACATATTCAAGGATTAATTGATTTCCTAGAGGAAGTGAACCTTAAATATCCATTGGAAGGACTGATGCTGAAGTTGAAGTTCCAATACTCTGGCCACCTGATGCAAAGAGTAGACTCACTGGAAAAGATCCTGATGCTGGGAAAGTTTGAGGGCAGGAGGAGAAGGGGTCGACACAGAACGAGATGGTTGGACAGCATCACTGACTCAATGGAAAAAAGTTTCAGCAAATCTGGGAGATGGTGAAGGACAAGGAAGCCTGACTTGCTGCAGTCCATGGGGTTGCCAAGAGTCGGGACACGACTTAGCGACCGAGCAACAACAATAATGTGTTACAAGTTAGTGTTTAGCCCAAATACCCCAAAAGCCCTAACTGCCTTAATGATGTCCTTTTGTATGGAGTCTTCCCTAAAAAATATGTGATATTGCTCTCTGGTTGGAAGCAAAAGAATTTTTGCTAAATTCCAAGAGACTTTAGAGTCTGGCATCTCTGGGTTGCAATCTCAGCCATTCTTGCTAGTTGGGACCTAAATAAGGGACTTAATCTTGTGCGTGGACCCTTTTCCACATCTGCCCCGTGGAATAAAACCCCTCCGGACCTCAGAAGGATGCAGGCGAGACTGAGTAAGATAATACTGAACCTCGTCTACGGCCAGGAGTCCAACATACACTCACTCTCTGACTCTCCTTCTGCTCCTGCAGAACCAGGACGTCCTCCCTGGAAAGTAGATTCTTCCAGACTTATTGATTTAGAAACGCCTTATGAATGCATTATGACACATTCATGCAACAGAATACTAGGTAACTGTTAAAAAGTTACATATGTACATATGAAACTCTTTGGCCAAGATATCAGAAGAGCCAGAGGTTAAAGCGTCTGCCTGCAATGCGGGAGACCTGGGTTTGATCCCTGGGTCGGGAAGATCCCCTGGAGAAGGAAATGGCAACCCACTCCAGTATCCCTACCTGGAGAATCCCATGGACGGAGGAGCCTGGTGGGCTACAGTCCACGGGGTCGCAAAGAGTCGGAGACGACTGAGCGACTTCACTCATCCACGCCTTGGGAGCCAGGAGCAACCTTGCTGCAGCTCCGAGCGCCTCCAGCCTCCGGGGCATTCGCATTTTAAGTACTTTCACGCCTGGAGCCCGTCCTGGCGTTTTCGGAATGAGAATCGGGTGTTTCTCCCCTGACTGCGCGCGGGCTCTGCGCATCTCTCCGCAGTCCTCCTGAGGCGCGGGGTCGGGGACAGCCAAGCCCCCAGGGGACCCCGTTCGGTGCTGGGTCAGATCCACACGTCCCCTCCTAACGACGCCGGAGGATGGAGACCGTCCGGCCAAGCCCGGGGGCCGTCCCGCGGCCGGACGCCCCGAGCCCTGGAGGGAGCGGGCAGCACCCCCACAGGACGCACCCTCGAGCCTCGGGGCCCATCCTGCCCCCCGGCGCCTGCTCGGCCGCCCCGCGCCCCGGACCCCCGGCTCGCCCGCCGCCCCTCCTCGAGCCCTCACGCCTCCCCGAGGGGTGACAGCTCCAGGGCGGGGCCTCCCACGCCGCAGCCCCCGGCGCCCGCCTCACCTCACCGACAGGCCGCGGGGTCGGCGAGCACCTCAGCTCCCAACTGGATCCGAGAGCGCGGCCGCGCGCGCGCCCCCGACGCCGCAGGCCCGCGAGAGGCGGGGCGGGGCGGGGCGGGCGCGGCGCCGGAAGTCGCGCTCCGCCCCGCGCCGGACGCACCTGGGGGCGGGGCTGCCCGAGGACGCGGCCCGCGGACGCGCGCGCTCCCGCCTCTCGGCCCTGAGCAGCGTGTGGGCGGGGCTACGAGGAGGCGGGGTTACGAGGGGAGGCCATGAGGAGGCGGGGTTACGGGGGGAGGCCATGAGGAGGCGGGGTTACGGGGCGGGGCGAGTGGCCCGCCGGGCCGCGCGTGGCCGAAGGCCCGTGCCCGTGGGATGTGCCTCCTCCGCGGAGACCTCGCCTCGCTCCCCATGGAGGCTCAGGCAGAAACCACGGGCTTAAGGTCAGGGCCTCCAGTTTGAGCCCAAACCCTGCAGCCTCCTGGCGGGTGACTTTGGTCCACACTGCCCTCTTACCTGCCTCCCGAGTCACAGCTACATCAAGACTCCTTTATTTTCTGCTTCCCGGCTTTTGAACGGTTCTCTCCCAGGTTTTCCCAGGAAGCTCAGTGGTAAAGAATCCACCTGTAAATGCAGGACACGCTGGTTCGATCCCTGGGTGGAAGAGGTCCCCTGGAGGAGGAAATGGCAATCACTCCAGTCTTCTCACCTGGAGGATCCCATAGACAAAGGAGGCTGGCGGGCTCCAGTCCACAGGGTCACAAAGAGTCCGACACGACTGAAAACTCACCCATGCTCCCAGATCTGCGTCCAGCAGCCCCTTTCTCCCTCCCGTCGCCCGCGTGGAGTGCAGCGTGCCCGTGTCCCCACCAGACCCAGACCTAGGGCATCTGGACGCCAGGGATGAGTCCTCCTGAGAATCTGGCAAGTGGCAGATCCTGACTCTTCCAAATGGCCTGAGACATATGGCATCCGTGGGAGGTTCTACACTGCAGTTATTTTTGCTAAAAGTGTGAACTGGTGTTCTGAGTCTTATTGCCCAAAGTGACCTAAATGCTTTTCAAAATTATTGCAAAGGAAAGAAAAGCTCACAACAGACTGTCCCCCCAGATTTCTGTAGGGTCACATTTCTCGGCACAGTTTTTCACTTTTGGGGAACTTAAGTTCTAAAAAAATTCCCTTGATCCTGTATACATCAAGTAATTTTAAAAAATCTTATCTTAGTTTTTCTGCTTCTTGAGTTTAAACCAAATCCTCCCCAGCCACTCTAAGTTCTACCCCGAAAATACATAAATATATATGTGTGTGTATATATATATCTATTTCAAAAAAAATGTTATTTCTCCTATTTAATATGGATTAAATAGGAAATTCAAAGAGCTACAGTGAAATCCATGCTGATTACAAACCTGGCAGCGAGAGATGGGAGAAGGGAGATAGAATGCCCTAGGAACTAGGACATCGGAGAACTGAAGAGGACAAGTAGTGAAAACTATACATGATACTTTTTTTTCTTGAAATAGCTAAGACATTCTAGTTACAAATTCCGAAGAGTACATTCCTAATACCCTAGGATTTGTGGGCAAGTAAGTAAATGGAGGTCAAAAATAAGTCTATTAAATAAACAAACCTACTTGTGAAAATGTGTCACTAAAAATACGCATTCACAGCAATTCTCCAGCTGTGCTTCTCGCTAGTAGCTTCAACCGGCTTTAACATCAGAAGCCTAGGCATTGTTTCTGCTGCTCTTCTAGACATTTGTTTCCTAGTTTCTTATCCTTGCAATGTTCTCTATCGTTCAGGCTGCTCTTACTTCTACTCTTGCTTCAAGATAACGTGACGAAAACCCTAAAAAGCTCATCACCGTAGACAAAACGATCTCACTTTCCTCTACTAGACACAGGCTACCCTCTTGTTCAGGTGGTTTTACTTATGCACTGTCCCTTCAATTGTATCAATACAGTCTGAGATTAACAACTTTTTCCCCTGCTTTCTTTTTCTTGATTTACTTTGATTTGAAGAATGATTACAACATTGTGTTGGCTTCTGCCATACCTCAACATGGATCAGCCACAGGTTTACATGGGACAGCTGTTTCTTGTGCCAACTCAAATCCCCAGGTCTATGTGCAGGGTCACAGTGGGCAGTAAATGTTGTGGCTAACCCTGCTGATGAGAAAACTCATCCAACGGTATGCAAACATTGTCATCAGTATTTCCACAAAAGGTCACACCATGCACTGCACAAAATCTACCTGATAAAAGCAAGACATTAAACTCCTCTCAGGGATGGATGAAAAGTTATGACGATAAAACGGTTTCTCTCCTGTAACAGAGAGAACACTGAACAAGGCCTTTTTAATAAACAGACGACTGCAGAGCAGTGCACCGGTCGTGATATGGTCCGCCGTCTTTCGGAGCCAGCTGCTTGTCAGCCTGCGCGTACCTTGTAAACAACTTACTCCCATCATCTCGATCCACGTTGCCATGGCTACCAGGTCCCAGGACTCAATAAGTAACTGCAGGGACGATGTTCCTTTCTGAGACTCTGTCTCTAGGAAACAGCAAACAAGCTATACGGCCTGGTTGTCATGGTGGCAACCCAAACGCCCATATCTCATTAACAGATTTCTAGACAAACAAGTCACATGGGAACACACAGAGCGTAGAAGTCGTAGACTGAGATGTAACAGGTTGCTGGTTAAACAAAATAAATGAGGACACACAAAATTTTCATGCATTTAATGTAGAGAAAAAGAGTTTGTTTTGCTTGCTGAACCCCAGACCTGCTGCTGATGAACAGAGGAGCCTATTTGTGTTGCCTTTTTACTTGCTAGAGTCTTCATGGCTTCTTCATGCTATTTGACTCAAATTTAAGAACAAAACTGCTAAGCTGTTAGGGCATTTTTTTTTTTTCTGACATCAAATCAGTACATTATTTTGCATGATATCAGTACACTGAAAATTACCCAATCCATTATTTAAATCTATTACTGAGAAACAATTTATTATTATTATTTGTTTTTAAGCGCTTACCATTTCTATAAGCTAAAAAGAGTGCCAAGAGAGTGATGTGGTTTCTAAACTTAGGGTTTAAATTAGGTGTAACTTTGAAGAATTTCAAATTGGTAGTTTTTTCTAGAGTACAGCAAGACAGATGAAGAAACACAGCTTTGACCAACAAAGTTGAAAGACAGTCTCTTTAACAATAGATTTAACGCTAGTCTTGAATGATAGATTTCCAAACTACCATCTTTACTGAATTTGTACGATACTGTTTGTTTTCTGTTTTGGTGATTTTTTGACCATGATGCGTGCGGGATCTTAGCTCCCATACCAGGGACTGAACCCACACCCCCTGCATTGGGAGGCAAAGCCCTAACCACTGGCCCGCTAGGGAAGTGCTCACACTGCCGTCCTAAATGGGGCTGAGATTGTTAATAAATGGCTTGGGGACGTGACTAATGATTGGTGGACGGTCAGACAAGGGAATGACTTCCAAAGGTAGTTTTAGTTCATCTGGCTTTTACTACTTGCTATTATTACTAATTACCATCATTGTTTTCATTACCTCGAGGAGGATTTCAAGTATTATATTCTTTCTTTGTGTTTCTCCAAATGGAAAAATTAATCAGGAAGATAAATATTTGAAGACCTAGCCAAATTTGATACGTAAAACCTCAGGCAACCAACAGTAAACTCTAGAGGGGCTCATTGTCTTGCTTAGCAAGAACCCCAACTTTGCAGGGGAACAAACATGTCAACAAATCAACAATTATTCTAAGACCAAATAATAATAATAATATAAAGAGGAACCCCTGCCCCATTGTTAAATCATATGGTGCAAACGATAAAAGTACCATAGGAAAAAATCACTGAGAGCCAGAGTTACCGGGTGCCTCCAGGGAGATGGGCAGATACATTTAACCAGAGTGGAGAATATATCAAAGGGCACAGAGAAATAAGCCTGCATAGGTTTTTAAAAGCTCCGAATTATCAACTTACCTAAAGAATACTAAATGCGCTAAAGAAGAGATGGCTTAATCTGTGTGTCCTTTCCCTCCACAGTGAGGAAAATGGACTTTAGTGGTGAAGGCAAACCAGCAGAGGAAGAGAGCTGAGACTCCAGTTGGCTGAGGAGACAGCAAGTGAGCACCTATCTATTTCAAATAAGCTCATGTTTCTGGGCACAAATTACATCCCACAGCTGCTTATGGGCAACCTGAGACCTACTGCATTGCTGATAAGCTCAGTGAAACTGTAAAAAATGAAAAAATAATAGATCATCAGCTTTCTTAAAAAAAATGGTTAAAAGACAGTGAAAACTTGAAAACAGAAAAGTAAAACTCCAGAGTCTTTCATTAAATATATTTTATGAAAGTTTAGAAGAGAGTGGTCACTAAGAACCAGAATAAATAAATTAAAGCTAAGTCATACTATTCTTTTTTGATCCTCACGTTAAAAATGGGAATTATATAGTCATGACGGAAGTTAATTTCAAAGCATTTAGTCTGATCCTTCATGATATTTGTGGGTGAGGCTCTAAAATAAGGTTGTTGTTGTTGAATTTGCTAAGTCCTGCCTGACTCTTTTGCAACCCAATGGACTATAGCCCGCCAGGCTCCTCTGTCCGTGGAATTATCCAGGCAAGAACTGGAGTGGGTCGCCATTTCCTTCTCCTGGATCTTCTGCCTAGGGATCGAACCTTCGTCTTCTGTATTGCCAGGTGGACTCTTTACCCCCGAGCCATCTGAGCTAAAATAAGGACTCAACATATTATAAACAGGTACACTCAAAGTCTGTTGGATAAATGTAGCCAATTTTTGTTGATAATTTTTGAAAACTTACATAGGTTAGGATATAGAAAATCATTTTCTAGTCAAATCACAGTATGAAACAAAACCTATGTAGCATAAAAAACAGGACTGAAGGCAGTACTAGGGAACAAAATTATTTTAACAGTTTTAACACTGAGCCAAAACCTAAAATATAACACTTAACAGAAATATAGAAGACTCTTGAGAGTCCCTTGGACTGCAAGGAGATCAAACCAGTCAATCCAAAGGAAATCAACCCTGAATACCCATTGGAAGGACAGATGCTGAAGCTGAAGCTCTAATACTTTGGTCACCTGATGCGAAGAACTGACTCATTGGAAAAGACCCTGATGTTGGGAAAGATAGAAGGCGGGAGGAGAAGGGGACGACAGAGGATGAGATGGCTGGATGGCATCACGGACTCAGTGGACATGGGTTTGAGCAAACTCCGGGAGTTGGTGATGGAGAGGGAGGCCTGGTGGGCTGCAGCGTGGAACATGGCTAAATGACTGAACAACAGGAAGGAACAGCAACTTTAAAGGACACGAGTGTGTTAGCTTATAGTCCTGCAGGTTAGAAGTCCACCACGCAGTCCGTCTGGGCTAACACTGAGATGCTGGCCCGGCTGCACGCCCTCCTCGAGGCTCTGAGGCAGAGTCTGTGTCCGATCTCTTCCGTCCCTCCCTGCATCTTCACGCCCAGCAGTGGGGGGTCAGGTCCTCAGCGCACAGCCTGCTGACAGCGCAACGTCTTCCTCTTCTACTTTTAAGGATCCTTGAGATTACACTGGGCCCACCCGGATGATCCAGGATAATCCCCCTATTTTAAGGCAGGCTGGTTAGCAAATGTAATCCTCTTTTTCCATGTGAAGTAATGTATTCACCGGTTCCGGGCAGGGGGGGCGGGTGTCAGGATGTGTACGTCTTTGGAGGGATGGGGGCATTATCCTGCCTATTCCAGGAGCAACTGAATTCAAAGGGGGAGCTTGGAAAGGGATCCTCAGGTGAAGCAAGGGAAGTGTTAAGAGATGCGATGGTCAGCTCCCCGGGTGGACCAGTAAGCGCCCACTGGGCAGATACTAACTCCTCCGGGTGGTGGTGACGTGGCTACACCAGCATCTCACCTATTTTGTGTTTCTGCAGCTTTTTTTTTTTTTAACTGGAACAAATGTTGTTCTTTAGTCGCTAAGTCATGTCCAACTCTCTGTGACCTCGTGGACTGCAGCACAGCAGACTCCTCTGTCCTTCACCATCTCCCAGAGCTTGCTCAGACTCATGTCCTTTAGGTCAGTGATGCCATCCAACCATCTCATCCTCTGTCGTCCCCTTCTCTTCCTGCTCCTAATCCCTCCCAGCATCAGGGTCTTTTCCAGTGATTTGGCTCTTCCCATCAAGTGGCCAAAGTATTGGAATTTCAGCTTCAGCATCAGTCCTTCCAATGAACATTCAGGATTGATTTCCTTTAAGATGGACTGGTTGGATCTCCTTGCAATCCAAGGGACTCTCAAGAGTCTTCTCCAACACCACAGTTCAAAAGCATCAATTCTTCTGCGCTCAGCTTTCTTTATAGTCCAACTCTCACATCCATACGTGACCACTGAAAAAACCATAGCCTTGACGGACCTTTGTTGACAAAGTAATGTCTCTGCTTTATGCTGTCTAGGTTGGTTATAACTTTCCTTCCAAGGAGTAAGCATCTTTTAATTTCATGGCTGCAATCACCATCTGCAGTGATTTTGGAGCCCCTAAAAATAAAGTCTGACACTGTTTCCACTGTTAAGGACTTGAAAATGCTAACGCACCAGAGATGACAAGTAAATGGGCTTCATGGGTGGAGTCAGCATACAATGGAGAAATGCGTTTGAAGCAGGGGGACTCCCTGGTGGTCCACCGCTTAAGACTCTGCCCTTCCACTGCAAGGAGCAGGATGCACTCCCTGGTCAGGGGATTGGATCTCACAGCCCCCCACCCCAAAAAAGCTTTTTTTCTACTAGTACTGTTTTTTTTAAAGATTTTTTTTATGTAGACCATTTTTAAAAAGTCTTTATTGAATTTGATGCAATATTGTTTCTGTTTTTTTGTTTGTTGTTTTTAGCGGAGAGGCATGTGTGCTCTGAGCTCTGGACCAGGGATGGAACGCGAACCCCCCGGCAGTGGAAGTCAAAGTCCCAACCAGCAGACCACCGGGGAAGTCCCTCTGCTCATAATTTCCCTGAAAATATTCTTTTTTCATTTAAGCTTTACTGATACTAATTTTCAATATTTGCTCCTTGAACATCCACCACGTTCTTCTCTTCATGAACCCGTCCCTTCATTTTGTCAATAATACATGCGTGGTGCCTATTATATAGCACGTACATATTACATATCCCTAAGCGTTAGGGATAGCAAAGTAAACACCAGTAGCATGGACCAGCTGTTCAGGAGTTTAAATTGTATTGCGGTCTATCGACGAAAACGGAGAGTGGCAGGGCGGTGTGGTCAGAGCTTCGAGGAGAGGGCGGCAGTAAGAGGACCTTAAGGAATTCATCTAGTACAGACCCGAGGAGTCAGGGACCTTGATCCAGGAGAAGTCACTGTACATTATTAATAAGATCTGAAGGCAAAGATGGAATCAGGCTCAGGGAAAGAGAGACTGTCCTAGAATACCGTTACCTTCAGTATTTCAGCCTCTTCCTTCTTTACATTTTCCCTTCCCTCGACTCTCTACAAGCTCAGCTAGATCCTGCTTTAAAGTTCCTTCCAAAAGACAAGTTGATGTCAACTCCCTTATGTGACATTTTCAGAGGTTTCCTATTTGAGAAGCCCTTTGTCTATCATCCATGTTTATCCAACCCCGTATTCTCTTAAATCAATGATCAAAGTTATTTCAGAATACTTGATTTCTCTATCCAGTTAGGCACTTTTATTAGCTAATCAAGATAACAATTTAAAAGTGAAAAACATTTTCTGTTTTGGAGTTTCATTCCGGTGCTCCTCTTCGGTAGCCACTAGATGGCGCCTGCACGCCTGAGAGACAAGAATGCTGATTCCGTTTGCCTTGGAAACAAGTGAAACTGCGCAATCAGGACCCCGAGGAGAGCAAACAGCCCAAACTAAATTGTAGGTGTTCTTGGCTCTTAAATTTATTCTTAGAAAGTAAAGCTGGACACCCCCCAATCAGTCCAGTGGTTAATGCTCCACACTTTCAATGCAGGGGGCACAGGTTCCTCCCCTGGTGCGGAAGCTAAGATCTCACGTGCCTTGCCCTTTGGCCGAAAAACTAAACTAAAAAAAAAGGAAAACAAGCATATTCCTTTCCTTCAGGAAAGTAAGGACAGTAAGAAATTTTAAATTAAAATCCATGCCCGTCTTGCATCACCTCATCCTGATCCAAGCTTTATTTTCATTTCTTTTATTTTGACATTCTAGTAATATACTGTCTTGTAACATCCCAACCTGGCAAATGGGCTTCCCTGGTAGCTTAGCTGGTAAAGAATCCTCCTGCAAGGCAGGAGACTTGGGTTTGATCCCTGGGCTGGGAAGATTCCCCTGAAGGAGGGCATGGTAACCCACTCTAGTACTCTTGCCTGGAGAATCCCAGGGACAGAGGAGCCTGGCGGGCTATAGTCCATGGGGTCGCAAAGAGTCAGACCTGACTGAGCGACCTGGCAAATGGCACTACTTGCCGTTCTCTGTTTGTGTGCCCCCCTCTCTCCCATCTTCTTGTCTAAATGGAGGCTTTTCTCTCCATCTGGGAGCCCCACTCCCTCCCTCCTAATCCCCCACTTCCATTATACTTTTAGAAACCCCACTCATTCTTCCAGACACACTTCAAGTGGCCCCTCTTCCAGGACGCCACTACTGCAAGCAGAAGCTTTCTTTGGATTCCATTTCCCCTCTTTTAGCAAGCTTACTGTTTTGTTTAATAATAAATGTAGCAGCATCACCACACCATGATATGCACTTCTCTAGCACGTAAAGATGTTCTGCCTTACGGTGATTTATGAACAGTCTTCATCCCTGGGCTATAAAATGTTTGCCTCTTGCGTGTGGAGACTCTCTCAGTCATCTGTATATTTCCGTAAGCATTTCTGTGCACTCTCAGTTGCTGAGCATGTTGGGTGACTGAGTGGTGTCTGAATCTTTGCAGTGCTATGGACTGCAGCCCGCCAGGCTCCTCTGTCGGGGGGATTTTCCAGGGAAGAACACCGGAGCAGGTTGCCATTTTCTCTGGATCTTCCCGACCCGGGGATCGAACCTGCATCTCCTGCATTGGCAGGCGGGTGGATTCTTTACCACTGAGTCACCCTGGACGCCCTCATGAAGTATTTAGCACAGTATTATTTACTAAGTTGATTTGAACAATATCCATACATTTCGTGGCCCAGAACTCTAAGAATCAAAGTGAGATGATGATTCTTCGTGACAGTCTCTTGAGTAATTTGGATAAAGGTCATTAGCAGGACGTGGAACCGAATCATCTTTCCATTTAGAAATTACAGTCATGACGTGAGACACCAGTGTTTTAGAAATGGCAGGAGCAGCGTGACTAGTTTAAAACATAAAGGTGAGCTCAGAAGAGAGAAAGCAACAGCTTCAGATGCTAGAAATGAAGAAACTCAAATTCACAGCAGTAAAAAGGTCCAGAATTGAGGTTTTAACTCAATGTCAATGTGACCCTCGAGCCACTTAATGAGAAGCTGGAGATGAAATTCCTGTATAAATTAGGACCCAAAAGAGACTGTCAGTGTTTGAAGGCTCAGGATGTTGCCAAGCTCATTCTCTCATAGTAGTCTCAGTTGGGTAGGGAAAGTAATCGTTCCCATGAAAATTCCAAGTCCCAGTCTTTGGAGGTCCAATTTTACATGTTGGGGGAAACTATAATAAACTAATGTTGATTCTTGTACAACCAACTTTGATCATACATTATAACTTTGATCACTGATGCAAGGGAATATTGATTTAAGAAATAATGCATTCTAACGAAGAAAATTAAAATGTTGTGACATGAAAAAAAAGAGAGGTTGCAGTTGAAACAGTCTGTGTTTCTCAATTCTGGTCTTTCTGAGAGGAGGTCCAATCACTGGTTAATTTCGGATATTGTAAAATCAAGTGTGCAAGTAAAAATCTATAGTTGCCTGTTTGTTCCAGCATTTAAGAACACTCAATTCTTTGACAGAAAATGGAAGACACAACTAATAGATATAAAGCTGTGTTGCTACAGAATACATGGATACTGAGCACACAGAAAGGGCTGGAAGGACAAGGAAAGTAGATTCATGAGACACACAAGACAGCAAAAATCCACGAAGGTTGACTTTGGTCCCATGTGTTCTCTGCTCAGGCCACTTGGATAAAAACCCATGGATGCTCAGCAAGTTATCAGCGATGGGTTACAACTGTAGCTAGACATCCCAGTTGCTAAGCCTGGTGGAGAAAGGATGAACTAGCTCCGGACACGTTCCATCTGCTCTTCCTCAAGGCTGCTCCTCCCAGCCACAGTGTTAGCAGAGAAAGATGATGCACAAAAATGGGAGAGGGGCCGCAAGAGCATGTCCTAACGCAGGATCCAGGTAACCTGGTCCTTCCATCTCAACTGCAGCCCTCCCTAAGGACACCCTGCACATACTCTTTTCCCTTGCCTCTGCTGTTGGCTTTAAATGGATTCAGCAAACCACGGGCTTCCAGCATCTTAATTTCCTCTGTGAGCCTTTCTGAGCAAACCCCTTGGTAGTGACCTTGGAAGCTTCCATTGCATCATGAGAATTCCCCAGGGCATACCACTAAGGAGAGAGAAATGTGCGCAAGTCCTGTCCGACTCTCTGCGACCCCCTGGACTAGCTCGCCAGGCTCCTCTGTCCATGGGATTCTCCAGGCAGGAATACTGGAGTGGGTTGCCGTTCCTTTCTCCAGCGGCTCTTCCCCACCCGTGGATTGAACTCAGGTCTCCTGCGCTGCAGGCGGATTCTTTCCTGTCTGAGCCATCAGGGAAGCCCATATATCTATATGACTGTTCAGTTCAGTTCAGTTCAGTTCAGTCCAGTCCAGTCACTCAGTCATGTCCGACTCTCCGCAACCCCATGAATCGCAGCACGCCAGCCTTCACTGTCCATCACCACCTCCCAGAGTCCACTCAGACCCGCGCCCATCGAGTCAGTGATGCCATCCAGCCATCTCATCCTCTGTCGTCCCCTTCTCCTCCTGCCGCCAATCCCTCCCAGCATCACAGTCTTTTCCAATGAGTCAACACTTCGCATGAGGTGGCCAAAGTATTGGAGTTTCAGCTTTAGCATCATTCCTTCCAAAGAAATCCCAGGGCTGATCTCTTTCAGAATGGACTGGTTGGATCTCCTTGCAGTCCAAGGGACTCTCAAGAGTCTTCTCCAACACCACAGTTCAAAAGCATCAATTCTTCGGTGCTCAGCCTTCTTCACAGCCCAACTCTCACATCCATACATGACCACAGGAAAAACCCTAGCCTTGACTAGACGGACCTTAGTCGGCAAAGTAATGTCTCTGCTTTTGAATATGCTATCTAGGTTGGTCATAATTTTCTTCCAAGGAGTAAGCGTCTTTTAATTTCATGGCTGCAGTCACCATCCGCAGTGATTCTGGAGCCCCCCAAAAATAAAGTCTGACACTGTTTCCACTGTTTCCCCATCTATTTCCCATGAAGTGATGGGATCGGATGCCATGGTCTTCGCTTTCCGAATGTTGAGCTTTAGGCCAACTTTTTCACTCTCCTCTTTCACTTTCATCAAGAGGCTTTTTAGCTCCTCTTCACTTTCTGCCATAAGGGTGGTGTCATCTGCATATCTGAGGTTATTGATATTTCTCCCAGCAATCTTGATTCCAGCTTGTGTTTCTTCCAGTCCAGCGTTTCTCATAATGTACTGTGCATATAAGTTAAATAAGCAGGGTGACAATATACAGCCTTGACGTACTCCTTATGACTGTTAAAAAAAAAAACCTGGCATTTCTCAGACTGCAGTGGGCACAGAGGAAGAATTAAATTTGAGCCTAATTTAATTCCAAGTACATTACACATTTAATTATATATTTTCCTGTTTAAACAACATTTGACATTTAAGAAATTAGCATTGCTGTACCTGCACTTCTAAATTGAACAAAACAAGCATTGCTGAATTGACTTTCTTAAAGAACCACAAGAGTTTTTTTGTTTTTTTTTTTTTGTTTTTTTCCTGAAATAGCACATTCTTCTATATGAAGAACTGGAATGTTTACTCTATACCCTGCCCACTCATCATTCTGCTCAAATTAGCATTTCAATTCCTCAACTCAGAGGTTTGCTGTTATTGTTGTTTCTATTTATAGCAGATGAAAACCAGTACTGATGCTATAAAAGTAACATTAAGATACAAACTCAAAGCTCATAAGAAAAACTTTCTGTGCGTACTTAGATGCATAAGTTGTGTCCAACTTTTTGAGACCCCCATGGACTGTAATCCACCCAGTTCCTCTGTCCGTGGAATTCTCCAGGCAAGAATCCTCGAGTGGGTTGTCATTCCCTTCTCCAGGGGCTCTTCCCACCCAGGGATCAAACCCAGGTCTCCTGCATTGCAAGCAGATTCCTTACTATCTGAACCACTAAGATACAAACACAAAGTTCTTAAGAAAAACTTTCTGAGCTGAGGGCATCTCTAGCTGGGTTTTCTATACAAAGTCCCTTAAGATTGACTTTCGAAATATCCTTTGACATTGGGGATGTAATTTTCTCTTTCCTTTCTTGGATTATCAGCTCTGCAGGCCACCCTTCCACAGAAATGCAAACAGCTTTAAGAGGGCCCAGTGGAGCAGAACTGCCCTTGAAATGCTAAAATGGGGAAAACAGCTTGAGAATGTTATGAAGCTCGTCCTGACTGACGTGAAAGATATTTTCATCTGCACTCGCTCGGTGCCAGCTCCAGGCAAAGTCAGGGACACAGCACAGTGTACTGTAAAGTAATCCTGAATGGAGCAGGTGAGCCACACACGGAGAATGGAAAAGTGAGTCAGACTCACACCACAGCACCCTGAACCCATCCTCAAGAAGAACCGCCCCTCGCAAGAACTGGCGCCCTTCTGCTCCTGTTTCACAGCAAACCAGCGTATGCCGTGAAGGCCTGCATTCCGTGCGGAGTACAGTATGATGTTCTCAGCATCGAAGCAGACGAAGAACGAATTGGGTTCTCAGTCCCAGTCTCTTAAGTTACTGATTTCTGCTGTGAGCCGCAGGAAAGTAAATTATCGTACAGGGAACGCTGAGGACTGAAGGAGAGAGTGCTCTGCTCGAAAGGGCTTCGTTTAAACGCGTGACGGAAAGTTACTGAGGAAGAGTGTACTTGCTGTGTTTGTGAAAATCTTTCTATGTTACTGTTTACTAACAAAAAGACATCTTTTGCTGCAAAATAGGTCAAGGCTTTACATTGAAGAAAGCCTATGTGTGTGCGTGTGCGCGCCCTCAGTGGCCTCCGACTCTTTGTGACCCCCGCCAGGCTCCTCTGCCCATGGAATTCTCCAGGCAGGAATAATGGAGGGGGTTGCCATTCCCTTCTCCAGGGGATCTTCCCTACCCAGGGATCGAACCTGTGACTACATAAATCGAATTTATTCAGCTGGGGCTGCTGAATGGAACACACAACCAGCCTTTTTATTTTTTTTTTTTGGTTTGCATCTAACATGTTATGCTTTGCCTTATTTCTGACGCTGGGATCCTCCAATTTTCTAAACACAATTGAATTTCAAGCTTCAGTGGAAATAAAAACGCACCTGACTTACTACAGCTGGAGAAAACTCTTCCCGCTCCTATCCTTAAGCTGGACGCGGTCCCTTCTGAAATTAAAGCTTCATTAGGATGACAAAAAGTTTGGCATTAAACTAAAATGTGACGTTTGCTCTCCTGAACTGGTTTCTCTTTGATCTGACGCCTCTGTTCCTCATCTCTTTCTACAGAAGCACATTCAGAAGTAATTTATTCGTATTTGCATCGGCCAGTGATAAATGCAAATACTCCAAAATCATTTTATGTTTTACCCTTACATAATAAATACCATCACGCTTTCATTTTTCAAGAAAAGGGTGGTTTTGTTCTGAGGCAACAATCTGTAGGTGTAAGGCCGGCCCAGGGGGGCCATGATGGGCCGCCCCTCCTCTCCCTCCCCTCCCTCCCAGCGGCGGGGCAGTCCCTAATGGAAGGCGCCTCCCAGATCACAGGGACCAATGACAGCACATTTCACCAGCTACAGCAGCCCCACCCCAGCCACGCAGAAGGACCTGTCAGCCCGCGACCTAGCCTGACCATCCCTCGCAAGGAACGTATAAAAGCCACCCCCAGCACGGTCTGGGCGCGGACTTCCTCGACCTGCCTCGTTCGGGTCGGGAACCCCGCCCGGGAGCGCTTCGCCGTTAAAAAGCCTGTTAGACACTCTTTTGGTGTCCTGGTCGTCTTCACCTGAAAGTAGGTTTTTTGGTCTCTGAGTTACTTTACACTTTTAGGACCGCGTGGGTACCCTAAAGAACTTCTGTCTCTTTGAGTTATAATAATCAAGTCTTAATGTTTTGGAAACTGAAATACTGAAAAGTTATTTGATTGGCTTGAAGACAGCACCAATGAACACATTGCATGTTCACGTTAACATCATCCTAGTTTAATGAGTATTCTTTTAATATTATACCCTAAGAAATGCAGAGCTGACTCATTGGAAAAGACGCTGATGCTGGGAAAGTTGAGAGCTGGAGGAGAAGGGGGTGGCTGAGGATGAGATGGTTGGACGGCATCACCAATTTGATGGACATGAGTTTGAGCAAACTCCAGGAGATGGTGAGGGACTGGGAAGCCTGCCGTGCAGCAGTCCATGGGGTCACAGGGTCAGACACAACTTAATGACTGAACAACGACAAGAAACTACTATCCTAAAATGTCAGTTTGTTCCAGAGAATAATTAGGCACTAAACTTTGAAAGTGAATTTATCTTTGATTTATTATACCTGAGTCTCAATAAAAGCCACAAAATATTAAAAATTATAACACAACTGTCTCAGTTCTGATGGGCCAGCTTCTCTGGTTTATCCATCACCTTCACCTACAATATCAGAGTTTTTCCTTACCTGACGTGTAGCCTGCCAGGGACTGAGCCTGGTGGCCAAGAGTCAGACAGGACTGGGCGGCTAGACACACTTGGTAGGCACGCAATCTGCCTACAGAGCAGAGTCTGCCTCTGACAGAAGTGCTTTTCTTCATTTTTACTGACTTTATTATGGACTCAATCATTGAAGAAAAAGAAAATAAAGATCCTCGATTACAAAAGAGCTGAGGTTCTGTACGTAACGCTACGCCCATGCTTTTTAAAAATGTATTTGCTGCTGTTATTTAATAAAAAACAGAAATGAATTTCTCACATACTGTGTTTTGGAGGGGCCCCTTCCTGGCCATTTTTTAATTGCTTTTCCTTTTTTTTCAGGTCACACTGCATAGCTTGCGAGATCTTAGTTCCACAACCAGGGATTGAACCTGGGCTATGCAGAGAAAGAACAGAGTCCTAATCAATGCATGGCCAGGGAATTCCCATCTATGCTTTTTTTAAAATGTTATATTGTCCCATTGATTCAATAGTTTCTTAGACTCTCATTATTCTATTTTAATTAAATCCCCAAATTTCTTTTGACAACATTTTTAACAGCCTACCCACAATTGGATATGAAGTATAGATTTTTTAAAAATTCAGGTTATCTTTTATAATAAAACTATCTTTGACATTTCCTAGAGGGCCTCTGGAAAAGCACAAAGGTCTATTACTTTATGAAAAGAGAGATGCTAGAAATAATTCGGTTAAGTTTGTTTGATGGGTTACAATAGGAAGAGTTGTGCAGGAATATTTCTCAAAGTATAAGTGCACAGAGCCTAGCCTAGGTTAAATATGTCTAAGTATACTCTTATAAATATTCCTGAAATAAAATGGTTTATGGTTTAAAAAAAAAAAGGGCCTACAAATTTGTTAATGCCTTTGTTGATCATGTTTTACACAGAGAGTGAAAACACAGAGAGTGAAAATTCTCAAGAAGTAGTAATTTACTATTCCCTGATACAGAAATCCAGTACTTTTCATTATAATATTATAGTTCAGTTCAGTTCAGTTGCTCAGTCGTGTCCGACTCTTTGTGACCCCATGAGCCGCAGCACGCCAGGCCTCCCTGTCCATCACCAACTCCTGGAGTCCACCCAAACCCATGTCCATTGAGTCGGTGATGCCATCCAATCATCTCATCCTCTGTCGTCCCCTTCTCCTCCTGCCCTCAATCTTTCCCAGCATCAGGGTCTTTTCCAATGAGTCAGCTCTTCACATCAGGTGGCCAGAGTATTGGAGTATCATGGTTACAGTAATGAATTACGACCGTGGCTTGGATCAAAGTGGTGCAGAGGTAGTAACAAAGTCAGCTCTGAAGAAATGCTGAAGGTGGAGCCTACAGCTTCGTTCACGGGCTTCGTTCGTGAGAAAAAGAGGGTCTCTATGAACGCCGCCAGCTAAACATGGAACTCGGAAGGTCTCTGCATTTACTGAGTTATTAATACTAACTCAAGACCTGAAAGTCATTTTTCTCTTCTCTAGAGTTCATCCCAGTGTCCTTTAACCTCTATAGTCTGTGTCCTTAAGTCCCCATTCGCAATTTTAACAGCTTTTCTACACACCCAAAGTGTTCAGTGTAGCATTCAGATGGTGGCCTCCCAAACTCATCCTGGGACTGGAAGGAAAACCGATCAGAATGGCAAGGACAGAGACGAGATTTCACAGCAGCCCCTCCTACATTTCTGATTTTCCCAAACTCAAGATGGACCTGAGGAGAAAAATTTCATTATGTTGGGAAACTCTGTGCCCTTGCCAGCACAGTGATTTTTTTTTTTTTTTTTTTAAGCCAAGCATGTGTTCGTCCAGGACAGAAGATCTCTATTCCAAAGAGAGATTGCAACACCCTTTTTCCTTGTTCACCAGATGCGCTCCAGCCTTTAGGTCATGTAATAGCTAAACGGTCTTTCTCCAACACTGCTGCTGACTGATTAGTCACGACTTTGATCAGAGGAGTGCTTTCTCCAAGTCAGAGGGAATGGTTTTGGAATACGGACATAGAAGAAGTCCCAGAAACACAGATCTGTGGCTCAAAAGCCTTCACTTACTGCCCATGACAGTAAGTTGTCGTATCTGTTTACTTACTGTTATGCGGGCAGACAGGTCTCATTTTATTGTGCTTCCCAGATATTGCACTTTTTCTTTTCTTTACAAATTGGAAGGTTTGAGGCAACTCAGCATCCACCGAAGCAATTGGCGCCATTTTCTGCAACAGCAATATTTAAAATTAAGTTATCTACATTATATATCATATCTACATAAATTACCTATTTGTTTTGGATGTAATGCTATTGTGCACTTAACAGACAACAGTATCCTGTAAACATAACTTTTATTTTTAGATTTTGCGCTTTTATTTGCCAGTATAATTTAACTGCAAACATTTTTGATGTAAAAAATACATTTAACATCACAATCCGACAAGTGAAAGTCGCTCAGTCGTATCTGACTCTTTGTGACTCCATCGACGATACAGTCCATGGAGTTCTCCAGGCCAGAACATGGGAGTGGGCAGCCTTTCCCTTCTCCAGGGGATCTTCCCATCCCAGGGATAGAAGCCAGGTCTCGCACATTGCAGGCAGATTCTTTGCCAGCTGAGCCACCAGGGAAGCCCAAGAATCCTGGAGTGGGAGGCCTATTGCTTCTCCAGGTGATCTTCCTGACCCAGGAATTGAACCGGGGTCTCCTGCCTTGCAGGCGGATTCTTTACCAGCGGAGCCACCAGGGAAGCCCGAATACAACAAGCATACACACGTATAAAAGTGAAACAAAAGTTGAGTCAAAAACACCTCCCCTGAGTGTTATTTATGCTTTCTGAGACTTGTTTTTAAAGTAGTTTTACGTCAAACCGGACGGGAAGGTAAAGAAATTCCCCATATACCCCTCACGTGCATAACCATTATCAACAGTTTCTTCTTAAAAAAAAACAATTAATTTATTTATTTTAATTGGAGGCCAATTACTTTACAATATTGTGGTGGTTTTTGCCATACATCGACATGAATCAGCCACGGGTGTGATAGTTTCTTTTTAAAGCAGAGATGACCTGCATTGACACTTCATAGCCACCAGGTCCTCATAAACATACTTTTACATGTACTGGAAAACCAAAACATCCATGAACTCACTTTATTCTAATATTCGCTTTATTTTAGTGGTCACATTATCCCTGAGGTCTGCCTGTCTTGGCAAAGTCAATCTGAATAAGCAGATCACGGATTTCCAGGCCTTTCCCACTTGTGAAAGTATATTACCTCGAGCTGTGTTGATTAGCTGTGTTTACATTTCAGGAGCTAAAGAAACACTGCAGCCAACTGATTTGTTTGTACATATATGAATCAAAACTGAACATGACTTGACTTTCCATTTAAATATTGTGGCACTCAGGTTGGTTTTCTGTTGCATTAAATGTCAGGCACATTGTTAATTTACCAAATCAGTGTTCAAGTCTGTAACTGAAGTAATCTCTTTGATCATGTGTCCTTAAGGCAGGGGAATACCCTGACTTAATTAAAAAGAGAACGTCAGGTGATGAGTACGTCTTTTCAGAGACTGTCTCCTTGCAGATAGGGTGAATCAAAAATGACAACAATAATCAATTCAGTGAAATCTTAAGGTTAGAGGAAATATTTGTAATTTTAAAATGAATATACCATTCGTGTCATTAGGCAATGTGAGCTCATTACATTTGCTCTGATGGGATAAAAATAAGTTTTCTGATACCAACATAGCCCTTGATTTTATCCTGAACTATGATCTTAGGGAATTTTCGTAACTGATAACTGCTTCAGTTTATTTTTATCATAGTGAAACTGAGTCCCCCTAAAACAGACTTCCCCTGCCAAGTCTATGATTAACCTCTTTATCCAAAACCGAATTCCTTTGCTTGTTGCACTCTAGTTCCCCGCAGGATTGAGGAGTAGCAAAGAGAGAGGGGGATTAAAATTGAGCAAGACCCTGCAGGGCCCACCTGGGTACAAAGCCTCCCAGGTGCCCCACATCTTGTTTGCAGAAAGAGCTGTTGATCTCCTAGGCCTTCTGAGCTCCAAGGAGTTAATAATTAGGGAGGCGAGGGAACTCAGAAACAAGGAAAAGCGGTCAGGAATGGCGGCTTAAACAGCAGTTCAGGGATGGGTGCAGTGGATAAGAACCCTCTGCCAACGCCGGGGTCGTGGGTTCGATCCCTGGTCCGGGAAGATCCCACACGCCGTGGAGCAGCTAAGCCCGTGAGCCACAACTGCTGAGTCTGTGCTCTGGAGCCGGGGATCGTGACTGCTGAGCCCTTGGCCGCACTCCCTAGAGCCGGTGCCCCCCAACGAGAGAAGCCAGCCCAGTGAGAAGCCCATGCACCACAATAAAGAGGGTCCCCGCCCACTAGAGAAAGCCCCAGCAAAGCAGTGAACACCCAGCACAGCCGGCAATAAACAAAAAGTAAATTATTAAAAACAAAAAACAAGAGCTCAGTGATAAAAGACTCTGAGCTCCTCCTCTGGGGCGTACAGAACAATCTGACACTTTTGAGTCGTTATGTAGATACTAAGTCACCCCCCTCCCTTGCCTCCCACCCCCCGCGCCACCCCCCCACGTGGAGGACGGTGCAGGCACACGGACCCCAGGTTGGTTGGGACAAAAAGGGTGATGATTAAGATCCCAGAAACATCACCCTGTGACCTCAGTACCAACCAACCAGATAGGCGTGCACCCTGCAAGTGTCACTGGAAATGCTGCCTTTAAAGAAAACCTCGCTTCTTCAAAAGCCATCGGGGAGTTTGGGCCTTCTGAACAGAAGCTGCCTGTCCTTTCTGGGTGGTCTACAATAAATACTGGGCTTCCCTTCACCACAGCCCAGGGTCAGCAGACTGGCTTTGCTGTGCACTGGAAGTGGCTGAAAGAATCTGCCTGCCAACGCAGGAGATGCGAGTTCTATCCCTGGGTCAGGGAGATTCCCCTGGAGAAGGAAATGGCAACCCACTCCAGGGTTCTGGCCTGGGAAATCCCGTGGACAAAGGAGTGTGGCCGGCTACGATCCACTGGGCTGCAAAGAGTCAGACACGACTTAGTGACTGAAAACAACGAGCAACAACAGAAGCGCCCGGAGATGCAGAGGCTCAAGAAAACAGCACCTGGGAAAATGGGAAGTGGAGTCTGCAGGGCACTCACTCCTCACTGCTCACAACTCTCCCACTGGCAGAAGTCCCACTCGCTGAAGATGCGTTAATGACGTGGGGGTAATAAAAGAAGAAACGGCACATCAATGGATCGAAATAATGAAGCTGAACTTTCAGCTGCCCTACCTTTTCCCTCCCAGCCTACTTTACCATCTAAATAGCTAGACTTTGCAAAGCAGAGTGAAGGATATTTAATTTTAGCATGTATTTCTATGTCATTCCATGGAACAAAGAAACATGAGCTGACGATGATGAAAGATATAGTTTGGATAAACTGCTCTACGAGGAAGGAATCCTGTTTAGAAGCTTATTACAGGCTAGAAGTGGTGGGCTGCAAGTTTATTGCGCCCCTGGAACAGGTTTTCTAGGAACAAGACTGGCTTTCATCAAGCTATACGGAGGTTGTTAGAGAAGATGGAGTCAGAAGCGGCAGAAGAAACGTCGTCAAAGAATTTCTCTCCCTCGATGTCATGAGCAAGATAAAATGAACAAAGCAAATAAGTTCAACCAACCTTTATGGAACGCAATGTGCCAGGAGCTCTTTTAGCCAGAAAAGTCTCTGCCCTTGTGGAGCTTACCTTGGGAGGCAGCAGAGCAGAAGAGAATCTGTGAATCAAATGAAGGGGTATATGTACCGTGTGTTAGAAAGTGCCAGATGCTAGGGAGGAGAGCCGAAGACAAGGATTCCAAGAGCTTGGTCAGAGAAGGTCACTTTGGGGGGATGTGTGAGCAAAGGTTTAAAGAAAGAGAAGAGGCAAACCCTGAGGATACGGGGCGGGTTAGGGGGAGGGCAGAATAGAAGAATAGAAGGCCCCGAGGCAGGGAAAGCCTGGAGAGCCTGGGGACCAGCAAGGAGGCCAGCAGGCCCCGATAGGAAGAGCTCGGAGGAGGGAATTGGACCAGGTTGCAGTTGAAACAGGAATGAAACAGGGATGAGGACGCAGGCAGAGCCTAAGGGCCAACCAGGCCAGGAGAGGCTTCAGCTTTCCCTCTCTACAGATGGGGGGCGGGTCCACTCGGGAACTGAATGGAGCCTGTAACCTGACAGGTTTGAAAAGGACCCCCGTGCTGGGGATGGGGGAGGACAATTCAAAACCGTCAACAAGAAGGCTGCGCGAGAGGTGGAGAACCCGCCTGCCAGTACAGCAGATGCGGGCTTCAGTCCCCAGGTCGGGAAGATCCCCTGGAGCAGGAAACGGCACCCCCCTCCAGTCCTTGCCTGGAGAATCCCATGGACAGAGGAACCAGGAGGGCTGCAGTCCATGGGGTCACAAAGCCATAGGACTGAAGTGACTTAGCTGCACGTAAGAGAGAGAGGCGTTTAGTTTAACTCCCGGGCTTCCGCACCCAGCCCCCTATAGCCAAAAAGCCATCCTGAAAAATCTCCTCCAGCCCTGAACCTGGATCAAGTTGAGTTGGTTCACTTTACTTTTTTCTCTGAGGATTAGTAAAACAGTTTCTTTTGGGTTCTGCACCCAATTCCAATGAGTGGGCAGGGGCGGGGGTCCCCGTCACCAAGCAGCACTCAGGGTGCCAGCCAGGGGCATTACGGTTAGGCCCAGTCCTGACGCTACAGGCACACCTCCCTTATCACACTTTATTATTTTCTACAAATTGAAGGTTGTTGGCAATCCTGCATCCAGCAAGTCTGCTGGCACCATTTTTCCAGCAGCATCTGCTCAGTGTATCTGCGCCGTGCTCTGGTCATTCTCACGATATTTCAAAATTCATTATTATAATATTTGTTAGGCTGATCTGTGATCAGTGATCTTTGCTGTTACTATTGCAAAAAGATGATGACTTGCTGAAGGCTCTGGTGGTCGGTCACAATCTTTAATAACAATAAAGTACTTTTAAACTAAGGCATGTACTTTTTAAGGGCTTCCCACGTAGAACCATGGTAAAGAATCCATCTACCAACGCAGGAGACGAAGGAGATGGGGCTGTGACCCCTGGGTCGGGAAGATCCCCCGGAGAAGGAAGTGGCAACCCGCTCGATTCTTGTCTGGAGTGGGCTACCGGCCATGGGGTTTGTAAGAGCTGGACACGACTTAGCGACTCAACAACAACAATAACTTTTTAGAGACATCATGCTATCGCACATTTAGTAAACTGCAGTATAAACATAGCCTTTTATGGGAAACCAAACATCTGTGTGACTCACTTTCCTGTGATAATCTAATCAATTTATTGTGGTGATCTGGAATTGGACCTACATTACCTCTGTGGTCTGCCTGTACCTTCTTGGAGACAGCGTGAGAGTCCATGGGATTCCACAGAGGAAGGGCTCTGTGCCCCAAGACTGTCTTCCACCTCAGGTGCCAACTGCAAGCCCTGCTGATCACCCAGGCTGTGGACCAACCGGCTATCAATCGGAGGTTTCCACATCCTCCTCCTGGGGTTCCACTAATTTGCCACAGTGGCTCACAAAACACTGGAAGCCCATTGGCTCACTAAGTTATTGGTTTATTATAAAGGATATTAAAGGACTGAGTCAGAGTCAGGGGATACACAGGGCGAGGCCCTGGGCAAACGGGTGGCAGCCCTCTGGGAGGCTGGAGCCTAGTGATACAAGCAAGCACTCTGGCTCTGCCACCTGAAAGCCCCCCTAACCTCCTCCTTTTTTTTGGCTTCTTGTGGAGGCTTCATACACAGGCACGGTTGATTAAATCTCGGGTCATGGGTGATCGAACTTCCTCCTCCCTCCCAGAAATCAGGGAGTGGGCCCGTTGGTTCCCCTAGCAACCAGCTTCCATCCTTAGGTGCTTTCCAAAAGTCACCTTGTTAACATAAACCTGTCTCCGTTAAAGAGGCTTGCCGTGAATAACAAGACGGCTGTTCCACTTTAACGCCTCTGAAAGTTTGGCAGGAACTGAGGACAAGACACTGAGCATTATAACAAAAATGCTGCCGTGCCGCGTCCAAGGGTCTGGGGCAATGGTGAGCCGGGAATTGTGGATGGAGGACAAATACGTGTGAGAAATATATTTTGGTCATCCGAGGGGCCAAACGTGTATATTTTCAGTAAATCATGATATTGCATGGCTGTCCAGGGTGAGGGAGTGAGATCAGAAGAAGGAACAAGGAGCCTCACTTGGGGACGAAGGCTCCAGGGCCACGCTCTGCATCTCAGAAACGGTCCAAGTGTTGAATGAACAGGTATAATGCGTGGTGGGAAGAAGTTGAGAGGTTACCGCGTTACATCAGGTGAGACAGAGGCACCCCAGCCTCCAACAGCCTTTTGCTGCTTCATAACTATGCAAACATCCTTCAAAGGGAAGAGGAATATGGCTCGCAAGGGGCACAGAGCCACCTTACAAGAGACGCAGCTCGAGAACAGAACACAAAGGGAGTTTTATTGACCAAGGAAAACCATCGCGAGGCTGGAAGTGTTAGTCGCTCAGTCGTGTCCGACTCTTTGTAACCCTGCAGACTGTAGCCCGCCAGGCTCCTCTGTTCGTAGGATTTCCCAGGCAAGAACACTGGGGTGAGCTGCCATTTTCTCCTCCAAGGGACCTTCCGGACCCAGGAATCGAACCAGCTTCTTGATTCTCCTGTATTGCAGGGGGGTTCTTTATCTGCTGAGCCATCGGGGAAGCCCCTTTTATTTTATTATTTTATTATTTTTTATTTTTTAATTTTAATTTTATTTTTTTTTAATTTTTTATTTTTTAATTTTAAAATCTTTAATTCTTACATGCATTCCCAAACATGAACCCCCTCCCACCTCCCTACCCATAACATCTCTCTGGGTCATCCCCATGTACCAGCCCCAAGCATGCTGTATCCTGCGTCAGACATAGACTGGCGATTCAATTCTTACATGATAGTATACATGTTTCAATGCCATTCTCCCAAATCATCCCACCCTCTCCCTCTCCCTCTGAGTCCAAAAGTCCATTATACACATCTGTGTCTCTTTCCCTGTCTTGCATACAGGGTCGTCATTGCCATCTTCCTAAATTCCATATATATGTGTTAGTATACTGTATTGGTGTTTTTCTTTCTGGCTTACTTCACTCTGTATAATCGGCTCCAGTTTCATCCATCTCATCAGAACGGATTCAAATGAATTCTTTTTAATGGCTGAGTAATACTCCATTGTGTATATGTACCACAGCTTTCTTATCCATTCATCTGCTGATGGACATCTAGGTTGTTTCCATGTCCTGGCTATTGTAAACAGTGCTGCGATGAACACTAGGGTACATGTGTCTCTTTCAATTCTGGTTTCCTCGGTGTGTTTGCCCAGCAGTGGGATTGCTGGGTCATAAGGTAGTTCTATTTGCAATTTTTTAAGGAATCTCCACACTGTTCTCCATAGTGGCTGTACTAGTTTGCATTCCCACCAACAGTGTAGGAGGGTTCCCTTTTCTCCACACCCTCTCCAGCGTTTATTGCTTGCAGATTTTTGGATCGCAGCCATTCTGACTGGTGTGAAGTGGTACCTCATTGTGGTTTTGATTTGCATTTCTCTGATAATGAGTGATGTTGAGCATCTTTTCATGTGTTTGTTAGCCATCCGTATGTCTTCTTTGGAGAAATGTCTATTTAGTTCTTTGGCCCATTTTTTGATTGGGTCGTTTATTTTTCTGGAATTGAGCTGCATAAGTTGCTTGTATATTTTTGAGATTAGTTGTTGGGGAAGCCCCTTTTAAAAGGCATAATGTCTCTAATATCATAATATTTTAAAAACTCACATCTGTGCTTTAAAAAAAAAAACCTTAAAGATGTATTTCAGGAAATGAGTTTCCTTGTGGTAAAGAGATGTGGAGTCCAACAAGTCCTTCAATTTCACTTCCTTTTATTTTTCTTATACTAGATCTACTAAAATCTACTATTTTAATGACAATAGCATTTATGGTCACCATCTTTACAAAAGTAATTTCCTCTTGCAAAGTGTCCTGTGCGTCCGTGATTAAACAACATTGATGAAGGCTGACAACAAAAATTTCAGAACGCTCACATTTTTACATTTTTCTTGTCTAAATTAATTCAAAATAGCATGGATGATTTTAAAGATTAGCTTATTGTTCTTCTTATTATATCACTTATTTTTATTTTTTCGCTGTGTCATGAGGCATGTGGGATCTTAGTTCCCCGATCAGGGATCAAACCCAGGGACCCTGAATTGGAAGCACAGAGTTTTAACCACTGGACCATGAGGGAAATCCCAGCATGGATAATTTTTAAAAAGTAATATAGCAAAACAAATATGAGAGGATATTTATATAATTAATTGTAGGTGATGAAAATAAAGGCTGACCTGCACCCTGGACACGCATAGCTCAGACGCACCAATGAGCCCCAAGCCTTCCGGTCAGTTTGAGGTGTTCCCCAGTTGGTAAAACACTCTCAGGTCCTGGCAAATCTCTTTAGAAGGCCACCATCCTGAGAGGCCCTGGAGAATGCCCACCAAGGTTTGCTAAGACAACGACCAGCATTCCATCAACAATAGCCAAGACCCAAGGTAACAAGGAAACATGAATAATATCCAGCAGAAACAGCCCCACAAATAGCCAGATGCAGCTTCTAAGACAAACATCCGCAGCCTTTAAAGGGATAAGTGACGCGCTTGGAAAATATTCGCAGGCAACAAGCAAGTAAACGCATGACCCTGCAGCCCTGAAAAAGGGCCGAGCAGCATGTCTCGAAATAAAAAATAGATATATAATGGCTGGGACTAAAAGCTCCATAGCGAATTCCCTGGTGGTCCAGTGGTTAAGACTCTTTTGCTGATTTTATTGCTGAGAGCCCAGGCTGGATCCCTGCTCAAGGAACTAAGATCCCATGAACTGTACGGTGAGGTCAAAAAATAAAAACAAGAAAAAAACCCGAAAACTCAACAGATGTGTGAAGAAGCAGATAATGCAAATTAGAAGAATTAGTTCATGGGGAGATTGAAGCATTTACCCAGAATTTTAATTCAGAGTGAAAAAAAAAAAAAAAAAGAAAAGTGGAAAATACAGAAAAGAGCTTAAGAAAGGTGGAGAACTCTGTGTTTGATTAGTTATAGAAGAAGAGAGAAGACACAGGGGCCAATTTGAAGAGGTAACGGCTGAGAATTGTCCAGAACTGATGATAAGGTCACCAAGTCACAGACTCAAGTGTCTCAGGACATCCCAAGAAGAGTAAACAGAATAAACATATATAGTCTTTTATATATATGTATATAGTCCATATAATATATATAAGAAAACTTATGAATTTTTGCCTAGCTAAAAGTTTATGACATTCTGACTCCATTTGTTGGACTTAGTATGAAGAGAATCCTAGATTCTAATTTACAAAAAATACATACACAGCAAGCAACAAAGGCTTACTGTATGACACAGGGAACTCTGGCCAATATCTTACAATAACCTACCATGGAAAATACTCTGAAAAATAATATATGTGTATATGTATAACTGGAACATTGTAAGTCAACTATCCTTCAATAAAATACATATATCAAAAAAGAAGAAGATAAGTATACTCATGCATTTGAGTGTGTAAACTACAAGCAAGCTGGGGCTGCCAGACTGATATCAAAAAAACACGTTTATAGTTCGGTATTCAGTCGCTCAGTCATGTCTGACTCTGTGACCCCCAAGGACTGTGGCCCGCCAGGCTCCTCTGTCCATGGGCTTCTCCAGGCAAGAATACTGCAGTGGGTTGCTGTGCCCTCCTCCAGGGGATCTTCCCGACCCAGGGATCGAACACATGTCTCCTCCCCAGAGAGGTGGTTTCTTTGCCACTGAGTCGCCAGGGAAGCCCACGGGTAGGCATGAGCACAGTACAGCCCAGGACGTAATTCCAGAACTTCTGAGGTTGAGCTGCGGGCCAGTGTGGGATTCATCTTGATCTGATACCACTGTGCCTCCTCCTTTATTGCTCAGGCGCCAGTCTTGTTTTGTGTCCTTGTTTACACTGATCTATGACAGGTCTGGTGGACCTATCTGCCATTGCAGGAGACTTGAAAGAGGCAGGTTTGATTCCTGGGTCAGGAAGATCCCCTGGAGGAGGAAGTGGCAACCCGCTCCAGCCTCTTGCCTGGAGAATCCCATGGACAGAGGAGCCTGGCGGGCTGCAGTCCACGGGGTCGCAGAGAGCCGGACACGACCGAAGCGCCAGCGTGCACGCTTGCACACGGCAGCTCTGTCACGTCTTCGCTCCAGGAAAGGGCATCTCAGACTACAATGACTCAAAGCTCACGCCGTCTTCACGGCATTTATTGTTTGGTACCGTTTCCCAAACCTCCCTACCACGTTCATTCCCTTCCGAGTTCTCTGATGCAGCTGCTCGTGACCTTGGATGTGACGAGTCACCTAGATGGAAGGTGATGCCCAGGAAGCATCACAGAGACGGTTCCATCTCAGTGTAACCTTGAAACTTGCAGGCAGGCATTCCAGGAGCGAGGAAAAGACTGCAGGGGTTGAGAACACATTTTGCCTGGTTAGCAGGAAGGGCTCTTTGGAGGGTGTGCTGTGCCGTGCTTAGTCACTGAGTCATGTCTGACTCTTTGAGATCCCACAGACTGTGGCCCGCCAGGCTCCTCTGTCCACAGGATTCTCCAGGCAAGACGACTGGAGTGGGTTGCTATGCCCGCCTCCAGGGGATCTTCCCAACCCAGGGATCGAACCCGGGTCTCCCACATTGCAGGCGGATTCTTTACCATCTGAGCTTCCAGGGAAGGCCTGGTGGAGGACAGAGGGGCAGGTCAGTGCAGGCAGGGAGCGGATTAGCACCAGCCCATCAGGGTGAAGAGTGAGTGTTCCAGCCAGCAGGGGAAGGCGGGCAGGGGAAGGCGTGCAGTGGCGAGCAGTCGCTGGTGTGTGAGAAGGTTGGCGCAGCAATTCAGGCTTTATTTGCGCTGCAGCAACAATGGCAGCCCACTGCAGTCCTCCTGCCTGGAAAATCCCATGGACGGAGGAGCCTGGTGGGCTGCAGTCCATGGGGTCGCTAAGAGTTGGACATGACTGAGCGACTTCACTTTCACTTTTATGCATTGGAGAAGGAAATGGCAACACAGTCCAGTGTTCTTGCCTGGAGACTCCCAGGGACGGGGGAGCCTGGTGGGCTGCCGTCTTGGGGTCGCACAGAGTCGGACACGACTGGAGCGACGCAGCAGCAGCAGCAGCAGCAGCAGCTATGCAGGCGAGAGACTCCATCTGAGCGGGAAGAAAGACCAATAAGTATTAACTCTTCACTGCCCCCACTTCCACTTAACACAGCAATCTTTTGAACATATTTTTGGTGCGGACCCTTTTAAACATCTTTATTGAATTTGCTACAATATTGCTTTTATGTTTTGTCTTTGTTTCTTTTTGGGGGGCTGTGTGGCATGTGGGCCTTAGTTCTGCGACCAGGGATCGAACCTGCATCCTGTGCACTGGGAGGTGAAGTCTCAACCCCTGGAGCGCCGGAAGCGCCCCCACTACGACCTTTCGCACTCCACCAACCCCTTCGATTCCCGTCTCGTTGCTGTGATCTTCTCTTCGCCCCAGCCTCTCACTCTGCGGTGCTGGCTTACTTACATGCACGTGTCCTCTACAAGACTGTAAACTTCTCTCTCTCTCTCTCTCTTTTGCATAGGTGAAAGATTTTATTACTGAATTATTTGAAAAAGCAACTATACCCACTGCAAACCTACTGAATGAGAGGCTATTAAACCATTCAGTGGGTTCTATGTGTGGGGCTGTGTTTGGAATTTCAAGCTCTTGGTAGGAGTTTGGCTCGTGGTTGCTACTGACACCGTTGATCAGTATGACTGCGGATGTGCTAAGGCAGATGTAAGCTTCTCAAGGGCAGGATAAGTATTGCACTCACTTTCCTATGCTCGGTGTTCATCCCTAGGCCCAGGGGAAAGTAAGTGCTCAATACACTCAGCGCCACATCCGTTCAGTGTTTATTGTGTGCCTGCTATGCGTTTCCCGGGCTTCCCAGCTGGCTCAGTTGTAAAGAATCCACCTGCCAATGCAGGGGACGTGGGTTTGATCTCTGGGTGGGGAAGATCCCCTGGAGAAGGAAACAGCAACCTGTTTCAGTATTCTTGATGGACGAGGAGCCTGGCGGACTACAGTCCGTGGGGCTGCAAAGAGTCAGGTACAACTGAGCACGCACGCACTACGGATTTCCGAGAAAAACTGCTGAACGCACTGAGCGTAGGACAGCGAATCAAACAGGGAAATCTCCCTGCCCTGGAGGAATCCACAAACGAGTTCCAAGAGACACGCAATAAATCAGGAAGGGAGTCAATTAATAAACGTGTAAAATTTTAGGATGTCAGATGGTGATAAAGGCTACGGTAAAAAAAAATAAAACAGAATCAGAGGAGATGAACTAAGGGTGTGATTTGAAACTGGGTGGTCAGAGAAGGTTTCGCTGTGAAGTGGATCTCAGAATGCAGACGTGAGAAGCAAGAGGAAGCCAGGTGGACACCCGGGTGGGGCGGCGGGGAAGTTGCAGAGACAAGGAGCTGCCAGGAGGCCCCGAAGCAGGACGGGCAGGGTGTTCGAGTCGCAGCAGCAGTCAGTGTGGCTGGAACAGTGATGGGCAGAGGGAGGTCAGCTGGGGGGCGGGCGGTGGGGGAGGGCGGATGGGGCGCCCTCGCGGGGCGGCTCTGGGGTCACTGTAAGGACTCTGGCTTTTATTCTAAGCGGGACCCGAGGGACCCTAGCAGAATAGAGACTTGGCAGAACTTGCTAATTAGGGCCTCCCCCCCACCCCGCCCCCGGCGGTCCAGGGGTGAGGGTTTCACCTTCCAGTGCAAGGGGGTGTGGGCTTGCTCCCTGCTCCGGGGGAGTTAAGATCCCGCATGCCTTGGGGCCAAAAAACCAGAACCCAAAGCAGAAGCAATGTTGTAACAAATTCAGCAAAGACTAAAAATGGCGCCCATCTTCCAGATGTGGGAGAGCTGCTGTAGGGTTATTCTGGTTGTTGGTGGGGCTGACTCAATAAAGAACTCTTCCTGCCGCTCCCTGCCCCCCAAAAGATGGTCCACCTAGAAAAGTCTTTAAAAGAAAAAGCAAACAACAACAAAAAAACCCTTGGTAATTAAACAGGACAGCTCTGGCAACTTCAAGAGGGAGATAGGTTCTTTCAGGTGATGGACAGGAGGTTGGGCCAGTGTTTATCAGTGGATACTGAAAGAACTCTGGGGCCTGTGCATGGCCTCCAGGTGCTTTTCTTTGACTGGATTTGCTCCCAGTGAACCAGGGTCTCTGAGAGCAGGAGAGGAGCGGAGATGCCTCCAGAGGTTGGCAGGAGCGACTGCAAACTTGGGGCCGCTGCTCACAGAGACATACCCGGCGATCCTGTGATTCCCCGTCCAGATTACGACTCTTCTAAGAGTGAAAGATGTGCTATTTGGGAAAACATGCCAACTTGGTTTATCTTGGAGAGGCTGTCCACCGTAGAGCTGAGGTTCACAATCAGGGGTGTTTCCCTCCAAAAGGTGGCTCAGACATTAAAGAACCTGCCTGCAGTGCAGGAGACCCGGGTTTGATCCGGGTCATGAAGATCCCCTGGAGAAGGGAATGGCAACCACTCCAGTATTCCTGCCTGGAGAATCCCATGGACAGAGAAGCCTCGCCAGCTACAGTCCATATAACAAAAACTTCACACGAGCTGACCTAAAAGCATTCTTTTAGTTCCCATTTAGTTCTGGAATTTTTATCCTCCCCTTCTTTTTTTCCCCTGCCAGTTAAATGAAGTCACAGAATGAGGTGACTGCGATTGCCGGCTGTATCTGAATTAGCCTGCTGGCTTCTGAGCAGCCAGAAACGGAGAGCAACATCTCAACAGCTGAGCTAATAAGAAATGAAAACTTTAAAACCAGCCCTGATTTTCTGCATTCGGGTCTAACAGACAAGGGGTCGCTTCAGTCGTGTCCAACTGTCTGTGACCCTATGGACTATAGCCTGCCAGGCTCCTCTGTCCATAGAGATTCTCCAGGCAAGAATACTGGATTGGGTGGTCAATTCTCTCCTCCAAGGGATCTTCCTGACCGGGGATCGAACCCACGTCTCTTGTGTCTCCCGCGCTGGCAGGCATATTCCTTAGGCCTGGGCCACCTGGGAAGCCCAAGGGGTAAGGGTGGAGGCTCTCAAACAGTCTCATTTTCCTCTGTGATCTCATAATGGGGTACCAAGCTTTAGCAAAATGGGCAAAAGCAGCTTTCTGCCTAAAATCCTGAGACCACAAGGTCCTGTTTTTGGCGGGAGCTGTATCAAGGCTGGGTTCTGGTCCAGCCCCTCCCTGCTGGTGGCTTACACACAGGCACACCGGCGCATTTCCAGCTCTTTCGTAACAGGGGCCGCGGGCGAGCGAGCGCTGTGTCCTTGGTCTGGAATGCAGCGGCAACAAGTTTGAGCAGGACTGTGCCCCCACGCACGGGGCCCTGCGGGGGAGCAGGTGCGGCCGCTCGGCCGCCAAGCTCAGCTCTCCCTCGGGTCAGATGTCTGGAAAAGGCAGGAAAACTGGAAAGGATCTGTGTTGCCTGAAACCCGCGGATTTCCACCTCCGATTATTTGTCAGGCAGCTTCGAACGTGCTAAACACAAACACTGCCTCTACCTACGTCGCGAGGGGAAATAGTTGGCCCGTAAGGCACCCCTGGCGCCTTGAAGAATAAACAAACCCGTGTAAACATTTGAGGGGGAAAAAAAAAAAAACCCACGAGCACACACACGGGGCTACTTCTGACTCCGGAGTTCCCCGCGCGCCGGCCGCCGTCACGGGCGTCACATGAGGCCCGCCCGTCTCCCCGAAGCACAACAAAACAGGGGCGCGAGGTGCCAGGGGAATTAATACGCTGTCCTCGGCCGACCTCCTCTCACTCCCGTCTGCAGGGAACAGGTGGTTCATTCCTGCCACACGGAGCTTCACGTCCCGAGCCTGCAGCCGGGACTCCGGATCCCAAGCCATCAGCGGGACACCCGTCTGCTCAAGAAGAAAAGATGCTCCGGGTCCGAAGCAGGCGCAGCATCCTCCCAGCATCCCCCCATCTTCCACGGTCTCCCTGCTCATCACTACTTGTCCGGGCTCGTCAGGCATTAATCGCCTAGGGGCTTCGTCGTGGTTGAGAATCCGCCTGCCAATGCAGGAGACACAGGTTCGATCCCTGGTCCGGGAAGATCCCGCATGCCCTGGAGCAACTAAGCCCGCGCCCCACAACCGCCCAGCCTGTGCTCTCCAGCACGGGAGCCCCAGCTACTCAGCCGGCGCGCCTCGAGTCCGCGCTCCGCAGCAGGAGAGCCAGCGCCCCAGAAGCCCTCCCACCGCAAGCAGAGAGCGCCCCGCTCGCAACGTCTAGAGAAGGCCCTCGCGGCAAAGACGCAGAGCAGCCAAAAACAACAACAACAACAACAACAATAAGATAAAAGTAAAATTACATACAAAAGAGCAATTGCCTGTGTCCACTTTCAGAATCTCGGAATAAAAGTGACACGCAGCGGGCATCCCTTCTGAGGCTCCTCGAGGAGCCAGGGCACTTCATTATCTCGATGGGACAATGTAACTTTAAAATTTTTTTTTTTTTTGCATTTGTAAAATTGAAGAGTGCTCATAACCTTCAGGGAAATTGGTCTTTGTTCTTGGAGTCTCGCAAGTGCACTGCATAAATTGCCCGTTCCAGAGAATAGAAATAGAAGAGGAGGGCACATATGCAGCTTCCTGAAAAAACGATTTCACACAACTTGTTCCTCTGCTTCCAAAGCATTACACAGAATTGATGGAGTGGATACCTGGAAAAGCGTCCACCACAGCTCCGCTCTGCATCTCCCTTACGACTTATTTTTAAAATACTTAAAGGCTCAATTCATCTTTTGGAAGGCACTCTGATGTGGACGTTTGCTCAGCTCTTCCCGCAGAAACTTTTTTCCTTTGAGGGAATCTCAGTCACTGGGAACAGGGGATCTTAAAAATGCTTTATTTTCTTCACTTTCTATCTACTCCAAAGCAGCACTGACCATAAATGGCTGAAATAACTCACCCAGATCAATTAAAGTTGAAAGGCTAAAAGGCAGCCACTTCTAGCGAAGTAAAAAGTGCAGCTTTATATCCCACAACGTTGTGGTTGTGTTGTGTTTAGCCGCTCAGTCACGTCTGACTCTTTTGCGACCCCCTGGACTGTAGCCGCCAGGCTCCTCTGTCCATGGGATTTCCCAGGCAAGAATACTGGAGTGGGTTGCCATTTCCTATTTCAGGGAACCTTCTGGACCCAGGGACGGAACTGGAGTCTTATATTTCCGGCATTGACAGGCGAGTTCTTTACCACTGAGCCACCTGGGAAGCCCTGTATCTCACAATGCCTGGAGAAAATAGTCACAACATTATGCAAAGAGGGCAATAGCATTGCTACTTACTGGTCAGGCGTTAGTGCTTCTGAACACTGAAAACCTCAATACAAACCCACCAATGCTTTTGAAATTCTGCAGATTCTGACAGGATGCTTTTCATATCTGGATCTCTAGTAACATGAACAAGGGAAGAATACGTACTTCTTTTCTACATACTTTAAAAAATGCATCATGATGGAACATAAAATTTTCTAGCTAATAATAAAAAAATAATTTGTCTTCATTTACTGGCTCTCTCCCTTTATTCCTGCCTAATTCCAAACACTTCACACGGATCATTTTGGGATAGGTATTGAACAATTATTTTAAACACAGATTCAGTTAATAAATAAGAATTTAAAAATACTTAGTAAATGAGAGTTTCTCTATTTTAAAATTATAAAATATCTGCGACACATGTGTAAATTCTCCTGAAAGTGAAAAACGAAAGTGTTGGTTCCTCAGTCGTGTCCAACCCTTTCCGTGGGATTTTCCAGTCACGAATACTTGAATGGGTTGCCATTTCTTTCTCCAGGGGATCTTCCCAACCCAGGGATCGAACCTTCATCTCTTGCACGCAGGCAGATTCTTCAGTGTCTGGGCCACCCAGGGAAGCCTTTCAACTCCTCTACTGGTTAGTTAGTAAGTAATGAGGCCACCAAAGAAAACATATTTTGATGGTTTTAAAAATATACTTAATGTAAATGTTTAAGTCGCGTGATTAGTTAATTAGTAAAACAGCTAGCAACCGGAAGAAACGGTTACAAGAAAAACGTTAGCACAAAGGCAATGAATCAGAAATATGTAGATAGAATGAATACAACAGAAGGATTTAGAACATGAAGGTCCCAACGCGTCCAAATGACTGGAAAGAGCTGAAATGCTATCGGCATATTTCTTCAATAAGGAAAGCCACATCCTAGGAGCTGATCACTGAAGTCTGACAACCGTCTTCACTTCTCATTAACTACCACTCTGCCCCCTGCTGTTAGCTTTACAGGGCTGTGACAGTCTGTGGTCAAAGGCCCACATAATTCATGCCCCAGCTATTCAGCTGTCCTCAAATCCAATCCACACAGTGGAGAAGGACTGTTTTCTCCAGATGGTCCCCATTTCCTCTTCACGAACATCCAACAGAGCTCTGATTTGCTGCAGTGATAAAATATTTCTTCCTCCTCCCTCTCCCATGCAACTGATAAGCACTTCTGTCCCTATCTCTTTATACCCTCGGAAACATTCCTGTCGTGTTTTTTTTTTTTTTTTTTTTTAATATCATTTTAACATTCTTATCTCTTGTCTTAAAAGGTTTAAAAAAAAATTTTTTTTTTTTAATCACCACGTGCTAGGCCACATGTTGTTACGTCTTCTGTGTACGCGGGCTAAGTCGTTTCAGTATGCCCGATTCTTTGCGACCCTGTGGACTGTAGCCCACCAGGCTCCTCTGTCCATGGGACTCTCTGGGCAAGAGTACCGGGGTGGGTTGCCATTTCCTCCTCCATGGGATCTTTCTGACCCAGGGATCAAACTGGGGTCTTCTATATTGCAGGTGGATTCTTTACCATCTAAGCCACCAGCGATGCCCACGTTTAGGAAAAGAGCACAAAAAATTTCCTACATTTTTCTCTGAGCTTTCCACAAGCATTCCAAATCTCACCAGAGTGCGGGATGGGCTGGCCACAGTCCACGTGGCTTCCTTACGCCAAGCAGCATCCAGTGTGGCAACATACCCCCAACACACCTAATACATGCATTTCGATATTTACTTTGATTTTTTAAAAAACAGCAACAAAAGGAGAGACAAGGCCCTGTAAAGCGGAAACCTGTAGTTTTTACCAAGTGAGCAGGATCTGGGGTTGTCTTCAATTCCCACCTAAATGTCAGTAGGTCAGGCTGCTGGAAGAGGGCTCTAGAATAATTTCCAAAGATTTCCAGAGTTCCGGCAGAGTGCAGTCTAACATATCACTACTGTTTCACTCCTTAGACTGCAGGATACAAAGTCACCAGCAGGTTTGTAGCTTGTGGCTCACAGCAGTGCCCAATCCATAAGATACCATCAGCTGTTCAGCAGAGCCCCAAATAGCCAACGTCTAATATTATGCGTGTGTGCATGCTAAGTCACTTCAGTCGGGGCCAGCTCTTTGCGGCCCCATGGACTGTAGCCCACCAGGCTCCTCTGTCCATGAGATTCTTCAGGCAAGAACACTGGAGTGGGTTGCCAGGCCATCCTCCAAGGGACCTTCCCAACCCAGGGACTGAACCCCCATCTCATGTCTCCTGCATTGGCAGGCGGGTTCTTTACCAGTAGCACCACCTGGCAAACTGTAATACTATACAGCTTTATAATACTTATACTTTTGATGTGATGCTAGATATTAATTTAAAGAAGACACTGAACCTGTTTCTTTTCTTTTTTCCCAGTGAGCCTAGGGCATATCATTTAATAGTGAAATTACATAAAGATACATCTGTCATTTTCCAACTAAGCATATTTGTGTATAGTCAGTTCCATGGTGACTGCTGAAGGCTTGTCTATACAGATTCAGTTCCCTATCTGAACCAAAGAGAATCTAGTAAGACTGTTTTAAAAAAATTTTTTTTAAATTTTATTTATTTATCTTTAAGCCTTTTTATTTCGTATCAGGGTACAGCTGATTAACAATGTTGTGGCAGTTTCAGGTAGGCAGTAAAGGGGCTCAGTCATACACACACATGTGTCCCAAATCCTTTTACCATTCGGGGTTCCATGTTACACTGAGCAGAGTGCCCTGTGCTGTACAGGAGGTCCTTGTGGGTTACCCATTTTAAATATAGCTGTGTGCACATGCCCATCCCAAACTCCCTAACTATCCCTCCTCCCCATCCTCCTGAACCACTTTTATGAGTTTGTGCCAAAAATAAAATGATTAATCTAGCTATATCAAAAAGAGAGTTGGAACTTCCCAGGAGGTCCAGTGGTTAAGAATTTGCCTCCCAATGCAGGGGGCATAGGTTCCATTTCCGGTTGGGAAACTAAGATTCCACATGCCTTGTTGCCCAAAAGCCAAGACTTAAAATAGAATCGATACTGTAACAGATTCAGTAAAGACTTTCTTTTTAAAAAAAGGCCCATATCAAAAACATCTTTCAAAAGAAGGGTAAATATGATAAATATGAAAAATCAGTAGTTTTCTTCTGTGACCTTGCCACAAGTTGTTGCCAATAAAACACTCTCTTTGGCCGCTAATCCGACTGGAACAATTTAAGAACAAGCTGGTGTACTATACCGTCTACCCTTCTCTGCCACTGTAGTTTGGTTTCTTACTTTCTATGACTTGCTTACATCACCTCTCTAAAATATTTCCCAGAATATTTTATAGTTTTTAAAAAGTGCAACAGGTCAGTCTGACCTGAATTATTCAGGCCTGTGACTGAAGCCCAGAACCATCTATTAATATCAATGTAAACAGATCAAGGAGATTTGAAGGACACAGCGTTGCCTTATATCAGTGTTTCTTGCTCATCCTCAGATAGCACAGCAAATACCCAATGGTCACAGTGTATTGGCCAAGGTACAGAGAGCGAAGGAGATATACAGATTTATCCTGAGCTGAGCTTGTCCCACGAATAACAAACAGAAAGTCAGGTAAAATGTTACCAGATTACTCTTAGCCTGAAAAAGGCACTTCTCCAGGGCGTTTTAAAAAGGTACCTAGCTTAAGGCTAGATTGGACAACCTAAAGGAAGGAACTAGGGATCAGAAGACAAGCTTTCACATCTGCAGTCAAGGCAGTTTTAAATCACATGATTTTCCACCTGGGCCAAAGGAAGCAACGCCACAAGGTGACGAGGATAAACCGGGATGCTGGGATAAACCGGGATGCTGGAGCAACGCTGTTCACGGTGTCACTGTAGGCATAAAATGACGCAGAGCAGACGGAAAGAGCTTGAAAGCCTTAAAATATTACAGAGGTGTTATTAAAATCAGCCGCAGGATTTTAAGCTTCTCAGACCGGGGATCATACTCTGTCCATTTTGTTAACCTACATCAGACCTGTTATAACTGTGAAGTGAGCGAAGTTTGCTCAGTCAGTGCGACTCTTTCCTGACCCCATGGACTGTGGCCTGCCAGGCTCCTCTGTCCACGGGATGATTCTTCGGGCCAGAGTCCTGGAGTGGGTAGCCATTCCCTTCTCCAGAGGATCTTCCCGCCCCAGGGATTGAACATGGGTCTCCTGATTGTAGGCAGATTCTTCGCCGTCTGAGCCACCAGGGAAGCTACGATATATATGTGTGTGTGTTTGTGTGTGTGTATATGTGTGTGTGTGTATGTATATCATATATGTAAGTAACAAGAGATTGATTGGTGAAAGGCAGAGGAAATAGACAATTGGCACTCCACCCTCAGGTTCAACCAACCTCGATGGGAAATAATTTTTTTTTAATTCCAGAAAGTTCCAAGGAGCAAAACTTGAATGTGCCACACACCTCAGTGATTACTGACATAACACCAACACTGGATTCACAACTATTTACATAGCAGTGGCAGTGTATTAGGTGGTACAAGTTTTCTGGAAATGATTTAAAGTATATGGGAGGATGTGCATGGCTGCATTTTACCTAAGGGACTTGAGCGTCTGAGGATTTGGGTATCTGTAGAGGGTGGGGCAATGGCACCCCACTCCAGGGCTCTTGCCTGGAAAATCCCATGGACAGAGGAGCCTGGTGGGCTGCAGTCCATGGGGTCGCTAAGAGTCGGGCATGACTGAGCGACTTCCCTTTCACTTTTCACTTTTCATGCATTAGAGAAGGAAATGGCACCCCACTCCAGTGTTCTTGCCTGGAGAATCCCAGGGACAGAGGAGCCAGTGGGCTGCTGTCTATGGGGTCGCACAGAGTCGGACACGACTGAAGCGACTTAGCAGCAGCAGCAGCAGCAGCAGCAGCAGCAGCAGCAGGGGGTGGGGCAGGGGAAGGGTCCTGGAACCAATTCCTTGCAGAGAACAAGTGACAACTGTAGGCATAAGTGAGATCAGACAAGACTCCAGTTTCCTCTCTTGACCTGGCAGGATCTGAAATCTTTTTCGCTCCCTGTCTTACTTAAACCTGGGCCTCCCTGGTGGCTCAGTGGTAAAGAAGCCTCCTGCCAGTGCAAGAGACACGGGTTCGATTCCTGGGTCAGGAAGATCTCCCGGAGAAGGAAGCGGCAATCCCCTCCAGCATTCTTGCCTGGGTAATTCAATGGACAGAGGAGCCTGGTGGGCTGTAACCCATGGGGCTGCAAAGGGTCGGACACGACCGAGGAACACAGATGGAGCAGTTGTTCAAGCCACAGCCTTTCATCTTAGCCACCAGCCACAATGCCTCCGGATGAATAAACTCTGCTTTCCAGGCACGGCTTAGAAAAAGGTTTCACACCTGATACATTCTCAAGATAGATTTGCTGATAGACTGGATGAACAAAATCTGATGTTTTGTAATGATAATTTTGTCTGAACTTGCAAAATGACCTGAAATGCCGAATTTTACAGCAAGATACTAGTGGACATACGGCTCCTAAGAGCTAATGGGTGCTGTCAGAATTTAGGGGGAAGGGAGTCTCAGGTAAAGACCCCACTGCCGGTGCAGAAGACACAGGAGCCTTGGGTTCAATCCCCTGGAGGAAGAAACGGCAACCCAGCCCCGTGTTCTTGTCTGGGAAACCCCATGGGCAGAGGAGCCTGGTGTGCTGCAGTCCGTGGGGTCACACGGTGGGACATGACTGAGCGACTAAGCAGAGAGACTCTTGGACGGGACAACAGGATGTGATCAAAGACAGCTGGGCAAAGCCAACCTTGAACCCTCGATGGAAAGTAGAATTTGGAAAAATGAAGGCTCCGGTGGGGGCTGGAGAAGGCTGAAGACAGAGAGCAGCAGGAGTGAACACAATGAAACCTGTGAATTCACGTCCCAAGTTAAGACAAGTAATCCTGTGTTGACCAGACTGTTTAAACAAAGGAAGCTTGGAGTAGGTGACAGGGAGATAAGGCTGAACAGGTATGGTTGCGCCATATGGGGAAGAGCGCTGAAAGCCACGCTGAATCTACTTGGGGATTTCTAGAATTTCTGCCAGTCCTCATAATACACGGTTATACTTTGATACAGTTAAAAAAAAAAAGGGATTAGAAGATATTGTGTAACCACAACTCACCAGCCAGTCCCCTAAACCACCTCCCACGTGGGGGAGCCCCAATATACTTAATTGTATATCATATTACATTGCTGTTGTTTCGTCGCTAAGTCATGTCCAACTCTTTGCGACCCCACGGACTGTAGCCCTCCAGACTCCTCCGTCCATGGGATTCTCCAGGCAAGAATACTGGAGTGGGTTGCCATTTCCTTCTCTAGAGGATCGTCCTGACCCAGGGATCGCACCAGGATCTCCAACATCAGCAGGCAGATTCTTTACCACCGAGCCACTAGGGAACCCCACATATTAATACGCAACACAGCTGTTTACATCACATTTTCTAAAACCTAGAAAACCAGGTATCAGCCCTGAATTCTTAGCTCTACCTTTGATGACTTTGCTTCCCTTGTTCCTGAGACCGAATGGACACAGTTGGAAAACACTCATAAATGTCAGGCACAGGTGAGTTTTGCCACCTGGGAGACAATGTTTCAAGCTGTGATATATTCCTTGTCTCACCTCTGAAGCGATTGTGACCGTGGTCCTTGGTTGCCTTGCTAGAGCAGGGAAATAGGAAGTCTTTTAATTCCTGAACAAAACGATACTTAGGCAGTGTGGAAAATCAGAATGCATGGTTGCAGCTCTCTCTGTTTTAACCCATAGTGGTTCCAATCAGATACATGAGCTGGGTTTAGAGGTATGAATTGTTAGAATTGGAAGGGGCCTTCGTCTGATCCTCCTTATTTTAGGGGAAGGAAAAGAGGTTCAGAAAGGTGAAGTGACTTCCGAGAGAAGACGCACCTGACTTTTTCTAAGCCAGGGCTAGGATCCCATCTCCGAGAGTCTAGTGTGTTTCTTACATCTTGGGAATTCCCTGGCATTTCAGTGGTTAGGACTTCCTGCTTCCACTGCCGAGGGCCCGGGAACAAGAATCCCACAAGGAGTATAGTGTGAACAAGCCAATCACACCTTACCAGGTCTTGTTAGTTTTAAGTTAATTCAGAAATAGGGCTTCCCTGGTGGCTCAGTGGTAAGGACCCAGGTTTGATCCCTGAACTGGGAAGATCCCACATGCTGCCGAGCAACTAAGTCCGCTCTAGAGCTGGGGAGCAGCAACTCCTGCGACCTGAAGGTCCTGGAGCCTGCGCTCTGCAGCAAGGAAGCCACCGCCATGAGCAGCCCACGCCCCGCAGCGGGAGAGCTGCCCTCGCTGCCACAGCCAGAGAGAGTCCTCCCAGCAACAAAGACCCAGCACAGCCAAAAATAAATAAATCTAAAATAAAAATAGAGCATAGGGAACCGCTCACAGCGGGCTGCCCAGGTGGTGCTGGCGGTAAAGAACACGCCTGCTGGTGCAGGAGATGTGAGAAACACGGGTTCGATCCCTGGGCCGGGAAGCTCCCCTGGAGGAGGGCGTGGCGACCCACTCCAGGTCTTGCCCGGAGAATCCCATGGACAGAGGAGCCTGGCGTGCTACAGTTCACGGGGTCGAAGAGTCGGACACGACTGAGCACGCACGTATACCTGCTCACGGTAGCGCCCGGCAGGCTTTCTCAAATGCAGCGCTGTGGACATCTGGACCAGACGATTCTTTCTCCTGGAGGCTGCGTGTGGACCGTGGTATTACGGCCACATCCCTGGTCTCTACCCACTGGGTGCCATGCTCAGCACTACCTCTTGGTTGGGGCGAGCCAATCCACCTCCAGCCACTGTCACACGTGCCCTGGGGGTCAAAATCACCGCTGGTGGGGACACTGTACCCCCGCCCTCCACCTTGTTCACCCCACGCAATCCTCTAGAGCAGCCCCTCCAGAGCCAGGCTGCCCTAACCTAAGGGCCTCTTTCCACAGTCTCCTCCCTCTCAGCTGACGGCCAAGGGCCCCTCCCAGGGGCTCCCATTTCCCCTGCAGCTGTGAACTCGGCCTCTGGAATCCAGTTATTCCAGGTCATCATGCTGGCAGGTCTCCTCTATCCCTTACAGCGTGCATTTGAGTGCCTACTGTATGCTCCATGCTGGGCACGGGGGCTGCAGAGATCAGTCTGTGATCTCCAGCAGGTCAGTCTTCCGGGGGAGAGGAGGTGGCAACAAACACCTGTCTGCCTCCGGGGGAGTGTCAGGGGGTGTTGCAGGCAGGGTAATAGAAGGAGGGAATTCACTCCTTGCCCTGAGGGCGGACATAGGGATGATCCCAGGAGAGAGCCAAGAGGCCTAGAGCCTCTTCAAGGACAAATCTGCAGGAGCTAGGAAGAGCATGTATGAGGCGGGCTAGGCAGAGGGAGCGGGGTGTGGGCACAGGGCGGGAAGGAGAGGGTGGGACAAACCAGGAGAGTGCTTCCGACATCCATCCATCCGGCCACAGGCACACTAGGGCTCCCCAGGCGGCCCAGGAAGTGAAGAACCTGCCTGCCACGCAGCAGCCCCGAGCTCAGTCCCTGGGTCGGTAGAGCCCCTGGAGAAGGGAATGGTGACCCACTCCAGGCTTCCTGCCTGGGCAATCTCTGGGACAGAGGATCCTGACAGGCTATAGTCCATGGGGTCACAAAGAGTTGGACACAACTGAGCGACCAACACTTCGTACACGGGTGACATAGCCAGCCAGCGGGAAGTTGCTCTACAGCATGGGGGGCTCAGCTCGGGGCCCTGTGATGACCTAGAGGGGCGCAGGGAGGTCCAGGAGGGAGGGGAGTGTGCGTGCACGTGGCTGACCCACCTTCTGTGCAGCAGAAACGAATGCAACATTGTAAAGCAGTTATACTCCAATAAAAAAATTTAAAAATGAAGGCCAGATTTTTATTATTAGATTATCATATAATCATGTTACAAACATCTTATTTTTAGGATTATTCTGCATTCAGTTCCCATTTAGTATGACTCACTTCTATTTTTAAATTGGTCTCAATGTGTATTTGAAGTTTTTTACATTTAATTTTTTTCTCCTTCATTAGATTCTTGTTTTCGGTTTATCACTTGGTCAGTTCTTATATAAACTATTAATTTTCTCAAGAAAGGCATAAATTGGAATCTATGAACATAGAAACCTCTGTAAAACACAATCAGGGTTTCATGCAAAAATGAATTAGGCAGCCATAAAAGTTTGGATCTATTAAAAAAAAAGGCAAGGACGGAGCAATCCCGGCTTCCGGCAGCAGCACCCGTAGCAGCAACACAGCGTGAGAATGAACTGCAGAGAAGCAGGACCCAGGCCTCAAGGAGCCAGTTACACCCAGCTTGAGAGTTTGGCATTGATCTCGAAGGTGACGAGACGCTGGGGGAGACTGCCTCGAGTTCTTGTATTCGAGACTGTCTTGTACTCTAGAAAGATCTGAAGCACAGATAATTTTAAAGATGAAGAATCAAAGTAGGAGCGCAGGTCACCGGCAGAGAAACACCTGCTGGCCTGCACGCTCACCACCAAGGGTCGGGTTCTCCTCGTAGGAGCACGGCCGCAGACTCCCGAGAAGAGGAACAGCTTGCCACCGTACACATGTATTAATACAACCTCCTCCTCCACCCAGGACGGGGCTGCAGGGAGCCTGTTACCACCTGGACAAGAGAAGAACTTTTTCTTTGGGACTCCAAGCCTTTGCAGAGAGGCTGAGTTCCCTGCGGAAATTCAAAGTATGTTTTTCCCAGAAAGAAAAAACGATATATGTTGCCAATTGTAAATCACACTGAGGGAACTCTGCTCCAAGTTATGTAGCAGCCTGGATGGGAGGGCAGTTTGGGGGAGAACGGGCACCTGTATACAGTTGGCTCAGTCCCTTTCCCGTGCAGCTGAAACTATCATAACATTGTGATCAGCTACACTTCAATACAAAACAGAAAATCTAAAAAATATATATGGTTCAATTTATGGTCAAAGGTAATCAACCCTGATCCTAAATGAAATCAACCCTGAATATTAATTGGAAGGACTGATGTTGAAGCTGAAGCTCCAATACTTTGGCCACCTGACAAGAAGAGCGGACTCACTGGGAAAGACCCTGATGCTGGGAAAGCCTGAAGGCAGGAGGAGAAGGGGACAACAGAGGATGAGATGGTTGGATGGCATCACCGACTCAATGGACATGAGTTTGAGCAAACTCCGGGAGATAGTGAAGGACAGAGAGGCCTTACGTGTTGCCGTTCATGGGGTCACAAAGAGTCAGACACGACTAAGCAACTGAACAACAACAAAAGGTCAAAGGTCTTTTGCATAGCGTGTGTATGTGTGTGTGCGCACTGGCTATTAAACACATCACTGTCTCTATAGGAATATGAACGGCAGACTGACCTGCAGGACATAAGCCATTTGCTGTACGAGCACAACTCCTGCAGCAAAACGCCCCAGACACGATGTGATTCAAGCTCTTCAGGAGGCGTCTGGGGCAACTCAAGAGACAGCAATGCTGCTGACCACGTGAAATGCAAATGTTCGTGAGCTCAGGCCCACGTCTGCTCCTCCATCGATGCCTGGAAAAGTGAACTGGACACGCCGAAATGGATCTCCATGCCCACGTTGTCTCCTACTTAAATGAAACTTAAGGGGAAAAATGCTGGTTCAACAAGGCTCAGACTGTATGTGCAAGAAAGGGAGGAATACACAGCAAGGATTTGCTCAGGAAGATAGTGAAATAAAGGAAAACAGCAAGTCTTTGTATCTGAGCTCCTGGGACGGAGCGCCTTCCTTTTAGAGCCAGAAGCTAATACGAACATGAGGTGACCCTGATTAATTCTCATTCATGTCGGCAGAGGGGATCAACTTAAGTAAATTGATGTCAGCTCCATGACCTACTGCATATTTGTTTTAAGAGCTGATTTGTAGCTGAAATATGGTGGCCTTCTTCCCTCTGATTCATCCATTACTCAGAAGGCCCTGGCTTCTTAGAATTCTTAATAAAATTCCAATAGTTTTCATCAGCGGTCATCAAACACGGCCGAACCCTGTTTCAAAGTGCCTCTTTTTGCCTTTTGCTACCAACCTGACCTGTCTCTAGCTTCTCCTGGTTTCAAATCTTGATTGTTGAGGGCATATTTACCTTCTTAAAACAAAGCTTTAATTCACTTACATCCCTTTCCAAAGCCGTTTCACCAGCTCCTAAGTATCTGCAGAATAAAGCCCAAGCCTCCGGCTTGGCCCCCACTGTGAATCCCGCCCACTCCCACATCGCACGCAGTGTAGACAGGCTTCCTTGCTCTCTCCTAAACAGGGCTGCTTCAGAGGTCCACCCGGCTTCCCTGATGGCTCAGCTGGGAAAGAATTTGTCTGCAATGCAGGAGATGCAGGTTTGATCCCTGGGTGGGGAAGATCCCCTGGAGGAGGGCACGGCAACCCACTCCAGGGTTCTTGCCTGGAGAATCCCATGGACAGGGGAGCCTGGCGGGCTGCAGTCCGTGGGGTCACAGAGTAAGACATGACTGAGCACACGCAGGTGTCCACTGTGCTTGTCACACCTCAGCAGGTTCACACTCTCAGTTCCACCCTCGACCTGAAAAGCACCTTTCTGAGTCTGGTCCACACAGTGAAGAGGACTGAGCTCACTTCAGCCCAGGCCCCCTCCATTCCTTGCAAGGAATGTCCCATGCCTGCCTGCTTCCCTGAGAAGGGGTGACATCTCTGCCCACCTGCTGTCCAGCTCCTAGCCGTGAGCATTACCGGCTGACCTCAGGTCCTGGAGAGGGCCTGGCACACCCCAGGGGTTCAACAAAACTCAGTAAACTCTGCTGAACAAATGCGAGACATCTGACTGTTAATACAGCATGACCACCCACTTTCTCCCTGAGGCCAGGGGACTTTCCTAGCCCCCTTCAGGTGAGAAACAACATCTAAGCAATTTAACTCTGATAAAGTTTGCTTTGACACAGAAAAAGCAGAACTTCCTCCGTGATCCTTGAAGAAATGAGAACTCCCCATCCCCCCCACCCCCCACCGCCTCCACCCCGCCCCAGCACTGAATTTCAGATTCCCCAAAGCGACCTGGACCTCTGCTCACTAAATAAAACTTTGCATCTTCTCTGCAGCCACCTCCCCCTGGCCAAATCACCAGCGAATTCTCCAGGCAAGAAAAAGGTTTTTTAAAAATTGGACGTTTGAGGTGGGGGAAAAGAAACGTCTACAGGCAGGAACCGTCCAACTGGTACCGCCCTGCAAACACGTGAACCCCGAAACTGACTTTCTGAGCCGGCCGAGTGGTTTTCAGCCAAACCAATGTTTTTCAGCTGCTGTTTCGGGGGCTTTTGGAGAACACAGATGCCCGCTCCCCTCGGCCTTGCCCAGCTTCTTCTGTCACCGGGTACCGAATGCGTGTCCGACTTGTTTACCTGGACGCAAGCTCTGCCGCCTCCAATCTTCCCGCGCAGCGACCCGCGCGACCACGTGTCCTGAAGTCAGAGCCCCGCGGACTCCGCGCAGGAACTACACTTCCCAGCGGCCCCCGCGCCCTTCGCAGGAAGGACGTCTGCGCACTAAGATACTCAGTTCCAAGTTTGGAGCTTTTAGCTGCCAGCCCTGGCCCATCATGTAGCTGCAGCACAGCCTTCCCTAACGTTGCAACTGGGGGGAAAATCACTTTCCACTCTGCTTTGCAAGGCGTGCATTTCCATCTGGATCCCCTGGAAGTCCATCTGCTGCCTCGGTCAAGAGAAAGTCCACTTGCATGAAGATTGCACGCCTGCAGCTTGCATCTTTGTTGCAAAACTAGCTACAGAAGAGAAGCAAGGCAAAGTCTTTTGTGCTCCCCTCCCCCATCAAAGGAAAGGGGAAAATGTCTCAGTCGAAAGGTAAGAGCCTGTTTGCATTACTTGCAAAAAATGCAAAGGGTTGTGCATGCATTTATGAATGCATGGATGCAATTTACGCCTGGCGATTGCATTTTTAAGTTTGAGGTTTTCCACAGCTCAGTTGCATTTCCTGTTTAGTATGTGTCTTTTTTTTTTTTTTTTTTTGCAGACACAGAGAGTTCCTGTAAGGCAGGGCTTGCAGTTCAGCTGTGCATTGACGTTATTTGCATTCTTCTGCTAGGATTGCTGAGCTCTTTTTTGCCTTTTGCCCAGTCAGGAGAGATAGAGCAGGTTGGTAGCGTCTGAATGTGCAATGCTTTATATAATTGTAAAATTCTGTAGTATGCACAGATATAATAGGTAATCTTATATGCGACAGGAATACGAACTTTTTAAAAAGTCGGTAGATGAAGATGAAAGGTAAAACTTGAGTTCAACTAGTAGGAAATTAATGTAATCTTATATTCCTTTGGGAATGAACCGTCGCGGTGCTAGTATTTAGCTAAATTTCCATTGATATTGCTCTGAACATTAAGCAACTTTTGATTTATAAAGGAAGTAAAGGTGAGTGATAGCCTTTTACAAAAAAGCAGACAAGACGTCTTTCTCTTCCGAGATTTTGCACTTCACGCTAATTGCTTATTGGTTCACAGTATTTAGAAGCAGCAATAAGGACATCGATGTTTTATGTTTTCCCATTTGGGAGATGCTTTGCATCTCCAGGGAAAATATTGGGAGAAAAACTGTACTTCTAAGCTTTACCCCAAGGTGGGAGGACTGCACGGTTTCATTGGCAACCAGAATGAAATCTTTTAAGTGTGTAATTGCCTATATTTAGCATAGGTCAGATGTTCAGGGTTATGGTTGTTTTATGTGTTATTTTTCCTTGAAAAATTTTTTTTATGTTTTTTACACAGTTGTATTTTACAGACCTAATGTCAGGCTGGGGGATTAAAAATATAGAGATCCTGACGTGACATTATAGAGCAGAGGGTATGTTATCAGGTGGCCCTGAGGCTGTGACTTGTTTCAGAACAAATCCTCCTTGAGCATGGGGAAAGCACATGCCCTGTGAGAACGTATGCAAGGGAGAGGTGGGCGCCGGGGAGGGGAGGGGGCTCCGCAGGGTGAGTGAGTAAGTCCCAGGGAGTTCAAGTGTCTCCTGCGAGTCCTGCTGCTCCTCGGGGGAGCTGTGTCACTTTTTAGTTCTGTGTGTTGGGAGTGGGAGCCATACATCTCAGTCCAGGAAGGAAGTAGCATATATTCTCACAAATTCAAAGTAAGGCTCTTTCTTTTCTCTGGGTATTGGGAGAAAATGAAATCTGAAAAGCTAAGAGCGCCCAAGTACCCAGGAATTGGCATTGTGAAGTGCCAGTGTTCCTTATATCGGTAAAGCCTGTGAGTACCGCCTCCTAATTGAGCAGAGAAATAATAGCTTAAAAGGGCTTTCCAGGCTCTGATGTATGAGAGAGATGGCATCTGGTTACCCTGAATTTGCTGTATATTCCCTCATGCATTCGGGTCATTTTAGTATATGAGTGGATACATGATGATAGCTGTGTATCTGTGTATATGTGTGTGTGTGTGTGTGTGTGTGTGTGTGTGTGTGTGTGTGTTGGGCACAGGATTTGGGGACATATAAAAATATTTCATGTGTACGTGTTTCATTCAAGGAATTGTGTTTGGTGAAACAGAGCATGCATGCAAATCATTGTGATGAAAGATAATTGCTTAGATCATGAAGCGAAATGGTGCATTTGTAATTTAGAGATGGCAGTGGTCTTCTCCTCTCTGGGAGACAAGAGGGTGGTGCTCTAGGGAGCTTATCTTTGGACCTTAGGGTTTAAACTCAATCATGTTTCTTTGTGCATTGTGGGGGCTCGCTCCTAAGGCAGCTCCCTCCTAGCCGAGGAAGTTGGGAAGCTGACAGAGAAGTTAGCCTGACCCTCTTCCATGATGGGGTGCTCCCATAATACAGCTGGCAGTCGTTCACATGGATCCCCGTTTATCCAGGTGGTTGTCTTGATTGGATCCCACGTGGAAGGTGCCTCTGGTGTGAATGTGGGGTTCCTGTCCCAAAGGAAAACTTTTCGATGGAAGGAAGTGTGTGATTATTTCAGAAATGGCAGAGACTTTTGGCCTGGACTTTTCAGTGTGGACCTGGTCTAATTCAGCTACGGTAGTCTCAAATGGCCAAGAATTTTTTTTTTTTTTTCTCAGTACCAAACTTCTTTGTAATACTATAACCAAATGAAATGAAGGAAAAGCAAAAGGTGGCTACAACCTCATAGTAGTGAAGAATTTAACAACATGTTCAATTCAAGGACCTTTACGAACCTTCTAGATCACTGTAATTCAGTTTTTCAGACCTCTAATTTAAGGCACAGCAGAGGCAAAAGAATTACAGACTCCCTGGGAGCTGGGAGGGCTGGCTTACTCCTCTCCAGCCTCACCAACAGTGAAATTCCCAGAAAGAAGTTCTTAAAAAGAAATTTTGTTTTCCACAGTTGTAACTTTAGGTGGTATGCTTTTCAGCTTGTTTATATTAGCTGTCTGGGGTTGAGCTGACATTTTTCAAATATTAAAGTGGCAGAATGCCTTTTGAGGAAATCTGAAATGTAAGTTAACAGGAAGGGCACCCAGAGAGTGCAGGAATTCCTGCACTTTACCGGAAGACAGGCTACAGGAAAATGTGTCATCTACATTACCCCTGGAGAGTAAAGCTATTGTTATCAGCCACAATGATCTGAGGGAGGGACAGCCAGAGGGAGGGAGTCTGGCATCCCCCAGTTCACCTGAAAAGAGAGAAAAAGTTGGACCCTGTTACCAATGCACTTTTCTCACTCCCCCCCTCGACTCACCTTTAAAAAATATTAGTTGGTCTTTGTTTAAAATAGTGATAGGTACATTGTGTCATGGGGACTGTGTATCAGGCACAGTTCAGAAGCCTGTAGAGGAAAGTGACAGGCAAGGACTGTCAAGGGACCCACCCCTACTGTGGGTTTTTTGCTTCTGAAATTCATGCCAGCCTGGGAAATGAAAAGTGTACATTTCTCATTCTGTAAATTCCTTTGTTAGGTTGTACCCGAGAGACTTGTCATGCTTAGCCTGTAATCTGAGCCAGTCTGTTTTATAACCTCGTACATCTCAGGACATAAAATCAGAAGAGGTGGCCTGGGTTTCCTGAGTTTGTTTTGTATCCATGTGGCATTCACGACTTTACAACATGCAGGTCGGCAGCAGGGGCTTCCCCGGGGGTCTCTGGGTGGTAAATCTGATGCTGGAGGAAAGGGGTGAGATTCTTGTTCGTTTGTGTTTCACAGATTAGTATCATTATCACTGCTTTACATTATTTTAAAGTTTGAAAGGTCTATAAAGAATATTTTTAAAACTTAGGGAAGTGCCTAAGTAATACTTTTCTGTAGAAACAGCTGAAATTGTAGGAAAGAAAAACAAGAATCATTAGTGATTGCAGTGTACATTTTGGCATATATCCTTTTGGACTTCTTTCCTATTCTGATATATATGTGAATATGAATAAATGCAAAATGTTTATAAAATGATTTAGTTGCCTTTGGCTCACTTGCCAATAATACTGTGAAACAGTCAAAGTTACTATGTCGCTCCGTTAATAATCTCATTCTAACACTAGAATTTATTTAAGTAGAACATGGATGTTTATTGGCTTTCAGTGTTCTGAGCACTGCTATGATAAATGTCCCAGTTCAGACATTATATGCACTATGGCCTTTGACTAAGTTCCAGGACATAGAACTACAGGTTACGAACCTCTAACTCTTCCCCAGGCTGCATTCTTTTCTTCACCTTTTAAAAATAACTCTTTTATTACTATGAAAACAATATATACTCATTGGAAAAAAAATTCAAGCGGAAGAGAAATTCAACACGAGAAAATAAGACTCGCTCAGAGTCACAGAACCCACAGCTGACTCCTGCTGACTTTTCGGTGACTGTCCCTGCGTGTGAACACACGTGCGCTTCTACACTGCATGTGGTATTTTGCAGCTCGCTTTATACTGGACCGTGTATCATCGGAGAGCTTTCCACAGGCAGGCACGTACAGCTTCCTCCTTCATTTTCGCAGTTGCTCATTTTAATTTGTAAGAAGGTGACTGTTTCGTCGGTCTCCAGTTGGACTCTCAGAGTTCCACTTTTTTACAGCTATGCACAATACTGCAGGGACTGTAACACCTTGAACACACGTGTTTGCACACCGGCCCAGCTGTCTCTGTAGGATGGATCCCTAGGAGAGGGAGTGCTGAGCGGAGGCTGGCGTGGGCGTGCGGCTCCCCCCAGGCTGCCAACGCTGCTTCTCACTCTCCAGTGAGGTTCGCAAGTGTCCACGCGCTCCTTTTAAGCATCCTGGTGAACGTCGCCACAGAAGTCACGCTTCCTCGAGGTTCTGCACGCGCCTGCATGTCAAATGGAGAGCACAGGCGGCTCCGCACTCAGTGCTCGGTGGCGACCTAAATGGGAGTGAAGTCCAGAAGAGGGGGGTGCACGTGTGCACGTGGCTGGTTCCCTTTGCTGCATGGCAGAAACCAACACAACATTGCAAAGCAACTACACGCCAGTAACAATCAATTCAAAAATAAACAGAATAAAATAGGTGATGAGCCAGGACCTCCTGCAGGGCACAGGGAACCCCATTTAATACTCTGTAGTAGCCTCTGCGTGGGGAACGGGCTTGGGAAGGAACGGACACATGTCTGTGTGTAACTGAATCATTTTGCTGGACATCTAAAACTGATGCCGCATCGTGAATCAACTATGCCCCAACATAAACTTAAAAGAAAAGGTTATGCTCTCTTTCCTTCATCCTGGGTATAATGATTTGAATTTTTTTTGCCAGTTTGATAAAAAGCCTTACTACTTTACTCTCACTTGAATTTTTCTGGTGACAAAGAAGCTGGATTTTCTTTTTGACATCTGTGCTTCATGTGTTTGATTTTTTTTTCCCTCATAAAATGTGTCTTTAAAAATTTTAATTTGGGGATCAGATTATTTTCAGAGTTAAGCCAGAACATTCCAAGATGGCAGAGTTTAGGTAATCATGGGTTCAAAGCTGGGTTCAACTTTCATGCATCTAAACAGTTTAATTCCCTAGTGAGTTCTAATTTTAATTTTAACCAAAATGTCTTGAGTAAACATATACTTTGTAGACTCATTTTGTTCTACTGTCTGTAGCTAGTCAAATCTGGATGACAATAATAAGGAAAGTATAATGATTTGATCTAAATTCCATCTGGAATTTACTGACTTCTGGACATCTGTGCGTTTTCGGTTATCTCTACAGGCGAAAGTAGTTTTTCTTTGGTTTCATGAGTGATTCTCACCTAAGCACCTGGTTGTATTACGAGCATCATGGCAGATAATTCTTTTTTTTTTTTTTAGCTTCATGCGTAACAGCTAATCATAAAAGGGGTTTCCTTTGCTAGCTTTGCTGGAAGAATGAAGGCAAGGATCTGTTTTGATGACCCCCCAAAATTATATCAAGTCAATCACCGTTCATATATTCCTTAGTCAATGCCCCTATTTATGCACCTTGATATTAAGTAGCAGCATGTACAGCTGTGGAAAAAGAGTTTTATAATCGAATTATCTCATTTTACAAAGGGCAAACAGAAGCTCTCAAAGAAGGTGATCTGCCCGAAGACTGAGCCACAGGTGGAACTTACACCTCCTGATTCTTTGCCCAGCGTTCTTTTCACTAAACCGCACACAAACGCTAGGAATCTACATTTATAAAACATTTGTTCCAGAATCTGAGGCTATTTCACATTTTTTTGTTTTGTTTGTTTTTGTGGGAAGCACGCTGGCGGGCAAGGCTGGCAGTGCAATCAGCAGAGGTGCTCTCTGCTCCTGAGTGAGACTGTGATACTTGATCGCGGTGGTGGTTTTTTTTTTTTTTTTTAATCAATTTTCTGCCAAAGGATATTTTGCAAATGCTCTCATTTTAATTCCAGTGCCTACACTATACAGCTGCAACTTTTAGCCACTGTAGTTGTTTGCCTTTTATGGATGATCTCTGAAAGCCTCTTGCTAGATAGCTAACATTTCTTCTTCTGCATCTTTGAGACTCTGCCTCTTTGAGCTTATGAGCAATAGGTGCTCAGTGAATGCCTGACAATGCAAGTATCTTTCATCAGTGGCGCTCTCTATCATTTTTCATAAAAGGTCTGGGGTAATTAAATTTTAATGCAGTTTTCCTGAGCTTCCTTTTCCACACTGATGTCTCCGTTCTATCTTTGCTTGATTATTTGAAAGTTGCAAGGATAGCCTAAAAAGCAACTGAACCATTCCTGAAGAAGTGTCATTCTTCCTGCCTGGGCCTTCTAAGCAGGTTTAAAGATTGCGTGATCCTCACTCAGCTCAAAAAATACGCAGGATGAAGACGAGTTGTCTGGAGAGTCCGGTAGGATAGGATCGAAGTGAATTCCTTCATCCCGTGGTGGTTTTAGGAGCTGCTTTGCAAGTCACCTCTGAACTTGAGCATCTGAAGGGTTGTCAGAGATAAGCTGCCAGTTCTTAACAGCTGGCAGCCCTGTGACCGAGCAGGGACCTCTGCCCGGGTGAGCCCCGGGAGCAGTCTCCTCCTGGACCCACCACCACCACTGGCTCTGCCCCATCTCAGTCTCGTTCCCGCTCTGCTTCCTCGCGTGGTCTTCCTTCCCGTGAGCCGCTGAGTACGGTTTGGTACACAGTTCCTAAAACCCCCTCTTTCTGCTGTGGAAAGGTATTCACGTTATAACCTACACACACACACACAAAGTCTATCACAAATCATCATAATTTGGTCCACTTAGTTCTGAGTTGTTCCTTGTTGGATCTCTCAGTCGTGTCCGACTCTGCGACCCCACGGACTGCAGCACGCCAGGCTTCCCTGTCCTCCGCTGTCTCCCAGAGTTTGCTCAGACTCATGTCCACTGAGCCGATGGTCTAGCCAACCATCCCCTCCTCTGCCACCCACTGAATAGGCTCTTGTTGGATCCCTCTTCGTCTGTTTTATTTTCTAGTCTGTGTATTTATCCTTAAGCTGGGTTGGGGTCAGCCTTGCTTTTACTTTTTTCCCTAGAGATAATTAGCTATAGATCTGAAGCCACCACAGCCCACACCCCATTACCCAGAGCTATCACTATCTATTATTTCTCAGTCACTTTTCAGGTGTCGTGCTTTTGAACTTCGCCTAAATCCCAGCAGGACAGATAGGCGCATGTGTGCTCAGTCGGGTCCGACTGTTTGCCACGCCGTGGACTGTAGCCCGCCAGGCTCCTCTGTCCAAGGCATTTCCCAGGCAAGAATGCTGGAGTGGGCTTCCATTTCTTTCTCCAAGGAGTCTTCCTGACCCAGCCATGGGATCTGTGTCTCCTGCATTGGCGGGTGGATTCTTTACCACTGAACCACCTGTGAAGCTCAGGAGGACAGGTACAGTTATCGCTAATTTACAAATAAAGACGCTGGGGCTTTGGAGAGTTCACGAATGTCCCCGGGGCTGGAAAGCCAGCAGGCAGCCCAGGCAGGATGCAAAGCCTGGCCTGTCTGGCTGTAGGGCGAAGCTCATCACTGGGGCCAACAAAGCACAGCCTGGGGGCCAAATCTGGACCCACCTGTTTTTTTTTTTTTTTAAATTTATTTATTTTTAATTAAAAGATAATTGCTTCACAATATTGTGTTGGTTTCTGCCATGTATCCAGGTGAATCAGCCAGCCTGTGAGCCAAAATGGTTTACACATTTACAAATGATTGGAAAAAAGAATTAAAAAGAATAACGTTTCATGACACAAGAAAGTTATATAAAATTCGAAGTCAGTGTCCACCGATAAAGTTTTATTGGGACACAGCTCTGCACATTCATTTCTGTGTGGCTGAGGGCTGCTTTCTCCCCCGCAATTGTGTAGTCGAATCACTGTGATGGAGACTGCATGTCCTGCAGAGCCCAGAATATTGACTCTCTGGCCCTTTTGAAAAAAAGCTTGGTGACCTTGCCCTTTGTGACTTTCCCCAATCACGTGATGACTTCTGATCCGTATTACAGTCCTCTTTGGCTTTAATTGGAAGTCGTTAACCTGGACTGGCCGCTCACCCGGGACGCAGCCGGTGCCCTCGGTGCCCGCCCCACAGGAAGCGTCTGAGCTCAGGCCGTGAGACTGGGGGGCCATTGCTCATTTCCGCCGGCTGAGCAGCCGGCTCGTTGGCCCACCGTGAGTCCTCTCCCCTCTGCCGCACTCTCCCTGTGTGCTTTGCGTTTCTTTTATGTTCTCATCTTTCTTTTCGCGCCCCTTGGAGAAACTGATAATTAGTCTTCCCCTGGTCCCTTCATCCTCCACGTCTTTGTCCCACATTTTGCGCAGAAAGCCAATGAACTAAAACCAAGTCGTGCTCCCACGCTGCCGGCTTTTTGGGTTGGTATTGTGACGCAGCTCAGGGCTGCCATCGGGGCTTTTGTGTGGATGAGGACAGGACCCTCCTTCCGTCATCATCCGTCTCACCCGGGCAGGTTATCGCCTCCTGCAAAGGCTGGAGCCATTGTCCCACCTGGCGCTCGTGCTCCGTACTCAGTCGTGTCTGACTCATGGCGACCCCCTGGACTGTAGCCCGCCAGGCTCCCCTGTCCATGGGATTCTCCAGGAAACAATACTGGAGTGGGTTGCCATTTCCTTCTCCAGGGGACCTTCCTGACCCAGGGACTGAAACCGTCTCCTGCGTCGGCTCCGGTGACAGGCAGATGCTTGACCACTGATGCCGCCTGGGAAGCCCGTTTTCTCATATGAGCTTCCCCAAATCTGGGTGGACAGTTGCGTTTCGTGTGTGAGGATCCTGTTGCTTTCAGAGTCGCTGATATTGTGGAGGCTGTGTATTAATATTTATCAGGGAAGGTCCTGGCAAAGGTTCCGGAAATGAGGGAAGGGGACGACGTGAAGGGAGGTAACATGAAGACGGAGTTGCTTTGGATGGATGAGCCCAGATTGTTCATCATCTCCAAAGTGAGGTCTGCTTTAACCCCCTACAAGGAAGTGCTGTCATTCCTGTGATCCAAGATGGTAGCATCTCTGTGGAGGCTTTCATATTCCAGATAACTGTGCTCAGCAATGAACATATCTCATTCTCACCTCAGCAGGGCCTGATGTGATGATGCCCCATTTTTTATATGAGCAACTGAGGCCAGAGGTTAAATGTCACGGTTGACTGTGACAGAGCAGAGCTTTAATCACGGTCTGTGTGACCCCAGCACTTGATTTCCTGGCTCCTCCACTTGAGAGGCCACTCCATCATAAACGTCTGAACCCATTACCTGGAAGGCACGGTTGCAGACAGAGAGCATGGATGGGTTCCGGGGGAACTTGTGCACACCAGAGTCACGTGTTGTTAGGAGGGGCTGACCGGTGTCTCCCTGTGGATAGGTTCCTTTTGAGATGTTCCTTTAAGCCTAAAATATTGAGTCTGGCTCATCCTGAGAGTTCAGGTGGAATTCCAAGTACAAACTGCCCACTGGTTAAAGGAGGCTGTACACTGGTGTGTACAGACCAGTAGACAGAAATTTGTCGCGCATCAGTAATGAACGGTGATTCCGTTACCTGTCTTCGAGTCTGTAACTAAGCAGATCTAAACCTTATGTGTTTCCGTGCACATCCAAGTGAAATTGCTTTAAAACAGTGAGCAGAACACAGCCCGTTTGGCAGCACACCTCAGCAGAGGAATAATGCCCTGTTGGGTTAGTGATTTCCTCTTGGTTGTGTCTATGTAAATGGGACAAGTGCAGTTTCCTTGAAACTGTGAATGAACCTGCATCTTCCCTGTTTTCCTTTTCTACCGGAAGGTGTGGAAGAAACCAGAATTAACTCATTTTTTCTGTGGTTGAAGAGGCAGGTGTGAATCTTCTTTCAAGGCAATGAATTCTCTCCCAGCTTTCTCTCCTCTCAGAGCAGAAACTGAGGTTCCAGCCGCTTCCTGTGGTCCCCCGAGGAAGCCCTGGGGGTGGATGGCGGGGTGTTCAGGGACAAGGTATTCATTCCGTTCCTCTGTCCCCCCTCCTCCAGCCCCGCATGGGAAGGATGAGTCAGAGATAAGAGTGAAGCAAGAACCTGGAGAACCAGTAGGAGCAGAATGGCTCAGACCTGCAGCTCCTAAGTCCTACTAAATTTATAGATCAGTCTAACTGGAACTGACTTCTTTACTGCAAGTTTAAGCCTTTTATCCCAAGATAAATGTGTGATTTATTTAAGTTTTCCTTTATGTACCTCAATAGAAATAGAACATTTTCTCCCAGATGAGTCTGCTGGTTTCTAGTTAAACATATTCCTAGGTATTAAAAAAAAAAAAACAAAAAACTTTGTATTGCTACTGTTAACATATCTAGAGGTATATTTATCAATAATGATAATATTAGTTGCTCAGTTGTGTCTGACTCTTTGTGACGCCATGAACTATAGCCCACCAGGCTCCTCTATCCATGGAATTCTCCAGGCAGGAATAGTGGAGTGGGTTGTCCTTCCCTTCTCCATGGGATCTTCCTGACCCAGGGATTGAACCCAGGTCTCCTGCATTGCAGGGAGAATCTTTACTGTCTGAGCCACCTGGGAAGCCATATTTATCAATATCTATCTATATATAGTGATATACAGAGTGATATTTAAAATATATAATATATAAACAAATGCATGAAAGTGAAAAGTGAAAGTGAAGTCGCTCACTCGTGTCCGACTCCTAGCGACCCCATGGACTGCAGCCCACCAGGCCCCTCTGTCCATGGGATTTTCCCGGCAAGAGTACTGGAGTGGGGTGCCATTGCCTTCTCCAATCTATATATAGCGATATACTGAGTGATCTTTAAAATATATAATATATAAGCAAATAACTTAAAAAACACTCTATTTTATATTGGAGTATCGCCAATTAACAGTAGTTTATCGGCTATGAATTATAGTCAATAGTTTCTGGTGGACAGCAAAGTAACTCAGTTGTACGTTTACATGTATCCCTTCTCCCCCAAACTCCCCTCCCATCCAGGCTGTCACGTAACACTGAGCAGAGCTCCCTGAGCTGTGCAGTAGGTCCTCGTTGGTTATCCGTTTTAAATGAAGCGGCTAAACAGGGACCATTTTGACAGTTATGTTCAAGGTACCATGCTGGGGGGAACTGGACAGAAATGTGCTCTGCTCTGTTTCGTAACTCACTAGGGGCCTTGAAGAATCAACTTGATCTTACCTTCCATTTCCTGACCTGCTGAATGGAGACTGACACTCACTGCACTTATAAAACTTTAGCAAGATGGGGCTTCCCTGGTGGTCCAGCAGCTAAGACTCTGAGCTCTTAGTACAGGGGGCCCGGGCTGGGGAACTGGATCCCACATGCCACAACGAAAGGTTCTGCATGCCTCAACTAAGGCCTGGAGAAATAAATCAATATTTTTTAAAAAGATAATAATTGTAAGGTACTTAAAACAGTGCCTGGTACGTAGTACTGCTAAGTCTGCTAAGTTGCTTCAGTCGTGTCCGACTGTGCGACCCCATAGACGGCAGCCCACCAGGCACCCCCGTCCCTGGGATTCTCCAGGCAAGAACACTGGAGTGGGCTGCCATTTCCTTCTCCAATGCAGGAAAGTGAAAAGTGAAAGTGAAGTCGCTCAATCGTGTCTGACTCTTAGCGACCCCATGGACTGCAGCCCACCAGGCTCCTCCATCCATGGGATTTTCCAGGCAAGAGTACTGGAGTGGGGTGCCATTGCCTTCTCCGGGTACATAGTAAGCACTCAATAAATCATAGCTATTAAAAAAAAATTAAGCAAGGCTATGTGTGTAATGTGCTTTGGGCAGTGCTTGGCATTTGTTTATTTATACAGTATTTATTGAGACCCCTGCTGGGTTTGAGACATTGGGTTATAGTAAGCTCACTATAAACATAACCCTCTTTCTCTCTCTCCATCTCCTTAAGGAGCTTATAGTTTAGTCAGAGGTAAGATCGCAGAGAAATGTATAGAATACAAGCTAGAATCTTAGATATGCTTAGAATAGACACTCGATTAGAAAGCCTTACAGATGAGGAGGAGATCAGGAGAATTTTCACCATGAGTGTATTAGTATCAATCAAATTTTTACAGTCGATGAGAAAGTCATGACCAACCTAGACAGCATATTAAAAAGCAGAGATGTCACTTTGCTGACCAAGGTCTATATTGTCGAAGCTATGGTTTTTCCAGTAGTCATCTATGGATGTGAGAGTTGGACCATAAAGAAGGCTGAGCCCCAAAGAAATGATGTTTTTGAACTGAGGTCTTGGGGAAGACTCTTGAGAGTCCCTTGGACAGCAAGGAGATCCAACCAGTCCATCCTAAAGGAAATCAGTCCTGAATAGTCATTGGAAGGACTGATGCTGAAGCTGAAACCCCAATACTTTTGCCACCTGATATGAAGAGCCAACTCATTGGAAAAGACCCTGATGCTGGGAAAGATTGAAGAAAAAGGAGAAGGGGGCGACAGAGGATGAGATGGTATCACCGGCTCAATGGACACGAATTTGGGCAAACTCCAGAAGATCATGGGGGCTTCCCTGTAGCTGAGACAGTGAAGAATCTGCCTACAATGCAGGAGACCTGGGTTTGATCCCCAGGCGGGGAAGATCCCCGAGAAGGAAATGGGAACCCACTCCAGTATTCTTGCCTGGGAAATCCCATGGACAGAGGAGCCTGGCAGGCCTTGAAAAGAGTCCATGGGATCACAAAGAGTTGGACATGACTTAGTGACTGAACAACAAGAAACACAAGCAGAACAATTTCTTAGAAGAATGAAAAATGAGAAGATGGCCTTAGGAAAATCTCCGGAGTTTCGAAGACCTTATGTGTGTTTTCTAAGAACTTCCTTTTTCTGCTTACCTCAATCCTGTACTTACTACTTATGATCACACTAGGTTAACAAGCAAAACGTGTCCTATGTCATACTTTTAGGTGTTTTTTTTTTTTTTTGGATTGTGGAAACTCCAGGAAACCTAGAGGTTAATAGTTAAACAAGTATATCATATCAGCTGGGTTTATGGGCACAGTGTAATTATATAAGCAAGCTGTTGGTTCAATAATCAACGTCTTGCTAGGTCACAGAATACTTTCCAGAGCATGACCGCAGCTGCAGTTTCATTCTTTCATAACCTGCCAACCTGCCTTTTCCATTTCAGTCCCTTCTGCCTCTTCTAGAATCATCTGAAGGCAGTTGAAAAGAAGGAAAAACCGTCCTTCTGAATTCTCCTTTTACTTTTGAAAAGTGAAAGTGTTAGTCGCTCAGTCATGTCTGACTCTTTGTGACCCCCTGGACTGTAGCCTGCCAGGCTCCTCTGACCATGGAATTCTCCAGGCAAGAATACTGGGGTGGGTTGCCATTCTGTTCTCCAGGGAATCTTCCCGACCCGGGGATCGAACCCTTTTTTCCTACACTGGCAGGGAGGTTCTTTACTACTGAGCCCCCAGAGATGCCCCCTTTTACTCTGACCTGAGGAGAAATGCTCTAGAAAGTTCTTTGTTTTACCAAACTTACTTTCTCAAGCCTGATACCAGGGGGCTGGCCAGGGAGTTCATACATTTTTGTGTGTTTTTTTAATTTCAGGAAAATTCCATGTAAAAGAGAAATATATTTTAATACAGTTGGCATTTCCATACAATTGTTAGATTATATTCTTTTTTTTCTTTCATTATCTTGGTTTGACAAACACAGTGGCCTATAGCTCTGGAATTCACAATAGACTATTTCTCGGTGTAATAAGCACTGAGTCACCTTCTTGCTCCCAGTGACTTCAGTCAACTCAGGGTCTGTGGAGTGGATTAGGTGGGTGGGTTGGTCACTGCCCCCCCTGCCCGCCCCCCAGTCTGAGTCAGGAAAGCCGTGGGGCGGTTTGTGCGTCCTCACCTTGCTGAGCAGTTAAAGAGACCACGTGACCCAACCAGGGGGATAGTACCTGCCAGGCCTGTGACCTCCTACAGGTGGCTTGCCAAGTCTCCGTGCTTGGGACTTTGATCCTGAGTAAGCTTCTAGTTTTATAGATAAAGAAGGGGGAAAATGTAGATTTAATTCTGAAATTGATTTAAGAATGAGATGGAAGTTTGGCTATGTCAGGGTTGTTATTTTTCAGTCGTGAAGTCGTGTCCAACTCTTTTGAAACCCTGAGGACTGTAGCCTGCCAGACTTCTGTGTCCATGGGGTTTCCTGGGCAAGGATACTGGAGTGGGTTGCCATTTCTTCCTCCCGGGGATCTTCCCAATATAGGGATGGGACCTTCATCTCCTGCATTGGCAGGCAGGTTCTTTACCTCTGAGCCATCTGGGAAGTCCACGTTGAGGTTAGGATGACGTTTTTCAAGTCACATTTCAGTCTTTCTTTTCTGATGTGACATGTCTAAAGATAAGACCTCAGATGGATGAGACTGCCTGTGGGAGGCCGAGGGCCAGATATTGGTATTTCATGGTTGACTTTAGCACGCATTATTGAAGAATTATATAAATAATCTGCAGCCTGCCTTGGACTCGGTGACTACAAAGTCAGCTAGATTTCCATCTCTGCCTTCAAGAAGCTCACTGACTGGGGGGATGTGTCTGTCTGCATGGGCTGCTGTAATGGAGTATGGTTGACGGGGTGACTTGCACAACAGAAACGCATTGTCTCTTGGTTCTGGGGGCGGGAAGTCTGAGATTCAGGTGTCAGCAGGGTAGGTTCCTTCTGAGAACTAACCAGGGAGCGTCCGCTCCGCGCTGTGCCCCTGGCTTCTGGGGGCTTGCCGGTGACCTTTGGCATTGCTTGGCTCCTAGAAGCATCTCCCAGATCCTTGCCTTCACTGTTGCCTGCCCTTCTCCCATGGAGGTGCCTTTGTCAAATTTCTCGCTTTTACCCACACATCAGTCCTGTTGGGTTGGAAGCTCACCCTAATCCTGTAGGACTCACTTTGATGATATATTGGCTGCGGTTCAGTCGCTTAGCCATGTCCCACTCCTTGCAACCCCAGGGACTGCAGCACGCCAGGCTTCCCTGCCCTTCACCACTCCCGGAGTTTGCTCAAACTCATGTCCACTGATGATATATGCAATCGCCCAATTGCTCTGTAAGAGAAATTCTCCCTTTCTGGGAAGCTGGGCGTTAGGAAGGGGAAGGGCCACAGTTCAGCCCACAGCATGAGAAGATGAGCGTGTCAGCAGGCTAACGCTGCGGCGTGTGACACGCGCTTCCGTTTTGGTACAAGGTGCAGAGGCGGGAGAGGGCACCCCTCCTGGGGGAGAGCCTGTGGGTCTGGGGGGATGTCACCTTGGCAGAACGGAACTTCTGTTTGGCGCTTCTTGTGAGAATCAGCGAGTAAAATGGGAGACGTGCCCTGTGGTCCCCGAGGCCACTACCTGCTGTTCCGTCTGATTTTCTATCGTTAGCGCTTCTAAGCTAGGGGAGTGGGGGGAGGCGTGTGTGAAGTTGGAGCCCACACACGCACGCTGTTGCTGTCTCGATTCCCCAGACTTAAATCGTGTCTGGTGGTGATGACCGGCAGGGTGGCTCTCGTCTCAGGCCCTTGCGTGTGCAGACGTGGAGGTGGGCCTGGGGATGTGGGGCATCTCCTGCTTTGTAACAAATGGTTCCAGTCCTCAGGGAACAAAGCTTAAGAGGGACTGGGAGTGAGTAAGAACCAAGGATCTGCAGTCAGGCAAAGCTTATTTTTAGCAAAGGCCTGTGAGCCTTAAAAAAAGTACTACTCGAGTGTTACCAAGCTCTCCCAATATTGACTGTTAACAAGAAGTCTTTTCAACTTGGGTGTCTGTTTATTCCTGTTAATTGTTGTTTAGTCATGTCTGAATCCGTGTGACCCCACGGACTGTAGCCCGCCAGGCTCCTCTGTCCCTGGGATTCCCCAGGTAAGAACACTGGCGTGGGCTGCCGTGCCATGCTCTAGGGGATCTTCCCCACCCAGGGATTGAACCCGTGTCTCCTGAAGTGGTAGGTAGATTCTTAACCACTGAGCCACCTGGGAAGCTCATTCATGTTAATAGGCAGTTTTATTTTCTTGATGTAGTTCTGAGTATGTTCAGCATAAAATGTTGACTCAGAGTACCAGGACCAGTTTCAGGAAGAGGGGACAGTAAAGGGTGAAATGGTCAGGGTGTGTTAGATGAGGTGGCAAGGGAAGGTCGGGGGAAGGGACTTCCCCAGGTTAGGACAGACGTCCGTCATCTGTCCTTGTGCTGCCATGGGGCACCTTGCTGATGCCGCGGGGCCAGGTGGGCACCCAGAACAAGCCACGGGAAGGTGAGACCTCCCCCAGAGCTGGGTGAAGGGTCTGGGGACAGGTGATCCAACAGAAAGGGGACAGGAGGGCAGGAGGGTGCGGCGGAAAGGTGAGAGGTGATTGACGATGGAAGGGAATACGGAAAAACTCAACAGGGAGGTCAGTTGGGAAGCAGGGATCAGAGAGGGAGGCGCCCTGAGGACCCAGGGCAGAGAAGCCCAGCTCGCCTGTGCGTTTTTGTTGGCTGTCGGTGCTGCCCAGGTGGCGCTAATGGTAAAGAACCCGCCTGCCAAAGCAGGGGATGTGGGCTCGATCTCTGGGTTAGGAAGATCCCCTGGAGGAGGGCATGGCAACACACTCCAGCGTTCTTGCCTGGAGAATCCCGTGGACAGAGGAGCCTGGCGGGCTGCAGTCCGTGGGGCCGCACAGGTTCCGACAGGACCGAAGCGACTGAGCGCGCGCGTGCTGCGGCTGAGCACCGAGCGTCCGCCTCGCCTGCTCCGGCAGCTCCGCAGCAGTCTCGGTCCACCTGGCCGTGCTGTGGTCTTGCCTTCCCGGCGGCCCGTGCAGCCGGGGTGGACGGATACGCGGGAAAGGAGCGCCTGGGCCGCGTCTGCGGCTGGTTGAGAAGGAGCCCGGGATCATCTCCCCGCCGAGCGCCTGCACACGCCCCGACGCATCTCCCCGCCGAGCGCCTGCACACGCCCCGACGCAGGACCAACAGGCTCAGAGGGAAACAGGAAGTGGGGAAGCCCCTGGATGCTCAGGACTCTGGTTCTAGGACTAAAACCAGCCTCCGATTTTCCATCTCCGATCAGGAGGTGAATACGGTCTCATGCGAGCAAGCAGCCCTGACTCCTCGTCATCCGCTTCCGAGGCAGGGACGTCCCTTGCGGTCCAGTGGTTAAGACTCCGTGCTCCCAATGCGGGGGTCGAGGGTTCCATCCCCGGTCAGGGAACTAAGATCCCACTTGCCACGACGTGGTGAACCCAAAAATAGCCATTCCAAGGCAAATCTGGGAATAAGAAATCCAACTTCTGGAGGAAAGTTTCTGCTGCTTCTCTGTTCTGAAAAGGACCACACAGGGCGACTGCAGCTAGGATAATATCGGGGTTGGGGAATTTCTAGCTTTGATCGTGTCCTGCTCTTTTCGACCTAGACAATATCAATCCCATTTATGACACTCCATCCTCAGTAGGGAGTGATTTTTTTGATGCCTACCGTGTGCAAGGGTTTGTAATAAGCACCAAACTTATTAGCACTAATCTTCATAAAAACCCGAGAGCCAGGTAGAATTATCTCCATTTTACAAAGGAGGAAATTGGAACTCATGTTAATAAGTTGCCCAGGATCCTACAGTTAGTGGTTTGCAGTGCTGGGATTTGAGTCTGGTTCACTGAAATTCCACAGTTTTGTGTTTTTCGCTATGTAGCTGCCTTGTGAAAATCCAGTTTTGTGTTTTTCACTATGTAACCACCGTGTGAAAATAGTGAAAAACAGAAACGCACTGTTGCATGATAAGAGGGGAGCTGAAGTCACAGGTGCCCCCCTGATGTAACAGTGACGATGTTCGAGAGCTTCAGTGGAGAGATGCTATGACCCGGGAGGAGCGGGTGCAGAAATACAGGCAGATGATTGCAGGTCTGGATGTGTTTGTGTATTTGTGTGGTTACTTCTACCTCAAATCAAAGAGTCTTTATTAAGGAGGTACCGCCGAGCATGTAGGAACTGAGGAAGGCATTTCTGAGTCCCCTCCTCTGTCTCTCCCTACCTCTGGACCCTCCTTCTGCTTTTTCCCAAGAGCCGTTACCATTTTCCTCTGCAGATGAGGCTTTGGTACCTTATCGATACGCACGGGGTTTAGAAGAGCCGCCAGCCCAGCACCTCTGTCACTTTAGCTGAGTCCCCACCATTTTTTGACTCGTTACCATCTCTGGTCTGAGATCAGACTCTCTGTTTTGCCAAAGGAAAAAAAAAATTCCGACAATGAGCAGCTGGATCTGAGCCAGGTGTTCTTGTGCACGAGAGGAGCGTGAGGAGTAGACACAGGGCCCGCTGCCCACGAGGTAGGGACGCAAGTGAGACGCCTGCACTGACATCATACGGCAGGAAATACACGAGCGAATGAAAACAGTGAATACAGCTGCTTAGCCTAAAACGCGAGTGATGCTTTGACAGTAGTGTGACCTGTGGCAGTTTACATTTGGGTGATATTTTTAAAACGTGCATGGTATGAATAATGGAGAATTTGGTCATTAAGGAAGGAGCTGTGTCTATTGACATTCGCTTATATTGTCTATGGTGGGAAAGGCTCAGACCGTATATGCTATCCCTTGTGCTGTTGCTGCCTGCCTTTATAAGGAGCCCAAGTGAGCAGTAAAAAGAACAATAATACCATCTGGTGCTACTGAGTCGATGCCCTTGAACTGATAAACGGCACAGAAAAGGCGCCGCGATGCTCTCCAGTGGCCGAGAGGGAAATACAAGGTTAACTTTCCGCTGTTGAGACAGTTGGGCAAGAGTATGTGGACAGGGTCTGGGCGGTAGAGAGACACCGGAGGAACGTGAAGAGTTTAGAACCACGGTGTTCACGCCGAGTCGGGGCCCCAGAAGCCACCCAACCGAGCGCTTCCCTTTGTGCGGCTCTTCAGTCGCTCAGTCCTGTCCGACTGTCTGTGACCCCGTGGACCGCGGCTCGCCAGGCTTCCCTGCCCTCACTGTCTCCTGGAGTTCGCTTAGACTCATGTCCACTGGGTCGGCGATGCCATCTCACCCACTCCCACCTCCTTCCCCTCTTGCCTTCAGTCTTTCCCAACATCAGGATCTTTTCCAATGAATCCAAAGTACTGGAGCTTCAGCTTCAGCATCAGTCCTTCCAATGTATATTCAGGGCTGATTTCCTTTCGGATGGACTGGTTTCATCTCCTTGCAGTCCAAGGGACTCTCAAGAGTCTTCTCCAGCACCATGATTCAAAAGAATGAATTCTTTGGCACTCAGCCTTCTTTGTGATCCAACTCTCACGTCTGTACATGACTACTGGAAAAACCATAGCTTTGACAGTATGGATGTTTGTCAGCAAAGTGATATCTCTGCTTTTTAATATGCTGTCTCCGTTTGTCATAGCTTTTCTTCCAAGGAGCAAGCGACTTTTAATTTCATGGCTGTAGTCACCATCTGCAGCCCAAGAATATAAAATCTGTCACTGTTTCTACTTTTCCCCCCATCTATTTGCCGTGAAGTGATGGGACTGGATGCCATGATCTTAGTGTTTTGAATGTTGAGTTTTAAGCCAGTTTTTTCACTTTCCTCTTTCACCCTCATCAGGAGGCTGTTTAGTTCCTCTTCTCTTTATAGATGAGGCAATTATGATCCAGAGGGTTAGGTCATTGGGAAATCCAAGGTCATAGTGTATTAGGTCAGGAAGACAGGTCTCCTGACTCTCACGTGGGCTGTTGTTAGCATCCTGGGTGCATCTTGGTGCTAAGCCAACCCGTGCCTCTCTGGAGAGCCCTTACATTCATCCCATAAAGACAGAAACTGACTCCTGAGTCCTAAAGATTAAAAATACATCAGAGTACCAGGCCCAGAAGTCAGTTCAGTTCAGTTCAGTCGCTCAGTCGTGTCCGACTCTTTGTGACCCCATGAATCGCAGCACGCCAGGCCTCCCTGTCCATCACCAACTCCCGGAGTTCACTCAAACTCATGTCCATCGAGTCGGTGATGCCATCCAGCCATCTCATCCTCGGTCGTCCCCTTCTCCTGCCCCCAATCCCTCCCAGCATCAGAGTCTTTTCCAATGAGTCAACTCTTCGCATGAGGTGGCCAAAGTACTGGAGTTTCAGCTTCAGCATCATTCCCTTCCAAAGAAATCCCAGGGCTGGTCTCCTTCAGAAAGGACCCCTGCTAATATCATTGGTGATCAGATGACGGATGAGTCTGTTCAGTCCTGCACACAGTCATTCATCCGTCCATTCATGCCCTGACCACGTGTTAGATGCTTCTTGGTGTGGCTCACGGCCCCCGGGAAGGTGCAGAGAGGCGATTCCAACTTGAAAGAAGCTCACGTTCTAATGAGGGGCGTACGTGAGTACTGACATTTGTGACTTAACAAGAGCGCAAAGAAAGGCTGGGCTTCCCAGGCGGCAGTGGCGAAGGACCCGCTTGCCAGCGCAGGAGATGCAAGAGACAGGCGCTCCATCCCCGGGTCAGGGAGAGCCCCTGGCGGGGGGACAGCAGCCCGCTGCAGTGCTCTTGCCTGGGAAATCCCGTGATTTCCCTTCGCATCCCTTGAAGTCCCGTGAGAGGAGCCTGGCGGGCTACAGTGCACAGGGTCGCAAAGAGTGAGACACAACTGGGCGTGTGCAAGCAGGAAGGCCGAGCGACTGCTTGGATCTTGGAGAGGGACCGGGAGACCTGGAGAGTGGGCGGGGGCAGGGAGTCCAGGCAGACCAGCTCTGGGCTGGGGGCCGTGTGTGCACGCATGAGTGTCTGAGAAGTCCTGAAGTCGTGTGTGCCCACGGTGTCGGGGGTCCTCCGGCAGGGCAGGGAGGCGAGGCAGGGGAAAAGGCAGGGCCATGGGAGGGGAGACCGTGCGCCTCATTCGTGGCCAGGCTCCAGTCTGCAGCACGAAATTCTCCCGAGATGGGCTTTCTTTCAGCAGCTAGATGAATATAGTTTTGTATCTTAGACTCAGCGCTGAATCTCTGTCCCTTGGCAACAGGTTTTGTTAATATTCGGAGCCGGGTTTAAAGTGAAGAGCCAAACTGGCAATGAAGTGCCTTCCTTTGGCAAGTCTGCAACTAACTTTATCAGTAGGGGGAAAAAAAAGATATCAAGTTTTATGGGAAAGCGTTTGCAAGGGTTGATTAGTATTGGTGGTTTTCTTTCCCTCCCATCTGATGACTCAACTCATAGTTCACAGTGACGTTTAGTTGGCAGTTGGCCAGGTCTTGCTCGCCCGGAGGCCTGATGATAAGGTTTTCATTCATGGGGGCAGGTCTCCCACCCTGCTTCTTCTGGTTTTTAGCTAGGGAGCTTGACGTTCCTGCCTGCTAAGCCCCTGGGGAGATGGTAGGCTTACTCTGTTGGCTTTTCTGGCTGAGGGCAGGCAAGCCCTACTCACAGATGAGGGCCTCTTACTGAGCAGAGACTGCAGCCTGAGTGCTCGAGCCTGTGGTTCTAACTGTCCAAACCTTTGGAAGCGAGTCCTGGTCTCTGCAAAAGTCAGACTGCTCTGTGATTCCCAGCTGCCTACCAAGGAGTGCGATGGGGACTCTTCCCTGGGGGTCCGTGGCTGAGACTCCGAGCTCCCAAGGCAGGGGGCCCAGGTTCAGTCCCTGGTCAGGGAACTAGATTGCACAAGCCGCAGGTAAGACTGATAACAGCCACATAAATGTGCTTTTAAAAACGGTGCAAGAGGGAGCGCCTCGGTGAAGAAGAAGTGCAAAACCAAACCTGAGGTGGTTTCTTCCAAACTTCACGAGCAGTTAATATTATTTTTGTGTCGTTTTCAACTTTCTTTTTTTTTTAACTCAAAATTTCCAAAGCATGTATCCACAGTGTTGCAAAGTTCCTAGGAACAAACTTAGCAACACATCAGAGAAAAAAACAGTTAACCAGGTTCTGTAATTTCCACCGGATTTGTAATCTCATCTATTTCATCTTCCCTCCTTGGGCCTTGGTTTCCTCTTGTAAATAGGTGGTCATTAAATTCTGTTGTTTTAAAGACATGCTTAAGTTGATTGGGAAGATACATTAAAGTTAGAACATGTAGAGAATACAGAGAGACAGTGATGAAATTGAGACAGATGAATCCTAGTGGATGAACGATTTCAGACATTTCCCCCTTCCTGTACTGCATTTGGGTTCCAGGAAATCACCCATGCTTTCATTGTTTTTGGTGGAAGTTTGGAAGAAATTAACTACTTAAATCATACTCTAATAGTAACCTGATTTTATGTATAACTGCACTCTTGTTTGTTTTCCAAAATACACTTATCCATTTTAAACCCCTCTAAGAATCAAAGATAAACATGACCTTGCAATTTCACTTCTGGGCATATATCTGGAGAAAACTAATTCAAAAAGATACATGCACCCCCTATGTTCATAGCAGCACTATTGAAAATAACCAAGACATGGAAGCAACCTGTGTCCCTCAACAGATGCACGGATAAAGAAGATGTGTTACGTGTATACAGGGGAATATTGCTCAGCCATAAAAAAGGATGAAGCAATGCCATTTGCAGCAATATGCATGGACTTATAGATTATCATACTAAGTGAAGTAAGCCAGATAAAGACAAACACAATATGATATCACTTGTGTGGAATCTGAAATAATGATACAAGTGAACTGTTGAGCGAAACAGAACAGACTCACCGACTTAGGAAATAAACTTATGCCTACCAAAGAGGAAGGACAGAGGGAGGGATGAATTAGGACTTTGGGCTTAACATATACACCCTGCTGCTGCTGCTGAGTCGCTTCAGTCGTGTCTGACTCTGTGCGACCCCATAGACGGCAGCCCACCAGGCTCCTCCATCCCTGGGATTTCTCCAGGCAAAAACACTGGAGTGGGGGTTGCAATTTCCTTCTCCAATGCATGAAAATGGAAAGTGAAAGTGAAGTCGCTCAGTCGTATCCGACTCTTTGTGACCCCATGGACTGTACCCTACCAGGCTCCTCCGTCCATGGGATTTTCTAGGCAAGAGTACTGGAGTGGGTTGTCATTTCCTTCTCCAATATATACACTAGTATTTATAAAATATATTAACAACGAGGACTTGCTGTGTAGCACAGGGAACTATATTCACTGTCTTGTAATAACCTATAATGGAAAAGAATATGAAAAAAGATATATGTGTGTGTGTGTGTATATGTAAGGTGGTCTGGTATTCACATCTCTTACATACTTTATGTATCTTATTTATATATATAACTGCATCACTATGTTGAACGCCAGAAGCTAATACAACATTGTCAGTTAAAAAAAAAAAGAAAAAAGCTGAATAGTGGAGATTGAGGAGGAGTTTGTTCTTTAAGTAAGTTGTAGATGCAAAATTCCGTGACCAAGAAAGCTAAGGAAGTCTTTTTTAATAAATAGGACAGATTCACCTTTATGGGTTGTTTTAGGCCTGAGGTTCCTAAAAGTTAAATTAAGAAAAAAAAAACTGAAAATACTTCAATCATTTGGAAATGATTTAAAGGCAAAAAATACACAGGCTGCCAGCAGTATATCGTTAGAGGGCAAACGCTTGAAAAGAAGTACAGCCGTCACACTTCTCTGTCCTCTGCAGAGACTTAGTCTTGGAAAGATAGCAAGTTTGGAAATTAACAGATCTCGCTTGCTCCTTGTAAGAAAAGCTATGACAAACCTAAACAGCATATTAAAAAGCAGAGGCATCAGTTTGCTGACAAAAGTCCATATTGTCAAAGCTAAGGTTTTTCCACTAGTCAGATGTGAGTGTTGGACCACAAAGAAGGCTGAGTGGCAAAGAACTGATGCTTTTGAGCTGTGGTGTTGGAGAAGATTCTTGAGAGTCCCTTGAACAGCAAGGAGATCCAACCAGTCCATTCTAAAGGAAATCCACCCTGACTATTCATTGAAAGGACTGATGCTGAAGCTGAAGCTCCAATATTATGGTCACCTGATATGAAGAGCTGACTCATTTGAAAAGACCCTGATGCTGGGAAAGATTGAGGGCAGGAGGAAAAGGGGGCGACAGAGGATGAGATGGTTGGATGGCATCACCGACTCAATGGCCACGAATTTGAGCAAGCTCTGGGAGATGGTGACGGACAGGGAAGCCTGGTGTGCTGCGGTGCATGGGGTCGCAAAGCACTGGACACAACTTAGTGGCTGAATGACATTTAAATTTCATTCTTTTTCCGTGGAGCTTCTGCCACCAACTCCACCAGCTCCCCTCCCCTCAAGAGCACAGTCATGTGGTTCTCTTGATTCAAAGAACATTTCTTCCTTTTTCTCACTGTTAAATATGCTACAGGCAGATTTTAATGATAATGAAGAAATACTGTCTTTTAAAAAATTGTATAATAAGGACTCCATGTTAATATTCTGTGTATGTATATGTATAAATATATATATATTTAAATTGACTCTTGGCTTTGGTTAATTATAGACTGGAAAGAACTGTAAGGAAGACTTTTCTATCTTGTTTACTGGCTTATCTTTAGAGCCATGCTCAGTGCCTGACTTGTGTGTGCTAAGTCGCTTCACTTGTGTCTGACTCTGTGCGACCCCACGAACTGTAGCCCGCCAGGCTCCTCTGTCCACGGGATTCTGCAGGCAAGGATACTGGAGTGGGCTGCCATGCCCTCCAACAGGGCATCTTCCCGACCCAAGGATGGAACCCGAGTCTCTTATGTCTCCTGCACTGACGGGCAGGTTCTTTACCACCAGCGCCTCCCAGGAAGCCTCAGAGCCAGGCTTATAGAAGGAGCTTAACAAGTACTGATTGAGTAAGCTATGGATTAGCAATAGGCAGAGTTAGCCTTTGGCAAGCTGGTAAGGTGGGCTGAGATGGACCTTAGCGAATTCATGCTTCCCTTTCCAACCTCTCCTCTTCCTTCTCACAGGAGAACTTCTTACACACCTGTAGAATCCGCGTGCATTTTCTTTATAGATGTGTAGTGTTTATTGTGGTCAAATACATGTGACTTAAAACTCACCATTTAAATCATTGTAGAGTCTACAGCTCTGTGCTTTTCGTGTCTTCAAAAGGTTGTTCAACCATTACCACTGTTTAGCTCCAGAGCATTTTTATCACTACAGATGGAAAAGCGTCTTGTCCCCCGCCCCCAACCCCCAGCCTAGCCCCTGGCAGGCCCTGACTTCCTGTCGCTATGGATTTGCCTGCTCTAGATGTTTCCTATGAATGGACTCATACAATACGTGGCCTTTGTGTCTGGCTTATTCCACATAGCCTAATTCTTTTTCGAATTTCCTTCATGCTGTGGCATGCCATTGGTACTCTATTCCTTTCCATGGCTGAGGAGCATTCCGCTGAGCCTCCCGGTGGCTCAGGTGATAAAAGAATCCACCTGCAAGGCAGGAGACCCGGGCTCCGTCTGTGGGTTGAGAAGATTTACTGGAGAAGGAAGTGGCTGCCCATTCCAATATTCTTGCCTGGAGAATGCTATATAGACAGAGGCGCCTGGGGGGTTTCAGTCCACGGGGTCGCAGAGTCAGGACCGACTAAGCACAGGCAGCAGTCCGTGTGTGGCGATGTCATGTTCTTTTTCCTCCTTTTATTTCCTCTCCAAGTCTAGTGTCGGGAACTTTCCTGGTGGTCCGGTGGCTGAGACCCCATGGTCCCAATGCAGGGGCCTGGGTTTGATCCCTGGTCAGGGAACTCGATCCAGCATGCCAAACTGAGAGTTTGCCTGCTGCAGCTGAAAGATCGTATGTGCTGCAACAAAGATCGAAGGGGCCGCTGCGATGAAAACCCGGCGCAGACACAGAACAGAGTAGGAGAGAATAACAATCAGGGAGGAGAAACGACAAAATGTTAAAAAGCAGTCCAGGGTCTAAGAGCGCCTCTTAAAAGGTAATTAGCAAACCAAACGATAAATGGAACGTAAAGACTCACCCAAGGGGAATTTGCATTGTCGAAGTGGAAAACAGCCTAAAATAAAGCAATACATTTGTAATGGTGAAATCTCCAAGATGAGGAGATATTTCCAAGGGGACAGGGGAGTTTTTCAGTGCCACTGAATTACGTATTCACGAACATCTGACTTCTTGTCAAGCCAAGTTTGCCGATGGCCGTGGGGCCGGAAGAGGTGTTAAACCAAGTAGACGGACGCAAGGGTCCTGACTGCCAGTTAGCCGCTGTGAATAGTTCACTCTGTGGCCTCGTGTTTTCTGTCTGTTGTTTCGGGTTGATTTTGAAGCAAGCCTTCTGCTAAGCGCGCTCTCTTCGTTTTTCGTATTTATTCATTTATTTTGTGATTTCTCTTACTTCCTGGCGTCCTGGGTCTTTGTGTCGCCCGGGCTGTCTCTCGTTCGTCGAGTGGGCTGCTCTCTGGGGGCGCTGGGCGGGCTTCTCACCGCGGCGGTTTCTCTCGCTTTGGAGCACGGGCGCGTGCGCACGCGGGCTTCAGCAGTCACAGCACGTGGACTCCGGTGCGCAGGCTCAGTAGCTGTGATGCTCGGACTTACTTGCTCTTCAGCGTGTGTGATCTTCCTGCTCCAGGGATTGAATGGTGTCCCTGCATTGCAAGGTGGATTCTTAACCCCTGGACTACTAGGAAGCTCCTGTTAAGCTCTTACTGTACTTTTCTTTTAATCTCTTATACTCCTTCAGAAATGGCATGGACTAGGTATACTTTTTATCCACATTTTATAAATAAGGAGTCTGTGAATGAGGAAATGTAGAGACGGAATACCATAGCTGAAGATTCACTAGCTGTGAATCGTTGGAGACAAGACCTGTAACCCATGTCTGATTGTCTATGATGAGCCTGAGCTCATCACACTTTGTGGCTGGAGTTGGCTCTGTGTTTTTGTACAGCCCACACGCAGAAGTGGTTTATGCATTTTGAAATGAATAATCAAAAGGAATATTCCATGACCCATGGAAATGATGCAGAGATCGAGTTTGTGTGTTATAAATAAAGTTTTCTTGGAACACAGTCACACTTGTTTGCTTTACGTGTGATCTCAGCTCTTTCTCGGAGCCATGGCAAAATGGAGTTGTTTGGACAGAAATTATGGCCCACAAAGCCTAAAATATTTCCTTGTCACTAAGTCGTGTCCGACTCTTTATGACCCCATGAACTGCAGCACGCCAGACTTCTCTGTCCTTCATCATCTCCCAGGGTTTGCTCAAACTCACGTCCACTGAGTCGGTGATGCCATCCAACCATCTCATCCTCTGTCATCCCCTTCTTCTCCCGGAGTTTGCTCAACTTCATGCCTGTTGAGTTGATGATGCCGTCCAACCATCTCATCCTCTGCCGCCCCCTAATCTCCCTCTGCCTTCAGTCTCCATAAGGCAACTCAAACTGCGTGGGGCTGCCACTGCTGTTTTGGGTGCTAGACTGAATCCTTCACTGCCCCTGACTGTTTACGTCACTAGGGACAGAGCCAAGCCCACAGTGGTGAAGCTGGGCCCAGACTGCAGTGCAGAGGATGCTGAGAAGGTGAGTTGCCGGCACGCTTAGCTTCCGTCCTGGGTGGCTGGCGCTGCCTGGTCATGTCACAGGCTCTCCACACATAGGAAGGGACCTCAAAGGCTCAATGCAGGGTGGACATCTACGACCCACTCTCAGCTGGCCCTTATGTGCGTGCCACCAGCTTTCAGACGTCTGGGAAATTCAACGTGTATTGGCCTCAGGAAGAGATTTTTACCAACTGTCTGGGACAGAGGAAGGAAACTCGACTCGGAGACGTCGTGGAGGGAAGACTCCCAGTCTTAGATTACTTACTGACCTCAAAAGCAAAAGGGCTGGCTCAGCCCTAGTCAGCTCCGTCAGGGAGCTAAATCTGTCTCACTCGACAAAAGTGAGATTTGAAATGTGGATGATTTTCAGAAATCATAGCCTCAGTCAGAGATGAAGTTTTGTTTTATCCTTCTTGAAAACCTTGAGTAGTAGAATAGGTGTGTTTCTTGTTTCCCAGCAAGGAGAACTGTCGCCTGGGTAGTGGCTGGTCTGGGGTTACGTAATGACCAGTGGTAGACCTGGGGCTAGGACCCTCTTTCCCTCTTGCTTTTGGCTTTTTCACCGCCCCAGGGCCGTGTCTGTATAGGAATTCCATTTTCCTTGGGTAACTGAATTGCCTGTGAATGCTCTGGTACTGTGAAGAGTATGAAAATAGCTCTGACTTAAGCCTAACAATTGGACTTGTAGGATGTAAACAGTAGCTTTGTTTCCCAGGGGTGGTTATTGGATAAAGGATATATTGCATTTCTATACTCTGCTTGAAAAAAGTAAACCTCACAGAGGTCTCTCTTCCCTTTTTGGAGATATTTATGCTGCCAACTTCAGTTTCAAATGTATCAGTCTGAGCTTTGGTTCAGATTGATTTCAAGTCATGAAAACACTCCGGTCAGATGGCATAAGAAATCAGACGGGTCCCCACACACCTAAGGAGTTAAAACAGGGGGAGAAAATGCTGTTTATTTTTTACCCTGCAACAAAGGTATTTTGGGCATGTGGCATGCGGTCTCACCAGCTGCTGCCTCTTTCAGTTAGATTAGCTTTCCCTTGTTTTCAGCCTCCTCTGGTGATGAATGGAAACCCGGCTGGGGGCGGTGGGGGGCGGGAGCGGGGGTCAGGGAGGGGGCCAGGACAGATGTATCGCTTCGCCAGAGGATATCGAGTTTACGTAATGGAGCCGGTGACTGGCAGTTGACCGAGCAGGGGCAGGTCGCTGGCGTTCTAGGGGTTGAGGGCGCGGCGCAAGGTACAGCCTGGATTTAGTCAACAAGTGTTTGGAGTGACGCACAGGAAGCCAAAACTGTACTGGGTGCTTGGAGATTGGATTGCTGGGCTCAGAGTCGCATTACATGGGCTAAACCAGTCGCCGCAGGACTGGCGAAGCCAGGTAGCCCTCTGGACCTCAGTTTCTCCCCCAGCGACGACTGGTGTTTCCTGGATCCCAGACTCTCCCGTGTGCTAGCTTGGTGCTTCTTCCGGTCTAGCCTCTAGGTGGGGGGTTCTCTCTGTTGCAGGTGAGGATCTCAAGACTCAGGAGGCTGAGAACTTCTCTGAGAGGTCACAGAACTAGCTGATGGCAGGGTGGGGATGTCGCCTGGAGCCCGTATTGCCTCTCTGCACCCCTGCCTTTGGGCATCACTTCAGTGCTCCCCGAAGACTGGAAATACAACGCGCGCCTCCTCCGCTGTTTTACAGCGGCGGTGTTTTGAGCTTACTGGGGAACGGGTGCTTGAAAACACAATGGCTAGGCTGCACGGTGATTTTTTTTTTTTTTTTTTTTTTAAGATGCTGAATCAAGCAACTCTGTGAAGTACTCATTGAATTCCATACCCTCAGCAGGTTCGTCGATGTGGGTGATTTATATAACTTCACACGTTATTGTCGTCTTTGTTTCCCACCTACAGAGGAGTCCTGTGTAAAGGCGGGTTTGGGAAACGAGGAATTGGCTGGCGGTGCGGAAGGCAGTTTTGTAAAGAGGTAGAGCCTGGAAGAGGCAGGAGATGAAGGATCAGGACAGTGGTTTCGCCTGGGCCATCGGGGTGTTCAGAAGGGTGAGCGGTAGCGGACCAGAAGGAAGTCAGTTCACGAAGGCATCAGAGGAGGGACCAGGAGGCAAGGTTTTGTGCTTCTCCAGCGGGGACCCCACAACTGGAAAGGCCTGGAAAAGAGGGGACAACTGATAGACCCCTCCCCGCCTAATGAAGATGCTCCACCTTTGCCATGGCTGTGCCTCTGCAGAGTGGCAGCCTTGGGTGAAGTCAGACTGCCTCCCCAGAAGCAGGAGGGAGCCGACCGGGGGTCCCAGGCGGCAGCTCAGGGCGGATGGAGCGGCGTGGGGGGCGTGAGGCGTGGATGGAGGGGCGTGGGGCGCGGATGGAGTGGAGGCAAGACGGGGAGGGGGCGGGGAGCAGAGAGGGGGCGGATGGAGCGGAGCAGGGGGGCGCAGGAGGCTATCCACACCACGCCTCACAGACGGGGCTCGTTTCTGGTATTCTAACCCGGGTTTGTCGTTTTGGCCATTCATGAAATCTTCAGACTTAATGATGAGATTATTTTTCCTGTGGATGTTTGATTTTCACACACTTTGAGTGGCCAATTTGTTTTACGAATCACTCAACTACTGGATACAGAGCCTAAGCTTTTAAATCATTTATAGTTTGTAAAACCGAGTGGTAGCTCTTCTGAAATGGGGACTTTCTGATGAGTGAGGACCCTTTTCACTTCAAGCATTTAGCATTTCTCTCCCTCTACTCTCCCTTTCAAAAAGAAAAAAAAGAAAAGAGGGACGGCTGAATCCAGGGAGATGCAGGTACACGAGACCATTGAGGTCAGCTGGGAGCCGAGGCCCTTTCAACCTGAACTTGAGGGACTCCCCTGGTCCAGCAGGACCAGGTTCAGTCCCTGGTTGGGAACTAAGATCCCACATGCCGTGCGGCACAGCCAACAAACACAAAACAAAACCCCCGAAACCGGAAGGCCCTGTGCGGAAACGCAGCAGAGAGACATGGGGTCAGGAGCAGGGAAGCAAGTCTGGCGGCCTCTGCCAGAAACAGCGAGGCTTCTTCCACGCTCGGGCCTTCAGGAGGCAGGACAGACGCACCGCGCTGCGGCCACAGCGTCTCTCTCCTTTGTCTTGTCTTCCTCATTGTGTGCCCAGGACTCCCGACCCCATCAAGTCAACCAGCTGGCTCCCTTATCCAGCTTTGTAGGGAAATATTTTCAGCATTTTTTAAAACAACGAAATCAACCCTGAATATTCGTTGGAAAGACTGATGCTGAAGCTGAAGCTCCAATACTTTGGCCACCTGATGCGAAGAACTGATTTATTGGAAAAGACCCTGATGCTGGGAAAGATTGAGGGCAGGAGGAGAAGAGGGTGACAGAGGATGAGATGGTTGGATGGCATCACGGACTCAATGGACATGAGTTTGAGCAAAGTCTGGAAGATAGTGGAGGACAGGGAGGCCTGGCGTGCTGCGGTCCGTGGGGTCACAAAGAGTCAGCCATGACTTAGTGACTGAATGACAAGAAGCTTTCTAAGCGTGGAGGCCTCGCTGACCTCTGTTTTTCATGAACTCTTTCTGAAAAGGCAGCCTTTTTTCTTCTTGTGCAGTCGTCTTTATATAAGAAACGTGATCTCCTTGCGGGTCTGTTGGGCGTGGGGAGCCCGGGAGAGGCCGCTGGGTCCTGGGCTTGTTCCCGGCGGGGCGGGTGGCTCGAGGCGTTCACTGCTGCCCCTGCCCCTCTGGCCGCTGCGGTCACCGCGCCGTCCTGGGCTCGCTCACTCCCAAGGGGGCCGCTGCTGGCCACTGCTCTTCCCACACTTCTTTGTACTTTGCTTCTGTCTGTTAACTCGGCCGCATCCCGGCCCTCGGGCCCTCTTCAGCACCTCCAGGTGACTCGAGATTCCTTCCTGTGGTCGGTGGACGAGCTGTTTGCGTGGCCCGTCGTCCTTGTGGTGCGTTGCCTCCTCGAGGCTCCTTCTAGCACGGTTCAGAGAGTTTGTGTTCGTTGCTGATGAGGGAGGTGCCTTGCTTTCCTTTCTTGCCTCTGGCTTCTTCTGTCCTGAGGGTTCATAGCTTTTCCACCTGGTGAAGCTGCTGAGGAAAGGCTCCCCCGACGACTGTAGTGTGTACAGGTGTGGCAGGGCCATGCGCATGCTCGGCCGCGCCTGATCAAGCCCAAGGTCTAGGCCAGAGGCCGTCCCCCCCTCGGAGAGCTCCAGGAGGGACCCAGCTCTCGACAGTGGGGAGACGTCGGAGAGGAGCCTGGTTGTCTCCTCTCACCGTGATGAAGAGTCTGGGTTTAAATCCTGGTTCCCCTCTGATTAGCCCTGCGGTGGTGGTGGTGGCGGCTTAGTCCCTAAGTTGTGTCTGACTCTTGCGAACTCGTGGACTATAGCCCGCCAGGCTCCTCTATCCATGGGATTCTTCAGGCAAGAATCCTGGAGTGGGTTGCCATTTCCTTCTCCAGGGGATCTTCTCAACCCAGGGATCGAACCCGGGTCTCCTGCACTGCAGGCAGATTCTTTACTGACTTAGCTCCCAATGAAGCCCAATTAGCTGTGTAGCCTTAGGCAAATGACTTGACATTCTTTGTTTCTCAGTCTCTGAAATGGGGATAACAGGAGTACCCTGGACATAGGGTTGATGTGAAGATTCTATATTATCTGAAACATTCTTTATATGTAAAATCATATTATATACAATGTGTTATTTATACCATGTTACATATATTATAATATTTGTCACTAAAATTATATATAATAATATAGTCTATAGGGCTTCTCAGGTAGCTCAGATGGTAAAGAATCTGCCTGCAATGCGGGAAACGTGGATTTGGGTCCTGAGCTGAGAAGAGCCCTTGGAGAAGGAAATGGCAATCCATTCCAGGATTCTTGCCTGGAGAATTCCAGGTACAGAGGAGCCTGGTGGGCTACAGTCCGTGGGGTTGCAAAGAATCGGACACATTTGAGCATGCATGCATGCATTTGTGCCAGAAAAATATGAACTAGATCCTGCCTCGGTCTTTACGGTTGAGACTGTTCAGTTTTGTAAATATACAGGTGGTGCTAGCAGTAAAGAACCCGCCTGCCAGCGAAGGAGACGGAAGAGACGTGGGTTTGGGCCCCAGGTCTGGAAAATCCCCGGAGCAGGAAATGGCACCCACTCCTGTATTCTTGCCTGGAGAATCCCACGGACAGAGGAGCCTGAGAAACTACAGTCCACGGGGTCGCAAAGAGTCAGACACGACTTAGGACATGTGCCCACGAGTATATATCATGAAATATATAGGAAGACAGTGACAGGAAGGTATTTTTGGTACTTGTGGACGCAAAAGCAGGAGGATTCTATTTAAACAGATTCTATTCTATTTAAATAGAATGAGTAGAGGTGAATCTTGAAAAATGTTTGTGGAAGAGATTTGATTGGAGCCGAATCCAGAACGCTGAGTTGGTCTTTGTGAGTCAGTCAGGAAAGGAAGCCTGGTCTAGACAGAGGAAGTGCCCTGAGTGAGGGCGTGGGACCTCAGAGCCTCCCGGTGGTCTGGGAGTGGCAAGGATTTGTCCCAACTGGAGTGAAGTGTGACTGAGGGACGGGGAGGATTAACAGCGGCGACGGGTCAGGGGTCATCAGCGGCTCGCTGGAGCTGGCTCGTGTCTGGTTCATGGGAGCCATTTATGAATAGCCCGTCATTTTGCAGAGCTTCCCAGGTGACACAGTGGTAAAGTCTCTGCTTTCCACTGCAGGAGACCTGAGTTCAATCCCTGGGTTGGGAAGATCCCCTGGAGAAGGAAATGGCAACCCACTCCAATATTCTTGCCTGGGAAATCCCGCAGACAGAGGAGCCTGGTGGGCTTCAGTCCATGGTGTCACAAAGGGTCAGACACAACTTAGTGACTAAATAACAACCGTGTTTTGCAAGCTGGTTGTCAAACTGTGGGTAGTTTGAAATGGACACTGGTGGAAATGTTTTCACTGGTGGAAATTGGCACATATCTGAGCTTTCCTCCCCTAGAGAGCTGCTTTCTCAGGCCCCTGCTGTTGGCGGTGCGCTTGGGTGTCACGGGGACCACTGTTCTTCAGGTCCCCTGAGTGCAGGTGATGGGAAGTCAGCGTGCAGCGTGGTCAGGTGCACAGTTAGAAAGCAGGCTCTGTGTCTGTGGTCTTGTCCCTCAGGAAACATGTTGGAGAGGGGCGTTTTTCACACAGGAGGTGTTTGGGGAGCATCCTTCGGATGAGAACCGAAGGGGGGGAGTGAATAAAACATGGCTGGACAGAAGGAGGCTCCTCAGCACTCGTGGGTGAAGCATGAAAGGTGGCACTTTCGTGCCTGATACTAGAATCCCAGACTGTGGACACGAGCGGTGGTCTGCACACTGTTCCCCCGAAGGCCTGACGGCCGGGTTTGTGGGCGTCTGGTTCCATGTTCATCCCTGCTGTTGTGGAGTGAAAGCGGGCAGAGCGTAAGTTGGTGAGTGAATGTGTGATGTTCCAGCAAAACTCTATTTACTCAGACAGGCAATAGGCCAAATCTGGCCCGTTGGAGGCAGTTTGCTGACCCCTGGACTAGGGTCTTAAGGAGGTGGGTTTACTTTAAAAGCAAACAAGACTTTGACATGCACTTTAAAGAGGTGCAGATAGGGGGCTGTGGGTGATGTTTAAGACCAACGGGGCCACGTGTGTTCATTTCTTTTCCTTAATTTGTTCTCCTTCTGGCCACCTCTCTCTTTTATTTATATATATTTTTAATTTGTTTTTGGCCATGCCATATGACATGTGGGATCTTAGTTCCCTGATCAGAGATCCAGCCTGTGCCCCTGCAGTGGAAGCATGGAGTCTTAACCACAGGACCACTGGTGAAACCCCTCTGACCTTTCTTTTGTGTGTGTGTGTGTTTCAAGCAAGTTTAATTGTCCATTTAACTCAGCAAAAAAAAAAAAAAAGAGTTCCTTAAATAGAGATTTATAGGCCATAGTCACTAAGCCTACTGCAACACAATAGGAAATTACTAGCAAAAAAACAAAAAGTGAACAAGTTTTTTTTAAAAAAGGGAAACGTCACTCTTTTAAATAACTTATGTTTCCAAGGGGAAATCAAATTGGAAAGAAAAATTATTAATTAATTCATAAACACAGCATCAGTTCATTTCAGTTGCTCAGTCGTGTCCGACTCTTTGCGAACCCATGAATTGCAGCATGCCAGGCCTCCCTGTCCATCACCATCTCCTGGAGTTCACCCAAACTCATGTGCATCGAGTTGGTTATGCCATCCAGCCATCTCATCCTGGGTCGTCCCCTTCTCCTCCTGCCCCCAATCCCTCCCAGTATCAGGGTCTTTTCCAATGAGTCAACTCTTTGCATGAGGTGGCCAAAGTATTGGAGTTTCAGCTTCAACATCAGTCCTTCCAATGAACACCCAGGGCAGATCTCCTTCAGAATGGACTGGTTGGATCTCCTTACAGTCCAAGGGACGCTCAAGAGTCTTCTCCAACACCACAGTTCAAAAGCATCAAGTCTTCAGCGCTCAGCTTTCTTCACAGTCCAACTCTCACATCCATACATGACCACAGGAAAAACCATAGCCTTGACTAGACAGACCTTTGTTGGCAAAGTAATGTCTCTGCTTTTGAATATGCTATCAGGTTGGTCATGACTTTCCTCCCAAGGAGTAATCGTCTTTTGATTTCATGACACAGCATAGCACAACCTATAATTTATATAGCTAAAGTCCCTCATTTTATTTTACTTTTTTGGTCCTTTCTTTAAATAATTTGCAGTGTGTGTGTGTATTTTTGAGTTGCTTGTTGATTAATAGTAATTGATTTCCTGCTCTTTTTGGAAGTGTTAAATAGTGCAAGGAGCCTTTTCTATTCCTCTCTATTAGCCTCTGTTAAATGCAGTTTAGTTATTTTTCTCTTGGGTGTAGCTCTGTAATTACACACTCTTCTATTTGCCGTTGACCTTGGGTCAGTGTTTCTCAACATCGACTGTGTATTGGAATCACCTGGGGGATCTTTTGGACACCAGTGCCCAGGCTGCATTTGGAACAAGTAATCAGAACTCCAGAGGTAGGTCCAGGCATCAGCATGTTTTAAAGCTCCCTGGGGATGGGAAAGTATAGCCAAGGTTAAAAACCACTGCCTTGAATTTAAAGGTTCTGATGACTGGCAGGTCATAACCATGTGTATAGAAGTCTTCAGATTTTAAGGGCTGAACTCAGACAGACTTAGTTCCCAGTGCCATAGCAGGCGTCCTTTGTTATGTTTCTGTGGCGGCAAGCAAAGAAAGGTCGGGAAGGTGTTGTAACTTGGCCCACGTCTGTTAGCCAGCAGTGGTTTTTCCATCACCCAGTGCAGTGACAGCCTCTGAGCTTGGTGAAAGCTCCCAGGCTCCAGTGATTAAGTCATTATCCCCAGGAGCCAGTCTTGACCAGAGTAAATGATCAGCACAGATGTTCCGACCGTGCCGGAGGGAATAACCTTCTCACGTTGTCGTGGGCGCGTACACGTTTGATGACATTTCTTACCGAGAGCCTGACTGACCGAGCTCAAGGTGATTTTTGTTTCATGTTAGGGAGACGCAGGGCCATTGAAAAGGTACACTCAAGGAACTTTTATAAAGAGACATTGAGGTTATTTTGAACATACATGTCTGGGGATAATATTTCATAAGTAGCAACATTTTTAAGGGATGGCGTCAACAGCATTTTGCTCACAAGAATCTTTTTATAAACACAAGACTCTAACCTTGTGACGTGGGGATTGCTTGAGCATTTGTTAATACTATTGAAGGCTGAATTTCAATGATTTGGAGCTTGGGTTTCCTGAGCAAGAGTTAGAGAGACCTGAGCTGGGGGGGTGTGGGGGACCCCCTACCTATTCTGAAGGAGGACTCTGCTGAGAGCAGCTTCTCTGCTTCCATTTTACTGGGGATGTGACGTCCTTTATTGAGGGACACTGGAAAGAGAGTAGGGTCCTGTCTCCTGCCCTAGCTGAATCCCAACACAAGCGGTTGCAGCAGCAGGGGTTTCTTACACAAAGATACCTGGGGCGGCGCCTGGAATTCCAGAGTTGATTAATTCGGTCATTTAACCACCCTCCAGCTTGGGTGGGAATCTCTTCAATTTGTGGCTTCCTTGGCCTTTTCTTTCTGGTATGGTTGCTCTCTAGCCCTAAATATCATGAAATGGGCAGCAGAGGATGAAATGGTTACATACCACTGACCCAATGGACACGAATGTGAGCAAACCCCGGGAGATTGTGAAGGACAGAGGAGCCTGGCGTGCTGCAGTCCATGGGGTCGCAGAGTTGGACACGACTTAGCCACTGAACCACAGCAAACACCTGACTATTTCAAAGGGCTGGAAAAGAAGGGGGTCATTTCTCCTCTGGGTCTTGTTCTAATCAGGAAGGAAAAGCTTTTCAGGGGCTCCCGGCCGACTTCTCAGATTTCAAACCTGGAGCTGAATGCTGTTCTTTATTTCCCCTGCAACCCGTATCTGCAGGAGGGGTTAGTTTACCGTGGTTGGTGTAAGCTAGTGGTTAGCCAGCTTTTCTTGGTAAAGAGTCCCTGAATATCTGTGCTTTGTGGGCCACCTATGGTCTCTGCTTTAGGCTCCTCTTTCTTTCTTTCTTTTTTTTTTTTTTTACCCTTTTTTGTTGTTTAGTTGTTAAGTCGTGTCCTACTTGTTGGGACCTCATGGACTTCAGCATGCCTCCCCTGTCCTTCACTGTCTCCCAGAGTTTGCTCAAGCCCATGTCCATTGAGTCGGTGATGCCACCCAACCATCTCATCCTCTGTCACCCCTTTCTCCTCCTGTCCTCAATCTTTCCCAGCATCAGGGTCTTTTCCATCGAGTTAGTTCTTTGCATCAGATGACCAAAGTATTGGAGCTTCAGCATCAGTCCTTCTAGTGAATATTCAGGGTTGATTTCCTTTAGGATTGACTGGTTTTGTTAACCTTGGGAAAGTGTAAATATCATTATTATATCTAGGGGTGTGTGCCAGACATGAACTCATCAATTGCTTCTCATCTCCTGCGGCTGGTGGAGGGGCCGTCATCTCTGCCACCCATTTTTAGAAGAAAGCTTTGATTTTGTTAGCAAACTGAGTGGGCAGCCAGCTGTTTGCTTCAGTGTCTAATCTGTTAACTTTGTTGTGATGATTATTACATGTCATAGCTAAATAAAACAAAGAATGTAGTTCTGGGGGTATCATAGGCCCTCAACCAATGTATTTATCTCATTATTGCTGTTCACGAGTATTGTCGTTGTTAGTAATTCTTGTTTCATTCCTGCAGAATTCTGTCATCTAAACTCATCTGAGCTGTGTGCATGGAACTCTTTTTAGATTGTAGAAAAACATTATGTAGTGATTGTTTTTAGTTGGTTCAGTCTTCTGTTGTGGGACAGTGTGTCCTCTAAACTCCATATCTCATCAATTTATACGAAAATTTAAAGTTCAGAGATTATCATCTGAAGTGAATAGGTCAGACAGAGACAAATAGCATATCACGTATATGTGAAATCTAAAAAAAAAAGATTCATATGCACTTATTTACAAAATAGAAACAAGTCACAGACGTAAAAAACGAACTTATGGTCACCAAAGGGGAAACACGGTGGGGAGGAATAAATTAGGAGGTTGGAATTAACGTATACACGCTCACTCGCTCGCTCGCTTGCTAAGTCGCTTCAGCCGTGTCCGACTCTGTGTGACCCCATAGATGGCAGCCCACCAGGCTCCCCCGTCCCTGGGATTCTCCAGGCAAGAACACTGGAGTGGGGTGCCATTTTCTTCTCCAATGCAGGAAAGTGAAAAGTGAAAGGGAAGTCGCTCAGTCGTGTCCGACTCTTAGCGACCCCATGGACTGCAGCCCACCAGGCTCCTCCGTCCATGGGATTTTCCAGGCAAGAGTACTGGAGTGGGGGGCCATCACCTTCTCCGTATACACCCTACTATCTATAAAATAAATAATCAGCAAAGACCTGCTGTACAACACAGGGGAATAACCTTCATGAGAAAAGAATCTGAAGAAGAATAGGCGTATGTATGTGGATAACTGAATTAGTTTAAACCAGCACAACATCGTTCAACTGGTTTTGTTGTTGTTCAGCCGCTCAGTCGTGTCTAACTCTTTGCGAACCCATGGACTGCAGCACGCCAGGCTTCCCTGTCCTTCACCGTCTCTCGGAGTTTACTCAAACTCACGTCCATTGAGTCGGTGATGCCAACCAACCATCTCATCCTCTGTCGTCCCCTTCTCCTGCCTTCAATCTTTCCCAGCACCAGGGTCTTCACCAGCGAGCTGGCTCTTTGACTCAGGCAGCTAAAGTATTGGAGTTTCAGCATCAGTCCCTCAGTGAATATTCAGGATTGATTTCCTTTAGGACTGACTGGTTTGATCTCCTTGCAGTCCAAGGGGCTCTCAAGAACTTTATTCCAATATAAAATAAAAGATTTAAAAGAAGTATTGTTTTTTCCCCTAACATCTCATGGAAAAACTTGAAGGAAAATTTTGGCCAACCCAATAATTAGGCAATGGTCGATTTGATGAAGAAACATTGGGGTATGAATTCTCAAGACTTCGGCAGTCTTTTCATCAGAATGGAGTTCTTATTCTTACTATGTTCGCCCGCTTAGACTAGCTTGCAGAAAACCTTCACATTTCAGTGGCTTAATACAAGAAAAATATTATTCCTTGCTCATGCCCTATGTCCCAAATGAATCGTCAGGAAACCCCGCCCCATGCAATGACTCAGTGACCCAGCCGGATGGCAGCTCCGTCATCGTGTGGTTGTACCATCTGGAGAAAATGGGCTTGTCCCCCGTCTCCGTGACGACGGAGCATCTTGCTGCCTCAGCCGGAAGTGACGTATTTCACGTCTCGTATTTCAGTGACCAGAACTGATCACAAGGGTCAATCCAGCGGCCAGGGTGATCATGTTAGCTGCATCCTGCTCACTCCTAGTTGCAGCTTGCAGGGTACAGTTCCCCGACCAGGGATCGAACCTGGGCCCCCCTATCTTGAAGAGCATGGAGTCTTAGCCATTGGACTACCAGGGAAGTCCCTCCTGCCTTATTTTAAGTTTGGATGTTTTTTCTTAAGACTCACGCAAGAAATTTCATAATTGAGAAAAAGAGGAAGAAAGAAGAAGGTTGCCTGGATGAGCTCCCCTGGGGTGAGGCAAAACCAGCGACCCTCAGTGACCTCACCCAAGTGCTCTTTTGCTCACTTCACATCGGGTAAAGCTGGACGAGGCTCCGACTACACTCTTGCAGAAACGCCATGTACCAGAAGTGGGTGTTGAAGGCATCTGTGGCAGGAGAGGAGGGGACCAGAGACTCCAGCTTGGGCTTTTCACTGATTCCTGAACCGGAAGGGTCAGCTGCCGTTGCTACTCCCATCCCACCGTCCAGAACAGACTGCAGGGAGGCTCGGAAAAACGGGGAGATGTGTGTGCATTCACAGGGCGTTCGGTGTCTCTACTGCGCGTTTCAGAAATACAGAGGAATTTGTGAATGTGTGCTTCCCGTCCAGAGGACCCAAAGCGTTTTGATGGCGGTCATGGTCTTCCAACTAAACTTCTGTTTGGGTCTGCATGCTTCACACTTGAGAATGTGGATTTCTAGGAGAGCAGCTACAGGATAGTGTGACCGAAGATAGTGGCGACGTTGAGTTAGGGAAGATTCTAATGTTTGAAATTCTATGAATGATTAAAAAAAATATGTTTGGGGAAGAATAGTAATTAATTACACTGACAAACATTTGTAGCCCCAGGTAAAATGTACTTAGAGCCGTTCATTCTCGTCTGAGGTGATAAATTCTGCTGCCTTGGGATGCAGCAAGCTGTAGGTTTGGCGTTTAGGGGTACACTGCCTCAGTTTCCCATATGGGGAAGCTGCACACTCAGCGGACCTTCCCTTAAGGGCTGCAAGCTGCCATCTCAAGATGAGACGAGTCAAGTGATGCTTACGAGCTTTCCGCCGATGGCTAGTTGTCATACAACCTTGGGTCACTTGGCTTTCTGATTCTCAGTTTGCGAGCATGTTCAGTCACTCAGTCGTGTCTGACTCTTTTTGACCCCAAGGACTACAGCCCACCAGGCTCCTCTGTCCATGAAAATTTTCAGGCAAGACTACTGGAGTGGGTTGCCATTTCCTTCTCCAGGGGATCTTCCCAACCCAGGGATGGAACCTGGGTCTCCTGCACCGCAGGCAGTTTCTTTATCCACTGAGCCACCTGGGAAGTCTGATTCTCTGCGTTGTTGTTCAGTCACTAAGTTGTGTCCGACTCTTTGTGACCCCATGGACTGCAGCAGGCCAGCCTTCCCTGTCCTTCACTATCTCCTGGAGTGTGCTCAAACTCATGTTTACTGAGTTAGCAATGCCATCCAACCATCTCATCCTCTGCTGCCCCCTTCTCCTCCTGCCCTTCATCTTTCCCAGCACCAGGGTCTTTTCCAATGAGTTGGCTCTACATATCAGGTAGTCAAAGTATTGGAATTTCAGCTTCAGCATCAGTCCTTCCAATGAATATTCAGGGTTGATCTCCTTCGGAATGGACTGGTTGGATCTCCTTGAAGTCCAAGGGACGCTCAAGAGTCTTTTCCAACACCACAGTTCAAAAGCATCAATTCTTCATTGCTCAGCCTTCTTCGCAGTCCAACCCTCACATCTGTACACAGCTTACTTATCTGTAAAATGGACCTCACAGAAATATTGTGACAGTTGGATAGACATGAACACAAAGTTCCTAAGAATCTCTGACTTAATGATGTTTCCTTTGCTCTTCTTTATCTTATACTTGTTAACACGAGCTGTAAAATCTATAATCTGGATCTTTGTTAGTCACAGGATGACAAACCCTACCGATCTGCCAGGGACTGAGTGGGTTCCTGGGGTGCTGGACTTTCAGTGTTTTTGTTTTTTATTTTGGTTTATAAATTTTTACTAAAATTGAAAGTTGGGGAACTCCCTGGCGGTCCAGTAGCTGGAGCTCTATGCTTCCACTTCAGGAGACATGGGTTCAGTCCCTGGTTGGGGACCTGAGATCCTGCATGCAGTGCCCCATGTCCAGTGGGCTTTCAGTTTCAAAACCAGGAATATCCGGGGCAAAGTGGGATGAGTCGATCACTACACATACTAGAGCATCTTGGAAGCTGATTGTGGCTGAGTCACTGGAAAAGACCCTGATGCTGGGAAAGATTGAGGGCAGGAGGAGAAGGGGACGACAGAGGATGAGATGGTTGGATGGCATCACTGACTCAATGGACATGAGTTTGGGTGGACTCTGGGAGTTGGTGATGGACAGGGAGGCCTGGCGTGCTACAGTCCATGGGGTCTAAAAGAGCCGGACACGACTGAGCGACTGAAGGACAGTGTTATACCCCACTCCCCCGTGGTCCCCAGGGGTCCGTGTGGCACGGTTTCTAAACCTCTTACGGGTACCCCTGGCTCAGCCAGCAGCTTGCCCGGCGGCAGCACGTGGTTGCAGTGAAATGGAAAGAACGAGAGAAACGGCTTGCCCTGGACTTCACGCCTTCCCCCTCCCACAGACGTGTCTTTCTTCCCCTTTTTACAGTGGACTCTGCGTGTGTTGTTGGGTCCCTGTGCCTGAGGGGTGGGAAACAGCCCTCGGGGGCTGCTGAATGGCCTTGCTTTGTCCACAGGCGTGTTTTCCCCACTGTTTGTGGTGCCTGACAGGGTCGTTTTTGTTCTGGGCTGAGTTGGTTTGGGAAGGCGGGCTGCTGAGAAAGCCGCGGGGTGCTCTGGCCTCCGGGAGCCTCTCCGGGGAGCTGCCGCCCAGCACCCCTGAGGCGCCCCTCGGCCGGCAGAGGTCAGCTGGGGCCTCTGCCTTCTGTTCCAAGTCTGGTTCTGATAGTTATGGGAACTGTCACCAGCTTCTCTGGCTCCGGAGCGGCCAGGAACGAGCCCAGGCCAGCGAGATTCCACTTTAATTGTCAATCACACATCACACAAAAAAATAAAAGAAGCCAGCTATGTGCTCTGCACCACTTTTCATAACTTTTCCTCCCTGCTTGGCAGTCAGATTGCTTTCTTTTGCAGAAAGCACGAAGTCAGTTTCGGTCAGAATTTCTGTGTAGAAATCCGAAAGCAGGCGGTTTGGAAAGCAAGGTGAAGTGAGGGGGCTTTTCTGCTCGCCTTGGGAATGAGTCGCACGCCCTCAAGGTGGGAACATGCAAACACCAGGCTGCCCTATGCCCTGCCTGGAGCCCCTGGCCGTGCGCAGAGCCCCTCCCGGGCGGGCTCTGAATCCCACCGGGGGCACAGCCGGCTGGAGCGACCGTGCGGGCCGCCGCCTCAGTGAGCAGGGGCAGCTCAGCATCTTCTCTACGGGGCACGGACTCTGGTCTGCTGACCTGTGTCGCAAGGACATTCCAGCCGCCGGGAGAAGCTTGGCTGCTCTCTGGATTCCAGAACAGGCAGTCCTACCATAAAACGACTGCGGAACACACTGTGCTGTTCGGCGCTACCGGGTCTGCGTGGAGCCACCTCCTTCCCCTCAGGGGCCACGACAGAAGTGGTTTCTAGACGGAACTTTAGACCCCCAGCCTAAAGGACCTTGGTTCGAGCCCGAGTTCTAGCCTGTGTTAGTCTGAGGGCTTTGGCTAAAGTTCTTAAGTGCATGCTGAACTGCAGCTCCCTCGTCCGTCTACAGGCCAGGGGTGTTTGCGCCCTGCTTGCGTCGCCCTGAATGATGGGGTTCTGGTATTTCTGGGCAAATCTTGTCCTTCTTGGGCTTCCCAGGTGGCTCAGCTGTAAGGAATCTCGCAGCCAGTGCAGGAGACCTGGCTTCAATCCCTGGGTCAGGAAGATCCTCTGGAGATGGAATGTCAACCTGCTTCCAGTATTCTTGCCTGGAGAGCTCCATGGACAGGGGGGCCTGGCTGGCTACAGCCCATGGGGTCAGAAAAATCGGACACCCTTAGCAACTAAACAGCAACAGAGGCTAGTGACCGTATATAACAAACGTGCGCAGGAAAAGACACGAATGCTGGGACCTGTGTTTTAATACTTCTCAATTTGTGGTGTTGGGAAGACTCTTGAGAGTCCCTTGGACTGCAAGATCAAACCAGTCCATCCTAAAGGAAATCAGCCCTAAATACTCATTGGAAGGACTGATGCTGAAGCTGAAGCTCCAATACTTTGGCCACCTGATGCGAAGGCTGACTCATTGGAAAAGACCCTGATGCTGGGAAAGATTGAAGGCAGGAGGAGAAGGGGGTGACAGAGGATGAGATGGTTGGCTGGCATCACTGACTCAATGGACATGAGTTTGAGCAAGCTCCAGGAGATGGTGATGGACAGGGAAGCCTGGTGTGCTGCAGTCCACGGGGTCACAAAGAGCCGGACACGACTGAGCAACTGAACAACAGCACTTCTTGGGGAGGAATCTTGAGCTGCTCTTGTATCTAACACTGAGAAACACCCGCTTGGCCTGCTCCGCAGGCATCACGTTGTTCGGTGCTTGTGGGCTGATGTTTGTTAGGAAGTGCGTGGCCTGCAACTAGGAAGGTCTGAGATGATCAAGGGGGCAGAGGAGGAAGGAAGGGGGCTGTGTGGAGCTGTGAGTGCCATTGTGGCGGGCTTCCTTTCATTGTGTGTCGGTTGGTTCTTCTAGAGGCTCAGGACTGCGTTCCCTTCCATGTTCACTGCCGCCAGGTTGAGTATTAAGCAATGGTTTTCGACTCGGGCTTTGTGATGAGACAACATGGAACATCCTGGAAATGCTATGCTGTGTGTGTGCGTGATCAGTCCCTTCAGTCATGTCCCACTCTTTGTGACCTCATGGACTGCAGCCTGCCAGGCTCCTCTGTCCGGGGGATTTCCCAGGGAATGGGTACCCACAAGCATTCTTGCCTGGGAAATCCCATGGACAGGGGAGCCTGGCAGGCTGCAGCCCACGGGGTTACAAGGGTCCAACACCACTGAGAACACATGGGCATTCCCTGGCCCAGGGCAAAGCCTGCAGAGAGCATAAACACGTTTAGATTAATGATCTTCTATGATTTTACAATTATTGAGACTTCCCCTGTGGTCCAGGGGCTGAGACTCCACACTCTCAATGCAGGGGGCCCAGGTTCAATCCCTGGTCAGGGAGCTGGATCCCACGTACTGCAGCTAAAGATTCTGCATGCCACCACCACGACTCGGCGCAGGCAAAGAAAAGCAAGCTAGGAGCTGGAGTATCGGCAACCTTCCCTCCCAGAGCGTCTTCTCTGGTCTGCCGACACAGCAGTGTGTCTCATACCACCCTCATTTGGATCTCTGTCCACTTCAGAGGTCTTGAATTTTTCTAAGTGAGTTGACTGTAAGTTCTTGAAGCTGAGCGATTTAGCATATCATTTTCAACTTGTGTTTTTTTTTTAAAGAGCCAAACGTATTTCATTGCAACCAAGGCATGCTAGCTATGCCAATGGTCACTTAACAATTATGTATAAATAGTCATCTTTACAACCCGTGTTTGCATATTCCATTTGAATGGAATATTTTGCAACTAAAAAAAGAAAACGTTTACAAAACTATGGTTAGTGTCTACAGAAAATAGTCACAATAAAATGCTAAGGGATAAAAGCGGTATTAAAATTACATACACAGAGAGGTCTTAATTGTATAAGAAATTTCTGTATCTATGTTAACATACATATATTAAATAGTTAAAGATATGTGCACAAAAATAGTCTGCAAAGTCATGCACCAAAATACTGACATTAGCTTTGCCTGGGTGGTTGGCATTCATTTGGGTAATTTTAATTTTCTTCTTTGCCCCTTTCTTTATTCTCTAAAGTTTTATAATCAATATTTTTACTTGTGAGCTCAGAAATCCTGTGCTGTATGTTTTTAAAAGTAATTTATTATTCTTTAAGCCTCCCTGGTAAAATATCTTTTAAAATTTATTTTTATTTTTTATTTTGGCCAGTGATGAACAGGCTAGAAACCCAGAGTCCTAGATTTGAGATGTTGTTTTAGCCAAGAGGACTTGGAGAAAAGGGGTTAGTGTACATAAATGATTGTTGACCCTGGAGAGGATTTGGAGATGACTTAACGTACAGGAATATGATCAGGGCTCAAGAGGTTTTCAAGCGGTGCCTGCCCCATCAGGTCTGCAGGATTCCCTGGTCTCCGCACATGTTCTGGTGGTTTCTTAGGAGGTCGTCTGTCTACCCCGGCATGTGTTGATTGCAGCAAGACCCACTGCAGCTTGATTCCCAAGACCAAAATAGTCCAGTGAGTCACTCGGGTATATTCTGGATCAAAGATTTAAAAACCAAAGCATGCAAATGGTCTTCATGCCTTAGTCAGAGTGAACGTCAGTTAGTTTCAATGGCAAGGCTGCCAGCATGGCTGTCGCTCAGAGACAGCCAGAGTCGTGTTGCAGTGAAGACGGAAGGCTCCTTGTGAGCAGACGCTCCGGGTTACGGTGTGTTATGCGATGCTCTGTGATTTTAGTTGCTGGTTTGCATTCTCTGTGATGTTTAACGGGGCTTCCCTGGTGGCTCAGAAGGCAAGGAATTTGCCTGCAATGCCGGAGACCCAGGTTTGATCCCTGGGGCAGGAAGATCCCCTGGAGAAGGGAATGGCGATGTTTATGTTTAACGCAACGTAAGCTCCAAGCCAAGCGCTGGATGAAGGACGCAGGCCAGAGCAGAGGAGAGCAGTATTATCAAGCACGGACCAGCAGGAGGCCATGCCCTTGACTAGCCAGGCCTGCCCGTCCTCACATCACTTGTCCTGGTTTCATCCTCAACAGTATCCTCTTTCATTCTCCAAAGTGTCCCGTTCGGGACGGTCATTTTATAGGGTCCCCCTGCGGCCGAGGTGGCTGCAGGGTGGATCTGGATTCTATAATTTCATCTCTGTCTGCACAGCAGTTGTCTGCCTGGCAAAAATGTCACAGCCACACCCAAGGGCACAGGCTTCATAATGCCCCGCCCCTCCCTCCCCTGCAGTGGCTGCTGCCGACGCCTTTGTCTTTGTGAAGCCTTTTCAGATAGAGAAATGGAACAGCTGAGGCAGCGCTGGAAGATGAAAGCTCCAGACGGCTGCAGTTCCGTCCCCACAGCTGACCCGAGTGAAAGTCGTGCATCTAGGATTCTGAACAGCACATTCGGGGCCAATGGGAGAAAACCCTGAAAACACAGTGAGACGGGCGGGCAAGCGCCTTGACTTTCTTTATGCTGAGTTGGGAGGATATCGGCCAATGGGAGAAAACCCTGAAAACACAGTGAGACGGGCAAGCGCCTTGACTTTTTTTATGCTGAGCTGGGAGGATATCGTAAATATTTTTTTAAAATTTACTTTTAATTGAAGCGTAATTGCTTTACAATACTGTGTTGGTTTCTGCCCAACGTCAAGCCTTGACTTTGGTTCTTTGACTTTTAAGCCACAGATTGTCTTCTTCTTCATGAGAATTTGCAATCCTGTTTCTTTCATCCCTTTGTAGACACCCCCTCGATCCCCTTTTCCTTTAGAAGAATGAGTTTTAAACAGGCCGCACGGCAGATTTGCTCAGGATTTAACACCCCAAGGCTTCCCAGGTGGCTCAGTGGTGAAGAATCTGCCTGCCAAGCAGGAGATACAGGTTCAGTCCCTTGGCGGGGAAGATCCCCTGGAGGAGAAAATGGCAATCCACTTCAGTATTCTTGCCTGAGAAATCCCATGGACGGAGGAGCCTGGAGGGCTTCAGTATATGGGGTCGCAAAGAGTCGGGCATGACTTAGCTACTGAACAACAACAATTACCCTAGAAGCTGGAAAAATCAGTCTCTAGGGACAAATTCAAGGAGGAGTCACATTGAGATGAGTGTGGTTTGACAAAGGCCGTGCAGTTTTCTGGTTCCTGCCCTAGGAGCCGATAAATGAGGCCGGGAAGACATCTGCATCTTCTGAATTAGGGCATGCGTTTCTGGAAACCCTAGTGGTCTATAAATTTAAGATGAAGGATTGTGCTCCTTTAAAAGGAAAACAGCTGTAAAATTTTCTCGGGTCCATGAGCCTGCTCAGAGCTGATGATCACTGTGTATCTTCTCCCTGGAAAATTGTGCACGTGACGCACGAAGAACACTGTCCCTCCTTTCAGAGGGTTCAGCCCATTTCGCTGTGTGGATTGCAGGTTAATGCAGCAGATACAGTCGGTTGCTGCTCTGATAGCCACACTTTGTCACCGCCCTTCCTTCTCCCTGTAAGAAGCCCCGTTCTCCTTGGGTATGTCACCTCCTCTGTGGGATTTGAGGGCTTGAGGGTTGCCCTGACCCCAGCCCCGGGTGGAGGCGATGGGGAGGAAGGTTGCTCTAAGCCAATCATGATGGTCCTGTGTCTTTTGCCAGAGACTGGTTCTGGCACACTTATGTGATGCTTTGTTGGCAAATGAGACAGAAGTGTCATTCTTCTGGGGAGCTTTGGGCAAAATTTCACCACTCTCAAACTGAGGAGCATCTGGTAGTGTGCAGCAAGCCGCCTTGGCGCTCTTTTAGAGCCATTAGAGGAAGGAGCAAATGCAGGGCTGCGCGCATGTCCATCTAGCCAAGGCTGTGGTTTTTCCGATGGTCATGTATGGACGTGAGAGGTGGACTGTGAAGAAAGCTGAGCACTGAAGAACTGATGTTTTTAAACTGTGGTGTTGGAGAAGACTCTTGAGAGTTCCCTGGACTGCCAGAAGATCAAACCAGTCCATCCTAAAGGAGATCAGTCCTGAATATTCATTGGAAGGACTGATGCTGAAGCTGAAACTCCAATACTTTGGCCACCTGATGTGAAGAACTGACTCACTGGAAAAGACCCTGATGCTGGGAAAGATTGAAGGTGGGAGGAGAAGGGGACGACAGAGGATGAGATGGCTGGATGGCATCACCAACTCCATGGACATGAGTCTGAGTGAGCTCTGGGAGTTGGTGATGGACAGGGAATCCTGGTGTGCTGCAGTCCACGGGGTCGCAAAGAGTCGGACACGACTGAGCGACTGAACTGACTGAGCTGGCGTGTGTTTATATTTGTGTGTGCGTGCTCAGTCGTGTCTGACTCTTTGCGACCCCGTGGACTATAGTCCGCCAGGCTCCTCTGTCCATGGGTCTCAGGCTAGAATACTGGAGTGGGTTGCCATTTTGTCCTCCAGGGGATCTTCCTGATCCAAGGATTGAATCCATGTCTCCTGCGTATCTGTGTATATACACACAAATTCACACGTGTCCTGCCTCTGATGGGCGGACTGATGAACGGGCCGAGAAGAAACAACACTAAGTCACGATGACCGTGCTGACATTGACCCCACCGCCCGACACTGAAAGGAAACAAGTCTGCGTGTGGAAACCCCAGGGATGGAGCATGAATCGAGGTGTTGCTGGAGGAGGTTTTTCTCATGCTGAGGCCATACCTGAGCCTTTACCAACTCTTTTGTGACCCATGGACTGTCGCCCCCCAGGCTCCTCTGTCCATGGGATTTCCAGCCTGGAGTGGGTTGCCATTTCCTTCTCCAGAGGATCTTCCCGACCCAGATATCTAAGCCATGTCCCTCGCGTCTTCTGCATTGGCAGTCGAATTCTTTACAACTGAGCCATGAAATTAAAAGACGCTTACTCCTTGGAAGAAAAGTTAGGACCAACCTAGATAGCATGTTCAAAAGCAGAGACATTACTTTGCCGACTAAGGTCCGTCTAGTCAAGGCTATGGTTTTTCCAGTGGTCATGTATGGATGTGAGAGTTGGATTATAAAGAAACCTGAGCACCGAAGAATTGATGCTTTTGAACTGTGGTGTTGGAGAAGACTCCTGAGGGTCCCTTGGACTGCAAAGAGATCCAACCAGTCCATTCTGAAGGAGATCAGCCCTGGGATTTCTTTGGAAGGAATGATGCTAAAGCTGAAACTCCAGTACTTTGGCCACCTCATGCGAAGAGTTGACTCATTGGAAAAGACTGTGATGCTGGGAGGGATTGGGGGCAGGAGGAGAAGGGGACGACCGAGGATGAGATGGCTGGATGGCATCACTGACTCGATGGACGTGAGTCTGAGTGAACTCCGGGAGATGGTGATGGACAGGGAGGCCTGGCGTGCTGCGATTCATGGGGTTGCAGAGAGTCGGACATGACTGAGCGACTGAACTGAACTGAACTGAACTGAGCCACCAGGGAAGGCTTTATCAGGCCACCCCACCGTTCAGCCTAGTGGCTGCTTTGGAACAACGAGGCCTGTGATCAAACCAATGGATCCCTCGGTCACACACCCGTCGCACGTGCTGGGCCGCAGATCTGTGCCTTGGTCTACCGCCTCGTGGTGTGGGGCGCCCCGCCGGCGTTCTCGCAGCGGTGGACGCACTGGTGTGCTTGCAGAGGCCTTCAGGGCAGGGAAGGCACAGCTGTATTTGGGTTAAGTGAGCATGAAGTCCAGGAAGCCTCTCGCTCTCTCCTCCTTCCCTTTAGGGTGCCAGTGGTCTGTTAATAATTAACCTCCCGTGGGGAGCCGGCTGAGACCCTTGAAGGTGCTGAAGGACCGACTCTGACTTTGCTGTTGCTCAGTGGGGCATCCACGGTGGCAACGGCTGGGTCGTTGGTCAGAGGGAACCTGTATCCCAGGCACAGGCATAGCCTCCTTGCCTGCCACCTGAGCTGCCCAATCCTGGGTGCCTGTGTGCCAGGTCAGGGGACGGAGAGAGGAGGCTGGCTGACGTCCACAGGTGATTCATGCATTCTTCCGAGAACACCTCAGGCACCCAGATCTGCTGACTCACGTGGCCCTGGGGGCAGGCGGATTGCCCCACAATCTCCGCTGCTGCCCGGCGCTCTTGGGCTTCAGCCCACATTGCTGCTGCGTCCTGACTCTGAGCTCAGAGCTTGAAATAGAGGCATGTGCGGGAGAGCTTTGTTTATCAGCGTGATCTCAGTCGGTAGGAGGGCCCAGGGGATGAGGCAGGATGGAGGGGCAGCCCGCGCCACGGTCACCGATGGAGACAGCTGGTGTTTAAACCGTCTAAGAGCCCCGCCGGTGGACCTGAGAGCTGTGCGCCCCGGGTACCGTGGGGTTTCATCGCGCCTGCCCATCCTGGTTCACGGATCACAGTGGTCCCATGTGCTTCAGCCCCGGGTTCCTCCACTGTCAGAGAACTCAGCGCAGGGACCCCGAGATAGCAGAGGGTGCTCGGGGCAGCCAGAGAGGAGGCGGTTTGGCTCCCTCCGTTTGGAAGCTGCTCAGAACCTGTGCTGAGTTAGAAAAGCCGCATCGGGGAGGCAGGTTGAGGGGGGGCGGTAGAGAGAAACCCGGGAGCCGTATACAAGTTGTCCCGTGCACACACCCCACTCCAGGTGGTCAAGCAGGAGAATCCAGGCTGGGGCAGAGTACAGCTCGGTGCACTCTTGATCTCACCGCACAGCCTTGCGACCGCCCTGGCCATTCTAAAGTTCAGTCCTGAGGCGTCGGGCGGCCCGCAGCCCAGCTACCGCAGAGCTGGGGAAATGCCCTCAGCCCTGAGGACACAGACTGGGAGGGGTTTCGAGCTGAGCTGTAGGTTAAACGTAGGTGTCTCCATTTCTCTTCCTGGGTCAGATCAAGCTTGCGCTTGCACCTGGATTCAGTTCATTGCAAACTGAGGCGGTCAGGTTCATAATGCGCAGAAGGGAGGGTGGTGTGTGGTCGGTGATCACAGCTTCTGCAAGGATGTCTGCCCCAGGTTGCTTTCTGCTAGGAAAGGGACGACTCCAATAGCTGTATCTATAGCTGTGTTTCTCCTTTTATAAAATGAGTTAATGAAATCCTTACATTCATCTTGATTTTTTTAATAAATATCTAGGAATTTAATTTTGATGTGATACTGTTACCTATTCACATCCCTTATTCCAATGTCATCCATTTTTGTAGTAATTAATGTCCTTTGCGTTTTTTTTTCCTTTAATTGGAGTAGGATTGCTTTACAGTGTTGTTAGTTCCCGCACTACAATGAAGCGAATCAGCTCTGTGTGCACACATCCCCTCCCTCCTGGGCCTCCCTGCCCCCTCCCCACCCCGCCCCCAGGTCGTCCCAGAGCCCCGGGCTCAGCTCCCCGAGCTGTACAGCAGCTTCCCACTGGCTCTTTTTCACACACGGCAGTGTATATACGTCAGTGCCACAGAAAGCCTTTTTAAAGAAACAACTAATGGTCTATGTATGCAGAGCGGTATTAACTATAACAGAACTCTAGTGTCGCTGTAGGGCGTGAGCAGCTTCTCGCAGCTGTATGCGACAGCTTTTGACTGATGGTGAGCGTATTTGGGGAACTAAGCCCAGGAAATGTGCTTTCGCTTTCTAGAGTGTGTCTTTGGCTGCATGGTTAGTAGTATTTGCTCTCTTCCCCCGCACAGAAGAGTTTCGAGAGTAACCCGATATTCCCAAGTTGACAGTTTTCTTACTTGTTTGTAAAATTTAAGAAAAAAAGTCATTTAAAAGAATCTTTCAGCGCCGTCCCCGGGGATTCAGTGGCTGACTCCAGGCTTCCAGTACAGGGGCCGGGTTCCGTCCCTCGTCAGGGAACTAGACCCCACGTGCTGCAACTGAGACTCAGTGCGGCCAAATCAACAAGAAAAAAGAAGTAGAATTGTTAGATCACACAGTCTCTTTCCAAGTTTTAATGAAATAGCTTGTTTTTGTAGAGTGGCTACGAGATTCAAATGCACGAAAAGGACAGCGTATAGCGTTGGCCTCAGAAGATGTTCAGTCTATTAGTTGTGTCGTCTGTAAACTCGCCTGACCACAGAACTTTCCAGCAAAGGAATCGAGTCCAGAAAAGTCAAGCGACTTCTGTCTCTAAGTTTCTAGTTAGCGGCAGACTCAGAAAAAGAGCTGAGTTTCTGACAACGTCTAAACGCTCGACCACCTCGCACCACTTCTTTCTGGCCCTTTAAAGGCTGTCCTCTAACTTGCTGTTAACTGTTTGCTGGCTTTTCTGGCATTTGATTTTATTCTTCACTTTTTAAACTAGGTTTCTGAAGAGGTCACATGTTTACATGGGTCAAATTGAAAAAGCACACAAAGGTTTACAGTTAATTGTCTTTTTCCTACTTTGTCCTCTGGTATCCTGTTTTTACTATTACTATTTTCTAATGCATTTTTCCAAAGACTTTACACATGTATGAGCAAATCTGTTTATACATTTCTTGCCATTTTAAAATACAAAGTAGCATCTAGTCTTTTGCACCTAGAGTTTTTTGCTTAATGTACTAAGGTATTTCTATATTAATGTACTAAAAATTCCATATTCTCTTTTCAACTACACAGAAGTTCATTGTTCAAACGCCCTACACTTTACTGAGTCCAACCTTGGTATTGTGCATTTGATTTGACAGCGTCGTGTTGAGTAAACCATCCGTTATTTTTCATAAAAGGGAGCTACCTCTGCAGGATATGGGTCTAGTGATGGAATTCCTAGGACAAAGGGAACATGCATTTGTAAGATAGATTTTTGTTGAACTACCCACAATAGGGCCAATTTACTCTCTTACCATCATCTTAGGGAATTTTAAATTACAAGGAGAAATTATAATACCATACTAGGCCCTACTTCTGGAGAAGGCAATGGCACCCCACTCCAGTACTCTTGCCTGGAAAATCCCATGGATGGAGGAGCCTGGTGCAGTGCAGTCCATGGGGTCGTTAAGAGTCGGACACGACTGAGCGACTTCACTTTCACTTTTCACTTTCCTGCATTGGAGAAGGAAATGGCAACCCGCTCCAGTGTTCTTGCCTGGAGAATCCCAGGGACGGGGGAGCCTGTGGGCGGCCGTCTATGGGGTCGCACAGAGTTGGACACGACTGAAGCGACTCAGCAGCAGCAGCAGGCCCTACGTCATTTATCTGGTGATAGTTGCCTATTTGAGGGTTGATAGGAGTTAAGGCAAAATCAGAGATCAGGAACAGGTCAAGGACAGTCAGTTTTGCTGCTTCTATTCAACCGTGTATTGCCAGGGCATTTAGGCAAGAACATGAAAGAAAACCCATCCACACTGGAAAGGAAGAAGTAAAAATATCACTATCATATAGAAAATCCCAAGGAATCCCCTAAAAATCTATTAGAACTGATACGCAAGATCAGCAAAGTTGCAAGATACAAATTCAATACACAAAAATCAATTGTATTATTATGCACTAGCAGTGAACAATTTGAAAATGAAATTAAGAAAAACAATTCCATTTATAATAGCATTAAAAATGATATAATAATTGGGAATAAAGTTAATAAAGTAAGTACAAGTCAAACTCTGAAAGTTACATTGTCAAGAGAAATTAAAGAAGACCTAAAAAGTATTAACAGAAAGATGAACATAGAGAGTATTGTCAAGATGGCAATACCCCAAATCAATCTGCAGGTTCAACGCAATCCCATCAGAATTCCAGCCCGCTTCTTTGCAGAAATTGACAAACTGATCCCAAAATTTATATGACCATGCAGGAGACTCACAATAGCTACACAACCTTGAAAAAGAGGAACAGACTTTGAGGAATCACACTTTCTGATTTCAAAACTTACTGCAAAGCCTCAGTAATCAAGACAGTGTAATACTGGCATAAGGATAAACGTAGATCCTTGGAACCAAATTGAGAGCCCAGAAATAAATTCACATTACAACCAGTTTGTTTTCAACAAGGGTCCCTATACAATTCAATAGGAAAAGAGCAGTCTTTTCAGCAAATAGTTCTCAGAAAACTGGATTGTTGTTGTTCCATAGTTAAGACTGTGATCCCATGAACTGCTGCACACCAGGCTTCCTTGTCCTTCATCGTCTCCCAGACTTTGCTTGTTTGACTCATGTCTGTTGAATCAGTGATGACATTCGACCATCTCATCCTCTGTCTCCCCTTCTCCTCCTGCCTTCAGTTTTGCCAGCATCAGGGTCTTTTCCGATGAGTCAGCTCTTCGCATCAGGTGGCCCAAGTATTGAAGCATCAGCTTCAGCATCAGTCCTTCCAGTGAATATTCAGAGTCGATTTCCTTTAGAATTGATTGGTTTGATCTCCTTTCCACATGCAGAAGAGTGAATTTAAGTCCCACCTTACACCACATACAAAAATTGCTTCAAAGTGAATCAAAGACCTAAATGTAAGAACTAAAACTGTGAAGCCCTTAGAATAACACATAGGTATAAATCTTCATGACCTTGAATTAGGCAGTGTTATCTTAGATATAACAACAAACCCACAAGGAACTATGAAAAGGGGCTTCATCAAAATTAAAAGCTTTTGTATGGCAAAAGACATCATCAAGAAAGTAAAAAGATAACCCATGGAATGAGAGAAAATATTTATAAACTATATATCTTTCTAGAGACTAGTTCTAGAAAGAACTTTTACAGCTTAATAATAAAAAGACAAATAACCCAATTAAAAAACAATAAAGAATTTGAACAGATGTTTCTCCAAGAAGATATATAAATGGTCAATAAATACATGAATTATGTTCAATGTTATTGTCAGAGAAATGCAAACCACATTGAGATACCACTTCACATCCACTAAGATGCAGTTGATGCTGCTGCTAAGTTGCTTCAGTCGTATCCAACTCTGTGTGACCCCATAGACGGCAGCCCACCAGGCTCCTCTGTCCCTGAGATTCTCCAGGTAAGAACACTGGGGTGGGTTGCCATTTCCTTCTCCAATGCATGAGAGTGAAAAGTGAAGGTGAAGGCACTCAGTCGTGTCCAACTCTTCGAGACCCCCATAGACTGTAGCCTACCAGGCTCCTCCATCCATGGGATTTTCCAGGCAAGCGTACTGGAGTGGGGCGCCATCGCCTTCTCCCCCCTAAGATGACTATTATCCAAAACATAGAAAATAAGTGTTGGCAAGGAATGCAGGGAAATTGGAACATTCATTCATTGCTGATGAAAATGTAAAATGGTTTAGCTGCTTTGGCAGTTTCAAAGTTTGAAAGTTTGGCACTTTCAAATAAAAGATTAAAAATTAGAGTAATTTCACTCCTGGGTGTACGTATACTCAAGGGAGTTGAAAATTTACGTCCGCATCCAACCATGTTCATGCATGTCCATAGGCAGCATTGTTCATAATAGCTAAAAAGTGGGACAATCTAAATGTCAACTGATGGATGAAGAAATACAATGCGGCATGTCTGCAGGATAAAATATGATTGGGTAACAGAAAGGAGGAAGTGCTGCGACAGCGAACAGTGTGGATGAGCCTTTAAAACGATGCTTCATTGAAAGCATTTCATTTACATGAAGCGCCAAGAATCGGCTAATCTACAGACAGGATATAGGTTAGTGGTTACCCCTCATGGCTCAGCGGCAAAGAATCCACCTGATCCCTGGGTCAGGAAGATCCCCGGGAGAAGGAAGTATCAGCCCACTCCAGTACTCTTGCCTGGAGAATCCCATGGGTGGAGGAGCCTGGAGGGCTACAGCCCGTGGGGTCGCACAGAGTCGGACACGACTGAGCGACTAAACATCAGCAACAACACGACCGGAAGGAGGAGGATGAAGGATGACTGCTTAGAGGCGTGATGCTTCTTTGGTGGGTGATGAGCATCTTGTAGAGTTGATTGCAAGGATGGTTGTACAGTTCTGAATGTGCAAAAAGCCGTTGAACTATGCATTTTAAATAAGGAACTATATTATGTGAATTATGTCTCAATAAAACTGCTGTAATAAAACTCGAAGAGCAGAAGTAACGTCCGGATCTACTGGAGACCTTGAGGTTTGCAGCTCTGCAGTTGAAGAACTCCAGCTCTTAAGTAACAAACTTTCTAAAATTCACTGAAGAGTAAAACATATCAGGTACGCACATGCGACCTTGGGGACTCACGGACGGTTCTTGAGCTGGGAACCGCTTTGACCCTTGTTGTCAGGTTTTATGATGAGCAGCTTTGGAATGGAGGAGTTTCTAGGAAGGAAAGAGTTTGGGCTGCCCCTGCCTACTTTGCAGTGCTACGTAACTGAGCTGCTTGTCGGGGTTTTCTCTTGTGTTTCTCACAGAACATTAGCTACTTCCTCAGGAGCCCACGCTCTGCAAGTCTCCTTGGTGAAATTTCATTTGAAACTCCAAGAGCTCCTCTGCTGACCAACTGGCTGCTTCTAATGCTTCTTGGCCGCATATTTCCTGGACCCCATGGGAAATCTTGGCAGAACACCCTGTCATATGGCAACACTTCCCTTCACACTGAATTTTCTCTGTTGTCACTCTTTATGTCCTTTCCTCCTGTCTTGGAGAGGGACCCTCCGCGCCCTTCTCCTAGTCTAACCTCTCTCCTCTGTGCTGCTGACCCCATCACATCCACGGGGATCGCACCCCACCATCGCTGGGCATTTCTCTGGTCTCTGTCCCCGACTGACTTCTTTGCTTGGCTGGACTGTTGCCCAAATTTCCCATCATTTTTTAGAAAGTAGTGACAAATGTACCAGAAAACCCCAAACTCCCCTTAGATCCTGGCTTGTTTCATGACATACTGCGTCCTTATTTTACTCCCCACAGTGACCTTTTTTTTTTTTTGGAAAGTCGGTGTCTTTTCATAATTTCATTAATGTATATTTTGATAAACAGCCTGAGGTTTTAAACTTAAGAACTCTGTGCTAAAATTAGGTCTGGAACATATCATTCCTAGAACAATTCTGAGTGGGAATCAAGGTAAATTGGACGTGGTCAAGCAGAAATGGCAAGAGTGAACATGGACATCTTAGGAATCAGCATTTATTTTATTTTGAATATTAAGGTTTCTGGCTGATTTCAGAGGCTCGGTGACCATGAGTGTTTAGCCTGAGACTGGTAAATCCTCTGACAGGAAGTAAGAAGCATGAGGTTGAGATTCCTGACAGGATGCAAGGATCAAGGAATTTGCCAGTGGAGTAGGAGCCCCCTTCTGTGATATCGAGAGGAGCCATTGCCACACGCGCGCACGCACACACACACATGCACGCATGCACACACACACGCATGCACACACACATGCACACACATGCACACATGCACACACATGCACACATGCACACACGCACGCACACATGCACACACACGCATGCACACACGCACACACACACGCACACATATACGCATGCACACACACGCACGAATGCACACACACATGCACACACACGCACACACACACGCACACATATACGCATGCACACACGCATGCATGCACACTCATGCACGCACGCACACACATGTGCGTACACATGCACGCACACACACACATGCACGCACACACGCACACATGCACATACACACATGCACACACACGCACGCACGCACACGCACGCACACATGCACACACGCACACGACGCACACACATGCACGCACACATGCGCACACACATGCACACACACAAGCATCCCTAAGACCCAGTGTTACACACACACACTCACACACACACACCCTCACACACACGCACACACCCTCACACACATGCACACACACAAACATCCCTAAGACCCAGTGTTACACACACACACGCACATACACATGCACACACCCTCACACACATGCACACACACACACACATCCCTAAGACACAGTGTTACACACACACGCGCGCGCACACACACACCCTCACACACATGCACACACCCTCACACACATGCACACACACACAAACATGCCTAAGACCCAGTGTTACACACACACACGCGCGCGCGCACACATACACCCTCACACACATGCACACACCCTCACACCCTCATACACACACGTGCACACACACACAAACATCCCTAAGACCCAGTGTTACACACATGCACGCACGCACGCACGCACGCACACACGTGCACACACATGCACACACATGCACACACATGCGCACACACAAGCATCCCTAAGACCCAGTGTTACACACACTCGCACACACACACGCACACACCCTCACACACACACGTGCACACACACACAAGCATCCCTAAGACCGTGTTACACACATGCACGCACACACGCACGCATGCACGCACACACACATGCACGCACGCACACACGCACACACATGCACACACACGCACACACACACAAGCATCCCTAAGACCCAGTGTTACACACACACACACCCTCACACACACACGCACACACACCCTCACACACGCACACACATGCATACACACACACACATAAGCATCCCTGAGACCCAGTGCTACACACACACATGCACGCACACACGCACGCATGCACGCATGCACATGCACGCACACGCACACACACTCATGCACACATGCACACACACCACACACATGCAATATGCACACACATGCACACACACACACGCACATACATGCACATGCTCACATGCATGCACACACACGCACACACATGCACACGCACCCAGGCACGCATGCACATATGTACATACACATGCACACACACACAAGCATCCCTAAGACCCAGTGTTACACAAACACACACGCACGCACACACCCTAACACACACACGCACACACTCACACACACGCACACACACAAGCATCCCTAAGACCCAGTGTTACACACACACCCTCACACACACGCACACATATGCACACACATATGCATGCACACACGCACACACGCACACAGACGCACATGCACACGCATGCACACACGCATGCACACACGCACACAAACATGCACACATACAACACATGCACGCACACACACATGTGCACACATGCACACACATATGCATGAACACACGCATGCACGCACACGCACATGCACACGCATACAAGCATCCCTAAGACCCAGTGTTACACACACACACAGGCACACACACACCCTCACACACACATGCACACACCCTCACACACACACACCCTCACACACACACGTGCACACACACACACAAGCATCGCTCAGACCCAGTGTTACACACACACACAGGCACACACACACCCTCACACACACATGCACACACCCTCACACACACACACACTCACACACACACGTGCACACACACACACAAGCATCGCTCAGACCCAGTGTTACACACACGCACGCATGCATGCACACATGCACACACAGATGCACATGCACACACACACACATGCACACACACATGCACACACACAAGCATCCCTAAGACCCAGTGTTACACACACACACACATCCTCACACACACATGCACACACCCTCACACACACACACGTGCACACACACACACAAACATCCCTAAGACCCAGTGTTACACACACGCACGCACACACGCATGCACACACGCACACACGTGCACACACATGCACACACATGCACACACATGCGCACACACAAGCATCCCTAAGACCCAGTGTTACACACACTCGCACACACACACCCTCACACACACATGCACACACCCTCACACACACGTGCACACACACACAAGCATCCCTAAGACCCAGTGTTACACACACGCACGCATGCACGCATGCACGCACACACACATGCACATGCACACACACACGCACACACATGCACACACACAAGCATCCCTAAGACCCAGTGTTACACACACACCCTCACACACACACGCACACACACCCTCACACACATGCACACACACACACACACAAGCACCCCTGAGACCCAGTGCTATACACACACATAGACACACGCACACACACACAAGCATCCCTGAGACCCAGCGCTCCACACACACACACACATGCACACACACACACACACAAACATCCCTGAGACCCAGTGCTTCGCAAACAGGAGCACAGTCACAACTCTGAAGTAGCCACTGACATATCCTCCTGTCGTTCAGTCACTCAGTCGTGTCCAACTCTGCGGCCCCGTGGACTGCAGCCTGCCAGGCCTCCCTGTCCTTCCCTAGCTCCCGGAGTTTACTCAGACTCATGTCTGTTGAGTGGGTGATGCCATCCAACCATCTCATCCTCTGTGGTCCCCTTCTCCTCCTGCCCTCAATCTTTCAAGCATCAGGGTCTTTTCCAATGAGTCGACCCCTGCTGAAAGTCATTTATGGGAACAGGGAACAGGCTTAGCAATTTGAACAGAAATCCCCTTGGGGGAAGGGTGTTAGTTTACAAACACACTGCCAAGCTCTCTCATGGTAGGAACTTTATGACAGTATCTATAAAGCTGATGACCCCCGGTGGCTCAGTGGTAAAGAACCCCCCTGCCGATGCAGGGGACGCAGACTGGATGCCTTGGTCGGGAAGATCCCCTGGAGGAGAGCCTGGCAGCCCACTCCAGTGTTCCTGCCTGGAGAATCCCGTGGGCAGAGGAGCCGGGCATCGCAAGGCTCCAGGGTGGTCGCAGAGAGTCTGACACGACTTAGCCAGTGAACGGCAGCAACAGTGAAGCTGGTGCAGCACTCCTATCAGATGCCCGAGGAGCATTTACGGAGATGAGTACCTAGTTTGCAGACAGAATGTTTTCCATCTTAGCATCAGGGGAACTAAAGTCCAGAAAGGTTGAAATACCTTAGGCCCAGTCCATGGCAACGTAGCTTTTCAGTGGAATCTGGCTTTCCAAACAGAACTAGGTCGCTTCACGTTAGTTCCTATAAACAGCTGCATAGCCTGGACGTAGAGAAGTCTTGACAGAGAAGCAGAAGGCGTGTGCAGGGGATGCAACCCAGGAGGTCTTCCTTTGCATCCAGGTTTTGTGTATTGTCCCGAAACACTTCAGCAAGGATCCTTCTAGGAGTCAGTGGGGGAAGAGTAATCAGGGCTTCCCAGGGGCCTCAGTCATGAAGAGTCTGCCCGCCAATGCTGGGGTCGCGAAGAGTCGGGGATGACTGAGCGATCAGGCACCAAGGGTAATAGTAGTCCACGGATGAGACACAGTTGTACTCTGTGGGGAAGCTGGCTGATCTGCTTACCTGTCTGGACAAGGCTGTGGTACTGCAGGAGGTGGAGCTAACCCCGTGCCGCTGTAGTGATCACTAACTATGCCTTCCACGCTGTGCATTCTCAACAGCTGTTAGTTGCCTGTGCGCTATTCTCGCGAGTTCTACCTGTTAATAAGAAAGCACCTGCCTGTCACACGGGTGGACCTAGAGATGCTCATACTCAGTGAAGTCAGCCGGAAAGAGAAAGGCGGATAAAGTGTGTTATCACTTCCGTGCGGAATCTAAACTTTGACACAAAGGAACTCATCTGTGAAACACAAAGAGACTCACAGACCGAGAGCAGACCCGTGGTTGTCAAGGGGCCGGGCGGCGGCGGCGGGAGGGACTGGGGATTTGGTGTTTATTAGCTGATGCAAGCTGTTATATGCAGGATGAAGAAAGAACAAGGTCTTACTATATAGCCCAGGGAGCTGTATTCAATATCCTGTGATAAACCATAATGGAACAGAATATGAAAAAGAATGTATATATATGTGTGTGTAACTGAATCGCTCTGCCGGATAGCAGAGATTGACATCATTGTAAATCGACTATGCATGCGCGCTAAGTTGCTTCAGTCGTGTCTGACTCTTTGTGACCCCATGGACTGCAGCCCGCCAGGCTCCTCTGTCCATGGGATTCTCCAGGCAAGAGCACTGGAGTGGGGTGTTGTACCTCCTCCCGGGGATCTTCCCGACCCAGGGATCGAACCCGCATCTCTTGTCTCCAGCATTGGGAGACGAGTTCTTTACCACTAACGCCACCCGGAAAGCCCAAATCAACTACACGTCAGTAAATAAATTAAAACAGCAACAAAGAAAGCACTTGTCCAAAATAGCAGTGTACCTGAGCTGGCAACTTTCAATATTTTTTTATTCAACACGTATTTATTCAGGGGTCCTGCCTCTGTTTGCTGTTCAGCCCCACCAAGCTGTTGATAGATACTGGTATTCTCATTTTAAAGTCAGGGCTTTGATTAATAACTTCTCAAGACCTTGCAGCTGATGGGCACAATGCCTTGGTCCCTTCTCACGAGGCCTCTTTCTTCTCAGCACCATATTGAGTTGTTTTCCCGTTTAACCGGGCTAATTACGTATAGAAGCTAGTGGGCACTGTGCTCAGGTCTTCACCCTGCTCCCCAGGGATAAAAACCTGTGAGAACCGCCCTCTATTATATGCAATTGAAATCAATCCAATACAGACTTGCGACTTCAAGAAAATCTTATAAAATTAGTATTTCCAGGGATCACTGTAAAACATCTCCTCGAATTTTTGGTCAGCCATTAAAACCAACTTGGAGAAATTGTATAGTTGCTGCTGCTGCTGCTGCTAAGTTGCTTCAGTCGTGTCCGACTCTGTGCGAGCCCACAGACGGCCTCCTGCCAGGCTCCCCCGTCCCTGGGATTCCCCAGGCAAGAACACTGGAGTGGGGTGCCATTTCCTTCTCCAATGCATGAAAGTGAAAAGTGAAAGTGAAGTCGCTCAGTTGCGTCCGACTCTTAGTGACCTCATGGACTGCAGTCTACCAGGCTCCTCCTTCCATGGGATTTTCCAGGCAATAATACTGGAGTGGGGTGCCATTGCCTTCTCCAGTTGTATAGTTAGCTGTGTATATGACATCATGGGGCAAAATGTAAATTTATATCTTTCTCTCCCGTTTCTGATCACATAACTTCCCTGATGGCTCAGTGGTAAATAATCCTGCCAGAAGACGCGGGTTCCATCCCTGGGTCGGGAAGATCCCCTGGAGAAGGAAATGGCCATCCACTCCAGTATTCTTGCCCGGGGAATCCCAGGGACAGAGGAGCCTGGCGGGCCACAGTCCATGGGGTTGCAAGGAGTCAGACCCGACTGGGCGCGCACACACTGATAGGCAGGTGGATCATTCTGTGGGTGCAACAGGGCATTTTTAGAAAGCAGTCAGTTAACACCGTGCTGGGTCTTCGTTGCTGCTCGAGGGCTTTCTCTAGCTGTGGTCTCCAAGGGCTCCTCTCTAGTCGCAGTGTGTGGGCTTCTCACTGCAGAGACCTCTGTGGCAGAGTACTGGCTCTCGACTCATGGGCTCAGGAGAGATGGCACAGGTGCTAAGTGGCTCCGCAGCATATGAGATCTTCCTGGACTAGTGATTCGACCCACGTCCCTTGCATTGGCAGGCTGATTCTTAACCACGGGACCACCAGGGAAGCCCACCAGGGAATTTATGTTGCCCTTGAACAATGCAGGGATTGGACACCAACCCCCATCCCCACCCGCCCCCTCCACACAGTCAGAAATCTGCAGACTGCTGTCTCTGCCTCAAAAACAAAGGGACCGATAAATGCAGGAATTGATACATGACTAACCTGGGGCAGGAAGTACAAGCAGCTTGGACAAAATCAAAACTCAATCCCTAGTTCTTCTGATTCCATGTATTGTGAACTCTGAGCGCAAGCTTTCCACCACAATTTAAGAACTATAAGATGAAAATATAGACACCATACTTACTGGGGAAAAAATCCGCTTATAGGTGGATCTGTGAAGTTCAAAGTTGAAAGTTTAATCGCTCAGTCGCGTCCGACTCTTTGTGACCCCATGGATTGTAGACTACCAGGCTCCTCCGTCCACTCTGGATTTTCCAAGCAAGAGCACTGGAGTGGGTTGCCATTTCCTTCTCCAGAGGATCTTCCAGACCCAGGGATCGAACCTGGGTCTCCCACATTGGAGGCAGACGCTTTACCGTCTGAGCCACCAGGGAGGCCCAGTGAAGTTCAAACCAGTGTTATTTAGGGGTCCGTGTGCGGGCGCGCTAAGTCAGGTCCGACTCTTTGTGATCCCATGGACTGTGGCCTTCCAGGCTCCTCTGTCCACAGGATTCTCCAGGCAAGAATACTGGAGTGGGTTGCCAGTTCCTTCTCCAGGGGATCTTCCTGACCCAGGGATCACACCCACGTCTGTGTCTCCTGCATTGGCAAGTGGGTTCTTACTGCTAGTGCCGCCTGGAAACCCTTTATTTAGGGGTCAGCTGTACTTTTTTTTCCTTTTTTGTTATTAGTCTCAGAGAAGAACTGAGGTATTTACGTGTTTCAAGGTGACTGCCTGGAACAATTTCTAGACATGTTACCAAGACTAGAGAACTCCACTTCTTTGACACCCTGAGTTTTGGCCCCGCCCGAAGCAATATTTGTTAATAGCGGTGAGATAAGCGCCTGAGTCCTTCTGTAGAACTGTGGAATTTTCCCTCAAGGGTTCCAGGAGGATCTGAAATAGCAATGAAACCTGAGTAGATGTGCATGAGAAAACAAGTTGTTTGCTTTCTCTTTTCGGAAAACCTCACATTTAAATTTCGTGGTTTTCTTGAAGCTTTGTCATAGTCTTTATTTTTTAATCAACCATCCTTAACCTCTAATCAGAAAAATATCACCAGTGGGAGATGCACTAAGCCAGTAAAGGATGCCGCAGAACAGAAGGTGTCTTGCCAGGCTGTGGTTTGTAAAACATGACTCAAAAATGTCCAGCCTCCCTGGAGAGGAAGGTGAGAGATACTGCAGAAGCAGCCGTGGGCCAGAGGATCTTCCTGAGTGTGTTCAGGCTGGAGGGCTGGAGCATCAAGCTGCAGAGTCGTGCTGTCTTTTCTGAGATTGTTTTGCCCCTGACTTCTTTACCTTCTTGTTTCTTGCTGGCTTGGGACGTGAAGAATTTCAGAATGTGCCACAGGCCTGGGGAAAGGGTGTATTTCTTCCTTGGCATCGAGTTAGAAAGAAACGAAAGGAAGTCAGCATCATCTCCTTTGTTCTAGAGAAGGGCACGCCCCCCACTCCCCCAAGGACCATCTAGGACTACCTGTTTCTTCCTGTTGGCATTGAATTCCTTAACTTTGTTTTGCCCCCTTGCATTGTCAAGTTAAGACCTTGTCGATGTTACTTGAATCCCGGGATTAGTAGGCTCCAAGGTTCTACTGCCGCACGCGATGCAGACACACGGGTTCCTCAGGGAGGCCCGCGGCAGAAGCAGTTGAGAAGGAAAAAGAGTGAAAATGAGGTGGTGAAAGAAAGAAAGCAGAAAGAGAAAGAGCAAGAAATGCATTTATTAGAGAGCATGGCGGCTTGGGTATAGCTGGAAGGACACTGGATTATTTCAGTAAATAGTGAAAAGGCATTAGTGAAATTCAGCATCCGTTTCTAATACAGGCAAACCTTGTTTATTGGGCTTCGCTTCCCTGCGCTTTGCAGATATTCCAAGTTTTACGAATTGAAGGTTTGTCGCAACCCTGAGTCAAGCAAGTCTGTTTTTGTTATTCAGTCGTGTCTGACTCTTTAGGGACCCCACGGAAAAGAGGTGTCAGGCTCCCTCCAGAGGCTCTGGGATACAGAACCCACTCTTTGCCTCTTTTTTTCTGTTCCTCTTTTTCAACTATTAGAAGAGAATTTTATGTGATTCAGTAGCTATTCAAGAAAATCTTTCTATTTTGGAAAGTTTCGCTCATAGTCAAAGACAGACAGACAATGAACCACCATATACTCATCACTCAGCTTTGACAATTACCAGCTATTTGATCTATAGGAAACCCCACCCCACTCACATACTATTTTGAAGCTTATCTTGCGTGCTCAGTGGCTAGGCTGTGTCTGACTCTTTGTGAACGCATGGACTGTTGCCTGCCAGCCTCCTCTGTCCATGGAATTCTCCAGGCACGAATATGGAGTGGGTTGCCATGCCCTTCTCCAGGGGACCCACGTCTCCTGAGTCTCCTGCTTTGGCAGGTGAAATCTTTACTACTAGTACCACCTAGGAAGTTTGTCTTAGAGTCGTATTATTTCACTTGGAGACATTTCAGTATTTATCTCTAAAATAGACGTGAGATGTTTAAATCTAGCCGGGATGGAGTATGCATTTTGAAAAGACGAGACACTTCGCTGTGTGTCTTTGGAAGCTGCTGCCTTGTCTTTATTGTAAAGTGGTATTTTTCACACCCTGTAACTGCACTTCCGTCTGCTGAGACTCATGAATGAAGCAGCGTGTGAATGAGGAAGGAGCTGGGCACAGCTGTGGGGGTTCCCCGCCTCACCCCTCGCCCTGCCTTCCCGGGGCCCCAGACCACAAGGGGGGTGGTGCTTGGCCGCCAAGCCCCTCTAGGTTCTTTCAAGAGCACAGAGTCAGCACCAAATGGTTAGCGTGACAAAGCGCATACCTCAGCGCCACCAGGTCTGCAAAAAAAAAAAAGCTTCAGTCATGAGACTGGAGCTGTACGGAAGCTCTTCTGAGTCCTTCGCGCCCTGAACGCCGGGCCTTTTCTAATGAGCGGACGGCGCTGCTCCGGCCACGCTGGCTTTCCTCCTGGGACGCGGCCGGAGGTCCTTGGTGTCCTCGGCTGGTTCTTCACTCAGCCCTCATGCTCTCGAACTGCCCTCGCCTTGGCTGCCCTCCATCCCTGTTCCCTTCCCGCTGCCTCGCTGGTCCCAGTCGGCTTTCCTGCTTCTCCACTCGCCGCTGCCAGGTCTCCACTCCCCTCCCGGCCCCCGCCCGTGCACTCGGAAGCTCCGGGCGCCTGTCGGAAGCCTGCCGCGCGCCCCTTCAGAGTATCCTCTGTTCTTGCTGCTGTTCACCGCTCCATCGTGTCCGACTCTTTGCGACCCCACGGACTGCAGCCTGCCAGGCTTCCTGGTCCTCCACTCTCTCTCAGAGCTGCTCAAACCAGGACCATCGCGTCGGTGATGCCATCCAACCTTCTCATCCTCTGTCGCCCACTTCTCCTCCTGCCCGCAATCTTTCTCAGCATCAGGGTCTTTTCCAACGGGTCCTCTCTTTGCATCAGGTGGTCAAAGTATTGGAGGTTCAGCTTCAGCATCAGTCCTTCCAATGAATATTCAGAGTTTCCTTTAGGATGGACTGGTTTGATCTCCTGCTGTTGAAGTTTATCTCAAAAGTCTTCTCCAACACCGCAATTCAAAAGCATCATGATGTTCTTCAGAGCTCAGCCTTCCTGATGGTCCAACTCTCACATCCGTATATGACTACTGGAAAAACACATAGCTTTGTTTATACCGACCTTTGTTGGCACAGTGATATCTCTGCTTTTTAATATGCTGTCTAGGTTTTCTCATAGTCACCCTCCCAAGGAGCAGGCGTCTTTTAATTTCTCCTTAGCACATCTGATGTGGAGCTCCTCTGCCTTCTTCCACCTCCCACCCCAACTGGCCTCACTTTTCTCTTTTACGTAATTTTATCTAGATGGGGAAAAGCCAGGTTGCTCCTATTACAACTACACCTTAGCTCCTGATCTTCTCCATCTTTTATCCAGGAGATGACCAGAACCCATAGTTTTGCTTCTGCAGAGTTTAAGCAGCTTATTTATGAGCCAAGATGCTGTGGTCTCTGCCTCGTTTCTTGGGTCTATTGCTTACTCTGTTCATGGGCAAGGAATGGAGTCTGGCTTTGAAGAGCTCACGTTCGAGTGGAAGAGATGGGTGAGGAGGTAGATTCAGGCAATCAGTGAAAGAAAGATAGGACAAGCTGCCCATAGAGGGGACATTCTGGCTCTTTCTTCCCTTAAAAGATAAGCACAGATATGAGAGGGAGACAAGAAGCTTCTATCTAGGGAACACCTGTCATGTGCTGGACTGCTTCCCATCAGTTGTGCCAGCTGAGTCTCTTTGGCTGTCAGAGTTGGCATCTCCAGTTTGTAAGTTTCAGAAGCATCCTCAGGGAGACTTCCTTGGTGGTCCAGTGGCAAAGACTCTGAGCTCCCAATGCAGGGGGCCCAGGTTCGATCCCTGATCTGGGAACTAGAACCCACATGCCACCCGCTAAGAGTTCGCTTGGTGCAACCAAGATCGAGGGTCCCATGTTCCCCAACTAAGACCCTGTGCAGTGAATTTAGTAAATAAAAGTAACAAATATTTAGAAAAAAAAGAGAAACATCCTCAAGGTCCCAGTGTTAAGTGGTCCAGCTCGCATTTGAAACGAAGTCTCACTTATGCTCAAGGCTGTATCACCTCTACTCCATTCTGTGCTGTCTACACGTCTAACCATACGACTGAGCCCCTTCAACCTTCACCCGAGACTCACAACATTGTTAATTGGCTATGAAAGTGAGAGTGGAGGCGCTCAGTCGTGTCTGACTCTGCGACACCATGGACTGTAGTCTACCAGGCTCCTCTGTTCATGGGGTTTCCCAGGCAATAGTACTGGAGTGGATTGCCATTTCCTTCTCCAGGGCATCTTCCCAACCCAGGGATCAAACCTGCGTCTCCCGCATTGTAGACAGACGCTTTACCATCTGAGCCACCAGGGATGTCCAGTGGCTAATTGGCTATACTGTCATATAAAATAAAAAACGTAAAAAATTATTTTTTAAGAATTTATTTACAGGGTAGCAATGGAGAAACAGACACAGGCTTATGGACATGGGGAGAGGGGAAGAGAGGGTGAGATGCATGGAAAGAATAACATGGAAACTTACATTACCATATGTAAACTAGATCGCCAACGGGAATTTGCTGTATGAAAAAATTATAGTTGATATACAATATTATATTAGCTTCAGATATACATCGTAGTGGCTTAGTATTTTTAGTGTGTGCTTTTTCAAAGAAAAAAGTTGAAGGCCTCAGTACTGAAGTTCAAAACAGTTGAGAAAAGAGCAACGAATATTCCGTTCACAAATACAGACGCCGTGGAAGCACTGCACAAAATTGCTGTCCTAATGGAACATTTATGGGGAGGTGGATAAGAAAATTAATAATGCATAGATTCAGAAAGGAATCCATCAATGCAGAAGCAAATGACTCGGGATTGTCAGCAAAGGTGTGAGGAGCATAACAAACGAAGAGGGTCGTGGACAGAGTGGGCATTTTAAAGGAAAATAGTAGACATTCAGAAAGTTGCGTTGGGCTGTTGTTGTGTTCCGGACGCCAGCACGTGGGAGCCGGCAGTGTGGGCGGTGCTTCCTAAGGCGCAGCAGGGGTCTGGGCAGATCCGGGCGGGGGGCCTGAGATGAGGGCGTTGATTTTAGCAGATTGTGTTCCGACCGTAGGAGGGCTGGGGCGTCGTGAGCCCAAAGGCAGGTTAAGACGGGGTTTCAGGACCGTCAGCTGCCTGCTTGAAAGAAAAACGGCTGCGTGTTTACAGTGAGCTGTGCAGCTCTCCTTGTCTCCATTTTATGTAATTCCGGAGACACTTGGCATCCTGGTTGGAGCCTCAGGGGTGGGTGGGATGTAGTGATGCTGTCGGGGGTGGGGGGTGCCCCCTTTGTATCACCATCGTAGAGCAGCTTTCTTCCTGCGCTCCCTTCGCTCTGCCCTGCTCTGTGAGTGGCTTTGCATCCGATCATTGCGATTTAATGACGTTCAGTGACACTTCTCCGCTGGTTTCAGCGCCAGCCGCCCTTGGAACTCAAGCCTCATAGTATGAAGGTTAGGGCAGCCAAGGCCTTCAGGTTGCCAGTTCCTTGGCAGGAAATCCCATTCACATTGGGAAACAGATTTTTAAAATACGTTTGGCGCAGGGAGCAAAGCCACTCTTTTGTGAGGCTGGGTCAATGATGGTAAACCCCTGCAATCACACCTCACCAAGCCCCCTCACCCCGGCCAAGCTGGCCTCACGGTGCCCCTTCTGTTGACCCCACGCCATCCTCTCGCTGTTGGGGTTGGCCCTGCAGCAGGATCTTCTGTTTTATGTCATAAGGCTCATGAGAGGAGCCCTTTGTGCCCAGCTTCACCGAGCCGGTGCTGGGCAAGAGGTCTGTGTACTGCTTCTTGCAGTAGGGTCAGAGCTGGTGAATATGTCTGTGACTTGGTAAATGTTTTCTAAGTATTGGCAAGATATTTTTATTCCTTTTTTTTTTTTTTCAGTTCTTTCGCAATGCCATTTTGCTCTGGGCTGTGATCATCAGGACCCAGCTTTGGTTTAAGATCAATTTTGCAAATATATGTGTGTAGTGGGACTACAATATTTTCTGAGAAGACGGGTGTGGGCGGGCCACTGGCTGATGTACGATGGGGCCACATATGTTTGCTCCATCAGGCCAAGATTTCTTTTACCCTCTGCAGACTGAACCAGTTCAGAGGACACAGCTGGTTGAGATCAGCCGAAACATACAGAATTTTGGTCTTCTGAGAAGGCTGGTTACCAGCATGTGACAAAACCTGGAGCCTCTTTTCTGAGCCAGCTTTCATTTCTGCTTTTGACTATCAAGCGAAAAAGCCATTTATCACAGTCGGTCACCTCGTTTTATTATTCATTTTGCTCTGTCTGGTTAAGTTTCAAAAAAGCACAATGTTAAATGTTAGAGTCAGGTTGGTCGGCAGCCTTACGAAGGGGAACAGATTGCTTTGAAGTAAACACAGCTGGAAACGGACTGCACATTGCGTCCCTTTCTTCTAAGCATTGAAAGAGGCATTGATAGAAAGGCGGCCGAGTGCTGGGCTCTCCAGGGTCACTGATTAACGTCACACCTTGGTCGTCCCAACGGGCGCATGTCTCCCTCCCTTGCTGGAGTTGGAGCTCCTCAGAAACAATGGACTTGCAGGGGTTTAGGGGGACGGGAGCTGGAGGAGGGTGGAGCCTCGCTCTGTCTCTCTCTCAAGTGTGGTCTCCGGAGCTGAGTGAAAATGCCTGCTGTGAGGTTTTCTGTGGCTCCTGCTTTTTGCAGCCTTGAAAACCGCATCAGAGTCACGTCTGCTGGTGTCTTACCGGACTGCTCTTCCAGTGATGGGCAGGTATGTGAATTATGGAGTGCTGGCGTGTGCCTTTGTGAGTTTTCTTTTCTTTGATCTACTTTTAAGACATGAAGGCAGGGTGTTTTCTGATGGTGTAGTTCAACCGGGTTTTGTTTGTGCAAAAGCATTTTGAAATGCTTTTTCTAGTTTTTGTCAGAGGAGAACCTGGGGTGGGAGGGCGGTCTTCTTTTCCTATACCGAGAAGACTTTACTGTTGTTTTGGCCATCTCTTTCTTGTCTCTGTGCCAAAAGTGTTTTTTTTTTTTTTTTCCCCTCTTTCTTTTGCTGTTTCTTCATATGACGATTTGGTGGGTTTTAGTTTGAGTCGATTGCTGTTAAGGAACTAACTAATCATTCATTGCTGTGATGTAATAATTCATTGGTATGTTAAAGTTTTCCAAAGGCGTTTTTCTCCATAAATAGCTATCCTTACTGACGTCTGTCTAGTAAGAGGTGAGTTAGAAACGAAGAGGAGAGTAACGTTGCTCAAAAGACACCTGGAGAGGCTTTTCCACAGGCAAGACATGCTTTAGTCTCCTTTTATTTCACCTGGGAGAGCTACAGGGCTGTATCAGCTGGGATTGGTCTCCTGTATCGGAATCTGTATGTCGTGATCCAGACAAGTCGCCTTTGTTCCTTCCTCCCTAGACTATCTCGGGTAAAATAGCCTTTGCTGTGAATGTAGCTGAGGCCCACGGATGGGAATTGCTGGAATCCAGCCATTTATCTGTTTGAATTCTCACAGTCAGATCCAGCTTTAGCATCCTTCTGGCATACACTACAGCTCCGTGTATTGTCAGGAACTAACTCAGTGCCGTGTACTAAACGGCCATAGGCGCTCCAGGAATAGGAAAGGAAATGATGAGGTTCGAATTCTTAAAAACACGCGTGGGGAAGTCTAAATGAGGAGAGAACTGAGGCGACCTGTTGCAACGAAGGTGGCTCTGATTGGCTTTCTCTGGCAAATATTGTATACTAACATGTACGTGTGGAATCTAGGGAAAAATGGTAGAGTCGGTCTTATTTGCAAAGAAGAGACACAGACACTTGTAGGCAGAGGTGGGTGGACTGGGAGACTGGGACTGACCTACAGGCTGCTGATTCTGTGTGTAGATCAGGCAACTAGAGAGAAGCTGCTCTGTGGCAGGATCCTCTACTCACTGCTCCGCGACCTAAATGGAGAGAAAGTCCAGGAAAGAGATGATATGTGTAAACGTACAGCTGATTCACTTTGCTGACCAGCAGAAACTGACAACGTTGTAACGCAACTATGCTCCAATGAGAGAGGCTTTCTCTGTGCTGACTGCCATCAAGCATGTTGCTTGCTGGCTTTATACACGTTGGCAGAGTTAATCTGGGTTTTGGATTTTGACGGCACAGAAAGGTCTCGCTATATAGGGCTATGAGATAACACAGGCAGTTCTTTTTATAAATCTTTATTTTTAATTAGAGGATAATCACTTTACGATATAGTGTTGGTTTCTGCCACACAGCACCATGAGTCAGCCACAGGTATACACACGTCCCCTCCTTCTCAAACCCCCTCCCGGCTCCCTCCCCATCCCACCCTCTAGGCTGTCACAGAGCACCAGCTTTGGGTCCCCTAATACAGCCAGTTCTGTTCCCGAGTTTCTGCAGTGACTTCTTTAAGGAGACTCTGCAGATTGTTTCTTTCTTTCTTTTTTTTATTTTTTTATATTAGTTTTTTCTTTTTTTAATTTTAAAATCTTTAATTCTTACATGCGTTCCCAAACATGAACCCCCCTCCCACCTCCCTCCCCATAACATCTCTGTGGGTCATCCCCATGCACCAGCCCCAAGCGTGCTGTATCCTGCGTCAGACATAGACTGGCGATTCAATTCTTACAAGATAGTGTACATGTTAGAATGCCATTCTCCCAAATCATCCCACCCTCTCCCTCTCCCTCTGAGTCCAAAAGTCCGTTATACACATCTGTGTCTTTTTTGCTGTCTTGCATACAGGGTCGTCATTGCCATCTTTTTAAATTCCATATATATGTGTTAGCATACTGTATTGGTGTTTTTCTTTCTGGCTTCTTGAAGTGATTATAATTATTATTATGTCATCGCTCTTTCTGGTGTTATCCCATGGTTCTCGCATCAGTCTGGGAAGGTAGGTATTGATGTTACTATTAATACACCATATTATAGCTGAGGATAATAAGGACTGGATGAAAAGTGACCTGAGGTCTCTTTGCATGTGGAGAAACTAGGGGTAAGCTGGTCTTTACAGACCCAGAATCCCACACTTCCCCTCTTCATTCTCTCCGGTCCCCTCTACACTTCGTCCACTGGGGAGCGGAGGAAAAGCCCCGGGTCCTTGGGGACATGGACTCTGATTCTGGCCAGGCCGTCACGGGGGCTGTCTGACGGTGAGCAGCCCTTGAAGTCTGCAGCTGGTGTTCTCCTGCAAGGAGGAAACTGGGGTTTGATTTCTTCACTCTCTGCGCAGCCTCAGCATCTCTGTGCGGGGCCTTAATCTGGGCTTTTGTTGGCCCTGTAGTGGCCCCGACAAGCAGAGAAGAGGCGAGAGAGACAGCTAACCTGTGCGTGTCCCGTCCAGCTCTGCTTTGGGCTTTCCTGCCAAGCCCAGGGGACACTGGCGCTCCTTAGGTGGGGAAAACCCTGGGTCCTTGCGAGACGAGTTGCTCTGATCGCCTGTTGTAGTTCAGTCGCTCAGTCGTGTCCGACTCTTTCTGGCTTCATGGTCTGCAGAGCGCCAGGCTTCCCTGTCCGTCACCGTCTCCCAGAGTTTGTTCACACTCGTGTGCATCAAGTCGGTGATGCCGTCCAGCCATCTTGCCCTCTGTCGCCCGCTTTCTCCTGCCCTCAAGGTTTCCCAGCATCAGGGTCTTTTCCAGGGAGCCAATTCTTTTCATCAGGTGGCCAATGTGTTGGAGCTTTAGCTTCAGCATCTGTCCTTCCAGTGAAGCTTCAGGGTGGATTTCCTGTAGGACGGACTGGTTTGATCACATCTTGAGCTGGCATCTCTCAGTCTGTTCTTGTAAACTCATCAACAGAAATGTTGCAGCCAAGCCCTCTTGTGGTTTCAGCCTAGGGACAATGAATACATCGATTACGTTCCCATCTGGCTCACAGAGAAGGGACAGCCTCCTTGCACGAACCCTGCTGTTTCCTTAATGCTTTTTGGAACAGCGCAAAAGTAAATAAAGATTGCTGTCCCCTGCCCCAGGTGTTGTAGCTGAGGGCAGGGGGCCGAGAATGGGCAGGGTGGAGCAGTGGGGAGGGTCATTTTTGTTCTTTTGCCTGGTTTACTCCATCAGCTCATCACAGATCCCGGTAGCCGGCGCGCTGCCCTGGGAGAGGCGGCTCTGCACTTGGCTGAGACCTCTCGTGCTCGCTTGTCAGTCACTCAGTCCTGTCTGACTCTTGTGACCTCTTGGACTGTAGCCTGCCAGACTCCTCTGTCCATGGGGTTCTCCAGGCACGAATCCTGGAGTGGGCTGCCGTTCCCTCCTCCAGGGGGTCTTCCCGACCCAGGATTGGACCTGCACCTCCTGCACTGGCAGGCAGAGTCTTTACCTCTAGCCACCAGCGTAGCCCTGATGGGCGTGATAAAGGAAGCAGCCTGTAACCGACACAACCCACCGCTGTTGCACAGGAAAGGAAGGAGGAGGCTGGGGTGCCGAACTCCCAGCAGAGAGAGACGGCAGGTCTCCCTGGGTGAGGAGAGTTGGCATCCTTCAGGGACCTTTCGTGGACTCCGGGAAGCCCTCACCCACGGCCTCAGTCTGCACTCGGAAGCTCTGCCCCGCCTGGCAACTATGCCTCGTCACCCACTCACAGCCTTCCTGGTGGGAAGCGGGGCTCTCAATGCAGGGATGAGACTCGGGCTCCCAGTTCCGTCCTTTCTCTGCTGCCATGTCTGCGCCTGGTCTCATGCTGTGACTTTTGTAGAGCTTAACATTATCCTTCCATCTTTCCCTGCAGGCAAGAAGCGAAACCCTGGCCTTAAAATTCCCAAAGAAGCGTTTGAACAACCTCAGACCAGTTCCACGTAAGTTGGCAAGATCGCCGTCTTAATCCAAATGCTTGTGCTTTACAGGTTTTTAGGGAATGGGAGTTCCTTTTCAGAAGGGTGAGTAATGCTTTGACCGGGGAGGTAGTTTGTTAGAAAGGAGAGCCCTTTGAAGCGGGGAAGCCAAGGACTTTTACTGTTCTGAGACCTGAAACGATCTTAGTCGGCCAGTCTTTATGGAATGGGTACCTTTGAATTTAGTTGGCTAAAAATTTTGCAGCCGTGTTTGGCAGATGGCTTGTCCTTCAGTCGCTGAAGTCGTGTCTGACTCTGTGACCCCGTGGACTGCAGCCCACCAGGCTCCTCTATGCATAGGATTTCCCAGGCAAGGATACTGGAGTAGGTAGCCATTTCCTGCTCCAGGGGATCTTCCCCACCCAGGGATGATTGAACCCACGTCTCCTACGTTGCCAGGCGGATTCTTTACCACTGGGCCACAGGGAAGCCCTGGCGAATGGGGTCTTAAATAAATTCAGAAAGGTCACTGGGTGGGGACTTTTCCCATTTTATCTGAGAAAACCCCTCAGGGAGCCAACACTGTGAACTTTGGGTTGGGTAGGAAGGTGGTACTTGGTGAGGACTCAGCGTCCTGTACTTAGATCCTGTTCCGTATGAACAGAAGGCAGACGTGAGATACAGGTCCACACCTTATGAGCTAAGCTGTGGGTCCAAGGCCCTGAGACATCCCAAGCCCTGGGGAAGTGGGCACCTACTCCTGGAGCCTCCCTCTTTCTTTGTCTCTCCGTGTTGTGGGGAGGGTATTGCCTAGCTGGCGGCAAGGTCAAGTGAAAGTCGCTCAGTTGTGTCCGACTCTTAGTCCATGGAATCCTCTAGGCTAGAATACTGGAGTGGGTAGCTGTTCCCTGCTCCAGGGGATCCTCCCAACCCAGGGATCAAACCCAGGTCTCCCACATTGCAGGCGGATTTGTTACCAGCTGAGCCACCAGGGAACCCCAGCTCGGGGCAGGACCACATCAAAGCATCTACAGGGGAGGAAAGGCAATTCCAAGAAAAAAATTACAGCAGAGGGGGCATGATAGCCCTTCCAATGGAAACTTAGATTTAAAAAATGTATACATTAGTTTGGCTAAGTTGGGTCTTAGTTGCAACAAGTGAAAAGCATTACAAACCTGCCCCCCAGGTGACGCAGCGGTGAAGAATCCGTCTGCCAGTGCTGGAGGCGCAGGAGATGCGGGTTCACTCCCAGGGTTGGGAGATCCCCCGGAGGAGGAAACGGCAGCCCGCTGACTTTGTGGGACTGATGGGCGAGCTCTCCGGACTAACTGTTTGTCTGTAGGAATTTACGCTCATCTCCTCTCCATCTCCATCTTGTTGCTTCCTGATACTTGCGCAAATGCAATCATGCATATCCTCTCTGAGACCGGCCTTTTTCTCTCAGCATCATTCCCTTGAGGTTCATTCGAGTTGCCGCATGTACCCACAGATGATTCTTTGTCATTGCTGAATGCCGTTCCGTGGGGTGGATACCCCAGTGTGTTAAAGCCTTCAGCCTCTGAAAGCCTTTGAAGGAGATACAAATAGTTTCTGGTTTGGGGCTGTTATAAATAAATGTGCTGTGAACATTCCTGTGTAAGATCTTGCATAAAAATAAATCTTCATTTTTCTGGGATGTATGTCCAACAGTGCAATTATGGGTCGTATGGTAAGTCCATTTTTAGCTTTGAAAGAATTGCCAAGTATTTTCCAGAGTGCTTGTACCAAATTACACAAAAACATATGAATGGCCCAGTTTCTCCTCAGAACTGTTTCTCATTTTAACCATTCTGGGAGACATGATGTATCATTGCAGTGTTAATTTTCACTTCTCTAATGGCTAGGGATACTGAATACTTCTGGTGTTTATTTCCCATCCACGTGTCTTCTTCAGTGAACCGTCTAGGCACTTATTTGTCTATTATCCAATCATATTTGTTTTTAATGTTGAGTTTTGATGGTTCTTTCTATATCCTCGATGCAAAACGTTTGTCAGGTGTGTGACTCAATAACAGCATCTCCCAGTCATACTGGTTCTTTCCATCTCTCTCTATTGATGAAGCCCAGTCTATCAATTTTTCCTCTTATGAGTTATGTTTTTGGTGACAAATCTAAGCACCCTTACCCTATGCTTGGGTCCTAAAGATTTTCTCCTCTATTCTTTTCTAGAAGTTTATAGATTTACATATTAGATTTAAGTCTGTGATACATTTTAAGTTTAATTTCTGTACAAGGCATGGGGTTTTCAGTTGGGCTCTATTTTTTTCCCCAGTGGATTTCACTAGCTGAAGTTGCTCCAACACCAATTGCCGAAAAGACTGTCCCTGCTCCGCGGAATTGTTTTTGCTCATTTTAAAGAATTAATTGGGGATATTTGTGTGTGTCTGTTTCTGGATTTTCTCTTCTGCTCCACTGATCTCTGGGTCTGCTCCTCCAGTGAGAACTGGACGTGGAACAACAGACTAGTTCCAAATTGGGAAAGGAGTACATCAAGGCTGTATATTGTCACCCTGCTTATTTAACTTATATGCAGAGTACATCATGAGAAATGTGGGGTGGATGAAGCATAAGCTGGAATCAAGATTGCCGGGAGAAATATCAATAACCTCAGATTTGCAGATGACACCACCCTTATGGCAGAAAGTGAAGAAGAACTAAAGAGCTTCTTGATGAAAGTGAAAGAGGAGAGTGAAAAAGTTGACTTAAAGTTTGTTCAACATTCAGAAAACTAAGATCATGGCATCTGGTCCCATCACTTCATATCAAATAGATGGGGAGACAGTGGAAACAGTGGTTGACTTTATTTTGGAGGGCTCCCAAATCACTGCAGATGGTGACTGCAGCCATGAAATTAAAAGACACTTATGCCTTGGAAGGAAAGTATATTAAATAGACAGCATATTAAAAAGCAGAGACATTACTTTGCCAACAAAGGTCTGCCTAGTCAAGGCTATGGTTTTTCCAGTGGTCATGTATGGATGTGAGAGTTGGACTATAAAGCTGAGCGCCAAAGAATTGATGCTTTTGAACTGTGGTGTTGGAGAAGACTCTTGAGAGTCCCTTGGACTACCAGGAGATCCAGCCAGTCCGTCCTAAAGGAGATCAGTCCTGGGTGTTCACTGGGAATATTCATTGGAAGGACTGATGTTGAAGCTGAAACTCCAATGCTTTGGCCACCTGATGCGAAAAACTGACTCATTTGGAAAAGACCCTGATGCTGGGAAAGATTGAAGGCGGGAGGAGAAGGGGGCGACCGAGGATGAGATGGCTGGATGGCATCACCGACTCCGTGGCCATGAGTTTGAGTAAACTCCGGGAGCTGGTGCTGGGCAGGGAGGCCTGGCGTGCTGCGGTCCACGGGGCCGCAGAGAGCGGGACTCGCCTGCGCGCCTGAGCTGACTGGCTGGCCACTCCTCTGCCTCTGTCTCTCTGTCTTGGTTTCTGCAGCTATAGATTAAACCTTAATTTTGGGAAAAGTGATTCCTCTCACTTTGTTTTCTTTTTCAAAACTATTTTGGTGATTTTAGGGCTTTCATCTTTTCCTGTTAGTTTTAGAATAAGCTTGTCTATATCTACAAGTAAACTCACTTGAGATTTTTGGTAGAAATTGTGTTGAACCAAGAGATCGATTGAGGGAGAATTAGCATCTTTATTTCGTTGTCTTCCAATCCATGAACGTGGTAGATTTCTCCAAGTATTTAGATTCCCATTGATTTCTTCCATCAGTATTTTATAGTTTTCATCATACAGATTCTCTGCATTCGGTTTTATTAGGATTTATACCTAAGTGTTTCTTTTTATTTTGAAAGCAATAAAAATTGTATTCCACTTAAAAATTTTGATTTGCACTTTAGAAATTTAGAAATGCAGTTTATTTTTAAAATATTTTTATTTACTTGTTGTGCTGGGTGTTTGTTCAGACGTGTGGGATCTAGTTCCCTGACCAAGAATCAAACCCAGGCCCCCTGCATTGGGAGCATGGAGTCTTAGCCACTGGACCACTGAGGAGGTCCCTGCAATTGATTTTTGAGTTGATTGCATACCCTGTGACCTTACTAAACTCAGTTATTAGTTCCAAGAGGTTTTTTGATAGATTTCTTACGTTTTCTGTGTAGACAGTCATACTTTCTGTGAAAAGACTGTTTTATTTTTTTCTCTTCTGTTTGTTTTTAACCTTTATTTTCTTACCTTATCTTAGTGGCAAGAATCTTCAATACTACATCAAATAAGACTGCTGAGAGCAAGCTGACTTGCTTTGTTTTCCATCTTAGAGAGAAAGCATTTAATCTTCCACCATTAAGCATGATGTGAAGTCCTCATGGACGTTGTTTATGAGGTTGAAGAAGTTCCTCTCTGGTTGAAGTGTACTCACCCAGAATTCAGTTTTCATCATGAATGTGTGTTGAATTCTGTTGAGTGATTTTTGTGCATCGGTTGCTGTGATCGTGGAGTTTTCTTCTTTGTCTCGTCGACATGTGTTTCTTTGATTGTTTAACAGTTTTTGCATGCTTATCCGGCGTCATGGAGCGTTAGTTGGGGCGCTTGGCTCTTCATCGCCTCGGGTGGGACCTTCCTGGCAGTGTGCAGACTCCCTTGTGGCACGCAGGCTCTGTAGCTGTGGCCCTCGGGATCAGTTGCTTCATGGCACGTGGGGTCTTAGTTCTCCCACCAGGGATTGAACCCACATCCCCTGCATTGCAAGGCAGATTCCTAATCACTGGACCTCCAAGGAAGTCCCAACACTGGTTGATTTTTAAAATACTGAACTCGCCTTGCATACCTCAAAAAATCCCACTTGGTTTCGGTATACTATGTTTCTATACACTGCTGGATTTAATTTCTGCAAATATTGAAGATTTTTGTGCCTGAAGCTGGTAAGAGATGTTGATCTATAGTGGGTTTGTTTGTGTGAATATTTTATATTCTGGCTTTGGTATTTAAGATAATACTGACCTGATAAAATGTGTTGATTAGAATGCCTTCTTCTGTTTTCTTGTAGACATTGTGTAAGATAGGTGGTAATTCTTTAAAAAACAATGTTGAGCTATAATTTACATATAACATTATCTTAGTTTTAGGATTACAAAATAATGGTTTCATATATGCAATTAAAAAAAAAGTTTGCTAAAATTTCTCCTGTGAGACAAAATGGGCTTGTATATTTCTTCTTCCTGAGCTTTTTAATGACACATTCAATTGGTTTAATAGTTATTGGATAATTCAGATGATCTATCTCATTGTGGCTAAGTTTTGGTAGTTTGTGGTTTCCAAGGAATTGGCCTATTTCGTCTAAGTTGTTGAATTTATGAAAGTAAAGTTGCTCATGGTATTTCCTTGTTATTCTTTTAATGATGACAGATATGTTGTGACATCCTCTTTTTTTTTACTGATACTGATAATTCATGTCTTCTCTCTTTTTATCTGTGTTAGTCTTGCTAGAGATTTATCCATTTTATTGATTTTAAAAGAGCCAACTTTGTTTTATTTTCCCGCTTTCAATTTTATTGATTTCTGCGCTTATCTTTATTACTTCCTCTGGGATATATTCTCATTTCAGCCTTCCAGCGATCTTGCATTCTTCTTCCCTTTGAAATCTGCCAGTCTTTTCCCTTCTTCTAAGTTATGTTAATAGCCTGTCTTTTCAGTAAATTTCTGAAAACGACCATAAACCCTCGCTTGGTATAAAAAAACGAATGAAAAGCTATGCAGAAGTAAAGGTCGGTTCTCTGCTGTCTGACCCTCGCGTGGTGGGACGAACCTTGACTGTACTCTTCCGTTTCATCATGTTGAGCCAGGGTCCCTCTGTGATGGCCAACAGCCTCACGTTGGCTCAGGAAGAGGCTTATGATACACTGTTGATGTTGTTGTTATTGTATTAATACCGAGGCTGAAATTTGTGCTCCTCAGGAAGTGGTTTCCGCATTTGGAGTTTTCCTTGGCAGTTTTGTGAGGCTGGCTTGGTGATTTTTGCCGTTTATACCCGGCCACCTTCGGCTGGACCGCTCAGGAATAGACCGGGACAGAGGCCTGTTCTTCTTAGGGCCGAGCGTGTGGTCGCCTCACTGCGTCACTGAGGCTGGTGTGTCTGTGACGCGGGTCTCTGGGCTGTTCCCCCACTGGATGGGCAGCACCGATTCCTAATTCTATCTTGATTCTGTGCTGGTCAGCATTCTTGCAGTTAATCCTCACGAGAAACTCAGAGGCAGTTGCTATTCTGCTCGCTTTATAAGGGAGAAGGCAGGCCTGTCCAGGGCTCAGGTGTCCTTCTCGAAGCAGCTGACCTCACAGAACCCAGACTCTGGTGCTGGAATCTGTAGGTTCACATTTGGGAGCTGAGCTTCTTCTTGAATATCCTAGGCAAGTTACCCAAGTCTCCTAAGCCTTAGTTTCCCCGGTGAAAAACAGGAGCAAACATGGCTGTGGTTGCTATGGGGATTGGATGTCATGGGCCCTATTAAGTGTCCAGCGCAGTGCACGCTCCAGCGTGATTTCTCAGCGACTGTGGCTCTCAGGGTTGCTGTTCTTATTATTATTTCACTTAATTAGTGGGAGAGCTGGCATACAGACTGAGAGCTCTCTGACCCTCCACTATGTGCTCTTGGCCACGCTAGACCCGGCCACCACAGCCAAATGGTCCGTGAGAGGCGGGGCCGCTTACTCTGTAGTTGAGAGGACGTCGTGGCGGGGCTCTGCGTCGCAGTGTCACCGTCTCACTGAGTGACCTTAAATTATTTAGCCTGCTTCACTGTCAATTTTTCACATTAAAACAGAGCTAATACTGGGACTTCCTTGGTGTCCAGTGGTTAAGACTCCATGCTGCCAATGGAGGTGGCAGGAAAGCAATTAACCCAGTTTTCAGGTTCAATCCCTGGTCAGGAAGCTAGACCTCACATGCCACAGCTAAAGATCCCACATGCCGCAACTAAGGCCCAGACCAGGTAAATAAATATTTTAAAAGAGTAAAGCTAATACCTCTAAGAGCTGTGAAAATTAAAAAAGACTTTGGGTTTAAAGGGCCTTGCCTGGTCTCTGGCCCAATTAGGAGCTTTATATTATCATTAGATTATAAGTAAATATTGTTATTTATAGGCAAATAATGCATGCATGCTCAGTCGCTTGAGTCGTTTCCGACTCTTTGTGACACCGTGAACTGTAGCCCGCCAGGCTCCTCTATTCATGGAATTCTCCAGGCAAGAATCCTGGGGTGGGTTGGGGATCTTCCCAACACAGGAATCAAACCCAAGTCTCCTGCATTGCAGGAGGATTCTGTACTGCTGAGCCACAGGGGAAGCCCAGGCAAATAATAATTGTAATAGTAATCAGCACGCTCGTTGCTCATGTAGAAGTATAAATGAACAATTACTTTCATAAATCGAAGCTGGCTGTTTATGGAAAACAATCATAGCAGGTGGCCTCTGGAGTACCTTTGGCCTTACAGGGTTAGGAGTTTTGTAATAAGTTTGCTTCTCTTCCCGGAGGACTGAAATATCGAATAAGCAACACAGAATGTCCTCCCACAGTTTAAACCTCAGTGCCCCAGACAGATGAGTGTGCCCTGGACCAGTTACAGTGTCAACTAACCCAAGACAAGCTGTCCACCTCAGGCCTTCATCTGATGCTTCTGGCCGCCTTGCTGAGCCCAAGGCCCTCGTGGTGGGGGTTGGTGATCAATTACGCTAGAAGGGGTCTGGATGGGGCAGGTTCCTTGGATTCAGTTGGATGTGGATTGAATCAGAGCTTCACCACTCGGGAGCAAGATAGCTTAAGTCTCAGTCAAACAGGTTTTCATCTGGAATGTGGGAATAATGACTCTTCTGGGTGTGTGTGTGTGTGTGTGTGTGTGTGTGTGTGTGTGTGTGTGTACGATAGGAAGTGCAAGGAAAGCACTTAACCCAGTTTTCAGTGTCTATACCCCCTTCTCCTTAGGTCAAGGCTGAGACTCGGATGACATGAGTTTTATTTTCAGCCCTGTTGAAGACTGTGTGTTCAGCATATCGCTGAGTTTTTCTGGGTTTCATTTTTCTCATTCTGGAAAATGGCACGAAACCCTCCTATTAGTAGAGTTATAATGCAAGGTTAGAATAAAACTGGAATCAGCCAACTTTTTGTGCCGAAGACCAGATAGTAAATATTTGGAGCTACCGGGCCACAGTGGCCTTGCTGAAGACCGTTTCTTGTTTGTTTTTCACAGCCCTTTAAACGTGTAAAATCCACCCATTGCTGGGTCACAGACTAATTTATGGGCCTCCCTGGTGGCTCAGCGATAAGGAATCCTCCTGCAATGCAGGAGCCGCAGGAGGCCCGGGTTTGATCTCTGGGTTGGAAAGATCCCCTGGAGGAGGAAATGGCAACCCGCTCCAGCATTCTTGCCTGGAGAATCCCATGGACAGAGGAGTCTGGCGGGCTACAGTCCGCGGGATCTCGAAGAGTCAGACCCAACTGAAGCGACTCAGCACGCACGCACTGACTGTGATATGCAGAGCCCTTGTATGAATACTAGGATATTAGATCTGGAAGAGGTCTTACCCCGCAGCCTCGCTGGATGGCATGCCCTTGGAGGTAGCCCTGAATAATTAACTAGTGACCTTTTCTGTTGCTTCATTCTTTGCAAAAGGAAGGGTCTGAACAATTGCAAAGGATTTTTCACTGTTTATATTAGTCACATGTTTCAAATAATATTTGCCTTTATTTCAAAGTTCTGTTGCGATTAGTACAAGCAGACTGTGACAACCAAAGAAAAAGAGCTTCAGAGGTTTTAAGAGTGAGAAATCAGATTTTTCAGAAAATTTAATTCCTCTGGAAGGCGTTTCTGAAGAAAAATTCCCTGCTTAGAAACACGGGATTTATAAAAGCACCACCTCTGTGTGTGTGTGTGTGTGTGTTCGTCTTTATCCCTGCCTCTCAGTCTGGGTTTTAAATTAATTTAGAAAAACCTTAGTTTGTGTTTTCTATTCATTTCAGAAGGATTCCCATTACAGCCTTAGATTGATGTGTTATCTGTGTTTATGTTCATACATTTTCATTATTGTTTTATTTAGTTAGTTTCAATAGGAAAGGTAGAATTATACACGGTAACCCACGAGGCTCCTCTGTCCAGGGGATTCTCCAGGCAAGAACACTGGAGTGGGTTGCCACGCCCTCCTCCAGGGGATCTTCCTGACCCAGGGATGGAACCCAGGTCTCGGAATTGCAGGTGGATTCTTTACTGCTAGTGCCACCTGGGAAGCCTATAGACGTGTGTGTGTGTGTGTGTGTGTGTGTTGTTATGTGAATAATTAGGCTATTACAATAAGCCCCTGTGTAAGTAATTATAGTATATATAATTATTTTATATATTATGCATGTTATTACATATAATATAGTTTATATATATGCATATTTATATTTTGAATGTATACCAGTCATTCTGCTAATAAGCATTTTGCTTAGGACGTCTCCTTTAGCAGCCACTCTTGTTCTATGAGGAAGTGTACGAATATCTTCGTAATAGAGAAGAAATGGAGGTTCAGAGACTGGTTTCTAAGAGCATCTGTTTGGCTCCAGTTCCCACACTATTAACCTGTTGATGCTGCTTTATTTTACTCACGAGCTCTCACCTTATTTTTAGGGAGAACTCTTTCCAGTCTCGTAGGCTTTGGGAAGATCGCATTCGATTAAATATCTCATGTTTTTCCTTTCTCTGTTGCAGGCCACCTCGGGATTTAGACTCCAAAGCTTGCATTTCTATTGGAAATCAGGTGAGAAAAGTCGTGTCTTGCAGTTAATGTCTTGACCCTTTTATATGTATGCTTTGTGACCGGCCAGTGGGAAAAAATGAATTTTCCATAACATGCTGTCAGGGGTTGGGTCAATAACGTTTGAATGTAAACAGAAGTGGCCTGTGGAGCAGTTGCTATTTTAAATGTCAAATCGGGATCGGGCTGTTGTGGTTCTTATGGGAGGTCTCTGAGGCAAAGAGATGGTTTGTTTTGGGCTGCGCTTTGCAAAGTCCAGGCCTAGAGCTAGTCGCCAGGAGTCAGCAAGGGACCTGAGGGGCCATCGAGGGCCGGAGCTGAAGACCCGCTGTGCGGGGTCAGCGCTCCCTGTGCCGTTCAGCGCCTGAGCTGGAACTGGACCTCTGTATTGCCCAGGATAAAGAGGGGCCCACAGCGGGCATCTGCACATCTCCCAGGCACTTCTTGCTTTCAGGGGCTGCTTGGCAAAGCTTCTAGACCAGAAGGTTCTCGACCAGAAAGGACCCTTGGACTGCTCAGAGTGTCTGGTTTCTTTCCTTTTTTCCTCTTGCTGAGCACCAAAGAATGGATGCTTTTGAACTGTGGTGTTGGAGAAGACTCTTGAGAGTCCCTTGGACTGCAGGGAGATCCAACCAGTCCATCCTAAAGGCGATCAGTCCTGAGTGTTCATTGGCAGGACTGATGTTGAAGCTGAAACTCCAATAGTTTGGCCACCTGATGCGAAGAACTGACTTGGAAAAGACCCTAATGCTGGGAAAGATTGAAGGCGGGAGGAGAAGGGGACGACAGAGGATGAGATGGTTGGATGGCATTACCAACTCCATGGACGTGAGTTTGAGTATCCAGGAGTTGGTGATGGACAGGGAGGCCTGGCGTGCTGCAGACTGTGGGGTTGCAAAGAGTTGGACACGACTGAGTGACTGAGCTGAGCTGAACTTCCTGTTGCACCCTTGCTTCTCTCTCCCGCAGAACTTCGAGGTGAAGGCGGATGACCTGGAGCCCATCGTGGAGCTGGGCCGGGGGGCGTACGGGGTGGTGGAGAGGATGCGGCATGTGCCCAGCGGGCAGATCATGGCGGTGAAGGTAGCGTTCGCGTTCCCCAGACACTTGCCGGCCCTGGTCGGTATGTTTGGCCCTCTCAGCTGCACACGGGCTCCTTTCACAGAAGCGGGACAGTCCTCTGTGGGGGGAGACAGAAAAGCCTATTTGTGGCGAACGATATTTCCCTCCAAATATGTCGGAGTGCCTCCTTGGAAATGAGCAGCAGCACCTGGCTTTTGGACTGCTGAACCCTACCCCCTGTTTTTAATTGTTTTGTGCGATGACCACATCGCGCTTCCCTGGTGGCTTGCGCTTGCGATGTGGGATGGGTGGGTTGGATCCCTGGGTCGGGAAAATCCCCTAGAGAACGGAACGGCTACTCATGCCAGTATTCTTGCCTGGAGAATTCCATGGACAGAGGAGCCTGGTGGGCCATACAGCCCATGGGGGTCACAAGAGTCAGACTTGACCTGGTGGCTAAACCACCACGACCACCAACCGCATCATCACACGTAAAAGAGTCGGCAGTGCTTCCTCACTCTCATCCACCGCCAGGTCCGAACGAGCGTCACCTTGAGTGTTCCAAAGCTGTCATTGTTTTTTCTCCCGTTGGTTTTTCAAGTCGGAACCCAAATGCGAGCTTGCACGTGGCATTTGGTTTTCTGTCTTACGAGTCTCTTTTTAAGCTTTATTCTGTTGCTTTTAAAGAATCTGTCCCTGAAAATCAGGAAACCCAAACTGAGAGACAAAATTGCCTCCATTTGTGGAAACAGAGGAGGGTAAAGTCATCTTGAGCGAATTTGCATAGTTTTGGAGCTATAAAAAGAAATTTAGAATCATCGCATTTTCTTGAGTGGATGTTGGGAGGACCTTGGAGTGGACCCACTGTGTTCCTTCTAGCTGGGTTGTCAGGCATGTGGATGGTCAGATGACCTGGATTCCTTTTTTTTGGTTTTTTTGGAGAATGCTGACATCTTTCCCTTACCTTGTAGATTTTTCAGTTTCATCTCCTGCAGACTCTTTGCTCCACAGGCAAAAAATGTGAAAGCCTCGTGATACTATGTTGTCGTTTAATGACGCAGCCGTGTTGTCTTGAGGCTGCCCTGACTGGTGTGGTTAGTTCGTCTTCTCTTAGACATGAACTGTGTCTCCATCTCAGTGCAGCTCCTCCTTATCCCATTCCTCAGTCAACTAACTCTTCCGCAGTTTCTGTTTAGGGTCCAGATTTTTTTTACCTGTTCATAAAGAGGGAATTTTGGCTTTTTTTTTTTTTTTCTTGTATGAGCCCAAATCAGCCCCACATCAATGAATACTCTGGCCTCTTTGCACTAAACCCACATGATAAGTCAGACTGTTTTGTAACTTGGGAATGTCTTCCCAAACATTTGCGCACTCTCCACCGTAGATGACCAGTTGGCTTCTCTCCTGGGGATTATTCGGCAAATGAAATGAATAGCAGTCTTCCTTATTTTCATTTGTTACAGATAGGTAATCCTTTAGGGTAGGTATTTGAACAGTTGTTGCTAGAAGCTGTGCTGTGAATTTTCCTACTGTCCTCGGGAGGGGATCCTTTGAGGTCCCTGCCTTGTCGACAGACCCATCCTCAGGGCAGTAACCATCCATTTTCCGTGCCTTCCGATCAGCGGATCCGGGCCACGGTCAACAGCCAAGAGCAGAAGCGGCTACTGATGGATCTGGATATCTCCATGAGGACCGTGGACTGCCCCTTCACGGTCACCTTTTACGGCGCACTCTTCCGCGAGGTAGGTGGTAGTACCTTCAAAGCTGCAAGGCAAGCGGTGACTGAGAAAGACGTCCCCCCGATCTCACAAACACCTGCAGTCACAGGGCGCTTCCTTGTCCGACTTGTCTTCTGTGGAGAGTTTCATGCTCGTGAAATGCGGGTGCAAAGTTCGCTGGAAACCATGGTATTTTCCAGTGCGTTTAGCCCTTTCAAAATGCTGGGGCTCCCTTTCCCCTCCCTGTCCCGGTTTGTCTCTTTCGGCGGAGCGGTCTCTATCAACCGATAGATGGATTTCTGTCAGTCCCTTGAAATCTCAAATACTCTGGCCTTTTGGCCTCTTGATAAGCTCCAGGCAGGCTTGTGCAGTGGATTGGCCTCATATCTGCTGCTCTTTTCTGATTCTCCTTCTCACTTGACGATGATATGAGTTGTCGTCCCCTCCCCTTTCTAAGCACTTTTTTTATTAGGGTATACTTGATTTACAGTGCCGTTAGTTTCTGCTAACAGTGAATCAGCTCCATGTATATATATATATATGCTCACACTTTTTAAGATACTTCCCCGTACAGCCCATTACAGAGTGTCTGAGCAGAGTTTCCTGTGCTATACATAGGTCCTTATTATTACCTGTTTTCATCTCCCTCTTATAACCAGCTTTAAATGATAAGCTGTTGCCCGTGGTCAGTGTGGGAAGTCAGGCATAGAGTTGGTATCTGGTGGTAACTCCCAGAGCAGGGGTCGCCCACCTCCAGGATTTAATGCCCGACGTTCTGAGGTGGAGCTGAGGCACCAGTAATAGAAGCAAACTGTATGCATAGATGTGATGCCCTTGAATCATCCTGAAACCATGCTCCCCCACCCTGCTCTGGTCCACGGACAAATTATCTTCCACGGAACTGGTCCCTGATGCCAAAAAGCCTGGAGACTGCTGTCTTAGATAACAGTAACGGTAAAGGCTTGGGTTTCTGGGAGCCTGTTGCTTGTGGGTGTAAGCATTTAGAACCTAGTTTTCATGAAGGAGTGGGTGATCACAGGCAGATCTGTTTGGCTGTCTGCTAGCTTGCTGTTTGGAGGTAATATTGCCCCTTTATAGATTTCATTGAGATCTCGAAGGACATTGTGCATTTCCTTCAAAAGCTCACGCAGGGAGTGGCCCGTCCTCCTGACAGATGCTAACTGCTTCCTCCTCTCGCCTTCCCATCCTCTCTGATTGTCTCCGAACCAACCGGCCTCCAGGGGGATGTCTGGATCTGCATGGAGCTCATGGACACGTCCCTAGATAAATTCTACAAGCAAGTGATCGATAAAGGCCAAACAATTCCAGAGGACATCTTAGGGAAAATAGCAGTTTCTGTGAGTACATTGCGAGCCCCAGCCCTGTCCAAGGAGCGCGGGGGGTCTGGGCCTCCTGTTTCGCTGTTCCCTCCGTGTGGGGAAACACCGCCTGGACCGGAGCGCCCATCCCGTCTGTGTGTGTTGATTGCACGGGTGTGTAAGTGGATGGCTCGATGGATGCTTCTCTTTCTGGGCTTGACCTACACGACTTGGCCTGGGAGGCTTTCAGCTGAAATGCCTCTGAGCAGCACGTTCATCGGCTAGGACCACGTTCCCGGTGTCCATGTTCTGATACTGGTTTGTCTTGATTTTCGTTTGTGGAGTTGTAAATGTTTCCTTCGGGTTAATAGGCACAGAAGGGAGCAGGCAGAAGAGGACGCTGCTCCCTTCACGGCTACCGAGGCCCAGGAGAGGGGAGAGGAAGAGACGCTGGGGGTCAAGGTAGAGAATCAGAACATACCAGTGAGGCTGCCTCTCTGCGCTCTGACGTCACCTCTCTGCTGGGCAGGGTCTAATTTGTACGACTTCTGTGTATTTTCCTGGCTAGGAACACCACTTTTGGAGAAAATACCTCCCCTTGGGACTGTAAGCCAGGGATGATAAATGGGGATTTACTTAAGATGCAGTTGCTTTCCAGGGATGGGGGACATAAATCCACCTCGTGTTTCTCTTGCAGATTGTAAAGGCCTTAGAGCATTTACACAGTAAGCTGTCTGTCATTCACCGAGGTAAGTGTCCGTGGGGCTGCCTTGGCTATCGATTTTATCTCTTTCACCCGAGTTTTATTAATTTCTGTTTTCGCGCCACTGGATGAAATTGAGTCAGACGAGAGAACAGAGGAGGGGCTTTCCTTTGGGATTGGATAGCAGATCGTATAAGGAGCTGCTCGGCATTATATCTGAGGACATCAGGGGATGGGAGCTGTGGATTAGGCCTCCTTGAATGTGAACTGCCCTGTTGCCACGGAGAGCGGTGCGATTAGCTACTGAGAATTTTAGAGAATATGATAAAAATTCACCCAGTATTGGCCATCGCCGGAGAGCTTGTTACAAAAGCAGAATCTTGAGTCCCAAGACCAGCTGAGTCAGAACCTCCACTTTAACAAGCTCCCTGGGTAATTCTTGGGTCACGAGGGTCTGAGAAGTTCTGGCGTAAAGCTCGCCCTGTTCAGACAGCGGGAGGCAGGATGGGGTGAAAGGTTGGCAGGTCTGTCTTCCTCTTCTCCCTCCTGTCTCTCTGTTGACCTGTTATCTCTTCATCCATCCATCCACCCACCCAGATATCCTTTCTTCCATCTTTCTTCCATGCCTTCATCCATCCCTATATCTTGTGTAATTATTTCCCAGCGCTTATACAGCGCTACAACAGACGCCCGGACAGGTACCTATGAAGAGAACGTATTCTCATCCAAATTCTCCACAGGAGTTCTTGGTAGGGGAGTGAGGCAAATAGACAACAGACACACGGGGGAAAAAACCCACGTGAGAAATACGATAGTACCAAGCACGGAAGTAGTGTAGGCAGAATACGGAAGGAGGCCGTGATTAGCACTGGGCGGCTGGAGTCAAGGAGCGCCTCTCGGAGGAGGGATGCGTAGCCAGTTTCGAGAAAATGTATGAACGGTGTTGGTAGCTAATAGGCAGTTGTGACCTGATCACTGTTACACTCTGAGCCTGAAATATTGTAAGATGTCTCAAAAAACATGCCTGTTCTGATGGCTGTTACTGACTGTTACTGTCGAAAATGGGAAGAATGTAAACGAAGAAGAGGCAGAAAAGAAAGTGGGGAGAAACCCAGTTAAGAAAAGGGGTGCAGATTACCCACAAATGTGAAACTGAATTTTATTTTTCAAAATATAAATTTATTTAATTGGGGGCTAATTACTTTAGAATATTGTATTGGTTTTGCCATACATCAACATGAATCCACCACAGGTATACACGTGTTCCCCACCCTGAACCCCCCTCCCACCTCCCTCCCCGTACCATCCCTCTGGGTTGTCCCAGTGCACCAGCCCCAAGCATCCAGTATCATGCATGGAACCTGGACTGGCGATTCGTTTCATATATGATATTATACATGTGAAACTGAATTTTAAAGGCTTATTTCAAAATTATGATACATTTCATTCATAGCAGAGAATGTTTATATGTAGAAGATAATAAAATGAAATTTGTGTATCTGCTGTTTAAGGGAAAATTATAAAGGATAATTTTTAAAGTTTTTAGAATACTTGTTTCTTTTGAGTATGTGCCCTTTGTGAAACGTGTCCCTTAGGAAAAAATTAACTTTAATTTTCTAAGTTTCTAATTTCATCTTCCATACGTGACGAAGGTCCACCTGCTTGGGAGGGTGCGTTTTATCTTTTCAGACTGAGGAGTTCATTTAAGAGCAAACCCTCTCTGGTGGTGGTGGGTTAGTCACTCAGGCGTGTCCGACTCTCGTGACCCCACGGCCCACCAGGCTCCTCTGTCCATGGCGTTCTCCAGGCAAGAATACTGGAGCGGGCTTCCACTTCCTTCTCCAGGGGGTCTTCCCAACCCAGGGTTCGAGCCTGCGTCTCATCTCCTGCATTGCAGGTGGATTCTTTCCTCCGGGAAGCCCACTCTAGCCACGTGCATATTCTGTGACCTGCCTCCTGGCCTGGACTGTCTGAGTTCATCATGAGTTACACCTGTACCTTCTGACACGCCTCTTGCAGAAGCACATTTGATGTATTATGCCTCAGTCTGCCTTTTCAGTCCACTAAATGCAGAGTAGATCATTATGAGCTGGGCTTTTAAAGCATTATCATCAGAACACTTGGCACAAGCTCCACCTTCATAATAAATGCTTGGGGGCATGACATGGACTTTATCGTAACGAGGAGAGTGTGGTGACGTTCAGATCTCTAGGGCTTATGCCTCTAGCATAAGAGAGACACTCTGCCCAGGAAGTGGGCGTTTGACTTAGTCATCAAGTTTTAAGCTCTCACCACCTATACGGGAGCGATGAAGATGAGAAATTAGAGGAAGCAGTTGTTTCCCTTGGTGGATCCCCAGTCTGACGAGAAGGACAAAGCGTGAGATAGAAAGCAGACACTCACCCGAGACCGGTCAGAACCAGAACTGACGACGTGAGGCTGAGTGAGCCAGTGAGAAACGTGTGTGTGACTCTTCATGGTGAACACTCTCGTCATCATTTTAGGGTCTGTCTTCCACGCATATATAAGTGTATCCTTTCTCTTTCTTTTCAAGTTTTCCGTAACCCACGTCAACTTAGTAGACTCTACTTTTGTAAACAGAAGTAAAAACATTAAGTCAACCTTAGAAATGCGTTCCAGTGTATAGTAGGTGCAGACAAATCCTGCTTGATGCCACTGATACAGGGGGCCTGGAATAGTCGAGGTCATGGCGTCAGAAAGTACGCTGGGAGATGCCGAGGTCAGGATGGTGGGGAGCGCAGGGAGAGTGGGCAGAGAGTGCTTAATGGGGACAGAGTGGCAGCTCAGGAAGGCGGAGAATCCAGGAGGTGGTTGCTGGTGTGAGTGTGTTCAATGCCTCTGGACAGTTATATGGTAAAAACTATACGTTTCATGTTATGTGACTTCTGCCACAATAAAAAGAAAAACATTAAAAAGTTTTAATGATAAGGAAATCAAGTTGCTTTCCCCCCTTTCTTCTTAGCTTTGGTGTTTTTCCTTCTTTTTAAAATAAGGTCACGTTCTATCGGAGTGTAGTTCGTGTTTGAAACTGGGGTGGCAGTTCCTTTGCGGAGGAGTCTTAAGGGAGAGCTGGGGCGGGAGTGGAGGCTCCAGGCCCCCTGGTGGCAGAGACATGCTGCTGCGCCCCCAGCCTCCCGACTGTCTCCGCTTGCAGATGTCAAGCCCTCCAACGTGCTCATCAACGCCCTGGGCCAGGTGAAGATGTGCGACTTTGGGATCAGTGGCTACCTGGTCGACTCCGTGGCTAAAACCATCGATGCCGGATGCAAACCGTACATGGCCGTGAGTACAGCGCCTGGGGGTGGCGTTGGGAGAGCAAGTGCCTTCAAACCCTGCCAGGAAACAGGACCTGGGCGGCCGAGGGGGGAGCACTGAAATACGCCCCAAGGCACCAGAAGTGTCCTACACCTCCTTTCTTCTTAAATGTCTCCTGTCTGAAATCCCGAGCCCCTTCCTTCTCTTGTATTTGAAACAAGAACCAGAGGAAGAGGCATACTCTGAAAAAGCACTACATAAAGCTGGCCCAGTTCTCCACTCCGCGCTGTTTGTTGAGAATAGAACAGAGAGAAGAATTTCAGTTCCCCAGGCAAGTCCGTTAGGTTAGTCCCGAGGGAGCCTCGTAGCTGTGAAGGTTCACTGCTTTTGCCAGAGACCTTGGGATTCCCTTTAAGTTAAGGGATTTCTACTGTAAATATTCTATTTGGAAATGAACGCGTGCTTGGAATTTAAAAGCGTTGTGTCCACGATTACCTAAAAGTGGCTGAGGTCTGTTAATACCAGACAGTAGCCCAGTGACTCTTGTGGATTGTTTTTACTGAGTTCCGGACTGTTGGTATTTTATTCTTTTATTTGGCTGCCTTGAGTCTTAGTTGCAGGACGCAGAACTTAGTTGCCTTGCATCATACGGGATCTTAGTTCCCTGACCAGGGATCAAACCCATGTTCCCCCCTGGAAGGAGGAAGCTTAACCACTGGACCGCCAAGGAAGTCCCTGGACTGTTGGTCTTTTAAATGAGGAAACTTCGAGGCGGGCAGAGTAATGGTATACTGTATGTCATGCTCTTTGTAAGGCCAGACTGAAGTTGCTTTTGAGTTGTGAGGGGACTCTGATGCATCGTTGTCTCCAGGAAAAGATGTCTGTAAGCTCCGTGGAGATGTCGGTCTTCACTGTCATGAGTGAGACTCCTGGCTCGGGAGGCATGTGAGTGGCTCACAGCCGCCCACTTGGCAGCCACTGCCACCCCACCCCCCAGACTTCACCGAGCCAAGAATGTCATCTCAGTTGTCTTCTTCTACTTTGCAGCCCGAGAGAATAAACCCAGAGCTCAACCAGAAGGGATACAGCGTGAAGTCCGACATCTGGAGTTTGGGCATCACCATGGTAGCGTGTGATAATAATTGTGGGCTGGGGGGCAGGGGGTTGGGGCATGAAGCTGGGGTGGGGCGGATGTCGAGAGCAAGAGGTGGACGCCCTTGAAGCTGACGTGAGAGAGCAAGATCGTCTGCAGAGCGGGGCGGCAGAAACACTGAACTGGAGCTGGGCAAACCCAGTTCTCCTCATTCTACCTCCAAGGAGTTTAGCGCCCTTGAGTGACGGATGGAGTCACACAGCCTGTCTCCCTGTCCTGAGCTGTAAACCGAGAGGGTCTGGCTGCCGTTCCTGAGAGTTATCCTTACGGCTTAAATGTAAACTACTCGAATCAAGCATGCAGAAGCTCAGGCTACTCCAAGAGCACGAGCTTGGACCCTGATAGAGCTTTTTTTTAAAAATTTGTTTTCTATTGGAGCATGCTTTGTTAGTTGCTGTGTCTGACTCTTCACAATCGCGTGGACTGTAGCCCGCCAGGCTCCTCTGTCCATGGGGTTTCCTAGGCGAGAATGCTGGAATGAGTAGCCCTTCCCTTCTCCAGGGGACCTTCCTGACCCAGGGACTGGACCCAGGCCTCCCGCATTGCAGGCAGATTCTTCGCCCTCTCAGCCACCTAGCTGATGAACAGTGTTGTGTGGTTTCAGGAGGCCAGTGAAGCGATGCAGTCATGCTTGTATCCCCACTTAGGTTATTACAGGACGTTGGGCCGAGTCCCCTGTGCTGTACAGCAGGCCCTTGTGCGTTCTCTGTTTTAAAGACAGCACTGTGTACACGTCCGTCTCAAACTCCCCGTCTATGCCACCTGTCCTAGATCCTGATATGGAGAGCTCTGTTATCCGAGACACGGGCCCAGCTTCTCAGAATATGGTTAGGAGAGAAGTCTTGGCTGTTGACTACAGGTATAGCCCGAACACATAGTAATGAACAGGCTCATTTCCTCAGGCACAGCCCTGAAGTTATATACGGTGAGAGCCCGATTTGTAACTGCTGATCGTAAATTTTCAGTGTATCACCGAGGTCTGGAAGGATCCATGGTGGTCCTGGTTCCTTCCCAGACACAGCAGCTGAGTAAATCCCGTGAGCTATTTCACATCCTTGCCCAGAAGGCACGTGATCTTGTAACAGCAAAGCGGCCTTTACTCAAGTCCAAAAACAGAGCAGTCATTTGGCCCAGTTTGTTTTCATTCCAGCGTGTGACCAGCAGATGGCAGCAGAGGTAAGCGTCTTCGGGCGAGAACTGCTTTTTAGGCTCACCTGGCCCCTTTCCTCCTGAAGTTGCACACTGCTGGCTCAGAGTTTTATGAAGTGCCGCACTGGGTTTCAGCGAGGTGGTTGTTCAGTCGCTCAGTCGTGTTCAACTCTTTGCGACCCCATGGACTGCAGCACGCTAGGCTTCCCTGTCCATCATGAACTCCCGGAGTTCAGTCAAACTCATGTCCATTGAGTCGGTGATGCCATCCAGCCATCTCATCCTCTGTCGTCCCCTTCTCCTCCTGCCTTCAATCTTTCCCAGCATCAGGGTCTTTCCCACTGAGTCAGTTCTTCGCATCAGGTGGCCAAAGTATTGGAGCTTCAGCATCAGTCCTTCCAGTGAATATTCAGGGTGGATTTCCTCTTAGTGAGGACCCGCTTTTATACAGGCTTGAGGGGCTGTCTCCCGGACGATGTCACCCCTGGCTCCAGGACGTGCAGGCACACTGCTAGCGAACACGGCATCATCGGCGTCCCCTCTGCACGCTTCACCCGACTGTCTCTTATCTGGTTGCCCCCCGGTTCTCCTGGGACGACGTGGATGCCCCAGCGGCTGCCCGGTACCCGGTAGCCCAGAGTCAGCTCTCATCTCCTGTGCACCTCTCCCCTCCAGATCGAGCTGGCCATCCTCCGGTTTCCCTACGACTCGTGGGGGACTCCTTTCCAGCAGCTCAAACAGGTGGTGGAGGAGCCGTCGCCGCAGCTGCCCGCAGACAAGTTCTCTGAAGAGTTTGTTGACTTTACCTCACAGTGGTAAGAGAGCCCGTCTCCCAGAAGCCAGGGCGAAGGCGGAAGGGGTCCTCCCGACTTCCTCCATCGGTCCAATCCACGTGCCCACATCCACCCCGTGTTGATGGAGTGTATCCTTGTTGCTAAGCAACAACTATGGCTCTGCCTGGTCCCCGCTGAGCTCAGAGCCACAGAGGGGAGTGTCCGAGCTCAGTCATTCTAGCCCAGGTCCAGAGGGAGATGGGCACTGGGTCTTTGGGGGCAACTCAGAGGAAAGGCCTTAGGGGAGAGTTTCTGGAGGAGATAAATCCCGAGCTGGGACCAGGTGAGGTGTGTGCCTGGGAAAAGGGAAGTGGAGGAGGAGGAGGTGTTCCAGGTGGGAGGAACCTCATGCACCCCGTCACAGGCATGGGAAACTGTTTCATGAGAGGCTGAGCCATTTGATGTGGGCCAGGGCATAAAGAGAGAGGTGGGGGACCCATGGGAGGGCTCGGGTGGACAGGAGATACGACGCAAAGAATCACCCCGGAGAAGACGACGGAGGCTACGTTCAGAGCTGCCCTTAGGCACCTGGAAGTCTTACCGAGTGATTTTGGTGTTTTAGGCTGATTCTTAGAGAAGGCTTGCTCACTGACAGCTCTGCTTGCCTGGAAGTGGACAGTGGACAGTTCAGCTGGGGAGGGGGCACATCTGAGAAGGGAAAATAAAGTTGGGGTGGAGAGATGGACAGAGCCATACTCAGGCCATGAGTTTGCTTTCATGGAAATCGCTGGTGGAATTCAGGGAACTAGAAGAGGGGGTTGGTTTTCTCCAGAAAACCTGGCGATCTCCGTCTGCACAGGCCCCAGGGTGCCCGGCATGCCTTGATACTGATGATCATTGCAAGGGATGCTGGAAAGACGGTGCTGTGACGGAGCGCGGGCCGTGATCCTGGGCACTGCTGTGCAGCTGTGAGCTGGGGCAGAGGCCGTCAGAGATGCTGGAAGCCCGGCTGTGGTCGCCCAGGGGACCGGCCCTGCTCCCTTGGCACTAGGGAAGGGGCTGGTGTTCCGCCGCCCGTTGGAGAGGCTGGCTTCCTCAAGGTTACCCTTCCTTGGCCGCCACGCGCTTTGGAAGAGGCATTCTGAACGCTATTTTTACTGCAAAACGTGGTAGCACCAGGCAGCTGTCTGTTGTTTGTGAAGCGAAGGCCCCTTGGGTTTTTCACCAGCTCTAGGCCCGTCACCCCTGATACTTTCCCCTAAAGACATATGAGGCTGACTTGCCGTTGTTTTTGTTTCAGTCTTGGCTGAATGGCCGGAGAGGCTGGAGTGATGGGCGGTGTGACGCTCGCCTGTTGGATGCCGCTGGATTTGCGTATCAGTGCTTTCCCCTGGGCGCCTGGGTGGTGTCCCCTCTCTGCTCTCCTTGCTAGAGCCTCCAGGTGTGGTGGTTACACCTGCCCGGCTGAGATGGCTTCAGGATCGTGCCTTCTGGTTTCAAGGACCCGGTGTCTGGTGTTTGTTCCTTGTCCTCGAAGGTTTAAAGGTCACGCAGGAAAGGGATGATTCGTCTTGGATGGTTCAGACCCGTCATTCTCCAGAGGGGTGGTGAGGAGGAAGGATCTTATTTAAGGAAGCTTTTCAGACTCTCTGCTTTGTAACCTTTCTCCCACCTGGCCCTTTTCCCCAAGATTCTGGGAACTTCAGAAAACCTTGATAAGAACAAAGCTGGTGTGAAAAGCTTGACAAAGCCAAATGGCCTGGTGTAAACCACCAGTTTAATCTGATGGTTCTCAACTCCAGTTGCTTTTTATACAACGTGACACACCTTTCAGATGTGCCCTTGGCCTCAGAGATTCTGATTCAACTGGTCTGGGAGGGGGTGGTCCTGAATACCAGGGTTGATGGGATGTTCCCACATCATTTTCCTGGAGGGCTGTCGTCAGAACCCCTGACTTATGCCTACCATCTGTGGACCGGTTGTCAACTGCCTTCCGTTTGGAAAGCTGCTTCTCTTCTACAATTTATTTAGAAATCATTCAATTACTTTATCTTTCATCAACTTTTCTTCTTACCTAGAACTTCCCCTAGAGTCAAAGTGTTAAAGCTTTTCACAGGTTTCTTTTGTTTTTTAGATGAAAGCCTTGGAGAACTGAAAGTTCCCTCATTCTCATGTTTGCACGCGTTTCTGAAAGTTGCAGTCTCCTGTGTGGCTGCTCTCTGTACAGCGCTGGCCGGCCCCGCCCACAGGGCAGAGTGTCTTCGTGGCTGTCGCCAGGGCTGGCTTTGCCCGCTTCTCCTCTCTCTGTTTGGGCCCAGGAGCCACATCCTCTGCTGCTGCGCTTTCATCTGGGGCCTCCGCTGGGTGGTCACAGTCCGCTGGTCACTGCTGGTCAGCTGATAGTTGTGGTTGTTCAGTCGCTCAGTCGTATCTGACTCTTTGTGACCCTGTGGGCTGCAGCACGCCAGGCTTCCCTATCCTTCACCATCTCCCAGAGTTTACTCAAACTCATGTCCATCGAGTTGGTGATGCCATCCAACCATCTCATCCTCTGTCACCCCATTCTCCTCCTGCCTTCAATCCTTCCCAGCATCAGGGTCTTTTCCAGCTCTTTGCATCAGGCGGCCAAAGTACTGGAGCTTCAGTCCTTCCAGTGGATATTCAGGGTTGATTTCCTTTAGGATGGACTGGTTTGATCTCCTTGAAGTCCATGGGACCCTCAAGCCCTCGAGAGTATTCTCCAGCACCACAGTTTGAAAGCATCAATTCTTTGGCAGTCAGCCTTCTTTATGGTCCAACTCTCACGTCCGTACATGACTTCTGGAAAACCCAGAGCTTTGGCTATATGGACTTTTGTCGGCAAAGTGATGTCTCTGCTTTTTAATATGCTGCCTAGGTTTATCACAGCTAATCTCCCAAGGAGCAAACATCTTTTAGCTTTGTGGCTGCAGTCACCGTCTGCAGTGATTTTGGAGCTCAAGAAAATAAAATCTGTCACCATTTCCACTTTTTCCACTTCTGTTTGCCAGGAAGTGATGGGACCGGATGCCGTGATCTGATTTTTGCGGGGGAGTAGGGCACGCATCTGCTGTCACTCCCCAAGTTATGACTTGATAGAGCCCAGGGTTCTGCTGGCACCCTTCTTTAGCAGTAACATCAGAGGGGGTAAGGGGAGGAGAGAAAACCAAAGCGAGTCAAGACGTTTATTCCATATGAACTTGAAGAGAAGCAGCAACAGCAGAGATTTCCGACAAACCCTTCCTTTCTGTACTTATTTTCAGACAGGCGTGTTCCTACTCTTCCTTTCCTACACGTGGCCTTCTTTTTTTGGATATAATTTAGTTTATTTATCTGTTTGCTTTTATCTTTGGCCGGGCCGCGTCTTCATTGCTGCTCGGCCTTTTTGGTCTCAGAGCGGGGGGCTCCTCTCCGCTTCCGGCGTGCGGGCTTCTCACGCGTGGCTTCTCTCGCTGCCAACCACGGGCTCTGGGCACTTGGGCTTCAGCATTTGCGGCTCATGGACTCAGGACTGTGTCTCCCGGGCTCCAGAGCACAGGCTCAGGAGTTGTGGTGCGCAGGCTTAGTAGCTCTGTGGCATGTGGGATCTTCCTGGGCCAGGGATTGAGCCTGGTGGATTCTTCACCACTGAGCCACCAGGGACACCCATGTGGCTTTCTTATCTCAGGGCTTTAAAGAGTTCCTGGAGGAGCTGGCCATCTAGGCCTTGTTTGGGATTCACAATAGAGAAATGGAAAGGCCTTACACCCTGGTCCTGCAGAAGGTTTCACAAATGAGTTTTTACAAAAATGGAATCTTGGCAGGCTTGCGTTCTTTCACCATAACCTCTTTTAGATGGACACAGGCTTGGGGACTGAGAGTCGCTCCCTAGAGACCAGCTGAGCCAAGTGCCCCAAAGCTTGATTTCCTTCCTGCTGAGCCTTCAGGCCTGTTTAAGAGCTCAGTGCCCCGTCCACCGGCCCGAAGTCCGTTGGAGGTCAGAGACCTGCCCAGACGCTGGTCCTGTCTGACTCAGAGAAACAGGCGCAAAACAGAGACAATCAAACATAGTTGCTGACTTGTTCAGGAAGGACGGTAAAAAGAGGCCCTGGGTATTTACGAAGCTCAGGACAAATGTATGGCTCGGGAGGCGAGCTGTGTTTTTCTTCTGTGGATGCTCCCAGGAGCCCTTCTGGGAAACCGTCAGTTCAGGGGGATTCAAAGGGGGAGAACCCCTCGGCTCAGCACACACTTGAAGCTAGCAGCTCTCAGCACGGCACAGAGCCGTGTTTCAGTGTCAGCTACGGTCAGGAGTGTGTGTTGTGGCATTTGGAAGGGGAATTAGGGCAGTTAGCTAATTGCACGCTTGAAAACGACAAGCCACTTGAAAATTCAAAAGTCTGACTCTGATCCAAAAAGAAACTGGTGTAGCTTTGAACTCCACAGTTGTTATTTGGTGCTGAATTTCAAGTGCTTCCTATTCAATGTGGAAAATTTGCTTTTCTCCCTAACCTCACCCTGAGTATTTTGCTATTCTTAGCCCGTGTTTTGAAGTGTTCTTGATTTAAAAGGTGGAGAGAATGGGTTGTATCAGTTACATTAAATCAATAAACAGCTTTGGTGTGCTGTGTAAGTATTTTCCGTCAATACTCTGCAGTACTGCTTGTACATTTCAAGCTTTCTAATCGGAGGCCATAAGTCAAAAATAACCTGTTCAGCAGCAATCTTTGAGGTTTTAGGAATTCTTTTTTGAAAAGATAAATCTTGATGTGTGGCAGAGGCCAACACGTTACTGTAGAGTGGTCGTCCTCCAGTAGCTGAGTTTTTTTGCTTATACTTCTCAAAAAAAGAAAGAAATCAAAGTGCTTGCTGGGCAACTGTCCTGGGCGTTATGGGATGTTGAGCGACAGCCTCGGTTTCCACCTGTTAGATGTGAATTACAGCTCCCAGCACCACCAGCTGCGTTAACCAGAAGTGCCTCCAAGAGGTCCCTGAGTGTGCCTTGGACAGCAAAGCCACCTGCAGCTGAGGACCGCTGGTGGAGCTTCTGGAGTCGAAGCACGTAGGCACACGAGGCTTCATTGGTGGGGGCTGGAGGTCTCATTGCGCGCAGACACGCCTTCCTGCGGCAGCCCGGCCGTAATGCACAGGCTTCCTCTCTCTCTCGTTCTTGTTTGAGCCTCAGTTGGGACGGCCAGCTGTCCGGGCAGTGAGGTCCCTGGGCGTGGACCGGCCCGCAGTCAGCTCTCTGTCCCCTCCTCTGCCTGTTGCCTGTCTCAGGCTCCCTGCCCTCCACCGTGGGGAGGCTGCTCTTGGCTGTTTTGATTCAAAAAGCTTCCTTTTTTTTTTTTTTCAATCTCGAGTTTTTTTCAACCCTGATCATTTCAGCCGTTTCCATCTCTGGTTCGGCATCTGGGCCTGCCCTTGATTGTCACCCTCCATGGAGCGGGGCTCACGTCACACCTCACAGGTCTCACTTGCTCCAGGTGGTCCATTAGCGCAAATCCCGGCCACCCACTGTTCCGTCACTTTTTGAGTTCCTTCCACACCAGGCAGACGTCCCTTCCATTCGTGGATGGTTTTAGGGCCCATGGGCAGAGGGCTCTGCAGGTTGCCTTGCAAATCATACTTTTCAAAACCATCCTTTCCTCCATTCTGTAACCTGGGATTCCAACTCCAAATAAACTTTCTTTTCTCTTCCATTTTAAGGCTGCAGGTGGATGAAGGGGTGGGTCTTTTCTCACTGTGGTTTTATGACTGTTGCCTCTGGTATCAGACATGATTAAAGGCCCGTGTGTGCAGACAGCTGGATGACGGGCGCCCCTTGCGTAGCGCAGGGCCGCCAGGGGTTTCTGAGAAGAGCCACTGCTAAGTCCACGGCCAGCGAGCTTTCCCGGTCATCAGCCGAGCGGTCGTTGAGCAGCAGTGGCCTTAGGCGTTCTGCGTCCGTAGTGCTTCTGTCTCAAGCAGGTTGAGCAGGGAGCATATAAAAGCAAATTGTACCCGCAAGGAGATCAGAGGCAGAGAGAACCAGGTACTGGAGATAATGAACAGACAACGGTAATTTAAGAAACACCTGTCAGGGTCTTTGCAAGAGGGGGTGGATTAAAAGCTGTTTTGAAAGAAAGTGAATATATATTTTGATATATAATAAAGGCTAGTTTTTATGTCATTGGTTGAGAAACGTAAGGAAAGCAAACGCACACAGCCTCAGCCTTCCTGTTAAGGTGCAGAGTGACTTCAAGCACCGCCGGGCAGCGTAACTGAGAGGAAAGTCGAGGCAGGAGATTTATGTTTTCGGTACATTTTTAAAGGTGGTTCTGTTTGGTCTTCTGCAGGTTCTGAAATCCTAGTCTAGTGGAAACACAGATGGTTTCTAGATTTTAATGTGATTTTTTTTTTTTCCTTTAAGCTTGAAGAAGAATTCCAAAGAAAGGCCAACATATCCAGAGCTTATGGTGAGTATTGTTAGGGGAGCAGATGAGTCCAGACTAACAGCTGGAACAGGGGAAGGGGATGACATCTAAGTCATGATCCGACTTCCCCGGTGGTCTAGCGGTTACCTCTCTGCCTTCCTAATGCAGGGGGTGCCAGTTCGATCCCTGGTCAGGGAGTTAAGATCCCACGTGCCTCGTGGCCGGAAAACCCAAACGTAAAACAGAAGTGGTATCGTAACAAATTCGACAGGACCTTAAAAATGGCCCACATCAAAAAAAAGAAGTCTTTAAAAAAGAACGTATTATTAAAAAAAAAAAAAAGCACAGTCAGGCATCATCTCACATCTGGAAGGTTTGAAAGATGAGAGAGGAACTCTGGGGAAGATGCAGAGAAAAGAGGCTCCCTGGTGGGATGCGAACTGGTCCAGCCAGGATAGAAAACCTCACGAAATTAAAAATAGCACCATCTTATGATTAATGATTCCACTTCTGGGCACAGATCTGAAGGAAATGAAGTCACTATCTTGAAGAAATATCTGAACCCCCAAGTTCACTGCAGCATTATTTATCTCAGCCAAGATGTGGAAACAATCTGAGTGTCCATTAATGAATGCAGAGATAAAGAAAATGTAATACATATCCACACGCGCACACAATGGAATATTACTCAAGCATTAAAAAAGGAAATCCTGTCATTTACAACAACGTGAGGGCATTATTCTGAGTGAAATAAGTCAGACAGAAAAAGCAAACACTGCATGATCTCACTTAAGTGTAGAATCTTAAAAAAACAGTTTACGGAGTGTAGACTGGTGGTTGCCAGGGGTGTGTGGGTTGGGGGCAATGGATAAAGGTGGTCAGAGAACACAAGTTTCTGTTTCCCAGATGAGTAAGACCTGCGTGGGGGCTAGAGTCACCACCACTCGACCGTATACTTGAAAGTTGCCAGGAGACGAGAGCGCACCTGGCTGGCCTCAGCAGATCCCATGGATTTTCAGTTCTTCTGGTTAAGCTTGAATTTAAGTCTGAACCATAGGTCAACTGGATGACTGAATAGATGCTGGGAAGAGTTTGAGGAGAGACGGACTGGGCATTTTTTTGGGCATCTTTGTCCCCTTTAAAAAGGCAGCCCTGGGATTTTCCTTGATGGTCTAGTGGCTAAGATTCCGCACCTGTGCTGCAGGGGACATGGGTTCAATCCCTGGTCTGGGAACTAAGATCCCAAAAGCCTCACAGCGCAGCCAATAAATAAATAAATAAATAAAAATAAACCAATAAAATAGAAAGACAGCCCCGGGACTTGCCTGGTGGTCCAGTGGTTAGGACTTTGCATTTCCACTACAGGAGTCATGGGTTCGATCCCTGGTCAGGGAACTAAGTGGAGAAGGGAATGGCACCCCACTCCAGTGTTCTTGCCTGGAGACTCCCAGGGATGGCGGAGCCTGGTGGGCTGCTGTCTGTGGGGTCGCACAGAGTCGGGACACGACAAGTGACTTAGCAGCAGCAGCAGGGAACTAAGATCCTACATGTCACGCAGCGTGGCCAATAAATAAATAAAAATTAAAAAAAAATAACACAATGAAATATAAAGGCAGCCCGTGGGGACTCAGCATTCAACTAACACCCACGGTTGAGGCAGAAGGGGAGGTGAGTCATGCTTGAGAAGCTCTTAGCCTGCCGCACGTTTGGGTTCAACATTTCCTCTCTGCTTATGTGGATAGTAGCCAGCTGGGGGCCTTTTCAATCCTGGCTACTTTGTTTTAGAATTCTTGTGCAACCCCCAGAGCATTTTAAACTTTGATCCCACATAAAGTGCAACCCGCATAGAGCGGATCGTGGGGCGTTCTGTACTCTTGTTTTAAAGGTGCCTTCTTTGTCACTTTTTTTTTCCAGATGAAAGTATGTTTTCTTTATATGTCTGACTATTGAAAATGCATGCCCTGTTTCCCCCCAAGCCCCTCTTCCAAGTGACTTCTTATCAGAGGTTTCAATGGAGCACACTTGAGAAAAATTGCTGAGTCCTCGCTTAACACCCTTGGGCAACTGACATTGAAGCTGCCTTTGCCATCTGTCCCGACACCGTGGGCTCTGGTGGTCTGCACATTAGTGCTGTAGGACCCGTGCAGATCACTGCCGTCCTCCCCCCACCCCCGCCCCAGCCTTTTATGGCAGCCGTCTTCGTGGCACTGGGGATGGACTTGCCTTGTGAGGTCATGACTGCCTCCTGCTTTCCGGTGGGATTGAGGTTTCTCAGTGGAAACTCTGAGTCCAAACACTTCGGGTGAAGCCTCAGGAAAACACATGCTGAGAGGCGATTGTTGAGGTTGTAGGAGTTGGTGAAGAGGTAGAAAAAAAAAAAAATCCTCTTTCTAGGTGAAGAACAGTATAATTAAGGCCCCAACCCAGACATGTACCTCTTATAGAAATCCCAAATGTTCTGTTCCCTGTTTGGGTTGAGGCATGGACAGGCTTTAAGGTCATCTCATTTGCTTTCTCTTTCAAGCTCCCACTGGGGGCCGTAACTGAGTAGGACTTGTTCTTTGGGGTATGGGGCCAGCCAGCGTTTTTGTAAAGGACTGTTGGATAGACAGGGTTCGGGCTTCCCAGGTGACTCGTGGTTAACAAACTGTCCACCCAGGACATGCAGGTTCGATCCCTGGGTCAGGAAGATCCCATGGAGAAAAAAATGGCAACCCACTCCAGTACTTTTTGCCTGGATAATCCCATGGATGGGGGAGCCTGGCGGGCTACAGTCTGTAAGGTTGCAAAAGAGTCGGACCACAATAAAGTAGATACTTCAGGCTCTGTGGGCTGCCGCGACAACTCGACTTCTGTTTTAGCCTGAGAGCTGCCATACCCAGTGGGTAGACACAGGAGTGTGGCTGTGTACCAATAAAAGTGTTTCAGAAATAGGCAGTCCTCTGGATTTGGCCCCTGGTCCATCAATTGTTGACCCCTATCCTAGATGAAAACCACCAGAAACAAAACCCAGGTGACTCCAGTGATAGTTCAGGGAGGTGATTCTGTCCTCTGAACGTCCCGGGATGTCCTAGATTGAACCACATTGTTTTTTTTGTTTTTTTGAACCACATTGTTAAACAGAGAGAGTGTTGTTGCTTAGTTGCCAAGTTGTGTCCGACTCTGTGACATCGTGGACTGCAGATTGCCAGGCCCCTCTGTCCATGGGATTCTCCAGGCAAGAACCCTGGAGTGGGTTGCCATTTCCTCCTCCCGGGGATCTTCCCCACCCAGGGGTAAAGCCTGCGTCTTCTGCGTTGGCAGGTGGGTTCCTTACCATCTGGGCCTCCAGGGAAGCCCTAGGCAGGGCTGACCTCCTAAACTGTGGTCTTGCAGGGGAGCTGGAGACTCTTGGCGCTGGTGGCGATGCTCCAGGCTGGGTGTTCAAGCTCTCCCTGTACCTGGCCCCTCTTCGTTAATTAATTAGTGGCTGCGCGGGGTCTTCATTGCTGCGCACGGCCTTGAGTTGCAGCGGTCGGGCGCCGCTGCGCATGCGCTAGGGCACGCCGGCGTCCGTAGTCGTGATGCAGACGCTCTGTTGCCGCGTGACACACGGGCTCTTCCCGGAACAGGGATCGAACCCTTGTCCCCTGCGTCGGCAGGCGGGATTTTTCACCGCTTGCCCACCAGGGAAGTCCAGTGCCCTCCCCCCCAGCTTCTGAGAAGCCCAGCCTGGGTCTGTGGTCTGGGGGCGATTCCACGGCGTCGCCTCTGCTGTCTCCTGGTTGCTCTCCTTGCTATTCTTAGTCGGCTGCTTCTAGAAGCCACTGGTTCCCTCCCAGCCTTTTACAGCCTCGAAACCCACACAGGAGACACATCACACTTTCCATGTTCACATGCCTGCCTGCCCCCCTTGCCCCTGGCTCTCACGGTGCTTTCCCGGCCTGAGAATAAACGGAAAGGTGCCTGAGGAGTTGTTTTTCTTTCCTTTGAGACATCAGGTGCGGTTATTGAATTCCGTGGCAGACCTAGGCTAGATGCCCTGAGCCACCCACCGACCAAAAGACAGGATGGGGCTGGCGGGCGTTGGGAGTAGTCCTTGAGACACGCTGAGACCGGACGTGTCCTGTTTTGATAGTGAAAGGCTTCAAAGGACATGAAAAGATCTCTAAATGTCGTGGGGATGTGGGAAAGTTAATAAGCACGATGGTAAAACACTCGGTAAGGGTGCTGTGTGAGTGGTTAGTGAGCAGAAGTAGTTTATTCTTCCGGGGGGCTGCAGAGGCTGCACCCGCACCTGGGGCTCTGGTTGATATGGCTATGAAGCACCCAGTGGCAAAGCCAGAAAGCCTCTCTCTTTTTTTGAGTCACTGTACTTGGTGGTGACCGCCGACCTTATTTGGGGCTTGCTTTCCTAGTTCCCTTCCTCTGCATTGTTTTCTAAAATGTCCATGGGTGGCCATTCCAGTTCCCACAGGGCTGAGTCATCCAGCCCCATGCTCTCAGGTTTAAAACAAATATAATTAGAAAACCTAGAGCTAGGCAACACGTAGGCTGTGAACTGAAATCCTCAAAGTCAGGGGAAGCGGAGTGAGTCACCTACACGTCTGTGTGCAGAAACGCTCATATTTAGCTGGTGACGGGTCCCTGAGAGGAGCAATACCTCCAGACAGTTGGGAGGGGGCCCTGCTAGCTCAGGCTCTCAGTTCCGCCCGGAGGAATTGTTCTTTTTGGTTTGATCGGTTAGTTTTGATTGTACTGGGAGGACTGTGGACCGTGAGCCGATGTGTCCACTTCTAACTGGGGGTGTGAGGTTCCTGGGTGTCAGCCGGGCGCTTCCGGTCACTGAGTTGAGCTACTTGAGGAGGACGGCCCTGGGGCAGAGCCTCTGGCTTCGTTTCCTTCAGAATCGTTTTGAAACGTGTGGCTTCCTGCGTTGGACCATGCTTCTTCCCCCAGCAAAGAGCAGGACGTGATGTCAAGTTTACGGAATCTGAGCAGCATGAGCAGAGACCACCTTTTTGCTTCTCGGTTTTTAATCTCCAAGATGAATTTTCTCCACCCAGATCTAGGGTTGGGCAGGCTACTTTATCTTCCACAAGGATCAGATCTTCGTGGATAGACATAAGGATCACTCTTTATCAGTGTGCTGTGCTTCGTGGCTCAGCCGTGTCCGACTCTTTGCGACCCCGTAGACTGTAGCCCACCAGGCTCCTCTGTCCATGGGATTCTCCAGGCAAGGATACTGGAGTGGGTTGCCGTGCTCTCCTCCACGGGATCCTCCCAGGGATCGGACCCAGGTCTCCCACGTTGCAGGCAGGTTCTTTACTGTCTGAGTCACCAGGGAAGCCCTGTTCTCAATAGGTGTGACATAAAAAGTAACACTGCTAGCTGTTTCAAACCAGCTCTCCAGTGTTAAGCGCGAGCAATGCCCATTTACTGTTCCAAAAACTGGTTTCTCATTCTACCACTCCTTGGGAACTGAATGTGCGTGAATCTCTAAAATGTCTTCTTATTTCGCTACTTTGTCTGAAAATTACTTTCGAGGTGACAGGGTTATTTGTAAACTGAGTCTTTGAGCCATCTTTGCTCTTCCTTGTATTTACCTGTTGATGGGATGTATACGGCCTTCCCTGATGGCTCTAGTGGTAAAGAACCTGCCTGCCAGTGCAAAAGCCGTAAGAGACGTGGGCTTGATCCCTGGGTGGGGAAGATCCCCTGGAGCAGGGCATGGCAACCCACTCCAGTATTCTTGCCCAGAGAATCCCATGGACGGAGGAGCCTGGCAGGCTACGGTCCATCAGGCAGCACAGAGTCGGACACGACTGAAGCAGCTTGGTACACATGCCTAGCACACGTGCATGGGATGTGCACAGCCTAGGTACATACGCACGTTTTAAAGCAGTGGCTACTCTGTCACGGAATCAAAAAGCGATACCAAGATAGGAGCAGTAGCTAAGTGACATCTTTAAGAGTCTGAATCCCTGAGTGTGTACTTGGTTACTTGGTTTGGGAAGGGGTGGAAAGAATCCAGTTTAAGCCTGTTAGGGGTACCTGGTTTGTTAACTAACCAGATCTGTCCATTGCTAATCTCATGCGTTGTCAGAGACCAGTATTAACGCAGGCATTTTTCTTTTCTTCACCAGCAACATCCGTTTTTCACCCTACACGAATCCAAAGCGACAGACGTGGCATCTTTTGTAAAATCGATTCTTGGAGACTAAAAACCATGGACTCCATCGGTTGACCCTCCTGTGGATTGGTGGGTTTACAGGCTGATGTTCACTAAAGCGCCAATAGAAACTCATCTTTGAGATAATTTAACCCTGCCTCTCAGAAGGTTTTTTTCTTCCCCATTTTCTCTTTTTCCCCCTCCAAAGGGGGCCTTGGAATCTATAGTTATAGGATGAACTGTCTAGATGGATGAAATATGATAAAGGCTTAGGACTTAAAAAGGTGATTAAATATTTAATGATGTGTCATATGAGTCCCTAAGCTTTTCAGACTTCTGTTCTTTACGAAACGGATACATTGGTAAAAAGGAAAAAAAGGTGCTACAGTAGTGATGAAATTGTAGGTAGGTCTGTAGTCTGTCCCACTTATTACTTTAATATTTATGTTTAAGCGGTTGGTTGACAAGACTCCATTTTATGAGAGGAGGGAGAGACGAAAGACAAGATTGGGTTGGCAGTATTTATAGGCTTTTTTATTTTTTAAGTTGGATCGTGTCTGTGGTCCGGAAGAGATTATTCCATGCGCACCTTTGGGATTCTGATGAAAGTCTCCACCGGGAGTTCAAGTGGCGCGCCTGTTCCAGCTGCTGTGGCTGCTGCTGTGTTCCTCAATTTCTGCCCCACCCGGGGTCGTAACTGCGTATCCCTGTGAAGCAGCAGCGTTGCCTGGTCATACACTATTTTCCCAACTTTGGAAGACAAAAAAATCACTCTTGTCACAGCTCAGAGAGTCACAGATCTGACAGCTGTTGGCCCTTGTGGAGTAGGAATAATGCAATGTGATTTGCGATGCGGTTTTCCATCACCTATCTATCCTGTGCACGCACGTGTGCGCGCGTGCGTGCGTGTGTGTGTGTGTGTGTGTGTGTGATGTCACAAATTCTGCGAATGGCTATTAGAAGTAACATCCATCTTTGGCAAGAAGGAGGTTTGCTAGTCCTGAGAGGAAGTTTGTCTCCCCACCCAGAGAACCAGTGCCTGCCTCTGCTGTGGCCTCCTACAGTGTCAGCCCCAGGGACTGCCTTTGTCCTTAATGTCACCTTGCTTCTTTTGGTTTGGTTTTCTGTTCACTGAAGAAGCCTTCTTGTAAAGGGCAGGGCTGCAGTAGAAGAAAAATAAAGGCAGGGAGCAGTTTCTTGATGAGGTGGGAAGATCATGGGGGCGCTGGCTGAATTCTTGGGGACCCTGAGCCCAAGGCTTGCCCTCCTTTGGTGGTGGCTCGCTCCACGGTGGGAGGCTGGCTCTGTGGTGGATTCCCAGCAGGCTGACGAAGCAGCAGAAGCTCTTTCTCGTGGCCAGAGACACCCGTGGGTTCTCTGCTCTGGGGTCTGGGTTCTTGGAAGGTCAAGGAGTGAAGTGGTCCACAGGGAAGCGTTGCTTTGGGGCGTTGAGTTAACATGAAGCTACTCCTGCAGCACAACGACAGAGGGATTTTATTTTAAAAAGAGATTTTTAAAAGTTTCCAAAGAGAACACAGTCTGCTCCTTTCTTTGCCTCAGGTTCACAGATAGGGAGAGAGTGTTGCTCCCTTGAGCGCTCTGAGCGCAGTCCTGTCTTTCTCTTTTGGCTTTTGAAGCGCAGTCCTGTCTTTTTCTCTCTTTGCACTTGCTCCTTGTTTTCGGCATCCAGCTCACGCCCAGAGAGGGGAAGGCATGTCCATCCACTTGTTCATCTTCGTTTCCAAGACACACCTGTTTGATAAACGTCCAACTCATCTGCTGTGATGCTACTTCCGTCTCATCTTTTTCCAGCCAGAAAAAAAGAGAATTATCCCAGTGGTCATGGCCATTCACTTTCCTACCCTTCTTTCTAAATCTGGAAGCTTCTCTCTTTGAGATGCAGAGGGAAGAAAATCATAAGAATAAGGCATCCATCTTCTTAAAAAAAATAGAAAAAAAAATCTGAGGCCATTTCATGACAGCTGTTGGTGAAATTTTTAAGCAAAACGTCTCTCTGGTCTGAGTCAGGTGACTCTCGCCTCTTGTCCAGTGTGACTTTTACTTTCAAATATTCTTAACTAACCGTGTTCCTCATGTGTTCACCTCTGCTGTCTGTGAGCCCAGGGCCTGAGCTTGCAAAACACACTTGGGTGGAGAAGGAGTAGGTGGTGGTTCTCAACCCGGATGCACAGTGGGATCACCAGGAGCATGTGCACACTCAGTACCGAGGGCCCAGAGATTCACACTGAGTTGGTCAGGGTAGGACCTGGCAGGTGGTATTTTTTACAAGTCACTCGTGTGTTCTGACCTGCAACAGGGTTGAGAACACTGGTCTGCTCCCCACTAAAGAGAGATGGAATACTGATTTGAAATTTGGAATGCCTTTTCCCTGTAGAAGCAATGTGTTCCATGGTGATTGGGTATCTTCTGTCCTAAAGTAGAATGGCCTGATAGCCTTACAAGTCGAAATTTTATTTATTTATTTATTTGTAGAACTGTTATAAGTTCTAAACAACTAATTCTGAAATAAAGAAATGCATAATCTATATTTAAGTTGATATGTTAGGAATCTCATGTACATACATACATATGTGTGTGTGTGTGTGTGTGTGTGTGTGTGTGTGTGTGTAAAGAAAGAAGATACTCCTATCCAGGGGTGATATGCAAAATAGTGGATTGGCCACAAAGTTCATGCCCGTTTTTCCATGTGCTTAGATGTGCTCAGCGGTTCTGACTCTGTGACCCCATGAACTGCAGCCCACCAGGCTCCTCTGTCCATGAGATTCTCCAGGCAAGAATGCTGGAGTGGGCTACCATGCCTCCTCCAGAGGATCTTCCCAACTCAGGAATCAAACCCAGGTCTCCCACATTGCAAACAGATTCTTTACCAGCTGAGCCACTAGGTAAGCCTGAGAATACTGGGATGGGTGGCCTATCCCTTCTCCAGCAGATCTTCCCAACCAGGGAATTGTACCAAAGTCTCCTGCATTGCAGGCTTATTCTTTACCAGCTGAGCCACCAGGGAAGCCCAGTTTTTCTGTAAGATGTTATATTATGGAAAAATCCAAATAAGCTTTGTGACCAGCACACTATTTAATGTGCTACCAGCATGGACTGTCTGGATATTAGCCTTGCCTATAATTATCAGTGTTAGAAAGTCCATATATCTCTATAAAAGAGATCATGTTCTTTTCCCCTCCAAATCTATTTGATTTGGTGTGATACAATTATCCATATTATATAGACTTACACAAATATCTGTCTCTCTATATTGTTGACTTCAGAGGTGTGCCAAAAATAATGGGAATGACTAGGACAATGGCCACTTACATGTAGGTATCATTACTGCCCTTCAGAGGAGTCATCTTCAGGGTTACTTTCTAAAATATTTTGGTCACTTCTCTTTCAGAAAAGGCTTCAGTATCCATTTCCTCTCCCATATGTGTATATGTGGAATGCTAATTACTCCTTACTGGTTTGTTTCTTTTAATAAAAATCCTTACCAGGTATATGTCCCTCTTTGTTTTACCTACTTGGTTTCTCAGACTTAGCATCAAGTAGTGCAGGTATATGTCCCTCTTTGTTTTACCTACTTGGTTTCTCAGACTTAGCATCAAGTAGTGTTTGGCAAATTCTAGAAGACAAATTTGCCCCCCCCCCCCCCCCCCGCCGAACTGGAGTTTTACCATTAAAACTTAAAAAAATATATTTATTGATGTTTTTGGTTAAAAAATCTAGTTCCAAAGAGCCTGACATTTCATAATCATTTCAAACTTTTAAATGTCTTTTAAAAAACACCACGGGCTCTGAAAAAAGCCATGGGGTCTGAAGATAATCTCAAATGTAGATTTCTCAAAAAAGTGTGTCTTGTGTTTCTACACAAAGTCAACCTTCCTGGAATAAATATAGAGCCTCTCGGAGGGCGACTAAAGGAGAAAGAACTCGTACAGGTATGTGTATATGATGACAAAATCTCAGTGAGATTGTCCCCAGTTTCCCACCTGGCAAGATCTATCAGCCTCTGTGGAGGAACCATCCATTATCCATCCATTATTCTAGTGACTATGTTTGGTCACACTGATGTAATCAAAACAAATTGGTCAAATCTGCTTCTATCTTGTTGCACAGTCTCACATGGAAAATGAGTGTGTGTGTGTGCGTGTGTGTAGCTCAAAGTCATTGGTCTTTTACAGCTCTTGTATATTCTGCAAGCCTAACCTCCAATGTTCATATGCCAGACGGTCCCAGACATCTGTTCAGGGCACCATTGATTACCTTAGTAATGCTTTCCGTGGTGTTCCAGGCAAAAAGAAATACTTCATAGTTCCATTTATTAAGTCGTTGTTGTTGTTCAGTCACTGGGTCGTGTCCACCTTTTTGCAGCCCCACGGACGGCAGCACCCCAGGCTCCCCTGTCCTCCACTATCTCCTGCAGTTTGCTCAGCTTCGTGTCCATTGAGTCGGGGATGCTATCTAACCATCTCATCCTCCGCCACCTCCTTCTCCTTTTGCCTTCGATCTTTCCCAACATTACGGTCTTTTCCAATGAGTCGGCTCTTTGCATCAGGTGGCCAAAAGAATTAGGGCTTTAGGTTCAGCATCAGTCCTTCCAGTGAATATTCAGGGTTGCTTTCCTTTAGGGTTGACTGGTTTGATCTCCGTAGGTATTTCTTGTGTCTTAAAACAGGAAAAACATAAAACCCCAGAGCTTCCTAAGTAACCCCAGGGTTTGTGGCTTTGGTCAGGCCGTCCTGGTCTTTTCTGCTTTTCTTGATTCCGTTTGCTTGCTATTCTCCTGCTGGTTACAGATGACCTGTGACCTGCGCTGACTTTGACGCTTCTGTGGAAAAGAACTGATGTAACCATTTCCATCAAAAGTAAGAATCAGCAGTTTTGCATTGGTCTTGCTTCCATGGACTGTTGTTCTCAAATCTTGAAACAGCAAGGGGGTAGCTAAGACAGCTTGTAGCAGAGCCCCCATTGGAAAGCTAAGACCTGGTAATAAAGCTTCCTGTTTGGCCTTCAGAGAAGAGCAGCTGGGTTGGAGAGGGCTTGCTCTGAAATCACGTTGTGCTGTGACCGGAAGTCAGCAGTTAGCACCATTGGGTCACTGTCCTGTCTGTGTTGGAGCCTGCGAGCTCTGTCAACAGAGCGCCTGAAGCCACTGCCTCAGGGGCTTGTCCCTGGACTTTGGAGTTGAAGGCTGAGCGGTGATGAGAAATTATGTCTGGGGGCTAGAAGAAAAGACACATGCCAGGACAGGAACCCCATGGAAGAGCAAGCTGATGCAGACAGGTATATCCTTTCATTTATTTTCAGCGTTACTATCAAGATGATCTCCTATGGGGAAATCCATCAAAAAGCCAAACTTTTTATTATTATCTCTCTTTTCCTTAAAAATACTGAACTATAAGAGAATTGGACTGCAAGGAGATCCAGCCAGTCCATTCTGAAGGAGATCAACCCTGGGATTTCTTTGGAAGGAATGATGCTAAAGCTGAAACTTCAGTACTTTGGCCACCTCATGAGAAGAGTGACTCATTGGAAAAGACTCTGATGCTGGGAGGGATTGGGGGCAGGAGGAGAAGGGGTCGACCGAGGATGAGATGGCTGGATGGCATCACGGACTCGATGGATGTGAGTCTGAGTGAACTCCGGGAGATGGTGATGAACAGGGAAGCCTGGCGTGCTGCGATTCATGGGGTCGCAGAGAGTCGGACACGACTGAGCGACTGAACTGAACTGATAGGAGAATTCAGAAAGTGCCATTGATTCGGATGTCAGAAAATTTCCTTGTTTCCCTACTGTTACTGATTCTACGGAGACCATTTTAAACAGTCGACACCCTGAAAAAAGTACATGATTAGAGGGGTGATAAAGCCTTTTGAGATGTATCTGTCAGCTGCTTTCTGGGTAAATAAAAATGAACACAGAACTGAGCCCCCTAATGTTTAGTTCTGGGGGCAAATATTTTTTAATAGAGGTGGACACCAAAGTTTTTCTGGGGAACATGCTTTTTCCACAATGCAGAAAACTGTGAATGTTTATAGAAATACACTCCAGGTGTTCACCAGAAGAACTAAAATTTATAATTTATAAAAAAGAAATGCTCAAACCTAGTTTGAATTTTTAGAAGCAGTGTGGAAAAAGTGGTTTTCTTTTTTTTCTGATATCAAGTTGCCTGTTGTATGTTCCATTCTTGGAGGTGAGTGTGAGTTGACGACACTGAAGTGCTTCCAGACTATATTCATTGGTGTTTCTTGGGGGTCTCTGTCATAAGGGGGAGGGATGAGAGTGTGGAAAAGGTCAGCCTTGCCTTTCTGAAACCCCTGCCAAATGCTAATCAGAGTATTTGGCTACCAAGCTTGTTCTCTTTAACTGGAAACCTCTGTGGCTGTTAGAGGCTTGGAAATGGGATGAAATGCCCATTGAGGACCCTCTACAGCCCAAGAATCTGGGAAATATATCCAACAATATCTGTGTGTCCTTGCTGACTGCTGTCTTGAGGGTGCCCATGGGGCTTGAAGGTGGAAGGGCAAGAAGAGAGGGCTGTGTATTTTCATTTTTACACATGAATGATTCAAAAGAAAATGCGGAAATTGATCTTCGACGGCCATGCATGTATATCCTTAAACTGGTTGTTGCTTTAAAGTGGTCGAGAGGAACCTGATCCCGGTGACGGGGCAGTGGTGTGACTGGGCTCTCGATGAGCAGTGGGGTTGCAGAATCTACATCTGCAGAGGCAGTGGTTGTCGTTTCTGTTCACTGACACGTGGGGGGGAAGTAGAGCTCTTTGGAGAGTGTTGGCACCGAGGAGAGTGTGATCTGAGACGCAGGCTGACATCTACCAAGGCTGGGCTTTGCAAAGGCTGCAGGTGGAGCCCAGGAGCGGCTCCCTGGGGCAGCCCCAGAAGCTGAAAACAGAACGCCTGTCCTGAAGAGGCGCTTAGACGTCACGTGGATGGGATCATGGGCCTTCTGCACACTCTGAGCCTGCGCTCAATTCTGACCGTCACCAAACCTAATTTGACAGCTGGAGTTTCACAACAGCCACTCTAGAGCACTATTTGTGTCAAAAATTACATTTGGCAACAATTTGTCACGCGCTCAGCCAATCTCTGTGTGAAAGCCACCTGCAGAGGTTCAGTTAAGAAAATTCAGCTTAGCTGTCCACTTATCCCTGTGTCTGTCTTATTCCCTCGTCTCAAATTTATTTTCCGAGTGGAGTGATTTTCCTCTATGAACTGAAATGATGAAGTGATGTTTTAATAAAATAGGTATTTTTAGAGGAAAAAAAAAAGTTTTCCTTCTGTAATTAACTTCCACTATTGGGACATATTCCCCACTATGCAGACCATCATGGTGGGGGGGATGGTCATTGAAAGCGGGAAGAGGGGTAAGGGGTGGGCTTCAAATGGTTTATTTAGGTGCATGAACGTTTTCCTGGATATTTTGTGCAAATATTGATGATTTGCTCAGTATCTACCTACTCAGTGGAGCTTGGCCTGATAAGAATTTTAGTTTCACAGTTGGGCTCCCCAGCTTCCTTTGTGCTTTGATTTGAAAATGCTGCTTCTATTGAATAACCTGGGGCTTCCCTGGTGGCTCAGAGGGTCAGGAATCCACCTGCCAGTGAAGGAGACCTGGGTTCAATCCCTGGGTCAGGAAGATCCCCTGGAGGAGGGCATGACAACCCACTCCAGTATTCTTGCCTGGAGAGTCCCGCAGAGGAGCCTGGCGGGCTGCAGTCCCTGGGGTCGTAGAGTCGGACACGACTGCAGCGACTGAGCGGAGCACAGCGTGGTTGGCTGACTGTTCCTGCGCCGCGCCCCCGCTTTGTGTCTAGACCATGTGTATTGTAAAGACAGCGGGTTGGCAGGTGGAAACATGCCCAGTCTTTCGGGTCCTTTGATGCTAGAAGGAGTGAATATATTTGCTGAACAGAAGGCCCTGCCATCTCTCCCCGGAGCCTGAACTGTCCTGAAAGATCGGAGAGGGCGTCACCCCATCCTTCGAAACCCGTCTCTGATGCTCAGCCTCCTCGGAACGGGAGATTAGAGTGACTCTCACTCGCGGACTCCCTCATCCGCCGGCTCTCTTTCCTGCTGTGAGGAGCCCCCTGCTAGCTCTCCTGGTGGAATCCATCTCTTCTCTGTGGACGGCCATGCCTTTCCTTCATGGCCCAGGCAGGCTGGCCGTGAGGGTGGGATTCGTTAGCTGTTGATGGAGCAGAGAGCTCGGAAGGCTGTGCGCGGACTGTGTCCATGTCTTTGAGGTGCGCGCCAAGTCTCTGTTTTGACCTTGGGAACTTTTTGCCCGTGAGCTGCGGGAGGAAAGAAGAGCTTGAGGGGTGTATCCGCAACTATTCCCTCTATGGAAACGTGAGAGAAGCTTCCTTAAGGGGAAACCTTTCTCCCTCCGTGTAAGGAAAGGGGAATTTGAATATCAATTGAGAACTTTCAATACTCTGGTGTTGTATTTAAGAATACCTGTTTTGTAGGGAGGTGTGCCTCCGATAGCGTTTTCTCTGTTAGCTTTTCGGTGTTATTCTAGCTTTCCTGTTACCCAGGTTATGTGGGTTGCTGTTTTCTTTTGAACTACTGCTTGTTTGGGGGGCTTCCCTGGTGCCTCAGACTGGAAAGAATCTGCCTGCAATGCGGGAGGCCCAGGTTCGATCCCTGGGTCTGGAAGATCCCCTGGAGAAGGGAACGACAACCCTCTCCAGTATTCTTGCCTGCAGAATTCCATGGACAGAGGAGCGTGGCGGACTCCAGTCCATCGGGTCACAAAGACTTGTTGTATTTGGGAGTGTTCTCACAAAATCTTGAAACTGAAGAAGTAACTAGTGTGCAGGATTTGAGGTGGGCACAAGTATTAGCGTTGATGTAAGGTAACTTTTAGTAGAGTAACCAGAGATGCATTGAATTGAGCAATAATGTGGCTTGAAAGAAGTCACGGTTGTTTTTAATACTGGGGGAAGCCACCTGTCCTAGACCCTTATTCTTGAGAAATTCATTTTTTCATGCAAATTACCATTGAGGCAGGGGGTGGGGGGCATACTTCAGAGCCTGGATGACTGACCTCTCAGAGTCAACTAACAGGGAATTATTGTCAAAAGTTGGGTAATTTTGCCTTATCCAGGTCATTCAATGGTGGCATTTCCAGTCAGGGTATCTTGTGAAAAGCGTGACTTTATAATCCTCCCTGCTCTATGGTCTAAGAGCGCAGTAAAGGAAGAATGAGTTCCTTATGTGCCATGAAATAGTTCTTTGAGTCTGTGTTCTTGATCAAGGAAATGGTGAGATGTTGAACCTTGTGATGGTTATGTGGTTCCTATGGTGACCGCTCTGGCCCGCGTCCCACCACCTCAAGGGAAGTGAGAAGTGTCAAAGGAAAATGGATTCGGGAACTCAGGTCCCCCTTGGACTCGTCAGGGGTGAGGAGGTGACTCTTGGACTTCCTGTCTCAGGACATTCTCCGGTTTCAGGCTGCTACTGCGGAATGGACTGCAGATACTCTGTCTCTGGGTGTTTCTTTTCGTGTGTGTAAGACCTCACACTGGGGATGCTCTGTTCCACGTCATGCTCCTCTAGGGATGGACTCAAACAGCCAGATGAAGGTGGGAGAAGACGGTGACAATGTCAGGAGACACTTGGCCACCCCTTTCTGTCAGACAGCTCGCTCAGATGCTCATGGCTAGGACAAGGAACTAAGTCTTCAGAAGCCAGGGGTCCTCGAAAGAAAGGGTGTGTTGGCCTCATCAGAAAATGTACAACCAATAAAAGACGTTTTAAGAAGGACCGTGAGTCCGTGTATTAACTGAGTTGTTTGTGGAAACCCTTTGTTCCAGGGATGCTCCTTTTATGTGTAAACCCCTGCAGTTGAAAGCTTTGCTGTTTTCTCTTGTTTGCCTCCCATCGAAACTACCCAACTTCCAAAACATAATGGACCCAAACAGAATGGAACAGCAGCGTTACAGCCTTGAAGACACAATAGAAAGTTATTTCATCTGTAAGGAAGTTCAGACTCAATATTCCTATGGGCAATATTCCCAGGTTAGTGAAGGCCAGTATTTCATGATTCAAATCAGATGGCTTGTGGCAGGGAGGAATCTACATGGCTTAAGTGAAAAGATGAAGACCAAGACTTCCTGGCTTCTGGGTGCTCCTCATTGTGAAGGATCAGGTCACCTAGTTGTCTGCGTTCTTCCTGGTCCTGTATGTAACGTATGTTGTTGTTCAGTCGCTCAGTCGTGTCTGACTCTTTGCAGCCCCTTGGACGCCAGGCCTTCCTGTCCATCACCAACTCCTGGAGTTTACCCAAACTCATGTGCATCGAGTCAGTGATGCCATCCAACCATCTCATCCTCTATTGCACCCTTCTCCTCCTGCCCTCAATCTTTCCCAGCATCAGGGTCTTTTCCAGTGAGTCAGCTCTTCCCACCAAGTGACCAAAGTTTGGAGGGTCAGCTTCAGCATCAGTCCTTCCAAAGAATATTCAGAATTGATTTCCTTTAGGATTGACTGGTTTGATCCCCTTGTGGTCCAAGGGACTCTCAAGAGTCTTCTCCAGCACTGCAGTTTGAAAGCATCGATTCTGATACCAGGAAATTTGTTTTTCAGTGTCAGGCAGTGCCACAGTGTGGATGTTATGGGGGGGAAAATGCTATCACAGGTAAATATGGTCGGGTTTCTCCTGAAAACCGAGTGACTGGACCTGGTTGACTTGTAGCCACGTGACTCTAGTTTAGAGAATTGCTGGATCTTAATGTTACTGATTTGAAGGGTCCCGATTATACTTGGAGGTGCACATCCATCTCTCTCTGGATTATTGCTTAAACAAGTTGGTGTTGCTGAGTCAGGAGTTGCCTCTTTTAAAAGTCCCTCGTATTTTAGACTCTTGCTCCTTGGAAGAAAAGCTATGACAAACCTAAACAGCATATTAAAAAGCGGAGACTTCACTTTGCTGACAAAGGTCCATATAGTCAAAGCTGTGGTCTTTCCAGTAATCATGTACAGATTTGAGAGTTGGACCAAAAGAAGGCTGAGTATAGAAGAATTGATGCTTTTGAACTGTGGTGCTGGAGAAGACTCTTGAGAGTCCCTTGGACCATAAGGAGATCAAACCAGTCTGTCCTAAAGGAAATCAACCCTGAATATTCATTGGAAGGACTGATGCTGAAGTTGAAGCTCCAATACTTTGGCCATGTGATGTGAAGAGCTGACTCATTGGAAAAGACTGGGAAAGACTGAAGGCAAAAGGAGAAGGGGGTGGCAGAAGATGAGGTGCTTGGATCGTACCATGGACACAATGGACATGAGCTTGAGCAAACTCCAGGAGATAGGGGAGGACAGGGAGGCCTGGTGTGCTGCAGTCTATGGGGTCGCAAAGAGTCCAACATGACTCAGCGACTGAACAAGTATTTCATCTCAGACATACATCATTTCTACAGTTGGTTGGAATACAAAGTGGAGGGCTTACCTTCTGCAGACATAATTCAAGTGACTTCACAGTCACGACAGACTATTTAGGCGGGTCTTGAAGTCCTTTTCTTCCAGAACTGTGTTGAGATTGCTGCAATCCATCATCTGTCTTAGGTGCTGCCTTCCTTGGCTTTAGGAATTATAAGTTCCTCCAAGGGGTGCAGGCATGTGGAAGAGAAAGGCACCAACAGACAGGCTTCTCGGCATCGCAGGTGAGGGGCACTCACCCACTTTGCCACAGCTATTCCTTTTCCCCACAGGAATCTAGAGCCATTCCTCATAATCATGCTTTGAATCACCATTGGAGAGTTAACACATCTTTCTTTCGATGGGCATAGTGCATTTTTCTTTGCATACCATCCAAATGACTCGTCATTTATTTGAGATTTTGTAGGAAACTAAGTTTAATGTGGAAAATGGAGAAAGGCAATGGGGTTGAGAGCAGGTGTTTGTGGTGGTTTCTTGGTGTTTTGGTCATCTCTGTGCCAGAGCAAACATCAGAACTTGGGAGTTTTAAAAACAACGCTCTCTGACTCCTGCTCCCAGTCCTGTGGGTTGATGGGCTCAGCATGGTGGTCCTTGCTTGCATCTCCCACGCAGCTGGAGTCAGGGAGCTGGGGAAGAGTCATGAGGGCCTCTTCCTTTGCACACAGCTGGGCTGGGGTGGGCCGGGGGCTAAGGAGGCCTTTCCTCCTGTGGCCTCTCCAGACAGGCGCAGAGTCCTCACAGACCGGGTGTCTTAGAGGACTCGGGACTCCCCCATGGCCGCTGGGTTTCCCCAGAAGTGTTGATCCAGAAAGCCTAGGTAGAAACTTGAAGGCAGCAATAGTGTGCAGTTTTCACTGTGATTGCTGGGATGTATTCCAGGTGTTCCACGGTGGAGGGAAGACTAGCTGTCACGCCTGGTCTGTCCCATACAGTTAGAATAGACTCGGATGGTGCTCTGTCTTTCCTAAGTTGGTGTCCAGAGGTGGTGGACAAAATGTGTTTCAGTTAATGATGAAATTAGTTTCCTTTCGTTTATCATCTACTGTTCTGTCAAGGAAAGCTCTTTGGGTCCAAGGAATGTTTTCCTGTAGGAAGTGAGTTAACCATTTCTGCCGAAGCTGTAGGTGGAATTTCAGTGGCACAGGAGGAATTAAATATTGACACTGATGACTCCTAAGACTCCAGTTAATACCTCCCTGCCACCCCAGATGGTTATGGTTCACAAACGTTTGCTGAGGAGGTGTTTTCTCCTCCAATGCAAACAGTTTGTTTTTTTTTCCTGTTTAAAAAGATAAAAGGTTATGGGAAAACTCAGAGACTTACATGCAGGAAAATAAATATTATCCACCCATCTGAGTTAATTGTTCATGTACTCTTTAAAACATATTGTTCCATACTGCCTACACACACATGCATGCATACAAAACCCAGGTGGGATTGCTACCTGCCTTGCTTTCTAAATGATATTGCGGGCATCTTATGTCAATGAATGTAGGTGGCAGCAGTATTTTTAACAGCTGTATAGTATTCCAACACACATATTTAACTGCTTCTATTGGTGGAGTTCATGATTTTCTTTCAAGCGCTTTGGCAGTTATCCTTATTCCTACATCCTTATGCGTGAAGCTTATTGTCTTGGAAAGTTTTAAAGAACTGAAGGACCTCAAACACTGTCCCTTGTGCTGAACACCAGCAAGGGGTTCACTTGTTTCAACACAGCTCTCTCCTCCCATTATTCTGCTGCTTGCCTCTCTCCAGGTCCAGTTTTTGACTAAGAGATCAGATTTGTCCAGCAACAAACCCAAATGAGGGATGTGTACTGCTGGGGCCTGTACAATGGTGTCCTGGTGGTCATTCAAGAAATAAGTTGGGGTGTTTACGATTTTCCCAACCAGCGGTCAAACCCAGGTCTCCTTTATTGCAGGAGGATTCTTTACCATCTGAGCCAACAGGAAAGCCCAACATGTATGTATGTGTATATATACACACACACACACATACACATATTTAAGCAAACATCCCCACTCAGAGTGCTGATGTTGGTTAAATGCAGGTCCCCCTGTTTTCATTGCAGGATTATTGGAAAGTATTATAAAGGGGAAGCGTGCCCCTGATTCGTGAACACCTTTATACCAGTTAGAGCCGAGCAGAGTTTTATCGATTTCAAATGGAATGCTGCTTCAGGGATGCAAAGCGTTGTATTGGCTTCATAGTGAAGGAGGTGGTGGCATCACAAGAGGCTCACAGAATGACCTAAAAGAAATCTGCTTCCGAACTCTGTGACTTCCTGTATCATCTGGGCCCTCGTGTGCCTCGCCTTGGGTTTCTTTGCACTGACTCTGCAGACAGAAGCTTCCCGGGAGCGTGGCCTCTCTCCCCACCACGGGAGACGGCCTCAGCACTTCGTGCGTCTCGCCTGAGTCAGCTGAGCTGAGGGCGGCTCATTTTCCTCCTTTCAAGAGCGAGCCTGTGGCCTGGAAGGCAAAGAGTTGTCCGTAGATGAGAACGTGCTAAACCACTTGACCTTTTCAGCAGCTGCAGAACTGTTTACTGAGGACATGCCATCTCCCTTGGCGTCTCCAATTTGGCAGCCAGAGAAGGCAGGCCGGTGACATTGCGTGCTTTCGAAAACTTCTGAACAATTCACAACTTTCGCCATAAAGTGGCTAAATTGGTCTCGCTAGTCAGATAGTGATCTTTGGAAAGACTCTCTTCTCCTTAACTCGATCACTGGAATCAACCAAAACACTGATTTTGCCAGAGCCTCTGACTCCCTAAACTATAAACAAGAATAGACTAGATCGGTTTCAAGCCACAGATCCAGGGCAAGTGGCAACGTCTGTTTGCAATAGCAGAGAACGTGAATTCTGTTCATGCATGTAAGCAATTCCTTGAAAATTAAGGAGCCCGTGAGTTTTAATTTAGCTTATCTGAAGATTATTCATGTGTACAAAAATATCAATGATTCATAACATACTTTTGCAGGATGCTCTGAGCTGAAATACGACTCGATCACGTTCATAAAATGGGTGAAGAATTATTCTGAAACAATGAAAGAAGTTGTTAAGCAGCTGAGCAGAAGATAGAGCTTGAGTCAATGTGGAAACTAGAATTGCTCCAGGCTGGAGCCTCGTGGCTCTTTAAAATCCTGGCTGACCGCTCAGTAGCCGTGTGACCCTGGACATGTGTCCTCAACTCCCTGTCCTCCAGTTTATTCCATCTTAAAATGGAAATAGTAATAGGACCCCACTTTAGAGAGTACTTGTGAGAATTCAGTGAAACGCAACCTGCAAAGCACTTCGTCCAGTGTCTGCCACTATTAGCACTCAGGGAGTTTTCCTTAATGTCATCCTCTGAGCGAACCCTTTTCCAGAAAAGACCATTGAGCAAAAGCGCGGGTATTTCAGGCCTTCCAGCCCAGTGCCTCACAAGGATACTTGGCTTTGTCTGCTGAACGTGCAGGAGGATACGCTGCAGGCGAATTTCATTTTGTCACAAACAAATGTTTGTAGCTTTCAGTTTGTGTATCAGATTAAAAGCTTTGCTCAACTCCTCACATTAGTGAGAAAACCGATGGTAGCCCAGTTGGAAAAGAAACCGCCTGCAATGCAGGAGACCCTGGTTTGATTCCTGGGTCAGGAAAATCCGCAGGAGAAGGGATAGGCTACCCACTCCAGGATTCTTCAGTTTCCCTCATGGTTCAGTTGGTAAAGAATCCACTTGCAATGTGGGAGACCTGGGTTTGATCCCTAGGTTGGGAAGATCCCCTGGAGAAGGGTAAAGATACCCACTCCAGTATTCTGGCCTGGAGACTTCCATGGACTGCACAGTCCATGGGGTCGCAAAGAGTCAGACATAACTGAGCGACTTTGACTTTCACTTATTCTGCAAGCTGTGGTGCTGGAGAAGACTCTTGAGAGTTCCTCGGGCTGCAAAGATATCAACCCAGTCCGTCCCAAAGGAAGTCAACCCTGAAGATTCATTGGAAGGACTGATGCTGAAGTTGAAGCTCCAATACTTTGGCCACTTGATGTGAAGAGCCAACTCATTAAAAAAGACCCTGATGCTGGGAAAGATTGAAGGCATTCTTTAAGAGCCTTGCCAGAGACAAATTCTACTAGCATTCAGAAATGCAATCATATTTTGCGGCTGGAAAAATATCCCTTTTGCTCCTTTAAACTGTGACAGCGAGTGCTTTTTTCTAGTGTCAGATTGAAGGATCTGGGGGCGGGGATGGGGCTTAGCCTCCCCAGATACACAGTCGTGCCCTGATGAACATGGAAACAATCTTCTGTGTCATATCGAGTCTGACATGTAGTGAATGAATGTCTCCTGTGGTCAGAGTAGGTTATGGAAAATGTAAAGTTAATATCTTTTGCATGTGAATAGAGAGCCCATTCAGAGTGAAATGATAACCAAACATTTACTAGGTGTGTGTGGGGTGGGCAGGCAGGGAGAGGTGGGAAGATGTGGTTGGGAAAAGATCCCCTGAAATTCCCCATTTACCCTCTTGTTAATCTGTAAGAGACTTTTTGGCATTCTCATATGGAAACTTCGGAAGCAGATGGAAATATTTTAAGATGTATAATACACATGGGCCTGTTACATGAATTTCCATTTTCCTTGTGAGCATGAACAGCGAAGTTCTCCACTGTTCTTTGGTTCTTAGCAAAAATTAAAAGGGGAAATAATATTTTACCGTGTGGCTTCTAAGTGGTGTAGAGGTAACTGATTTACGAACAGTGAGCAATGCGAAAGCAGTGTTTTGATCTTTCCCATGATATGTCAAAGGTCAGTGGTCAGCTTTTTACCAGGTAGTTGATAATCCTTAATCTGGGGAACAGTCCTGCAGACTTAGCAAACTTCTTCCCCCATATCCCAAGAATCAGATCTTTTGAGGTAAGAAGTGGCCCAGCTCATCGGAAATAGAATAGACATCTCAATGTATTTTTCATGGGAGAAAGAACTACATCCGTTTCAAATTGTAATGTTATCTTCAGTAAGATGTTCTGATTTTAGAAAACCACAATGAGGTACTATCTCATGCCGGTCAGAATGGCTGCTATCAAAAAGTCTACAAACAATAAATGCTGGAGAGGGTGTGGAGAAAAGGGAACCCTCTTACACTGTTGGTGGGAATGCAAACTAGTACAGCCCCTATGGAGATCAGTGTGGAGATTCCTTAAAAAACTGGGAATAGAACTGCCATATGACCCAGCAATCCCACTGCTGGGCATACACACTGAGGAAACCAGAACTGAAAGAGATATGTTTACCCCAATGTTCATCGCAGCACTGTTTATAGTAGCCAGAACATGGAAGCAACCTAGATGTCCGTCAGCAGATGACTGGATAAGAAAGCTGTGGTTCATATACGCAGTGGAGTATTGCTCAGCCATCAAAAAGAATGCCTTTGAATCAGTTCTAACGAGGTAGATGGAGCCTATTATACAGAGTGAAGTAAGCCAGAAAGAAAAACACCAATGCAGTATACTAACACATATATATGGAATTTAGAAAGATGGTAACGATGACCCTGTATGCGAGGCAGCAAAAGAGATACAGATGTGCAGAGCAGACTTCTGGACTCTGTGGGAGAGGGCGAGGGTGGGATGATCTGAGAGAATGGCATTGAAACGTGTATTATCATATGTGAAATGGATCACCAGTCCGGGTTCAATGCATGAAACAGGGTGCTCAGGGCCGGTGCACTGGGAGAACCCTGAGGGATAGGGGTGGGGAGGGAGGTGGGAGGAGGGTTGGGGATGGGGAACACATGTACACCCGTGGCTGATTCATGTCAATGTATGGCAAAACCACCACAATGTTGTAAAGTAATTAGCCTCCAATTAAAATTTAAAAAGAAAAGGAAAAAGATGTTCTGATTTTAGGGATTCACTGAGAGTGTAGTGCATTCTTAAAAAAAAAAAAATGAGTTTGTGTCGGTGTATCAGCAGCATTGCCAGTGATAGTATCTGTAAAATAAAAACTACACGCAGCTTGTTTGGGGCTCAGTGGTAAAGAATCCGCCTGTCAGTGCAGGAGACCTGGGTCTGATGCCTGGGTCAGGAAGATCCCCTGGAGAAGGGGATGACAACCCAGTCCAGTATTCTTGCCCGGGGAATCCTGGAGACGGAGGAGCCTGGCGGACTATAGACTGTGGGGTCGCAGGAGGCAGACACAACTTAGCAACTGAACGGCAACAAGAGCAGCAGGTTCTTAGCCCTGTGAACGCGGGAGGAAGACCACCTGGGCCCCACGTGTGCTGCTGAAATTGACACGTGCCCTCCAACGGATCCTGGCCCAGATACCCAGCCTTGCACCTTCTGATGCCGACTTACCGGGAACTGATACCCACTGTCTTCCTCGGGCTCGTGGGCCTGAGGGGCCTCGCTGGTACCGAACGGACAGCCCTGGACACGGCCGGATCGGGCTTCAGGACCCATGGGGGGCTTCAGAGGGGCTGCGGGTGAGAGGAAACGCAAGACTGTGTATGGAGAATGCATGCTCATTTCTCTCCCTTTTTTTCGACGTTCCTATTTTGTGTTAGGGTGTAGCCAGCGAACAGCACTGTGACAGTTTCACGTGGACAGCAAAGGGACTCAGCCATCCATACACATGTATCCCTTCTCCCCTCCCAGCCAGGCTGTATATACATTTTTCTGAGACAATCCTTAGCAATGAAACTTTGTAATCAAAAAGAAAAGAAAGCTGTTGCTTTACTCCTATCAAAAGAAATGCTATTTTCATAGACATTAACAAATGTTTATTTTAAATTTTAGTAATGTGACCGCTCTCATATCCAGATCAGATACATGATTTTAACCCACTAACACCCAGATATCTATGTCAACTTACCCACAGAGTAAAACAAGGTCTCTTTATACACTATCTATACAGGGACTATGTTAAATATACTTATAATCTTTTTGCTCACCCAGAGGTAATTTATCACAAGAACTTTAAAAATGTCCCACTTTTAATATAAGTTGGAGTGAAAGAGTAAATTTTGGCAAAGACAGATCTAACAAAGAGCAAAACAGTCATTTTCAATGTTCCATTATTGGCATCGCACAGTACACAACTCTAGTTCTTAAAATACTTGTTTTCAGGGTGTTTGGTGATAATGGAAGAAAACAACTTATTGATGTTAGGGCATGTTTTGGGGATGGTGAGAATGGGAATAAGCATTAGAAAGTTATAGAAAAGAGTTTGGTAAACGTCTAACCAACTGATTTTAAACTAGTCAATAAATTTTTTTTCCTCTTAAAAATTTTACTGTATGAAGATAACTCATCAGTTCAGTTCAGTCGCTCAGTCGTGTCCGACTCTTTGCGACCCCTTGGATGCCAGGCCTCCCTGTCCATCACCAGCTCCCGGAGTCCACCCAAACTCATATCCATTGAGTCGGTGATGCCATCCAACCATCTCATCCTCTGTCGACCCCTTCTCCTCCTGCCTTCAATCTTTCCCAGCATCAGGGTCTTTTCAAATGAGTCAGCTCTTTGCATCGGGTGGCCAAAGTATTGGAGTTTCAGCTTCAGCATCAGTCTTTCCAATGAACACTCAGGACTGATCGCCTTTAGGATGGACTGGTTGGATCTCCTTGCAGTCCAAGGGACTCTCAAGAGTCTTCTCCAACACCACAGTTCAAAAGCATCAATTCTTCAGTGCTCAGCTTTCTTCACAGTCCAACTCTCACATCCATACATGACCACTGGAAAAACCATAGCCTTGACTAGACAGACCTTTGTTGGCAAAGTAATGTCTCTGCTTTTGAATATGCTGTCTAGGTTGGTCATAGCTTTTCCTCCAAGGAGTAAGCGTCTTTTAATTTCATGGCTGCAGTCACCATCTGCAGGGGTTTGGAGCCCCCAAAACTAAAGCCTGTCACTGTTTCCATCATTTCCCCATCTATTTCCCATGAAGTGATGGGACTGGATGCCATGATCTTAGTTTTCTGAATGTTGAGCTTTAAGCCAACTTCTTCACTCTCCTCCTTCACTTTCATCAAGAGGTTCACTTTCTGCCATAAGGGTGGTGTCATCTGCATATCTGAGGCTATTGGTATTTCTCCCGGCAATCTTGATTCCAGCTTGTGCTTCATCCAGCCCAGCGTTTCTCATATGTACTCTGCACATAAGTTAAATAAGCAGGGTGACAACATACAGCCTTGACGCACTCCTCCTCCTATTTGGAACCAGTCTGTTGCTCTCTTCTAACTGTTGCTTCCTGACCTGCGTACACATTTCTTAGGAGGCAGGTCAGGTGGTCTGGTATTCCCATGTCTTTCAGAATTTTCCACAGATAACTCATGGTTTCTTTCTTATGCCTTCTCTCTCTATGTAAAATATTCAGATTATTTAACATTTTCATAAAAAGCAGGTCACACAATGCCAAGTTCATGATTCTCCTCCTGCCCCTTCCAGATGTCGCCATTGTTGTTCAATTGCTAAGTCGTCTCTGACTCTTTGCAACCCCATGGACTGCAGCCCACAAGGCTCCTCTGTCCTCTACTGTCTCTGAGAGTTTGCTCAAATTTATGTCCATTGAGTCAGTGATGGTGTATAACCATCTCATCCTCTGCCACCCCCGTCTCTTCCTGCCTTCACTCTTTCCCAGCATCAGGGTCTTTCCCAGTGGTGAATGATCAAGCTCCAATACTAAACTCTGGGATAAAAGGAGTTAACCTTACATGGTGGAAGCTTCAATCCTTCCTTTTCAAGGGCAGTGGAGAATTCAGTCATCACTGTTCAGTCATAGCTCAATTAAAACTGGGCTGGCGGACATTGATGGCAGTGGCACAGAGAAAGCATACTTGGTCCTCTGAGGAGAGGACTTTTAATTGGAAATTAAATTGAAGATTTAATTGGGAATTTTTTAGAAAGAAATTTAAGATGGCCACAAGGGGACAGCAGAATACACAGGATTTCCTTACCCGCATTTTCCTTTATTGTTGCTGAAGCCACAGCCTTCCATCTGGCTTCAGGGACGTAATAAAGGCAAATGAAAGAACTAATTGAAACGCCTGGGATGTGAGCCATCCTTCAGTTCAGGTCAGTCGCTCAGTCGTGTCTGATTCTTTGTGATCCCATGGACTGCAGCACGCCAGGCTTCCCTGTCCATCACCAACTCCCGGAGCTTGCTCAAACTCATGGCCATCGACTCGGTGGAGCCCTTCTTAAGCACTGGTGTTTCCAGTAAAAGGACAAATGCAGAGAGGACCATACTCCTAGGACAACTGAATATGTAAGACAGCAGCTTTCCAAGTATATCTGATAAACAGATGAGACGGCTTGATAACATCACCAACTCAATAGCCATGAGTTAGAGCCAACTCCGGGGATAGTGAAGGACAGCGGAGCCTGCTGTGCTGCAGGCCAGGGGTCACAGAGAGTCGGACACGACTGAGCGAGTGAACAACAGAATTGACGATGTGTGCACAGAGCGGGCTAAACCTTGGCAGGGGTTTCCTGACTTCCCAGCGGAGGGAGCGGGTTATGAATTCCCTTCCCCTGTTAATATTTTCCTGCGTTTAAGGGAAGAATAACAATAGGGTAAATTGTCAATAAGATTTAATCGTTTTTTAAGTAGGGAAACAGACTGTGTTCAGAAGAAGCAGTAAATACTTATGACTCAATTAATTATGCCCTCTTCAGTAGGGAGCCAAAAAAAAAAAAAAAGAAAAAACCGCAGTAGAGTTCAAGGTACTGGAAAACTCTGGATTCTATTGTCAGAATTCCTGGGCATGCAATCGTTAACCTTGGGGAGACTTCTTAACCTCTAGCTGTCTCAGCTTCTTCACCCATCAGTCAGTGTTAGTCACTCAGACATGCCTGACTCATGGGCTGAAGCCCACCAGGCTCCTCTGTCCATGGGATTCTCCAGGCAAGATACTGGAGTGGGTTGCCATGCCCTCCTCCAGGGGATCTTCCTGACCCAGGGGTTGAACCTGGGTCTCCCACCTTGCAGGCAGATTCTTTACTGTCTGAGCCACCAAGGAAGCTCTCCTTCAACCATAACATGAGGATAATGAGAGAGGTTTTTTAAAAGATTCAATAAAGGAACGCATGTCACCCACATAGCTCAGAGCCTGGCTTACGTTAAGAATTCCATTAAGTTAGCAGCTGTAAAAGCATTACACTGAATGATTGGCACGTGACAGTTGTTGGTAATTATGTCTTGACTACCTGATTATGTTATCTCATTCAATTCTCACAATTAGCGTAAGAGCTAGGTTTTATTTAGTTTTTACAGATGAGAAAATTGAGGTTCAAAGACACTAATTATCTGGCTAGCGTCATAAATAGAAGAGATGAAATGTGAACCTGTGACTTTCTGATTCTAATCCCGTGAACCGTTACCACACTGGGTTAAACAGACGAGCATCACCTTCCCCCTGCTTCTGCTAAGTCCTGCAGTCACCTGACAGCTGTTGGAAGTGACTCAGCAGTTTGCCCATAGGACCCATAGTTGAATGACTTTTCCCAGGGGCTAATCAGACCCGTTTGTGGCGATATCTTGAAATCATGGAGAGAGAAATTGTTAGTCAAACATCTCAAACCCAAACCAGCCTCAACAAGGAATTCGGTCTAAGGCAACATACCTTAAACTCGAATCACATGCATCAATCGTCCAGTACGATTCCTGTCTGTAGAACAAACGATTGCTGAAATGAGCTGACTTAGCTATGACAAGTCGATCCCTGATGTCTGGGATCAGAATCCCGTCCTGAGGTCTTTATGAGAAGAGCAGAGGAAATTCACAGAATCTGCTGCCCCCGCTGTTCTCTCAAGATAGCGTATACGATCCCTTTCTTTTCATGAACGGAGGCAAGACCCTCATTCATTCCTCACCATGGAGGACGCCACCCTGACTTACAGGCTGACTTACACTTTCCTCACCACGTGCACTGGAGAACCGCACTGAAACGCCTATCTGTGGAATCTAGAAAAATGGTCGAGACGGTCATATTGGCAAAGCCCCGGTGCACTTGCTGGGCTTCCCTGGGGGCTCAGACAGTAAAGAATCTGCCTGCGATGTGGGCGATCCAGGTTCGACACGCTTGTTCGGGGAGCTGTACACAGCGCAGATGGCCGAGATGGGAAAGGACCTTCTGTGGCCTGCGCCAGTCTCTGCTGTGGGCAGTGCGAGTGGGTGCTGAAGCCCAGTGAGGGCTGCAGTTAGAAAGCGGGCAGGAAACAATTTAGAGAAGAACACGTGGTGTCCACGACTCTGCCAGCTTTGGGGGCAGACAGACAGGGAGGGAGAGAGGAGAACATTCTGGAGAGCTCGCTGTGCCTTTTTGCAAAGCCGGGGGACACAGGCTGCCACAGGCGGAGGTCCAAGCACTGTGACACAGCCCAGGTGGGATGCTGAAGGGCCGGGCCTCTGAGAACAGTGAGGAGAAGGAGCAGGAGGATGCTGTGGACATTGGCCCTGAAACAGATGGAGCACCCTCTGCTGTCGTCCCCCTGACACAAAGGAAATGTGTACATTGTAATTACCCTAAACTTCTGGCCCCATCACTTCATGGCAAGTAGATGGGGAAACAGTGGAAACAGTGTCAGACTTTATTTTTGGGGGCTCCAAAATCACTGCAGATGGTGACTTCAGCCATGAAATTAAAAGACGCTCCTTGGAAGAAAAGTTATGACCAACCTAGACAGCATATTAAAAAGCAGAGACATTACTTTGCCAACAAAGGTCCGTCTAGTCAAGGCTATGGTTTTTCCAGTATGGATGTGAGAGTTGGACTATAAAGAAAGCTGAGCACTGAAAAACTGATGCTTTTGAACTGTGGTGTTGGAGAAGACTCTTGAGGGTCCCTTGGACTGCAAGGAGACCCAACCAGTCCATCCTAAAGGAAATAAGTCCTGAGTGTTCATTGAAAGGAATGATGCTGAAGCTGAAACTCCAATACTTTGGCCACCTGATGCAAAGAACTGATTCATTTGAAAAGACCCTGATGCTGGGAAAGATTGAAGGCAGGAGGAGAAGGGGACGACAGAGGATGAGATGGTTGGATGGCATCACTGACTCGATGGATATGAGTTTGGGTGGGCTCCGGGAGTTGGTAATGGACAGGGAGGCCTGGCGTGCTGCGGTCCATGGGGCCACAAAGAGTTGGATATGACTGAGCGACTGAACTGAACTGAACTGCACTCGGGTGTCAGAGAAAATTTGCATTCTTCCTGTATTTCTTAAAGATGTAAATCTTACCAAGTCCTTGAAATGTAAACACCCCAGGAGATAATAAAACACTGCCTACAGAAAAAAAAAAAAAAGGAGAAAAAAGGCTTTTAAAATATAGATTGCTATAGAAGCTTCCTAGTCCGCAGCCTCCACGTGATTACTTTGAAAAGCATAAGTGAGTGCGAAGGCAGGGACGACAGAAGCCGAGAGAGCGCTCCGGATGCCTTCGGAAGGTAGCAAACAGCTGTGCGGGTGCGCCTGCTCAGAGGCTTCGGTCCTGTACGACTCTTGGGGACTCCATGGACTGTAGCCCGCTGGGCTCCCCTGCCCATGGGATTTTCCCGGCAAGGATGCTGGAGTGGGTTGCCACACCCTCCTCCATGGGACCTTCCTGACCCACGGATCGAGCCCGGGTCTCCATCTCCTGCACCGAGGCAGACTCTTTACCCCTGAGCCTCCAGGGAAGCCTGGCAAACACCTGATATTCTCCCACAGAGCAACGCGTAGCAACATGCCCAATTGCTAGACCCTCTCACAACGGGGGCGCTTTCCTTTCTATCAAGGAGTGAATTGAAAATAGGTTCCAGTGACCCCCACCTCCCCTGGCAAGGCTCTAATTCCCACTCTAAGCGGCCTGTTTCCAGCAGAGGTGCTCCCTGCCTGCCAGCCCACTGTCTCTAAAGACGCAGGTGCTGTGACGCCCTGTAGGTCCTCCTCCAGATGCCCGTCCCCGCGACGCTTCCTGTGGCTGCAGAGAAGGAACCGAAGAAATTCCGCGTGATGCCCTTGAAGTACAGGGACTCGGTTAATGCAGGACAGCATGTCCTACATGTTCTCAAAACGTGCCCGAGGCAATGGCCAAGGGTGTGGGGCCATCCACCGGGAAGGATCCACCCGCGAGGGATCAGAAAATTGATGACGTGGACCCCCTCCTTCTAAATATGTCTTGGTTTATGTGGACACTGCATCTCACCTGAACCAAGGTGTCCCCTGAAATTGTGCAACCCAGGCTCTCCCACCAGGGGAATTAAGGAAGCCGAGTACCGTGTACAGAGGGGCTTCCCTGGTGGCTCAGATGATAAAGAACCTGCCTGCAATGCAGGAGACGCGGGCTTGATCCCTGGGTCAGGAAGAGCCCCTGGAGAAGAGAATGGCAAAGGGCTCCAGTATTCTTGCCTGGAGAATCCCATGGACAGAGGAGCCTCGGGGGCTACAGTCCTTGGGGTTGCCAAGAATCGGACATGACTGAGTGACTAACACTGCTACCACGTACAGAAACTTTCATCCAGTAGACAGTGGTCAGGGCTCACATTGCAAAGGTCATGCTGTGCAAGGCTGGGCAAAAGGATGTGACGTTGGAGGGTCCATCTGCCCCATCGCCCACAGGCAACGTTGCGGAGAGAAAGGGAGAATGGAGTATGAAAGGGGCAAACTGAGTGACTGACAGGTACGAGCGCCTTGGCTGGGTAGACTGCAGTACTTTCCCAGGTGTGGGTACATTTGAAGGATCAGCCGCTAGGGTGTCTTGCCCCATATGCCAGACCGCGGGCCCTTGCCGGGGAAAGACATTACCTCTGGGATCTGCAGCGGGATGTCCAATGGGGGTGAGTGAGTGAGGGGGACCCTGCCAGTCTCCACTGGGACCCCGGTCCCCTGCTGCAAACTGGGCTGGTGGAAGCACACCGCAGCTGGCAGGGGACAGGCATGAAGGGAGGAGGGGAGAAACTGGGCGTCCTGGTCTGGGAAGTCCCACCCTTGCCCGCCTCCTCTCACATGGCGGTTCCGCCTCCCCTGGTCTTCACTGCCAGGCCCCACCTAAAGCTGCCCCTCCCTGCCTCAAGGGCAGCTGAGCATCTGTTGCCATGGAGATGGCCACTGGCTGCCATCTGGGTTCCTTCCCAGGGCCTGGAGGACTTTACTGCATACACTGTGGTTTCTAAATCCAGCTGCCCAGGCAACCGTGATAGCACACCATGCCTGTCTTTAGGGAAGACAGGCCTGTCGACAGCATCTCTAGTGAGAAAGGCGGTCGTCCTGAGCACGATGGCCTTGGGTGTGACCAATGCCTGGCTAGGAGGCACCTGTGTTTCCATCACTCAGTCGTGCCTGGCTTTGCAACCGCAGGATTGCAGCCTGCCAGACTCCTCTGTCCATGGGATTTCTTAGGGAAGAATCCTGGAGTGGGTTGCCATGTCCTTCCCCAGGGGATCTTCCTCACCCAGGGATTGAACCTGGGTCTCCTGCACTGCAGGCGGGTTCTTTACCATCTGAGCCACTAGGGAAGCCCTACAGGGATCAAGCCCATCGCCATGGAAACGAAATGCAAAAGAGCAACATGGCTGTCTGGGGAGCCCTCACGAATAGCTGTGAAAAGCTGAGAGGCGAAAAGCAAAGGAGAAAAGGAAAGATATAAGCATCTGAATGCAGAGTTCCAAAGAATAGCAAGAAGAGATAAGAAAGCCTTCCTCAACAATCAATGCAAAGAAATAGAGGAAAACAACAGAATGGGAAAGACTAGAGATCTCTTCAAGAAAATTAGAGATACCAAGGGAACATTTCCTGCAAAGATGGGCTCGATAAAGGACAGAAATGGTATGGACCTAACAGAAGCAGAAGATATTAGGAAGAGGTGGCAAGAATACACAGAAGAACTGTACAAAAAAGATCTTCATGACCAAGATAATCACGATGGTGTGATCCCTCACCTAGAGCCAGACATCCTGGAATGTGAAGGCAAGTGGGCCTTAGAAAGCATCACTACGAACAAAGCTAGTGGAGGTGATGGAATTCCAGTGGAGCTGTTTCAAATCCTGAAAGATGATGCTGTGAAAGTGCTGCACTCAATATGCCAGCAAATTTGGAAAACTCAGCAGTGGCCACAGGACTGGAAAAAGTCAGTTTTCATTCCAATCCCAAAAAAGGCAATGCCAAAGAATGCTCAAACTAGTGCACAATTGCACTTATCTCACACACTAGTAAAGTAATGCTGAAAATTCTCCAAGCCAGGCTTCAGCAGTACGTGAACCATGAACTTCCAGATGTTCAAGCTGGTTTTAGAAAAGGCAGAGGAACCAGAGATCAAATTGGCAACATCCACTGGATCATGGAAAAAGGAAGAGATTTCCAGAAAAAACATCTATTTCTGCTTTATTGACTATGCCATAGCCTTTGACAGTGTGGATCACAATAAACTGTGGAAAATTCTGAGAGAGATGGGAATACCAGACCACCTGACCTGCCTCTTGAGAAACCTATATGGAGGTCAGGAATCAGCAGTAAGAACTGGACATGGAACAACAGACTGGTTCCCAATAGGAAAAGGAGTACGTCAAGGCTGTATATTGTCACTCTGTTTATTTAACTTATATGCAGAGTACATCATGAGAAACGCTGGGCTGGAAGAAACACAAGCTGGAATCAAGATTGCTGGGAGAAATATCAATAACCTCAGATATGCAGAAAGTGAGAGAAGCTTATGGCAGAAAGTGAAGGGGAGCTAAAGAGCCTCTTGATGAAAGTGAAAGAGGAGAGTGAAAACGTTGGCTTAAAGCTCCACATTCAGGAAACTAAGATCATGGCGTCCGGTCCCAGCACTTCATGGGAAATAGATGGGGAACCAGTGGAAACAGTGTCAGACTTTATTTTTCTGGGCTCCAAAATCACTGCAGTTAGTGATTGCAGCCATGAAATTAAAAGATGCTTACTCCTTGGAAGGAAAGTTATGATGAAAGAATTGATGCTTTTGAACTGTGGTGTTGGAGAAGAGTCTTGGATTTCAAGGAGATCCAACCAGTCCATCCTAAAGGAGATCAGTCCTGGGTGTTCACTGGAAGGACTGATGCTAAAGCTGAAACTCCAGTACTTTGGCCACCTCATGCAAAGAGTTGACTCACTGGAAACGACTCTGATGCTGGGACGGATTAGGGGCAGGAGGAGAAGGGGACGACAGAGGATGAGATGGTTGGATAATATTACCGACTCGATGGACATGAGTTTGAGTGAACTCCAGGAGTTGGTGATGGACAGGGAGGCCTGGCGTGCTGCAATTCATGGGGTTGTAAAGAGCCGGACACGACTGAACGACTGAACTGAACTGAACTGAAAGCACCTATACTCCTGTAAAAATTTATTTAAAAAAATCCAAAAAACAGTGAGTCAGCACAACCCTAAAAAGAAAGAAAGAAAAACTCTTTCCTTTGCCTGTGAACCCAGCTCGTTCTCCTTCTTTTGGCTCCAACACCACCAGACAGGGGGACCTTTGCCAGGCCTGACTTGAGAGGGTTACTAACAGTCCCTCATGAGTCTGCTGATGGATCGTCTTCATTCAGCCACATATGGACAGAAGCCAGTGCCCTGCGTGATGGGGCCCTCAGCCTAGGGCGGGGGGCCCCAACCTCCAACTCCGAGAACCAGCACTGGCTGGCTGACCCTCAGTAGCATTAGGTTAGAAATAAAGTGGGCAATAAATGTAATGTGCTTGAATCATCCCCAAACCACCCCACCCTGCCCCTGGTCCCTGGAAAAAACCATCTTCCTTGATATCCGTCCCCAATGCCAAAAAGTTCAGAAACAGCTGACCTATGGGACTTAAAGATATCAGTTGTTCCCACCATGGGGCTTTTGGTAGGAAAAACTGTAACTTATTTTGGGACTCACTTACCTTTTTGGGCTCCAAAATCACTGAAGATGGTGACTGCAGCCATGAAATTAAAAAATGCTTGCTCCTTGGAAGAAAAGTTATGACCAACCTAGACAGCATATTAAAAAGCAGAGACATTACTTTGGCAACAAAGGTCCGTCTAGTCAAGGCTATGGTTTTTCCTGTGGTCGTGTATGGATGTGAGAGTTGGACTGTGAAGAAAGCTGAGCGCCAAAGAATTGATGCTTTTGAACTGTGGTGTTGGAGAAGACTCTGGAGAGTCCTTTGGGGCTGCAGGGAGATCCAACCAGTCCATTCTGAAGGAGATCGGTCCTGGGTGTTCATTGGAAAGACTGATGCTGAAGCTGAAACTCCAATACTTTGGCCACTTGATGTGAAGAACTGATTCATTGGAAAAGACCCTGATGCTGGGAAAGATTGAAGGTAGGAGGGTAAGGGGACGACAGAGGATGAGATGGCTGGATGGCATCACGGGCTCAATGGACGTGAGTCTGAGTGAACTCCGGGAGATGGTGATGGACAGGGAGGCCTGGTGTGCTGCCGTCCACGGGGTCGCAGAGCGTGGGGCATGACTGAGCGGCTGAGCTGAGCTGGCCTGGCTCCTTCTCAGTGTTTCCGTCACCCGTGGTATACAGTCGTCGTGGCGTCTGCCCCCAGGGTAGCCGCAGGGCTGACAACGAGCTGCCTCCCCTAAGCAGACAGTGTGGGGGAAGGGAGGGAGGGAGACCTCGGAGCCCTGGGCGGGGGCGGCGCCTGGAGGGTCTTGGAGAGGACGCGACCCCCTTTGACCCTGGAGCTGGATCTGGGCAACCAGAGGCTCCCCGTACTCCCCGTCCTTGGAAACACAGGTCTCACCCTCCGCCCAGCCCTAGGAGCCACTTTTCAGCACAGAGCCAGGAGGCGCGTGGTGTTTGACGTTGTCTGGACTGAAAATGGGCCTGAACCTCGTTACGGCCTCTGTCCACACTTGTCAGGTTTGTGGCCGCTAAGGGGAAGATCTACTCTCCGCTCGGTGCCCCTGACAAGCCTCGGAGGTGAGGGCCCTGCTTGCATCACACCCCTCCCAGCCTGCAGGGCCCGCCTCTCTCCTGTGTCTGTCCTCACCCTCCGGTCGGGCGCCCAGTCCAGATTCCCCCGACCCTGCCCCCCAGATGCTCCCGAGGTTCCGAAGCAACAGCATCACACGTGCAAACTGATGGACACCCGTCCTGGTACTTCCCTTCCCGTGGACCATGCCGTCTGCACGTCAGCATCACCGGGGAGGGCTAAATGGAGACGGCCCTTACAGCGTCTTCTGAATTTTCATCTGTGGACTTCAGAAAGTGTGTTTGCAAGAAGCAGTCATTTATATTCTGAACGTAAATGCTCTTATCTGGCTCGTCTGTGCCTTTGACACTGAGGTGCCCTGGTCTGGGGGAAATTCTGAGTGGATTCTGCTCTTCTCGAGGATGAACCTTGAGAAGCAAACAGCGCTCTGCAGCTTCGTCTTTCTGCAGTGGAGGGGGTCTCGGTAATCAGGTCAGAAGGTGGTGCTGGGTGGGTTAGGGAGGCAGAAAGGCAGTTGAAATCCTCTGGTTTCCCTCCACTTTTTAGCTTATTCCAGAGCCAGAGATATGGGCTTCCCTGGTGGCTCAGACAGCAAAGAATCTGCCTGAAATGCAGGAGACACAGCTTGAATCCCTGGGTCGGGAAGATCCCCTGGAGGAGGGAATAGCAACCCACTCCGGTATTCTTGCCTGGAGAATCCCGTTGACAGAGGAGCCTGGCGGGCTACAGTCCACGGGGTTGCAAAAGTCAGACACGACTTAGCGACTAAACCACCACCACCAGAGCCAGACGCATACTGGAAAGAGGACCGTCTCTGTGCTGGGAAGAATGGTTCCATAATGTTTTGTGTGTGTGTGTGCGTCGGATGTTTGCAAATGAAGCTACTGTGAAACATCATCGTCTTACCTTTGGTACACTGTATATCACTTGTGATCATTTGAGTAGTGGGCAAGAAGTCTACAAAATATGTACATGGCAGATAGATACGGGGAAATATATAAACTGTACTTTGTATAAAGGGTCTGCTACTCATTTCTTTTCTTCTAAATTGGTAAATTTATACATGGACTTACCCCAAAATAAAAGAGAGCAAAGGCACAAACGCTGTTACAGAAATGGAAACAAAAACCACTACAAATTCTAATGTAGTAAAAGAAGAATAAATAATATTAATAACTTTGTTGTTGCCCAGTCTCTCATCGTGTCTGACTCTGCGTGACCCCACGGACCGCAGCACATCAGGCCTCCCTGTCCATCACCAACTCCCGGAGCTTCCTCAAACTCATCTCCATCGAGTCGGTGATGCCATCCAGCCCTCTCATCCTCTGTCGCCCCCTTCTCCTCCTATCTTCAATCTTTCCCAGCATTAGGGTCTTTTGTAATGAGTTGGTTCCTTTCATCAGGTGGCCAAAGTATTGGAGCTTCAGAATGTTATTATAAATTCAGCTACTTACAGGAAATAGCCAAACTCCTTAAAGCAAACTCCCAAACATAACTCAAGCAGAAACATAACCAGAATATCCTTTTATTTATCAATAAATTTTAGTTTAAATCCTTCTCACGAAGTGTGTGTTGGTTGCTCAGTCGTGTCCAACTCTTTGTGACCCCATGGGCTGTAGCCCGCCAGGCTCCTCTGTCCATGGGACTCTCCAGGCAAGAATACTGAGGTGGGTTGCCATTTCCTTCTCCAGGGGATCTTCCTGACTCAAGGATCAAACCTGGGTCTCCCGCATTGCAGGCAGATTCTTTACCATCAGAGCCATCAGGGAAGCCCATAATTCCAAGCCCAGGGAGCTTTGCTGCTAAATTCTTGATAAACTGTAGAATCCTGCTTCCTTTCTCACACTGGGCTTCAATTTCAAACATGCAATGATACACTTTTACATTTTTATAAAGGAGATTTTTAGGTCAGCCTTTGATGGAGGAACATGTTCTTGCCCAATGAATAAATCAAAAGGGACATTTGTTTACTTAATCAGAAATGTGTCTGTACAACTCTCCCCTGAAGCTGCCTGGACAGCTCACTGGCGTGACTCACCCTAAGATGTTGCCTTTACAGGTGAACATCCATGGAAAAGGAAGCAGCGAGATAATCACTGGTGATCTTTCTTTTCTTTCTTCTTTTCTTTTCCTACGGTTCCCTTCCCTCCTGTTTTCTTTTCTCTCCTCCTCCTCCTCCTTCCTCTCTTCCTCCTTCTTCTTTAAGAAATGACATAATTTAAGGCACTTCCACAGATGATTTAAAACATGTACTTACCTTCCTATTTTGGAAATGACCTAAAGGGAAAAAATGATGGAAAGGAAGAAAACGACAGATTAGAATAGTTCACCTTCTCTCGGTGAGAATGCAAATCTTTTGTGAGAAGTAAGACTGGTCTCCAGTATGTAACAGGATCCTGGAGACTGTTCCTTGTCTGGGTGATGTTCGGTACTTGTTTGGAAAGTGAAAAGGTAATGTAACTGTGTGCATGTGTGAGTGTGAACGTGTGTCTGTGTGTGTGCACGTGTGTGTTTTACCAGAATTACCCGTCATCGCATGGGAGTTCCGGAGGAAGAATCTTGTACCGATGGCCTCAGGACATGCAATTACAGAGCCAGAGGCGCGTGCGGTGGCCGCTGGCCAGCCTGGACCCTCGGCTGTGTTCCCAGCAGTCCCTCTGATGCCCTAATCCTTGCCCAGGTGGTAGACGGCGTCTGTGTTGTTTTCACTCTCCAATCTGAGGTGGTTTTTCTCCCCGGGAGGCAGGTGAGGATAACTTCATCAGGTCAGCAGGAAAACATGACCAGAACAGTATAATCTGGAGTTCTATTTGGGAGAAATCCCCTTTGTGAGGTTAGAGTCATCTTGAATAGCCTGATCTATAAAACAACAAGCAAGCAAACAAAAAAACCAATAAGAACCAGAAACAGAAAAAATTAAAAGGTATTAATCACCAAAACAAACCAAAACTGTCCTCTGCCTCTCTGGGTTGCTGGGGTTTTTTTTTTTTTAGCATCATTAAGCATCATTATAAAAATAAGAGGCTTTCATGAAGGAAATGTAGATAAGCAAGAAGAAAATGAGAATCGTCTCTAATTCGAGCATTCAGAGAAGCATATGCTGTTCACACTTTGGGGAATAGACTTTGTGTGGGTCTGTCTTTCCTTTACACATCCAATCCACACAATACGTAAATTTACATTATATATAAAATTCGCCAAATATGTAAACTTATAAACTGGAAACAGTGTTGCTTCTCTTTCTCTTACTAAGCATAATGATCCTTTAACAACTGCAAAGCACATGACTGTACGGGCCCATTCTTGTAACTGGCCATTAGTATTGGGCCCATAAGGTGTTTTCCGATTCTTTCTTCTTATTAATTGTTTTATAAAAGGTTCTTGTAGCTACATCTTTGTGCAAGACAAATGATTCCCAGCAGTAGGATTTCTGTGTTGAAAGTTAAGAATATTTTAAATAGCATTCCCATTGTTTTTCTCCAAAGCTCCAGATGCGTTTCTAACGAGCAGCCGTGTTTAAGAGCAACTGGACAACATGATGGTCTGTGATTTTCATCTCGTTTGCTTCACTTTTTCTATTCCATATTCAGTGCTCCCGTTTCACTGAGTCCATGCTTTCCAATTTTTCCATCTCTTCCTTTTTTATGCGCTCCTCAAGCCTTTCTCAAGTGTACTACAAAACCTTATTTGTATACACAAATAGAAAGAGTACATATAATATATATTTTAGGAAACTTAAGGGTTTTTCCCTAACTAAAAATTTATGACATTTGGATTCCACTTGTTTTACTTAGTATGAATAGATTTCTAATTAAAAAATAGAAATGCAACAAGAAATAAAGGTTTACCGTATAGCACTGGAAACTATAGTCAATATCTTGTAATAATAATCTTTCCTATAATGGAAAAATAATCTGAAAAATAACATGTGTATATGTATAATTGAATCACCTTGCTGTGCACCTGAAATACTGGAAGGCAACCATACTGTCGTGTCCGACTCTTTGCAACCCCGTGGACTGTAGCCCACCAGGCTCCTCCGTCCATGGGATTCTCCAGGCAAGAATACTGGAGTGGGTTGCCATTTCCTTCTCCAGGGGATCTTCCCGACCCAGGGATGGAACCCAGGTCTCCTGCATTGCAGGCAGACGCTTTAACCTCTGAGCCACCAGGGAAGCCCGTCTATAAAATATATATATTAAAAAAAAAAAAGAGCAGTGTATGAGTCTGCCTGGTCTTATATATAGTCATCCTGAGAATCATCATTAAGGGTAAAATGTCTAAAAGTGAACCATCTAAGGAGAATAACCAGACAGCTTAAGGTTGCCCTTCTGAGTGTTTAGACTTCACTGGGGAACCAAAGTCTCCTGCAGGAGTTCATTGGTTACCGAATGACTCAGAGTCCTATGCAAGGCGGACGTCCACAGTCACGCCCAGAGGCTGTGTTCACTTGTAAGGAAGGTCATGTCTTTCTGGCTGAATTCAAAGGGGCGGAAGCTGGCCGGCTGCCTGGTGGGATATCCTGATTGGAAATCAACTCTGACACTCAGCTTTGCTCCTTCCTTACCAACGTTTTGGTGTAAATTCCTCAAAGAAGAGTGTGATGTCTCCACATGCTGGTCTGCACACACACGGCGCGAGAGACACATCACCCAGTCATCCTGTGAGACTTCAGAGCCCGAGGTGGGGGGACAGGAGACAGGCTGAGAAAACCGGAAGTCTTTCCTGGTAGAGCCACATCAAATGGCAGTGTTGGCCCCCGACAGTCCATGGGTTCCTCCTACCAGCAACGATGAGTAATAAATAAAAAACCCAACCATGTGAGCCTGCCAGAGCTGCATCACGTGCTGCGCGGCACGCTGAGGTCAGAGTCCCTGCTGGATCTGTTACTGTGGCCTTCAAACGATGTCTTCTGTTGGCACAGCTCTTTGCAGTTGACCCAGTGTTTTTATATTAATAAGCTCCTAATATGTTTGACACGGATAAACTCATGGTGGTGAGTTGTCTGATTCAGTGGGTTTTCTGCGTTGAATGCCCCATTTCCAGAGCTTGCTATGGTTGCAGGTTTGTGATGGAAATCTTTACTGAAAAATGCAATGATGAGCTTGAATCTTTTACCCTGTTTCTTAGTGTTGTTGTTTAGCAGCTAAGTCACGTCTGATTCTTCAGCGACCTCATGGTCTGTAACCCGCCAGCTGCTCTGCCCATGGGATTTCCCAGGCAAGAATACTGGAGTGGGTTGCCATTTCCTTCTCCAGGGGGTCTTCTCCTGACCCAGTAATCAAACTTGGGTCTCCTGCATTGGTAGGAGGCTTCTTTACAACTGAGCCACATGGGAAGCATTTCTTAATAGAATAAGAATAAAATAAATAAAAAGGCAGGTGTAATAAAATAGCAGATGTAGGTAGCTGTTAGGACACATTTAAATAAATTAAAAAGAGGTAAAAGTCAGACCGGGTTAAGACACACTTGCACTCCAGTGCCTCGTCCCCTGGAAGTCAACATGAAAAGCTCCTGTGGCCCCTGGATTAGAAAAATCTCCAAGCATCTTTCATGCATGGCTGGGAGTGTAAGACTTGGTGTCCTGGCTCCAGTCCAGGGCAAAGGGGAATTTCAAAAGCAGGTTCACGTATTTGTAATTTTCCAGTTTGAAGCGCACACTTCCTATCTTGGCCCTGTGTACTTTCTGACAGTAGCCAGCAAACCGACTGTGAGGAGGGGCGAAGCTTCTGGATATCTTAAAGCCATCAGGGACTGTGGGGTGTTTTTGGATGAGTTCAGGGAGATCATTAATTTTGTGGCCACGCGTGGTCATTAGGGAAGTGCTAGACGTACAGTGTTTCATTAGTGTGGTTTGCATTATTAAAGTACCTTGCAGGGTCGTTATGAATTATTCATGTCACTCCATGATGGGGCAGCCCAGTAAACTGGAGAAAATAAAAAGGCATAGATTTTTGTTGTTGTTTTGAAACCTGGTTTACGAGCTGCCATGCCCTGAGTACTTGGGAAAGTTACAAGATTTCTGAATTCCCAAGAGGAGACGCTAGTGCAAAGGGCAAACTGAGAAAGCTTTCAGAGAGCAGAGGGGTCCCAGGTCTTTAAGCAGCAAAAGAGGATCAAGAGCCATAAAATGATTGAAGTGGAGGAGTCTTGCCGAGGTTAGGAGGCAGTGGTTAAGAAGATAAAACCGAGAGCCATCTGACTCTGCAGGTTGAGAATAGCTTTTAAAAGGCTAGAGCTAAGAGCCAAGAGAACTCTGCCAAGAAAACGGACATACGTGATCTGCCCACCTGGGCCGCATGACCATCCGGGTGCTCGGTGGGCGTGGTCACGAGAGGATGGCTCCTGCTCATTGGCCCCTGTGTTTGGACAGAGACCTCAAGTAGGGAGGGGCGTGGGGAGGGGCAGCACAAGGTGGGCGTGTAAGAAATGGGTCAGTACTTTCTGCTTTTCAAAAACTTACACTAAACCCCAGGCCTTGTTGACAGCTACCCTGAGTTCCAGCATTCTCTCCGGATCTGCTTATCCTTCTGGCCAGTTTCTGGGCTCTTTTGTTATTTGGGCTTTCTGTACATGGTACCATGGGCTTCCCGGGTAGCTCAGTGGTAAAGAATCTGCTTGCCAATGCAAGAGATGCAGGTTCAACCCCTGGTCTGGGAAGATCCCCTGGAGAAGGAAATTGTCCAATATTCTTATCTGGGACATCCCGTGGACAGAGGAGCCTAGTGGGCTACAGTCCATAGGGCCACAAAGAGTTGGACATGGCTTAAACAACTTAGCGTGCATGCAAAGGGGTTGATTTTTCTCCTAAAATCATTAAAATTACAAATCCCATAATGGAGGATTATTATTTGATCACAACGTCCATGAAAGATAGAGGGTCCACTAATTAAAATGACCTAGTCTAAAAATATTTATTCTGTTCATGGGTTTTGAAGGTTTATCTTCTCCTCTGGCAGAAAGGGAGTATTTACCTAACACCAAGTAGAAAGAATTACAGGTGATATTATTACACAGTGACCTATACAGGGGGATATTTCATTTAAGACTACACCTTTTATATCATAAAATAAATATTGTTGCTGTTCAGTTGCTAAGTTGTGTCCGACTCTTTGCAACCGCGTGGGCTGCAGCACACCAGGCTTCCCTGTCCTCCACTATCTCCCAGTTGCTCAAAGTCATGGCCGTTGAGTCGGTGATGCCATGCAACCATCTCATCCTCTGTCATCCCCTTCTTCTCTTGCTTTCAATCTTTACTAGCATTAAGGGCTTTTCCAATCAGTCAGTTCTTCACATCAGGCAGCCAAAGTATTGGAGCTTCAGCTTTAGCGTCAGTCCTTCCAATGAATATTCAGTGTGGACTTCCTTTCGGATTGAAAAATAAATAGTAGGTGTTTCAAAAACAATGAGAACTAGGCTTTGTCTTGGTGACTTTGGTCAGTGGCTACCATTTAAAAAGCAGAGTGAGTTTAAGTCAGGCAGTCTGAGAGCTAAGGGTACAGGTGAAAATTGCCAAGGATAAAGGGCAGCCTCCTGGAGATCCCTAATGGCAGAGTGTATCTGGTCTGGTCTAACCCGTTGGGGGATTTCACATATCTGAAATGTCCTGATTGGAGTGAATAATTGCTTTGAATTTTGACACTCAGCTGTAACTTGGAGTTTTGGGGGAATTCGATGATGCGATCTGATGACTTTTCTTATCTGGGAAAGAAGGTGTGGTTGGGGATGCTGCGATGGAGCGGGGTGATGCTTTCTGGGAATATCCAGTTTCGATTATGCTCAGGATGACTTCCCTACTGCTGCTTGAAGCCCTAACATCTTGGCCAATTCTTGTATTGCTCCTAAATCAGTCAGGGGACATCTACCTATTTGCTGGCAGAGAAGCGCGGCATTTCCGGTTACCCTGGTGTGGGAACAGAATGCTCTTCCTGCCACGGGGCTCAGCCTGGCCCTCTGCCAAGGGATTAGCCCCCTTGGAGGCATTTTTGACTTGCTGGGCTAGTTTGAGAAAGGGGCACCTGAACGGGCTTCGTGGATCACTGCACACGGTGACTGCAGCCATGAAATTAAAAGACACTTACTCCTTAGAAGGAAAGTTATCACCAACCTTGACAGCATATTCAAAAGCAGAGACATTACTTTGCCAACAAAGGTCTGTCTAGTCAAGGCTATGGTTTTTCCAGTGGTCATGTGTGGCTGTGAGAGTTGGACTGTGAAGAAAGCTGAGCGCTGAAGAATTGATGCTTTTGAACTGTGGGGTTGGAGAAGACCCTTGAGAGTCCCTTGGACTGCAAGGAGATCCAACCAGTCCATTCTGAAGGAGATCAGCCCTGGGTGTTCACTGGAAGGACTGATGCTGAAGCTGAAACTCCAGTACTTTGGCCACCGGATGCGAAGAACTGACATTGGAAAAGACCCTGATGCTGTGAAAGATTGAAGGTGGGAGGAGAAGGGGACGACAGAGGACATCACCAACACGATGGACATGAGTTTGAGAAAGCTCTGGGAGTTGGTGATGGACAGGGAAGCCTGGTGTGCTGCAGTCCATGGGGTCACAGAGTTAGACTGAGCGACTGAACTGAACTGAACTGATAAGAGAAAACCCTGGAAGGGGGCATGGCAGCCCACTCCAATCTTCTTGTCTGGAGAATCCCATGGACAGAGTAGCCTGGTGGGCTACAGTTCACGGGATCGCAGAGTTAGACACAACTAAAGCGACTTAGCCCACACCTACACATCAGAGAAAAACAGACACATGAACAAGTCCCCTCCATTGATCAGGGAACTGACGAGTGTTCGTGGAGTATATGCTGTGCATGTTCAGTCCTGCCGTGTGCTTTGGGGAAAGTGACAATAAATTATCAGAAGTTGCTGAGCCACCTCGCTCCCCAACCCCTCCCCTTCAGGCAAGACCTTCCGCTTACCTCTCCCTGAAAGTCCCAAGTCAGATAACATTCAACACCGCATCCTGGCTTCTCAGAAACACCTAGCAAGTTTAGGGGGCGGGGATGGCTCATGCTGGGCTCTGGCCTTGGGGCCGCTGGCACTTGGCTCCCTGCCTATCCTGTCTGTCTGCATCCTGGATCCTTGCCGGATTCTTGCTGCTGTTGTTTCCGAGTCTCCCACTGGCCTCTCTGGGGTTCGTGCCTAGCCATGTGTCGGCTCCTGTCGATTCCAAGTTGGATTCCCGGCTCTGCCATCTTTTGGATTCAACTCCTGTCAGCTCCTGACTCTGCCCCTGTCTTGGCCTCACGCTGGTGACCGCAATTTTGGTTTTGGCCCCTAGGTCCTGTTGTATTTTTCAGCTCACAATCTGATGCTGAGCCAGAGATAATACGTGTTCAGGCTTCATCCAGCTAGTCCCAAAGGGAAGTCAATCAAGAGGACATGAACGTCTTGGTGAGAATGATGATGTCTTTAGGGGAACAGGATAGCTGTGAAACACATCACTGATGTCCACTGTGGTTACTGGCTGGTGGTTAGGCTCACACTTTGGAATAAGAATCCCAATTCTCCCTCGACTCTCCCTTGACCCTCCATCTTTGTAGACTTAAAGACGTTTGTTGTTGTTCAGTTGTGACCCCATGGACTGCAGCACGCTCCTCTGTCCTTCACCATCTCCCAGGGTTTGCTCAACTTCATGTCCTTGAGTCAGTGATGTTATGCAAGCATGTCATCTTCTGTCGCCCCCTTCTCCTCCCGCCCTCAGTCTTTCCCAACATCAGGGTCTTTTCCAATGAGTCAGCGCTTTGCATCAGGTGGCCAAAGTATAAGAGCTTCAGCTTCAGCATCAGTACTTCCAATGAACATTCAAGGTTGATTTCCTTTAGGATGGACTGGTTTGATCTTCTTGTAGTCCAAGGGACTCTCAAGCGTCTTCTCCAGCTCTACAATTCGAAAGCATCAATTGTTCGATGCTCGGAGTTATTTATGATCTGGCTCTGACATCCATACATGATTGAAGGGCTTATTCACCCTCAGTTTACTGTATGTAAAATGTGAATCTGACGAATCAGTCTCACAAGTCTGTTGTGAGATAGAAAAGTGTACACATCACCCTGAGCACAGAATGAATGCTTAGGAAACCAGACCTGGTGCTTTCCTCTTCATCATCTTCGGAATTACAAGTGGTTAGGGCTTCCTTGGTGGCTCAACTGGTAATGAATCTGCCTGCAATGCAGGAAACCTGGGTTCGATCCCTGGGTTGGGAAGATCCCCTGGAGAAGGGAAAGGCTACCCATTCCAGTACTCTGGCATGGAGAATTCCATGGACTAGTCCATGGGCTTGCAAAGAGTCGGACACGACTGAGCAACTTTCACTTTCAGACATTATTATTATGTATTTCAATAACTGGAAAGTTAGGACGCAAACTTCAGTTCATCCCAGTTCATTACAAAGGATGTTTATTATGTGTCCTCTATGAGCAACGGATTATGTTAAGTGGTCTCTAGGATATGAAGATGAATGGTTGGCCATTTCCCCTGAAAGAGCTTATGATCTATTGAGAAACACACAGAACAGTGTCATCAGAAGGCCACAAAGGGAGCACGACCCCTAGATGCATAGGGATCGCATCCCCACAGTTCTCATCCTCCACCGGATGCCACTCAGACCAGACTGTCACAAATCCAGGAAGGCCTTGTGCAGAGGCCTGGACCATGGTGTGCACGCAGACAGCTTTAGGCCCTTGCCCCTGGGAGTCCCCCTCTGTCTCTCTGATGGTAACGAAGTATTTTCTCTATTGGACAAAAGTCTTAACTATATAGCAAGGGACCAAAGGCCTCATGGTCTTAATAAAGAGCCAATATTTCTCAAACACCCTCTCACTCATTTGTTCCTGGAACGTGGTGGTACTGTTGACAGAGAAAGGGCGAGAAGCCAGGAAGAGGAGGAGGGTGAGGGGTAAAGATGACCAGCCCTGTGTCGTCCACGCGGGCGTGGAGTCTGGTACCTGGGGGCCTGCTGGTGAAAACCTCTAGAAGACAGTCAGAAAGGCCCAGAAAGGTAGTTCTGCTCAGGTACAGAGGGATCTCGCTTGTTACTAAGTCCACATAGACTTGATTCTTTTTCTTGCTTCTTGCATTCAGTATTAACATTTTGCACCTTGCTCCTTGGCAACTAATGCCAACTAAGGCCAGACTTGGAGGTCTGCCCAGGGGCACACTTAGAGAAATAATGGTCCTGACTGGCCTGTGTGTGTGCTTATTACAGCTTAGTCTGTAAGGACGTGGACCATCCTTTTTAAAACATGTTATAATTAATTTATTATATACAATTATGCATCATATAGTAAGGTACTCTGATAGGAAATAACAGTCGTATAGATATATGATTACAAATAGAATGTGAACACTACCGCTGAACCATATGGTTAAATACGGTTAAAACAGGATGTTTTAGGGACTTGCCTGGTGGTCCAATCGTCTAGACTTCGCCTTCCAATACAGAGGGTGCAGGTTCGATCCCTGGTCAGGGAGCTGAGATCCCGCAGGCCTCATGACTGAAAACCAAAACAGAAAACTAGCAGTATCGTAAAATTCAATAAGGACTTTAAAAAAGGCCCACATAGAAACCCTTACAAAACAGGAGGCTTTGTATTATGTGACTTTTTACCACAATAAAATCATTTAAACAAATAACTAGAGCTTCCCTGGTGGCTCAGATGGTAAGGAATCTGCCGTAACGCAGGAGCCATGGATTTGATTCCTGGGACAGGAAGATCCCCTGGAGAAGGGAGAGGCTACCCACTCCAGTCTTCTTTCTTGCCTGGAGAATCGCGTAGACAGAGGAGACTTTTGGGCTACAGTCCACGGGGCCACAAAAAGTGGGACACGACTGAGAGACGAACAAGTAAATAAATAAGCAAATAAAACACAGAACGTGCCATATGGTCCTCTTTTTGTAAAAGTAACTTATATCTGTACATGTATTATATACGCGGCTTCAAAAGCACTGGAGGAAACTTAAAGCCTGTGATGATGGCCATCCTCAAAGGAAGACTGCAGATCACTTTTCATTCCTTCCTGCAGAGAAATATATTTTTAACACTTTGCATTTTAAATAAACCTATGTAGCTTTGTAATAAGGCAAAATAATACAACCCATTTTAAACTATTGATCCAGCTGAACCTTTTGCTTGGCCGAACTCTGGCTATTTTGATTAGGGCATCGTGTGTGTGTGTGTGTGTGTGTGTGTGTGTGTGTGTGTACTCAGTCGTGTCTGACTCTTTGCAACCCCATACAAGCCTGTAACTGATCTGACTTCAGTTTCCTAATTTGTGAAATATGGTTAGTAAGAACCAGCTTCTTTACCTCTCAGAATTGTTGTATGTCCACACTAAAATGTCCTTAAAGTACCTTCTAAAGGAATTAGAATTAAAAAATTCTAAAAGCCCAGTTATACTGTCACCCTGCTTATTTAATTTATGTGCAGAGTATATCATGAAAAACGCTGGGCTGGAAGAAGCACAAGCTGGAATCAAGATTGCCGGGAGAAATACCAGTAACCTCAGATATACAGATGACACCACCCTTATGGCAGAAAGTCAAGAGGAACTAGAAAGCCTCTTGATGAAAGTGAAAGAGAAGAGTGAAAAAGTTGGCTTAAAGCTCAACATTCAAGAAAACTAAGATCATGGCATCTGGTCCCATCACTTCATGGGAAATAGATGGGGAAACAGTGAAAACAGTGTCAGACTTTATTTTTTGGGGGCTCCCAAATCACTACAGATGGTGTCTGCAGCCATGAAATTAAAAGACGCTTTCTCCTTGGAAGGAAAGTTATGACCAACCTAGATAACATATTAAGAAGCAGAGACATTACTTTGCCAACAAAGGTCTGTCTAGTCAAGGCTATGGTTTTTCCAGTGGTCATGTATGGATGTGAGAGTTGGACTGTGAAGAAAGTTGAGCACAGAAGAATTGATGCTTTTGAACTGTGGTGTTGGAGAAGACTCTTGAGAGTCCCTTGGACAGCAAGGAGATCCAACCAGTCCATCCTAAAGGAGATCAGTCCTGGGTGTTCATTGGAAGGACTGATGCTGAAGCTAAAACTCTGATACTCTGGCCACATCATGCGAAGAGTTGACTCATTAGAAAAGACTCTGATGCTGGGAGGGATTGGGGGCAGGAGGAGAAGGGGACGACAGAGGATGAGATGGCTGGATGGCATCACCGACTCAATGGACATGAGTTTGGGTAAATTTCAGGAGTTAGTGATAGACAGGGAGGCCTGGAGTGCTGCGATTCATGGGGTCGCAAAGAGTCGGACATGACTGAGAGACTGAACTGAACTGAACTGAACTGAAAAGCCCAATTAAAGTCCTATAAAATATTGATAAAATTAATCATCATCATTCTCAAAAGTCCATAAGGAATGTGTTTAGTGTGATTTTTTTCACTCATTCTCCCACTGCGTGTGTGCAGGCTAAGTTGCTTCAGTCCTGTCTGACTCTCTGTGACCCCATGGACAGTAACCCTCCAGGCTCCTCTGTCCATGGAGTTCTCCAGGCAAGAAACTGGAATGGGTTGCCATGCCCTCCTCCAGGGGATCTTCCCGACCCAGGGATTGAACCTGTGTCTCTTTCATCTAACCTCCATTGGCAGGCCGGCTCTTCAGCGCTAGCGCCACCTGGGAAGCCCCTTCGCCCTTTGCTTCCTGTAAAATAGGAAATCACCCAATGAGGACTCCTTTTTGGGGGTGGGGGAGCAGAGTATTAGTGTGTGGATCATAGATGTGTTTCTTCTAAGCTGACAATTAAACGTAAAGAGAAAGAAAGCCCAACGGCGTAAACATCTCTCTTTCTATTTTAAACTTCAAGCACATCACCCAGACCACAGTTCCTCGGATCAGATTGAGCTCCTTCTCAGCCCAGGCCCAGCCCTGGGGCTCTCCCCGAGGTGAACTGCTGGGAAGTGTCTGGGCTCCCAGCCCAGGCTGTTTGAACGGCCCCTTCCTCTCTCCCCCCGCCTTCCCCCCGGCACACCTGTTTGCAGACCGCCTTCCTCCCTGGCCCAGGGATCTTGATGCTGGTCACGACCACCTGCTAAGGATGACGCAGTTCTAGCCCTACGCACATCCTTGCCTTGTCGCTGCCTTCAGGGTCCCCGAACGGTGTTGACTCACCGCCCTCCCCAGCCCCACCCCCCCGGGCTTTATTTTTAGTCTTTATTTCCCAGCGGTTTTGTTTTCTTTCCGGAGCCTTTTGACCCAGGAGCTGGAAATAAAGCCTGCCTTCCATAAAGACGAGAAAGTTGTCAGCCCTTTCCTTCCGCTCACATGAAAGGCCTCCCCAGCCCAGTCCGGGGAAGATGCTGAGATTGTGTCCCCGGTCCTGAAGTCAGCTGCATGTTGCATCTCTCCGTTGGAGGCTGAGCAAAGGTTTGTCTGGATCAGGCAGCAGTCCTTTCACAGAGCTGAGAAGATGCTCAGGGGTTAGAATGAAAGGAACCACGTTTTCCTCCCCTTCTGATTGTGCTGTTTGGACTCAAACATCTGAGTGATCAGAGGGGCCTGTCTCCTTCCTTTTTTTTTTTTTTTGAAGTTCTTTAAAGAAATTCACAGGCAAAGGGAAAAACGGTTGCTTTTGGCATAAAGCTCTGTGAAACTGTGGCTTCCTTGGACTGGAGACCTAGTTTTTACTCTGGAATAAAACATGGGAAAGTGCGTTGTAAATTTGTACAGAGTGAGATATATTAAAGAGCTTGAAAATTATAGACTGGAACCCCTGATTGTGAAGTGAATATATGCTCGCGTGTGCTAAGTTGCTTCAGTCGTGTCTGACTCCGCGTGATCCCGTGGAGCCTGCCGGGCTCCTCTGTCCATGGGATTCTCCAGGCAAGAACACTGGAGTGGGTTCTCCAGGGGACCTTCCAGACCCAGGGATTGAACACGGGCCTCCTGCCTCTCCTACACTGGCAGGCGGATTCTCGACCGCTCTGACCACTGGGAAGCCCATGTATATATAAAATCCATGTATATATAAAATGGCAGCCCACTCCAGCGCTCTTGCCTGGAGAATCCCAAGGATGAGGGAGCCTGGTAGGCTGCCGTCTATGGGGTCGCACAGAGTCGAACACGACTGAAGTGACTTAGCATATTAATAGACAAATCAGATAGAATAGAAAGAGACAAAGGCAAAAATGAAAAAATGAATGAATATCTAGAATCTTTTTCAATATTGGAATCCACTGTAGGGCTGTTAAAATTCAAACAATGCTTTTTGATGAACTCTTGCCTCATCAGTATTACTGCAAATAATTTCCTTGTACTTTCGTTTTAGTGAATTTTTCTATCATTCCTCCAATTAACGTAAAGGCACACACACTTAGAGTTTTGATATATGTTGACAGGCCATCTCCCAGAAGACTGTAGCCACTTACAATTTCTTCAAAAGCACGTGAAAATTTCCATTTCCTCAAATTCTTACCAGTAGAGGGTTCATCCTGTTAATCCTTTCACTCTGACCATCTTTGCTGCCGGCTCTCTTGAATGCTCGTATGAATATTCACTATTTATATTTTGGCTTCTGCTGTTATTCAGTTGCTTGGTCGCCTCTGACTGTGGCCCCAGGAACGGCAGCGCTCCAGGCTTCCCTGCCCTTCTCTCTTTCTCTGAGTTTGCTCAAACTCCTGTCCCTTGAGTTGGGGATGCCAACCATCTCCTCCTCCGTCACCCCCTTCTCCTCCTCTGTTTTGGCTTTAAAGAAATGACTATTTTTATCTTTTTCCATTCTTCCCCATGAGGTTGTCTCTTACTAACTGATTTATAAGGATCGTTTCTCTATCGGATATTAGTTTTCTATATGTGATCTTATATGTGAGATTGTCCCTTTGTCGTGTGTCTTTCAACATTACAGCGTCTTTTTTGTTGCATCCACTTTTATTTCTTTTCTTTTTCTTTTTTTTTTTTTAGGAGCCACATCTATCAGTCTTTTCTTTCGTGATTTATGCTTTTTGTGTTTTCTGTCTGATGGCTTTTCCTGTCGGTGAATGTAAAGTTTGCTCCTAGGCAGGTTGTGGAGCCAGACCGGATGAATTTAATCCTCTTGTCTGTCTTGTGCTGGCTGAGACTCAGAAAGGTTAAACCAGTTGCCCAAATTTGTGGACGAGGTTACTAATATCTACTTGACAGCGTTGTTCAATGAAATCAAGTGGGGTTGGGGCTTAGGGGGCTCAGCCCTGGGCCTGGCAGCCTGGTGGGAAAGAGTATCAGTTTCCTTTCTCACTTTTATCTCCAAAATGAACCGGACACTGAGTCAGTTTAGCTCCACCAAAGCAGAGAATGACCAGGCCAGAGGTCTTTTCACTAGTCTTACTTCCAATTAATAAACACCCTGCAGAGACATGGCCCTAAAGATGTCATTCAACCCCAAGGGACTGCCACGTGTCGTCTGCTTCTGCCTCTTTTTCTGAAAAAGAAATAAGTAATTTTGTTCCTCTGTCTTCATCAACATGTATGCTTTTGAATGAATAATTACTCTTAGGGCAAAAACGAAACTCTCCTTGCAGACTGAAATGACTGAACGTATCTCTGCTCGTGCAAAGACTGCAGGCGACACAGGAAGACAGGAGGAAGCTGAGATGCTAAGGAGATTCTCGGGGAAAAGGGTTATTGCAACTCCCTGTGGAAGGAAACTCCTGAGAATTTTCTACCAGTTTATCACGTCCAGGGCTACCTTCATGTTAGTTCATGAGAGTTGGGCCAGTCATTCCGAGGGGAAAAAAAAAAGGTGGCTTCTGCACCAGAGTCATATTCATTGTCATGTTCAAAATTTTAATTGTATATTATTTTTAATTTAAATTTATTTAATTGGAGGCTAATTACTTTACAATATTGTATCTTATATAGATAAAACAAAATATGAAAAAATGGTCCACTAAGAGGTGGTTTCTTCTCACCTCCAATGTCTGCCTTCACGGTTTCCTTCTCCCCAGTGCATGACGGAGTCACACCTTTCATCTCCTCATCTCCGAGGAGGGCATGCCCCCCGCCACGTGTCATAAAGAGGGGCACGCCCCCCGCCACGTGTCATAAAGAGGGGCACGCCCCCCGCCACGTGTCATAAAGGGGGCATGCTCCATGCCACGTGTAAGAAAGAGGGGCACGCCCCCACCACGTGTCATAAAGGGGGCATGCCCCATGCCACGTGTAAGAAAGGGGGGCACGCCCCCCTCCACGTGTCAAAAAGGGGGCATGCTCCCCCCCACGTGTAATAAAGGAGGCACGCCCCCCACCACATGTCATAAAGAGGGACATGCCCCCCGCCACGTGTCATAAAGGGGGCATGCCCCATGCCACATGTAAGAAAGAGGGGCACGCCCCCACCACGTGTAAGAAAGGGGGTCACGCCCCCCTCCACGTGTCAGAAAGGGGGCATGCTCCTCCCTACGTGTAATAAAGGGGGCACGCCCCCCACCACATGTCATAAAGAGGGGCATGCCCCCCTCCACGTGTCATAAAGGGGGCATGCCCCCCGCCACGTGTCATAAAGGGGGCATGCCCCCCACCACATGTCATAAAGGGGGCATGCTCCATGCCACGTGTAAGAAAGGGGGGCACGCCCCCACCACGTGTAAGAAAGGGGGGCACGCCCCCCTCCACGTGTCAGAAAGGGGGCATGCTCCCCCCTACGTGTAATAAAGGGGGCACGCCCCCCACCACATGTCATAAAGAGGGGCATGCCCCCCTCCACATGTCAGAAAGGGGGCACGCTCCCCCCCACGTGTAATAAAGGGGGCACGCCCCCCTCCACGTGTCAGAAAGGGGGCACGCTCCCCCCCACATGTAATAAAGGGGGCACGCCCCTCGCCACATGTAAGTTTTGATGCACTCTTCAGCTGTGTCTGCCTTCACAAAAGGATGGAGGGAGTGACTCCAATAAACAAAGTGATCCAAGAACTAGGAGCCCACCTTTGCCTTGCTTAGCAGAATATCTAAATCGACAGGGTTATTTCAGCCCGAATTATACAGGGTGAGTGAGTCACTTGGACTTCCCAGGGGACGCTAGGGATAAAGAACTCACCTGCCAATGCAGGAAGTGCAAGAGGTGCGGGTTTGATTCCTAGGTGGGGAAGATCCCCTGGAGGAGGAATTGATAGCCCACTCCAGTATTCTGGCCTGGAATATCCCATGGACAGAGGAGCCTGGTGGGATATATTCCTTGGGGCCACAGAGTCAGACATGACTCAGCACACAGGACCTCACGGAGTCGCTTGTAATCCATTTTGCATGTGTAGGCAGAATCTATTCTAAGGCCCTATTCTTAAAAGTCACAATTGGACAAACTAATGTGTAAAATATTAAGCTTTGCCAGATAATTCTTGCTTCCAATTCCTCAATCATCCATCTTATGCTCCTCTTATAATAGGATTTAAATCTCACACACTTATCTACCTACAGTAGGGTTAAGGGTAAATTTAGCATCTATGATTCAAAGGTAATCCAGAGACCATCATAGAAATGTTTTCAAAAGACTAGAGTACAAATCTCATCATATAGTACACAAATTAACTCTTAATAAACAAAATAATCAGATTTTACACGAGTGCCTAGCATCGAAAGGTTCATTCATTCAACAGTTGTTTATTGACTGCCTGGGGCTTCCCAGGTGGTGCTCGTGGTAAGGAATCCACCTGCTAATGCAGGAGACACAAGGGATGTGGGTTTGATCCCCAGATCGGGAAGATCCCCTGGAGAAGGAAATGGGCAATACAGTCCAGCATTCTTGCCTGGAAAATCCCACGGGCAGAGGAGCCTGGTGGGCTGTAGTTCGCAGGACTGCAAGAGTCAGACACGGCTGAACGACCGAGTGCCTATCGGACAGGATTCTAGATACTGAGGTTAGAGTGCTAAGCCGACAAGATGCCTGCATGTGTGGAACCCAAAGCTGGGAGGGAAACAGACGACACACGGGAAACTGCAGAGCTGAGACGGTTTCAGAGAGTGAAAGGGTGTGAATAAAACACAATGAGAGGTAAGGGATTGTGACTGGGGTAAGCAGAGTGCCCGGGGCGCTGCCATACACAGGTTGGGCAGCCAGCGTCTCTGAAGAGGTGGCATTTGTGCTGGGATCTGGGTGAGGAAACGCGGGAGGAGATGGGTCAGGGTTTTCTAAGCAGGGGCAACCGCCGGTGCAGAGGCCCCACGGCAGGAATGAGGCTGGCGGTCGACGTTTGTGTGACGGTTAATTTTAGGTGTCAGACTGGCCAGGCCATGGTTCCCAGAGGTTTGGTCACACACTAGCCTGGATTTTGCAGTGAAGGTGTTTTTTAGATATGGTTACAGTGAAACTCAATAGAGTGGGTAAAGCAGATTACCTTCCACGGTGTGGGTAGGCTCATCTAATCAGCTGAAGGCCAAAAGGGAAAAAAGAAGGGTGGAGGTCCTTCCAAGCAGAGGAGAATCTGCCTTCAGACTGTATTTGGCTGCATTACTGCAGAGTTTAGGCTTGTCGCACTCCCGATCGTGCAAAATTCCTTAAAATAACACAAACGCACTCTGCCTCCGTCTCTCTGCTTCTGTCTCTCTCTGTCTTCCTGTCTCCCTCTGTGTCTCTCTGTGTCTCTCTCTGTCTCTCTCACACACACCCTGTGGGTTCCATTCTCTGGAGAGCCCTGACTAATGCATCATGTAAACAGCAGGCTATAAGACAAGGCAGAAGTGAAAATGGGAAGAGACGGGTGGCTTCGGCCTGTTAAGGACTTGCTCATGAGCTGGCTGTGTGTCAGGTGAGACAAGGATAGAATCGAGGGACAGTGCCCTGCACTGAGGTCTCTGTGTCACCCCTCATTTCCACCATAATCGCGGTCACTTCGCACATGAGGAGAGCAAGGCTGAGAAGCAGTAAACAGCCTTCCCGAGTCCCGAGTCGGTTAGATCACCACGTTTGTGGATTTCCTGAGGATGACTGGAAGCCACAGATTTTCCAACTGGCTCCTCTTTTCATGACTTGAAGTTGGGGCTGGGGGAAGGGATGGTTTGTTGCAGTATTTTAATATCCTCTTGGCCAGATAGAGGTCAGTTTATCCTACAAAATGCTGATACTGCCTCCCGTGGTCTTGTTTTCTGTCTTTCTCTACCTCTTTACCCATCAGTGACTCCCCACTTAAGTCTGTGTATCTGGTTGGCCAAAAAGTTCATTTGGGTTTTCCTATTAGAGCTGATTGGAAAATCCCAAACGAAGTTTTTGGCAAACCCAGTATTGCAGTTATTACTCAATCTATGGTTGTACACATATGTGGGTGGTTAGAAGATTTTCACAATGATATTGACGATCTGTCTTTGAGGAAAAAAAAAAAAAGTGAGCTAAATCTTTGGTCAAGAAATCTTTGTGTCTTTTTACCCATATTACAGCATGTAATACGGGCTACAGGATTACAGGATGTAGTCCTTCTGTGTACCTTGACAGTCCATACTATCATCCCCATGTTACAGGGGTCAGCCAGCGGCTTGATGCAGTCATGTCATTGATGAGGGTCACAGAAATGAGAAAGGGTGAAGGCAGGAGACGAAAGCTATGCGTGAATAATTCCCACCAGTTCATGCTGTCCGCGTTAACTATTTCTGCTTTTCCCCCCAGTATCTCTTCATTTTCATCGTCACATATTGGAACCGTTCTCATTTGCCATAGTACAGATATATTAAAAACATTTTCTGATTAGTAATTCATCAATGACATAAGACTCCAATAAGTGTGCGTGTGGTGTGGTGTGTGTGTTTGTGAATGAGAGAGAGAGAGACGTATTACCTGCACAATTGAAAAAAAAGTGCTTAATGGTGACATTTCGGGAATGTGTTCTCTGCTGATGTAGCAAACCCTTCCTGGGACTCTGAATCATAGGATAAGAGGGATTTTACTTACTTTTGAAGACTTAACAAATTAAAACTATTGTCATCCCCAGAGATGCAATTTTCATACCACAGAAACATTTAAATTTCAAGGCTTATGAATTTGAATTTCAAGCTTGTTTTACTTCTCTTGCTTCTGTGTGACATAGGTCCCAGCAAGGATTTTCCTTTCATTTACTCCAGATTTTATTTTTTTGAGTGATGACTTTTCATCAGTTTTGCATCTTTGAGTAAACACTCTCAGGATTTCCCTTCAATGGTTTCTGTTATGTATAGTGGGTGATATGTTTGCTTGAAAATCACTCTATAATTCAAGTGTTTACTTAAACAGCCGCCTTAGCATGATAAAGGCTTACTGAGGACTTTCAAACTAGACAGGGATGACGTTTAAGTCTTTACGTGCTTTTGGACTCAAGAAATCATCTAAAAATAGACTTCTAATTTATTTTGAGTCCTGATAACTTTCTAGGTGACCTTGACGTGGGTGAACAGCACGGGCCAAGAAGCTGTTTTTTTTCCGGCTTCCAGACGTCAGGTTTCTTCCTTTCACACCTTGGAATGTCAGAAATGTATTAATTTCTTTCCCCCTGAGATGTTTTTCCCTTGCGATATTATCATGGTGACAGTGGTATTTTGTTTACTTGTCACTGAGTAATTTCCCAAACTCAGTTACAATAGAAACAAAAATGATCATGTCACATTGGAAGGACAAGAGTCAACCCTCGCTGTCAGTCCTGTTACAGAGACATTTCATATGAACCTCCCCAAGGTCCAGAGATTTAATACCAGAGTTCACTCTGACGGCTTCAGATGTGCCCCCGCATAGACCAGGGAATCTGGGAAAGGAGTTCGCTGTCTCGTGGAGGAAACGTGACCCTTTCCTCTCTCTATTATCTCTTCCATCTCATTGTCTGTGAAATCCCACTAGCTGTGAAATGGTGCACCTGATAGAGGGTCACAGGTTTTTAACAGCCATAGGAGATCTGGCGGCAGAAATGGTTAGTGCCCGGGGAAGCCAGGAAGCAGTTCAGCCCAGGTCACAGGAATAGTGAACGGCAGTATTCCGTTGCTTCCGTCCGTCACCGTCTCTTGCGCTGAAAGCTGTGTTCTGGCTGTGTGAGGTCTCACCTGGGGCACGCAGGGACCTCGCTCGGGCTCCTCTCTAGCTGTGGCGCTTGGGCTCAGGAGCTGTGGTGCTCGGGCTCAGCTGCTCTGCAGCACGTGAGACCTTAGTTCCCCAACCAGGGGTTGAACCTGGGTCTCCTGCATTGAAAGGTAGCTGCTTCACCGCTGGGCCACCAGGAAAGTCCCCAGCCACACCTGCATTTCAGTTGGAGCCTTTGACTGGCTCTAGCCAATGGGATGTGAGCAGAGGTGCCCTGGCCACAGGGGGCTCCTCCATGCCCGTCCCGTTCTCTCCTGCCAGCTGAAGTGCCCTTGGGGGTAGGAGATGGAGGCAGTCTAGAGGGAGATGTCCTGGGGAGAGTTCTGCATCACTCTTCTGAGCAGGAAATCAACATCCTCCGTGTCCACGCACCCACGTGTTGGGTTTTCCTTGTTTCCTTACCATCATCGCCAGTCAACCCATTAGACATTCTCCAAATTTGTTTAATACCAGAATGATTATCCGGATTTTTATCGTGGTTCTCAACATTGCCTTGGAAACTCGCCTAGATATAAAGACTCTATTTCCACACTCTTTCAGTTCTTATCCCAGTGATTTAGACGTGTATTTGGAAAAGCTTGGGTTGCAGTGTTTGGCAGCTCTGTGTTATGCAAAGTATTCCTGTGGATTCTGAAAAGCCCGGACGACCCCAACAGTGTGAGAGCTGAGAAGGAGAAAATGGAGAAGCAATTTCCCCTCCGAGTGATGCATTTTGCACATAGGAGAGGGGAGAAGGAACACTTACGTGCTGGTGTCATTTAAAATGATGGCTGGTAAGAGCATCGGTTTAGTTCAGATTGGTGTTTGCAACTGAGCCCTGGAGGAATTCTTGCCCCGGCAGTCTACCCCAGGTGCTACTTTTCTGCCTTGATCCCCACTGTCTCTCACCCTCCTGCCCCTTGTACGTATGTCCATGTGGCATTATCCCAGGAGGGCTGCCCCCCGTAACTGATTTCTTTCCCCAGCTTCTTAAAACATACTTGTCCTCTATGTCGTTCCTCTAGTGAACAGCTAATCAATTAATGACTGAGTTTCCCCACTGGTAACCCCTAGTTTGTTCTTTATGTCTGTCTCTTTTGGGGGGAGCTTACTTTGTGTCTCTTTGTTGAACTTAGAAAACCTCCACTATTGCACTGCTTCTGTAATCATGTGGGTTTTAACGTAACATTGTATTTGGGCATCTCTTCATCATTTAATTTCATTAAAAAAGGTTTACTGGTGTGTAGGTGATTTACAATGTTGTGTTAGTTTCAGGCATACAGCAAAGTGCCTCAGTTATACATATACAAATATCTATTCTTTTGAAGATTCTCTTCCCGTATAAGTCACTACACAATATGGAGTAGTTCCCTGTGCTGTGTAGCGGGCCCTTATTAGTTATCTGTCTTACATATAGCGGTGTGTACATGTTAATCCCAATCTCCCAATTTATCCTTGCCCCCACCGCCTACCCGCTGGTAACCATAAGTTTGTTTTCTGTGACTCTGTTTCATAAACAAGCTCATTTGTACCTCTTTTTTTTTTTTACATTCCACATATAAGTGATGTCATATGACCTTTGTCTTTCTCTGTCTGGCTGACTTCACTCAGTATGACGATCTCTGGGTCCATCCACGTTGCTGTAATGGCACGATTTCATTCTTCGTTAGTGGCCGTGTCTCACTTACCTTTTAGGGCTCTAAAATCTCCGTATGGGAAGCATGACTTTTCCTAGACACGATGCAATTCTAAGTCAGTGGGAAGAGTTCTGACTTCCCTTGTGGTTTAGAAACTACCTACCTTCATCTCAGCACTGGAGACTGATTATCCCCAGGGGTTCAGGAAAGGGTTTGACATGAATCTGGAAAATACTGATTCAAAGTAAAAGCAGTTCTATGTATTTTCACATCTCTGTTTTCTGAAATCTGCAGGCTCCAGTCGCAAGGATTACTCTAGGAAGTCATGCCGCCTCGCCCAACACCATCCATCCTCTGCCCCCTCTTCTTTCCTGATCTTCCCACAGGGGAACAATGACTGTTCACGCTCTGCATTTTGGCGTGAATGTTCCCGTCTGCGGTTTCCCTTCGAAGCCAGTGACTGGGCAAAGGGGGAGCGGGGCTGCTCAGGAACTTCAGGATCATTGCTTCGGACTGTCCGTGCCTGGAATGAGGCCACGGGCAGTGAGGAGGAAATACTGAGACTAGCTTCGAGGAAGTGTCCTGGGCAATATTTTCCTTATTCCTAAGTCAAGTCTTTGCTTTTACCATCAATCACTTGGTGTAACTCAGAGGATACAAGTGTGTAATTCATTTCCTTAAATGAGTGGCTTATAGAAGCAGATGAGGCTTTGTTGGCAGGCATGGAAGCGCCTGACTGGGCTTCATTGGGACTTCCTGATGGCCCATGTCTGCACCTCTGGGAGCCTCTGTCTACACGCTACCCTCCCGAGTCTGGGAGGGAGAGTTGGGCAGAGATGGATCTTCCCTTTGACTGGAAGGCTCAGCAGAGCAGGAGCAGTAAGTTTAGGTGCAGAGTTAGGCATCCTTGCTCTCTCCTGAGCTCACAAATTGCCACTGGAAGGAAAATGGTCCATCATATCTCTGTTTTGGAGGTTAATTATCCAAGGAGGCACAACACTTCTTTCCTTGGGAGAAAGCACAAAGCTATCCACTCCATTTAGAAGCTAAATCCAGGCTGTTCTCGGGGGCAACACAATGGCCATTGGATACATGCACAGCAACCTCAGCCTCACTGCAGAGGGCTTCTCCCGAGGCTGGTGATCAAGATTCCACCTGCCCACGCAGGAGGCATGGGTTCTAGCCCCGAACTGGGAAAATCCTGCATACCGCCGAGCGACTAAGTGCCACAGCCACTGAGCCTGTGCTCTAGAGCCCAGGACTCACAAGTTCAGAGCCCGCTTGGCACAGCTCCTGAAGCCCTTGCGCCCCAGAGCCTGTGCTCCGCAACCAGAGAAGCCGCCGCAATGCAGAGCCCGTGCACGGCGATGAGGAGGAGCCCAGCTTGCCGCGGCTAGAGAAGAGGCCCCTGGCGCAGCAGTGGGAGACCCGGCATGGCCGAAAAGAAATCCATCAATGCAGTTATTAAAATACAGAAACAGGGGTCATTGTAGTGTCGCTCATTGCTTTCCCCAGGAGGCCGAGGCCTTGCCCTGGTGCGTACAGCATCAGACTGTTGGAATCCCAGGCAGTGTCTCAACCACCCGCGCCCTGCCACCTTTTGGGTTTTGATTTTTTGCTTTCTGAACTGTCCTTGAGCAGGAGCGCTGTCTCGCCATATAAATGGCCACCCCAGATAGTGACGGGCCTCGGGAACTGCAACGCAGGTGGGAGATAACCCCTGACAGCCTGCCTCCGATCTCTTCGCAGCCAGTCCCACGGAGGCGGCAGGAAGTGGCTTCTAGAAGGCTGCTCCCTGCGGAGGAGCCGATAACAGTGGGAGAAGCACCTGGAGGCCGCGGCCCTTCATCCAGGAAGAAAACAGGATCTCAAATCTAAACAACATCCTTGCAACCGCGGCCCGTGCTCCGCTCACCCCGGGGTTGGTCTGCCTGTATCCTTTCAAGACTCTCGTGAGAATTTTTACTGAAACAGGAAGATGTCAAGAGATGAAGCGCTGTGGTTTCTGGTGACCGTCATAAAAGAGTTTCATTGTTGCGCGTCTATTTTTAAGCCCAGGATTATGAGCGGCTGTGCTGGGTCTGCGGCTTTGAGCTTGTTTTCAGCTGAATAAAAAATGCCAGGGCTTCAAGACTGACACGATGTTCAAGGAAATGATGGAAACTGGGACAACACAAAAGAAGAAAGGGTTTTGAGGATCTCCTCTTTTCAAAAGCATTTCTCCTGACGCAGATGTTATCTTTGTTAAATAGTGCAGGAACAGCAAACGGCGGCGTTGATTAAGCGTTTGCCACATCAGGTGTTGTGCAAAGGGGTTCGTGTGTATCATCTCACTTAACACACCTGGGAAACTTCTGCCTGGGGAGGTGAGGCTGCTTTGCCAGTGTTGCAGTTGGTGAGTGTGAAGGAGCCAGGAAAGGAGCCCCAGGCAGTGGATCGGCACTAGCTGAGCAGTACTAATGTTGTTTTCCAGTAGGCATTCTATTATACCCAGGTGTGTGTGCCTAGTCACTCAGTCGTGTCCGCCTCTTTGCAACCCCGTGGACTGTAGTCTACCAAGCTCTGTTCATGGGATTCTCCAGGCAAGAATCCTGGAGTGGGTGGCCATTTCCTCCTCCAGGGGATCTTCCCGACCCAGGGATCCAACCTGGGTCTCCTGCATTGCAGGCAGATTCTTTATCACCTGAGTTGCCAGGAAAGCCCCATAGTATATCCATACCTTTCCAAAAAGAGGCCCTGCACTTGGTAGATGAACATTTGTGATCACCATGCTGATTTTTATTAAAGTAGCAATCACACATCAGTGCTAGATTCGAAGCACCAAGGACATTGTACGCAGGCAGTCACTTTCCTGCAGCAGAGCAGTTCTGACGGCATTCAGCCAATGCCCTTTATGTTTTTTTAAGAATCAGGCCAAAGAAGCAAAGAAACGAGGAGGGAAATATCGAGAAGGTAAAAGTCAAAATAAAATGCATTATTCTTTCCTCTGAACGGGCTGTTGTTCAGTTTGGCGACCCCTCACATTGCAGCGTGCAGGCTTCCCAGCCCTTCACCATCTCCCGGAGTTTGCTCAGAATCATGTCCATTGAGTCGGTGATGCCATCCAACCATCTCATCCTCTGCAGCCCTCTTCTCTTTTGCCTTTAGTCTTTCCCAGCATCAGGGTCTTCTCCAATGAGTCAGCTCTTTGCATCAGGTCGCCAAAGTATTGGAGCTTCAGCTTCAGTCCTGCTCATGAATATTCAAAGTTAAATGGGGGTGACTATCATTAATTTTACAAGAACCATGATGATGGACTTTCCTCCTGGTTTCTATCCTCAAGGCAGAGCCACCCCCCAAGCTTCAGCTGTTGCTTCTCTTGGATTCCTCCAGTGGTTTCTGAGAAGATGTGAACTGTCTAGGGATTAAGGCTTTCAGAAGTATGTCAATCTATCCTGCCATCTTGAAGAGTCACCCACCTGCCTGGGCTATTTAGAAATGTCGCTGTTTCAGCAAATAGCTCATTGCACTGAAAATAAATTGGAGAGAAGAGCTTGAGGTGTCTCAGGCTGATGGTCTTCCTCTCTTGTCATAGTTACCGTTGTGTTATTACTTTATCTGTTCATTCTGCAGATATTTATCGGTGATGTACTACCTGCCAGGCGTTTGTTTTATGCCTGGATGCAGCAGTGAACAGACGCTAGAACCTTATATTCTGGCCTGGTGTTAAGTGGTCTCTATGTAATAAATACAGGCTTCCCCGGCGGCTCAGTGGTAAAGAACCCGCCTGCCAATGCAGGAGACACAGGTAGGATCCCCGGGTCAGGAAGATCCCCTGGAGCAGGAGATGGCAGCCCACGCCAGTATTTTTGCCGGGGAAATCCCATGGACAGAGGAGCCTCGTGGGCTGCAGTCCATGGGGTTGCAAAAGAGTCAGATGTGACTTAGCGACTAATCAACAGATGCTGTAAATACTTAATAATGATAGATTAAAACAATAAATGATGCAAAATGATAATAATAAAAATGCAATTCCTTTGTCTGGTTTGAAGAGGTGTCAGCAGCGTGCCAGGCAGTATACATGCATTAACTCCTCCATCAAACAAACAAACAAAAAAATCCCTCACATCAGCTTTAACCTACGAAAATGAATACTTTTATGATTCACCAAATGCAATGATTTCCCACTTTAAAGGTGAAGAAAAAGAGAAGACGAAAGAAATGGACAGGCTTCCCTGGTGGCTCAGCGGTAAAGAATCCGCCTGCCCATGCAGGAGATGCAAGTTCGATGCCTGGGTTGGGAAGATCGTCTGGAGAAGGGAATGGCAGCCCCTCTCCAGTATTCTGGGGTGGGGGAGGGTAAAAGAGTTGGACGCTGCTGAGCAACTGAACAAAACCAACAACAAAGAAGTGGACACGTGTCCTCGACATTATTCGAATACAAATGTTGGAGCTGGGATCAAACCGGACTCATCACCACACTGCACTGAACCGGAAAGGCAGGAGTTTAAATATGGCCAGAAGATAGGGGACTGGTTTTGAAAGAGGGCTGGCAGCTGTTGGTAATTGCTGTGGACGGTACTACCATACGCCTGGCTCCCGTTGGCTGAATTTTATTTTCACCATCCTTTTTAGACGACAATAACACTTAGCCCTTCTAATGACATGCAGGTGCCAAGATAAGGCCTGGAGGAAGAACTTCCTTTCTTAGTTAACCTCCGTGAGTCACTCACCCTTCTCCCTGTGATTAGAAATTTATTTTAAGTAACTGGCTTCCAGGGGATGTCATGTGGAGGGATGTAGACGACTGGTCGGATTTTCAGAATTTCATTAACTCACCAACTCACACCTTCCCTAGGGCCTCTGAGCAAGCTGAGTCTTTCTATGAAAGCGTCCTTGTAACTTTTTGATGCGGGTGGTGTGCGACAGATCCCTGCAAAGCGTTAAGGTGCCTCAGCTTCCTGTAGGAAATCTGTGACCGAATCTGGGGCCTGAAAGCGGAAACATTAAGTGTATCGTGGGAGAAGAGGAAGGCAAAGTGCTAAAGTTATTACTCTGAACAGAGGAAGTCAGAGCATCCTGCGGAAAACTTCCTGTTTAGCTAGTAGACGAGAAAACAAGAAAAAAAACACTTGGCCTCGATGACTGCTGTGTAAATACATTCCCAGACTTTCGTTACCTTGGGCAGGGCTTCCTCGCAAGCACTCACAGCTTCCCAGGTGAAGGGTGAGTCACGTAAGCACACCCAGCTTCCCATCTTCCTTGTTTTGGCGGGCACGTCCAGCACCCTGCTCCCCAGCTCTGGCCTGTGTGGCATCCGAGGCTGGACTTTCCCCCTGGAATGCACTTCCTTTGGCTTGCGTTAAACCCTCTGCTGAGATGGATTCAGAGAATGCGGTTCAAGGGTGCGGATTCCAAGTCTCCGGCTTCCTCCAAGGCCGGGCTGTGGGAACCACCGACTCCGGAATGAGCAAGCCACCCTGAGGCTCAGATGAAGCGTGAGCAGCTATTTATGCTTCTCATAAGCGGTCACATAAGATGCAGTTCCAGGAGAAAACTGGGCGTTCTGAATTTCTCTATTCAAAGGCTAAGCACCTAAGGGACTTCCCCGGTGGTCCAGTGGCTAAGACTCCATCCTCCCAATGTAAGGGGCCCGGCTTTGAGGCAGGGAGCCAACTCACTGGAAAAGACCCCGATGCCGGGAGAGATATCGCATGCTGCAACTGAAAGAACAGGCCACAGTGACGATCAAAGATCCCGTGTGCCACAGCTGAGACCCGGCAGAGCCAAATTAATATGTAAATAAATTTTTAAGTTTAAGCATTCAAACAATTTCTGGTATTTGGTCCCAGATGGTGTTATGGTGTGTTACATGCTATACTGTGTTATGTGTCTTATGTTATGACAGGAAGTCATTTTGAATGAAGATCTTCTTAGCTGTCTTAAACTCTATCAGACTAGATTGCTTTGCATGAAATAAAGAAGAGTGGTTAGAGTGGGAAAGAATGACAGCTGCCCCCTTCAGCGGGTGTTAGCTGTCCAGACCTCTCCACGGATGCATGCCGCGGCTGTGTGTGGACGGCCAGGCTGTCTTCTCCCGAGGACGGTCTTCATTTTCCTCTTTGCTTCGTTTCCACTCTCTAAATGAGGCTGGCCTCCCCGTCGTTCCTTTTTTCCCCCCCATATATTCTTTTCTGAAATTTCTGATCGCAAAGCACTTGCAACAAATAGTTAAGTGTAGAGAAGCGTTGGCCTTACAAATCCGTGGAGACGGAACACGTTAAAAAGAAATTGAAGTATAGCTGATCTGTGACGATGTATTAATTACAGCTGCACAGCAAAGCGATTCAGTTATACACACACACATTCTTTCTCATTTTAAATATTCTTTTCCATTATGGTTTATCATGGGACATTGAATGTGATTCCCTGTAGTGAGTCACACAGTAGGACCTTCGTGCGTGTCCGTTCTCTGTATGAAAGCTGAAATCTGTCAACCAAGCCCCAGTCCATTCCTCCCTCAGCCCCTCCCGCTTGGCTACCACTGGTCTGTTTTCTATATTTGTGAGTCTGTTTCTTAAGAACATATGTAATCAATGGTTTTTCTGGTATTCCTATTCTCTCTCTATGCTTTCAAACACCACAGATTTCAACATCAGCCATCATTTGAAGGCAGCACTCTGATGGTGACACTTTTGTAAGAAAATTTTTAGTGGCTTCCTAAGATCCTGAGACCCTTCAACATACTTTTATATATTTCTTCTAAATCTTCAGGCTGCCGTGATGATTTATGATAATAATAATCACACATACTCTGCAATAATAATAAATATACTCTTCACGGTGTTAATATTGGCAATATTGGGAATAAACCTGCCTGGTGACGGTGACCAAGTTCAGTGCCAGCTGCGAGTGGCCAGCCAGTCCAGGCTGGTCGTTAATTCGGATGACCTCCTTATCACAGTGACCCTCCTTACCCCGCTGCCAATGGCTGTACCCCGGGTTGTCACTCCACCTTAGAAACCCGAGCTCCCCTCTCTGACTCCGATCACCTACCTACCTGACTCCTCCAGAAACTCTTTTTTAACTATGGTGTTTATTTGGCTGCCTTGGTCTCCGTTGCAGCGTGCAGGAGCTCCATCATGGCTTAGGGACTCTCTGGGTGCGCGTGTGGACTCAGTAGTTGCGGTGTGTGGGCTGCAGAGTGCGCGGGCTTCCGGGGTTGCGGCATGCAGGCTCCCAAGCGCCTGGCCTTAGTTTCTCCATTGCATGTGGGATCCTAGCTCCCTAACCAGGACCAAACCCACGTCCCCTGCATCGCAAGGCACATTCTTAACCGCTGGATCACCAGGGAAGTCCCTATTTTTCCATTACTGTGTTCTCACTCTGATTGCAGTGCTTGGCGTATGACAGATTCTCTCAGCCAATATCTCTTGAATGTGTGAATGAAGCCTTCCCCAGCGACTGGTACCCTTGAGTGAAGGGTGTGAGGCGGTCGCCCCTTGTTTTAATCTGCGTCCTTCTGAGGGCTAAGGTTGAGGGCAAGCACCTCTCCATACACCTCTCACCTGTTTGCGTTTTCTGTTCCAGGAAGTGCCTGTGCAGATCTTCCATCTATTGAATTCCCTACTTTTTCCATTGCTGATTTCTAAAAATTTCTTGGGCCTTCCCTAGTGGCTCAGACAGTAAAGCGTCTGTCTGCAATGCAGGAGACCTGGGTTCGATCCCTTGGTTGGGAAGATCCCCTGGAGAAGGAAATGGCAGCCCACTCCAGTATTTTCTTGACAAATCTGGGTAGTAACTCTCTGTCAGTTTTAGACATGGCTGAGTTCTCCAAGTTCTTTGTGAATGCTAATCTTCACTCAACAAAACCCCTCTGACTGCTGCAGCTGTATCTGTGGGAAAAGGCGAATCAGATTATGTAACCGTCCTGATGAAAATCCCTTAATGACTCTTAAGTCCTTAAGATAAACATAAAGCCTCTTAACAGGATACCTAAGCTCCTCCAAAGGCTTACCTAATTCCTTGCCACTGTCCCTCTTGTTCTTGGCTTTTTCCTATAGCATGATGGTACTGTCTTGTAAGCCAGGACTCTTTGAGATGAAGGGACCCTGTGTTAATCAGGACATCAAAGCAGTCGGTAGGAACAGGGACTGTCTAGGTGACCTGGGACTTCTGGTCACCCTGGCTATCTGGGAGTTTCTGCTTCTTTGAACCTGAAAATATTTCTGGGCTTTTTCTCTATAGATTTTCCCTTTATCTTCAACATTCCTTCCCACTCGTGCAGTTTTGCCCAGGATCACCTTCCCCTGACATTTTTTCAGGTCTCAGAGCTACTCCAATCTGGAGAGAAGCCGTCTCTGGACATAGTCATCTATTTTGAAAGAGACTTCATTTCTTCTTCTTTCTCGATTGTCACGACACTTTTCTTGCATTTCCTGCTTCGTGGCTAACTTCTCCGTCTGACTGTGAACTCCAGGGACTTGTCTGCCCTGCTCGCTGGTGCACCCCACGGGCTCCTATAAGGGAGCTGGTGTTGAATTCATGCTTGCTGAGTGGTGCAAGTTCGTCTTCACAGCACCTCTGCAGGGTGAATATTACTATCTTCAATATTTTAGATGAGTAAACTGAAGCATAGAGAAGTTATATGAAGCTAGTAATCCATGTAGCTCGGCAGGGTTAATATGAAAACTGAATTTAACACCCCATGCTATTAAGCACTCACTGTGCATCTTCCGTCTGTAAATGAATTCTCTTTGTTCACGGTCTTTTATAAAACGTACCTAACTCACTCCTGCTGATTGCTGTTTGGACTATTCATCCAAATAACTCTGCTAAGGAAAACATAAATCTGAAAGTATATTTCAAAACCTAGAAATATCTAAACCCTTTGATCTAATAACTCCATTTCCAGAGCTCTCTCTTATAGGAATAAATAAAAGATGAAGGGAAAAATTTATGCACAAAGATACATGCTGCAAAGTAATTTATCTAAGCAGAAATGTAAATTTCCTGCAAGCTTAATAAAAGGAATGAAATAATTAATTAAAACATGACAGGTCCATGGAAGAAATATATGTCATCATTAAAATAATGTTTACAAAACATGCTTAATAATGTGAAAACATACTTGCAATGATATATTAGAATATAATAAAAGTGGCTAAGACTCCAGCAGGAAAGGGATGACCTTTGGGAGGGTAGTGTCGACATATACAGACTACCGTGTGTGAAATGATGGCTAATGGGAAGCTGCTGTACATCCCACGGAGCTCAGCTCGGTGCTCTGCGATGACCTAGAGGGCTGGGGTGGGGTGGGGAGTGGGGGGAGGTTGAGGAGGGAGGGGACATACGTGTGCTTGGTAGATGCCAACACAAGATTGTAAAGCGATTATCCTCCAATTAAAAAAAAAAAGAAAAATTTCAAGATGGTGACGACACAGAATGAAACCAAGAATGTGGTCCCCCTGAGTGGGGAACCCTGTGTCCACACAAGTTTTACACTTATAAAACCAGTCCTGTGTGCATATTCCAATAACAAAATAACTGGAAACAAGTATATTCAGTTATTTCTAGCAGTTGCCTTTTGTGGTTGCATTATGGATAGTTATTGTCTTCCTACTGCTTTACTAAATTCCCTAAAATGTTCTCCACAGCATATACTGCTTTAATAGTCAGAAGTAAAGATTATTTTTAAAAGCTATAGCTTTTCATAAATCCTACAAAGCTACAGTTATATCCTGAAGCTTAACCATGAGGTTTCCTAGAATGTACTTGGAGTGTACTTTGCTGCTCAGCACCCTCAAATACTTCTCGGCAGAGTTTTGGTTATTTCAGCTATTGTTGCCTCATAGTAATAAGATTAGCCCTTGGACACTTGACTGAAGTTGGTGTCTTTATTATCCTTTTCCTTTTTTTTTTTTTTTCCAGGAAGACCTCTCTCTCTCTGCATTTTGTCCTTTTATCCACACAGCAATGACTTATATCCTCCTTTATCAGAAGAGGAAAAATAGTTATCCTTTGTTACAGGGTTGCTACATGCAAAAAGCCACACTGCGTCAACTGTAGCACCCCTTTCACTGCTTAACAGTCTGATCCAGTAGACGCTGTAATTTCAGTTTCATAGAAGAGAATGTTGAGTCCTAGAGGTCATATATCTAGGGCTAAGGCCATAATCCTAGCGAGAGACTGAACAGGCCTAGACCTCAGCTGGAGTCTCCAGATATGGTCACCAACACCTCCTCCCACCTCTGGGTGTGCCTGTATGCCTTAGATCAAGAGGTGGGTCCTACTTCCCCACTGGAATTGGGAATGGGGTTTGGACTTGCTTTGACCAATAGAATGAAATAGACGTAATAGTCCAGAACTTCAAAGGGTCGAGTTTAGCAGCTCCCGTTTCTCAGAACTTGGAACCCAGCCCCCAAGCTATAAGGACATCCAGACTAGAGCATTGGAGACCATGGGTAGAGTGGCTGGAAATAAACAGGTCGCCTCACTGTGTATATAAACCTCACAGTCTAGTAGGGATGAGAGCTCTGGGAACTCTAATCTCAAAGCTTGTCTATAATCTGTGCTGTCATAGAGGCAAGTGAAAACTCCTGTAGAAGCAGATGAAGAGGGAGTGACTGTGTGTGTGTGTGTGTGAGTGTGTGTGTGTGAGAGTGTGTGTGTGTGTGTGTGTGTGTCTATGGCTGCGGGAGTGGTGGAGGTCGCTTTATGAAACAGGTGACAACATTTGCCATATGCTGGAGGGTTAGTAGGGTTTCTGAGGTAGAAAAGGATGTTCTAGGCATTTCCAAAGACAAAGAGGCGTAACAGAACAGGGTGTGCCCAGGGAGTGTGAGTGAAGAGTATTTTCTACGGCTTCTTTGTGTTATACACGTCTAAGCATTAAATCCTCTGAAGGCTCTAAACTTTCTCACTGCAGTTTCCACACTGGCGAGGCTGCACGAGGCTAGGGCAAGGGTTTCCTGCAGTGATTGGTGGAGAAGGACTCGGTTTTTAAAGCTTTCTTCCTCTTGCTCAATTCTTTTACTGTGATAGGATACTGTGTATTAGTTTCTGAAGGCTGCTGTAACAAATGACCATAAGCCTAGAGGCTAAAGGCAAAAGAAATCCATTCTCTCGTAGTTCCAGAGGCCAGAGACCTGAAACCCAGGAGCCAGCAGGGCCACGTGCTCTCTGAAGCCTCTAGCACCGAATCTCCCTGCCTGGCCCAGCGTCTGGGGGCTCCAGCTCTCCTGGCATCTGGCCACACAGCTTCAGTGTCTGTCTCCGCGGTCTTGTCTCCGCGTCCTCTCGCTTCTGAGAGAGACAGTATGACCGGCTTCAGGGCCCACCCTCGTCCAGAGTGACCTCATCTCAGCTTCTTAGCTTAAACATCTGCAAAAACCCCTTTGTCCAAATGTGGTCATCTTCACGGGTTCTGGGTGAAAACAAATTTTGGGAGAATGGTCATCATTCAACTTTAGACAGGAAACCAAAATCTCTCTTGGCTAATCTCTCATTATATTTAAGGACAGATTAAAATACAAATCCTTCTTGGGTCATCATTCATAAGCTTCAAAGTTTAAAATTTCTACAGAGTTTAATTTGAAATGCGACTTCAGGTAAAGGACATTAGCAGGTTCTTCTAGGCAGGTTCATCAGAGTGTAATTGCTCTGATGGCTAGCTGTGCCAAATTGAAATCTGAACACAATATAATGGGGTCATATTAATGGCAGTTGGAAGGCTGTCTACAGTATTCCACGTACGTGGTTTTCATTAGATTTTACTGTCGGCAAATGCTGGTGTGAAACCCACTGCCCTGCCTCATATGAGGAGAACCAAAAAAGACACCGACATCTGGGATCTTTGTGTGGGTTATTTTGAGGGTTCCAAAGACTACAAACCGAATTCAGAGAAACATGAATGGAAAGTCGATGGGGTTTATGTTGGACTTTTAGCCTTGCTTCTTTTGTCAGGAAGGAAGGACTGCCTGGAACTGGAACTTGTTGCTTGACTCCAGTGTTCTTTTCTTTGAGACTTGAATTTCTCTTCTTAATCCAAGGACAGAATTTAGAATAGTTACTATTCTTAATCCAATTTCACTCTCACTTGAAGGGTGAGAGGCACTCCCCCAGCCCGTAATGTGGTAGGGTTTTACCTGCCATGGCAACATCAAAACTTCAGGTGGCTTTAAACTGCTTTCTCTTCGGAAGCAAGAGAATTTTAAGGCTTGCAGGAGCTTTTTCAGTTTTCTTCAATTACATCATTGGGAAAGTGAAAGTCGCTCAGTTGTGTCCAACTCTTTGCGACCCCACGGACTATACAGCCCGTGGAATTCTCCAGGCCAGAATACTGGAGTGGGTAGCCTTTCCCTTCTCCAGGGGATCTTCCCAACCCAGGGATCGAACCCAGGTCTCCCGCCATTGCAGGCGGATTCTTTACCAGCTGAAGCCACAAGGGAAGCCCATCGTTGGGAACTGTAGCGATTCTAGGTGTTTCCTTTAAAAAGTCTACATCTGCGGAGGCAGCTGGAGAAGGAAATTGCAACCCACATCAGTATTCTTGTCTAGGAAATCTCATAGACAGAGGAGCCTGGTGGGTCAAAACAGCTGGCCAGCACTTAGCGACTCACCTACCACGGCTGCATAGAGGCAGCAGGGAGTCTGTTTTATTCAAGTGTGGCAGGGAGCACTGAACGCTTTCCAATTTCTCAACACTGTCGTCCGTGACCATCTTCATAATTTTCGTTATCATCACCATCATCACTATCAGCGTCACCATCATCAGAACCAGCTGGAGAATTCCCTCACTGAGCTCATGGTTGGTAATCATACTCTCCTGTCCTCCAACAGAAAGCAGAAAGAAGTGCCTCCCAAGATATTCAGGTGGGCTGTTTGCCCGCTTGCTCCATTTCTATCTGCGTTGATTTCACTGACATATTATTCAAAGCATCCACTGACTCTAAGGCTTGTCAGCTCAGGATGCCAGACGATTGGCCTCAACAGCGCAGACCCAGCCAGGCCCTGAGTGCTGTGTCATCTGCTTCTCACGTTATGATGGTCTGCTCTCACGAAGGCAGGAGATCATTGTTATCTGGATGGAAGCCTTGTTACCTTCTCTAGAAGCGAGGATCGTAACCTCCACGCCGAGAAAAGCGAGGGTTGTAGCCTCCACACAGAGCTGACATCAGAAAGGTTGAGTGCACTTTGAGGCAGGGCAGATTACCTCGTGCCACGACGCCTGGACTTTCTAACCCTTCTGACCCTTCATCGGTTGTTCGTTAGATCCAAGGAAGCGTTCCCTGGATGCAAGCCCAGCAAAGACTCTCTCCGTTGAGATAGTCCCCAGTTCAGGGCTCAGCCTCTGGAATTCAGAAGCCAGGTCTCTGTGCTGCGTATTCTCTCACTGCTTGGCACATAGAGTTTTGTCAAATGAAAGACAGGCTCTGACCCGTCGATGCTTCGAGAAGTGGTGCAAATCCCACTTAACGTTCCCCAGACTTAGAGACGCGTTTTTCCACCTGATAATTATGTAGAGCAATTTGGCTGCTCCAGCTTCCGTCTTGACTTCCATCATTCAAAATCTGGGAAACCTATATCCAGCCCTCCTGGAAGACTCATTGAAAGGTCTGGAAATCTGTTGCGCTGAGGAAATGCTGAAGCCGGCAGCTAGGTGGCGCTGGCTGCCACGGACTGCGCCGGACACACTTGTAATTGTACATGTCGGAACATGCCCGGTGTGCAAGGGACACAGCTGTGAAACCCTGCGAAGGGGTCTGGGCTGAGAGGCAGGGCGCCCGATTTGAAACAAAAGAGAAATCTAGACGTTTCCCTGCACTGCTCTCACGCCACACCATTACTCTCTCTTGAACGTGACCCGATGGTATTTGCCCGGTCATTTGCAATTCTGATATTCTGTTTCGTTTCTTCTGGTTGTGCCATCAACACGGACCTGGAGCGCCACAGAAAAGCCAGAAGTTCTGAATTAGCAGTCGGAAGAGAGCTTGGTTTCAGTCCCTTTTCCCTTAATGCCTGTTTTCCACCAGCCACATAACCTGGGTATTTGCAATTATTCCTCCAGTGGACTGGCTTTCCTAAGCTGTAGTCAGGAAGTAAAACTGCTCTGGTGGAAAGACTGGCACTGGAGCTGAGAACATAGGAATGTCCATGGAGCCTTCAAGGTCCTGAGAGTGGAAGGGAACAAAACGTCAAGGAGGCGGGTTTAACACAAGCAGAATTTTATCAATTTCTAGTCACATCAGCGGGCAGCACCATCTTCTACAGGGCTGCTTCGTCCAGGCACAGGAGATAATAATCTTGAACAGTGTTCTGCTCTGTGAATGCTTATGGAAAATGCTTTATAGATAAATATCGCATCACATTTAAGAGGTACATTTAATCAGTTCCATTTATTGACTGTAATGTAGCTACACGAAGTGGAAAAAGTCGTCAAGAGTATGCTTTTTGTTAATATTTCCAATTGTCCTCAAAGATACCAGCTATAGTGTACATACATCTCTGATTGTGATGGACTTATTGTGCAGGAAAAAACGGAGCGTGCTGTTGATTTTTTCTTTTTCTTTTCTTTCTTTCCTTCTTCTTCTTCTTCTTCTTCTTTTTTTTGGTTTTTGGACATATTGACTGGTAAAATGCTGATCCTAATTAATTCCCAAGTGGAAACAGGCTTACAGGCTGGCAGAGGGGTCATAAACTTTATTGGTCTCAGAAATGCTGGGATCTTTGTTCTAACAGGAGTAGCTTTGGCTCAGGTTAATAATTCTGGTGGCTCAGTGGTAAAGAATCTGTCTGCCAGATGCGAGAGACGTGGGTTCAGTCCCTGGGTTGGGAAGATCCTCATGCGGGTATACAAGGTAAGAGAAAAGAGAGGGGGGGGTTGGGAGGAAGAACCTTTCACCTGCCCACCAAGCCAGTCTGACTCCGATTGGACAGCAGAAATCCTAGAATGCCCTGCAGTCCAAGGGAAGTTCAGGGGAGTTGGGGAGTGCTCAAGCCAAAACTGGCCATTGGAGGACCTCCTGTCTCCCAAGAAGGGCTTTGCCTGAGCATCCCTCGAATTCAGCCACTGGTCAGGGGCAGCGGCCTGTGGACCACAGAGCCTCAGCTGACGCAGGATGCCGGATTCCGGAGCTCGGCAGGCGGGGCCCTTGTTCAGTGATCTTCCCTGTAGTTGAAGATCTGTAATGGGCATTCTCATGGTGACACACCCATCATTTTTATTTTTTTAATTGTTTACTTATTTAGGCTGTGCTGGGCTTTAGGTGTGGCATGCAGGACTGAAGACGTTGTGGCAGGCAAGATCTTTAATTGTGCCGTGTGGGGTCTAGTCCCCTGACTGGGCATCGAACCTGGGCCCCTGCGTTGGGAGCACAGGGTCTTAGCCGCTGGGCCACCAGGGAAATCCGACCGACACCATTTGCACTTTCAAGCGTCAGGAGATATACCGAGGACCACACACGGGCAACTGCCACATGACCGCTGAGACTCAGGAGCGCAGTCTGAGTATTTCAGGAGGAAAAGCCTTCTCGGGAACTAAAGGAAGGTAGGAGCACACACATTTAGAACAAGCAACATGGCCCTGGCCTTGGTAGTGGACCTTGCACGGGGATTAACATTCTATGGGGCAGGCAGGGGGATGGGATGGACTCAGAGAGCAGCGCTGACGTCCAGACAATGTGCCTGCTCGTGCCTGCTCAGTCACCCAGGCATGTCTGACTCTTTTTGCGACCCCATGGACTGGAGCCCACCAGGCTCCTCTGTCCATGGCATTTTCCAGGCAAGAATACTGGAGTGCGTCGCCATTTCCTCCTCCAGGGGATCTCCCAATCCAGGGGTTGAACTTGCATCTCCTGCTTGGCAGGCGAGTGTAAACAGAGAGCTAGCTGGAAGCTGCTATATAGCACCGGGAGCTCGGCTCCGCGCTCTGTGATGGCCTGGAGGTGGGATGTGGGGGTGGGAGGGAGGCTCCAGCTGGAGGACTTATATGCACACAGGTAGCCGATTCGTGTGTCGCACCGCAGAAACCAACACAACGTTATAAAGCAGTAACACTCCGATTAAAACCATTATTAGAAAGTATGGAAAAGATTCTGTTAGCTTGATGCCGGCAGGGAGGAGGGGGCGCCCCTCATGGAGCAAACAACGGGGCACGGTGCTGGGAGAGCGATGCTGTCGCTGTGTCGGGAACAGCGAGGGGCCCCATGCACCCGAGGCATCAAGAGGCTGCAGGAAAACTGATGGATTGGCTGTTAGCTGGTTGTAGGGCGGAGGGCAAGGCTGAGCAGCAGGGGTGGGCGTCAGCCAAGCAGTGCAGAAGGAAGAGCATCGGAGGCAGGAAAGAGCACCTGAAGAAGAAGAGGTGCTTTTGTGTGAAGATGAGGTCTAAGGGAAAGGAGTGAAGAGAAGTCGTATCAGTGGAGAACCAAGCTGGGCTTGTCCTTAAATTTGAAAACTGCCCAGGAGCTGTGAGACTAAATGCGAAAGGGACTGTAAATATGGCAGCCGGTTGAAGTCGGGCGTGGCGGACAGAGACGGGAGTGGAAAGAAAACGGACCCAAAGTTGGAGGGTGCGGCTAGAGGGCGAGTTAGGATTCTGGAGACTCCAGCACAAAGGAAAGAAAGAGGCAGTGTAATTAATGAAGATGACGTATCAGGATAACGAAGCACCCGTTTTCCGTGTTCCCAGACTGTGTGCATTTATCACGGACCAAATAACAATTGCAATCAGCGTGTGATAAATACTATCTCCTCTGGCAGATTGTGAGTGCCTGGGAGACTCATCCGTCTTTGTATTGCCAGGACGTTTCTGAAAAGGGACCATTGAAATATTCAATAAGCACCTACTGAACAGAGGGCTGGGCAGTCAGGAAACGAAAGCCAGTATCATTTGAGCGCGCGGTGAGGGATGAGGCCCGTCAGGCACCTTGGCCCATATTGTCCCAACCATTTCCCAACCATCTTATGAAGCAGGTGTTATCTTACTTAAGAAATGAAGAGACGGAGACTTGCAGGGGTGGCATAAACTCGCAGTTTCCCATCACCAGTAAATGGCAGAGACAGAGCAGGAAGCTGGGGTGGGGTGGGGAAGGTCAGAAGAAGCTTCCTCCATTGAAGAGGGCTTTGATGTGGTTTTTGAAAAAGCCTGGTTTGGGTTAACACCAAGAAGTTAAAGGAGTTTGTGAATAAAAGGTTACAATTCAGCGGTAAGATGATAAACTCCCAGATAATGCACCGAATACGAGACTGTAGCGGGGTGATTGCGAGCTAACTTGCTCCAGTAATTAAATAAGGGAAAGATAGCTGCAAGAATGGGTGTGAAAACCCAGGATGGAGGAAGCATTTCTTTCACATCGCTTTCAGTTTGTTAAGAAACTATAGCACAAAATACAAAATAGAGGGCGCCAAGTTACGCTGTGATTCTGGTGGCGCTAGTGGCAAAGAATGCCCCTGCTGACGCAGGGGACAGAGATGAGGGTTGGTCCCTGGGCCGGGAAGGTCCCCTGGAGAAGGAAACGGCAGCCCCCTCCAGTGCTCTTGCCTGCGGAAGCCCATGGACAGGGGAGCCCGGCGGGCTGCGGTCCACGGGGCTGAGAAGAGTTGGATGTGACTGAGCATGCATGCGTGCTTAACTGTCCTTTGCTGGGTAACAAATCACCCCCAAATGCAGTTACTTAAAAAAAGAACGTTGATTACCTCACAGTCTGTGTGGAACGTGGAGATGGCTGAGCTGGTCCTCCAGCTCACGGATTCTCATAAGGCTTCAGCCAAGCTGTCAGTCTGGGCTACGGGTGTCTGGAGGCTCACTAGGGGTAGGTCTGCTGCCAAGGTCAACACGATGCTGTGGGAAAGAATTCAGCTCCCGGTAGGCTGTAGGCTCAGAGCCCCAGTTCCATATCCCTTAGTCTTCCCATCAGACTTACCCAACATGAGCTGGTGCTCTCAAGATGAGCAGATGACAAAGAGCCAGCCGATGCCTGCAACACTGAAGTCATGAATTTTTATGACTTAATTTCCGAAGTAATACCCCATCACTTTTGCTATTTAGAATCGAGACAGTAAGATCAATCCCCCCACAAAGAGGGGATGGAATTTATACAAGGAATACCAGGAACCACAGGTGGCTGTTTTGGATGCAGCCAGCTACAAAGCGATTTGCTGAAATGAGATGCCCTTCTCCAGAGGAATAATTAGAAGTGAAGTCCTTGGTGTGGAGCTGAGCATGTGGCGAAAGAGGAATAGGTTATGAGTCACTAGGGTGTATAAGGAAAATGACGTATTCAGACTCAGCTTTATCTTCCTGACACACCTTCTGTAGCGGGATTTCTGCAACCTCACCTGACCCTCTCTCAACTGAAGTGTTGGTTAAGGCAGAACCTTTCAGTGTATCACCTCATCTGAACGTTTGAGCACAGATTTGAGCTCTGATTGTTTTCCAGTGACTGTTCCAGTGTTCCTAAATCATATCAAATGATTCAGTGATAAAAGTATTGCTCATGTTTCTGGAGCCTCAGTTAAGCTTTGAAACACACATTCTGTGGCTGGGCAACTTTTTTTCCCAAAGTTCTTCATGGTCAAAGAAGAATAAGGACTTGAGATAAGGTCTTGAATACACTGATGGTGTGTGGCAGGTATTCGATCAAGAAGGATATAGTCTTACCAGTGGAAAAGTGACATGACAAGTGAAAGTGACCAGTCACAACACATCGCGTAACGTGCAACTCCATTTACGCGAAACGTCCAGAAGACGCAAGTTCACAGAGAGAAAATGAGATTTGTGTGGGTGGGGCTGTTTTTTTTGTTCAGGTTTCTCCACAAGGTGTTTGGAAAATCCAAACGAATGTTTTTGGCCGACCCAGTAGGTGGTGGTGGCCCCCGCACACCTCTCTGAATGTGCCAGAGGCATGTGCATTCCACGCGGCAAGAGTGAGCGCTGTGGTAGATGAGTCACACTTCAAAAGAGCTGGTACTAAAAAGACTCTCTCCCTATTTCACTTCTTGTGAGTTGTGAAATTTAATAAACCAAACAATAGTCTGCATGGAGGTCAAGAAGCAATAGTCAGAACCGGACATGAAACAACTGACTGCAAATTGGGAAAGGGGCCCGTCAAGGCTGCATACTGTCACCCTGCTTATTTAACTTATACGCAGAGTACATCACGAGAAACGCCGGGCTGGGTGGATGACAATCTCGAATCAAGATTGTCAAGAGAACTGACAACCTCAGATATGCAGATGACGCCAGTCTAATGGCAGAAAGTGAAGAGGAGCTAAAGAACCTCTTGATGAAGGTGAAAGAGGAGAGTGAAAAAGCTGGCTTGAAACTTGTCATTCACAAAACTAAGATCATGGCGTCTGGTCCCATCACTTCACGGCACAAAGGAAGGGAAAAAAGAAGAAATGACAGATTTTATCTTTTGGGGGCTCCAAAAACACTGGGGACAGTGACTGCAGCCATGAAATTAAAAGGAACTTGCTTGTTGGAAGGAGAGCTATGACAAACTAGAGAGCGTGTTTAAAAGGAGAGACGGGACGATGACATCCACACAGTCAAAGCTATGGCTTTTCCAGTGGTCATGTGTGGACGCCAGAGTCGGACTATAAAGAAAGCTGAGCGCCGAAGAATTGATGCTTTTGAATTGTGGCGCTGGAGAAGACTCTTGAGAGTCCCTTGGACTGCAAGATCAAACCTGTCAATCCTAAAGAAATTAACTTGAATATTCACTGGAAGGACTGATGCCGAAGCTGCAGCTCCAATACTTTGGTCACCTGATGCAAAGAGCTGACTCACTGGAAAAGGCCCTGATGCTGGGAAAGACTGAGGGCAGGAGGAGAAGGGGGTGGTAGAGGAAGAGATGATTAGATAGCATCACTGATACAGTGGACGTGAATTTAAGCAAACTCTGGGAGATAGTGGCTAGCAGAGGAGCCTGGCCTGCTGTGGTCCACGGGGTTACAAAGACTTGGACAGGACTTAGTGACTGAACAACAGCTGCAACTGTTGGAGGTGCCTGTGAACCAACTGTCACCAACGTAAACTTTTAACCATGGACCTTCTATTACAGTGTTTCTTAAATATGGCAGTTTAAGAAAGTTGGTTCCATTATGGTGATCCTGTTGAGTATATTAACTCTACCACAAAAGCCTTTCAGAACAACATAACTGCCCGTCATTCCAAGAATCGCAGAATTTCATTCCTCATGAATATAAAGCCCGGGGAAAAGTTGTTACTGTCATTTCAGTATTTTGGGTTTTCATTAACATTTTGTTCCTAAAGATGAGTGGTATTCTAGCAAATGTAGTTAGATGAGATGCTAACACTTGTCACATAAAATCTCCTAAAAGAAGTTCAAGTTCTAACACCTTGTGCCCTAAATTCTCCAATCTGTTTTTAAAAGTAGCAATGATTGTTTCTTGAGTGTAGGCTCAGATGTGTTTTATATATCTTTAGACAATATATTTCTAAACGCAAGATATATAATAACAAAAATTTAAAATGCCCACAAAGAGGATATTACCACACGACAGCTTATTTTTCGATTTGGCAATTTTCTGCTAAATTCATAGCAGCTGGAGAGAGTAGCAAGTAACAAAATAAGACAGATTTATAGAGCCCACACATGGCAATATTTTCGTGTGAAATTAGTCAAAATCATTATACTTGTAGATGAAGAAATGGAGTCCAACAAGTTTGCATTCTTTAAAGAGCAGTCATATTTGGTCTTAGTGAACTGGAAGATCTGAGCAATGTATTGGATTAGTTTGATCACCAGCCTTGTAACTCACAATAAAACCTGCAGAAGCATGACAAGCATCGGCGCTTGGAAAATTAGGATAATAATACATCGATTTTCAATAAGGAGAATTCAACCCACATTGAGGTCTATCTTCTTGTCCAAGGAACTGAGGGGGAAATAAGCCATTAGGAGAATTTTCCACTGGAATTTATTTGTTTTGCTCTTATGTATGCCTAAAATTTTCTGATAGCAAAGGGCAAGGCAGGCATACACGTGCATCATTTTCAGAAAATCAAATGCACTTAATATTTCACTTTTATAATTAATTAAGAGAAATGGCCGATTCTGGATCTGGAGCAGGAGAAGTACAAGATGAACTTGAAACATAAGGTGGGGAAGCGCAACACAAATATCCACGCCAGGGCTTCCCTGGAGGCCCAGGGATCAAGGCTTCCGCTTCCACAGCAGGGGGCACGGGTTCGACCCCTGCTCAGGGAATTAAAATGCCACGTGCTGTGTGGTGTGGCCCCCCAAATAAACTTTATATAAATATAAATTAAAAAAATATATATATATGCCTGTCAAAAGGCTGCTGCTGCTGCTGCTAAGTTGCTTCAGTCATGTCTGACTCTGTGCGACCCCATAGACGGAAGCCCACCAGGCTCCCCCGTCCCTGGGATTCTCCAGGCAAGAACACTGGAGTGGGCTGCCATTTCCTTCTCCAATGCATGAAAGTGAAAAGTGAAAGGGAAGTTGCTCAGTCGTGTCCGATCCTTAGCGACCCCATGGACTGCAGCCTACCAGGCTCCTCCATCCATGGGATTTTCTAGGCAAGAGTACTGGAGTGGGGTGCCATTGCCTTCTCCGTCAAAAGGCTATTACTAGCCAAATCTGGGACAATTTAAATGTTGAACTAATTGCGTTATATAATTATTAAATAATAATGAAGGGATTAAACAATGACACCTTGTAAGCAATTGAAAAAATAGGAACTTACGAGTTCATATAAAAAATAGACAAATAAATAGAGAAAGGAGCACTCTTGCTAATAGTTGACTCCAAGGGTCTACCGGATGCAGGGGAGCATTTGGAAGACGATCATCCCCAACCACAGTGGCAGATGTGGTCCAGGCCCTCCCTGAAAGCATCCTTGCATGCCAGGCAAGAATCAGCGATGGATTCTAGATACAGGAAGGCGACTGGATGAGGAACAGGGTCTTGGCATGGATTTAAAGTGTCTTCCACAGATGACGTCGCTATTGTCAGGGGGACAAATAACTGAGTAACTCTATTAAACAAAAGACGGGCTGTATTTTCCTCCAGTGTCAATATCAAGAAAGATAAAGACTATGGAAATGTTTCGCAGGAAAAGAGGCCGGAGGCATCACAAATCAGTGCCATACCCGACTCTAGACAGGGTCCTGTCCTGCAGGGGGGGTTCTGGGGGTCGTTGTTGTTTAGTCGCTCGGTCGTGTCTGACTCTTCGCGACCCCATGGACTGTAGCCCACCAGGCTCCTCTGTCCAAGGCATTCCCCAGGCCAGAACACTGGAGTGGGCTGCCATTTCCTTCTCCAGGGGACCTTCCTGACCCAGCAGTCAAACCTGCATCTCCTACGTTGGTAGGCGGCGTCTTTGCTGTTGAGCTCTGGAGTTGAGGTGGGGCAACACTTTCTAGGACTCCGTTTTGTCAAGTCACAAAATTGGAACACAAATGGCGAATCAGATAAAATGTTTGCCGATATTAATTTGCCAGGGTGTACAGTGGTACTTTGGTTATATAGCAGAATATTCTCATCCTTAGGATAGTATGTATTTAGGGGCTACCCTGGCGGCAGTGCAAGAGATATAGGTTTGATCCCTGGGCTGGAAAGATCCCCTGGAGAATCCCAGTGAGTTATTGGATCAACCCACTCCAGGATTCATGCCTGGAGAACTCCATGGACAGAGGATCCTGGCGGGCTACAGCCCATAAAGTCACAAAGAGTTGGACACAACTGAAGCAACTTAGCATGCACACAACTTGTTTTTCAGATGATAAAGAATCTGTCTGCAATGTAGGGGATCCAGGTTCGATCCCTGGGTTGGGAAGATTCCCTGGAGAAGGGAAATATTTAATTTGTATATAATTTCTATTTTATTTATGTTTAATTTACCATTAAATAGTTCAGAAAAAAAAGATACTGCCAGATGGCTATATGTTTAGATAAAAAGTACCAATGCTAGAACAACTGGGTTAAACTGTTAAAAATAGGTGAATCTGAGTAAAGGGTATAGGAGTATTTTTCATATTATTTTTATTTCCACAATTTATCTGTAAATTTGAAGTCATTTCCAAATAAAAAGTTAAAAATATATCATTTAACTGGGAAATTTTTATTTCTCTTGGCAAGGATAGCTTGCTTGTGAAGAACTCAGCAAATGAACCCCTGGACTTGGGACATGTACCAGAGCTTTCAAATATGATGACTTTGCAAATTACGATTTGGATACAAGTTTGGGGTTATATTGAGAAGGAAAGGCAGAAGGCTAATTTTATTTCTGTTTAGGGCCTATTTGGTTACAAGAAAAACAAACCCATGTTAACCAAAAGGAAATTTATGATAGGGAACCAAGAGAATTTTCTGAAACCCAACTGTGGGAAGCGCTGCCACCCTCCTGGGAACTGTTAAGATGCCAAGCGTCTCTGTCTCTCTGTCTATCTGGGCAGCTCTGACGAGGGTTACCAGAGAGAAAAGAGCAGCGACTTGTTCAGCAAAGGAAGAGAGGTGGTTCCAACAAGACGGTCCGGGCTCTGCAAGCCCCCTGGAGAGTGTTTTCTTAAAGCTGTATTTTTTATGCATTCATTCACTCGTTTCTTTATTTGGCTGCACTGGGTCTTAGTGGCAGCCTGCAGGATCACTAGTTCCCTGACCAGGGCTTGAACCCAGGCCTCCTGCACTGGGAGGGCAGAATCTTAACTCCTGAACCATCAGGAAGTTCCCCAAACAGTGGGGGGCTTTTTATGTTGAAATTAAAGAAGAATCACTGACTGCTGCTCTTTCATTATTGACTTATTTGATTAATCTACAATTAATAGTTTAGTTATTCATTCCACCAATAATTTATCCTGAGAGTATCATAAGAAAAAGCCATTTTAACGTGAGCATGATGTGCTCAAGCTTGTCTTTTATAACAGTCACAGTGACAGAACAAGTGGAGAGCATTTATTTTCTCAGTGAATTTTTACTGACATACAGTTGCTTTGCAACGTTGTGTTACTTCCTGCGGTACAGCAAAGCGAATTAGCTACACATGTGCGTAGCTGCTCTTTTCCTTAGATTTCCTTCTCATTCAGGTCACCACAGGGCGCTGAGGAGGCTTCCCTTGCTCGGATTCACTCAGGGCTTCCCTGGTGGCTCAGATGGTAAAGTATCGGCCTGCAAGGCATGAGGCCCGCGTGTGAACCCTGGGTTGGGAAGATCCCTGGAGAAAGGAATGGCGACCCATTCCAGTATTCTTGCCTGGAGAATACTTTAAAGGGATTGGAGACATGATCTTTAAAAAAAAAAAATATATATATATATATATATATATATTTATTTATTAATTTAGCTGAACTGGATCGTAGTTGCAGCAGTTGAGATCTCTGATCTTAGCTGTGGCATGTGGGATCTAGTCCCCTGACCAGAGGTTGAACGCAGGCCTCCAGCATTAGAAGTGCAGGATCTTAGCCACTGGACTCCCAGGGAGGTCCCAAGGCACGATCTTGATAAAGGTAATAAGGGTATGGTATTCAAAGCCATGGAAAGTGAAAGTGAAACTCACCCGGGCGTGTGTGACTCTTTGCGACCCCATGGACTATATCTCCATGGAATTCTCCAGGCCAGAATACTGGAGTAGGTAGCCCTTCCCTTCTCCAGGGGATCTTCCCAGGGATCGAACCCAGGTCTCCTGTGGATTCTTTTTACCAGCTGGGTCACTAGGGAAGCCCAAGAATACTGGAGTGGGTAGCCTATCCCTTCTCCAGCGGATCTTCCCTACCCAGGAATCGAACGGGGTCTCCTGCATTGCAGGCAGATTCTTTACCAACTGAGCTATGAGGGAAGCCTCAAAGGCATGGAAATAGACGTAATGCCTTCACAATAAGGGAAACAGGTGCATAAAAGGAGATATTTGGGCCAAACCCTGAAGAACTCCATTTAAGGAACAGATACAGAGGGAAGATCTCCAGGAAGAGAAAGAGAAGAAATGGCTCGAGATGTTGGTGGGCAATCAGGAGAGAACCGTGTTGTCAGTATTTCGCTGCTGGTGGTCGTTTAATCACTTCAGCGTGTCTGACTCTTTGCGACCCCGTGGACTGTAGCCCACCAGGCTCCTCTGTCCATGGGATTCTCCAGGCAGGAATACTGGAGTGGGTTTCCATTTCCTTCTCTGGGGGATCTTCCAGACCCAGGGACTGAACCCACATCTCTTGCCTCTTGCATTAGCAGAGGGGTTCTTCACCATTAGTGGCAGCTGGGGGGCCCCTCTGAGACCTCTTTCTTCCTTAAAAAAACACTCCTTGAGGGACTTTCCGGATGGTCCAGTTCAGTTCAGTTGCTCAGTCGTGTCCGACTCTTTGCGACCCCATGAATCGCAGCACGCCAGGCCTCCCTGTCCATCACCATCTCCCGGAGTTCACTCAGCTTGCGTCCATCAAGTCAGTGATGCCATCCAGCCATCTCATCCTGGGTCGTCCCCTTCTCCTCCTGCCCCCAATCCCTCCCAGCATCAGTCTCTTTTCCAATGAGTCAACTCTTCACATGAGGTGGCCAAAGTACTGGAGTTTCAGCTTTAGCATCATTCTTCCAAAGAAATCCCAGGGTTGGTCTCCTTCAGAATGGACTGGTTGGATCTCCTTGCAGTCCCTTGGACTCTCAAGAGTCTTCTCCAACACCTCAGTTCAAAAGCATCAATTCTTCGGCGCTCAGCCTTCTTCACAGTTCAACTCTCACATCCATACATGACTACTGGAAAAACCATAGCCTTGACTAGACGGACCTTAGTTGGCAAAGTAATGTCTCTGCTTTTGAATATGCTATCTAGGTTGGTCATAACTTTTCTTCCAAGGAGTAAGCGTCTTTTAATTTCATGGCTGCAGTCACCATCTGCAGTGATTTTGGAGCCCAGAAAAATAAAGTCTGACACTGTTTCTACTGTTTCCCCATCTATTTCCCATGAAGTGATGGGACCGGATGGTCCAGGGGTTAGCAATTTGCCTTCTAATACAGGGAATTCAGGGGGTTCCCCTTCAGGGAACTAAAATTCCACAAGCCTCTGCTCTAGAGTCCGAATGCCACAGCGAAGACCCGAGACAGCCAAATAAATAAATGTTAAAAAAAAAACCCCAATCTCATCGAGAGAGAGCAGGATGAGTGGGCAGTCCATTGATTGACAGTAACAGCATCAGCATTCCCAGAAAGGAAAAAAATTAAGCCTAGTCTCCTTGTCTGGGAGCCACCTTCCAAAGGTGAAAAAGCCAAGATGATTCCCCAGCACGGAGATGTCACTTCCCCAAGATGCCACAGACGGGAAGCTCGGCCGCCTTTCTGGGAAGAGGGGCTGCTCTGTCTGCGAGGAAGGCCCCCAGGCGAGCGTGGCCGCGCGGGGACGCGGAGAGCGGGGCCCGTCCCGCCCGCAGCGCCCAGTCCCACCGCGGCCGCTCTGCTGCCTGTCCCCGCGAGGCCAGGCTGGACCGCCGTCCTGACGGCCAGGGTCCGGCGCCGGTGATCAGGGGGGCGTCGTGCTCTGGGGGTGGGTAACAGACAGCGGAGTCCTCAGTGCCCAACCGGCTTCGGCTTCTGCTGCTTCCTGAGTGGCAGCAAGAAGTCCTTTCCCCGGAGACAGCGAAGGCCTGTGCCGGGAAACGGACGATGCGGTGAGGAGGGCCGCCAGCCCCCGAGAAGCTGGGGCCCGGACTCTTGGCTCTGGGACCTGCGAAGGCTTCAGAAGGCCAGAGTCGTCAGTGGGAATGAATGGCCAGCCTCTGACAGGCATGCTGTGAGCTGCGGAATTACAAACAGACCGGGCACTTTTCCTCGGAGCCCAAGAGAACCGATCCCCGCTTACTGTTACAAGTCATGGGACAGCAGGCGCTTGCTTGCTTCACTGGAGCTGGCTTTGGCATTAAAAAAAAAAAAAAATCGTCATCTGCCTTTTTTTTTTTTTTTTTTTTTAATGGCTAGTTCAGGGCCCCAGGAACAGACTTTGTTGTTGGGTCTGTGTTCCGCACCTCTTTTTTCATCCAGAGGCATCCGGCTGCATCGCCGCTGACTGCCTGGAGCCCTGCAGACGGAGGCCAGCGGGAGTCTTACCATGCAGGGCGTGAGGATCAAAGCCTTTGGGGACAGACAGGCCGGCCCGACAGGTTCTAGCCTGCTTTGCACACCCGCCTATCTGAGTCATCCTACATCCAGGGCTTTTTCTTTGAGATTCTGAGTTAGATGTTCTGAGTCCATCCAGCGTCTCATCTGTAACACGGGGGCTGGGGTCAGGGGGATAACGTCTATGAGCTTTGGGGAAGGAACCAGCAGAATGAAGTGCTCAGTAAATAACAGGATGGGATCGGAAATGCAGGCAGTGTCTCTCCTGACATTCAGAGGACCCATGGGCTCCCTGCTCAAAAGCCATCCCTCCCCGCTTCCTCATGGCAGGCAGAGCCTGCTGTTCGTTATAGATTTGGAAAGGGCGAACATTCTCATTTTCCTAGCCTCTTTTACAAACCAGACTTGGCCCGTCCCTTAATCTTGAACCGGAACGGCCACAGTCACCTTGAACCTTTAAGAGGAGGCATCACTGTTTGCAGAAGAAGAAAGAATGGGAACACACCAAGCAAAAATGCCCATGGCATTGGAAAGCTGCTGAGTGAATCCTGGAACACCCTTCTAGAGCAAGGATGATCCGAGCGATGCTGAGGGAACAAGCAAGGCCGGAACGTCACTGGTCTCTAACAGCAAAGATTTATTTCTTGCCCGGACTGCCTGCAAACTGTAGATTAGATAGGGGGTTTATTCTGCATCTCCTGACTCTGGAAGCCAAGCACATGGGCCTATCGCATCCTAACCATTATAGTGTCAGAGGGCAAAAATATCTCTAGAGGACCTGTAATAATGCTTAGTAATGCTCTAAGTTATCTTCTTGTTCCAGGGTATTCCTAATCCTCGTGGGCAGACTGATTTTTCCAAAATTGCACTTTTGTTAGACAGTTGCTGCTGTAGTTATGCTATATGATGAACAGCCCCAAACTCAGTGATTTGCACCGACAAACATGTGTTTCTCACTCACAGGTCTGTGGGTTGGTGGTGGTTTTGCTGGGCTCACCTAGGGTTGCTTACACTTGACTTCACACTTGTATGGAATTCAGATTTATCTCATGTGGTAACAGCTCCTTCTTTGGGGATTAGCTGCTACCTGGTCTATTTCCTTCTCTTGATTATGGAAAGACATGCAAGTAACCCAGCCCACAAAATAAAGCCTATGGTGCTAACTTGGGCATTTGAAACGCTCTGCATTCTTACCATTTCATTCCCCCCCCCCCCATTATTTTCTCCTTATTCAAGTCAAATAGATTTTTGTCCCCGATCATCCATGATCCATGTGTGGCCATATCTCTATTTTGTTGTTTGCATTCGTCCATCAAGATAAGTCACACACTTCTTCCATACCCCAAATAAACCCTAAGGTATCCTCCTATGCATTTGGTCTTCTGAATTGGTGCTGGAGCATCTATTTGAATGTTTATTTGGGGATTAGCAATTGTAATCTTGGATGGACTGCCTCCCTTTTTTAATCCCATGTAGAAACCAGAACTTTGAAGCATACAGAATAACTTGACCACTTGGAATTGAAATTCTTGGCTTTACTTTAGGGCAATACCCACAGGCACGCAAGCCAGTAACCATTTTCATTTCCTTGAGATAGGAACTTTGACTGGTAACAGGATCCCTTTTTTGTTAGCCACGGACATTTGGGGACCCGTGTAGTTGAAATACAGCAGTCAAGTTGCAATCCTGCTAATATAATCTTTGGAGATTTAATTGATCTCAAGATATTTGGCTGAGCACAGATCTCTCTCTCAAAATGAAACAGATGAATGAGACTAAAGAGAGAAAGATAAAAAATCTTTTTCCACTATGGTATTTTATGCTGTAGCTACTTCCCAAAACTCAGCCAGAAAAGGGGTTTTTGGAAAACATTAGGCTATTTTTGCTACCTCTATCCCAAATTTGAAAATGTTTACTTGCAAAGGTCCTTTCCATTTTGTACCATGAGCACACAGTGTTTAGGAACAATTAGCTCCACCTTTTAGTTTTGGGAAACCACCTCTGTGTCCAGCATCAACCGGTCAGTGTTCAGATACTTAAATCATTTAGACATAGCCACCATTGGCAAGGAAACAGTTTAACACAAAGAGAATTCAGGTTCCCTTAGGTTGGCTGTCTTTGATAAGGAAGAAAATGCCCCTAAATTTTGTCATGTTGTTTAACCTCAAAGAGGTTTATACTAGTCACTGTTCTCCAGGGAAACAGAACCAATAGTCAGTTCAGTTGCTTAGTTCTGTCCGACTCTTTGCGACCCCATGAATCACAGCACGCCAGGCCTCCCCATCCATCACCAACTCCCGGAGTTCACTCAGAGTCGCGTCCATTGAGTCAGTGATGCCATCCGGCCATCTCATCCTCTGTCGTCCCCTTCTCCTCCTGCCCCCAATCCCTCCCAGCATCAGAGTCTTCTCCAATGAGTCAACTCTTCGCATGAGGTGGCCAAAGTACTGGAGTTTCAGCTTTAGCATCATTCTTCCAAAGAAATCCCCAGGTTGATCTCCTTTAGAATGGACTGGTTGGATCTCCTTGTAGTCCAAGGGACTCTCAAGAGTCTTCTCCAAAAACACAGTTCAAAAGCATCAGTTCTTCGGTGCTCAGCCTTCTTCACAGTCCAATTCTCGCATCCATACATGACCACTGGAAAAACCATAGCCTTGACTAGACGGACCTTAGTTGGCAAAGTAATCTCTCTAGTTTTGAATATGCTATCTAGGTTGGTCATAACTTTTCTTCCAAGGAGTAAGTGTCTTTTAATTTCATGGCGGCAGTCACCATCTGCAGTGATTTTGGAGCCCCCCCAAAATAAAGTCTGACACTGTTTCCACTGTTTCCCCATCTACTTTCCATGAAGTGATGGGACCAGATGCCATGATCTTCGTTTTCTGAATGTTGAGCTTTAAGCCAACTTTTTCACTCTCCTCTTTCACTTTCGTCAAGAGGCTCTTTAGTTCCTCTTCACTTTCTGCCATACGGGTGGTGTCATCTGCATGTCTGAGGCTATTGATATTTCTCCCGGCAATCTTCACTCCCGCTTGTGTGGGATCGATGAATCTATAGATGAGTGGGTAGAGAGGCTGCCCAGGTGGCTCACCAGCAAAGAACCCGCCTGCCAGTGCACGAGGTGTGGGTTCGATCCCTGAGTCAGGAGGATTTCTTGGAGGAGGAGATGGCAGGCCACTCCAGTGTTCCTGCCTGAGAAATCCCATGGACAGGGGAGCCTGGCGGGCTACAGCGCGTGGGGTTGCAAAAGAGTTGGACACAACTCAGTGACCAAACAATAACAATAAAGATACCTGGAGAGATTTACCTGAAGAAGTTGGCTCACACATTTGTGGGGGCTGGCAAGTTCGAAATCCATAGATCAGTAGGCTGGAGAGCCAGGGCTGCCAGCCTGCAGGCAGAATTCCTTCCCCTTTCAGAACCTCGGTCTTTTCCCTGAAGTCTTTCATCTCACTGGACAAGTCTCTCCACACGATGGAGGAGGACTACTGTACTCCAAGGTGATGGACTTAAGGTCAATTCGCAGCAAGCTTGAGGACTGTGTGTGACCAGGTGACTGGGGAGTGCGGCCAGCTGGGCACTCTGCGTGGACTTCAGTCCAGGATTTCTGACTCCCAGCAGCCAGTTCAGAGTGAGGCCCCAGCGCTGGCTGAAGCTACCGCCAAGGAAGGAGGGAGTGTGCTTAGCTAGGCTCGCCTTGCACTCGCGCGTGAGCCATGTGGACACCAACTGGAAATGCCTTCTTAGAGAAGTCCTTCTTGGGCCCCAGGCGTTCAGGACAGCTATCTGCCTTACCCATCTTTACCTTTTGCAAACTATTTTCAGAATCCCTGTCCTGGCTCCATTAGCTAATTTTTTCCCTTATTATTTTTACTGGATGTACTTGTTTTACGATGCTGTGTTAGCTTCTGTCGCCCAGCACAGTAAACACACATACATGTATCCACTCCTTTTGGATTCCCCTCCCATCCGGGTCACCGACAGGGAGTCGAGGTCCCCGTGCTGCACAGCAGGCTCTCATCAGTCATCTGTTTTACACACCGTATCAGGAGTGTGTACCTGTCAGTCTCAGTCTCCCGATTTATCCTTCTACCCCCATCCCTCCTTGGTGCCCTTTCAGTTTTTATCCATTCTGACCATCTCCTTCAGTATTTCCAGTAATCACATTTTCCTAACGTATTTCTAAATTGATTACAGACGGGGTTTATCTTTTCCACCATTTTTATACAGCTCATGCAATGAGGAGAGTGCTGACTACTGAGAACCAGGTGGTTTCACCCATTAAAGATACATCTTTGTTTGCACATCTGGAGTTCTGAAAGGTTGTCTATTTAGGGGCTTTGAGGAGGGGACACATATACTAAGTGAGGTTTGCAAACAGGGAATTTCTGTGGTTAACTCAAGTTACATGGTAAAGTTCAGGTAATTTGACCAAATCATTTAAAATATTAATACTAAAATTATACGATTATTTGAGGTAAAATTAAGGGTTTTGATTAAATGCTAATTTTAAGAAGTGACTATTTTATTTCAAATAAATGATAAACAATAGTCTTTTTCCAGGAGCACACACGGGAAAGCAGGACATGTGCTCTGTAGGGTCATCATTGACCAAAGACTGTTACTGAACCAGATTCATTTTTGCCCCATACATGCAGGAAGCCCAAACTCCAAGACGCCTAGGTTTGCAGCAAGAGAGGGTTTATTGCAGCCAAGGGAGGAGACAGAAGGACAGATCTTAAATCCCTCTTGCCTGAAGCAAGGATTGGTACCCCCTGGGGCTTGGGGGGTGGTTACTGATGAGAGAAGGAATAAAGAAAGGTGGCCTGAGGCACTGCCAGAGGGCAAAGTGTCAGCCTCAGTCACGTCTGACTCTTTGCGACCCCGTGGACTGTGTAGCTCACTAGGCTCCTCTCTGCATGAGATTCTCCAGGAAAGAATACTGCAGTGGGTTGCCATGCCCTCCTCCAGGGGATATTCCAGACCCAGGGATCGAACCTGCGTCTCCTGCACTGCAGGCAGTTTCTTTACTATCTGAGCCACCAGGGAAGTGGTGACTGGAAAAAGGTGCGCTCGACATTGTTCCGCGCAGGCATCATTAAGCACCCGCCGCACCTGCCCAAGCTCGCCGACCAGCGCATGCCCCGTTGACGAGTCAGTGGTCTTGTCCGGTGTGAAGCGGCTCAGACTGGACTCGATGCAGCCGATGCCCAAGTTCCTGGAAAACCGCTCAGGCCGACATCTTACTGTTTAGGCTTGGTGCTCCCGCTTGAAGGACGTGTGAGTCTTTAAACGACCTTGATGAGTGAAGGCAGGTGAAATGGACTTAACCCAGGGTTTGGGGTTATGAACAGAAGTGTTTTGTGTATTTTAAACCTCTCTTTTTTCAGAGTTGTTTGTCTGTTTGTGACTTTTCCTTTCTCCAAGATCTTGAACGCCTGATTACTTTGCTGAGTCTAACCTAAAAAATCCAAATGTGTATAATAGTTAATGTGCTTAGTCACTCAGCCGTATCCAACTCTGCGACCCCATGGACTGCAGCCCACCAGTCTCCTCTGTCCATGGGAGTCTCCAGGCAAGAATACTGGAGTGGGTTGCCGTTTCCTCCTCCAGGGGATCTTCCTGACATAGGCATCAAACTTGCGTATCCTGCATTGGCAGGCGGATTCTTTATCACTAGCCCTGCTTAGGACGCCCACAATGTTTCCTATCCGTGTATTTTTCTTAAATCGACTTAGCTATGACTCTGAACCTCTGTTTGGCCCTTGCCTGAGGAGGAGTAGATTTCAGTAATTATTGGGGTGCTTCCTTGTCTTCATTGTTCTCTTTGTCCCTCTCCTCTCTGCTACCTGCAGTCACTGGCATTGCGTAAATGTTCCAAGGTCACGAACAGCATCCTGTTGATACAGGGAAGTGAAGAGGGAGGTTTTCCCCATCATCCAGTTGATCTCTCCTGTGCTGGGCTTTCTGGTCCCATCAGAGCTTGTCCTCTGCTCTTTCTGTACCCTGTGGGGCACTAGCACTTTGTCAAGGGTGAGAGCCTGTCATTCTGAGTCTGCCATCCCTGAAGGGCTTGTACCCAGTCCCCCTGAGGTCCTGCTTCCTGACCAGCGGCCACCACGCCCAGCCGAGCTGCTCGGTGAGAGGATGAACCTTTGCTCAGCTTAAGTGAGTTCCCCTTCTCCATCTTAATCACACAGCTTCCCTTGTGTGCCCACCTGATGAAGAACTTCCAGCATCATCTCAGCAAGGATTCCAGGCTGGATGAAAGCAAGAACCAGGCAGGAGAGTCTCCGCTAGCAAGAAAGTCTGAGATGGGTCAGGCTTCTTTGCTGGCAGGGAGAAGGCACCACGGGGTGACGCAAACTGATGTTAGTGTATCTTGTGGCACGTGCTACGAGCTCTGGTCCATCCTGCTTATTTCTGCTTCGTTTTCCCTGCTAGACCGAAAATTCCTTCAGGTCAGTGTTTCACTCCTAAAGCTGTGTGTTAGTGCTTTCAGGGCTATAGCAAAAACTAGACTGAATAGCTTATAAACAGCAGAGATGATTGCTCAGAGTTCTAGAGGCTGGAAGTCTGAGATCTGCTGCCAGCACATGAGGTCCGTCTTCTCACCTGGTGGACGGGGTTAGGAGCTCGGTGGGGTCTCCTGTGAGTGCATCGATCCCATTTATGGGGCTCAGGCTCCACCACCTAACGCCATCATTTTTGGTGTTAGGATTCCAGCACATGAATTCTGCAGGGACACGAACATCCAGACAGTTTTATTGTTGTTCAGTTGCTCAGTCATGACCGACTCTCTGCGATCACATGGACTGCAGCACGCCAGGCTTCCCTGTCCTTCACCTCCCAGAGTTTGCCCAAGTTCATGTCCGTTGAGTCAGTGATGCCATCCAACCATCTCATCCTCTGTTGTCCCCTTCTCCTCCTGCCCTTAATCTTTCCCAGCATCGGGGTCTTTTCCAGTGAGTTGGATCTTCGCATCAGGTGGCCAGAGTATTGGAGCTTCAGCTTCAGCATTAGTCCTTCCGATGACTGTTTTGATCTCCTTGCAGTCCAAGGGACTCTCAAGAGTCTTCTCCAGCACCACAGTTTGAAAGCATGAGTTATTCAGCTCTCAACCTTTAGTGCTCCATAAACATTATTATATTTCAGTATCAAAAAATGTTACTGAATGACCGAATACAGAAGAGAAACAAATACAGTTACAGAGAATAATTTAGACTGTAACCGTCACTGGCCAACGCTATCACTTGCGGACTTTTGTTGAGTTTCCTTCTGGGACCTCAAACCTAGGGAGTTCAGTTTAAGACACCTCTGGGCGCAATCTGTATTTAAAGAATACCCAAGGGATTTCCAGTTGAACCCCTGATATAAATTAGCAATTTCATTTTAAGGATGAAAAAAATGAAGTTCAGAAAGGTTAAGTGACTTTGCAAAGATATACCTAGTGATAGGGAAAAGGGACCTAGGTTTCATTTGCATGTTGTCTTTTTATAAATACATTCTTTGTAATAAAACAGTACATATTTATGCTAAATGTTCTAACAGTATGTAGAAACATGTGGTAAAAGTAGTTTTCCACCTCTGTTTCTCAGACTCCCATTTCTATCTCCCCAGAGAGAATCACAAATCATATTTCCTGCTAATCCTTTCAGACATTATATATATAATTATAAAAATATACATCTGCATAAATGCGTCACACATGATACTATATATACAAACTCATATAATTTGTTATTTTCTTCCCTCTCCAAATCTTTTCATATCGGCATTTATGCATGGTGCCTATGATTTATGCACACCTTTAAATTTGCATATAAGATGTTTGAAAAGCAAATCTAGGAAATGCAATTCATGATCCGCTCTGGGGAATAAAAATGGGACTCTGAGAGATAAAGGAGGGAAATTGCGTTTCACCACACACCTTTATACACTGTTTGAATTTTTAGCATAAATATGTATATTCTTTAGAGCAAAAACAATGTTCTGTATTTATAAAAAGACATGCAAGCCAAACCAGGACCCTTTCTCATCCTTGTCACTAGATGTATCTTTTCAAATCAGCATCTGTACATTCACTTAATTTCTTAAATAACTTCCCTTTTTAAGGATGAAAGCATTTGGTAAAGTGACTAGTCTGTAATGGCGATTTTTCAAATATATAATGATTTTCAAATACAGGCTTGCTAATTTTGTTGAGAATAGAAACGTCTACCTGTCATGTAGGGATGACCGAGGCTCATGTCCGAGGCGCTGGCAAAGGGTGGTTTGTGATCCTGGGGCTTCCTTGGTGGCTCAAGTAGTAAAAACTCTGCCTGCCAATGCAAGAGACGTAGGTTTGTTCCCTGGGTCGGGGAGATCCCTGGAGGAGGTAACGGCAACCTGCTCCAATATTCTTGCCTGGAGAATCCCATGGACAGAGGAGCCTGGCCAGACTACAGTCCATGGGGTCACAAAGAGCTGGAGGCAGCTGAAGTGAGTGAGCTTGCATGGACTATGATTCTGGAAAGAAAGGGGTGAAGATGAACTTTACTGTTGGAACACTGTCATGGATAAAGCCTCATACTCACTGTAAAATTTATTCCAGTAAAGAGAAAACAAGATGTGCTTACCAATTTTATAAAGGGAGGAGGCAAAATAGAAAGTTGAGAAGTTGGTAAATTATGGGCTTTTGACATTTGGGGGAAAGATTCATGTTAAAAGTAGTTGAGCAAAAAATGAAAGTTAAAAGCTTCTCTGAACTTTATTCCACATTAATTTTGACCAGAAAGGATCTAGTGATGTAATAGTAATAGGACTGTGAAGGAAAATAGTCAGTCGTGTTATGAAGTTCATAGCAACAATGAAAGAGAAATCTGGCAACAGGTGTAACAGTTGTTGGCTTATTAAAATGTGCATGTTTGCACATATGAAGTATTATACTTTGCAAACTCCTGTTTATGTATGTTTAAGCTTTGGGCATTCAGATAGCAGTCCTGGCTTATATGTGCTGTATTAATTGGTTCCAAAGTTCCTTAAATTTTTTAGTTTATTTTTTTAAAAAAACATAAGCTTGTTTTGATGTTTTTATTGTGGTAAAATGTATATAACAAAACTCATTATTTTGTTCATTTTAAGTGTGCCATTTAGCGGCATTAAGTACAGTGACATTTTTGGCTCACCATTCACTGTGATCTGTTCTCAGGATTTGTTCTCATCCTGAATAGAGACTCTGTACCTGCAGAACAGTAACTCTCCATTTCTCATGCCCCAGCCTCTGGTAACACCTACGTTTGGTCTCTGTGAATTTGCCTAAATTCTTGATAGAAATATAGACATACGATAGTTGTCTTTTTGTATCTGGTTTATCTCACTTAGCATAATGTTTTGCAGACTCGCCCACGTTGTAGCGTGGATTAAAGTTTCACTCCTTTTGGCAGCCGAGTAATATTCCATGGCACGCATATACCACATTTAAAAAGTCTGTTCATCCGCTGGCACTTGGGCTGATGCACAAGTATCCGTTTGAGTCTCTCATTTCAGTTCTTTTGGGTCTGTCCTCACAATGAAGTTGCTGGATCCCATGCAAATCCTGTTTACCTTTTTGAGCTAACCGAGACACGTTCTGCTTACCACGGTCCTTGCACGCTCTCACTCCACCAGTGCACTTCCTCAGGTGCACTTCCTGTTTCCAGCCATCCTCCTCCCTCTGTTTCTTAGCTTTTTCTTTTCCTGTGGGCCATTTTTTAAAGGTCTTTATTGAATTTGTTACAGTATTGTTTCCATTCTATGTTTTGGTGTTTTGGCTGCCAGGCATGCAGGATCTCAGCCGCCCCATCAGGGGCTGAATCCACAGCGTCTGCACTGGAAGCGTGGGGTTGTAACCACTGGGCAGCTAGGGGAGTCCTGCTCCTTCCCCACGTTGGATCACAGCCATCTGAGGGGACGTGAAGGAGCGTCTCACCTTCCATTTGCGTTTGCCCAGTGACTAAAGATGTTGAGGGCTTCCCTGGTGGCTCAGTTGTAAAGAATCTGCCTGCAATGCAGGAGACCCTGGTTCGATTCCTGGGTCGGGAAGATCTGCTGGAGAAGGGGTAGGTCACCCACTCCAGTGTTCCTGGGCTTCCCTGGTGGCTCAGCGGATAAAGAAAGATGTTGAGCATCTTTTCGTGTGCTTATTGGCTGTTGTACATCTTTGGAGACATGCCTGCTCAAGTCCTTAGCTAAGTCCTTAGCTCGGTTGTTATGACTGTTCCTGTGAAGTTGTCCGTTGTTGGCCTTTGTCCTGTTAAAGCTCCTGTGGCCTGGGCATCCTGACACTTCTGATCATCTAGGTTGTTAGAGAGTGGAGGGCGGGCTCGGGAACCCTTCCCGGGCTGTGTTCTTTCTGCCGTCTCTTGGGTCATACTGTGCGCGGGGTCGCTGTTCCCTTCCCGCCAGCCGACAGCATCCTGGGTGCTCAGGGCCACGTGGACGTGCTCGGGGAGCAGCCCCACCCCAGGCAGGCTCATCCAGTGACTGCTGGGAGTTAGCAGGTAACCAGTCACCCGGGATGGGGTGACTCGGAGACATACACTCTGCCCTGGACCCTAGCGCTTCCCAGCAGGAATCAGGGTGTTTACTCTCAGTGGTAGCTAGCTTCATAGTAATTCTTTTTTTGTTAAATTTATTTGCCTTACTGGAGTATATTTGCTTTGCAATGTTGTGTTAGTTTCTGCTGTACAACAACATGAACCAGCCATGTGGGTGCATATATCCCCTTCCTCTTAAGTGCCCCCCACCCCCCCATCCCAGCCCTCTGGGTCGTCACCGAGCACCGAGCTGAGCTCCCGGTACTATGCAGCAGCTTCCCACTAACTCTCTGTTTCACACATGGTAACGCAGATTGTTGTTTCTCAGTCACTCAGTCGCGTCCGATTCTTTGCAACACCCCGAGACTGCAGCACGCCAGGCTTCCCTGTCCTCCACTATCTCCGGGAAATTGTTCAAACTCACATCCGTTGAGTCGGTGATGCCATTCAACCATCTCATCCTCTGTCGGCCCCTTCTTCTCTTGCCTTCAATCCCTCCCAGCAGCAGGGTCTTTTCTAATGAGTTGGCTCTTCACATCAGGTGGCCAAAGTATTGGAGTTTCAGCTTCAGCATCAGTCCTTCCAATGAATAGTCAGGACTGATTTCCTTTAGAATTGACTGGTTTAATCTCCTTGCAGTCCAGGGGACTCTTAAGAGTCCTTGGGAGAAAATCTATGACAAACCTAGACAGTGTATTAAAAAGCAGAGACATTACCTTGCCGACAAAGGTCTGTCTAGTCAAAGCTGTGGTTTTTCTAGTAGTCACATGTGCGTGTGAGAGTTGGACCATAAAGAAGGCTGAGCGCCGAGGGCCTGACGCTTCTGAGCTGCGGTGCTGGAGAGGACTCTCCTGAGAGCACGCATGTCTGCGGCACCTCGTCCTTCCCCACTGTGTGCGCAAGTCTGCTCTCTGGGTCTGTGTCTCTCTTCCTGCCCTGCGAATAGGTTCATCAAATAAGAGCTCTTTCTTTTTCTTGCCAGTCTCATTTCCCCGTTTTCTGGCTGTCTCATCTCCTTCCAAACAACTTGCATGTGAAGGCTCGTCTCGTGGTGTCCTCTGGGTGATCCTAGCCAAAAGCCCAGGCTGAGTGCGGGCCGCAGACAGGCTGGGGAGAGGGGCGGGTTTAGAGCCTCCTTCAGGTACCATCTCTCGAGGATCTTCCCCTGCTGGGCTCCAAAAATAGCTCCTTTTCTTGGTGGGGTAGAATGGGTGTGGCCTCCAGCAGGCAATTGCTACTCTCTGCTACATATGAAAATCCTTTGCTCTTGTTTTCTATGGAAAAGCTGCTTTGGGTTTATTAATTTTGGCTTCTGTATACTTTTCCAATACAATGTCCCACCGTTAGACCAGAGAGTGGCTTACTACCAGAGCCTGCGTACAACATCTGAAAATAAGATACTCTTCCAAAATTTCGAGCAGTGGATAAATATGACCTCATGGCTCAGCATTTCACAGGCGATTTGTCATTTACTGCTTGTTACTATGATGATTTCCATGTTACAGAAGAACAACCTGAGACTTAAAATATCTGAAACAATACATCCCAGCTGTGATTTTTATGACGTGAAAATGTTGATTCTATCGTTCAAATATCATTTCAATCCACTAATGGGACATAGACAAAAGGGTGATTTCCTAGACTTGGGTGCACAGCAGAAGTGGAAGGAATAACTAATATGCTAGGTAAACGACTCGGGTTTCAAATATCTTGACATTTTTAATTTAGGCAAAAAAATAACAGCACAAGTATAGGATGTGGGAGCCCTGGCTAGACAGTAGTTGACCACAAATTTTATATGAGCCAGCAGTATGATGTGGTTACTCTAACGCAATGTCCAGCATCATTGTCAGAAGGCGTCTGACCAGAAGCTGGGTGTGCTCCTCGTTGGTTAGATCAGATGTGTTCATTGGAAGGACCAAAATTTAATGAGAGATCATGCTGATGCAGGACACTAGCAGGGGACTTGCAGAATGGCAGAATGTTCTGGAAGCCCTGCTGTGTGAGCAGTGCTTAGGGCACTAGCGTTTATTCATCAGGGTCTGGGAGGCAGGCTGTGATCATGGATGTGGGAGACAGACAGACTGGAAACAAGCTTAGCTCCTCCACTTTGTAGCTCTGGAACCTCGCATGAGATACTCTCTATACCCTTGATTCCTGTAAAGTTGCAACATGAACCCTTGCCCTCAGAGATCCTGTATGTCCAAATAAGAAACTGTAGGCAAAGTGCTCAGCATATACTGGCTGTGGAGTGAATGGTGGTTTTCATTCTTTCACATGTTTGGGGGTTTGTTAAGCAAGGAATTAGCTCCTCCCCATCCCAAGATGAAAGTAGGACCATAGGGAGTTGTAGGGGAGAAATTTTCATTTCACTCTTAGGAGTTGTTTAGCCGTTAAGTCGTGTCCGACTCCTTGTGACCCTGTGGACTTCAGCCCACCAGGCTCCTCTGTCTATGGGTTTCTCCAGGCAAGAACCCTGGAGTGGGTTTTCATTTCCTTCTCCAGGCGATCTTACTGACTCAGGGATCAACCCCAGGACTCCTACATTGGCAGGTGGATTCTTTGCCACTGAGCCACCAGGGAAGCGCCACTAATAATTCAGTTGTTTACAAAATGCAGATGCCTCAAACATCTGGCCTCTGCCTAGAACTGCACACGTGTATGGCCAGTCTACACGGCAGGCATTTTACACACAACGGGGTCAAAGCAGAGTTCTTGGGTTACATGCATTGCCTGCCTGGGTGTGTGCTAAGGTGCTTCAGGCATGTCCCACTCTTTGTGACCCTGTGACCCCAGGCTCCTCTGTCTGTGGGATCTCCAGGCAAGAATACTGGAGGGGCTTGTCATGCCCTCCTCTAGGGGATCTTCTCAAGCCAGGGATCAAAGCCCTGTCTCTTATATCTCCTGACTGGCAGATGAGTTCTTGACCACCAGCACCAACTGGGAAACCCAAACCTGGTCAACCTTTAGCTTTCCCATAACGGCAATTTTACTACCTGCTCAGTTGTTCAAATAAAATGTCTTCGAGTTCTGGGCAATTTTTCTTTCTCTTGCTCTCCTCCCCCACCCCAAGCCACACCAAGTTCTGAGTCTTTTTAACCCTGATCTCCCAATATACTGCAAATCCATCAGCCTCCATCTCCAAGGTCACTGTCACAACCCAAGCCATCAGAAGATACGTGTGTGTGTGTGTGTGTGTGTGTGTGTTTCTGGTTTAACTTTGGAGTTGTTTTCCTTGCTTCTGTTCCTGTTGCTTTGGATTCCGTTCTCTCCACATGAGCAATGAAGTCCCCTGTTTAAAACTGTTTAATTAAAATTTTGCTCCTTTAATTTTACTCTATGTTAATTTTGGTGAAAAACTTCTACAAGTGGAAATTTCTCTTTTTTATAGATCACAAGGAAAGGCAAGACAAAAGTTCTATTGTCTTTTATTTACCATTTTCAAAATATTCATTTGGTTCTCTATCATCCTCCAAATGTGACTGATGGGGTCCTTTTTTCCCTTAGTGTCAGTGTAAGTTTACAGATTTTAATGTGTCTGTCGTGTTTTAATCCTTTGCATTACGATTCTCATTTTTCTAATGCGAATTTTCCCATTAGAAAAATTTCCCATCCTTAATTGGCATTTCTAATTTCCCCATCCTTAACTGGCATTTCTTTTAAAAAAATTTATTGGAGTACAATTGCTTTGATAGCAGCTTCTCTCTGCGCTGAGAAGAGAATCCTCAATGCTTACCCCACCCTGCCAAGCCCAGCACTGATCGGCCTCTGCCCAGGGTTCCAGCTTCACCTTCCCACATCCTTGGTCCAGCTCGCTCGTTTCCTGCTATGCTGTTTATTTCATCTCTTCTTTCGCTCGGCTGAGAGGATTCCCATTAGGCCCTTCACCTCAGCTCTTCCCTCTATTTGGAACACTTTTCTCTCTTGACTCCGATGTCACCTGCTTTAAGAAGCCTTCCTCGATCGCCTGAGCTTTAGGAGCTATGCAGTCGCCCTACATTATTCTATTTCAATGATTTGAGTTCTGTGTATTACTATCTTACAATTTTCCTGCCCATTAGATTGCTCCCAGCACCCGTGGGAGTGCTTAAATATGAGTGTGTAATACACAGATGCGTGAATAATGGAAGAGTGGACCGCAGGACCACAGGTTGCTTGCTAATGAAAATGTATAAATATATACAAGCATGTTCTCTCTGGTGACTGTATATTAGCTGCTATTATAGAAAAGATTCCTGCCTTGAGTCAGAGGATCAACTAGATGAACACTGGGTCGTCTTCTAACCCTCATATACTGTGGTTTCATTAAAGATTTCCATCTTCAAGAGCTCAAAGTTTAGCTGTGAAGAAATCAGTGATTTGCTTCATTTTTTTAAAAAGAGAAATTTAAACGGGAATAAGGGTGGAAGGAGAGAAGAGGAATGCCTCTAGGACAAGTGTAAATTTGAAAATGGGCGCGTTAACACAAATGGGTGAATGAGTGGGTTTTGTATGACTTAGTTGCTAGAGCTGAGATAAATATCACACAACCTCCTAGCACCGAAACTCATGGCTATTCATCCACACGTGAGTTTCCACCATGCACATCTTTCTGACTTGTGTCTGCCTCAGATGTTGGCATTTGTGCTTTTCTATAAAAATCATCAAAAAAACAGAGATGCCTTCTCTTCTGTGGACTTCATCTGTTCCTCGTTTCAACTGTATAAATATCATTTGCATGTCCTGGGTTTCTGACCCCTACCAGTGGAGACCAAATCGATTACCCACGAGCTGCTCAATTTGCAATCATTTAAAATTCCAGGCCTATCTGGCGCAGACGACGAACAATGGAAACTTGTCCTGGTGCTCTGACTTGGTTTGTTTCTTTCCGTTCATTTCCCTTTTGATTTGTTCCCTTTTCATCCTGCCCAGTTTTCTGCCTTTTTCTTTTCGGCATGCCCCCTGCATGCCTTAGGGCAACTCCTGTCCCCTTTCACTAGCCATTTCATTTTCGGTCACCAAACAGAAGTGTTCAGTGACCTTCACATCCACAAGGGCAGTTCATCCCAGTCTGCTGGAGGCAGGTGTCCCTGTGTCAGGGAGGCAGAGGGGACCGAGGGCAGATCCTGGCCCCGAGCTGCGTGTGGCTGGCCCGCCAGGTGGTGACATTGCTCACTCGGGGCCCCGCACAGCTCCACTGGCAACCTGGTCTGTGTTTAATCTGCTCCGACCACAGAGCAAATGTTTTAAATAAAGTCTCTGCCTGAGTGAGTCACTACTTTTCTGCTTTTATGTGCCATACCGAGGAGTGATGGTTTACTTTGCCTGAGTAACAGAATTAATATAAGAGAAACATTTTTGTTATGTGGTATCTTTAAAAAAAAAAAAAGAAGAAAAAGAAGAAAGAAGAGGCATATGGGCCTGAGCAGTGAGATTTGGATGAAAAAGTTCCACTTGACACAAGGGAAATAATGAAAAAAAATGTAGTAATTTTTTTTTTTTTTTTTGGCAGGGAAGGTTAAAAAAGGATCAAGAAGAAGTAGGAAAAAACCCCTGCGCTTTCACCAAACAGCTGCAGTGCCTCTAATACTGTCCCTTATGTCATTTAAGGTCATAGTCTCTAAGCAGCGTCATCTATTATATTATCGGTTTTGAAAGAGATGTTTTGTATTCAAAACCTTGGCAGTTTCCAGGGTGCGTGTGTGTTCCTTGGAGTCTGTTATAGTAGGGGAACATGTTGGTGTTCTCTCGTCTCTCCTTAGGGAGCTGGTTTAGGGGTAAACACAGGCAGCGGTGGTTGCCCTCCTCTGACTTGGAGAAAGTTTCTATGCTATTTTGTTTGACCTGAAATGGCCAACTTCTGTAATATCAGCTCGGTTTTCATGCCTTCTGAAGTCCAAACCAAATGTTCTCCATCCAATGGACAGAATGTAGCTTGAAGACACGTAAAGGTGTTTGGGGTGCCCGAGTGATCAAGTTCACTTACAAGTGAGCATTGTGGTGTCTGTGCGGGCTAGTCTGTGTATCAGTTTCATTTTTCTGTGAATGGAATCTTGATTCTAAAGTGAAAGAGAATTTCTTTTGGCCCCAATCTTGCCTTCATCCAAGGAAGACGCAACTGATTTGAAAAAAAAAAAAAGATGTCTTTGCCCAGCTCGGCGGGTTGTGCAAGGAAAGAGAAGCCCAGTATGAAATGGCAGATGCGGGGAAGATCAAAGGAACCTGCAGAGCCTGACCTCCGAGCGAGGGCAGGCTCAGAGTGCCTCCCGTCTCTGCCGCCGGGAGTCGGCTCTCGCCCTACCAGCCATCTTACCAGGGTCCCCGCCGGCAGGCGGCTTCCCTCTGGGAGATTCATCGCCCTCATCTCAGAGTGAGACCTGCACGCCTGCCTGCTTCCACACAGTAGGGAGAGTTGAGAGCATGTCTGCAAAGTACTAGAACATTGCTGGCGTGTAATCAACGCTCATCTAATGATTCCACAAATGCCAGTTTTATTATACAGTACCTGCTGAGAGCATCTTTCAAGGCCCCTTTCTTTTTCCTCGCCTGGTGTGATGTTTACACAAACATCGATTATATGTCCTCATAATAACATTGAAAAAGTCTAAGTTTAAAAGCAATGTCAGTCACAATAGCACCATTTTTAAGTTGCACATAATGACTTCTATTTATTCATTTATTTTTTCAGAGACTGTGTATGAGCCTGCAATGACCCAAGCTTGATAAGTAGTTAAATGGGCCTGACTACAACATGTTTGGAAAGGAAGTTTAAGAATGTAGGATTAAGTTTGGACTGGAACTGTGAACACGGCAGTCAGTTTCACCAGTCATTTTTCGTAAGGGGCAATGCAGCATGATTGACCTTGAACAAGACACATTTGAACTGTTTGTGGGTCCACTTAGACTTGCAGTTTTTTCAGTAGTGAATACCACGGTGCTACAAGATCATGGTTGAATCTGCAGACGTGGAGTCCTGGACATGGATGAACTGGGTACATACAGACGGCTGGCTGACTGGATGGATGAACTGGGTATATGCAGATGGCTGATTGTTGACTATGGGTTATGCTTGGACTTTAAACTGGGTGGGGAGGGTTGACACCCCTAATTCCATGATTTTCAAGTGTCAGTGTACTTTTGAAGGTAAATTTAAAGTCAGACACTTAAGTCTAGGAAGGCAGTCCAGTGCTCTAGGCAAAAACTGAATTCATGACCCAGAGTAGAGATTTTTAGATGGTCTTCCATGGAGCCCTAAGCTTTTGTACCTCCGTAGGGTTGAGGGTATGTCTCTGCGTGTGTGTCTTTATGTGTGTGTTGGGTTTGTGTGTGTGTATGTCTGTGTGTGTATCTTTGGGTGTATGTATATGTGTCTGTCTGTGCGTGCATCTGTGTGTGTGTCTCTGTGTGTGTCTCTTTCTGTGTACGTGTATCTGTGTGTGTGTGTCTGTGTGTATCTGTGTGTGTGTGTATGTATACGTGTCTGTGTGTGTCTGTGTGCGTCTTGGGGACTGGAAAGCCTGCCTGCCCTCTCTTCTGCCCCACCATCTCATTCACAGCAGTTTCATTTTATTTGTATTGGTAAGATTTTTCTCCGAAAAAGTCTTAGGGCTAAAAATAATTATGAAAACCACTGAGCAATTAAACAAAGGCAAGACCCGCACAGCCAACAGTGATCCTCAGGACAGGCAGCAGGTAGCCGGCGGGGTCTGCTGCAGGGGCCAGGACTGGCCAGCACAGAGGGGTTTTTCCATTACCTTTCAAGGGTAATTTGGGCCCTGAGGACGGGAACCTTAACTGCTGACAGACGAGAGGACTGCTCGGGAGTTCAGTTGTTGATAGGAAAATTACAGGGAACGATTCAGCAACGTCATTGAGGCAAGAACACATCTTGTGTTAAATTGGGCTGTAAAGGTCTGAACCATAACCAGCGGACATCTGATCCAGTCAACTCTGGCCTGGGAACAGCTGTGGTTCCAGGGTCCAGGGAGGGGCCCGATCTGCAAGGAGGGGGCGACCTGCTCACTGCCCTTCGAGAGGTGGGTGTTGGAACATTTCAGGAGCATCATCTGGGCAGTTTGTTTAAAACACAGGTCGTGTGTTCCTCCACCAGCATGCTGCATCTGGATCTCAGGCTGAGATCCAGAAACTTGCTCTTTTTAACAAAATGTGTGTCCTGGTGAATCTGATACCCTCTAGTGTGTCAGGACAACCTGCCAAGCTTCTCAGAACTTCCTGTTGCTAAGAATCACGCATGGTCATGTTAAACAGCTCTTCAGACCTGTTCCCCAGAGAAGCCCGGATGAGACTGAAGAATAGTTGATTTATAATATTGTGTTTCAGATGTACAGCAAAGTGACTCAGTCACGTGTGACACATTTCAGATTGCTTTCCATTATTCATTATCACAAGATGATTGAATCGGCTCTCTTACACACAGTAGCGCGTGACTGTTAACCCCATACTCTGGATTCTCCCTCCCTTCTCCTCCCTCCTTCCCTCCTCTCCCTTCCCTCCCCTCCGGTCACCACGTTTGCTTCCTGCATTTGTGAGTCTGTTTCTGTTTTACACTATATAGATTCATTTCTGTTATTTTTTTAGATCCCACATATAAGTGATATCATATAATATTTGTCTTTGACGTCACTTAGTTTGATATTCTCTGGGTCCATCCATATTACTAAAAATGGCAATATTTCATTCTTGTTTTAAATTTTGCCAGTTTATTCTTATCAGATACTAGTAGTGGGGAATATTGAGGTAAGAGCTGAGTTTGTGGAATTTCTGGCTTTTGTTGAAGAGCTATTGTAATGTTACAGAAAACTCCCAAGGAATATTTAAAAAAAAACCATTTTCGTGTTTCCTTCCTCTCATGGGGAATGGTTTTATGAAAGTGTCATTGTAAACAGTTTCATGAGATCGGAACAGATATGAATGACAAGAAGCACTGTTTTTGGTGAACTGACAAGGGGGCCTGTTTGTCATTATTTGCGTGAATATGACATATGATTGCGAATTAAATCAGCTACATCAGATGCCATTGCTTTCCATGTTTGCTCAGAAAATCACTTATTAACCTCAGTGGCTGCTTCGTGTAGGTGGAACTCATAGATATTAAATGTTTTTTTTGCATTTTTATACTTTATTCCCAGAAGACAAAGAAGGAACCGCAAATTACAGCAGAGTTCATTTGGGCATCTTCACAATGGCAAAGAAATGAGTTGGGTCTCTGGAGAGCATTTTTTCTTGCTGTCTATGGAGGGAACTTATTTTCTCCAGTTGATGGATCTGTTGACTCTTCTTTTGTATTGGAGTATAGTTGCTGTCCAGCGGGCTGTTAGGCTCAGCTGTGCAGCAGAGTGATTCAGGCATGCATATACACATGCCTGCTATCTGCGTGAGTTCAGGCTTCCAGATTCCACATGTAAGTGAGATCACGAGGCAAGCTCACGAAGATGAGCGGGTTTGGGGACTGCAGGACTGCAGTTCGGGGTGAGCAAATGGTAGCAAACCACAGTGAGCTTGTTGAAGGTGTGGGGTAGGTGGTATTTACAGGCAAAGACTATAAAGCGCGGGCAGTTTGGGGGCGGTTCAGTCAGTCAGTTAAAATCTACAAGGAACAGAGGCTGACCTTGAAAGCTTTCTGAGCAGACAGTCCTGTCACACAGGCGAAGCTCAGTGCAGCCTTCTTGGTGAGACCCGTTCCAGCTGGGGCGCTTTTCATCCATGCCTCTGGCGAAAACTCCCAAGGGTGCCGACCGCCTTTGAGCAACATCTCGCCATCCGAGTCCCTTAGTCTTTAAGTTTGGTCTTCCCGAGTCTCCAGTTCACACCCTCTGGTTCTTTTTTAGATAGAAATTCTTTCATGCTAGTCTGTCTTCTTGTGAGTAGGACCGAATTCAGAGCAACCTGTGACGTCATCTTGATGGTGTCACCCCTAGGGAGGAATTTCACGTTTGGCTCCTGGGAGGGCCCCAAGAACAAGATGAGGGCCGGACAGAAGATTCCTGAAAGTGTCCCTCAACTCAGAGAGCAGGAGGTGGGGGCAGAAAGTGCAGGTGGAAGGTGATGTGAGACCATATGATTTCCCAGAGCTCTGAGCCCCTGCCTGTAGACCTCTCAGCAGGGAATCGGCAGCCAGTGCCGCTGGGGATACTGGGTCTGGACCGTCACTGCCTGACCTGGGGGCTATTTGGACAGTGGCGAGTGGCCACTCAGGAGCCAGGAGTGAGACCAGGTGAAGTCTGAGCATTGCCTATGGTGACAGTGTTCTGGGGGAGAGAAGGAAGCCAGGATTTAGTCTGGGGCTGTCAGAGAATGGGCTTCCCTCGTGGCCCAGTGGTATAGAATCCTCCTGCCAATGCAGGAGACATGGGTTCGATCCCTGGGTAGGGAAGATGCCCTGGAGAAGGAAATGGCACCCACTCCAGTATTCTTGCCTGGAGAATCCCATGGACGGAGGAGCCTGGCGGGCCACAGTCTATGGGGTCGCAGAGTTAGACACAACTGAGTGACTAAACAAGAACAACTTGAGAGAAGAGAGATTTAGGGTTTCTCACTTTTCCTGAATGACTTTCATCCTTCGAAGAAGTCTGGCTGGGTTAGAAGCCTGGAAATGGGCAGGTAAGGGCGTGCGGTGGGGATGGGAACAGGTCAGAGTGTTGTGTTCAGATAGAGACCCTGGGAACCTGGGCACTTGGTTTCCACCCTAGGCAAAGAGGGCCATATAAGTCCTCTTCTGATACGACCAGGGCATTTTCAGAATTCCTTTATCGTTTTCCACTGTAGCACATTGGTCTTGCCCTCATTTCCTCTTGATCCCCGCTACCAAACTCCAGTGGTTCGCACTCTTTCTGGAGCAAGTGGAGTTCATTTCACGAAGCTGGTTTTCCCTGCGCTTCTTCTAGAGACTGTTGTGAAAGTTTCGCTTCTCCTCTACAGAATGTAGGTGCTTGCTGTGATGTCCTTGGCTGCAAAAATTAGATGAGTCTTTATCTCAGTAGAATATTAGCTTTTCCATGGAAGTTATAAATTTAAATTATGCACCATGAGAGGGAGTACAGAAGCTGAGAAAATTGAATGAGAAAAGAGTCTATATTCAAGTTTCCTATTTAATAATTTAAAGTGCACACTAATTGAAGAATCTGGGATTTTGGAATTGGTCATCTCTAATGAAATTTCAGTATTTGGGATAAAGGGACTGAAGATTAGAGGCGGACTGAAATGGAATGTCACATTGCTGCTGCTTTAGTAGATAGAAAAGCTTTAATAACTTTGTTTATAATAACTTTGTTTATAATTTTCGCTTGAGGATTGTTCAGAGAAAAGGCTCCACCCCACCCCCGTTCTATTCTGTCTTCATTGTCTTAGTCCTTTGGCAGAAAAGAAAACCAAGAAATCTGAAATTAGACGTGGCAGGTTTGGAGTGATGGGGAGCAGGTCTTTAACTGGCCGCGTGACTCCACAGGTTTGCACTTAATTCTAGGCTGTGGTCTGGTCTCAGTGTCTCTGAGTCAAATGGCCCCCTTTTCAGCTACTGAATGTAGGGAAATCTGCATGCAAGTGACCTCAAGCGGTCTGTGATAAACGGTGGTGCTGATGGCTTATCACCGCCACAGCAGGAAAAAGTGTTCCTAATGAGTAAGGCATCGGGCTTGTTGAAGGCATCCAAATTGGCCCTGACACATGGTTACTGGCAGATAAGATGTGATCAGAAGGCGCTGACTCCAGTGCCTTGGAATTTTTTGAAACAAATTTTGGGCTCAAAGGAAAAACAAGCAAGCAGGAAAATGAACATGCAGCAGGACAAGGACAAAGGAAGATTCATGCCCAAAACGAAGGGAGATTCATGCCCAAAACGAAGGGAGATTCATAAACGAAACGAAGGGAGATTCATACACGAAATGAGGGACAATTCATACACGAAACGAAGGGAAATTCATGCACGAAGGGAAAATTCATACATGAAACGAAGAGAAAGTGAGTCAAGGGGACGAGAGTGGGTGTTGATTAGTTTATTCTGACTCTACAGACGGTCGTTTTATATCAGCATCATTCACGGTGTGATCTCTTTGCCTTCGGATCCCACAAGCGGAATCTCAGAATTCACTAGAACACGTTTTCCCTCCCAGGAGACCTTGGTTAACTCTGCTTACTCAGACCTTATTTAAAACATACCCATCCTGTAGGTAATGACTAAGTGTAATATGAAGACATCTTACCCGTCTGACTAAAAGCTCAATGGAAAAATAGGCAAAGAATACAGACATTTGGCAATTGAATGTAGAAATCTCTATTGAAATATGAACAAAAAGTTCACTCTGACAATTTTAAATGAAAATAACATAACAATAGTAGTATTTTTAAATCTCTGAAAGTGGCAAGTGAAAGTGAGAAGAATGTGTTCTGAGATGGTAACCTGTGGTCTTGTAAATTGGTATAATTTTCTTAAAAGCAATATTTTTTTCATGTGGACCATGTAAAAAGTCTTTATTCACTTTGTTAGAATATTGCTTCTGTGTTCTGTTTTGGCTTTTGGGCTGCGAGGCACATGGGGTCTGGGGTCTTAGCTTCGAACCTGCACCTCCTGCTTTGGAAGGTGACGTTTTAACCACTGGACCGCCAGGGAAGCCCCTTGCGTAACTTTCTAAAGACCAGCATGGCGAGACTATGTTCATTCAGAGACTTGTCTTTGCATGATCTGACCCATCCTAAAACATGCACTTGATCGTGATTTTTCTGCAGTATGGTCGGCTGTTGGTCTCCCCTGAAAGCAGGGTCAGTCGATTTTTTTTCTGCAAAGGGATAGGTGATAAATATTTAGGGTTTGTGTACCACGTGGTCCCTGTCTCACTTGCTTAGCTCTGCCCTTGTGCACAGAAGCAGCCATGTTGCTGAGCCGCACTCCGTCGTGTCGGACTCTCTGCGACCCCGTGGACTGCAGCCCACCAGGCTCCTCTCTCCATGGGATTTCCCAGGCAAGAATACTGCAGTGGATTGCCATCTCCTCCTCCTGGGGATCTTCCCAGTCCAGGGATCAAACCTGTGTCTCCTGCATTGGCAGGTGGATTCTTTACCTGGGAAGCAACACCCCCCCGCCCCCCCACAAAATAAGCCAGTCATACAAAGTAGCTAAATAGACAAAGATGACTGTTTTCCAATGAAACTTTATTTATAAACACTGATATTTCAATTTCATACAATTTTCTCATCTTCCTAATATTATTACCCTTATGATTTTTTCAACTATTAAAAACGTAAAACCCATTCTTAGCTCACTGGTGGTTCCAAAAGAAGTGGTGGGCTATATTTGGCCATCTGGCTCTGATTTAAAACACCTATGGTTTAAGACATAAACGCTCAACCCCCCCCCCAAGACTTTTACTGTAGTCTAATAAGTGTACAACAATATTCTGCTTTAAAAATGTACCTTAATTCAAAATACTTGATTGCTAAAGAAAGCGAACCATCATCTGAGCGTTCACTGAGTCATAATCGTTTTGCTGGTGGGGAGTTTTAGCTCGACGTGGATGGCTGCTGACTGATCAGGACAGGGGCTGCTGAAGCCAGCAGCGAAGTCTGCTGCCCCGATGGGCTTTTCCTTCCACTTGTCATTTCTCTGTAGCGGGCAGTGTTGTTTGATTGCATTTTACCCACAGGAGACCTTCTTTCAAAATTGGAGTCGAACCCCGCCGCTGCTGTATCAGCTCAGTTATGCAGTGTTCTTAATTCTTCGTTGTCAGTTCAGCAACCTTCACAGCCTCTTCGCCAGGAGTAGATCCCAGCTCAGGCTCGTCCATCAGAAGTACCTCCTCGTCTGTTAAAGCTTCATCACGACGCTGCCGTGTCGCAGTGACACCTTTGGCTCCACTGCTCATCCCGGTTCCCTTGCTGTCTCCCCCTCGTCTGCAGGTGTCTCCTCCCCTGAAGCCTTGAGCCCCTCAGAGTTGCCCAAGAGAGCTGGAATCAACTTCTTCCAAACTCCTGTTAATGCTGATATTGTGACCTCTCCCCATGAATTACAGTGTCCTTAGTGGTGTCTAGAATGCTGAATCCTTTCCAGAAGATTTTCAGTTTGCTCAGATCCAGCAGAGGAGTCACTGTCAATGGCAGCTAGACCTTGCGAAGTGTATTTCTTAAAAAAGTAAGACTTGAAAGTCAAAATTACCTCTTAAACCAGGGACTGCAGAATGGATATTATGTTAGCAGGTGTTAAAACCTCAGGATCGCCTAGTCCAGCCCCATCAGAACCCTTGGATGACCAGGTGCATGGTCCATGAGCATTAATATTTTAGAGAGAATCTTTTCTTTTTTCTCCTGAGTAGTAGTTCCCAACAATGGGCTTAAAATACTCAGTGAGCTGTGCTGTTGACAGTGTGCCATCCAGGCTTTGTGGTCCCCATACAGAGTGCAGAGTGGAGCGGGCATAATCCTTAAGGGGCCTCAGTTCAGTTCAGTTCAGTTCAGTCGCTCAGTCGTGTCCGACTCCTTGCAACCCCATGAATCGCGTTTCTGGAGTGGGAAACATGCACTGGCTTCAACTTCAAGTCACCAACTGCCTTGGCCCCTAACAGAAGAGTCAGCCTGTCCTTTGAAGCTTGAAAGCCAGCCATTGACTTCTCTCTATAAAGATGAAAATCCTAGCTGGCGTCTTCCACAATAAGGCTGTTTCTTCTACACTGAAGTTTCTTTGCTCAGTGTGGCTGCCTTCAGTGGGCCCCCCAGATGGCACAGTGGTAAAGAACCCAGCTGCCAGTGCAGGAGACGTAAGAGACATGGGTTCGATCCCTGGGTCGGGAAGCTCCCCTGGAGAAGGAGATGGCAGCCCACTCCAGTATCCTCGCCTGGAGAATCCCATGGACAGAGGAGCCTGGTGGGCTACAGTCCATGGGGTCGCAAAGGCAGACACGACTGAGCGACTAACACAAATTAATCAATAAGCAAATAAAAATAGAAAGTGTGATAGGATCCTGTGTTTTAAAAGTAGGCAGTAAGTTATCTTAGCTAGATCTCCTGGATAACTTGCTGCAGCTTCTACAGAGCACCTGCTGCTTCCCCTGACACGTGGATGAGATGGAGGCGGCTGTTTTCCTCCAGCCTCACGAACCAACCTCTGCTAAACGCCAGGCTTTTCTTCTGCAGCTTCCTCGTGTCTCTCAGCCTTAAAGGAGGTGAAGAGAGTTAAGGCTTTGTTCTGACTGAGGCTTAGCTTTGAGGGAGTCTTGGGCCGGCTTTGATCTTCTAACCAGACCACTAAGACTTTCTGCATGGCGGCAATAAGGCTCTCTTGCTTTCTTACCATTTGTTGCGCTCACAGCAACTTTTGTTTTCCTTGAAGGACTCATCTTTCGCATTCACAGCTTGGCTGACTGTGTGGAGCAAGAGGCCTGGCTTGAAGCCCGTCTCAGCGTCAGACATACTTTTCTCACTAAGTTCAGTCATGACTGGCTTTTGACTTAAAGTGAGAGACTCGAGACTCTTCCTTTCTCTTAAATACTTAGAAGTCCTGGTAGGGCTGCTCATTGGTCTAGTTTCAGTATTAGGGGACAGGGAGGCCTGGGCAGAGGGAGAGAGGCGGGTCTGACCAGCTGATGGAGTGGTCAGAACGCACACAGCATTTATCCGTGAAGTCCTCTGTTTTTCATGGGTGGACTTCATGGTGTCCCAAAACATTTGAAATGGTGACATCAGAGTCACCAAAGCAAATAAAATACCTATAAAAAATCTGGACATATTGGGAAAATTACCAAAACGTGGCTCACAGATAGGGAGCGACCAAATGCTGCTGAAACAACGGAGCCGATAGACTTGCTCAAGGTGGGGTTGCCATAAACCTTCAGTTTGTAGAACCGCAGTATCTGCAAAGCACAGTGAAATGAGGTCTGCGCGCGTCATCAGACATCCAGCATTCAACTTTCCAGTCATCTCATAAAAGGTAAACACGTGTGTGTTTGTATTTTTAATTTTTAAAAAATTGTTTATTTGAATTGGGATCTGACTGATTTCCACATATGACGAATAAACTTCTGATTTATAGGTGCCCCCATTCTTCCTCACTCTCTCTCTCTTTCTTTACTTGCAGTTTATTTATGGAATAGACTGGATCATTTGTCCAGAGTCTGGATTTGGCTGGCTGCACCCCAGGGTGGCCCTGCCTTCTAAGCGAAGTGAAGTCACTTAGTCCTGTCCGACTCTTTGCGACCCCACGGACTGTAGCCTACCAGGCTCCTTAGTCCACGCAATTTTCCAGGCAAGAGTACTGGAGTGGGTTGCCATTTCCTTCTCCAGGGGATCTTCCCAATCCAGGGATCGAACCCGGGTCTCCGGCACTGCAGGTAGACGCTTCACCGTCTGAGCCACCAGGGAGCCCTGCCCTCTTAAGTTTCCTATAAATTGATAGCTCTGTATGGAGGCTTGATAAGGTCAACCTGAGAATAAAGTGTGGGGAAGGCAAGGAAGAATTGTGGGTGCTTTGCTGCCTTTTGTAGGGAGGCTTTTTTTCTCTTTTTATGATATTTACAGATACTATTGGTAGCAACCTAGATTCATTAACTAAGTTGTTCAGTCACTAAGTCATGTCTGACTCTTTGCAACCCCGTGGACTGTAGCCCACCAGGCTCCTCTGTCCATGGACGACTCCAGGCAAGAGTACTAGAGTGGGTTGCCATTCCCTTCTCCAGGGGATCTTCCTGACCCAGGGATCAAACCCACATCTCCTGTGTTGCCTGGATTGGCAGGCAAATTCTTAACCACTGAGCCACTAGGGAAGCCCAAACTCACTAATTAGCATTTCCAAAATTGTTATAGTCTAATTCTAGCAACTTTTTTCATTAGCTAGAAACTTCTGTTTAAAAAAATGTCTTCTCGTTTACAACTTTTCTCCTGAGTGGTACACTTTATGTAGGAAAGTCAGGGCAAATGCTTCATTTCCCTCTGTATTTACTACTTTTTAAATAACGAGTTAGTAAGCGTCTGTGATCAGTTAGTGTGATGATTTATTTGGGGAGGGTCACTGTGATTTACGGATTACACATACATGCATACATACACATGCATGCCTGCACGAAACCTACACCCTTAGTATCTTATGGTAATTTTTCCTATCGTTGCTCAGAGTATCCCACTTCGATGGGAACAGTGGGCAGAGCTTCTTCAGGTTGGTTCCTGAGCCCTTTTGTAAGACGTCTGTAGCCTTTGCTAGGGTCCTTGTCGTATGGGGATTTCAGCCTCTCCTGCACATTTCCAGTTTCATATCTGTAATCAGTCATTTTTGCAAGAAGCCCTGGTTCCTTTAAGTAGGAAAAAATATTTGGACACCACTGTCTAGTCGGCAGGGGTCATCATTGGTACTGAGATGGCTTTCTCAGGGGGACGATGCTAGGAAATATGTAGATAAGTTTTAAAAATAAAAAACTGAGTTTTTATTGATGCTTCCAGTTCCAATTCAAGGATTTTTAAGGTTTGTACTAAATATGTTTTTATATCAGATCTCTATCTTCTTTCTCTTACCCTGGAATCTGAGTTTTCAACAGCACTAGGAATTTTATTTACTTTTTATTTTTCTTTTAAAAAATTTCATTGTAATATCGTTGCTTTGCGATGAGGGATTTTAGAGTAAACATGTTCTGTTAACACTCAGTGCTTTTCTGTTTCATGCCCTCCCAACATTCCAGGAATAACAATACCACACTACTGCCAACTGTGTGATTTAGGAAGAGACTGTACAACTTGTTTGGGTCATTTTCTTTGCCTTGAGCGTATTTAGAGGACACCCTCCAGAAGCACGCAGACAATTATTGTGCTTTAAAGTTGCATAGAATGGTTAGACTTCTCTATGTGTGATGATGCTACCACCTAGATATATATTTAAAACCGTTTACTTTTTTTTGGCGCTGCATTTTAAAAATAATATCTAGGTTTTATAATTATCTGAAGCATTTACATAGTTTCAAAAGGAAATATCCAGAACAATGTGGATTCAAGGAAGGCTAAACTTATGTATATACACTTCTACTGTTGTTTTAAAAAAAGAAGCAAATACATATTTATCATATATTTATTATGTTGTTGTTCAGTCACTAAGTTGCCACAAGCCTCACAGCCAAAACATAAAACAGAGGCAGTATTGTAACCAATTCAATACTTTACAGAATGGTCCACATCAAGAAAAAAATCTTTCAAAAACAAAAAAAAAACCAAGTAAATATCAACTGCATGATAGTCAAACTTGTCCCAGGAAAGTGACTATTCCTGAACTATGTGTCATGGCTTAGTTCTGAATAATGTTTGCCTAGCAATAATGATATCATGATTAAGTACTAATGTAACAGATTTTGATATAAATGAGTCGGGAGTCTGACTAGAAGGCAAGACTGTATGGGACTAGTTGTAAAAGAGATGTGGTAATTGAGTTAAACTTTAGGATTTACAGCAAGAAGTCCACAGGAATATTCTAAAGTGGAACAATTAAGAAATGGTGGTATTTGTTGCTTAGGTACTGGAAAGGACAGGTCCTGAGAAACATCTGAGAGAGTACCAAGCGATTGTTTCAGGGAGATGGAAGTAGAGTGTACGGAAGAAAAGTGCGAATTTTCAAAGAGAGCTGCATGGAACCGTGTGACCTTTAAGGCCTTTACCGGTATGGCATTGATACAGTACCTTTCTTAAAGAGAAGCCAGGGCAAGAACCAGAAACGGAAAGGGCTGCATGGTGCAAGGGTTACCGTCAGCACTGTAGTTCATCCTCAGTACCGACAACGTTGTTGTCCTTTAGCTGCTCAGTCGTGTCCGACTCTTTGCAACCCCGCCAGGCTCCTCTGTCCATGGGATTCTCCAGACAAGAATACTGGAGTGCGTTGCCGTTTCCTTCTCCAGGGGATCTTCCCGACTCAGGGATCGAACCCAGGGCTCCTGAATTGCAGGCAGATTCTTTACCATCTGAAAGGGAAAGATTCCACCATCAGGGAAACCTATTAACATTAACAAATTATTATTTTCTTAAAGAGGCTTGGAGTAGAAACAGAAGTATAACCCCAACTAGAATAAATAGCAAGTCAAATGGTGTCTTAATTGAGCAAATATTGATGGGTTCCTAAAACCAAGAAAATGTATTCTATTCCCAAATGAAATTCCTATTTAAATGAAAGGACCTTCTTCTCTCAACCGCTAATTAAATGAGAACCCCAGAGAGAGAATGAAGAGCTGTGAACTATGAGTACATCTTAAAAGTGAAAATACTGTCCTCTGGGGTAGTGTATTAACACCTTCAGTTTGCCAAAGAATCAGCAATAATGGTCCATTTATTGCTCTCAGAGAAATCATATGACTGCTGAAATGTGTAAAGAGAGCATCTAGAATCCCAAAACCCGTTGTTTCTTTTGGAGAGGGGCAGGGATCACTGGCTGAGGTCCTCAGTTACCTTCCAATGATACCCCCTTGGAATTCACAGTGTCATTATTATCTTTGGGATTCAGGGGCCTGGAGGGATGGTGAGAAGGAAAAAAGCATAGACCAGTATAAACCTCGTTCAAACCACTAATTTTTAAACATATTATATCTAAAATTTTGCAGCTTGGATAAATTTTCCCCCTCAATTCTCCTTTTCCCATTTATTGCAAAGCATGATAAAACTGAAAATGAGCTGGATGTGAAAAAGCTGTGTGTGTATGAGAGTTCCTGAGTTTTAAAATGCGTAGATTGAGTTTCTATATACTAACAAGTGCAGGAGGGACTAAGCTGAGGTCCCAAGGGTTGAATTTATCGCTGGTCTTTCCTGATATTTGAACATAGAAGATGGAGCTGAGCTGAGTTCTGTACTAGCTAGGATATTCCGTGGTCTCTCTTCCTGCTTTCAAACTATTTTGGCTCAATCATCTATATTAAATATTAAAATGAGAATGCCTATTTAATTTTTTAGTTCTTTATTTTGATAGCTATTTTCTTCCAGTTTTATTGAGGTATAATTGCCATGTAACACTGTACAAATGCAAGCCATGGGCTTCCCTGGTGACTCAGTTGGTGAAGAATCTGCTTGCAATGCAAGAGACCTGGGTTCAATCCCTGGGTTGGGAAGATGCCCTGGAGAAGGGAAAGGTTACCCACTCCAGTATTCTGGCCTTGAATTCCATGGAGTATATAGTTCATGGGGTTGCAAAGAGTTGGACACACTGAGAAACTTAAAAAAAAAAAAAAAAAGTGAGAGCTGTAAGTGTAAGCTATGGTTTTTCCAACAGTCCTGTATGGATGTGAGAGTTGGACCATCAAGAAGTCAGAGTGCCGAAGAGTTGACACTTCTCAATTGTGCTGGAGGAGACTCTTGAGAGTCTCTTGGAGTCCCTTGGACAGCAGGCTTGGACAGCAAAGAGATCAAACGAGTCCATCCTAAAGGAAATCAATCCTGAATATTCATTGGCAGGACTGATGCTGAAGCTGAAGCTCCAATACTTTGGCCACCTGATGCAAACAGCTGGCTCACTGGAAAAGATCCTGATGCTGGGAAAGATTGAAGGCTGAAGAAGTGGGCAGCAGAGGATGAGATTTTTGGATGGCATCTTTGATTCAGTGGACATGAACTTGGGCAAACTGCGGGAGATGGTGAGGAACAGGGAGGCCTGGCATGCTACGGTACATGGGGTCACGAAGAGTCAGATAGGACTTGGTGTCTGAACACACACGCAGGGTTACAAATGGCTTACTGAGCTACAAAATATGTTTGGTAACAGCCAGTAGCTAACAAAAAGATCCTTTAAAATATACTTCAGTTTTCTAAACACCAACTCGTTTTAACTTTGTGAAATGAGTTTAACAGTATGCTATTCAGTTTCATAATATTTTTTATATACATTTTCCATCCCAACTAAATGGAAATATGCATCAAATATGTTAATAATATAAATCTTGGAAGATAACAAAGCATAATTATGTGTAACATGGAGTCTTGAGATACTAGAAAAGAATTCGGAGGTAAATTGAATCAAAATGGAAATAATTAAATCGATATTTGGCCAGAAATAACCAAGATTTTATGATAAGTAAACATATCTTTTTTTTTTTTTTTTTGAACTTTTAATTTTGCACTGGGGTATGACCAGTTAGCAAACAGTGTTGTGATGGTTTCAGGTGAATAGCAAAGGGACTCAGCCGTATGCTTGTACCCATTGTCCCTTCACCTCCCCTCCCGTCCAGGCTGCCAGGTAACATTGGGCAGAGTTCCCTCTGCTCGGCAGTAGGGACTTGTTGGTTATCCATTTCAGATAGAGCAGTGATTACATGTTGATCCCAGACTCTCTAACTCTCCCTTCTCCCCATCCTTTCCCCCACGCCTCCAGCAACCATAAGTTCCTTCTCTGTTTCTGTTTTGTAAGTTAATTTGCATAGTTTCTATTTAAATCCCGCATGTACAGGATGTGATAGGTTTTTTCCTCCTTCTCTGTCTGACTTATTTCTCTCAGTAGGACACTGTCTAGTCCATCCATGTTGCTGCGGATGGCGTCATTTCAATCTTCTTCATGTACAAGTAATATTCCATTGGCTATCCATTCTCCTCTTGATGGACGGTTAGGTTGCTTTCTTGTCTTGGCTATTCTAAACAGTGCTGCAATGAACTTTGGGGTGCTTTTTTCTTTTTGAGTCCCATTTTTCTCTGGATATGTGCCCAGGAGTAGGATTGCAGGGTCATATGATAACTCTATTTTTAGTTTTCTAAGGAACTTCCATACTCTTCTCCATAGTGGCTTTACCAGTTTATATACCTACCAACAGTGTAGGACGGTTAAGCAGATGCTTATTTTTAAAAACTTCCTGGGCTGGCCTCTGAAATCCTTGACAAACACACGCGTAGGTTTTGGGGTTGTTAATCAACATCTCAGTACATTGGATCTTAGCAAGGAATTACGGCTGTGAAATAAATTTGACCTCTGTCTGAAGTTTGTTTTGAGCTGGGAAATCATTCCATGACAAATGGGTTCACAAAGATGACACCGCAGGGAAGTATAAATTACTGGCAATTGGGGCAGAATTTGAGCTTCCAAATAAAGTTTCAAATTAGCCAAAACAAAAAAAAATTAGAAGGGGGAAGAGAACCCATGGCCTCCGTCCCATATATGACATTTATGATTTCAAGGTGACATTCTGTGTTTGGGGGTGCTGGGTTCGGAAGTCATGGTCTGTTGGTAAAATATTGTCAGAAGTCCCAAGGAGAGGCCATCCTAAAGATGAGTTCTTTGGGAAGGGAAAGTTTTAATTTGTTTTGTAGATTCTGAATCCGTGAAACCAAGGTGGGGAATCTGGGCTGTTGTTCCCCCCATCGGAATTCCCCTCCCCGATCTGAGTTCAGTGTTTCTCTAGGATTGGTTCCACAGTGGGGTAAACATCGGGACAGAGAGGCTGCTTCAAAGCAAATGAGGCCCTTAATTTATCATAAAAAAGAAGACTGGTTGTTAAGGTTTTATTGGATTACAATAAAGGCTCCTAGCACTAGGAGCCTGTGGTTTTATTCCCGGCATCACTCAGGGAGGTTGAAATCATAACCACAGATTATAGCAATGAACTTCCAAATTTCCATACCCTAAGCAGGGACGCTGCCTTCCTGGAGCTAACGTGGAATTACATGCTCTGCGATTTTAGGGGATGTATTGGAAAACTTTCTGTTTGGATATCGCTGGGGAAAGGCTGTGATTCTCCAATCACCTCTGTGGTCACAGCTCCAGTGTTCTTAAAAAAGGAAAGAAAAAAAAAAAACAGAAAAACAAAAGATGATTGTTGCAACTCCCTCAGCTCTGTTCTCTTGGAGAGTCTGAAGGTTTTTATTAATTTTTTTTCTTTCACTGAGTTCAGTAAAAGTTCTTATAAGGTCACCCTAGGGTGTAGCCGTGGCTTCTGCAGATTGCCCCAATGGCCTGTGGTCAAGTTGTATTTTATTAGCCAGAAAGACTCTAAAATCTACCATCTGATGTAAATTGTATGTACAATGTGAAGTGCGACCTCATTGGAAAAGACCTTGATGATGGGGAAGATTGAAGGCAAAAGGAGAAGAGGGCAGCAGAGGATGAGGTGGTTAGATAGTGTCACTGACTCAATGGACACACATTTGAGCAAACTCTGGGAGATGGCGAAGGTCCGGGAAGCCTGGCGTGCTGCAGTCCATGAGGTCACAAAGAACTGGACACAACTTAGTGACTGAACAACATCAGCATATATTTAGGGGGCTCTACTGGTAAAGAACCTGCCTGCTGGTGCAGGAGACCGAAGAGCCTCGGGTGTGATCCCTGGGTCGGGAAGATCCCCTGGAGAAGGAAATGGCAACCCACTCCAGTGTTCTTGCCTGGAGAATCCCGTGGACAGAGGAGCCTGGCGGGCTGCGGTCCATGGGGTCGCAGAGAGTCGGACACGACTGAGCGACTGAGCGTGAGCGCGATGGTGCTTGTGTGCTCAGGTGGGTCTGACTCTTTGCGGCCCCATGCACTGTGGCCCGCCAGGCTCCCCCATCCCTGGGATTCTCCAGGCAAGAACACTGGAGTGGGTTGCCATTTCCTTCTCCAATGCATGAAAGTGAAAAGTGAAAGGGAAGTCCCTCAGTCGTGTCCGACTCTTAGCGATCCCATGGATTGCAGCCTACCAGGCTACTCCGCCTGTGGGATTTCCTAGGCAAGAGTACTGGAGTGGGGTGCCATTGCCTTCTCTCAATGGACCTGAGTCTGAGCAAACTCTGGGAGATGGTGGAGGACAGGGAGGCCTGGCGTGCTGCAGTCCTTGGGGTCACAGAGAGTCAGACACAACAGGAACTGAACAGCAAGAGGGGAGAGTGGCCATCCCGGGTGGCTGAGTGGTAAAGAACCCGCCTGCCAACACAGGAGACCTGGGTTCAATCCCTGGGTTGGAAAGATCACTTGGAGAAGGAAATGGCAACCCATTCCAGTATTCTTGCCTGGAGAATCTCATGGTCAGGGGAGCCTGGAGGGCTGCAGTCCATGGGGTTGCAAAGAGTTGGACACGACTTTGTGACTCAACAACAACCCCAGCCCTAAGGGGAGAGCCGGCTTCACTTTCCCCTCCTCCCCCACACCCCCTGCAGTCTCCCGAGACTGTGGGCTTTGGCTCCAAACAAGCTCTCCCCGGGGTGAGCCTGCAGACAGGATGCTTTCACACAGAACCTTTCAGAGAGCGGCTGGCTTGCGCCTCCTTTGCGAGGGGCTGCTTGCTGCCGGCCGAGCAGCAGGTCTCAGCAGCAGCTGCTGCTTAGCCCCGGTCTTAGCCCCGGCCTGGGAGGAACAGGCATTTGGTGGTGGGTGTGGGAATGGGTGTGGACTGGAGCCCAGAAGTCCCGCAGCCCTCCCAGGACAGAGGGAGACAAATGTGTGCTGCCTTAAGCCACTAACACGTTGGAGCTGTTTACGGCTACTGGGAAGAATGACTAATTTTAGAGGGCAGTGTCCCTCCATCTCTCCACGCCGGTCCCGGCCCGTGGCGGGCTGCTCGCTGAAGCTGCTTTCCTTTGTGGCGGGAGGCTGATGACAGAGCTCCGTGCGTCCCCTCCGGAGGTGCCAGGAGGCCTCCTGCCATGTGTGCTGTGCACTGGAGAGCTTGGCGCAGACTCCGGGGAAGACCTCTTCTGGTATCTTCCCGATCAGAGACGGGCCACAGGTTCGCCTCTAAACGTCCCCGGAACATGGTAACCCTGCAGCTGACTTGTGCCAATCAGGATCGACTCCTTGGCCAGGAGGGCTGTCACTTAAAAAAAAAATAGCTTATTTTGTTTAATTGAGGCATAATTGACACACATTAGTTTCTTTTTTTAAAATTTAAATTCATTTATTTTAATTGGAGGCTAATTACTTTAGAATGTTGTATTGGTTTTGCCACACATCAACATGGATCCGCCACAGGTGTACACGTGCTCCCCATCCTGAACCTCCCTCCCACCTCCCTCCCCACACCATCCCTCTGGGTCATCCCAGTGCACCAGCCCCGAGCATCCTGTATCCTGCATCGAACCTGGGCTGGTGATTTGTTTCTTATATGATATTATCATGTTTCAGTGCCATTCAATAACCCTGTATGCGAGACAGCAAAAGAGACACAGATGTATAGAACAGTCTTTTGGACTCTGTGGGACAGGGCGAGGGTGGGGTGATTTGGGAGAACGGCACCCGTTAGTTCCAAGTGTACAGCATATGATTCCTTGTTTGTGTATGTTGTGACGTGATCACTACGGTAACTCTAGTTAACATACTTCACCCTGCATGCTCAGTCATGTCTGACTCTGTGTGAGCCGTGGACCATAGCCCACCGTAGCTCCGTCCATGGGATTCTCCAGGCAAGGATACTGGAGAGGGTAGCCATTCCCTTCTCTAGGGGATCTTCCCGACCCAGGGATCGACCCTACGTCTCCTGTGTCTCCTGCATCGGCAGGCGGGTTCTTTACCAGTAGTGCCACCCGGGAAGCCTAAAATCGCCAAGGGAGCTCCCAGCTTGGTCTCAGACATCACGATGCAACGAACTTTAATAAACTACCATCTGTCACGTTTTGGTGTCATGTTGAAGATAAACGTCCACAATTATATAAACAGGTCATCAAAATAGTCCTCCCTCTTCCAACTACGTTACCTGTGAATTCCATTTTTTTTAAACCACTTCAACCAAAATAGGGGCTTCCTGGGTGGCTCAGTGGTAAAGAATTTGCCTGCCAATGCAGGAGATGCCGGTTCAGTCCCTGGATCAGGAAGATCTCCTGGAGGAGGAAATGGCAACTCACTCCAGTATTCTTGCCTGAAGAATCCCATGGACAGACGAGCCTGGTGGTCTAGAGTCCATGGGGTCACAGACAGTCAGACCAGTGAGCAACTGAGCATGTAACCAGAACAATGGATCACAACAGAGTGAAAGCAGACGTAGACAGGAGAGCCTGAAACTTTAGTATTTAATTAGGGCAGACTTGAAAGAGATTTACAAAATGTAAAACCAGTCCACTCTTTTCACTTAATTTTTTTTGGAAAATACAGTTACTGTTACTAACACATTTATGTTAACATGGAATGGGTTTATGTTTTAACAGATAAAGAAAAATTTTATAAATATCTCAGCTTTAATTTCCAATATTTTAAAAAAGGAAAAGCTTTGGTTCTAAGGCCATATGTAGCTATACATAAGTATGTAAGACTGTGTGATGGACTGTTCCATTAAAGTCTGTACCAGATTTTGAAGATGGCCCTTGGAGTAGGAAATGGCAACCCACTCCAGAATTCCTGCCTGGAGAATTCCATGGACAGAGGAACCTGGTGGGCTACAGTGCACGTGGTCACAAAGAGTCGGACATGTCTTAGTGACTAACATTTCACTTCCCCTTACACTTAGGGTATCAGCTGAAAGCTGTTCCAAAAACTGGGCCTTTTGATCTCTTTCTTAACACTGTGCCAAGGCAGGCTGGTATATCCACCTGATTTATTCTATAGGCCATCATCTCTCTAACCTTCAAAGGGCCCTTCCAACAACGTATTAGGACAGGCTCCAGGGGTGTCTGCCAGGATGGCAAATATTGAGACACAGGAGAGTTCCCCTTCAGTGGAGAATCCTCTCCTGTGCAGGCTTACATTCTGGCTCTGTCCTCCCCGCCTCTGGTCCTGTATCTTTAACATCAGTTTCCAGGCCTTTCTTCCCAGTTACCGCAGGTACAAAGAAGCCCTACCCTTCAACTGGTTTTGATCCTAATCCCTTTCTTCCCATAGCAGCAAGTGGATGTCCCAGCTGGGCTGTGCTGAGAACTGCTCCTTGTTCTGGGGACTGGAAACAACAAGAGGCATGAAGGACGGTCTTGAGAGGCCCGTCATCAAGGCATCTTTCTCAGGTAACAGTCTCCAGGCCCCAGGTGCTCTTGTTCACTAGCAATGACAAGGAGCTGCTTTTCCATAGCTGGATGATTTCACGTGGCTCCGGCAGTTGAAGTAGCCCTCCAAAATCCCTATCCTGGTGGGTACTATTGCTGCCTTTTTAGGGGGATGAGGTTTTCATCAGAGAGGTTTTGAACTGTAAATTCAAGCTCCTTTGTGCCTCCACCGCCCTGAAGATCAAAGCTTGTGCCTGATTTTCAGCACCGTTTGCCTGCTGGCTGCAGGACACGTAGGCTTCTGCAAAGCTGCCTGTAGGCTTCCTGGCTCCCATGATGTGCTGTGAGGTGACGGCTGGCTGTCTCAGCATGTAATGCTCTTTCTGCTAGGCTTCCAGGGTATTTAACAAAAGCTATTCGACTCTATAATCTTTATAATTGTCACCGCTCTTATATCTTTCCAGGACTAGAAGACATGTGAAAGCCAGTGCTTCCTCTCCTGCCTGGACTGGGTCCACTGCAGTGAGCGTCTCAGTAACCCCGGCAGCCGCCCAGCCCTGCTGCTGTCTGGCTTGTCATCAGTCGTGGAATGCCTCTTGCCGTCTGACTGGTGAGTGATCCAATTCCAGTGTCTTTCTTGAGGGTCTCTATCCACTTGTCTAAAGGGCAGAAATTGAGGCAAGGCTTCAAGTACCAGTAGCTCATGTTGGAGCCGAACCCAGCGGACACAGGCAGAGGCTGGAGATGAGGAGGGAGGGAAAGCCAAGAAAGGCTTTAATAAATGGGGCCATGCGGTGGTCCACGGGGCCCCATCCTGCTGAAGCTTCCACAGAGAGTTTCTGGCTTTGTATCCACAGAACACATCTCAGCATCCTCCTCTCCATGGAGGATGTTTCTCCATCAGCTTCTGTCCCTCCTGGTTGCCCAGAGCAATAGCTCCTGGCATTTCTGGCCTCACGCACTGTGGGCTGCACTTGCACGTGTTGCCAGAGCCTTCTGGTAGAAAATGCTGCCGACGGACCAGGAGACCGTCAGTGTGAGTGAGAACCGCCCAGCGAGGCTGCTGGTGACCTCCATGGGGGCTGCAGGGTCCGGGCGTGACCCTGCTGCCTTGGCAGGTAGACGAGGGAGCACCACCGTGACGGGGGAAGGACGGGGATCCACGGAATAATTTTGCACATTTTTAGTGTCTTCATGTTTTATTGCACTTCTGGTGGTTTAGTGGAAATAGTTTTAGTCTAGAAGAGACTAGAGGCGGGCAGGCCAGTGAGAGAACTGTGATAGCCGTGCAAGGATGAAGTGCGGAGAAGCTGGAAATAAGGCCCTGGTAGTGAGCAAACGCAATAGATCAGCCATACTTCTTTTCCTTCCACTGTTACGTATTATGCTGTGGGAAGACAGAAGCAGGGTGCAACTCATGCGTACCGCACAGGGCCTCAGAGGACGAAGACAACGTACTACGCCGCAAGAAGGTAGAAACACGCCGCTTACGTATAGTGGCGAGACACGTACATAACACGGACACCAAAAGGACGAGGAAATGCATCCGAATAGTAAATGTCACTTTGAGAGCAGTGGTTAACGTTTGGGGACCAACAGCAAATATATTAGGAAAGAGGCTTCTTGGCTGTGTGCTATTGCATTATTTCTTAAAGCTGGGTGGTGAGTGCACGGACACTCGTTATATAATTATTTTACTGTTTTGGTGTTTCTAAATTAATACAAGATATATTTAAAAACATTTTAACGCATAGGACTTGATGGCTTAGGGAATAAACCCAGCTGATTCTGTGTCTTCGTGGCTTTTTACCATATGATTTAAAAAAATAAAAATTTTTCCACACACATGTGTACATATTCACATAAAACAATAACGAGGAAACAATTCTAATTTGCTACATGTTACTCACGGTCTATGCTGACGCCCCCACAAGTGAACATTTTAATTAGCTGGTGACCTGTAATTTCCGTTTACAAATGATTTATAGACGTCTCCTAATTATAAACCAGAATCACGGAGTTTGAAGGGATCTATGATTAAATGGCAACCCACTCCAGTATTCTTGCCTGGAGAATCCCATGGATAAAGGAGCCTGGCGGGCTATGGTGCATAAGATTGCAGAGAGTTGGAGGACTGAGCCCGTATGTGTAATTAAATGAAGCATTTTTATAAGAGTGTCTTCAGGAATAGCACTAAGCTTTAAGGTGGATTTATTTATTTATTTATTTCTCAAAGGAGTAAATCGTAGAGCTTCAATTAAACTGCATGGATGGGTTTTTATGTTGGACCGCTCTGTTGGAGGCAGTGATACTTCTTTTCGGTACGAATTTTCCAGGAATAAGGACATAATCCGCCGTGTTCCTGCACAGGAGGGTGTTAGTCTCTCTGTGCCTGCTCACCCAGGAGGGCTTGGTGAATCTCACCCCTGCTGGAGTGACACCTACGAGAGAAACAGGATCGGTGGGGTCTCCCTCAGTTGTGGTTTTATTCACCATAACCTCTCTGCTCTCGCTAACTCTTAGAATCATCAAAGTGCCCATTCAAAGAGACAGATGGAAAAGAACTCAGAAATCACACTGTGTTTCTTAACTTGCAACTCAATCATTCCATTTCACAGTAGAACTGAGATCCTCCAAGGGAAAAAAAAATAAAGAAAAGACATTTAAGTCACAGTTAAGAGCTCTGATGTTTCATCTGGGTATTTGTGAAGTAATTCTGAAAACAGCCTTACAGTTTCACAAAGAGAGAGTTCAGATCATTGCTTTGCATAAATGAGAGCCAAGCCTTTTTACCCCTCCAGATTTTATGTACTCATTCCCCATGGGCAATATTACTTGCTATATCCTTGGACTTTGAATTTTATTATAATTTTTATGGGAGGAGGGACTGCATTTAATAAAACTTGAATAAAACGACACTTTTCTTTAGCGGCCAAATAAAGCCGAACCTCAGGACAGTTGCAGGAAAGACATGTCCTGGGTTTGTGGCCAGCTGGTCACAAGGAAGGTGAGACAGATCCGGGAATTTTAGGTGTAACCTGAAGATTCGGGGCCACTTATTTCTTCTCCCCTAGATTTGGCTTTTTTGGTCTTTCTCTTTGAGATTGAGAACAAATCTGGCTCTTGTTTTCTCAGTGACCCAGGAGGAAGGAGGCTGTATGGCAGTTTATTTTTCATAATCTGAAAGACAGTTTCCCCAGTTTTCCAGTGTGGGGAGCCATCAGTCTCTGATAAATGGACACCTGGGTTCATGACTCTGTACCTTGTTTTGGGGTTGGGGGTCGGGAGAGGTTATGGGGGCAGACGTTTTTCTTTCATGTACGTGCGTGTGTGTGTGCTAAGTCGCTTCAGTCATGTCCAACTTTTTTCAACCCCACGGACTATAGCCTGCCAGGCTCCTCTGTCTATGGAATCCTCTGGGCAAGAATACTGGACTGGGCTGCCACGCCCTCCTCCGGGGATCTTCCCCACCCAGGGATCGAAACCGCCTGCCTTGCCTCTCTTGCATTGGCAGGCGGATTCTTTACCAGTAGCGCCACCTGGGACGCCCTCTTTCATGTGCAATTATGCCTGAAAAGATATTTATTAGTCCTTGAGCATTTGCTGTTAATTATTTTAATTGGATTACTAAATCACTTTCCTCTTTACAAATAGTAAGGAGCAGAACACACATCAATCCTTAATTCAACATAGGTCATGTGGGACTATTTGCCTGAGGTTTTTCACCAGGATTTAGATATTTGTGTGTGAGAGGAGGGATGTGGGTAAGGGAGGGAAAATCTGGGAGAATAGAGCTGGTTGAGTGAGTTCTGTGGAGCTGCAAGGCAGCAGAAAGTGTTAAAGAGCACATTGGAACTGTGTGATGTGACTGTGCGTGTGTGTGTGGCGTGTATGTGTGTGCACACGTGTGGGGGAAGGGGAGTACTTCATTTATTTTAATTAATGTTTATTCTAGTATCATTGCTTTACAATATTGTGTTGGTTTCTGACGTACAACACAATGAACCAGCCATATAAGGCTTCCCCGGTGGCTGAGGGGTAAAGAATCCACCTGCAGTGCAGGAGACATAAGAGACGCAGGCTCAGCCCTGGGTCAGGAAGATCGCCTGGAGGAGGGCATGGCAGCCCACTCCAGTATTCTTGCCTGGAGAACCCCAAGGACAGAGGAGCCTGGCAGCCTACAGACCATAAGATTTAGACAGGACTAAGAAGACTTACCACGCGTACATATACATACATATATCCCCTCTTGTTTGGATTTCCTTCCCACTAAGGTCATCTCAGAGCACTGAGTAGATTCCGGTGTTGTAGAGTAGGCTGTCGGTCGTCATCTCTTCTATACGCAATATCAGGGTACGTGTGTCAGCCCCAGTCTGGAGGGGGCACACTTCCTTCATCTGGCGCCTTGAGCTGTGTCTGCTAAGCGCCGTACAAATGCAGGGGCGGGACCGTAGGAAGGGTGGACCTGCCCCAAGTGTGGTCTTCCTTCTGCTGAGAACTGGTTGAAGAAACAGACTGAGCTGAAACACTCACGCCTCCCGTACTTTGCGGCTTTGCTCAGAGCCCTGGTGGCAGCGACAGTCAGCCACTAATTTATCTGGTGCTACCAGCCTTCGTGTTTTCTTGGCTTGCCGTTGCCTGTGCTGGAGCCCAGAAGTCGATGAGTCAATTGAGAGGTGAGTCAAAGCAAAGCCGCCAGCAAAAGCAGGCTATTAACTTGTCTAAAGTATCATAAATTATGCCCAGAGCAGCAGATCTGTGTATTGTAAAACCAAAAAAAAAAAAAGTTCTTGTTTGTAAGCAAGACATCAATACCTAGTAATCTTCTATCCCAGTTTCTTTTCTTCTCCACTAAGCAGTTAACATACTGTCTCCTTTTAAGCATCGTTGAAAAAGCATGCTTTAGCTTTTTTTGAATGAAAGCAGGGCTATAAATGGGCTTCCCAGGTGGCACTAGTGGTAAAGAACCTGCCTGCCAATGCAGAGACATAAGAGACGGGGGTTCAACCCCTGGATGAGGAAGGTCCCCTGGAGAAGGGCTTGGCAAGCCACTCCAGTATTCTTGCCTGGAGACTCCTATGGACAGAGGAGCCTGGTGGGCTATAGTCCATGCAAACAGCTGGACACGACTGAAGTGACTTAGCATGCATGTGCGCAGTGCTATAACTATCTCAAGATCATGGTACATCATGGGTGCTCTATGTATTAGGCACTTCCCCAGTGGAATCAAGACATTCAACTGTACGTAAGTGATAATTATCTAAAAATAGCATCTCCAGTCCCTGTAGATGATGAAGTCTCGGAATCATCCATTTCAGGATATGAACACTGGCAGATGTTTCCATTCTGGGTCCTTTGTTTGCCGAGGCAGGCGCAAACGCACCTTTGCTGAGTCTGGCCCTGGAAAGGATGGCCTTTGCTGAGCATGTTAGCTTTAACGCTGCTTAGTGATTTGTGTTGAGCTTTTAAGCTTGAAAGGAAAGCAGTGTGATCTTTCTTCAGAGAAAGAACAGATAAAATGTCCCTGAGTCAATACTAGAAGGGCGTTATGACTTTTAAAAGTTGGCTCAGGCAAGCTTCACTTAACAATGCCTGGGAGGTCCCTTTGAGTGAAATAAATCATGGGTAATGATATAATAATTTCTTTAAAATATAATGTGGGAAGCCAACGTCTGTTTGCAGATGTCAGATCTGGTATCCAGGAAACCGGCATCGCTTCTTTTCGAGGAGGGTCTGTGTTTGAAGACTGAAAAATATTCCTGATAGCCTTTGATACAAACAAATGGATGGTTTGACAGCGTGGGAAACAAGGAAGAGAGGGAATAGGATGGTTTTCGCTTTTCATTTGAAGGCTCAGTTGTGGCCCGGGAGCTGATGCCCCGAATGTTCCATGCAGTTTCCTAACATTTGGTTCAAATTGTTTGATAAAGAATATAGTGCGACCTGTATAATAGCTACAAGGGATTAACAAACAAACAAACAAACAAACAAACATGCCTTCTTCCAGTGCCACCCAAATACTCAGAAAAAACCACACCGTGAAACAGGAGGGACGTTTCTGATTGCTTGAGTCATGTCGAGACTGGTGAGAGTCTGGACTGTGGTCGTCCTTGTCCTTCACACACTGGGAAGGTTGAAGGCACGTGAGGAGCAGCAGTGATGCAGCTGAACCATCCGGGGCTGATGCAGGGGTCTGGGTTTGCAAGCAGCCCTGGGGGAAGCCGTGGAAGGGGGCCATCGAGGACGTCCAGGCATGATGCTAAAAGGCAGTACGTGTCCTGGTCTTGGACCCGCAGCTTCTATTCCTCTTTCTGACAGTAGAGCGCTCGATAGGCAGGTATTATCTTTTACTCTTGTATGGATGATTCTCTGTGACTTTAATAAGACACACATAAAGAAGAACCACATCCTTATACCAAAACCTACTTTTTCAAAACATGTCTGTGTGTGTGTGTGTGTGCCTGCTAAGTTGCTTTAGTTGTGTCTGACTCTGCGACCCCACGGAGTGTAGCCCACCAGGCTCTTCTACCTTTGGGATTCTCCAGGCAAGAATACTGGAGTGGGTTGCCATGCCCTCCTCCAAGGGATCTTCCCAACCCAGGGACTGAACTTGTGTCTCTTATGTCTCTTGAACTGGCAGGCAGATCCTTTATCCCTAGCACCACCTGGGAAGCCTTCTTTCACAACACGGGTTCTACCGAAGAGGTGGGTGGTGTTGGAGGGAAAGCTTGAGGTCCCATGAAACAGGGAGCAAAGCTAGAGCTTTCTTGATTCAGTGTCTGATTCATGAGTCAATGGAAGAGACTACAGGTGTGAAAAGAGTTTCCCATGAGCCAGCGGGGCTCAGGAGAGTCTCGAAAGTATGGCAGCAGGTCAGGCTTTGTTGACTCAGCAGGGTACAGAATTAGCCAGTCAGCTTGAGCTTTGCATTTCTTGGGAACTAAAGCAGTAAATTAAAATGATCTGTCAAGAGAATCACAGTACAAACCCCTTTGACAGACATCCAGTTATTTTGGATTACATGACGTTTATGAGTTTCTCAGGAAATTTGGTGGGATCCTTATTTTTGCCAAAGTTAATTGCCTTTACAATCTTGGTACTGCAAAGCCTACATTCCATAGGATTGAAATTTCTAGACCCAGAGCTGTTGTGCCAACTGTGAGTTTTGGGTGAAGGGATTAGAGTGGCAGAAAGGTTAGGGAGAGAAAGAATTAGAAATGTGATAGGTGGCTTTACAGATATCAGTTTAGATTCAGGAACAGAGATGCCAGCCACAGGCTCTGGCTCATTCTCAGTTTAAAGAGGATTTAGAGTTATCTCAGACTCCTTCCCACACTAAGGGTTTACCCTTTATGGTAATAACGATGGGATGAAAGTAAGAGCAGAGGCAGAAGGAAGGTCACGCGGACGAGGCTGGCCTGGCATGGAGCGTGAAGCAGCCAGGGTGGGTTTCGATACTCCAAGTTTTGCCTTCGAGACACCTCTCGCAGTTTGTCCATCTGGCAGTTTGTCCAGGTGTCTCACTGTGCATCAGAGCGCCCTACTTTCATTGTCCGATTGGACTCACTCTAGCTGGAACTGTCTTGAGGCGACAAAGTCAAAGGAGGCGTCGTAATATCATGGTGAGAGTTTGGGTTCTAGAAAGAGAAGACCTATATTTGAAGTTCAGCTTTATCCCTTGCCGGGGTGTTAAGGAAACGATTTACCGTTCTTTGCCTCAGTTTCCTTTTCTGAAAATGGGAATCATTATGTACCCGTGTCATAGGGTTCTTTCGACAGATGCTTTCATTTTCTTCTCTTTACCATCTTCGCCGTCAGGGCAAGGATTTGCATTCGCTTTTTCGACTGTGGCATCCCCAGTGCCAATTGAAGATCTTATTGTTGTTCAGTTGCTCAGTCATGTCCAACCATCTCATCCTCTGTCATCCCCTTCTCCTCTCTGCCCTCAGTCTTGCCCAGCATCAGGGGCTTTTCCAATGAGTCGGCTCTTTGCATCAGGTGGCCAAAGTATTGGAGCTTCAGCTTTAGCATCAGTCCTTCCAGTGAGTATTCAGGGTTGGTTTCCTTTAGGATTGATTGCTTTGATCTCTTTGCTGTCCAAGGGACTCTCAAGAGTCTTCTCCAGCATCACAGTTTGAAAGCATCAGTTCTTCGGCACTCAGCTGTCTTTATGGTCCGGCTCTCACATCCATACATGACCACTGGAAAAACCATAGCTTTGACTAGATGGGCCTTTGTCAGCAAATGGATGTCCGTGCTTGATGTTTGTTGAGTGAATGCATACATATGGTGCTTGGAACAATACCCGGAACACAGGAAATCCTTTATAAATGTTGGTTGATGATGTAATTTTTCTCGGAAGTGCCTGTTCTGCTAGTTTCCATCATGATTTCCACGCCTAGTGCAGGGCTAGCACAGGAGTGAAGATTCCTGTGGCGGGCAGAATGATGTCACCATCCTGCAAAGACGTCTCCTTCCCCATCCCTGAGCTGTCAATATGTTAAGTCACATGACAAACGGGAATTAAGATTGCAGATTGAGTTAAGATTGCTAATCAGTTGATCTTAAAATAGGAAGACTATGTTAGTTTATCTGGTTGGGTCCAACGCAGTTGTAAGAATCCTTCAGAGTAGGAGAGAGAGGCAGAAGAGACTCAGAGAAAGTGACGTGCCATTCAGTGGGTCCGAGAAAACATTGCATCACTGGCCTTGAACGTGGAGGAAGGGACCTCAGTGTGAGCAACGTGGACAGCAACAGAAAATGATTAGAAGGCTCAATAAATGTCCTTTGAACTGAGCCTGCATGGAAAGCTTGTTTGTTTCAACGGTCAGTTAGATTTTATCTTTCCTTTGTAATGTCAACGCTCTACGGTATGCCTCATGTGAGGAAATCTGACATCACATAACAGCTTAACAAAGAAAGTCAGAGTCCTGTGGGATCCTGGTAGCCTCAGCCAGCACAGGGAACCTGTAGGTGTGATTGTTCCATGACTCTCTTTACGCTCGCACACACATGCACGTGCACGCACTTCCACGTGCAAACGTGCAGACACACATAGACACATATGTGCACGCACAGTATTCCTTACGTGAGATTTTACCCCACATGGCAGCTTGTGTTTCCATCATGGACACATGCCCACCCTTCCTAATCCTGGTGCCTCTCATTCCAACTCTGTCTACACAGCCAACCATGAAGGTATGATAACTCCCTAGTGTGTGTTCGTCGATATATTTTTTGCACTTTGGTGATCTCAGAGTCTTCTCTTGTGTTGTTGGAAAAAGGTGTTTGCTGTGGCCAGTGCATGCTCTTTGCAAAACTCATGCCTTTGCCCTGCTTCATTCTGTATTCCAAGGCCAAATTTGCCTGTCTCTTCAGGTGTCTCTTGACTCCCTGCTTTTGCATTCCAGTCCCCTGTAATGATGAGGACATCTTTTCTGGGTGTTAGTTCTCAAAGGTCTTGCTGGTCTTCATAGAATTGTTCAGCTTCAGCTTCCTCAGCTTTACTGGTCAGGGCATAGATGTGGATTACTGTGATATTAAATGGTTTGCCTTGGAAACAAACTGAGATCATTCTGTTGTTTTTGAGATTGCACTGTGAGAGTCCAAGTACTGTGTTTTGGACTCTTCTGTTGACCATGATGGCTACTCCATTCCTTCTAAGGGATTCTTGCCCACAGTAGTAGATATAATGGTCATCTGAGTTAAATTCACCCATTCCAGTCCATTTTTGTTCACTGATTCCTAGAATGTTGATGTTCACTCCTGCCATCTCCTATTTGACCACTTCTAATTTACCTTGATTCATGGACCTAACATTCCAGGTTCCTGTAAAGAGCAATATTGCTCTTTACAGCATTAGACTTTACTTCCATGACCAGTTACACCCATGAATGAGTGTTATTTTTGCTTTGGCTCTGTCTCTTCATTCTTTCTTGAATTATTTCCCTACTGATCTCCAGTAGCATACTGGGCACATACCGACCTGGGGAGTTCATCATTCAGTGTCCTATATTTTTGCCTTTTCATACTGTTCATGGGCTTCTCAAGGCAAGAATACTGAAGTGGTTTCCCATTCCTTATTCCAGTGGACCACATTTTGTCAGAACTCTCTACCATGACCCTTCAGTCTTGGGAGGCCCTACACAGCATGGCTCATATTTCACTGAATTAGACAAGGCTGTGGTCCATGTGATCAGTTTGGTTAGATTTCTGTGATTGTGGTTTTCATTCTGTCTGCCCTCTGACTGATAAGGCTAAGAGGCTTAACGAAGTTTCCTGATGGGAGAGACTGTTCAATTCAGTTCAGTTAAGTTGCTCAGTTGTGTCCGACACGTTGTGACCCCATGGATCGCAGCACGCCAGGCTTCCCTGTCCATCACCAACTCCCGGAGTTCACTCAGACTCACGTCCATCGAGTCAGTGATGCCATCCAGCCATCTCATCCTCTGTCGTCCCCTTCTCCTCCTGCGCCCAATTCCTCCAAGCATCAGAGTCTTTTCCAATGAGTCAACTCTTTGCATGAGGTGGCCAAAGCACTGGAGCTTCAGCTTTAGCATCATTCCTTCCAAAGAAATCCCAGGGCTGATCTCCTTTAGAATGGACTGGTTGGATCTCCTTGCAGTCCAAGGGACTCTCAAGAGTCTTCTCCAACACCTCAGTTCAAAAGCATCAATTCTTCGGCGCTCAGCCTTCTTCACAGTCCAAGTCTCACATCCATACATGGCCACAGGAAAAACCATAGCCTTGACTAGACAGACCTTAGTCGGCAAAGTAATGTCTCTGCTTTTGAATATGCTATCTAGGTTGGTCATAACTTTCCTTCCAAGAAGTAAGTGTCTTTTAATTTCATGGCTGCAATCACCATCTGCAGTGATTTTGGAGCTCAAAAAAATAAAGTCTGACACTGTTTCTACTGTTTCCCCATCTGTTTCCCATGAAGTGATGGGACCGGATGCCATGATCTTTGTTTTCTGAATGTTGAGCTTTAAGCCAACTTTTTCACTCTCCTCTTCCAATTTCATCAAGAGGCTTTTTAGCTCCTCTTCACTTTCTGCCATAAGGGTGGTGTCATCTGCATATCTGAGGTTATTGATATTTCTCCAGGCAATCTTGATTCCAGCTTGTGTTTCTTCTAGTCCAGCGTTGCTCATGATGTACTCTGCATATAAGTTAAATAAGCAGGGTGACAATATACAGCCTTGATGAACACCTTTTCCTATTTGGAACCAGTCTGTTGTTCCATGTCCAGTTCTAACTGTTGCTTCCTGACCTGCATGCAGATTTCTCAAGAGGCAGGTCAGGTGGTCTGGTATTCCCATCTCCTTCAGAATGTTCCACAGTTTATTGTCATCCACACAGTCAAAGGCTTTGGCATAGTCCATAAAGCAGAAATAGATGTTTTTCTGGAACTCTCTTGCTTTTTCCATGATCCAGTGAATGTTGCCAATTTGATCTCTGGTTCCTCTGCCTTTTCTCAAACCAGCTTGAACATCAGGAAGTTCACGGTTCATGTATTGTTGAAGCCTGGCTTGGAGAATTTTGAGCATTACTTTACTAGCATATGAGATGAGTGCAATTGTGCAGTAGTTTGAGCATTCTTTGGCATTGCCTTTCTTTTGGATTGGAATGAAAACTGACCTTTTCCAGTCCTGTGGCCACTGCTGAGTTTTCCAAATTTGCTGGCATATTGAGTGTAGGACTTTCACAGCATCATCTTTCAGGATTTGAAATAGCTGAACTGGAATTCCATCACCTCCACTAGCTTTGTTCGTAGTGATGCTTTCTAAGGCCCACTTGCCTTCACATTCCAGGATGTCTGGCTCTAGGTGAGGGATCACACCATCGTGATTATCCGGGTCGTGAGGATCCTTTTTGTACAGTTCTTCCGTGTATTCTTGCCACCTCTTCTTAATATCTTCTGCTTCTGTTAGGTCCATACCATTTCTGTCCTTTATCGAGCCCATCTTTGCATGAAATGTTCCCTTTATATCTCTAATTTTCTTGAAGAGATCTCTAGTCTTTCCTCTATTTCTTTGCATTGATCGCCGAAGAAGGCTTTCTTATCTCTTCTTGCTATTCTTTGGAACTCTGCATTCAGATGCTTATATCTTTCCTTTTCTCCTTTGCTTTTCGCCTCTCTTCTTTTCACAGCTATTTATAAGGCCTCCCCAAACAGCCATTTTGCTTTTTTGCATTCCTTTTCCATGAGGACGGTCTTGATCCCTGTCTCCTGTACAATGTCACGAACCTCATTCCATAGTTCATCAGGCACTCTATGTATCAGATCTAGGCCCTTAAATCTATTTCTCACTTCCACTATATGATCATAAGGGATTTGATTTAGGTCATACTTGAATGATGTAGCGGTTTTCCCTACTTTCTTTAATTTAAGTCTGAATTTGGTAATAAGGAGTTCATGATCTGAGCCACAGTCAGCTCCTGGTTTTGTTTTTGCTGACCATATAGAGCTTCTCCATCTTTGGCTGCAAAGAATATAATCAATCTGATTTCGGTGTTGACCATCTGGTGATGTCCATGTGTAGAATCTTCTCTTGTGTTGTTAGAAGAGGGTGTTTGCTGTGACCAGTGCATTTTCCTGGCAAAACTCTATTAGTCTTTGCCCTGCTTCATTCCGCATTCCAAGGCCAAATTTGCCTGTTACTCGAGGTGTTTCTTGACTTCCTACTTTTGCATTCCAGTCCCCTATAATGAAAAGGACATCTTTTTTGGGTGTTAGTTCTAAAAGGTCTTGTAGGTCTTCATAGAACTGTTCAACTTCAGCTTCTTCAGCATTACTAGTTGGGGCATAGACTTGGATAACTGTGATATTGAATGGTTTGCCTTGGAAACGAACAAAGATCATTCTGTTTTTGAGACTGCATCCAAGTACTGCATTTTGGACTCTTTTGTTGACCATGATGGCTACTCCATTTCTTCTGAGGGATTCCTGCCCACAGTAGTAGATATAATGGTCACCTGAGTTAAATTCACCCATTCCAGTCCATTTTAGTTCGCTGATTCCTAGAATGTTGACGTTCACTCTTGCCATCTCTTGTTTGACCACTTCCAATTTGTCTTGATTCATGGGCCTGACAATCTAGGTTCCTATGCAATATTGCTCTTTATAGCATTGGACCTTGTTTCTATCACCGGTCACATCTACAGCTGGGTATTGCTTTTGCTTTGGCTCCATCCCATCATTCTTTCTGGAGTTATTTCTCCACTGATCTCCAGTAGCATATTGGGTACCTACTGACCTGGGGAGTTCCTCGTTCAGTATCCTATCATTTTGCCTTTTCATTCTGTTCATGGGGTTCTCAAGGCAAGAATACTGAAGTGGTTCACCATTCCCTTCTCCAGTGGACCACATTCTGTCTGACCTCTCCACCATGACCCACCCATCTTGGGTTGCCCTGCGGGCATGGCTTAGTTTCATTGAGTTAGACAAGGCTGTGGTCCTAGTGTGATTAGATTGACTAGTTTTGTGTGAGTATGGTTTCAGTGTGTCTGCCCTCTGATGCCCTCTTGCAACACCTGCCATCTTAACTTGGGTTTCTCTTAACTTGGGTGTGGGGTATCTCTTCACGGCTGTTCCAGCAAAGCACAGCCGCTGCTCTTTACCTTGGACAAAGGGTATCTCGTCACCACCGCCGTTCCTGACCTTCAACGTGGGAATACTCCTCTAGGCCCTCCTGCGCCAGGGCAGCCACTGCTCCTCGGACATGGGTTGCTCCTCCCGGCCGCCGCCCCTGGCCTTGGGCACGGGGTGGCTCCTCCAGGCCACTACCCCTGGCCTTGGATGCGGGGTGGTTCCCCCGGCTGCCGACCCTGACCTTGGATGTGGGGTGGCTCCTCCTGGCCGCCACCCCTGACCTCGGACATGGGGTGGCTCCTCCCAGCCGCCACCCCTGACCTCGGACATGGGGTGGCTCCTCTCAGCTGTTTTTGGCTGTCGCAGCCTGGCACTCTCGGCCGCTGCCCCTGACCTCGGACATGGGGTAGCTCCTCTTGGCCGTCGCAGCCACTTGTGCTTGGTGCGCTGGCCGGGAAACTGGGTCTTGTTCTGATGGGCAGGGCTGTGCTCGGTAAATCTTTAGTCCACTTTTCTGTTGGTGGGTGGGGCTATGTTCCCTCCCTGTCGTTCGACCTGAGACCAGACTATGGTGAAGGTAATGAAGATAATGGCGACCTCCCGCCAAAGGCCTCGTGCTGCACTGGTGCACTCAGTGCCCCGACCCTGCAGCAGGCCGCCGCTGACCCACGCCTCTGCTGGAGACTCCTGGACACTCACAGGCAAGGCTGGGTCAGGCTCTTGTGGGGTCCCTGCTACTTTCTCCTGAGGCCTGGTGCACACAAAGTCTTGTTTGTGCCCTCCAAGAGTCTGTTTCCCCAGTCCTGGGTAAGTCTGGTGGCTCTATGTGGGGTTAATGGCGACCTCCTCCAAGAGCGCTTATGCCATACCCAGGTCTGCTGGACCCAGAGCCCCTGCCCCTGCAGCAGACCCCTGCTGACCTGTACGTCTGCAGGAGACACTCAGACACTCAAAGGCAGGTCTGGCTCTGTCTCTGTGGGGTCTCCTGGTGTGCACGAGGTTTTGTTTGAGCCCTCTGAGTATCTCTGAGGGTATGGAGTTTGATTATAAATGCGATTTTGACCCTGCTACTGTCTTGTTGGAGTTTCTCCTTTGCTGTTGGACATGGGGTATCTTTATGCAACAGTCTCCTGTTGATGGTTGCTCAGCAGTGAGTTGTAATTATGGAGTTCTCTTAGGAGAAGGTGAGTGAGCATTCTGCTACTCTGCCATCTTGTGTATCACCAGATGGTCAATACTGAAATCAGATTGATTATATTCTTTGCAGCCAAAGATGAAGAAGCTCTATACAGTCAGCAAAAACACGACCAGGAGCTGACTGCTGTTCAGATCATGAACTCCTTATTGCAAAACTCAGACTGAAATTGAAGAAGGTAGGGAAAACCACTAGACTGTTCAGGTATGACCTAAATCAAATCCCTTACAATTATACAGTGGAAGTGACAAATAGATTCAAGAGATTAGATCTGATAGACAGAGTGCCTGAAGAACTTTGGACGGAGGTTCATAACATTGTACAGGAGACAGGGATCAAGACCGTTCCCAAGAAAAGGAAATGGAAAAAGGCAAAATGATTGTCTAAGGAGGCCTTACAAATTGCTGAGAAAAGAAGAGAAGCTAAAGGCAAAGGAGAAAAAGATATAAGCATCTGAATGCAGAGTTCCAAAGAATAGCAAGGAGATATAAGAAAGCCTTCTTCAGTGATCAGTGCAAAAAAATAGAGGAAAACAACAGAATGGGAAAGACTAGAGATCTCTTCAAGAAAATTAGAGATGCCAAGGGAACATTTCATGCAAAGATGGGCTCGATAAAGGACAGAAATGGTCTGGACCTAACAGAAGCAGAAGATATTAAGAAGGGGTGGCAAGAATACACAGAAGAACTTTACAAAAAGGGTCCTCACGACCTGGATAATCACGATGGTGTGATCCCTCACCTAGAGCCAGACATCCTGGAATGTGAAGTCAAGTGGGCCTTAGAAAGCATCACTACGAACAAAGCTAGTGTAGGTGATGAAATTCCAGTTGAGCTATTTCAGATCCTAAAAGATGATGCTGTTAAAGTTGTGCACTCAATATGCCAGCAAATTTGGAAGACTCAGCAGTGGCCACAGGACTGGAAAAGGTCAGTTTTCATTCCAATGCCAAAGAAAGGCAATGCCAAAGACTGCTCAGACTACCGCACAATTGCACTCATCTCACACACTAGTAAAGTAATGCTCAAAATTCTCCAAGCCAGGCTTCAACAGTATGTGAACTGTGAATTTATAGATGTACATGCTGGTTTTAGAAAAGGCAGAGGAACTGGAGATCAAATCACCAACATCCGTTGGATCATCAAAAAAGCAAGATGGTTCCAGAAAAACATCTACTTTTGTATTCTTGATTACACCAAAGTCTTTGACTGTGTGGATCACCACAAACTGAAAAATTCTTTGAGAGATGGGAATAACTTACCACCTGTTCGGCCTCCTGAGAAATCTGTATGCAGGTCAAGAAGCAACAGTTAGAACTGGGCGTGGAAAAACAGACTGGTTCCAAATAGGAAAAGGAGTATGTCAAGGCTGTATATTGTCACCCTGCTTATTTATCTTATATGCAGAGTATATCATGTGAAATGCTGGGCTGAATGAAGCACAAGCTGGAATCAAGATTGCTGGGAGAAATATCAATAACCTCAGATAAGCAGATGACACCACCCTTATGGCAGAAAGCAAGAAGAAGTAAAGAGCCTCTTGATAAAACTGAAAGAAGAAAGTGAAAAAGTTGGCTTAAAATTCAATATTCAGAAAACAAAGATCATGGCATCTCGTCCCATCACTTCATGGCAAATAGATGGGGAAACAGTGGAAACAGTGTCAGACTTTGGGCTCCAAAATCACTGCAGATGGTGATTGCAGCCATGAAATTAAAAGACGCTTGCTCCTTGGAATCAAAGCTATGACAAACCTAGACAGCATATTAAAAAGCAGAGACATTACTTTGCCAACAAAGGTTCATCAGGTCAAAGATTTGGTTTTTCCAGTGGTCATGTATGGATGTGAGAGTTGGACTATAAAGAAAGCTGATTGCCAAAGAATTGATGCTTTTGAACTGTGGTGTTGGAGAAGACTATTGAGAGTCCCTTGGGGTAAAAGGAGATCAATCCAGTCAATCTTGAAGGAAATCAGTCCTGAATATTCATTGGAAGGACTGATGCTGAAGCTGAAACTCCAATACTTTGGCCACCTGATGCGAAGGACTGACTCTTTGGAAAAGACCCTGATGCTGGGAAAGATTGAAGGCAAGAGGAGAAGGGGACAACAGAGGATGAGATGGTTGTATGGCATCACTGACCTGACGGACATGAGTTTGAGCAGAATCCGGGAGTTGGTGATAGACAGGGAGGCCTGGAGTGCTGCAGTTCATGGGGTCTCAAAGAATCAGACACGACTGAGAGAATGAACAGAGCTAAACTGAACTGATGTCAGGGTTGGGCTCAATGACATGTTCTTTTGCAGTATTCCTCTTCTTAGTGGTACCTCAAGAAAATCCTGTAGGTCATTTTTGGAGGATTTGTGCCCTATGATGTGAATATAACTCCATATTTCTCTCCCTTGTTGATGGGCATTCTCTGTGATTTTAACTATTGATGCCTGCACACAGCAGTGCAATTCATGAATCTGATACTTCTTGCACAAAACAAAGAATTCCTAATTTGTAAAAGACTATTTTCACAAAGATGCCTCATTGTGATGCTAAGAATTCTGGAGAGACATGTGTTTTCTCCCCAGAAGTTATTATCTAGGGGCTGCAGTTAAGGTCCACAAGAATTGTAGCAAGTGGAGGAGACAGTGATGTTTAAGGGTCTATAACCAGCAAGTCCTAAAGAAAGTTGACCCTGAATATTCATTGGAGGGACTGATGCTGAAGCTGAAGCTCCAATACTTTGGCCACCTGATGTGAAGAGCCAGCTCATTGGAAAGGACTCTGATGCTGGGAAAGACTGAGGGCAGGAGGAGAAGAGGGTGAGAGAGGATGAGATGATTAGACAGCATCACCAACTCAATGGATATGAATTGGAGCAAACTCTGGGAGATAGTGAAGGACAGGAAAACCTGACATGCTGCAGTCCATGGGGTTATACAGAGTCGGATGAGAGTTAGCCACTGAATAAAACAGCAAAAACCAGAAAATACCCTTCCTTTCTCTCTAACTTAAGAAAGTCTTCCACTTGCAATCAATCCTGTCTGTCAACTTGCTTGGAAAAACAGGGTGTTTATTTACACTGGCTTACCCCTCTAAGGAAATTCAGCATAGCAGAAGGCCCTCTAGGAGAATGCTATTAGATCATCGTTGTTTTTTGTTTATCCCAGTGATATGCAGAGTGATTCAGCTCCTTGTTGGGTAAAAAAAGGCATAGTAATTAAAACGTGTTCATTAGGTCACTACTACTGAGACAATCCTTGATTCCCTCTGTAACTGTTTCATTAGCTCTTCATAGGCAGGCTGCAGACTAGCTTGGTACAAGAGCTCTCATTGATGCTGTTTCTTAAGTACAGTCATTCAGTGGTATATTTTCAGCGTCTGAATCAAAGAAGCATTCTTCTGCAGTCTGCACAAACCTGTTTGGCACACGCTCTTGTTTATGGAAAATCCAAATATATGTTTGTGTTATTTTGAAAGGGGTGGCAGTTGGAAGGAAGGGCTCATAGGAGGTTAGGACTCTGGCGCTCCACAGCAGGCTGGATTCTTAAAGCCTGATCTGGTTTCATAAAGTAAGCAGAAGTCTGAGCTCAGTCTAGACACTGGCTGACATGTAGACAAAAGAAGGAATCCGGTCAGCTGTGGGCTGGTCACAGGTTCTGCTGAAGAACGCCCAGGGATGGACAGAGTCCTGGGGCCATTGTTAGGGAGCCCTGCGCATCCTCTCTCCTGTGACTCGTCACTTTCTCTGCACTGGCCCCGTCATCTCTTACAACTACACAGGCAAAAACAGGCTCAGAGAGCAGTGAGCCCAACGTTCCAGCTAAGAAATGATTGCTGTTGTTCAATTGCTAAGTCATGGCCGACTCTCTGCACCCCATGGACTGCAGCGCGCCACGCTCCTCTGTCCTCCTCTGTCTCCCAGAGTTTGCTCGAACTTATGTCCATTGAGTCAGTGATGCCATCCAACCATCTCATCCTCTGCCATCCCCTTCTCCTTTTGACCTCAATCTTTCCCAGCTTTAAGGTCTTTTCCAAAGGGTGTCAGCTCTTCAGATCTCGTGGCCCAAGTATTGGAGCTTCACCTTCAGCACCAGTCCTTCCAGTAAATATTCAGAGTGGATTTCCCCAATAAATATAGAATACAAAAAGACACATTTTTAAGAGCTTCTTTGTGGAAAATGTCATTCATATGAAGAGTTGAGAACTACTAAAATTTTTTATCCTGAACCCATCACCTAATTTCAAAAACGATCAATTCATACCCAATCTGGTTCATTTGTGTCTCTCCAGCCCCTTCTACAATTGGGTAATTCATTGGGTTGGCCAAAAATTTCATTCAAGTTTTCTGCAAAACGTTACAGAACAAACATTTTGGAGTTCCCCTGTGGCTCGGCAGTAAAGAATCTGCCTGCAGTGCAGGAGACGCAGGAAGCTCGGGTTCAGTCCCTGGGTTGGGAAGATCCCTTGTAGAAGAGCATGGCTACCCCCTCCAGTAATCTTGCCTATGGACAGAAGAACCTGGTGGACTACAGTCCATAGAGTCAAAAAGAGTTGGATAAGAAATGGCAACCCACTGCAGTGTTCTTGCCTGGAGAATCCCAGGGACGGGGGAGCCTGGCGGGCTGCCGTCTGTGGGGTCGCGCAGAGTCGGACGCGACGGAAGCGGCTCAGCAGCAGCAGCAGGGGCAGCAGCGGTGCGCTCACGCATGCAGACCTTTTGGCCAACCCGGTATTTCTAAGAGAAAAACATTTATTAAAAGTATGGTCACAGTACTACTTTATGCCTAAATTGAAATAATAATTCCTTCATGCCATCAAGTATCTGACTGATACTGGCAAGTCTCTGACTTTCCCTGAATGTGGGGCTAGAGTTTTAATGGGTCTACACTAGGTGTCCTAGTCGTACTTGTGTGATCTCGTTGGTCCAGTCTGAAACACTTGCCCTGTAACATCCACGTGATCTAAATTCTCCAAATGGAAATCTGGTTAAATACAACCTATCATTTCCTGGAATCCTCCATTAACAAGCAGCTGTTCTAATTCCATTAATTTAACCCTGAATATCCACTGGAAGGACTGATGCTGAAGCTGAAGCTGCAATACTGTGGCCACCTGATGCAAAGAGTCAGCTCACTGGAAAAGATCCTGATGCTGGGAAAGATTGAGGGCAGGAGGAGAAGCGGGCCACAGAGGATGAGATGGTTGGATGGCATCACTGACTCAATGGACATGAGTTTGAGCAAACTCTGGGGGATGGTGAAGGCCAGGGAAGCCTGGTGTGCTACAGTCCATGGACAGACACAGCTTAGCGACTCAACAGTGGACAGCAGTGTGGTTCTATTAACATGCATTATGGATGGAAAAAGTATGAAAAATGAGAAAAAGGAACAGCTCACCTGAAACGATGTGTATCGAGGGAGGTGAGGGTGGTGCCACAGGAATACGGAAGGGTGGGGAGTCTCCCCACAGAAGCAAGGAGGACATCTCCACTCAGAGCCAGGGAGTGCGAGTATTCCTGAGCTCTTAGCTCCTGTCAACATGAAACGATTATGCAGAGGAATCCGGCTGATGAACCAGGTTTTATTGCCATTTCTGATGAAGGATTTCAGCCTAAGATCAGATCAGTAGACTGATTTCTAAACTGAGGTGCAAATCCAGTTTCACTCTTTGCTTCTCTGGCCGTGCTTTCCTGGAATTCCTAAGTTCTGCCCTGAACTTTTGGAAGTGAGGGCTGAAGTCCAGACACAGCTTTTCAATTAATGCAAATCATAGTCTCGGGTTCTCCTGCAAGTCAGCATGTGACACGGCTGGAGGCCTTGTGCCTGCTCCGAGCAGGGGCCACGCTAATGAGTGCATGCCCTTGAATATCTGATGAGTGTGACGAGCGTGTGCGGGCTGGAGCTGCAGCTGGGCCCGCTCAGCTTTTCAACCCCGCCCCTGTCCTGCCCGACAGTGTGTGTTCGCCCCATTAGACCGGGGTTGGTCAACGCAGTCATGAATAGCACCTGCTGAATAATTTGCAGGACCTACTTACTCTGCTCCTTGGAAGAAAAGTTATGACAAACCTAGACAGCATATTAAAAAGAGTTTAATCATGTCACTGCCAACAAAGGTCCCTGCAGTCAAGGCTATGGTTTTTCCAGTGGTCATGTATGGATGTGAGAGCTGGACCATGAAGAAGAGTGAGTGCTAAAGAACTGACGCTTTGAACTGAGGTGCTGGAGAAGACTCCTGAGAGTCCCCTGGACTGCAAGGGGATCCAACCAGTCCATCCTAAAGGAGATCAGTCCTGAGTGTTCATTGGAAAGACTGATGCTGAAGCTCCACTACTTTGGCCACCTGATGTGAAGAGCCAGCTCATTGGAACCCTGATGCTGGGAAAGATTGAAGGCAGGAGGAGAAGGGGATGGCAGAGGATGAGATGGTTGGATGGCATCATTGACTCAAAGGACGTGAGTTTGAACAAACTGTGGGAGACGGTGAAGGACAGAGGAGCCTGGTGTGCTGCAGTCCGTGGGATGGCAAAGAGTTGGACGTGACTGAGCAGCTGAACAGCAGCAAAGAAAAGAGATGATTAATGAGACCCTCCTGTATAGCCCAGGCTGTACTGTGTAGTATACAATGCTGTATCCTATACAGCGTTGATCAGCTCTGCTCAGTGCTTTATGGTTGACCCAAATGGAAGGAAATCCAAGACAGAGGGGATATCTGTAAACATATAGCTGGTTCATTTTGCTGAACAGAAGAAATTTATACAACATTGTAAAGCAACTGTGAAGTGAAGTCGCTCAGTTGTGTCCCACTCTTTGCGACCCCATGGACTTTAGCCTATCAGGCTCCTCCGTCCATGGGATTTTCCAGGCAAGAATACTGGACTGGGTTGCCATTTCCTTCTCCAGGGGATCTTCCCTACCCAGGGATCGAACCCCGGTCTCCTGCATTGTGGGCAGACGCTTTATCCTCTAAGCCACAAAGTAATAAAGGGAATGGGCACGTCCAGTTTTCTTTATCCACTTCTCTCTCTGCCTCCAGCCCCCTTTACGAATTCCCCAGTTCCCCATAGAGAGAAGAATGTTCGCAGGCTAACAATGAAAGACCCAAAGCAGCCTTTTTGCAGCCTATGAGCCAATCTCGAACTTTCCAGGGGCTTGTCCTTCACAGGAAAAACACTGAGGCACTTCCTCTGTGCTTTTGCGTCTGGAAAGGAGGCCCCCCTCTCCAAGTGCTGAGTGACATCTCAGAGCTTCTTTCTTTCCAGTCAAAGTGGAAAATATCAACTAAGGTTTCAAAGGAAAGGAAATGTTATGTATTTTCTCATCAAATTTGGCATTATCTCTCTGGCAGGCGGGCCTTTAATCTTCGGCACAGTATTTTTCCATTGTATAACTTTGAGCTTGCCTTCAATCTGTCTCGCGCTTTTAACTTGGGCTTTCCAAAATACGAAAGGGCTTTGCACAACTTATCTTCTTTTCTCATTTGTTTCCGCGATACTTCTGATTATCATTTGCCAGGGTTTCTCCAGAGAAGCTCACAGTTTTGCCCCTGTGAACACTGAATGTAACCCAGATAAAGTTCCTTTGTTAGTGGGAATTCATTAACGACCTTGATAAAAAGAGCTTTCCAAATCCAGCATCCTGGGAGGACTGAAATGATTCAGGGTCTGTTGATAGAAACGTATAAATGAGAAAGTGCAGTAATAGGCCTTTAGAGAAAATCCCATTAAAGTTTTAAATGAGAAGGAAAGCAAGGCACTTCTGTTCTGGTGCTGGGGAACAATGGTGACGCGCCTCTGCCAGCCTCTCCCCCTAAGCCCTGGAAAATAGAGTCGTGAGATTGATCTCTAGGAGTCAAACTTTATTTTTTTAGTAATTTGGTTTCGGTGTTTATTTATTTATTCTTGGCTGTGCTGAGTCTTCCCTGCTGAAGGGGTTTCCTCTGGTTTCGGTGGGAGGGCCCTAGGCGCACGGGCTTCAGGAGCGTGTCTCCTGGGCTCTTGAGTGCAGGCTCAGTAGTTGTGATGCACGGACTTTGTTGCTCTGCAGCACGTGAGATCTTCCGGATCAGGGATGGAACCCCTGTCTGCTGCATTGGCAGGTGGATTCTTTACCACTGAGCCACCAGGGGAGCCCCTTGTGAAACTTGTAAATCAGTCTGTCCTTGCACAGATCGCAACAGAGATGTGTAAAGATGGAACTGCACGCAGCCTGATGAAATGTATTAGAAAAACATACGTCAGACAGACACGTGAACAATGCAAGCAGAGAATTCACAGAGGGAGATGTTGGCAGGTTTTTTCAGAAGCTGTCAGGGCCAGGAAATGGGGTGGGCGGTGGGGCCCAGAACTTTGTTAGGTGGACTTCAACATTCTTGCCTGCAAGGTCGTGCCTGACTCTTTTGACCCCTTGGACTGTAGTCCTCCAGGCTCCTCTGCTCCTGGAATTTTCTAGGCAAGAATGCTGGGAGTGGGTTGCCATGCCCTCCTCTAGGGGATCTTCCTGACCCAGGGACTGAACCCACATCTCATGCGTCGCCTGCCTTGGCAGGCGGGCTCTCTTCCCCTAGAGCCACCTGGGCAGTCCTAAACACTCTCGACTCACTGCCAAGTGCACCCGGTTGTCAGGATGGCTCTGTTGTGTTTTCTTAGGCTGAGTGCATGGAACACTCAGACTGCTTGTTAACATCCTTAGTCATAATCTGCACACGCCAATCTTGGCTCACTCCGGTGAACATCCAACAGGAATAGTTCACACTGTTCATTCACAAGTAGGTAATTCTCGTCTCTCAGGGTGAATTAATAAACCACAGTTCTGGCCTTACGCATAAGATGACTGACTCGATGGGCTGAGCCCTGCCTCACGAGGAAGACCTAGACCCCGGATGCTGGAGGGAGGTCCCAGCATCATCACGTTGCTCCTCTGTGAGCACCTTCCTGACAGATCTTGGGCCACTGAGCATTCTGGGAGCATTGTCCTGATGGATTTAGGGCGCTGAGCATTCTGGGAGCAGGATGGATGTTTAGTTTGTCCTCTTTCACATCTTAGTCCTTGATAAATAAATATATATTTGTCATTCCTGATCCCTGATTTAGATCATGTCATAAAATGATACTCTGAAGGCTAAAACCGGTGGAGTGACACAATGAGGCCCCTGGCTTTTCATGTTGGATGCAATTAACTCACTGTTTGTATAAATCTGTCTAGAAAACATTGTGTATACTCATCATGAAGTTGGGGCTCATTCTTTTAACAATGCGTTTTACCTTCTTTTTGCTGTGTCCTTGACACCGCCTTTGCTTGTTTCTGATGAGTATCTCCTAGTTGGTCACATCCTCAAATCTGCACTTTTTTTTTTTTACTTTATTTATTGATGTGGACCATTGTTTAAAAACCATTATTGAATTTGTTGCAATATTGCTTTTGTTTTATGTTTTGGCTTTTTGGGCACAAGGGATGTGGGATCCTAGCTCCCCAACCTGCAGCCCCTGCGACTGGGGGGGGGGCGTCTTGGCCACTGGGCCGCCAGGGAAGTCCCAGCAAGCTGCCTTTGGCACCTGACTTCTGCCCATGTCTTCTTACAGCTGCTCTCGGCTCCTTGTCTGTACTCTGAGCCTTTTCTGCATCTGTTTCAACAGTGACTCCTCACGACTAAGCCTCCTGCCCACAGTCTAACTCTCCCCACCATCCCTGTTGCTCTAGTCTCTCTAAAGCTTTAGAAAGATGCCTTTCAAAACTGGGTGAATGGACTTAATCCGCCTGCCAATGAGGGGACACCGTTTCGGTCCATGGTATGGGAAGATCCCACATGTTGTGGGACAGCTAAGCCCGTGGACACAACTGCTAGAACCTGTGCTCACCAACAAGAGAAGCCCGCACACCGCAGGCAGAGAGAAGCGCCCACTCCCTGCAGCTAGACAAAGCCCGTGCAGCAGTGAAGACCCAGCCCAGCAGTAAATAAACAAAGGATACATTAAAGCTGAGTGAATTGTCTCCTTCTGTGGTGGAGTCCAACCAAAGAACAGCAAGAAGAATTTTGAGAAACCCGTGAAAGGGAGGTGTCTAAGCAGCAACCTGGCATCACAGCCTCATGAACTCAGACAAGGCATTTGCCACCGCAGGCGACCGTGGGCAGAAGTGGCAAGGTCCTGAGAGTCAGCAGGAGGCAGGCGCATCTGGGAGAGGGGGCAGGAAGGCCAAGGTGTCTTGGCTCCAGGGAGGGAAAGTGTGATGGAATAATCTTGCACTTGAGCAGCCCCGTGAAAGGCCTGGGATCCCCGTGGAAAATCCCTGCACACCAGTCGGGAGTGACCGCCGTCTGGAGGGGTGTAGATGAGCCCCTGGGGACTGAGCGTGGCCTTGCTGCAGTCAGGAAGCCTCACCCACACACCTGTTTTCCATCGTCAGCACGTGGTGACTTCGTGGTAACATTCCTCCCTGCTTTGGAAAATAGCGGTTGATTTGCAGCCTAGTTTCTTGGCGTCAGATGGGGACCCTGGGAGTTCATTTCAATTCCTGTGAATTCTCCGGGGTCACATGGTTTACAGTGAGTCTTTCGAAGGAAATTTCATATTTTCTGAGGCTGGGAAATGGACCCCTGAAAAGGTAGGAGTTTGATTTACCTAAACAAAAATCTCTTCATAATTTTCCCCCTGCATTCTCTACTCTATACCCAACTTGCTCCTCACTGATAAATTCGACTTCAGCTTTAGAATGTGATTTTGCTCTGATTAGCTTTCTGTCCATCAGAATCCCACAGTGATAATAACATCTAAGTATTTTGTTAAACAACATACTACTTTTGTAAATGACACGTATTTTGAGAGAAAAAAAAGTCACCTATCCGAAGGTGAAGCACGTTGACAAATGTTTCTTTAAGCAAAGCTAATTGCGTGGAATATTTTATGGCATTTCCATGGAAAATGTTACAGGACATCCCTTGAGGATTTCGGGGGACGTTTTATAGCTGTTTCCTGCTCCATCAGCATTTTATAGGATCCTGTGGAAAGCAGGCCTGCCGCTTGCTCTGCATCTGGGAAGTCGCAGCCGTCGGTTTCTGTGAAACAATGGAGGGGCTTAAAGTGCAAGCGTGTTTGGGGGACAGGACGGGGTGCTGTGAAGAAGGGCTGTGACCCTGGAGTCCAGGACGGCTGGGAGAGAGTAGGTGGGGGGAGCGTATCCTTCTCAGCTGCCATAGAAACTTCATTACCATAGTCCTCAGATGAAAGACTTTCTGACGATCTCATGTATAGTAGAAACCAGCTACGTTCAGTTCAGTCCCTCAGTTGTGTCTGACTCCTTGTGACCCCGTGGAATGTAGCACGCCAGGCCTCCCTGTCCATCACCAACTCCCGGAACTTACTCAAACTCATGTCCGTTGAATCGGTAATGCCATCCAACCATCTCATCCTCTGTCGTCCCCTTCTCCTGACTTCAGTCTTTCCCAGCATCAGGGTCTTTTCCAATGAGTCAGTTCTTCGCATCAGGTGGTCAAAGTATTGGAGTTTCAGCTTCAGCATCAGTCCTTCCAATGAACATTCAGGACTGATTTCCTTTAAGATGAATTGGTTGGATCTCCTTGTAGTCCAAGGGACTCTCAAGAGTCTTCTCCAGCACCACAGTTCAAAAGCATCAATTCTTCAGTGCTCAGCTTTCTTTATGGCCCAACTCTTACATCCATACGTGACCACTGGAAAAGCCATAGCCTTGACTAGACAGACTCTTGTTGGTAAAGTAGTGTCTCTGCTTTTGAATATGCCATCTAGGTTGGTCATAGCTTTTCTCCCAAGGAGCAAGCATCTTATAATTTCATGGCTGCAGTCACCATCTGCAGTGGTTTTGCAGCCCCCAAAAGTAAAGTCTGTCACTATTTCCATTGTTTCCCCATCTATTTACCGTGAAGTGATGGGACCGGATACCATCATCTTTGTTTTCTGAATGTTGAGTTTTAAGCCAACTTTTTCACTCTCATCTTTCACTTTCATCAAGAGACTCTTTAGTTCTTCTTCACTTTCTTCCATAAGGCACTAGCCCTTCTGATTTATTGAGAGATTTTTTGGTTCTTTTTAGTTTTTGTTGGTGTGTAGTTGATTTGCAATGATGTGTTAGTTTCAAGTGTCTAGCACAGTAAATTAGTTTATCCACCTTTTTTAGATTCTTTTCCCATAGAGGTCAGAATACTGAGCAGAATCCCCTGTGCTGGACAGCAGGCCCTTATTAGTTATCCATTTTACATGTAGTGGTGTGTATGTGTGAATCCCAGTCTGTTAATTCTTCCCCCCTTTCCGATTTGGTAACCGTAAGTTTGTTTTCCACATTGTAACTCTGTTTTGTAAATAAGTTCATTTCTATCATTTTTTTTTTTTTAAGATTCCATATGTAAGCAATGAGTGCATGCGTGCTAAGCTGCTTAAGTCCAGTCTGACTCTTTGCGACCCCATGGATTGTAGCCCACCAGGCTCCTCTGTCCATGGGATTCTCCAGGCAAAGATACTAGAGTGGGTTGCCATGCCCTCCTCCATGGGATCTTCCTGGCCCAGGGGTCGAACCCACATCTCTTATGACACCCACGTCTCCTGTCTTTACCACTAGCACCATCAGTGATACCATATGATATTTGTCTTTCTGTGTCTGGTTTACTCCACTTAGAGGGATTTTTTTTTTTTTTGAGGGAGAGATTTTTAAATCTCATTAGATACAAGTAAAGTCAGTATCTACTATTTTGAAGACGTTACTATGTGTAAGAAGTCCAAACAAGGGTAAGTGCAGAGCATATGCCCCATAAACTAATTAGTCGTTCTGGGGGACATCTTTGTTCATGTTTGCCTACAATAGTCTACATATGAATGTTATGCACACCCAGAAGCTACTGTCCTTGACTCCACTGCGTTTCTCTGTGAGATGAATTTTAACACATAATTATTAAGGCGCTTGTATTATCCCTGGTAGCTTAGTTGGTAAAGAATCCACCTGCAGTGCTGGAGCCCCAGTTCAATTCCTGGGTCGGGAAGATCCGCTGGAGAAGGGATAGGCTACCCACACCAGTATTCTTGGGCTTCCCTGTGGCTCAGTTGGTAAAGAATCCGCCTGCAATGTGGGAGACCTGGGTTTGATCCCTGGGTTGGGAAGACCCCTTGGAGAAGGGAAAGGGTACCCACTCCAGTATTCTGGCCTGGAGAATGCCAAGGACTATATAGTCCATGGGGTATCAAACAGTCAGACACGACTGAGCAACTTTCACCTTCCACATTATCCCTTATGAAGATTTAAACTAGCACTTCTCTTTCTAGTCTAAACTAGCTTTCTCTCTCTCTTTTTTAAAAAATTTTATTTTGTATTGGAGTACAGCCGATTAACAATGTTGTGACAGTTTCAGGTGGACAGCAAAGGGACTCAGCCATCCACACACATGTACCCATTCTCCTGCAAACTCCCCTCCCGTCCCGGCTGCCGCCTAACACTGAGCAGAGTCCCCTGTGCTGCACATGAGGTCCTTGTTGGTTATCCAACAAGGTTAAATAGAGCCATGTGCACATGTCCACCCCAAAGTCCCTAATTGTGCCTTCCTCCAACCTTCGCACCCCCACACGCGGCCTTCTCTTGAAGGGACATCATAACTGGTGGTATCAATAACACCGCTTTTCACTAATTTAGAAAATACACATTCCTACCCTAGGCTTTCTTATGCTGTGAATAAATAGAGCAGAAATCATTATCCCAGTTGTTCCAGAAGACAAGGCGTGTTGAAGCGTTGAAAATACATGTTTCCGTTGGCAGGTCTGTTTGTTGAACGGGTGGGTAGTAGAACCCAGGGGTCCACACGGTATCTGGTCAGATACCGTCCCCTGACCAGAACAGAGGGATCCTCTGGAGAAGGTTTTGAAGGCTGCCAGCGTCCCCGGGTGAGGCTCGCCGTGAGTCTCCGGGGGCAAGGCTCGCCACGGGCTCTGGGGCCTGGTCTCCTGGAGGCCGCAACTCTCCCCCCACAGCCCGGGCTCCCCGGGGGCCTGTGTGCTGTCTCCACGATGCCACAGTAACTAATCAGTTCAAGATATTCTCTGAAGAAGTAAAACCAGTAGTGTTTAGTGTCATGGAAACAAAACAGCTGGCTGATAGGACTTTTACCCATGTTCAGTTGGCGGTTTTAGAGCTATGAAGGACGTGCCTGTCTTGTTTCATTTCATGAGGTCTTTTCCCTCCCTCTCCTGTTCCCTCCCCGCACCCACGTCTCCCTCTCCCCACCTCCTTTCCCTCCTTTTTATTAAGACACATGTTTTTTTCCCTCACCCCAGGTAACAAACCTGAAATACAAAATGTTGAAAGAAGAAAGAAAATGAATATAATTATAGTCATATAGCATACAGAAACATCTTTTCTCCCCTGGATTCATTAAAACAAGTTATATTAGCCTTTCTCTTTCCTACAGTTGACTTGCTGAATTTTCACTACACGTTGGAAATGTCCTCTTTGATGGGGGATTCCATGGTGGCTCAGATAATGAAGAATCCACCTGCCTTGCAGGAGACCATGGTTCCATCCCTGGGTCGGGAAGATCTCCTAGAGAAGGAAATGGCAAACCACGTCAATATTCTTGCCTGCAGAATTCCATGGACAGAGGAGCCTGGTGGGCTACAGTCCATGGGTTTGCAAAGAGTTGGACACAACTGAGCGACTGACACTTATCACTTTCTGATTTATTTATTATTTCCTAGCTGATCTCTTTACCTCTGAGATGCCCCGTTAATCTTCTGTGAGATCTTTATGAAGCTCTCTTGGATCTGGCCCTGGTTAGCACTAATGATACTAGGGAACAATGGTATTCAGTTCAGTTCAGTCGCTCAGTCGTGTCCAACTCTTTGCGACCCCATGAACCGCAGCACACCAGGCCTCCCTGTCCATCACCATCTCCTGGAGTTCACTCAGACTCACATCCATCAAGTCTGTGATGCCATCCAGCCATCTCATCCTGGGTTGTCCCCTTCTCCTCCTGCCCCCAATCTCTCCCAGCATCAGAGTCTTTTCCGAGTCAACTCTTTGCATGAGGTGTCCAAAGTACTGGAGCTTCAGCTTTAGCATCATTCCTTCCAAAGAAATACCAGGGTTGATCTCCTTCAGAAGGGACTGGTTGAATCTCCTTGCAGTCCAAGGGACTCTCAGGAGTCTTCTCCAACACCACATTTCAAAAGCATCAATTCTTTGGTGCTCAGCCTTCTTCACAGTCCAACTCTCACATCCATACATGACCACAGGAAAAACCATAGCCTTGACTAGATGGACCTTAGTCAGCAAAGTAATGTCTCTGCTTTTGAATGTACTGTCTAGGTTGGGCATAATTTTTCTTCCAAGGAGTAAGCGTCTTTTAATTTCATGGCTGCAATCACCATCTGCAGTGATTTTGGAGCCCCCCAAAATAAAGTCTGACACTGTTTCCACTGTTTCCCCATCTATTTCCCATGAAGTGATGGGACCGGATGCCATGATCTTTGTTTTCTGAATGTTGAGCTTTAAGCCAACTTTTTCGCTCTCCTCTTTCACTTTCATCAAGAGGCTTTTTAGTTCCTCTTCACTTTCTGCCATAAGGGTGGTGTCATCTGCATATCTGAGGTTATTGATATTTCTCCAGGCAATCTTGATTCCAGCTTGTGTTTCTTCCAGCCCAGCATTTCTCATGATGTACTCTGCATATAAGTTAAAAAAGCAGGGTGACAATATACAGCCTTGACGTACTCCTTTTCCTATTTGGAACCAGTCTGTTGTTCCATGTCCAGTTCTAACTGTTGCTTCCTGACCTGCATGCAGATTTCTCAAGAGGCAGGTCAGGTGGTCTGGTATTCCCATCTCCTTCAGAATGTTCCACAGTTTATTGTCATCCACACAGTCAAAGGCTTTGGCATAGTCCATAAAGCAGAAATAGATGTTTTTCTGGAACTCTCTTGCTTTTTCAATGATCCAGCAGATGTTGGCAATTTTATCTCTGGTTCCTCTGCCTTTTCTAAAGCAGCTTGAACATTAGGAAGTTCACGGTTCACGTATTGCTGAAGCCTGGCTTGGAGAATTTTGAGCATTACTTTACTAGCATGTGAGATGAGTGCAATTGTGCGGTAGGTTGAGCATTCTTTGGCATTGCCCTTCTTTGGGATTGGAATGAAAACTGACCTTTTCCAGTCCTGTGGCCACTGCTGAGTTTTCCAAATTTGCTGGCATATTGAGTGCAGCACTTTCACAGCATCATCTTTCAGGATTTGAAACAGCTCAACTGGAATTCCATCACCTCCACTAGCTTTGTTCGTAGTGATGCTTTCTAAGGCCCACTTGACTTCACATTCCAAGATGTCTGGCTCTAGATTAGTGATCACACCATCATGATTATCTGGGTCATGAAGATCTTTTTTGTACAGGTCTTCTGTGTATTCTTGCCACCTCTTCTTAATATCTTCTGCTTCATACCATTTCTGTCCTTTATCGAGCCCATCTTTGCATGAAATGTTCCCTTGGTATCTCTAATTTTCTTGAAGAGATCTCTAGTCTTTCCCATTCTGTTGTTTTCCTCTATTTCTTTGCATTGATCTCTGAAGAAGGCTATCTTATCTTTTCTTGCTATTCTTTGGAACTCTGCATTCAGATGCTTATATCTTTCCTTTTCTCCTTTGCTTTTTGCGTCTCTTCTTTTCACAGCTATTTGTAAGGCCTCCCCAGAAAGCGATTTTGCTTTTTTGCATTTCTTTTCCATGGGGATGGTCTTGATCCCTGTCTCCTGTACAATGTCATGAACCTCATTCCGTAGTTCATCAGGCACTCTATCTATCAGATCTAGGCCTTTAAATCTATTTCTCACTTCCACTGTATAATCACAAGGGATTTGATTTAGGTCATACCTGAATGGTCTAGCGGTTTTCCCTATTTTCTTCAATTTAAGTCTGAATTTGGCAATAAGGAGTTCATGATCTGAGCCACAGTCAGCTCCCAGTCCTGTTTTTATTGACTGTATAGAGCTTCTCCATCTTTGGCTGCAAAGAATATAATCAATCTGATTTCGGTGTTGACCATCTCGTGATGTCCATGTGTAGAGTCTTCTCTTGTGCTGTTGGAAGAGGATGTTTGCTATGACCAGTCTTTATTCACAAATTTTAAGCTTTTGTTTTACTAATTTGACTAATTTTTGCTCACTGAATGTGAACTGAATTGGGAAGGCTCAGTCCTGGGTTTTGAGACCCCATTGTGTATGGAAATGCAATGATTTTGCTACCTAATATCCCATCATATCTTGCTATGACATTTATTCATTCATTCAGGAAGTAGTTTTTGACTACCTCCTTAGTTCCAGAACATTGTTGCAGGTGATGGGGATACGGTCATCAAAAAATCACATGGGTTGGTTCCTGTCTTCATGGAACCCATCAAATGCACACATGTGCAAACTAGAAAAATGGTATGTTGCTGCTGCTAAGTCACTTCAATCGTGTCCGACTCTGTGTGACCCCATAGACAGCAGCCCACCAGGCTCCCCCATCCCTGGGATTCTCCAGGCAAGAACACTGGAGAGGGTTGCCATTTCCTTCTCCAATGCTTCAAAGTGAAAAGTGAAAGGGAAGTCCCTCAGTTGTGTCCGACTCTTCGCGACCCTATGGACCGCAGCCTACCAGGCTCCTCTGCGGGATTTTCCAGGCAAGAGTACTGGAGTGGGGTGCCATCGCCTTCTCCGAGAAAAATGGTATAGATCATCCTATTTGCAAAGCAGGAATAGAGACTCAGATGTAGAGGACAAACGTATGGATATCAAGGGAGGAAGGCGGGGGTGGGAGAAATTGGGAGATTGGGATCGGCACATATAAACTGTTGATAGTATGTATTAATATAGAATGGACAGCTAATGAGAACATGCTGCAGAGCCTGGGCACTCTGCTCAGTGCTCTGTGGCGACCGAATGGGACGGAGTCCAAAAGGGACGGGCAGCATGGACCCGTGGGGCTGGCTCACTGTGCTGGGGGAGAGCCCAGCGCAACATTGTAAAGCAACTGTGCTCCAGTAAAAGTTAAAGTGAAAAATCCTCAAACCCGCTGGTCAGAGGTGCTCAATTATTCCTGGAGTGTCTACTGGGTGCTGCTGAGTGAAGCGTGGAGAAAGTTTGTGGAAGTCATAGATGATGACATTTCATCTTTTCTCTAGCAGTTAGAGCCAAGGGCTCTATGTTACATCAGTCCTTCAGAGGGAAAAACCCAGGGGCATAGCTGAGTATTGTATCTGTCCTTCATCTGTCTGGCTATCTATCTTTCTTTCCATCTATTAATCATCTTTCTGTCATCTGTCTGCTATCTGTCTAGCATCTATGTATTATCTTTCTATCATCTGTCTATCAATCTTTCTATCATCTGTCTAGCATCTATGTATCTTTCCATCATCCATCTGCCTATCATCTATCTATTGATATCTATCTCTCATCTGTCTAGATGTCTAGATAGCTGTATGGATGTAGCGATGTAGCTGCATATCGGGGAGATGCTCAAGATCACAGGCATGGATGCATCCCACCATCATGCTCTGTGTAAATTCCTAATAATGGAATCCTAGGTGGCAGCTTTCAGACTTGAGGTTCTCCCTCTTCTCAGACTGAAAAGCCAACTCATCGTGGGAAGGAAAAAGCAAACACAGTTGTCTTCCTTGCGAGAGACTGCCCTTGTGTCGTATGCAGGCCAAGCGAGGATGCTGGTGTGGCCCGGGCAGTCGGGCAATCCCAGCCGCTGGAGCACAGGAGGCGGGGACAGTGGTGGCGGCTCTGAGCCTCCTTCTGTGGCTGCTGCCCGAGCCCCATGCACGGGCTGGCCCCGCCCTCCCGTGCCTTCCATCCGGGGCCTGCCTGCTGCACCATATCTAAAGACACAGGCGTTTGCAGAGGAGTTTTCAGCTGCAGTTCATCAAAGCTGTCCCACCTGTTGTCCTGTTTGTGCAGGCCAGACTGACCTCGCACAGCTGTTTGTGTGTGTGAGATGCCCAGCACAGATGCCCTTCGGGTCCGTGGCATGCTCGGATGTGACTGCTTCTTTCCGTTGGCTGCCTTGCCCTCGATGTGCGCAGAAGACAGGCCCTCTGCCAGCCCCAGCTGCTCACAGGGCGTGTACTGTCATTTTGGTGGAATTCCTGGATTGTCATCTACCAGCTATCACCAGTCTCTTTCTTCAAAGGAAGAATAGGAAAATAAACTATGACTTTTACAAGCAGAAAAGAGCAAAGAGTTGGTTTGATGATATGAATTTTATTAATTATGCAACATTTTTGGAGAAGAGGTAGAAGTCTGCTCTGTGTTTGGAAACAGTAAAGAATTTAACACATTACCTCCTGGTTTAAGCAAAACACATCTGTGTGCAGATGGCTGCTACCTAGTTTTATTTAGGAGCAGCTGAAAAAAAACATAATGGAAAATAATATTTAAAAAGGAATGTGTATAGGTGAATAACTGAGTCATGTTTCTGTACAGCAGAGATCAGCACAGCATTGTAAATCAACTATACTTTAATAAAAAATAAAATAGAATGGGAAAAAAAAAGGCTTTTAGGCAAACCCAAGGTCCCAAGCATTTCAGTTCTGCTTCCCCACTGGTTATATTTTCAAAACACCTCAATAAACAGGCCTTTAGAAAAAAGAATAACTTTTCTCCCTTTATTTTATAAAGACTTCTTTTGGAAAAGGATTTTAGGCAGCTAGCCAAGATACATTCACAAGAAAAAACTGGTAATATGGGGGTTACTGGATGATTTTTGTGTGCGTGTGATGGCGTGAACTTAGTTGCTCAGTTATATCTGATTCTTTGTGAACCCACAGACTGTAGCCAGGTTCCTCTGTCCATGGGATTCTCCAGACAAGAATACCAAATGGGTAGTCATTCTCTTCTCCAACTGATCTTCCTGACCCAGGGATCGAACCTGGGTCTCTTGCATTGCAGGTGACTTCTTTACCATCTGAGCCACCAGGGAAGCTCTGTGAACAACTATTTTTATTGAAGCTGAACTGACCATACTGTGCAAATTTCACCATTTGGTATGTTTTTTAAACAAGAAAACTTACCTTGGGCACTAATTTAATTTCAGGCACCTGTGAAGTCCACTGTAATTTTTAAATATAAAAAAGTGAGAGTTTAGTTGTAAGGTTAGGCATTGTGGATATTGCTTATACAATTTACTTAGTTTTATTTATTTAGTTCATTGCAAAGCTTAGATAATGCAACTACTGTTATTATTACTTACACTATTTCTTTCATTCATGGAGAAGGATTCTGAAGTCGCCTGGCAACTTTGATAATAATCCTGTTTCAAATTCATTTCTTTTTTTACACTGGAGTATGACTGCTTTACCATGTTATTTTAGTTTCTGCTGTACAACACAGTGAATCAGCAGTGCGTTCAAGCTAAGTCCTTCAGTTGTGTCTGACCCTGTGACCCCATGGACCCACCAGGCTCCTCTGTCCGTGGGATTCTCCAGGCAAGAGTACTAGAGTGGGTTGCCATGCCCTTCTCCAGGGGATCTTCCTGACGCAGGGATCAAACTTGTATCTTTTAGGTTTCCTGCATTGGCAGGTGGGTTCTCTACCACTAGTGAAGCCTGAATCAGCTATTTGTATATATATATCCCCTCCCTCTCAACTTCATTTCAAAAGAAAGCAAAAGCAGGGAGAGGACAAGTATGATGTGCTAAAGACACTGGTCACAGCCTCCTGGGCTACTGTCTCCTAAAAACGAGACTGTACCCTCCACTACAGCTGGAGAAGGGAACAGCAAACCACTGCAGTATTCTTGCCTTGAAAACCCTATGCACAGTATGGAAAGGCAAAAAGATAGGACGCTGAAAGATGAACTCCCCAGGTCGGTAAGTGCCCAATATGCTACTGGAGATCAGTGGAGAAACAACTCCAGAAAGAATGAAGAGATGGAGCCAAAGCAAAAACAATCCACACCCAGTTGTGGATGTGACTGGTGATGGAAGCAAGGTCCGATGCTGTAAAGAGCAATATTGCATAGGAATCTGGAATGTTAGCTCCACGAACCAAGGCAAATTGGAAGTGGTCAACTAGCAGATGGCAAGAGTGAATGTTGACATTCTAGGAATCAGTGAATTAAAAGACCTTTAGAACTAACACCCAAAAGAGATGACCTTTTCATTACAGGGGAATGCAAAGTAGGAAGTCAAGAAACACCTGGAGTAACAGGCAAATTTGGCCTTGGAGTACAGAATGAAGCAGGACAAGGCTAATAGAGTTTTGCCAAGAGAATGCACTGGTCATAGCAAACAGCTTTTTCCAACAACACAAGAGAAGACTCTATACATGGACATCACCAGATGGTCAACACCAAAATCAGACTGATTATATTCTTTGCAGCCAAAGATGGAGAAGCTCTATACAGTCAGCAAAAACAACACCGGGAGCTGACTGTGGCTCAGATCATGAATTCCTTATTGCCGAATTCAGACTTAAATTGAAAAAGTAGGGAAAACCACTAGACCATTCAGGTATGACCTAAATCAAATCCCTTATGATTATACAGTGGAAGTGAGAAATAGATTTAAGGGACTAGATCTGATAGATAGAGTGCCTGATGAACTATGGACAGAGGTTCGTGACATTGTACAGGGATCAAGACCATCCCCATGGAAAAGAAATGGAAAAAAATGAAATGGCTGTCTGGGGAGGCCTTACAAATAGCTGTGAAAAGAAAAGCAAAAGGCATAGGAGAAAGGAAAGATATAAGCATCTGAATGCAGAGTTCCAAAGAATAGCAAGAAGAGATAAGAAAGCATTCCTCAGCGATCAATGCAAAGAAATAGAGGAAAACAACAGAATGGGAAAGACTAGAGATCTCTTCAAGAAAATTAGAGATACCAAGGGAACATTTCATGCAAAGATGGGCTCGATAAAGGACAGAAATGGTATGGACCTAACAAAAGCAGAAGATATTAAGACGAGGTGGCAAGAATACATAGAAGAACTGTACAAAAAAGATCTTCATGACCCAGATACTCATGATGGTGTGATCACTCACCTAGAGCCAGACATCATGAAATGTGAAGTCAAGTGGGCCTTAGGAAGCATCACTACGAACTAGTGGAGGTGATGGAATCCCAGTTGAGCTGTTTCAAATCCTGAAAGATGATGCTGTGAAAGTGCTGCACTCAATATGCCAGCAAATTTGGAAAACTCAGCAGTGGCCAGAGGACTGGAAAAGGTCAGTTTTCATTCTAATCCCCCAAAGAATGCTCAAACTAGTGCACAGTTGCACTCATCTCACACACTATAAAGTAATGCTTAAAATTCTCCAAGCCAGGCTTCAGCAGTAGGCGAACCGTGAACTCCCAGATGTACAAGCTGGTTTTAGAAAAGCAGAGGAACCACAGATTAAATTGCCAGCATCCGCTGGATCATGGAAAAAGGAAGAGAGTTCCAGAAAAACATCTATTTCTGCTTTCTTGACTATGCCAACACCTTTGACTGTGTGGATCACAATGAACTGTGGAACATTCTGAAAGAGATGGGAATACCAGACCACCTGACCTGCCTCTTCAGAAACCTGTATGCAGGTCAGAAAGCAACAGTTAACACTGGACATGGAAAAACAGACTGGTTCCAAATAGGAAAAGGAGTGCGGCAAGGCTGTATATTGTCACTCTGCTTATTTAACTTCTATGCAGAGTACATCATGAGAAACGCTGGGCTGGATGAAGCACAAGCTGGAATCAAGATTGCCGGGAGAAATGTCAATAACCTCAGATATGCAGATGACACCACCCTTATGGCAGAAAGTGAAGATGAACTAAAGAGCCTCTTGATGAAAATGAAAGAGGAGAGTGAAAAAGTTGGCTTAAAGCTCAACATTCAGAAAACAAAGACCATGGCATCTGGTCCCATCCCTTATGGGAAATAGATGGGGAAACAGTGAAAACAGTGTCAGACTTTTATTTTGGGGGGCTCCAAAATCACTGCAGATGGTGACTGCAGCCATTAAATTAAAAGATGCTTACTCCTTGGAAGGAAAGTTATGTCCAACCTAGACAGCATATTGAAAAGCAGAGACATTACTTTGCAAACAAAGGTCCGTCTAGTCAAGGCTATGGTTTTTCCAGTGGTCATGTATGGACGTGAGAGTTGGACTGTGAAGAAAGCTGAGCACTGAAGAATTGATGCTTTTGCACTGTGGTGTTGGAGAAGACTCTTGAGAGTCCCTTGGACTGTGATGCTTTTGAACTGTGGTGTTGGAGATGACTCTTGAGAGTCCCTTGGACTGCAAGGAGATCCAATCAGTCCATTCTAAAGGAGATCAGTCCTGGGTGTTCATTGGAAGGACTGATGCTGAAGCTGAAACTCTAATACTTTGGTCACCTCATGCAAAGAGTTGACTCATTGGAAAAGACTCTGATGCTGGGAGGGATTAGGGGCAGGAGGAGAAGGGTCTGACAGAGGATGAGATGGCTGGAAGGCATCACTGACTCGATGGACATGATTTTGAGTAAACTTCGGGAGTTGGTGATGGACAGGGAGGCCTGGCGTGCTGCAAGTCATGGGGTCGCAAAGAGTTGGACACAACTAAGCGACTGAGCTGAACTGAACTGCGAATTAGAGAATTTAACTCAGATGACCATTATATCTACTACTGTCGGCAAAAATCCCTTAGAAGAAATGGAGTAGCCCTCATAGTCAGCAAAGGAGTCGAAAATGCAGTACTTGGATGCAGTCTCAGAAATGACAGTATGATCTCTTTTCATTTCCAAGGCAAATTATTCAGTATCACGGTAATCCAAGTCTATGCCCCGACTGGTAATGCTGAAGAAGCTGAAGTTGAATAGTTCCATGAAGACCCACAAGGCATTTTAGAACTAACACCCAAAAGAAGATGACCTTTTCATTATAGGGGACTGGAATGCAAAAGTAGGAAGTCAAGAAACACCTCAATTAATAGGCAGATTTGGCCTTGGAGTACAGAATGAAGCAGGGCAAAGGCTAAGAGAGTTTTACCGAGAGAACACACTGGTCCTAGCAAACCCCCTTTTCCAACAACACAAGAGAAGACTCTACACATAGACACAACCAGATGGTCAACACCAAAATCAGATTGATTATATTCTTTGCAGCCAAAGGTGGAGAAGCTCTATGCAGTCAGCAAAAAGAAGACTGGGAGCTGACTGTGGCTCAGATCATGAACTCTTTATTGCCAAATTCAGATTTTAATTGAAGAAAGTGGGGGAAACCACTAGACCATTCAGGTATGACCTAAATCAAATTCCTTGTGATTATACAGTGGAAGTGAGAAGTAGATTTAAGGGACTAGATCTGATTGACAGAGTGCCTGATGAGCTTTGGACAGAGGTTCCTGACACTGTACAGGAGACAGGGATCAAGACCATCCCCAAGAAAAAGAAATGGAAAAAAAGCAAAATGGCTGTCTGAGGAATCCTTACAAACAGCTGTGAAAAGAAGAGAAGCCAAAAGCAAAGGAGAAAAGGAAAGATATAAGCATCTGATTGCAGAGTTGCAAAGAATAGCAAGGATAAGAAAGCCTTCCTCAAGGTAAACTTCCAAACTCATTCTATGAGGCCACCATCACCCTAATACTAAAACCTGACAAAGATACTACAAAAAAGGAAAACTACAGGCTAATATCACTGATGAACATAGACGCAAAAATCCTCAACAATATTCTAGCAATCAGAATCCAACAACATGTTAAAAAGATCATACATCATGACCAAGTGGGCTTTATCCCAGGGATGCAAGGATTCTTCAATATCTGCAAATCAATGAATGTAATTCACCACATTAACAAATTGAAAAATAAAAGCCATATGATTATCTCAATAGATGCAGAGAAGGCCTTTGACAAAATTCAACATCCATTTATGATAAAAACTCTCCAGAAAGCAGGAATAGAAGGAACATACCTCAACATAATAAAAGCTATATATGACAAACCCACAGCAACCATTATCCTCAATGGTGAAAAATTGAAAGCATTTCCCCTAAAGTCAGGAACAAGACAAGGGTGCCCACTTTCACCGCTACTATTCAACATAGTTCTGGAAGTTTTGGCCACAGCAATCAGAGCAGAAAAAGAAATAAAAGGAATCCAAATTGGAAAAGAAGAAGTAAAACTCTCACTGTTTGCAGATGACATGATCCTCTACATAGAAAACCCTAAAGACTCCACCAGAAAATTACTAGAGCTAATCAATGAATATAGTAAAGTTGCAGGATATAAAATCAACACACAGAAATCCCTTGCATTCCTATACACTAATAATGAGAAAGTAGAAAAAGAAATTAAGGAAACAATTCCATTCACCATTGCAACGAAAAGAATAAAATACTTAGGAATATATCTACCTAAAGAAACTAAAGACCTATATATAGAAAACTATAAAACACTGATGAAAGAAATCAAAGAGGACACTAATAGATGGAGAAATATACCATGTTCATGGATTGGAAGAATTAATATAGTGAAAATGAGTATACTACCCAAAGCAATCTACAGATTCAGTGCAATCCCTATCAAGCTACCAGCAATATTTTTCACAGAACTAGAACAAATAATTTCAAGATTTGTATGGAAATACAAAAAACCTTGAATAGCCAAAGCAATCTTGAGAAAGAAGAATGGAACTGGAGGAATCAACCTGCCTGACTTCAGGCTCTACTACAAAGCCGCAGTCATCAAGACAGTATGGTACTGGCACAAAGACAGACATATAGATCAATGGAACAAAATAGAAAGCCCAGAGATAAATCCACACACATATGGACACCTTATCTTTGACAAAGGAGGCAAGAATATACAATGGAGTAAAGACAATCTCTTTAACAAGTGGTGCTGGGAAAACTGGTCAACCACTTGTAAAAGAATGAAACTAGACCACTTTCTAACACCGCACACAAAAGTAAACTCAAAATGGATTAAAGATCTAAATATAAGACCAGAAACCATAAAACTCCTAGAGGAGAACATAGGCAAAACACTCTCCAACATAAACCACAGCAGGATCCTCTATGATCCACCTCCCAGAATTCTGAAAATAAAAGCAAAAATAAACAAATGGGATCTGATTAAAATTAAAAGCTTCTGCACAACAAAGGAAAATATAAGCAAGGTGAAAAGACAGCCTTCTGAATGGGAGAAAATAATAGCAAATGAAGCAACTGACAAACAACTAATCTCAAAAATGTACAAGCAACTCCTGCAGCTCAATTCCAGAAAAATAAATGACCCAATCAAAAAATGGGCCAAAGAACTAAATAGACATTTCTCCAAAGAAGACATATGGATGGCTAACAAACACATGAAAAGATGCTCAACATCACTCATTATTAGAGAAATGCAAATCAAAACCACAATGAGGTACCACTTCACACCAGTCAGAATGTCTGCGATCCAAAAATCTGCGAGCAATAAATGCTGGAGAGGGTGTGGAGAAAAGGGAACCCTCCTACACTGTTGGTGGGAATGCAAACTAGTGCAGCCACTATGGAGAACAGTGTGGAGATTCCTTAAAAAATTGCAAATAGAACTGCCTTATGACCCAGCAATCCTACTGCTGGGCATAGACACCGAGGAAACCAGAATTGAAAGAGACACATGTACCCCAATGTTCATCGGAGCACGGAACACTGTTTATAATAGCTAGGACATGGAAACAACCTAGATGTCCATCAGCAGATGAATGGATAAGAAAGCTGTGGTACATATACACAATGGAGTATTACTCAGCCATTAAAAAGAATACATTTGAATCAGTTCTGATGAGATGGATGAAACTGGAGCCGATTATACAGAGTGAAGTAAGCCAGAAAGCAAAGCACCAATACAGTATACTAACACATATATATGGAATTTAGAAAGATGGTAGTGATGACCCTGTATGCAAGACAGCAAAAAAGACACAGATGTGTATAGTGGACTTTTGGACTCAGAGGGAGAGTGAGAGGATGGGATGATTTGGGAGAATGGCATTGAAACATGTATACTATCATGTAAGAATCGAATCACCAGTCTATGTCCGATGCAGGATACAGCATGCTTGGGGCTGGTGCACGGGGATGACCCAGAGAGATGTTATGGGGAGGGAGGTGGGAGGGGGGTTCATGTTTGGGAACGCATGTACACCCGTGGTGGATTCATGTCAATGTATGGCAAAACCAATACAGTATTGTAAAGTAAAATAAAGTAAAAATAAAAATTTAAAAAAAAAAGGAAAGAAAAAAAAAGAAAGCCTTCCTCAGTGATCATTACAAAAAAATAGAGGAAAACAATAGAATGGGAAAGACTAGATATCTCTTCAGGAAAATTAGAGATACCAAGGGAACATTTCACACAAAGATGGGCTCAATAAAGGACAGAAATGGTATGGACCTGACAGAAGCTGAAGATATTAAGAAGAAGTAGCAAGAATACACAGAAGAACTGTACAAAAAAGATCTTCACGACCAAGATAATCATGATGGTGTGATCCCTCACCTAGAGCCAGACATCCTGGAATTTGAAGTCAGATGGGCCTTAGGAAGCATCACTTGGAAGGCAATGGCAACCCACTCCAGTACTCTTGCCTAGAGAATCCCATGCACGGAGGAGCCTGATGGGCTGCAGTCCATGGAGTCGCTAAGAGTTGGATACAACTGAGCGATTTCACGTTCACTTTTCACTTCATGCATTGGAGAAGGAAATGGCAACCCACTCCAGTGTTCTTGCCTGGACAATCCCAGGGATGGGGGAGCCTGATGGGCTGCCGTCTATGGTGTCACACAGAGTCGGACACAACTGAAGCGACTTAGCAGCAGCAGCAGCAGGAAGCATCACTACCAACAAAGCTAGTGGAGGTGATGGAATCCCAGTTGAGCTATTTCAAATCCTAAAAGATGATGCTGTTAAAGTGCTGCACTCAATGTGCCAGCAAATTTGGAAAACTCTGCAGTGGCCACAGGACTGGAAAAGGTCAGTTTTCATTCCAATCCCAAAGAAAGGCAATGCCAAAAAATGTTCAAACTAGTGCATAATTGCACTTATCTCACATGATAGCAAAGTAATGCTCAAAATTCTCCAAGCCAGGCTTCAGCAATACGTAAACCATGAACTTCCAGATGTTCAAGCTGATTTTAGAAAAGGCAGTGGAACCATAGATCAAATTGACAGCATCCATTGGATCATTGAAAAAGGAAGAGGGTTCCAGAAAAACATCTATTTCTGCTCTTTTGACTATGCCAAAAAGCCTTTGACTGTGTGGATCACCAGTGAAAACTGGTGAAAAATTCTGAAAGAGATGGGAATACCAGACCACCTAACCTGCCTCTTGAGCAATCTGTATGCAGGTCAGGAAGCAACAGTTAGAACTGGACATGAAACAACAGACTGGTTCCAAATAGGAAAAGGAGTACATCAAGGCTGTATATTGTCACTCTGCTTATTTAACTTATATGCAGAGCACATCATGAGAAACGCTGGGCTGGATGAAGCACAAGCTGGAATCAAGATTGCCAGGAGAAATGTCAATAACCTCAGATATGCAGATGACACCACCCTTATGGCAGAAAGTGAAGAGGAACTAAAAAGCCTCTTGATGAAAGTGAAAGAGGAGAGTGAAAAAGTTGGCCTAAAGCTCAACGTTCAGAAAACTAAGATCATGGCATCTGGTCCCATCACTTCATGGCAAATAGATGGGGAAACAGTGGAAATAGTGAGAGACTTTAATTTTGGGGGCTCCAAAATCACTGCAGATGGTGACTGCAGCCATAAAATTAAAAGATGCTTACTCCTTGAATGGATAGTTATGCCCAACCTAGATAGCATATTCAAAAGCAGAGACATTACCAACAGAGGTCCGTCTAGTCAAGGCTATGGTTTTTCCTGTGGTCATGTATGGTTGTGAGTTGGACTGTGAGGAAAGCTGAGCACCGAAGAATTGATGCTTTTGAATTGTGGTGTTGGAGAAGATTCTTAGAGTCCCTTGTACTGCAAGGAGATCCAACCAATCCATCCTAAGGTAAATCAGTCCTGGGTGTTTATTTGAAGGACTGATGCTAAAGCTGAAACTCCCATGCTTTGGCCACCTGATGGGAAGAGTTGTCTCATTGGAAAAGACCCTGATGCTGGGAAAGATTGAGGGCAGAAGGAGAAGGGGACAACAGAGGATGAGGTGGTTTGATGGCCTCACGGACTCAATGGACATCAGTTTAAGCAAACTCCGCGAGTTGGTGATGGACAGGGACGCTTGGTGCGCTGCAGTCTATGGGGGTCACAAAGAGTCAGACACAACTGAGCGCCTTGACTGAACTGACCTGACCCTCTAGTACCGTCCTGGTGGCAGGTGAGTGCAGCCTGTTAGCAGCAGGAGCCTGTCAGCTTTAATGAATGGCTTTCACGCTAGCTGGCTGATTGGATGCTCCTAGGGGTAAGGAACTGAGATCCAGGGGCCAGTGAGGTTGCCTGTGAAGAGCAGTTGGGAGTCTGGAGTCAATGCTGTGGCCAGGAGCAGGTTGCATTTCAGATAAAGAAGCTACAGTCCTGGTGGCGGAGGCTCGTCTATAGACTAGAATAGGGCAGGCATCAGTTGTCTGTTGCTGTATAGCAAATTGTCATCAACTCAATGGCTTAAAATAACGCACATGTATTATCTCACATGTTCAGTGGGTTAAGAGTCTGGGCGTGGCCCAAGTGGGTTCCTTGACTCAGGGTCTCTCACAGGTGTCAGACTCAGGGGGAGCCCCGAGGTCATTTTCTTGAGACTAGATGGTCCCCTCTGGGGGCAGTGAAGAGGGGTTATAAATGCAGATGGAGCTTGGCTCCCTTGCCCCCTGCTCACCTCCTGCCGTGCAGCCTGGCTCCTCACGGGCCGTGGGCTGGGACAGTCCATGGCCTGGGCTTGGGGATCCCTGCTGTAGACATCAGCTCTCCGTCCTCTCCTTCCACCAGCTCTTGGAACCACCCTTTGACTTCTGTCTCTGTGGATTTGATTACTCATGTTGTTTTATTTTGTTTTTTGTTGTTGTTCAGTTGCTAAGTCGTGTCCGACTCTTTGTGACCCCATGGACTGCAGCACACCAGGCTTCCCTGTCCTTCACAATCTCCCAGAGCTTGCTCAAACTCATGTCCATTGAGTCGGTGATGCCATCCAACCATCTCATCCTCTGTCATCCCCTTCTCCTCCTGCCCTGAATCTTTCCCAGAATCAGGGTATTTTCCAATAAGCAGGATCTTCGCAACAGGTGGCCATAGTATTGGAGCTTCAGCTTCAACATCAGTCCTTCCAGTGAATGTCCAGGGATTATTTCCTTTGGGACTGGCTACTCTAGGTACCATATTGAGTTTCCCTGGTGGCTCAGTGGTAAAGAATCTGCCTGGCAGTGCAGAAGATGTGGGTTTCATTCCTGGGTTGGGAAGATCCCCTGGAGAAGGAAATGACAACTGACTCCAGTACTCTTGCCTAGGGAACCCCACGGACAGAGAAGCCTGGAGGGCTACAGTCCATGGGGTTACAAAAGAGTCCATGACTTAGACACTAAAGAAAAACAACAACAACAATGATTAGTGATGTTGAATACCTTTCGCATGCTTGTATGTCTTCTTTGGAAAAATGTCTATTCGAGTCCTTTGCCCATTTTTAAATCAAGTTGTTTCTTTTACAGCTTTGTTGTTTCATAGGAATTCTTTATATACCCTGGATATTTACTCCTTACAAGATACACGTGAGTGATGACTTCTTTCTTTAGTTGACCTTGTTAAAATGGGTTTCTATTCTTTGTCATCAAATATCGCTAATGAATTGCCTGGAGAATTCCTTGGGCAGAGAAGCCTGATGGGCTATAGTCCATTTGGTTGAAAAGAGTCTGACACAGCTGAGCTACTAACATCCGTAGTGCAGCCCTAGTGCGTGCAGGCATCAGGAAACCTTTGCTTTTAGTCTCAAGTCTTCTTAGTGTTTTGTGTCACATTTACTGTTTTTTTTTTTTTTTTTTTTTTTTTACTTTTTATTTTGAGACCAGTGCATGAAATCAAGCTCTACAGATTTTATTAGGGAGTGGCTTGGTGTTTTGGGTGCCCCTAGTAGCCAGATTAGAATTTTAAGATTAAATCCAAGTTCTCACGCAAATTTAGATCAATAACTTACCCAAGTGCTTGAAATATCCAGATAATGATGGAAGAGTGCTTTTTGCTTCACATGATACACACTCTTCCCCTCACTTTATGTAAACAGACCCCATCCAAGAACTGGACATAAAGCCAGTGTGCTCCCAACATGTTCCAAATATGTTTTGGTGTGGACATTTTCTTGGAGAGGACTGTGGGGAGGGGATGGCTCGTGTCTCACGCTTCCAGACTTTGACCCTTTCCAAGCACCGTCCTCTCACTAATACTTGCTTTTGATTTCTCATAATTGAGAAGCTGGAGTTTTTTGTTGTTGTTGTTGCTGTTCTTTTCACAGATATAAAATAACCATAACTGCTAAATTAGGTCGCTTGTCCAAAGTATATACAGCTTAAAATTAAGGGGGTGTGGAGCAAAACCTTTGCTGTCAGATCACTGCAGTTCCCTGTGGAGGAGGCGAGGAAGCAGGTTGCTTGCTGAATAGCCAAGACTTATGTGATCTTTTTAGCAGGTGAATTTCAAATCCATATGTCGAAAAGTCTCTTTCCAAAGCTAGTGGTCCGTGATGGGGGAGGGGTGCCCCTCAAGCCCGCTCCTGCATAGCACAAAGCCCCTGATTGAGTGAGTGGATCTGTACTTTGCGGTGAGAGAGAGGGCTTTTCTTTTTTTCCTCCTTCCTCTCCCCAGCTTTTTTTCCACCACTCTAATGAAATTTGCAGACACGGAAAGGAAACCAGGTTATTTATAGGAGCGCGAGGAATGTGCTTGCTAATTGTGCTTCGTCCATTCCTAAGTGTGTAATCTGTTTGCTATTAAATTTTACAATCTTTCAGCAATATACACGTTTTTTTTTAAAGGGGGAGAACTTCATAAATCTGACAAAGAGAGACCAGAGTAAATTATTCTAAGGGTTCAAATCGTCTAATCAAAGTCAGGTTCAATATAAAAATTCATTTGTCAGATTCATCTCTCTTGCAGCACTGATCTCTCCCCTCCCCCCTCGACTAGCTTAATCATTTCCCTTCTAGACTCGTAAGGCCTGATATGGCTGCTCACAAGTGATACACATTTTTAGTGGTGAGTTATCATGTGTACAGTGCACACTCACACACCAGGAAAACTGGATCAAATGAAGAGTTCCTGGAAACAAGTGTCTGAAGATGACCCTGGGCCCTTACACTTGAAATCCAGCATTCTGACAGTCTAGTAGTGGAGATAATTCAAATTATTTGGTCAAGTATCAAGTTGTAAACTGTCCTGGAAAACATCTTCCCAGGCTTTCCCCCCTTTATTGCCTCCACCTAATAATTATGGGAACCTGCTTATTGGAAATTTAACCCTTGTTAAAAGGAGCTAGAAAAGTCATAATCATCCTTAGGTGAACTTTCCATAGTGGAAATCATTTCCTGTTTGAAATTTGTTTCAGTGTGACTGTCAAGGCTACAGGGAATGGAAGATTACTCAGGTTACTCTAAAGAAAGATCAGTTTATGAAAAGACCATAACCTCTTAAAACCACAAGTGGAGAACCATCAGGAAGCTGGGCAGCTCTCGAGGGCCACTTGGAGATGCCAGCACACAGCTCGTTTCCTTCTGTCTCCTTATGCTCCTGGATATCTTAGTGGTGTTTAGTCACTCAGTCGTGTCTGACTCTTTGCAACCCCATGGACTGTGGCTCACCAGGCTCCTCTTTGCTCCAGTGCTTCCTGGAGTTTGCTCAAATTCATGTCCATTGCATCAGTGATGCCATCCAACCATCTCATCCTCTGCCGCCCGCTTCTTCTATTGCCCTCAGTCTTTCTCAACATCAGGATCTTTTCCAGTGAGTTGGCTGTTTGTATCAGGTGGCCAAAGCATTGGTGCTTCAGCTTCAGTGTTAGTCCTCCCAATGAATATTCAGGACTGATTTCCTTTAGGATGGGCTGGTTTGATCTTCTTGCTGTCCAAGTGACTCTTCAGTGTCTTCTGCGTTGCATTACTCTTCCTAAATGTCCTGTTGGTCAAAGCTGGTCCTGTGGCCCAGCTCAGCTTCAGTGTGGGTGGTCTCTCACAGGATGTAAACTCTGGGTGGCATGGTTCACTGGGATCCCTGAAACAACAGGCAGTCACTCAGATTTTGTCATATTAATTGAAATAGCAGGTGGACAGTGATGTTTAATGGACAGAGGGGCCTGGCATGCTGCAGTTCATAAGGTCACAAAGAGTTGGATATGACTGATATGACCATGCATGCAATGGTCTTTAATGCCCATAACTGACACTCAGTAAGCCCCTGACGAATGTTTTTGTTGAAGGAATTATGGACAGTTTTCTACACATAGCATAGCTACATTGCATTGTACATTTCTGCATTTAAAACATGAACGTGCTCAATAGAAGCATTGCTGTTTTATTAATATCATGCTTTTTATAAACATTCCGTATTTAGGAATTTCTATCCTCTTAAAGGATATTTCAGGAGTCTCAAAAATTTCAGGTCACCCAGATTTCTCTCTTTCTTCAAGGACTGCTGCAGCCCGTGTCCAGAGACCCTATGATAACTAAGAGCATAACTGCAAAGTAATTATGTCAGCATAGGCATTTGATGTCAGAATGAGATAGGTTAGTTAATTAGGGAAATTATCTCAGAGAGGAAGGATTGAGTAGTTTTCAAGTGAATTAGAATAATCTTTTTATCAGCTCTGGAGTCTCCTGATTTTGTAGAAGTGGAAGCTGACACTTCGGAGTACAGCAGAAATTAACGCAATGTTGTAAATCAACTATCCTTCCATAATAAATGGATTTAAAAAGTGAAATAAAGTAACTATTTTTAAAAAGGAGATACATTCTGTCCAAGGTCACTCTCTGTGATCAAGTCAGAATGCAAATCATCCTCCTCCAATACATGCATCCACCAGCAAATATTTATTGCGTGCCAAGCACTCCATCTCTGTGGGTGAGGAGGAAAGAGACGTGTCTATAACTTTGTGGAGCTTACGGTCCACCTGCGATGAAGACAGGAGAGAAGTAAATAAACCAGCTCAGAAACAACCCCCAACGGCGACGCGCACGGCACACACACTGCACGGGGCAAGGTGAGTGCGAGTACCGTGGGACAGGGAGGTTCGTCAGGAAAGGCGTCGCCGATGAGGCAACATTTCAGCTGGATTCCGAAGCAGGAATGGGCAGAAGCCAGCTTCGAGAAGAACAAGAGAACATTCCAGACTGAGGGAAGAAGGCCTGTCAGGGTCCTGAGCCTAGCATAGATGTGTTAGAGGAAATAAAACACCCGTGTGGCTGAGGACTGGGAAAGGAGGAGGCGAGAGGCATTGGGCTGGCACGAGCCCCAGAGGGTCCCAGCCCCTCTGGGCCTTTGAGGTCATGAAAGGAAGTTTGGGTTTTATTTTAGAGACAACAGGAAGCCACTGACGTGTTTAAGCAAGTGAGTTCCACAATCCGGTTTATATTTTTAAATGGCTTACTCAATAAACCTTGATTGAAAGCCTCTTTATTTGCAGTGGGCTATGCCAGTGGCTAACTGGGCAGGGGTGTAGGTAGTGTAATGGATTGGAGTGTGTGTGTTTGGGTTGGGGCGACAGGCGCGTACATTAGTGACCCCTGAAGTGTGGAAAGTTACAGAACATTGTTTTGCTGTGTTGCTCACAAAACTTTGCCTGAACCTGTCCATGGCTTTACTGAAATGGTAGGGTCTAGGGTCTCAGATCCCAGGCTTCCAACCACAGCTAAGACATCTGACCCAAGGAGGATCCACCCACTGTAGATCAGAAGTGTTGTAGAGTCTTCATTGAGTGAGCAGCACGTAGAGCGTAATCTCTGGTGATGACCAGCAGACCTTGAAGATGATACAGCCATGAGGCTACAGTCTACATTGGACCCAACAATCAGAAGAAGCTGGTCACCTCAGAGAAGGGCCAGGAAAGAGGCAGAGAGCAGCAGAGGATGAAGACAGCTTTCAGTGTTGGGAAGACAGAGCAAAAAGGGCTGGGCCCTGGGGACTTCCTGGTTTCCATCTTCACAAGCCCGGGCTCACTGTGGCCCTTTGTCTGCAGGTTTTCCTACTGTATCCCTATAGGATGAAGGTACAGTAGACCACCTTGGGCTGGGTCTTCAGAGGTTTGCTATGCTTTTCATAATCAGAGAAGCAGAAGAGAGGCCTTCTAGGCAGAAACCATAGTTTGTTCGTGGGGCCTCCCTGGTGGCTCCTTGGTAAACAGTCTGCCAGGACAGGAGATATGGGCTCAGTGCTTGGGCTGCGAAGAGTGGCTGGAGGAGGGCATGGCAACCCACTCCAGCATTCTTGCCTGGGAAATCCCATGGACAGAGGAGCCGGGAGGGCTGTAGTCCACGAGGTTGGAAAGAGTCAGACCCAACTTCGTGACTAAAGAATAACAACAACAGTTTGTTCAAAGGCGCAAGAGCATAGGCCTTCTGAAGGTGAGCTAGTTCAGAAGATGCTCTTGTCAAGCACCATATAAAACCTTGGTGAGACCCCCAGTCCTGATGATGAAGGTGTAAGGAAGAGAAATTGAGTGAGTATTTGGAACAAAACTGCGCTTACAGGTCTGATAGTTGGCAACAACGGAGAGCATCGATTCTACCCCACTTCTGAGAATTCCTCTAAGAATCAAAAAACTCTCATGTCCAGTTGTCAGCGTCCACCAAGCCACCTGGCATTTCGTAGGTATTTGGTAAATATGTGAGGTATGATATTGTCTTCCCTTTTCTATGTCTCTACAACCAGTCCACAGCCAGCAGTAAACACGGGCTTATTACAAATTAAGGTCCAAGCTGTGTACTTCAAAGGCAAATGCTGAAGCACGCAGGGTATTTGCAATAAGAAGTTCAAGTTCTCTTCCACCATGAATAATAAACTGGCTTCCAGTTGGCCAATCGCCATTCCCTTCCAGAAGCCAACTGGCAACTGGCTCGCCCCCGTCCCTCTTGGAATTTACAGATGTGTGCTGGGCAGTGTGGGAAAGGGTGTCTGACAGCAGCAATTAGTTTATTCCTGGGGTAAACAGTCGACATGGAAGGATAACTGCGGCAAGAAATTTGTTTCCTATTGCAGTGTGAATAACCTGCGGGCAGCCAGTTGGCTGGTTGCCCCACAAATCTCCCAGAGGAGGATTGGCAAGTGTTTTGCATCTGTGCCCAGGAGGGATTTGCAGATGCCTGCTGGGGAGGGCAGGGAAGTCGGCGGGGTGAGGGGAGGGCTGTGTTTTACTTAGGTTTGCAAAGCCCAGGATGGTTTTCTGGGGGGTGGGGGCTTAAACCAGAAGGAAGGATTCTGATCTATGTAAAGGGCGTGCTGGTTTCTCTTTAAGAAGGGAGTTTCAGCTTGACTGCCAGCTGGCATCTGGTCGACCCCGCTATAGGGCCAACACATGCACACAGGCGGCAGAGTCACTTGCTCCTTCTGACTGTGCTGTTTGCTGCCTGTGACCGGACTGGGCTTGCTGAAACCTGAAACGACCTGTCCCTCCGAGCTGGGGTGGAGGGCAGCCTCAAGCCTGTCTCACGCGGCCTGGGGTGAGCGGACTCTACCACCCTTTTCCCAGAGGCTTTCTCGCCAGTCTGGCTGTTTCCCGCATTTGTAAGGTGTGGCAACCCTTGTTATTGTGGTTGCGTTTGCATTATATGAGAACACGGACCCAAGAGCCTGCTTTTTTCATGTGGGTTCCTCTCCCCAGTGGGGATGACCATTTGCAAGGTCAAGCCAGGTAGCAGCAATGACATCTTTGCGTATAGCCTGTTCTTTTAGGATTTTTGTGTAATTATGATTTAGTATTTCCATAGGAATTTTTTTCTAGAGTTTTTTTTTTTGTTTCTTGTTTTTGATGTGGACCATTTTAAAAGCCTTTATTGAATTTGTTACCATATTGCTTCTGTTTGATGTTTTGAGTTTTTGGCCGTGAGACGTGGGATCTTATCTCCCTGACCAGGGATCAAACCTGCACCACCAGCTTTGAGGGTGACATCTGAACCAGGAACCTCCAGGGAAGTCCCTCCACGAGAGTCTTACGGAAGGAGTTCTTGGGAAAATCATCAGGGAAATATGTGGCAGAGAGAAAGTTGGAGATCTCGATTGCAGTTTCTAGAGATGGCTTAATCTTTCCACATCAGGGGAGAGGTGCCAAGTCTTGCTTGACAGACGGGTCATGATCCCTCCCACTGACTGTGCTCCTTCAAGGAGCCGCTGTGCCCCCTGGCCGGTTCCTGAGCGTCTCTCCCCACCCAGCACCGTGTCTTCTGCATTCACGGCGACTCTGGTCACGTCAAGATTAAAGTCACTGAAGATGCAGAAGACATTGCCCCCTAGGGGGTAGTGGGGGAGGGGTGAACTGGGAGACTGAGATGGACGTATACAGGCTGCTGCTGCTGCTAAGTCGCTTCAGTTGTGTCCGACTCTGTGCGACCCCATAGACGGCAGCCCTCCAGGCTCCCCAGCCCCTGGGATTCTCCAGGCAAGAACACTGGAGCAGGTTGCCATTTCCTTCTCCAATGCATGAAAGTGAAAAGTGAAAGTGAAGTCGCTCAGTCATGTCCGACTCTTAGCGACCCCATGGACTGCAGCCCACCAGGATCCTCCATCCATGGGATTTTCCAGGCAAGAGTACTGGACTGGGGTGTCATTGCCTTCTCTCATATACACGTTACTGTATATAAAACAGAGAGCTAATAAGGACCCACCATATAGCACAGGGAACGACTCAGCACTCTGCAATGACCTACATGGGAAAAGAATCTAAAAGAGAGAGGGCATGTGTGTATATCAAACCGATTCACTTTACAACCAAAGCTAACACAACATTGTACAACGGTACTCCAGTAAAAAGTAAATTTAAAATAAGATAGATAATCAAAAATGGCCTAATGGATAGCACCGGGAAGTCTACTGAATATTCTATAGTAAAATAAATGGGAAAAGAACTTGAAAAAGCAGAGATACACGTGTGTGTAATGAGCCACTCTGTGCACTCCTGAGACTGGCATGCACTGCGAATCAGCTGCACTCCCGTGAAATTCTTAAAGGGGACAGCCGTGTGGCAGTGCTGGCTCAGTCCCTCAGTCGCGTCAGACTCTCTGCGACCCCATGGGCTGCACCACCCGCCCCAGGCTCCTCTGTCCGAGGGATTCTCCAGGCAAGAATGGGTTGCCATTTCCTTCTCGAGGGGATCTTCTTGACCCAGGGATCAGACCTGTGTCTCCTGCATTGCAGCCAGATTCTTTACTGCTGAGCCACCAGGGAAGCCTTTGTAATATCTTTGTAAGGGGAGATGAAGATGGATATTCTCAGCTCCACGATGTCCTTCTTGATTCGAATCCAGCTCATTGTAAGCCTGAGCCCACTCTCTGCAGTTCAGTCGTCCTGGCCTTTTCCTCTGACCCTCAAATGCATCAAGATTCCTCTCGGTCCAGGACCGCCGCACACTCCATGTCTGCTTCCTGGAATGTCCTTCCCACTAGACTCTGTGACGGTGGGCTGCTTCTCAGCTTTCAAACCTCAGCTGATGCACACCCTTTCCCCTGAACCTCGGGACGTGGTCAGTTCCTCCTGTTACCCCCTCATCGTAGCATCTGTAAACCACTTTCTAAACCCTGATCATTGTCTGTACCTCTGCATAAGCTGAGCCTACTTCACCCCTTCAGTGAGAACAAGGGCTCTCTTGCAGGCATCTTTCTGCCCCTGGATGATGTAATAGGGAGACTTCCCAGGTGGCAGTAGTGGTAGAGAGTCCCCCTGCCAACGCAGGAGATACAAGAGACTCGGGTTCGATCCCTGGGTCTGGAAGGTTGGAGTAAGAAATGGCAATCCACTATTCAGTGAATGTTGTCAAGTCAAGAGGGCGGTGCCAAGTTTAAAGCTAAGAAGCAGAAAGCAACGGGACTGAGGCAAACAGTTTGGAAGGAGCTTTGAGGGGGACACTTCAGGGTCAGCATCAATTTTAGCCTGATGGAACTAAAGGACAGGAAGGGAATTTACATCAGCCAGGCTCCGAAGTTCATTTTCAAGCCAAACATTGATCTTGAGGTTCAAAGAGACAGCGTTAGAGAGGTAGATTCATGGATCTCCAAACAAAAGGTGTTTTTTCTTTTCTGGGATTTGCCCCGTCCTGAGGAGGGGCAGGTCAGGATTGTAGCCCAGAGGCCAAAGGAGAGGACTGTGGTGGTGCCCGGAGCTTGTCACAGCTGAGGGTGAACATTCCTCTGGGGAGTTCTGAGTGGTCCTGCAGCAGAAGCGAGTACTGAGGGTGTGAGTATGTAGAAAAAGAGGAAGCAGAGGAGGAGCAAGAAGGAGAAGAGAAAGAGGAGGAGGAAGAAGGCGGAGGAGGAGGGGAAGGAAAGGAGGGAAGAGACGGAGGAGGAAGAGGAGAAGGGTAACATTTAGCGGGACCGCCACCGCTCGGAAGTGTCAGGGGAGATGAGTTGGAAAGAGTTGGCAGAAAGGCGGCAAGTCCGGAAAAACGAGCCCGCAGTTTGAGGGAAGACACGAGGGCCTTTTAGGAAGGAGGGTGTGGTGAAGGAGGATGAGCGCAGAGAACCTGTCTTGAGATTTATTCAGGACGAGGTTGCTGATGACCTTGGAAAGGGCAGTGTTACTGGAGTGCCGGGGACGGAAACCAGAGGTCGGGCTGTAGAGAAGGGGTTCTGAGAAAGGGGGAAGCCAGAGCAGTGCACTCGGCTGGAGTCTTTAAATCTTTCAGCCATCTAAGGAAGTTGCCAAGGGCAAAAACCCATGCCTGCCACGGATCGCTGGGACAGAGTGTTCCCTTCTCCTCATCGCTGTTCGCAGAAAACTCAGGGCCGGCCGATCCCGGCCAGAGGCGCTGAGGGTCAGGATGGGGCTGGACAGCTTGGGAGCAGAGGTGGAGGTGGGTCTGGGCTGTTGTGTGCTGAGCCTCCGGGCAGCGCCTGTGGGTGGGAGTCCATCCCTGGGCCGCCCTTCCCTGGCCCGAGCCGCTGTTATTGTTAGCTTCTCATTTCCAGGAACCCTAAATCTATCCCGGAGTATGAAAGCTGGTGTTTGGAGCATGATCTAATTAATGCCTTTTGCTTTATCTGAATTCAATGGCAGAGGAAAGGCTGGCTTTGGACGTTCATCTTGCGGGCTGAGTGGCGGTACCAGAACAGCAAGCACTTCGGTTTAGGAGGGAGGAGCCTGCTGCCTGCTGGACGAGGACAGGGGTCTGAGGGGGAGGGTGGGAACCAGCAGGAGTTAGGTTTATGGGCTTCCTGGGCAGCTCACACGGTAAAGAATCCACCTGCAGTGCAGGAGACCTGGGTTCCATCCCTGGGTCGGGAAGATCCCGTGGAGAAGGGCATGGCTACCCACCCAGTATTCTTGCTGGAAAATCCCATGGGCAGGCAGGCTACAGTCCATGGGGTCGCACAGAATCGGACATGATTCTTCAGGTTTACCAGCAAGAGGTAGGCCATGGATGTCATTGGCGCAGGTCTGGGTTACAACGAGACCAGGTGGTCTAGTTTAGGGTCAGGAAGGCCACGGATGCGGAATCTTCATCAGAAGTCAGCAGTCCAGAGATCGTGTTCATCAGGCTTTGGGAAGGAGCAGGTTAGCGTCTTTGATAGGGAGGCAGCCCTGGCTCTACCGCTGACACTAGGTGCAGAGGCCCCTCTGCTTCCTACGGTGTAAACCCCCCCACCCCCCCCCCCCCCCCACTGTCTGCACTTGCTCTCCTGTGGACTTAGTGTCCCTTGGGGCTGTCGGGCGACCTGCTGGATCAGTGAGGCTCATCTTCGCAGAGTCCTAGGCTTCTGCTTGTTAGAATCTTCCTTTGCTGGGAAAGCACATGCATTTGGAAGAGTTGTGACAGATAAAGAGAGACCTCCAGCTTGGGTTTGGATGGTTTCCTGCTCTCTGCCTTGTCAGGGTTGCAGTGAGGGAGCTCCTACGACTATTATAGGGGCTTTCCGGACTGGCCCCTCGCACCCCCTGCCTTTCTAGTGCCTCCCAACTGTTTCTGCTGTCTTCCGGAGTCAAGCGAGACAGACATCACGCTCTTCTGCCTTGTGGATACGAACTGGGTCTTATTCTTGAATGTAATATTACACATCATTCAGGAAAAGAATTACGTGTGGAAGCTCACCATGACACATAATTTTAGGCTACAGGAAGCAAGCTGTTGACCCACACCTTCTTGGGGGGATAAAGATAGGCAGCCACTCCTGAGCTTTTCTGCAAGGTTTGTCCGGATTTTGCAAATGCCCCTGTTCCCTTGAGGGATAGTCAGCAAGTGGGACTGCGGTTTGCAGTCTGCAAATCTGGGCCATGCGGAGAGTGCAGAGAATGATAAATGCTGGAAGCAGTGTGGATGGGATTTCCGGTCCCCTTAAAGGGGCTGTTCTGGATGAAGTGTCCTGCAAAAACTAGAGTCTTTGAAAAAGTTTCATGGTTTAGAGGTGAGCTTTTTCTTTAATATTTTTGAAGTGTAATTGATTTGCAATGTTGTACTAATTTCTGCCATCAGCTCAGTTCAGTCGCTCAGTCGTGTCCGATTCTTTGTGACCCCATGGACCGCAGCAATCCAGGCTCCCCTGTCCATCAGCAACTCCTGGAGCTTGCTCAAACTCATATCCATCGAGTTGGTGATGCCATCCAACCACCTAATCCTCTGTCATCCCTTCTCCTCCTGCCTTCGGTCTTTCCCAGCATCAGGGTCTTTTCTGATAAGTCAGTTTTTCACATCAAGTGGCCAAAGTATTGGAGCTTCAGCATCAGTCCTTCCAATGAATATTCAGGACTGATTTCCTTTAGGATTGACTGGTTGGATCTCCTTGCAGTCCAAGGGACTCTGAAAAGTCTCCTCTAACACCACAGTTCAAAAGCATCAGTTCTTCAGTGCTCAGTTTTCTTTATAGTCCAACTCTCACATCCATACATGACCACTGGAAAAACCAAAGCTTTGACTAGACAGACCTTTGTTGGCAAATAAATTTCTCTGCTTTTTAATATGCTGTCTAGGTTTGTCATAGCTTTTCTTCCAAGGAGCAAGCGTCTTTTAATTTCATGGCTGCAGTCACCATCTGCAGTGATTTTGAAGCCCAAGAAAATAGTCTGTCACTGTTTCCATTGTTTCCCCATCTATTTGCCATGAAGTGATTGGAACAGGTGCCATGATCTTTGTTTTCTGAATGTTGAGTTTTAAGCCAGTTTTTTCACTCTCCTCTTTCACTTTCATCTAAAGTCTCTTTAGTTCCTCTTCACTTTCTGCCATAAGGGTGGTGTCATCTGCATATCTGAGGTTGTTGATATTTCTCCCAGCAATCTTGATTCCAGCTTATGCTTCATCCAGTCTGGCATTTCGCATGATGTACTCTGCATACAAGTTAAATAAGCAGGGTGACAATATACAGCCTTGACGTACTCCTTTCCCAATTTGGAACTGGTCCATTGTTCCATGTCCGGTTCTAACTGTTGCTTCTTCACCTGCGTATAGGTTTCTTGCAGTACTAGGGTGCAGTCTCAAAAATGACAGAATGATCTCTGTTTGTTTCCAAGGCAAACCATTCAATTTTTGCCATACAGCAAGGTAATTCAGTTTCTTTTCAATATTCTTTTCCATTCTGGTTTATCACAAAGTCTTGAGTAGAGTTCCCTGTGAGAGAGATGATCTTTTATTCTTATTCAAAGCAGGCACTTCTAAATCAACCTGGAACAGTTAGAAAAAGCTTCACAGAGGGAATGGTAACTTAGATGATTCTAGAAAAACAGTCACAGATCAGCCATGTTGATGATGAGTGAATCAAGCAGGAAGAAGAAGGTTGCAAATTCTAGGCTGAGGAAACAAAATAGCTTTGTGAAATTTTCGTAGAAGTTCTGCAGTTCTGAGGAATAAGCCTTGTGATGGAGCATGGTGGAGGGATATGATTCGCTTTGTGTATCATTGCCAGGAGCTTGGGTGTTTACCCTGGGCACGAAGGAGAATCACTGGAGCATCATCTGTGAGGATAAACTGGGGATTACTTGGCCATATTTGGACTTTTACAAAGCTGACTCTTGCTAATGTATGAGAATAAGGATACTCTGAGAGGTAAGGAGAAGATAGATTTAAGCTCTTGCCTTGTAAGAAAAGCAATGAGTTCCTTTTTGTGTATAGTGTTAGGTAGGGATCTAATTCCACTCTTTTACATGTAGCTGTCCATCCCACTGCTGCTCATATATCTTGACAAAACCATAATTCAAAAAGGACACATATATAAAAACAGCCTAGATGTCCAATGACAGATGAATGGAAAAAAAGATGTTATACAGATATACAATGGAATATTACTCAGCCACAAAAAGGAATGAAATTGGGTCATCTGTAGAGATGTAGATGAGCCTGGAGACTGTCATACAGAGAGTGAAGTAAGTCAGAGAGAGAAAAACAAATATATATTCCACATAGATTGTGGAATAAAACAATATTTGTTTTATTTGTTATATATAAAACAATATATATTCCACATATATTGTTAATATTCCAGATATATTAGCACATATATGTGGAATCTAGAAAAATGGTACAGATGAACATATTTGAAGGGCAGGGATCGGGACACAGATGTACAGAATGGCCGTGTGGACAGGCGGGGGAAGGGGAGGTTGGGGCAAATGGAGAGAGTGGTACCGCCGTGTGTATGCCACGATGTGTAGACAGCTAGCTAGTGGGCAGCTGCTCTGCAGCTCATGGAGCTCAGCTCTGTGCTCTGTGATGACCTAGGGGGTGGAAGAGGGGGCAGGGAGAGAGGGAGGCTCAAGAGGGAGTGGGCATAATGTATACAAACAGCTGATTCACATTGTCGTACAGCAGAAACAAACAGCATTGCAAAGAAATTATACTCGAGTGAAAAAAGAAAAACAGTGAGTCCCTGACGTTACCAGTGACCCTGGACAGGAGGGGATGATTGCAACAGTGTTTAGGGTCTGCTGGCTGTTAGTTAAGGAAGGTGTAGAGGAAGCAGAAATCCACGATGGTTTCTAAAATTCTGGTTCATACAGCTGTGTTGAAGTCAGTGGCCAAGATCAGCAAATACAAAGATGGGTTTGGGAAAGAGAGATGAATGATGTGTTGTCTTGGACAAGTTGAACTTAAATATTTTGGAACGTTGAGTGGAGGCATCCAGGAGACAGAACTACAGGGTCTAGAGTCTGGGTGAGAGGATCAGGTCAGTGATGTAAATTTGGAATCATAAGCATTGACGTTGGTTGAAAAATTCTTCCCTACGAGAGCATGTAGATTGACTACAGATCACTGTCAAGGATGAAGCCTTGAAGACCAGCAGCTCTTAGGGAATAAGCAGGGAGGTATGAGCGCCGTGAGGAAAAGAGGTCTGCAGCAACACGGCAGTGAGAGATGCATTAATAGCTGCAGAATCCATGGAAGTAGAGATTTTGTAGAAAAAGAAAGTGGGAAAGACTGAGGATGAGAGAAGGGGAAGACAGAGGACAGATGGCTGGATGGCATCCCCGACTCAGTGGACATGAGTGAGCAAACTCGGGGCACACTGAAGGATGGGGGAGCCTGGCTGCCGCAGGCCATGGGGTCGCCGGGGGTTGGACACAGCAGCTGAATAACAGCAGCAGCAGCTGAGGAAGACGCCGCAGACAAACCCAGTCGGCAGCATTTCACCGCAAAGCTTCAGGGCCCAGTGTTTCAGAGACTGGGGTCCCCTGCCGGGCAAGGGGACTTTCGCCAGGTCTTCAGGTAGATTTCTTTGTTGTTGTTTTTTTTTTTTTAACCATGGACATCGAGAGTGTTCATCAATTTGGTGTACACAGAATGTCAATCTTCTTATTCCATCTTTCCTAAAGCATACATTGTGTCCATATTAAAAGCCTCTGGGCTTTGGTCTTCTTCTGTTCTGTGTTCCTAAGTAGTTTGCATTTGTATGGATTTTTGTCTCCTTCAGTAGACTTACTGTTTCTCAAGGGTTTTAATCATATGTTTTATCTATCTCTCTTTTTTAAGAATTGCAACCCAATATTCAGTCAAAGGATCTCACATAGTAGGTGTTCTAGATAAAAAGTTTTGAGACTCTTAAAAAAAAAGGAACCTAAGCAAGTGCTGAAAGATCTCCCGAAACATTCTTTTTACAGCCTCATTTCGATGGATCGTCAGTTTGGGAACATTTGTTCCAAACAATCACATTCTCAGTGACACAGAGACAAGTGTCAGAGAGAGAGTTTGAAAGATGTATTTTTCTCAGGCTGTGAATCTGGCCAGCATGAAGGCTTGTTCATTTGACTTTTCCTGATTGGAGTGATAAGGAGAAGAGTAACCTGATTTTTGTCATCCTGATGATAACCAAAGACTATCAGAATGTGCTTGTGTAATACAGTCATTAGAAATGACAAAAATTAATGATTTACTGAGTACCTGTGGTATTAGCTGTCATTTACTCATAGTGTTTGGGAGGCCAGGCCCTGTGCTAAACTCCACAGTGCTTTAAAATTTTTTTTAATTAATTAATTTTATTGGGGTATCATTGCTTTGCAATGTTGTGCCAGTTTCTGCTGTACAGCAATGTGAAGTAGCCATATGTCCACATATATCCCCCCTCCCTCTTGGGCCTCCCTCCCCTCTACACCCCACCCCTGTAGGTCGTCACAGAGCACTGAACTGAGCTCCCCGGGTTATACAGCAGCTTCCACAAGCTGTTTGCTTACACATGGTGGTGCACGTAAATAGACACTTCTCCAAAACAGAGATACAGGTTCCCAAGAGGCACGTGAATAGGTGCACGACATCACTAGCTGTTAGAGAAATGCCAAGCCAAAATGCAGTTAGGGAGCCCTCACACCGGTCAGAATGGCTATCGTCAAAAAATCTGCAAATAGTAAATTCTAGAGAAGGTGTGGAGAAGAGGAAACCCTCCTGCTCTATTGGTGGGAATTGTAAATTAATGCAGCTGCTATAGAGAACAGTGTGCTGCTGCTGAGTCGCTTCAGTCGTGTCCGACTCTGTGCGACCCCATAGACGGCAGCCCACCAGGCTCCCCCGTCCCTAGGATTCTCCAGGCAAGAACACTGGTGTGGGTTGCCATTTCCTTCTCCAATGCATGAAAGTGAAAGGGAAGTCGCTCAGTCGTGCCCGACTCTTCGCGATCCCACGGACTGCAGCCCACCACGCTCCTCCGTCCGTGGGATTGTCCAGGTGAGAGTACTGGAGCAGGGTGCCATTGCCTTCTCCAAGAGAGCAGTGTAGAAATACCCTAAAAATCTGAATATAGAGCTACCATATGATTCAGAGGGCTTCCCTGGTGGCTCAGAATCCGCCTGCAGTACAGGATACCTGGGTTCGATCCCTGGGTCAGGAAGATCCCCCGGAGAAGGGAATGGCAACCCACTCCAGTGTTCTTGCCTGGAGAATTCCATGGACGGAGGAGCCTACAGTCCATGGAGTCACAAAGAGTCAGATGCGACGGAGTGATTAACACTTTCACATTCATACAACACAGAAATCCCATTACTGAGCTTATACCCAGAGAAAACTATAATTATAGTGCTTTATAACCTTAAATTTCAGGTACTGTTCACTCCAGTGTCCTGTGATGGAGGAAGCCGAGACATAAAAGGTCAGAGCATTCTGGCCTCAGTCACACAGTGAAGGAACAGCCCAGGCTCCGAGTTCCCAGCCTCTTGACCTCAAAGCACCTGCATATGTGACACTTAATTATTTCATTTATTCTTCACGGAATCCTGGAAGGTAAGTATCAGCAGTAAGTACTGCTTTACTGATGACGAGCCAAAGCTCTGATAAGTTCAGCGCGTTGTCCGAGGTCACACAGGCCGTAAATAGTGGCGCTGCCTTTCCAATTTAGATCATCGATCCAAGCCCTTTCTCTTTTTGCTGTTTTTCTGGCCCCTGGAAGTGTTCCATCTTCATGAATTGTCATGGGCTTTACTGATAGTGGGGAAAATGAGAAGACTCCAAGGCTGGCCACGTCCCAGGAGATGAGCTCATCCTTCTCCAAATCGCCTGGAGAGGCTGAAGCTCTTCCTGCTTGGTATCAGGCTGAAGAAGAAGGTTCTTTTGGAAACAATGTTGATATCATTGTAACTGTAACACATGTTCACTGGAGAAAAGCTGGAAGACACAGAGAAGATAAAAAATACCCACTTTTTATTTTAAAATATTCTTTATAAAATGGTAAATATGCTATTTATTTGTAGCCTTTGTCATTTAAGACATTTCCTTATCTTTAGATATTTTTATACAATATAATCCTTTCCTACAGTATGAACACACAGTACTCTAATAACATTGTATCCTGTTAGAGGACAATACCATTACTTATTGAAACATATTAGGTTGATGTCATTGAGGTTAACATCTTTCATTAATGTCTGTGGTGATTTCCTTATGACCAACTCCAATAAACTGAATTCTAAGTTGGAGGAATAACGTGATAAGTTCTTTGAGATATAGTGATATGCACTGATAAATAGTTCTGTATGTTAGTTATATGGGTTTCCCTGGTGACTCAGAATCTGCCTGCAATGCTGGAGACCTGGGTTTGGCCCCTAGGTTGGGAAGATCATCTGGAGAAAGGGAATGGTCAGTTTTATATATACACACATGCACGCACACACACACACACACACGCACACACACACACACACACACACACACACGCACACACAGTCTTTCTGTGCCAAAACCTGTGCCACTTTTTGCCCCTACCTACAGAATGTGGTTGTACCCTGCACGCCTGTCAGTTCAGTGGGTGAAAAATGGCATCTTTGTTGTTTTTGATTGAACTTTTGGTTACAGCTGTGGTCTGCTGAATCCTGCCCTCCCCCTAAACTGTCCATGCTCTGATCCCCGTGTCCTAGCACCCCTAAGCCCACTGCCTTATCTAGTAACAGAGACTTCACAGATAGGATTCAATGAACAGCTCTGAGATGAGGTTATCCTGGATTATCTGGTTGACCTAATGTCATTCAAATATCCTTGGAAGAAGGAAGCAGGAGGGTCAAAGTCAGAGAAAGAAGATGTGAGGATGGAAGTGGATTTCAGTGAGGAGATGAGCGTCAGCTGCTGACTTTGAAGGTGGAGGAACAGGTCCAAGACCTAAGGAAGGCGGCGGCCTTCGGGAGCTGATGGAGGCCAGGGACGGGTCCCGTGGAACCTCCAGGAGGAGGGCAGTCCTCTGGACCTGCGTTGGATTTCTGAGCTTCGGAGCTTACATGTAACATAAAAAATGATGCTGGGGAGCTCAGCTTGGTGTTCTGTGGTGACCTAGAGGGGTGGGAGATGGTGGGAGCCTCAAGAGGGAGGGATATATGTATATCTGTGGCTGAATCACATGTTGTACAGCAGAAATAACAATAGTGTCAATCAACAATACTCCAATAATAAAAATTTTAAATATGAGAAGACAAAATATGCTTTTTTAAGCCAGTAAGTTTGGGGTAACTTGTTACAGCAAGAATAGAAAGGAATACAATAACAACTTTTTTTCATTTTTAGAAACTTTTGTGTTTTAGTTTTCCTTGACTCTTAACTTACTTTCATTTTGATGATTTTATCTTTTTCTTATGGGGTTTTAAAGGCCGTTTTTGTATTAACTACATTTCAGTCACACATATGGTCAGTATTTTCTCCAATTATTTGTCTTATTACTTCATTTCTAGTTTTTTGTCTTATTGCTCCCTCCCCCCTCGATAAGATAAATCTGTGAAGATTCTGGACTATAGTGTCAGAAAGTCCTGGACTTGAGTCTCATCCCTGATTTTGGACAAATTTCCTTACCTGAGCCTTACCTTTCCTATGTGTAAATTCAGAAAATGAAAGACAGTGTGCATAGAGGATTGCTATCGTGTCTCAGATCTACTGAATAAGTAATACATATTAGACCTTCTTTTTTTCTTTTTAAATTAAAAATATTTTTTTTTTTTTGGCCACACCATGCTTCATGCGGAATCTTATTCCCCAACCAGAGACCGAACCCGCGCCCCCAGCAAGGGAAGCATGGCGTCTTAGCCGCTGGGCTGCCGAGGAAGTCCTGCAGTCGCCTTCTTACCATTATCTTTTCTTCTGTGGTTTCTTATTTTGCTCAGCTCCTGAGGCAGGAGATTTTGCGTTCTGCCTTTAATCCATTCAGTGTCTCCAAACTTCAAGTAGCTGATAACTTGTCGTTTTCCCGTCTGTATCAGCTTATTCCCACCACCATGACAGCTGTCTTCTCGTGTCTCAGACCTTGCAGGGAGAGCCAAGTGTCCCTCCCTTATTTCTTTTGAGCCCTGGTGCATCTGATGACTTGTCATTCTAGCCCACTGGGAATTGTGGTTGCTGATGGCTGCCTTGCTCTTTTATTCATGAAGTGATTGATGGGGAACCAGGAGTCAAAAAGAAGACTTTTTCCATTATCCTCTCTTCTGAGTCTGTAGAAAATAATCTGCATTTTGATCTGAGTCATGGCAGGTGCTGAAACCACCCATACGTTCCGGGCTTATCTAAGAGCTGACTCAAAGGTGGTACGTGTGTAGAGTGAGCAGCATCCAGGAGTTGTGCAGAATAAACTTTCTGGAAGTCAAACCCCATTGAGAGAACGCTGAATTCTAGGCAGCGCTGTGTTCTCATGCTTTTTCAAGTGAGTTTGCTTTTGAAGGAGCTGTCGGTGGGTAAAGTAAGCAGAAATGTCTTTAAAAAATACTCCAAGTGTATCGGGTTTTCTTCTCTTTAATTTTGGATCCACATCTTTGGCAGGATTTGTAACCCGATTTTTTTTTTTTTCCCAGAGGGAAAGGACTTCAGAGCAAAGTGTTTTTCTCTCTTTTATCAGCAGAATTCTGAGGTCATCATTACAGAAAATGATGATTTGGGTCATAACGCGGCTGACCATTTTGCTCAAAGATTGAAAGGTCAGTCTCATTTTCCCTGTAAAAGTTCCTTATCTTCTCTTCAGAGGGTCAGTCTTCTTGTAAACAAGCCAACAGTCACCCCAGAGGATTGTAAACGGGTCTCCTTATACTTGCAGTGTTTCATTGGAAGTAGCAGCAATTACGGCATGAATCCTTCAACTTCATATCAACAGTTAGAGGCACCTATTGAACGTCTGATATCCCAGGAGATGTGGAAGGAGAGAAAGCAGGATTACTCATGAACATTATATAAAGAGGGGTGTGCCTGTATGCAGGCTTTCCAGGTGGCTCAGTGGCAAAGAGTCTGCCTGTCCAACAAGGAGACATGGGTTCGATCCCTGGGTCAGGAAGAGTCCCTGGAGGAGGAAATGGCAACCCACTCCAGTATTCTTGCCTGGAAAATTCCATGGGCAGAGGAGCCTGGAGGGCTGCAGTCTGTGGGGTCACAGAGTCAGACACGACTGAGTGACTAACACTTTCACTTCTTCTTTCACTTCGTGATCTGACTTCAAATTAGGGCAAGATTCCCAAGCTGGGGACTGTTTCGAAATATTAAACAGTCCATATCACTCTTACAGTCATACTTATGTAACTAACACACATGCTGTGTAATCCCAAGTCTTCAGGATGCCAGTGGGACAAACTCCAAATACTAGAATTATGAGTTATTTTATTTTTACAAAAATGTTTTTAATATTTAATTTTCTTTTTATAGTTTAATAGATAATTTTGAGTCCGTAGAGAGAAATAACTTATTTGAAGTCAGTCCTTTTTTCTATCTTACATTTAATTTTCTTTTTTAATGAAAATACACCCAAATTCATATACGTAGAATACATTTTGTGTTTCAATCCTTTAGTCACTACTCTCTGTACATCATAAATTATGGTGAAAGTCATATAATTAGTGAATCTGCTGGAATGAAAGCAAGAAAGATGCATTCTATAGGATAATTATATAATAAACATTATGCCTGTTTTTTGAATTTGGCGCTTACCCAAATATTGCCAAATTATCAAGAGAATGCTTGGATATAATGAGAATTGAACTCAGTGCTGTTAGATGTTGGATCAGCTCTGTGAGTCACGATGGCCATGGCTGGCTTGCTTGCTTTCTTAGAGAATGCTTTAATGTGTTTATTTTTGGCTGCGCTGGGTCTTTGCGGCCCCACGGGCCTTTCTCCAGCTGTGGCGAGTGAGGCCTGCTCGCTACACTGGCCCCCCTTGCTGGGAGCAGAGGCTCTGGGGTGCTCAGGCTTCAGCAGTTGCAGCAGGTGGCCCAGGAGCTGCGGCTCCCCAGCCCTAGAGCACGGCGCACGGGCTCAGCTGCTCGGCCGCTCGTGGGGTCTTCCAGACCAGGAATCGAACCCGTGTCCCCTGCATTGGCAGGCGTTTCTTTACTGCTGGGCCACCAGGGAAGCCCAGTTTATTCATTTCTCATTTTGTCACCATGAATGTTTATTTTTTCAAAGCAGGGGGTGGAGAATGCTGAAATCCAGCTCCATCTGTGCTGCTGCTCTGAGCCCAGCAGATACTTGGGACCAGGTCAGCTCACAACCTTTCCTGGTAACTTATTCTAGACATTTTTTTGTCTTTTCATTCTGGGAGCCAAACAATTTTCCTTGTGTCAAGCAAAGTCTTTCTTATTATATCTTAAGTCATTTTTTTTCATATTTTAGAACACACATTCACATTTATATATATATGGTAAGTATTACCAGGTGTATTTTGTAAAATGTGTCTTACTAACAATCTTCCTCAAAAAGGCCAGTGTGAGAATTTTGCTGGTATTTGTTCAGTTCAGTTCGGTCGCTCAGTCATGTCTGTCTCTTGCGACCCCATGAACCACAGCATGCCAGGCCTCCCTGTTCATCACCAACTCCCGACTCCATTGAGTCGGTCATGCCATCCAACCATCTCATCATCTGTCATCGCCTTCTCTTCCTGCCTTCAATCTTTCCCAGCATCAGGATCTTTTCAAATGAGTCAGTTGTTTGCATTATGTGGCCAAAGGACTGGAGTTTCAGCTTCACCATCAGTCCTTCCAATGAACACCCAGGACTGATTCCCTTTAGGATGAACTGGTTGGATCTCCTTGCAGTCCAAGGGACTCTCAAGAGTCTTCTCCAACACCACAGTTCAAAAGCATCAATTCTTTGGCACTCAACTTTCTTTCCCTGGTGACTCAGACGGTAAAGGGTCTGCCTGCAATGCAGGAGACCCGGGTTCAATCCCTGGGTAGGGAAGATTCCCTGGAGAAGGAAATGGCAATCCACTCCAGTACTCTTGCCTGGAAAATTCCATGGACAGAGGAGCCTTGTAGGCTACAGTCCATGGGGTCGCAAAGAGTCGGACACGACTGAGCGACTTCACTCACTCACTCAACTTTCTTTATAGCCCAGCTCTCACATCCATACATGACTACTGGAAAAACCATAGCCTTGACTTTTGTTGACAAAGTAATGTCTCTGCTTTTTAATATGCTGTGTTTGTACGTTTTTGTAATTTATTTCTCAAGTCTGTCGCCCTACCACACACGGAAGTATCTCTCTGGTTTTGAGAGGTAGATACAGGCTCCCTGATGTTTTTATTAGAATATCATTGAAAACCTCTGCATTTGGGAAGGATACTTTATAGAAATACATTTTACAGGTTGGCCGAGTATTCCCTTCTCTGCAGTGGATCTGAATTCACACTTTATTTGGCTTGCACGCTTCTGCACAACAGCGTGTGCACTGAGCTGGTTGGGTGTTTCTAGCCTCTCAGGACTCTGACATGCTGGCCCAACCTTGAGCGACTTGTTTATGAATTACAGAGCTACCGATTCCAACCTACTACCTACCTCGTAGACATGCTGTAATATTTTAATGAAAAGGACTTTGAGCTCCTTAGAGGGGGAAAAAAAGATCCTCTCTATAAACATAGAATTGTTACCAAATATTCTTTTGATTAGTTCTTTGGATCCCCGTATGAAAGTCCCAGGCCAGCTAATGGTTGGGGATTTATAGATAGCCATTTGTGCAAGAACATCCAAAGACACTCCAACATTAAACAAACACAGATGCAAAAAGGAGATGATGAAATTGCCCGATGATGGTACAGCCTGTACCTGGGAGTTGATGGGAGGGACTGAGTTTTCATAACTCTAATTGTTCTCTCTACCATACATTTGAGACTTGAACAGCCTGAGCTGGCCAGCGTGGACATGGCAATCTTTTTTATAAAACTCTTAATAGTCCTCCAAGGGCAAAGCAAAATTAGGAACAGATTGTCTAAAGCTGGGGCTCCACTGGCCGTTGGAGTTTTTCGATGTTTTAAGATCTCATCTAGATTGCTGTAGATACCATGCCGTAATGCTGAAGGACACACAGCTAGTGACTTGTGAGCCAGATGTCTAAACTTTGCAATTTCCCATCAATTTCAGGTGCTGCAGTGGAAAGAGTTAAGCTCTGGCAACATCCTGAGAGCTGCCTTGGGTTTTGTTCAGTCACAGGCAGACGCTCCTTGCACGGCCCCCCTCAGTGACAGACTGGAGGGCATGGATCAGAAGTCCTGCCTCATTAAGTCCATGATGACACAAACAATAGGTGATTCTAACAAGGACAAGAGAACATCGGCTCTTATTATCCACACCAGGGGCCTCCTCTCCCCAAATTCACTAAGCTGCCTCCCTGTGCTCCACTCGACTTTAGCTCACACGGGCCATCTTCTGTTACCATTTGGCAGAGGTCTTCTGCCCAAAATATTCCTGTCTTGCACAATGGAGACGGTACCCATAAGGTCTCAATCAGATTGTCATGTGAATTATTTTACATTTCATGAGGGAGATAAAAATAAACCCAGATTGGGATTGGAAAAACCATTTCACGTCCTCAACCTCAAGCCCTCTTCATCTGCAGTCTCTCCAGCCGCTCTCGCCCAGTCCCTAGCCTCTCCTAGCCTCTCCTAGCCTCCTCTCCTCCACAGTGACTCAGGCCGCTCTCCTGTTGCCCAACTCTTGTTACGACTTGGGAGGTTGTTGTGATTGGTTTGTTTTTAATATCTTGCCCAATCTTTCCATTTTTAGTTCCAGACTGTTGCTTTCAACCACTTTCAACTATCCCATTCTTTACAGAGTGACACAGTCCTGGATACAATCTAGCTCAGAGACTTCTTTCACTCTGGTTCTGGGGTGGCTGCGTCACACCCATGGATTGTACAAAAATGGCCAGTGGGAGGTTGTTAGGCAGTTTCTATTGATTCTCTTAGGGGTCCAGCACGAGGGGAACCGCCCCTGCCCCCCCCCCTCCCCCGCCGCCAGTTATTGTTGCATTGCTCTCCTAATAGCCTGGAATGTGCACTGGTATCTGAGGAATGGGGGTCAGTCAAGAGAGCCAAGGTCATCCAATTAGTACTGGATGGTTTCGTAGCTTGCACCCAAACCTGACTGACTCCAAAACCCATTTTCTAAAAAAATTTCTTTTTTGTGGTTTTAAATTATGAGGGTATGATAACACATTTACAGGAGGCATGGAAGACACAGAGAAAAACTGCATATAGTTCTATTGTATATTACAATTATTTCTAAGTATTTTGGATTTTAGATTTACTTTTAAGATTTTTAGTTGGAGTTTCAATATCAAACTCAAAAATTAATAGAATGAATATACAGAAAAGCAGAAGGCTATAATAGACGTGAAAACACCATGAACCAATCAATATGACTGCAATGCCAGAGTCTCAGATTCTGTCCCTGGGCCAGAAAGATCCCATGGAGAAGGGAATGGCATCTCCACGGGTGTACTGGAGAATACCACTCCAATATTCTTGCCTGGAGAAGCCCATGGACAGAGGAGCCTAGTGGGCCACAGTCCATGAGGTTGCAAAGTCAGACACAATTGAGTGACTAACACTTTCACTTTGTTCAAAATTTATACAATTTTCGCACAACAGTAGGATAGAAAATTCTATTCAAGTTCCCACAGACTATAAACTAGGAGACTCTGGAACATACCCAGGGGCATGAGACAAGGTGCAAGAAACTCATGGTCTAAAAGGGTTGAGATCATACAGCGCTGGATTTCTAAAAGGATTGGAATCTGTTCTCTTGTCCCTGTGGAACTGCATTAGCAAAGCCCGTTTTGTCTGTTGCTCACCCGTCTCCCCATTAGTCTGATCCTTTTTTCCTTTTGGATCCTGTAGACGAGCTTCCATCACTTTTGTACAGCTGGAGTGAGAGCATAACAAATTGAAATTTGGAAGCAGCTCCGCTCGTAGGACCTGGCCCAAGAAGCTTATTGGCACAAACAAGGGGGAAAGGGGGACCCTCCGTGAGGAGGGAGGGACAGCAAGAAGTTGTTGCTAAAGGACGTACATCCTGCGATGAGCACCGACTCTGCTCAGAGTCAGGAAAGGACCTGACTCCTGACCTCACTTCTGGGTGCATAAAGCACAACGGCTTGCGCGATTCCTAACCAGAGTCCTACTGCCAACGTCAATTGCTGTTTTGCCCTCTGAACCCAGTTTTATTCTGTGTTCATCAGAGTTCATGCTATCATCAGTTTCCATTTTGCTTTAAGAGAAATAAACCCTGGGTTGTCCCTCCATCCACACCCCATCTGCCTCCATCCCACTCCTGGGAAAGCGCTTACCCGAGGAAGGCGCTAGCCGAGCACCAGGCGTCTTTCCTTAGAAGCAGGGCAACCAGAGCATTACAGAGACACAGGCGTCACCGGATCCTTAAGGAGTTCATTGGAACAAGCACGGGTGCTTCATCCTGAGTTCCAAGGAAAAGGTATTTTGACCGTTCAGCTCATGTAGAGACCATTTGCTAATATGGTCAGCGAGCCCTACCTGCAGAAACTTGTCACTATTTGAAGCCTTTGTAGAATTTTGCCTAATTATTATTTATTCCCAGCTCACTGGTTCTTTTGCTTTGTTTTGGGTTTACGTCTACATATGTTTATGTGACAAAAGCTAGAAAAAATAAGCTTCTTTTTATTTCCGTTTTTTAAGCATTGAAATGCTTTACTTCTATAACTGTATTTATTTATTTTTGGCTGTGCCGGGTCATCCCTGCTGCAAGAGAGCTTTCTCTCATTGCAGCGAGTCGGGCTACTCTTGCGTCGGGCAGGAGCTTCTCACTCGGGGGCTTCTCTTGATGGAGACACGGGCTCTAGGGCGTGCGGGCTTTGGTGGGCCTAGCGCCTGGGCTCAGCAGCTGCTGCTTCTGGGCTCCAGAGCTCAGGCTCAGAGGCATGTGGGATCCTCCCAGACCAGGAATCGAGCCCACGTCTCGTTCATTGGCAGGAGGATTCTTTATCACTAAACCACCTCACTGGTTCTTTATCCACTATGTGTTTTCGTACTTGAACTGCTCACGAGGACTTGCTCAGTTGAAAACAGATGGTGGAAACCCATCTGTTGCAGACCTGGGCTGGGAGGAGATACAGGAAGTGTTTGCTCTTGTTCAAGTTCAGCTGCAATTCTTTGCTTCATAACCTGCTGCCCAGGTAGGTAATAGTAGAAACAAACACGGAAAGCGTAATTTTTTCCTGGTGAGACGTCGTTGTCAGTTTCAATCATGAGGTAGAGGCTGGTACTTTCTTAGAATTGTGTTCTGCAATGCATTTTGCTTTGCTAAAAATCAGGATGTCATTTTGAATGTCTTGTTCTTCTATAGGAGCCTGGATTTCATCCGGTAATTTCACATGTTGCACAGGTACTTTGCTCAGAGTAGGTGCTGCAGCTGAGCCCAAAATAAAAACTTGAAAAAGTGAACAGGATCTCAAAAACACTTCTATCACCACCTCCAGATTTTTTTTTTAAATTAATTCATAACATTTCCTTTCTCAAATATTTGTGTTTTATTCATTGAGCAGCTGTGTAAATCCTTAAGAAATAGCCAGGAATGTAGGAATGCCCCCAAATACCCTTCTTTGCTGTCTTAACTTTAATATAATAGAACCAATACAGGTATGGCCAGTGTTTCTACAGTGGTTGTTTGGGGCTTGAATTAATTTTCATTCGAATCATGGGGCATCGTGGGGCTTGAAAACCAAGTGGAAGGAGCTGCAAGCTGCAGGTCTTCTGTCTCTCTAAGTTGATGGACTAATTTCTTTCTACAGTAAGAGGTGACTTTTCTGATATTCTGATTTTATGTTATTGTTTGGTATAAGAGATCTAGGCTTCAGTTAAGACTTCTAGTAGATTATGAGGGGGAGAGAGAGAGAACGTGGTCAGTCATACAAAATTACATTAGTTTACATTAAAAGCAAAGATAAGAGATACTCAACCCTCATCACTTCCTGCGGTATATGCATTCAATGGGCGATTACTCAGCCTTTAAAAAAAGAAGAAAATCCTGCTGCGTGTGACAACAAGGATGAACGAGTTATGCCAAGTGATGCCAGCCGCAGAGGGGTGAACACCCGCTGGGCAGTTGCACGTCTGTGAAGCATCTCAAGTAATCAAACCCACGGAAACAGGGTAAAACAACGCTGCTAGAGGGGTCGAGGGAGGGGAACGGTGAGTAGCCACCCGACAGGTGCAGAGTTCTCCTTCTACAAGATGGGCAGGTTCCAGCGATCGGCTGTGCACCCCCGCCAACGGGCAACACCAGGGTGCCGCGTGCTTGCTAATCTGTTGAAGGGAGACCTCATGTCAGGCGTCCTTACAATAAAAACGACGGTGACGATGACGACGACGCTCCCTAGGGAATTCTGGTGCACAGTGGTGGTTCAGGACATTTATCCTCTCAGGAGTTATAACGAGGGAAGACTTTCTTTAATTTTTTTTTTTAAATTGATGTACAGTTGGTTTCAGAGAAGGCAATGGCACCCCACTCCAGTACTCTTGCCTGGAAAATCCCATGGATGGAGGAGCCTGGTGGGCTCCAGTCCACGGGGTCGCAAGGAGTCGGACACAACTTCACTTTCACAGTTGGTTTCCAATGTTGTACCAATCTGCTATGCCGCAGAGTGACTTGGTTATCTTCATATATACATTCTTTTTCTTTTTTTTATGTCCTTTTCCATTTTAGTTTATTACAGGACATTGACTATAGTTCCCTGTGATATACATTAGGGCCTTGTTGTTTATCATCCTATGTCTAATAGTTTACATCTACTAATCCCAAACTCCCACTCAAGGGGGAAGATTTTCTAGAAGGGTTGATGGCTGAGTGGAGACTTGGAAGTACACACGAATAATCCAGGGGAAGGACGTCAGATCTTGGAATTCTACTGGGCTTCTCCCACAATGCCCTTGGAAACCTGGAACATTGTCCTTTCTCAGTCAGCTCTTGTAATAATCATGACAAAATCATACTACTGTGAAGTGTTTTCCAGGACGCCAAGGCAGAGCCTGTAGACCAAAGGGGACTAAAGAACTAACCGAAACCCTTTGACGCATTAGTATGCCTTGGCTGGGATGGAGAGTTGGATTAGAGAGTAGACATGAAGAAGGCTGGGGAGGTGCTTCACACACACAGAGAGGTCTAGAAACGAGAAATCCTTAGTCAGAATCTGACCCAACCCCTTCATTCTTCATTTTCACAAATGAGAAATTGAGGCTCCAAGTCCTGGAGAGCTTTCCGAGACTCTGCAGCAAGGACAATGGCAGCCCACCTCCTTCCTGATACACAGAACGGTTTATCTTCTCTCTTGCCCGTTTGCTGTGAAATGCCTCCGAGCAGGGCTTCCCTGCTGGCTCAGTCGGTAAACAATCTGCCTGCAAAGCAGGAGACGTGAGTTTGATCCCTGGGTTGGGAAGATCCCTTGGAGAAGGACATGGCTGCCCACTCCAGTGTGCTTGCCTGGAGAGTCCCATGGACAGAGGAGCCTGGCGGGCTGCAGTCCAGGGGGTCACAAGAGTCGGACACGACTGCGCCCCGGAGCACACACACAGCTCGGATCAATAGTCGGCCTCATCGTGTACTTGGTGCGCAAGAGGCACGGAGCACGTGCCTGTTCAGTGACCCACGGGCAGTGCCGCGAGAATGACCGCTGGCTGTGGGGAGAGCTGATGCAGACACGCACGCCTGTTAAAGCAGACGGCTTCAGCGCTGGCTGGAAAGCGTTTTGCTCCCTGAGTTGGGTGGCCCCTGTGTTCTCAGTGGTCGCTGAAGAATGGACAAGGAGGCAAGGTGACATAGAAGCTGCTGGACTGTGTTCTAGGGATGCCCAAGGGGCCTTGAAGGTGTCTTGCGGGGAGACCATTTCTGGGGGTGAAGAGTGTGTGGGGTGGAAGCTAAGTTGGTGGGAGCCCTTCCTCCCATTCCCCTTATTTCATCAGAACAGCTCCACTGCCTCAGAGTGGGTTTCCAAGGAGCATTGAGTGGGAGAAGGTGTCCCGCTACAGTAGTGAAGCTGGGAAAGCACCGGATTAGTGGGCAGAGTGGTCTCCGGAGCGGGCAGGCCTGCAGCCGGCGGAGTGGGCTGACTGTGCCTCTTCCCACAGGGCGTGTGCAGACCGACACGCTGCGGCTCGAGGGCGCGGGAACCCAGGGGCGGCTCTCCGCGCTCTGCCCGGCACAGGGGGAGAGGTTCTTTTTAACGGCCACTGCGGCTGCACCTTGAACACCGCGAAAGTGTCAGCTTGTGAACTTAAGTCACCAGCGGCAGCTGTGCAAACCAGTTACACCAACATGATCATCCTTTTCACGCCTTTTTTTTTTTTTTAACATCATAGCATAGCCTGCTGCTAAGTCACTTCAGTCGTGTTCCACTCTGTGCGACCCCATAGACAGCAGCCCACCAGGCTCCCCCGTCCCTGGGATCCTCCAAGCAAGAACACTGGAGTGGGTTAGCTTGTCTTAAATATGCTCAGAACTCTCTCATTAGCCACAGTTGGGCAAAATCATCTAACACAAAGCCTGGCTTATAATAAAGGGTTGAATAGTGCTGTAACTGAGTTTTTGTTGTCTTGTTTGCTTATATTTTATTTTATGTATAGTGTCTTCCTTCCTTTTCAGCTTTTAAAATTTATTTACTTTGATTTTGATGCCATATTTTATTTTATCTAATACATCCATCCAACACATTATCCTTTCAAGATGCAATTAAGATAAAAATTATTAATGAGATACATTATGTATATTTTTTCTCAGTAGTAAGTATTCAAAATCTGGCATGTATTTTACGGCACATCTCAGTTCATGCCAGCCTGGCTCAAGTGTCTGATATTCGCTTGTAGCTAGGGTGGTGGTTTAGTTGCTCAGTCCTGTCTGGCTCTTTGTGACCCCATTGTCTATAGCCTGCCAGGCTCCTCTGCCCGTGGGATTTTTCAGGCCAGAATACTGGGGTGGACTTCCATTTCCTCCTCCAGGGGATCTTCCTGACCCAGGGATTGAGCCCGCATTGCCTGCATCTCCTGCTTTTGCAGCCAGATTCTTTACCACTGAGCCTCCAGGGAAGCCCCTGCTTAGAGCTAGTGGCTATCATACTGGACAACATGGATTTAGAGGAGAATTGCCGGCAAGACCGTGTTGGCTTCGGCCATACCACAGTGCCAGTCAGCCATAAATCCCTTTCCGGTTTTAAAGGTAACACGTGGTAGTGTGTTCACTTCTAGACTGAGCTAGTGGAAGCTTTCCATCCCAGAAAAATCACAGCGATAATCATCATTTATCTTTTGGTTTTGGTGGCTCTTCACTTCCTTCTCACATGAGACTCAAAATAACCCAACCCGGCTAAAGGGCAACCCTGCTATCTTCATTTTATGGATTAAAATCGAAGCCCAAGGAATGAAATGATCCATTTATCAAGGCTGGTATCAACCTCCCTCTCACATTTTTTCCCTCTCTCTGGGTTCCTTGGTTCCAAAGCTGGACTTATTTTCTTATGGAGAGAGCCAGTCTTACTTGATTCCTTGAGTAATCTTGACCCAAGAAGTATTTAAGTGAATGTTGGATCCAAGTCCACCCACTCCAGCAGGCTTCCTGATTGCATTTTCCATTGTGGATGACCTGGAATTTCCCCGAGCTTGGTGTTCTCTCCCTGCAGCTCCTCTTTCCCATCAGTAGCGAGTCTAAGAATACACCTGCCATCCCCTAGGGCTTCCTCCAGGTCACAACAGCCTCCGACTTTGCCTGGCAACTTGGGCACAAGTGGCTTCCCCAAAATGGGACTGAACATCATGGTGACTTCGGGTTTGGTCATTTTTGCACAGAGTGTGGCTCTCCCCTGTCCTCCGGTTGGTCTGTTCACCATCTTCCTTGCCTCCCCCGCTAACCCACAGACACTTGATCTGCTTCAGAAACCCTTTCCTGTCATTTCTGGACTACCCCACAGCCACACCTCTCCAGAAGACGGCAGATGTGCTTGTCCCGTGTCGGTCGTGGCAGCAGGACCAAAGCCGACAGCCAGCCAGCGTTCTCAGTGCCCTCGGAAAGGGGGCTGTTGACACCGCCGGCCACAAGGGCCAACACGGCTTATTCATCTGTTAAATCAAGAGTGATGGGAAGATGGTCCATCCCAGGCAGCGTGTTTTGCACCAGGCGAATAATGACGAATCGTGTGTAAAAATGTTATAATTGAAGGCATACGCCTGCCTCTGAGAAGGGTTCTAGGTGAAATTCAGAGCGGTTATTTATAGACCGGGAGGCCAAAGGCTGAAGGGCAGGGGAGTGAGGCATTTTAGAAAAATATTTTTCTAGGAAAGGAGAGAGAAAGGACATGGAGCAGGTTAGCTGAGGCGGGAACGTGCATGCAGGGGAGGAGCGGAGGACGAGGCAGGGTTCAGAAGAGCTTTGGAAGGGTGGAGACTTGGACTCTCCAAGATGGGGAGGGACTGGTGCAGAGATGTGGTTAGAACCGAAGCCTGGAATCAGTCCTGGCAAGGCCCCTGCTCCTGGCACGCTGGGGAAGATGGATGAAAGGGCGAGCAAGATGAAAGCAAGGGAAATTGAGTCATCGCCCCCCCCCCCCCCGCCTCCCGCCCCCCAGCGCTCACTCACTGCTGAGGGCAGCGCGCAAACAGCTCAGAAAGAACTCATGACCGGGGAGGCTCAGGGAAGGCAAAGCCCCTTGCTTCCAGTTCCTGTTTGAAAATATAAACAACATGCAAATTCAAATAAAAAAATTCTTCCTGTGTCACGTTGAGAAACTCTCTGTTTCTTTTTTGCCATGACTCACTGGGGGACTATTCTTTCAAGAATGCAACTTGTAGGGATGGGCAGACCTGCTAGGGGAAAAACAAGAACCTCTCTGGAATGTTTACCCATTCTTCAGAAAAGGCTTTCTGTTAGTTTAGATTTGAAGGGGAACATGTCTCAGATATCCTAGCCCGGCTGGGGTGAGGTACCCAGGACATCCTGAACCAGCTCTTAAGGAAGCCATAGGGGATGCCTGGTGCCCGCAAACCTTCTTATCTCCCGACTCACCCCAAAGAGAGCAGAGGCAGCTAGTCTCAGGAAGGGAGTGGGACCAGAGATGGGTCCGTGGGCGCTGTACAGGCATTGCGAAGGATCCGACAGTCAGAGTTGGTTTTAGCGAGAGCGTGGGGACGAAGGTGAGAGAAGCCAGTGGGGACAGCTCCAGACAGGTCAAAGAATCAAATCCTGTGCTTCAGATAAAATGCCTGCCTAGGACAGAGTGTCTGCTCAGGAGGCTTCCATGGGTGGGCATGGGGATTCCGCTTCAGAACTAAGCTTTCTTTCACAAATGTAAAATTCACATTGAACATTTTTAATCAGATACATGAGAAAAATGTAAATTCTCTCATTCTCTGTAGGTTTAAGATGCTGTTTAAGGCGCTGAAGGTTTGGTGAGCATTTTCCTTCCATCCGTCTGTCCTTCCTTTTTTTAAATATAAATTTATCTATTTTAATTGGAGGCTAATTACTTTACAATATTGTGGTGGTTTCTGCCACACACTGACATGAATCAGCCACGGGTGTACATGTGTTCCCCATCCTGATGTCCCCTCCTCCCCCATCCCACCCCTTAGGGTCATCCCAGTGCACCAGCCCTGAGCACCGTCTCATGCATCGAACCTGGACTGGCGGCCCGTTTCACATACGGTAATATACAAGTTTCAGAGCTATTCTCTCAGATCATCCTACCCTTGCCATCTCCCACAGAGTCCACAAGACTGTTCTTTCCATCTGTGTCTCTTTTGCTGTCCACCCTTCCTTTCTCTTTCTCCCTTCCTTGATGTCTCTTTCCACTGTCTTGGCATTGGAGCATTTAATCCTGAAATATGCTGCAAGAGATGCCTTAACAGTTTTTAAAAGTTGAGTGAAGTGTTTGACATTCCTGAGGTGTCCATCTTTTATCTTCTCTTAGAAGAGTCTGAGGTGATGGTGAGAATCTTAAGGCGAGGTATTTGGAAAGAAAACAAATGAGCTCAGTGGTAGAAAGTGTGTGTGTGTGTGTGTGTGTGTGTGTGTGTGTAGGATGGTGGGGTTCAGCACAGCCCTGTTTATTCCAGGAGCTGCCGTGGTACCCCTGAGCTGAGGGGGTGGACACAGGGCAGACGGCTTTTTGAAGAGCACCAAAGCAACAGCATTTTATCTGCTCTTTTGCGACCTTCTGCTTATGATTTTTTTTTTTTTTCTGGAAGTAGTCACACTTAAAAAACTAAGCATCATAGAGGAGATGATACACAGACTTTCCTACTCTTTTTGAAGCCAATGTGACTCCAATATGCTCAGCCCTCCCTAAACCCTTTCTGTGTCCTAATAAGTAAAATTAAGTGGTGAAGTTGCATCTCTCAGTGCTTTCTATGTGAATGGCTGTGAAGTGCTTTGCTAGATTTGCACAGCTTATTTGTAATGATCTAACCTCAAATACAGTTATGCAGCGCATGAGTGATTAACTTCGGAGGCTCCTTGGGAAACACATCAAAGGGATACTGAGTCATCCTCATGAAAAGATGAAGCCAGATAGACAGGAGGGCCTCATGACTGTTCAGAACAGACATTCACACTGAGGACCATGGACAGAGAACATGGCGGGTCCACGTGAGCCCCGCATCAAGTCTCAAGAAGAAAGCCTGAAACATTGCAATTTCTGTGAGGGCTCTTTCTCACCGGGGTTATTTCACACCAGTTAAGAATTCTTACAAGCCTTGTGGGGAGAGATGGCTGGTAAAACACTGGTATTCGGTGGGTTAGAAGACTGTTATTTGCATATATGATTTCCCCGTCTATTTATGGGCCAGTTATATTCCTGAAAGAAAGCAGATCTCATCAGAGAAGTTGTCCATATTCACCAGCTTTATTTTCCCAGCCAGATTTCAAGATCCTGAGCAAGAACAAGGCCATCTGACTTCTTGCTGTTCCTTCATAGCACCCACCCAAGGCAAGGACAGACACAGAGTAGTTGTTAAATAAATTATTTCGGTTAGTTGATTAAATTGAAAAGTTTGGTAAGTGAATCAATACTCGGTTAATTCACAATTCTGGGAGATTAGACTTGTAAATTTGTAAAAGTCTTTCCGTTGTTTTGGTCATGCAGTGAAAGTGAATTGCATATTATTATTATTTTTTCGACAGAGTTTGTTTTGCAATGTGAATCTTTTTGGACTTTGCTTTGAAAATGGTTGAAATGGAAGGCATGGCAGTGATTCAGCAAGTTAAGAAGGTTAACAATTAGTCATAACTTTAATAGATGAGACAATTACGCCATCTCTACCTTTTAAAAATAACCATATTTTTAATTAGATTTTAATCATAAAGGTCAGAGGTAGTGTAAGTTTAGAAAATCAGAAACACAGACTGTGTTGGCAAAACTGCTTCGTCTCATATGTGTTAAGTTGGACAAATCAAGTAAAACAGATGGTAAGAGGCTTTTGCTTCTCAAATGATCAGTTGCTGATGGCATGGTTTTAATGGTCTTTAATGTCTCGCAACTCCGTCTCGTAGCTCAGGTTCCTAAGTGTTGCTTTCATTTCTTTGTTCCTTAAAATGGTCTGTGAAATATGATTTACTTATTCCCCTGCTTTAATGAAGCACAATATGGCAGTTTAAAAGAACTTGGTATCTCAGCTTTGATTGCGCTTCTGTGGAACATATGAAGATCCTGCTTCCTGATGCAGATTTTAGAGGCTAGTGAGCTATTCATGTTGAAAGTGCTCATCCAGACCAAAAATATTGACTTCAAGTGTTAGTTACTGTTCTGGCTACCTATTCCTGCAGACAGAAAACTCAAATTAACTTCAACCAAAAGGGAGTGTGTACAGGGCTAGGACTAGCTACTTGCAACACTTGTATTTAGGCTCCAAAGATGTCAGTGAGATCCATTTAAAAACAACAAAACTTTATATTTTCTATTGAGGTATAGCAGATTAATTGGACTTCTCTGGTGGCTCAGATGGTAAAGAATCCGCCTGCAATGCAGGAGACCTGGGCTCCATTCCTGAAGGAGGGCATGGCAACCCAGTCCAGTACTCTAGCTTGGAGAATCCAATGAGCAGAGGAGCCTGGTGGGCCACAGTCCATGGGGTCAAAAAGACATGGAGCTGACTGAGCGACTAAGCGCACAGATAGCTGATGAGTAATTTTGTGATGGCTTCTGGTGCAGAGGGGCTCAGCCACACATTACATGTGTCCACTCTCCCCCAAACTCCCCTCCCACCCAGGCTGCCAGAGGACATGGAGCAGTGTCCCCTGTGCTGCGCACGAGGTCCTTGTGGGGTTTTCATTCTAAATACAGTAGTGTGCCCGTGTTGATCCCCAACTCCCTGCTATCCCTTCCCCCTCTCCTCCCCACGCCCCCCGCCCCGGCAACCATAAGTTAGTTCTCTGTGAGTCTGTTTCTGTTCTGTGAATGAGATCATGTGTACCATTTAACAAGACCCTCTTCTTATCTCCAGTTTCTCTGGATGGCTCCCCTGCCAAGCCCTCGTAGTGGCCACGTTCTCAACACGATACTCAGGTTGCTGTTGAGAGGAACGTCTTTTTCTCTGGTCATTCTTGGGGTCTCCCAGTTGGGCTTCCGTGGCTGTGGTCAGTCCGGTTTGGGGCAGGCTCTCACAGTTGAGCTGGTGGCCTGGGATGTGAAAGGCACAGGCGGCCTCAGCCTGGGTGGCTTTCGAGGTGGGAGCTGAGGGCTCGTATGAGCTCCGCTGGAAGCACACAGGAGCTCAGAGTCGGGGAGTGGACCCCCCGGCGAAGCAGACGCCCGGGGCTCCTGCCCCGGAGTGGGCGGCAGAGGCGGTCGCTGAGCGCCGGCCCCCGCCAGCCAGCAGGCCTCCCCGCGTCCCTCCTCCCCGCGCTGACTCCCTCCTGGTGTCACCAAGCACGCTCCTCTGCGTTCGCTCAGTTTTGGTGAATTGTCAAGAAGCAAAGCTACGCAGAGGTGGCTGGTGTTTCTCCCAGACCTTCATGGTCTGATGGAACGCCGTGTGCCTCAAGCTCAAAAACAACACTCGTTCCCAAAACAGGCCCCCTTTTCTCCCGTACCATCTGTGTTTCTCCTTCTTGGTCGCCAAAAGACAAAAGCTCTCACACATATTCATTTACATAAATAGACTCCTGAGGTTACTCACATTATTCACTAATTTTTATTTATACTCTTTGGCCCCAAAGGTAGGGTTAGGGGAATGAAACAGGGAGGGAGAGAAGAACAAAAAGTGATGCCCATTCAGGGAGTGGGGGGCCCTCGCTTCTGTAGGTGGCGGATCACATACCCCTGCTTCACGCAGTTAGATGTGATTCCCGTCCAAGTGATTCAGATAATTGGATTCACTCCAAACTTTATTCATTATTTTTGGAAATGACAAATAATGCTTTTTTGGCAGGAAAATGTATTTTTGGAGAAAGGGAATAAGGTCATAAGCTGCCTGAATGAGCTTCTTTAATTTGTTGTCATATCAGCTCTCATATTTGGAATTTGTACTTTTAATTAGATGGAAGGCTAGCAAGTGAGCATTTGCAAACAGAATTGCATTTTTTAATGTGAAATTATTCTCCCTTGATACCCAGTCCCTTAGTTTTACAGTTAGAGAATATCAATATAATTGCTGATTATTTAGAAGGGGATAGTCACATTTTTTTTTTCTCATTTGACTCCACATATGGAAAACAAGCAGTTCCCAGGAAATATATATTCTTGGACAAATGGGTAACCATAATTTACTTGCATTCTTAATTTGGCACAGTAGAAAAGAGACAGGTAGGAAAAACAGAAGCCTACAAACACTAGAAGAATATTGCAATAAGGATTCAAGGCAGACAAACACTCTGCAGTGCGTCTGACAGTTCTGTGGTCCAGAGTCTGTGGCGATGCTGGTGGTGGAAAGGGAAGAGTGAGCATGCTCAGACACTCAATCAAGTGTCATTCTTTACGACCCCGTGGTCTGTAGCCCACCAGGCTCCCCTGACCATGGGATTCTCCAGGCAAGAATCCTGGAGCGGGTTGCTTTTCCTCCTCCAGGGGATCTTCCTGACCCAGGGGTTGAACCCACATCTCTTACGTCTCCTACACTGGCAGGTGAATTCTTTACCACTAGCACCACCTGGAAAGCCACTGGACTCCATGAAGGGTGTGCTTTCTTGTGACTTTCTCTCCTTGAGCCCCTGCAGGGATGACACGTTTGGTCTGTGGTGTGTGTTGCTCTCTGAACATTTGGCATGAACTCCGGGAACAAGGAGGTATACGGAGTGGTTGGTAAAGGGTGCAGAGTGAAGCAGAAGGGTGCCTTCATTTCGTGAATGTCTAGCCAGTTCCAGGGTTGGAGCCTGCATGGTGCTGTCCCTGACACACAGATTCAGGGCAGAGGATGAAGCAGGTATCCTCACACTGAGCCTGTGCAGCCCCTAAAGCTCTTCCTGTATTCATCAACGCTGCTGTTGTTCAGTTGCGAAGTCGTGTCTGACTCTTTGCGACCCCGTGGGCTGCAGCACACCAGGCTTCCCTGTCCTTCGGCCTACCAGGCTCCTCCGTCCATGGGATTTTCCAGGCAATAGTCCTGAAGTGGGTTGCCATTTCCTTCTTCAGGGGATCTTCCAAGCCCAGAGATCGAACCCGGGTCTCCTGCATTGTAGACAGACGCTTTACCGTCTGAGCCACCAGGGAAGCTCCTCCCTGCCCTTCACCATCTCCCAGAGTTTTCTCAAACTCATGTCCATTGAGTCAGTGATGCCACCCAAGCAGCTCGTCCTCATGAGAATTCCATGAACAGTACTTGTCATAAGAACTCTAAGAGACAAGCCACTGTGGTCACTTCACAGTTGGCAATCTGCAGCTCACGTAAGTTAGAAACCTTGCCCAAGGCAGCTGAGGAGCAGAGCTGTGCTTTGAAGTGTGGTCTCTGGCTCGGAACCCCTTGCTCTACGCTCACCTTTCTGGTGCATGGCCAAGGGCATACTTCTCAACCCAGATGCCTTTCCTTCTGAAATGTCGCTCGGGGCTGGCTTTCTGTGACCCAGGCTGACATAGTCTCTTCTCTTCCCAGGATCCAAGCCTGTCTAGTGAGCCTCTTTCAGCAGCACACACAGCTCTCATCCTCTCTCTTCACGGATTCTTCAGATTGAATTCTTTTCCCTTTTGCTGTTTTATGTTAGAGGAAGCCTAGTGATACCTGCTTTGTCCTCTGCCCCAGATTTGATTGCTCCCAGGTGGCTGACTGTGTACCAGTGACAGCGCCATGCAGGCTCCATAGCTTCATCCTCGTGGGACAGAGCGTATCTGTATCTGTGTCTTTAGCCTCCTGCTTGCTGCTGGCAGCGCCGTAGTCCCGTAAGTCATGGAAGCTGGTTTGTACTTGTCCTTGGTTAGTTCTCTTGCTTTTGTTTTCCACTTTTTGGCTGTGCCCCACAGCATGTGTGATATTAGATCCCCGAGCAGGGATTGAGCCTGTGTCCCTGCATTGGAAGCTAGGAATCTAAACTGCTGGCCTGCCAGGGAAATCCCACTTGCCCTTTGTTTCTGCCATTAAAATCTTCCCTACCCTTCTCCCATCCCTACCTGATGATCCATACAAGTTCTCTAAGTGTCTCATCCTTCACATAGTTCTCAAGTTATAATAGCATTCCTGAAAATACCCTGTGTCTCCTAGAACTGTTGGGAGGATTAAATGAGACGGTCCCTGTGAAGCGCATAGCACAGAGTCTGGTGTGTAGTGAGAGTGGCGGCTATGGTTGGTGTTGTCTCTGTTGAGCTGATGTAGGAACTGAGATGCTGAGGATCACTGCCTGGTGCTGGAGTCCAGCTTTCTTTGTCACTCAAGGTAGCCCACATATGTGCAAGCTGCCAGAGTCACTCTGAAGTTCCTGTGGTCAACGTGAGGATGAGAAACCCTTTCTTCCTGGATTCACAGCTGATTCAACCTGTAAAATGTGTCAGGAGTGTGTGTGTGTGAAAAACACAGTCTATACATCAATTCCCAACAGGCTACCAGCAATATGGAAAATAAAGACGAACTAATAGAGGAAATCTCTCTGAGGACACAGCTACTCCTGGAAATCACGAGATGTGACTGTTCCTCTGGCGAGATGTGACTGTTCCCCTGGCAGCCCTTGTAAACTACCACCCCCTCCTCAATGCAGGCACAGCTCTCCTTCGTGGCTGTCGGACGTTCTGGTCACCACAGTGACTGTAACGTTGTTGTTGTTCAGTCCCTAAGTCACATCCGACTCTTTGCAACCCCACGGACTGAAGCGCACCAGGCTCCTCTGTCCTCCAGTAAATCCCAGAATTTGCTCAAATTCATATCCACTGAGTCAGTGATGCTATCTAATCATCTCATCCTCTGTCATCCCCTCCTCCTGCCCTCAATCTTTCCTGGCATCAGGGTCTTTTCCAATGAGTCAGCTCTTCGCACCAAGCAGCCAAAGTATTGGAGTTTCAGCTTCAGCATCACTCCTTCCAATGACTATTCAGGGTTGATTTCCTTTAGGATGGACTGGTTGGATCTCCTTGCTGTCCAAGGGACTCTCAAGACTCTTCTTCAGCACTGAAGTTTGAAAACAACCAATTCTTCGGTGCTCAGCCTCCTTTATGGTCCAGCTCTCACATGCCTACTGGATGACTCTAATGACCTGCGTTTATTATAACTTCCCTAAGCAAGGATATTCTATGTGGTAGGAAGGGATACTGATAAGGGGAAGGAATGAGACTTGACCTCGCAGGCTCGAGTAACAGTAGCTGCCCTCGACCGTCTTCTGAGAAGGTGGCCCAGCTCACTGTGGGATGTTTGCTGCTTCTGGTGGGACAGGCACCTTAAGGGCCAGAAATGACTTTTTTTTTTCTTTTTTGAAAAATGGAGGAGAGAGAGTACTTTGTAGGAGAAAGAGAGGAGACAGCAGTCACCCAGGGGTAGTCTGCAGCACTCTGGGAGAGGAACAGCTATTTCACAACAATGCGGGAGCTTTTGCTAAGTTGCAGTGTGTGGCCTGAACCTTCTTCTCTACTTTTCCTTTACAATAGCCATTTGGCTCTATGTGGCTTGGTGACGCTTGGTAGGAACAGATTTTCCACAGTGACTGTGAGGAAGTACAAGTCTTGCTTCAAGGCAGGAAGGATGGTTCTGCTTTTGTTGGAGGCTGCGTAATTCCTCATTGTGGAGTCTTTTGTGTCCAGGAAATACCGGCGATGATGAAGGATGAGTGTGTTCTAGTGAATAATGGATTTCTGGATTCCGCCAATCAGTGGTGTCTAATGTGATGCTAAACACCATTTAGTAGCATCTGCTCCCCTGGTAGCTCAATGGCAAAGAATCTGTCTGTCAATGGAGGAGTCGAGAGTTCGATCTCTGGGTTGGGAATATTCCCTGGAGAAGGAAATGGTAACCCAATCCAGTGTTCTTGCCCGGGGAATCTGATGGCCAGAGGAGCCTGGTGGGCTGCAGTCCGTGGGGTTGCAAGAGTCAGACAGGACTGGGCGACTAACTAACAGTAACAAGCAGGCAGTGCTGCAGACATTGCCAACACCGTGGAAGGAAAAATTGCTGTATCCCCGTCTTTAGCTATTCCTGTGATAAGTCTACACTTGGATGTCTGTATGTAGCAACACAGAACTATGATCCCTAAAAATCGAATATCACTGAGCATTTCCAGAAGATTCTTTGGCTTAGATTTGGCATTTGCTTATTGCAGAGTGCAAAAAGTCATCTGAAATTTGATCATGGCTTCTGGCCCATGCAATGGTTTCTCTTTCTTTTTTTTCTATAAGTTAAGGGAAACAAAAAAACTTTTTAGTCTAAGTACTGCCATTCAATGTGACTTACATTCAGAAAGTCAGCTCTTGATGGTTAAAAAAGAACGCAGTGGCTTTTGTACAGAAAGACACAGGAGAAGAAAATGAGAAACAAATGCCTTTCTCTAAAGAAGACACACTAAAGTCATAGAGGAGAGGTTTACTTTTCTTCTCTAGAAAAGCATGAATCAGTTCACAAAAGCTGCTATTTAAATCGTATCAAAGTTAAGATTTCTTTCTCTGGGGTTAGAAGAAGAATTTTAGACATTTCCTTATGAGAAGAAGAATGGCTTGTGTAACCGCCGTCAGTTTGTTCAACTGGGCTTTTGTTACATAAAGAAGGCTACCCAAAGGTAAACTGTGAAGCCACTTGTACTAATTACTGTTTAAACATGTACTGATTCACAGTCAAAAAGGAGACTGGATGGTTTCAGGAAACCCGGTAAAATGTTCTAATAAACATCTCTTAATTGGATACTTCTTGAGAGTCCCTTGGACTGCAAGGAGATCCAACCAGTCCATTCTGAAGGAGATCAACCCTGCGATTTCTTTGGAAGAAATGATGCTAAAGCTGAAACTCCAGTACTTTGGCCACCTCATGTGAAGAGTTGACTCATTGGAAAAGACTCTGATGCTGGGAGGGATTGGGGGCCGGAGGAGAAGGGGACGACAGAGGATGAGGTGGCTGGATGGCATCACTGACTTGATAGACATGAGTCTGAATGAACTCCGGGAGTTGGTGATGGACAGGGAGGCCTGGCATGCTGCAATTCATGGGGTCGCAAAGAGTCAGACACGACTGAGCAACTGAACTGAACTGAACTGAATTGGATGCTTTTTGCTCTACTCAAAGAAGGCATAGTTGTTCTTGTAAACGATTGAACTGGAGGTTTGTATCCCTTTGGACAAGTTCCTTGTCCTTTTCCTTGCCCCCAGGCTCCTAGCAGGGCTGAAGAGCAAGGAGGTGGGGGCTGGGGAGTTCCCTGGCAGTCCAGTGGTTACCACTTCGCCTTCCAAGGCAGGGGGTGCAGGTTCCATCTCTGGGCAGGGACTGAGTTTCCACACGCCTTGCGGCTGAAAATGCCAGAGCCTAAAGCAGAAGCAATGAGCAAATGCAATGGAGACTTTTAAAATGGTACACATAAAAAAAAAAAATCTTAGAAATAAGCAAGTGTGGGTGTCATGCAGGCGGTTGGGGAAGGAATTCATACAAATGACTGTGTCCAGAGGACTGGAAAGGTGCCTAGACTGTCCTTGCTAAGAGGGAGTCCACTGACGCTCCTCTAACAGGAGGAACCCATTCTTGGCGCCCTGGGCAGTTGCTGCTCAGCTGTTCTGACTCTTTGTGACCCCAAGGGCTGCAGCCCGCCAGGCTCCTCTGTCCATGGGATTCTCCAGGCAAGAATACTGGAGTCGGTTGCCATTTCCTTCTCCAGGGGATCTTCCCGACCCAGGGATCAAAGCCTCATCTCCTGCACTGGCAGGCAGGTTCTTTACCTCTGAGCCCTTAGGGAAGCCTGCCCCGCTCTGTAGTTGGTCCCAACAGAAGGACTCAGCTTCGGCTTTGCTCCTGTTTCCGCATTCAGGATCTGCAGCCTGTCCGACTCATCTTCAAAACATCTTCCCAGAATCTGACATCTTTTCTTACCTCCTGATTCTCACTCACTGCTTGATGTAACGTGATGTCTTGTCTGTGATGGAGGTCTGGATGCTTTTTTTTATGTCGTTGTCCTGACACTTTGCCGAGCAGCTTCAGACCTTACTGGGTCATTTTGGCGTCTCTTCCTCATCCACACCTTAGACTCTGGGATGACTGTTAATGTCTGTTTGCAGAAAACTTTCAGCCTCTCTGTTAAAACCCAAACCCCACGCAACAGCCTGCTGGTTTCCTGCCTCAATTTATCAATTACGCTATTCTGTCCTGTTAGCTGTTTGTTTTTGTATTGATTATCTCGTTTATTGAACACATTCACTCTCATTCAGCTACACATCATGTTAAGTACTTAGGATAAAAAGCAAGTAAAGCAGATACGATGCTGTTATGTAGATCTTTACTTCTAATGAGGGAGGTGGATAAGAAAGTGACAGGCAGTGTACACTGTGATTCATACTGTGGAGATGACATAAGGTGCTAGGATGGCATAGGAGAAGGGGCAATCCATGCCAGGAGATGAGAGACAGATTTCTACAGGCAGTGATGTCAGCAATGAGTTTTAAGGGCCATCCAGAGTTGCTAGATGGAGGCTTGTTCATCCCACCTCTGAGGTTGATGTCAGCTGGCCCTTGGGCGGAGCTGTTGACCGGAACACCTTCTCGTGGCCTCTCCACGCGTCCTGAGCCTCCCAACGACACAGTGGCTGTGTGTGAGGAAAGGTGTCCTGAGACATAGTCAGACAGGCGCTGTGTGCCCCTTTAGGACCCAGACTTGGGAGTCACGTAGATTCTATCCTTTGAGACTAGACTTGAGAAATTCACAAAGGTCCTTTGACTGCAAGGAGAGTGCTGTAGACCCCGTGTCTTTCTGGTGGAGCGTCAAGATTCTGGACTGGAAGCACCACTGTGGATAGTTTCTGAAAAGCCAGTCTGTCCTTTGTCCACGCAGTTCACACCCTCTTACATGCAAAATAAACCCACACTCTCCTCAAGAAATCTGAGATCTCATTGTGGCGTCGGACTTGGGTTCGTGGTCCAGGATCCTAGCCTTCACGCGAGGCTCCTCCACTGCAGTTCCATAAGTGAGGTCCTCAAAGACAGTCATTCTCGTTCTAGAGACCTGTGAGTGAAGGGGGCAAATTGTATGCTCTGGCCCACCCCAGCCTACAGTGGTGCGACCAGTTTAGGGCAAGTGCTGTAGACACTCCCTTTCAAAGAGGAAGACTTTCTTCAGTCCTGCTCAACATCAGTTCTGGAAGCCACTTGGGCACATTTGTGGTTTCCTTGATTAGGACATAGTCCTTCTCTCGAGAGTGGATTCTCCATGCCTTCTGCCTCTGCCCTCTGGGTAGCCTTTCCTCTTCAATATTGAACTGTCCTGCCTTTGCTACTGAGTGATACTCTCAGCCTATTACCTGCACATAATAGTCAAGGCTCAAAAGTCGTCTTTAATTTTTTTTGTTGTTGTTGTTGCTGTTGCCTTGTCTCTGGCCCTTTTAGTTGAAGCTTTTAGTTCACAAGATGTTGGCACATAGAGAAACGAGCTGGGGTGGCTGGACCGAGACTGGAGGGTGAACTGGCAGGAGATGAAGCAGGACAGAGAGGCAAAAGCGGGTCGGTGCACCAAGCTTAAGAGTCTGAACCTTTCCACTGAGCGCACTACAGAGATGCCCATTCTGCTCCGCATTCTCTTTTGCTATAATTTTTTTTTACTGTAATTTTCATGAAAGAACTTCTACTGCTTTAAGATAACTGTTGTTGTGTTCAGAGGAGATACGTCTATAGGCTTGAATTCTAGAGCAGCTTATGCCAACAACCTGTGTTTTCTAGGGGAATACAGATTCTGTTAATAAACTGCGATAAGAGTAACAAGGCCAATATGAAATTAGGTACATAAAATACATAAAGGGTTGTTTTTTTCATTCGAAACCTTCATAGGTGTCCAGTTTTAAGCTTGCAAATATTTGTGACTATATTGTTTTTTTTTTAATCAATAACTTGACCCGTTCAGAAAAGTTAGTTTTCTCAAAAACATTGTTTTTCTATGATGTCTTAGATTGCTACCTAGTTTTTCTCAAGCCAAAGCGTTGAGCAAAAGAGAAAAAGCTGAAAACCATCATAGATTGTACTCCCCTCAGTTCATCGTTCCATGGAGAAGTTTTATAGGCTGTCAGCCGTGCACTAACCGTGCACTACAATGCTGTCAGAGATCGTTGCATAGAAGGTGCACAGAGATGCAAATAAAGAAGAGGAAAAAACAGGGGCGATGAAAGAGTAAAATAGAGACAAATGGGTCATTGAACACTGAGTGTCTTTCATTCAGCTCGACCTACCCAATGTTTTTATTGAACGCTTGCTCTATTTGCTGAGCTTTTTGAGAGATATACAGCTGAAGAGGGTGTGGCCCTTGCCTTTTAGGAGGTTATGAACTTTTGTGAGGATGTGGGGTAAGTATTATAATTCTGTGTGATTAGTGCAATCATCATATACACCACGAAATGACAGCTGAAAAGGTCACTCCTAGCTATGGCTTCAGGGAGTCTTTTCAGAGGAGGCAGAATTTAAGTTTGATGGCAAATAATGTGTCCAATTTGGGCAGGCATTCCACATACATAAAAGCGGTAAGAAAAAAAAAAGACATATAAGGATATATAGGATATCTTCTAGAAAGGCTGAATACCTTATTTGGTTGACATGGAGAAATAGTAAGGAATGAACTAGAATGGCAAGTTGTAGCTGGATCTTACAAGATCTGAAACTCCAAAGAAAGTGATCTTTTCTTCCTGTGGGATCTAGGATGTTATTGAAGATTTAAGGGACACTATGATGCATTATTTGACAATGACTTTTAAGAATATGTGTCTGAAATCTCTCTGAGTGATAGTTCAGAATTGATCACATGGAGTCAAGTTTTACACAATCAGAGACTTGATCTAATTCATGTGTGTATTTTTAGAATGCCGAGAGAATTGGTCTGTGCATAGTTTTGGAGAGTGCTGATAAAGTTACTCTGAATAAATAATGGTGAAAAAGGCTAAACTCTCTTTAGCTGCTCCATTTCAATACCTGTTTGCTTACGAGTGAGATGGCAAAGGCAGTAGATCTAAAAATTGTGAAAGTCCAAAGTCTTAAACTTGGAAAGCGTCACATGTCACAAAACCATAGGTTTTCTCTGTCTTTATTTAGCTGTATTGCGATGGGTGAACTTTTTTCTTAGAGTCGAATATGTATGTTACAGTTTGTAAGCCATATAGTCAGGAGGACTCAGTTGCAGTATCTTATCTGAGAAGAAGGACTTTGAAGCTAAGCTAGCCCTCGGGTCTCTTAGCTGCTTTGTGTATCAGTCTTACCACCTCCCCAGCAGGAATATTCACAGCTCAGGGGGCTGCTGTGAGGTTTAAAATGAGTTACTATAAGTACAGTGCTCTGTCACTGTCCAGTCGCTAGGTTGTGCCTGACTCTGCGGCCCCATGGACTGCAGCACGCCAGGCTTCCATGCCCTTCACCATCTCCCTGAGTTTGCTCAAACTCGTGCCACTGAGTCAGTGAGCCTTACGTTTTATTATTGCTTTTGTTTTATTAACAATTACTGTTATATATATACATATATATAGAATTCGATATAGAATGTGTCTGATGCTGAAGCTGAAGCTCCAAAACTTTGGTCACCTGATGTGAAGAACTGACAGCTTAGAAAAGATTTTGATGCTGGGAGAGATTAAAGGCAGGAGGAGAAGGGGATCACAGAGGACGAGATGGTTGGATGGCATCATCAACTTAATGAACATGAGTTTGAGCAAGCTCCGGGAGATAGTGAAGGACAGGGAAGCCTGGAGTGCTGCAGTCCATGAGGTCGCAAAGAGTCGGACGTGACTGAGTGGCTGAACTGACTGATAGAATGTGTCACCCTGTCGTCTAGGACTAAGAGTATTTATATTCTGTTAGGAATACTTTGCTGTGTACTTAGTTGCTCAGTCATGTCCGCTCTTTGTGACCCCATGGACTGTAGCCCACCAGGCTCCTCTGTCCATGGGATTGTCCAGGCAAGAAGACTGGAGTGGGTTGCCATTTCCTTCCCCAGGGGATCCACCCAGGGATCAAACTCCTGCATTGGGAGGTGGATTTTTTACCACTGTGTCACAGACCAGAGTAAAACATTTACTGAAATCGCAAAGTAAAAAATTATACTCCTAATCAGTTTACACAAAAAGAAATACAGATGGTTATTAAGTAGATAAAATATTCAGTTTTACTATTAATCACAGAAATAAAGATAAATATAATTTTGAGCTACCCTCTGGGATACTGAAAGAGGAACTCCCCAGGTTGGTAGGTGCCCAATATGCTACTGGAGATCATTGGAGAAATAACTCCAGAAAGAATGAAGGGATGGAGCCAAAGCACAAACAATACCCAGCTGTGGATGTGACTGGTGATAGAAGCAAGCTCCGATGCTGTAAAGAGCAATATTGCATAGGAACCTGGAATGTCAGGTCCATGAATCAAGACAAATTGGAAGTGGTCAAACAGGAGATGGCAAGAGTGAACGTTGACATTCTAGGAATCAGTGAACTAAAATGGACTGGAATGGGTGAATTTAACTCAGATGACCATTATATCTACTACTGCAGGCAGGAATCCCTCAGAAGAAATGGAGTAGCCATCATGGTCAACAAAAGAGTCCGAAATACAGTACTTGGATGCAATCTCAAAAACGACAGAATGATCTCTGTTCATCTCCAAGGCAAACCATTCATATCACAGTAATCCAAGTGTATGCCCCAACCAGTAATGCTGAAGAAGCTGAAGTTGAATTGTTCTATGAAGACCTACAAGACCTTTTAGAACTAACACCCCCAAAAGATGTCCTTTTCCTTATAGGGGACAGGAATGCAAAAGTAGGAAGTCAAGAAACACCTGGAGTAATAGGCAAATTTGGCCTTGGAGTACAGAATGAAGCAGGGCAAAGGCTAATAGAGTTTTGCCAAGAGAATGCACTGGTCATAGCAAACACCCTCTTCCAACAACACAAGAGAAGACTCTACAGGTGGACATCACCAGATGGTCAACACTGAAATCAGATTGATTATATTCTTTGCAGCCAAAGATGGAGAAGCTCTATACAGTCAACAAAAACAAGACTGGGAGCTGACTGTGGCTCAGATCATGAACTCCTTCTTGCCAAATTCAGACTTAAATTGAAGAAAGTAGGGAAAACCACTAGACTACTGAGGTATGACCTAAATCAAATCCCTTATGATTATACAGTGGAAGTGAGAAATAGATTTAAGGGACTAGATCTGATAGACAGAGTGCCTGATGAACTAGGACAGAGGTTCATGACATTGTACAGGAGACAGGGATCAAGACCATCCTCATGGAAAAGAAATGCAAAAAAGCAAAATGGCTGTTTGGGGAGGGCTTATAAATAGTTGTGAAAGGAAGAGAAGTGAAAACCAAAGGAGAAAAGGAAAGATATAAGCATCTGAATGCAGAGTTCCAAAGAATAGCAAGGAGAGATAAGAAAGCCTTCCTCAGCAATCAGTGCAAAGAAATAGAGGAAAACAACAGAATGGGAAAGACTAAGATCTCTTCAAGAAAATTAGAGATACCAAGGGAACATTTCATACAAAGATGGGCTCAATAAAGGACAGAAATGGTATGGACCTAACAAAAGCAGAAGATATTAAGAAGAGGTGGCAAGAAAAGATCTTCATGACCAAGATAATCACGATGGTGTGATCATTCACCTAGAGCCAGACATCCTGGAATGTGAAGTCAAGTGGGCCTTAGAAAGCATCACTACAAACAAAGATAGTGGAGGTGATGGAATTCCAGTTGAGCTATTTCAAATCCTGAAAGATGATGCTGTGAAAGTGCTACACTCAATATGCCAGCAAATTTGGAAAACTCAGCAGTGGCCAGAGGACTGGAAAAGGTCAGTTTTCATTCCAATCCCAAAGAAAGGCAATGCCAAAGAATGCTCAAACTACCACACAATTGCACTCATTTCACACACTAGTAAAGTAATGCTCAAAATTCTCCAAGCCAGGCTTCAGCAATACATGAACTGTGAACTTCCAGATTTTCAAGCTGGCTTTAGAAAAGGCAGAGGAACCAGAGATTAAATTTCCAACATCTGCTGGATCATTGAAAAAGCAAGAGAGTTCCAGAAAAACATCTATTTCTGCTTTATTGACTATGCCAAAGCCTTTGACTGTGTGGATCGTAATAAACTGTGGAACATTATGAAAGAGATGGGAATGCCAGACCACCTGACCTGCCTCTCGAGAAACGTATATGCAGATCAGGAAGCAATAGTTAGAACTGGACATGGAACAACAGACTGGTTCCAAATAGGGAAGGGAGTGCGTCAGGCTGTATATTGTCACCCTGCTTATTTAACTTCTGTGCAGAGTACATCATGAGAAACGCTGGGCTAGAAGAAGCACAAGCTGGAATCAAGATTGGGAGGAGAAACATCAACAACCTCAGATATGCAGATGACACCACCCTTATGGCAGAAAGTGAAGAGGAACTAAAAGCATCTTGATGAAAGAGGAGAGTGAAAGAGTTGGCTTAAAGCTCAACATTCAGAAAACTAAGACCATGGCATCTGATCCCATCACTCCATGGGAAATAGATGGGGAAACAGTGGAAACAGTGTCAGACTTTATTTTTTTGGGCTCCAAAATCACTGCAGATGGTGACTACAGTCATGAAATTAAAAGACACTTACCTCTTGGAAGGTAAGTTATGGCCAACCTAGATAGTACCAGAGATATTACTTTGCCAACAAAGGTCCATCTAGTCAAGGCTATGGTTTTTCCAGTGGTCATGTATGGATGTGAGAGTTGGACTGTGAAGAAAGCTTAGCGCCAAAGAATTGATGCTTTTGCACTGTGGTGTTGAAGAAGACTCTTGAGAGTCCCTTGGACTGCAAGGAGATCCAACTGGTCCATTCTAAAGGAGATCAGTCCTGGGTGTTCTTTGGAAGGAATGATGCTAAAGCTGAAACTCCAATACTTTGGCCACCTCCTGTGAAGAGTTGACTCATATGAAAAGACTCTGATGCTGGGAGGGATTGGGGGCAGGAGGAGAAGGGGACGACAGAGGATGAGATGGCTGGATAGCATCACTGACTCGATGGACATGAGTTTGAGTGAACTCTGGGAGTTGGTGATGGACAGGGAGGCCTGGCATGCTGCAATTCATGGGGTCGCAAAGAGTCTGACACGACTGAGCGACTGAACTGAAGTGATTTAGAAAAGAGATACCAGTGTGTGACTGTCATTAGGAAGTTGTAGCTTGGTTTTGCTTTTAAGCCCAGTCTTTATGGGAGTCTAAATGTGTGACTTCTCCAGAGGCAAATTGAAAACTGGAATTTAGACACTTGGAAAATATACATCAAATGTAGAACATTAAAAAATCTTTGTAATATTTAGCATAACCATGAAAGTTCATAAAAAGAAAAGCTTCATTACTGCTGACAAGTGAAAGTGAAAGTCGCTCAGTTGTGTCCGACTCTTCGCAACCCCATGGCCTATATAGTCCGTCGGAATTCTCCAGGCCAGAATACTGGAGTGGGTAGCTTATCCCTTCTCCAGGGGATCATCCCAACCCAGGGATCAAACTCAGGTCTCCCACATTGCAGGAAGATTCTTGTAACAGCTGAGCCACAAGGGAAGCCCAGGAATACTGGAGTGGGTAGCCTATCCCTTCTCCTGTGGATCTTCCCAACCCAGGAATCAAACCAGGGTCTCCTACATTGCAGGTGGGTTCCTTTACCATCTGAGATATGAGGGAAGCCCCTTGCTGACAAAAAAGACTCAATTTAGGAAAAATAGTATGTATAATACAACTCGATTATTTTAAGGAATAATATGAATGTGTCTGCCCAGAAGAAGCATGGAACAATTTACAGAGTTTATGTTTCTTTCCTTTGCTTTGCTTGACTGTCTATTCATTCTTCTAGATTGAATGTATAAGTAATACAAACTTTTAGGAGGCTGTTGCGATGGTCTAGACTAGGGGTTATAAAATTTTTCTATAAAGGCCAGGTAGTATTTTCAGTTTCACGGATCATACAACGTCTGCTGTAACTACTCAGCTTGGACTTTGTGGTCCACAAGCATCCTTAGACACTCCAATAAGACTTGACTTACAAAGACATGCAGGGAGTGGGATTTAGTCAGCGGGCCACAGTCTACCAACTGAGGTCAGACCAGCGATGACAGGTGCTCCACTGTGAAAGCGACACTTAGGTTAGAAAGTGGGAACATTGCCAGAGGTGTTTCAAAGACATCGCTCCTGTGGAACTCATAGGTCTCGACGACAGTCTGCAAAGCTGAAGAGAAGGGGTGAGTTAAGGATGCCAGAAGACTCAAGTTTGGACGTCAGCATGGAAGGATACTGAGTGATGCTATCAGTCAGTGCAGGGAACTCAGGAGAAGGACCAGATCTTTGAAGAGCAGCATAGAGTTAGCTTGGGGCGGATGACACACTGAGGTCATGGGAAGGCATTTGCCCATGTGGATCTGACAGAGGGATGCAGTGAGGCGTGGAGCTGAGCATTTAGACGCATCACCACATCCTGACAACTTGATAATTGACATCGTGGATATTGACAAGATACTGGTATTTAAAGACATCAGTGTGAATGTGAGAGTTGGTCTGCAATGAAGGCTGAGTGCCAGATAATGCTTTCCCACTGCGGTGCTGGAGAAGACTCTTTTAAGAGTCCCTTGGACTGCAAGGAGACCCAACCAGTCCATCCTAAAGGAGATCAGTCCTGAATGTTCACTAGATGGACTGATGCTAGAGCTGAACCTCTAATACTTTGGCCACCTGATGCAAAGAGCCTACTCATTGGAAAAGACCCTAATGTTGAAAAAGATTGAAGGTGGGAGGAGAAGGGGTGGCAGAGGACGAGATGGTTGGATGGTGTCACTGATTCAACGGACACGAGTTTGAGCAAACCCCAGGAAATAGTGAAGGACTGGGGAACCTGGTGTACTGCAGTCCATGACGTTGCAAAGAGTCGGACATGACTGGGTGGCTGAAAAACAACAGCAAAGACATCAGTGTCACTCACGGGGGCTTTAGGAAACCCAGACTCATCTCTGAAGAGGTACCAAAGTGTGTAGAATGCTTGTGATCATCTGCCTACCCCTCTCTCTCCTCAAATTCAAGACTAGCATCCTCTTGAACTTTAGTAGCAGAGAGTGTGAAAGGACTCCCTGATAAGAAGGACTAACTACCTTGTTAGTGCCCCAAAGCCAAGTGCTACAACCAGATCAGACATCAAAACTACCTGTTTTTATGATTTTTGTCCTAGGAAGCCAACCTTCTGCTGGACAATTGAAGCAGGCAGAAGGTATTTCCATTTCGAGAAACTCATTATGATATGCATTGCCCTGTTAAAGAATTAAAATGGCTTTTCTGTTTTATTCCATACAAATATTGTAAGTAATTTAGACTTCTTGTTGAAGCTCACTCAGCAGTTTAATAAAGATGGGTGTCCTACTGGGCAGTATAGTGGCTTAAAAAACAGAGCTGAAGCCACAGACAGAACACTTTGCATGGACTTGACCTCTCTCTTCCCCTTGCAGCTGCCTTCCTAGTGATACTATCATTAGTATTCAGAGATGTAGTTATTGAAATAAATAATTTTTGAAGCCAAGTTCAAATGTTTCCATAGGAGAATTATCTTGATATTTTGGCCTCAATGAAAAAATAGGAAATGGGAAAGAGATCTAGGGCAAATTTTTAATAATATGGATTTTTCCCCTCTCCCATAGTGTGAAAGTTGCCGTGGTTGCCAGCAGCACTAAAACAGTCAGACCACTTTCAGAAATTCAGTCACCTCTTAAACACTTAGAGGCCGAATTGAGTGAAAACCCATTTTCAGAAGAGTTTCCAAGCAAGTAGAAAGTTTCCACACCCTACATCTTGTACAAAAAGAGATGGAAACTGGGCTCCGTCTGCCAAGAAGTCTGAATGGTTGTGTCACACGCTGTTGAACATTATAATCAGCAATAAAAATGGGAACATGTTTGATGCTATATTAAAATGCACTCCGAAAAGCGTAGCCTAATAATATTTTTGGATTTATTTTATTTCTTTTTTTTTTTTTTTGCAATGCTAACAGTGTTTCCACACTCTCAATAACAATAAGAAAAACAAAAGAGGGGAAAAGAAATGAAATAAAAAATCAGCATACTGAATTCTTGTACTGAAAAAGCTGCTTTTCCCCCCCTCAAAAATCACTTGGAAAAATCCTAGTTTTGTCTATCTAATAAGTCAAAGATTAGACATTTATTTTTTATTTTTTTCTGATTATGAACATAATAAGTGCTTGTATAAAAATTCAAATGATTCAGAAAAGTATAGGAAGAAATTCAAAGTTACTCCATATTTCTAAGATAACCAGATACATTAACATTATATCTGTTAATATTTTCAGTTATAATTCCAACATCTGACTGCAATTATGTGTATATAAATATTTAGTTTATATATAATATTGTGTATCCATAATTTTGCATAAATGGGTGCACATTTGGGGTTTTGTTTATCCAGCTTTTTAAAAAACAGTGAATGAAGGATTCTTTAAATTCTGTCATAGTTTTCATTTTTCCCTACCCCTTTCTTGCCCCCCCCTCGTTAACTACTAGTTTGTTTTCTATATCTGTGAGTCTGTTTCTGTTTTGCTATACACATTTGTTTGTTTTATATTTTTAGATGCCGCATACAAGTGGCATACATTCACACACAGTGAATTTCTCTGATGGTTTGTTTCACTAACCATAATATTCTCTTAGGTCCATCCATGATGCTGCCAGTGGCAGAATTTCATTTGTTTTTACAGCTGAGTAGTAGTCCAGTCTGTATTTATACCGTGTCTTTCTGATGCATTCACCTGTTGATGGATGTATAAGCTGCTTCACTATATTGGCTGTTGTACATAGTTCCGCTGTGAACATCAGGGTGCGTGAATCTTTTCCAATTGGTGCTTTCTCTTTCTCTGCATATGTACCTCGGTGTAGAGTTTCTGGATCACACGGCAGTTCTATTTTTAGGTTTTTGAGAAACCTCCATGCTGTTTTCCATAATAGCGGCACCAATTTACATTCTGATTATCAGCGTGTGAGGGTTCCATTTTCTCCATATCCTTGCTAACATTTTATATTTGTAGACTTTTTGATGATAGTCGTTCTGATAGGTATGAGGTAATATCTCAGAGTTTTGATTTATTTTTCTCTGATAGTTAGCAATGTTGAATATTTCTGCATGTGCCTGCTGCCCGTCTGTCTGTCATTTTGGGGAAAATGTCTATTCAGTTCTTCTGCCCATGTTTTCATTAGGGTTACTTTTTGTATTGTGTTGTATGAGTTGTTTCTATATGCTGGCTCTTAACCCCTTATTGGTAATACCATTTGCAAATATTCTCCCATTTAGGGAGTCTTCCATTTTGTTGATGGTTTCCTTTGCTCTGCAAAAGCTTTTAAATTTAATTAGGCCCCATTTGTTTACCTTTATTTTTATTTCCTTTGCTTTAGGAGATAGATCCAAAAAGATATTGCTGTGGTTCATGTCACTGAGTGTTCTGTTTATGTTTTCCTCTACGAGTTTTACAGAATCTGGTCTTACATGTAGGTCTCAACCCATTTTGAGTTTATTTTTGTGTATGGTGTTACAGACTGTCCTAACTTCATTCTTTCACATGTAGTGGTCCAATTTTCCCAGCATCACTTATTGACGAGACTGTCTCTTCTCCATTGTACATTCTTGCCTCCTTTGTTAAAGACTAATTAAATATTAGTGTATGAGTTTATTTTTGGGATCTCTTTTCTGTTCCACTGATCTGTGTGTCTGTTCTTGTGCCAATAGTCAATTTTTTTTCATCAACAAAATTGAGTTGATATTTTTTCAAGTCGATAAATATGGATCTACCACTTGATTCTAGGTCTTATTATTTATTATTCTACTAATGTACATTACACAATTTACTTCTTTCCTCTTTTGATTATTTAACTATTTTCAGTTCTTTGCTATTTGAATAGTACTAGAATAAATACTTTTCGTCTGATTGTCTTACTAGCATAACTTACTGAAATAAGAATTCATTCATTTATTCCTTTGTTAAACAAGCATTTATAGACTGCCTACACTATGGGGGTATTGGCTTAAGCACTGGGGATATCAGGGGTGACTACACAACTTTTTCTGGTAGAGCTTACATTTTCAGGAGAAAGAAACAGATCATAAACAAATGAGTGAATAATTGACTCAGATTACTATAAGTGTTAAGGCAAAAATAATACTGAGTGACAGTCTAAAGAAGGGGGTCTCATTTAGATGGAGTGACCAGGAAGCCATCACTGATGAGGGAACATTTGAACTGAAATCTAAATGTTAAAGTGAATCCTGGTGTTTAAACATCTGGAGCAGATTTCTTTCACCAGTGTTTTATAGTTTTCTATGTATAGGTCTTTAGTTTCTTTAGGTAGATATATTCCTAAGTATTTTATTCTTTTCATTGCAATGGTGAATGGAATTGTTTCCTTAATTTCTCTTTCTATTTTCTCATTATTAGTGTATAGGAATGCAAGGTATTTCTGTGTGTTGATTTTATATCCTGCAACTTTACTATATTCATTGATTAGCTCTAGTAATTTTCTGGTGGAGTCTTTAGGGCTTTCTATATAGAGGATCATGTCATCTGCAAACAGTGAGAGTTTTACTTCTTCTTTTCCAATTTGTGCCAGGGTCCAGCCCCCTCTGGATCCAGGGAAACCCAAAGGAAAAATGGCATCAGCGGATGATTTAGAGAGAGATAAGGAAAGAATATTGTAGATAAGAAAATAGAGGAGAGAAAGAGGCTGATATTCCTTGGTTTACGTAGAAAGCCAATAAAACTCCGAGACAAGAAGTTTGCCCTGTTCACAGAGGCCACAGGTGCCCTCCCAGTCTCCCGAGGGAGTGAAGACGCAGAACGTCTTCCCATTCAGGTCTTAGAAACCCGGGCAGATAAGTGAACGTAGGGAGTCTCTATGCTCCAAAGAATCAGCCTGAAAAAGAGAGGGCGAGGGAGAGAGAGAGAATGATTGACATGGGGTGACCAAACTTCTTTGGTGAGTGAGGCCCAATTACTTTATTTTTTGAAAGGTACTTTTATACCTTGCCTTATACATAGAGGGAAATGAAAGATGCAAGGTCATACAGAGTCAGCCCAAACATTCCAGCAGTTTTGCCCTTATTGAAACCAGGATTTTTTCTGCATACCTTTCCCACAAATGATGTTGTGTACAGTATCTTCTGGCCTTGGAGGCCTGTGAACATTTTATGACCCTCTTTTGACAAAGGCTGCTCAACCAGAAAACTTATTTTCCCTCAAAGTGTTTTTTCTTTATATTTCTAATCTATGTCAGCTGCAGGAAATGCTAAACAGAGTTACATTTTTCACAGAGCAAAGGTGCAATGAGTTACAAGAAAGAACCAATTAGTTCAAAGGTCTGATGTGGTTAATTTCAAGGCTACACTTGTTTTTCTTGTATTCTCACTATGTTAACTAATGCACTCCCAGGTGCACAGTGGATAAGAGATATGGGAACTTAGCAACAAGCATTGGCCCTATAATGAAATCCTACCCCAGCACTACTCTAATAACTTTTAATTCTTTGAAAGGCTCTATGTTTTAGGCTTCTCGTGCCTCTCACAGTTGGGGGGCTGTAAACAATCACATGCGTAAACAATCACAGTCTGGATAAACCTGCTAAGCAAGCTAGAATGCTAACAGAGGGGGTTTGATTTGAAATATTCCTCTCATGTCCAGGAGACTTATTAGCTAGAGCCCTAAGTTGATTTTCTCCAGAGAAAGATGGTTGGGGATAGCCCCCTGTTAATGTCAGAGGAGTTGGTGAAAGACATGAAATAGTAAAACAGACAGATTCTAGTTTTGGGGTAGATGCTTGAGAAAGCCTAGGGAGCCCCTTGAGTCCTGAAGTCTTGCTTAACAGTTCTCTTCCACATGATCTTGTCATGGGTGGGATCTCCTGTGGTGGCTCCCGGCAAATTTGGATTCCTTTTATTTCTTTTTCTGCTCTTATTGCTGTGGCCAAAACTTCCAAAACTATGTTGAATAGTAATGGTGAAGAAATCAAAGAGGACACTAATAGATGGAGAAATATACCATGTTCGTGGATCGGAAGAATCAATATAGTGAAAATGAGTATACTACCCAAAGCAATCTATAGATTCAATGCAATCCCTATCAAGCTACCAGCGATATTTTTCACAGAGCTAGAACAAATAATTTCACAATTTGTATGGAAATTCAAAAAATCTCGAATAGCCAAAGCAATCTTGAGAAAGAAGAATGGGAACAGGGGGAATCAACCTGCCTGTTTTCAGGCTCTACTACAAAGCCACAGTCATCAAGACAGTATGGTACTGGCACAAAGACAGAAATATAGATCAATGGAACAAAATAGAAAGCCCAGAGATAAATCCACACACATATGGACACCTTATCTTTGACAAAGGAATCAAGAATATACAATGGAGAAAAGACAATCTGTTTTAACAAGTGGTGCTGGGAAAACTGGTCAACCATTGTAAAAGAACAAAACTAGAACACTTTCTAACATCACACACAAAAATAAACTCAAAATGGATTAAAGATCTAAATGTAAGACCAGAAACTATGAAACTCCTAGAGGAGAACATAGGCAAAACACTCTCTGACATAAATCACAGCAGGATTCTCTATGACCATCTCCCAGAATATTGGAAATAAAAGCAAAAATAAACAAATGGGACCTAATTAAACTTAAAAGCTTCTGCACAACAAAGGAAGCTATAAGCAAGGTGAAAAGACAGGCTTCAGAATGGGAGAAGATAATAGCAAATGAAGCAACTGACAAAAAACTAGTCTCAAAAATATACAAGCAACTCCTGCAGCTCAATTCCGGCAAAATAAACGACCCAATCAAAAAATGGGCCAAAGAACCAAACAGACATTTCTCCAAAGAAGACATACAGACACAGGAAAAGATGCTCAACATCACTGTCAGAGAAATGCAAATCAAAACCACAATGAGGTACCATTTCACGCCAGTCAGAATGGCTGCTATCCAAAAGCCTACAAGCAATAAATGCTGGAGAGGGTGTGAGAAAAGGGAACCCTCTTACACTGTTGGTGGAAATGCAAACTAGTACAGCCACTATGGAGAACAGTGTGGAGATTCCTTAAAAAAAACGAAATAGAACTGCCTTATGACCCAGCAATCCCACTACTGGGCATACACACTGAGGAAACCAGAATTGAAAGAGACACATGTACTCCAATGTTCATTGGAGCGCTGTTTATAATAGCCAGGACATGGAAGCAACCTAGATGTCCATCAGCAGATGAATGGATAAGAAAGCTGTGGTACATATACAAATGGAGTATTACCCAGCCATTAAAAGGAATGCACTTGAGTCAGTTCTAATGAGGTGGATGAAACTGGAGCCTATTATACAGAGTGAAGTAAGCCAGAAAGAAAAACACCAATACAGTATACTAATGCATATATATGGAATTTAGAAAGATGGTAATGATAACCCTATATGCGAGACAGCAAAAGAGACACAGATGTATAGAACAGTCTTTTGGACTCTGTAGGAGAGGGAGAGGGTGGGATGATTTGGGAGAATGGCATTGAAACATGTATAATATCACATATGACATGAGTCACCAGTCCAGGTTCAATGCAAGATATAGGATCCTTGGGGCTGGTGCACTGAGATGACCCAGAGGGATGGTACGGGGAGGGAGGTGGGAGGGGGGTTCAGGATAGGGAACATGTGTACACCTGTGGCAGATTCATGTTGATGTAGAGCAAAACCAATACAATATTCTAAAGTAATTAGCCTACAATTAAATAAATTTATATTTTAAAAAAAGATCTGGAGCAGGCATGTAAGGGTGAGTGAGAGCAGGGCGACCAATCAATGTATATTTCACTAATCTGCAGGGAAGTCAAAGAAGGTATTTTTTGAGGCAGGAATTATAGATGAAGAATTCTGTATAAATTGTGTTACCCTTGAAGTGCCTCTTAGACAAAATTGTAGATACAGATTAAGTCATTGGAGATCTGAATTTGGAGCTCAGGAAAACTGTAAGCAGCAGAGAAGGAAGTGTGGACGGCATGCATCAGCATGTGAGAAGCAAGAAAGGCTTGGGAGCTGGAGCTCAAACTTAAGGAGAAAACAGGGAAATGAGGCGGGCTGAGGATTCATCTGTGGAGACAGCAAAAGTTTAGATGCTTAGATGCTGAGCGAAGAGGGGACGGCATGAGGACAGGCAGAGAAGATGGCCGTCTGCAAACCAAGGGGAGAGACCGCAGTAGAAACCATCCATCAACACCTCAATCTGGGACTTCTAGCCTCTAGAAATGCAAGAAAATACAATTCTGTTGTTTCAGCCACCCAGTGGCACCCTGTCATCATGGTAGCACTAACAAGCACGATACACAAAGGTATCGTGAGTATAGAAAAAAAGGAGTTGGTCCATAAATTATATGTTCAGCTGACCATACAGAGTAGTTGGCAGGAGAAGCTGAGGGTGACCGTGCTTGGAAAATGGGAGGTGGTGGTGAAGGAGCAAGATGTTGAAGGCGGTGAGGTTACTGGTGATGCCAAGGGTGCAACGCTGGCAGTGCTCAGCTTGGGCTGAGGAGGAGATCATGGGAGGAAGGGGCCGGGAGGGAGAGCGTGTTGTACCTGGGGAGTCCTCCATGCAGATGCTGAAGTCACCTGCCAGGGCAGAGTGAGGAGGGGAGGGGTGAGTCACGGAGAAAATATCCCACAAATGAGACAGCGAGAGTCATGAAGACATCCTGGGTGAGAATGCTGCCACCCGGGGCTTCTCTGGGAGTCCACTGCTAAGACTGCCCTCCCAGTGCAGGGGCCCGGGTCCGACCCCTGGTCAGGGAGCTAGATCACATGGCGTGACTAAGACCCAGTGCAGCCAGATAAATAGATTAATGATTTTTTAAAAATGGCAGAGGTAATCCCCTGGAGAAGGAAATGGCAACCCACTCCGGTATTCTTGCCTGGAGAATCCCATGGACAGAGGAACCTGGTGGGCTACAGTCCATGGGGTCGCAAAGAGTCAGACATGACTGAGCGACTTCACTCACTCACTCACTTACTCAAGTGTTAGGTAAGGTTTTATTACATCAAAAATGGAAGGAGGGGAAAGCATTAGGAAGAGATGGTGGTGAAGAAAGAACAGGACGATTCATCTGTAGACCCTGAGCACTTGGGGTCTCAGCAAAAGCTGGCTTTTATGGAGAAGATGGGCAAAGAATCAGAGTCTGCAGGGAGACCTCAAGGCTTACTCAAGAGAAGGAGGGGAAGGGAAAGACCAGAATCAGAGTCAAGGGCATGAGAAGTCTGCTTATTCTGGGGCATGAGTCCCATGCAGAATCCACACTGAGAGATATTATGTGTGCCAAGTTGTGTCCTTCATCATGACTCTTTGCAACCCCATGAACTGTAGCACACCAGGCTCCTCTGTGCATGAGACTCAGGAATTGAACCCTGGTCTCTTATGTCTGCTGCATTGGCAGGCGTGTTCTTTACCACTAGCACCACCTGGGAAGCAAAGTAAGACTGACTAATTTACTTATTTTTATATAGTTTTAATTTTTTTCTCCCAGTTTTATTGAGATATCACTGACACATAGTGCTGATAAGTGTAAGGCATACATGATTTGTCTCACATACATCACAAAATGATCATAATAAGTTTCATGAACATTGAGTGTCTCATATAGGTGCAACATTAAAGAGAAAAAAGTTTCTTTGTGATGAGAACTCAAGATTTACTCTAAGAACTTTCATATATAACATATAGCAATATTATGTTTATCATGTTGAACGTGACAATCACTCTCAGCTTAATGTGGACACATTGAAATCACTTTCCCTAATACCATACACAAAGATAAACTCATTGGATCAAAGACCTAAAAGAAAGGCCACTCACTATAAAACCCTTAGAGGAAAGCATAGGTAGAACGCTCTTTGACTTAAATTTCAGCAAGATCCTTTTTTGACCCACCTCCTAGAGTAATGAAAATAAAAACAATAAGTAGATAAACAAGCAAACTTAAAAGCTTCTGTGCAGCAAAGGAAACCATCAGTTCAGTTCAGTTCAGTTGCTCTGTTGTGTTTGACTCTTTGTGACCCCATGGACTGCAGCACGCCAGGTCTCCCTGTCACCAACGCCACCAACTCCCAGAGTTTACTCAATCTCATGTCCATTGAGTCGGTGATGCCATCCAACCGTCTCATCCTCTATCACCCCCTTCTCCTCCTGCCTTCAATCTTTCCCAGCATCAGGGTCTTTTCAAATGAATCAGTCCTTCACATCAGGTGGCCAAAGTATTGGGAGTTTCAGCTTCAACATCAGTCCTTGCAATGAACACCCAGGACTTATCTAGTTTAAAGGAAACCATAAATAAGACGAAAAGACAACCCTCAGAATGGGAGACAATGTTTGCAAATGAAGCAGCTGATGAAGGATTAACCTCCAAAGTGGACAAGCAGCTCAGTTCACCCAACTTCAGTTTAAGAGGAGAACGACTCAGTGAGGTGGTGCGCCTTTGGTTTTCAAGCCTCAGAAGGTCCTGGAGTGTGTCTGGGTTGATACGAGGTGCACTGCTCACGGTGGAGCAGGCACAGATGGCTCCACATGATGCAGACTCACAGGAGGTTGTTCCTGAGGAAGCAGACCAGCTGCTGGCCTGGAGAAGAGCCACTGGCAGGTCTGTCCTGGCAAGGGGGACTTTCAGTCTCCCCCTGTGAACCCCAGGTGGAAAGCCCCAGCTGAAGAAGCTGATGTGTTTTATGCACAAGCCACGAGGGGCTGGCTTCATGATGACTGGGTTGTCCACCTGCTGAATATGCTCATTTTCCAGGTCACAATAGATCCTGTGGTTAAGGGGCTTCCTTGCGCATGACCCCCCATGTACCTTGTTGTTACAAAACTGAAAAACCATCTGGGAAGCTTTATCCAGTTTGCAATCTCAGCTTCCTGAAATGGGTCATGTGCTCAGTCACTTCAGACATGTCTGACTCTGTGCGACCCCATGGACTATAGCCCACCAGGTTCCTCTGTCCATGGAATTCTCCAGGCAAGAAGACTGGAGTGGGTTGTCATGCCCTCCTCCAGGGGATCTTCCTGACCCAGGGATTGAACCTTGTGTTTCCTGCATTGGCAGGCAGATTCTTCATCACTAGTGTCTTACAGATGCTGAAAAAAACATTATGTTTCTTAACAAGAGGATGGGAAGTGTCAAATGACCCTTCCCAGCAAGGTGGCAATATTTAAAGAGTTCTTAAGAAATAAGGCGAATAAAGTGAATATTGATAGCAGCCAGACAAAGAGTAAAGAGAGAGGGAGGTGTCACAGGACTCGTCCCTTCAGGGTGGGAGTTTGTAGGTGGTTGTTAAGGAATGGGATGAATAAAATGAACACTGACTGGCTTAAAACTAAGGCTTTAATTTAGCACCAAAGGTTGAGAGCAACAGAGGATGAGAGGGTTAGATAGTATCACCAACTCTAAGTACATGACTCTGAGCAAACTCCAGGAGATGGTGGATACTGGAGTGGGTTGCCATTTCCTTCTCCAGGGGATCTTCCCAACCCAGTGTTTGAACCCTTTTCCCCTACATTGGCAGGTGGATTCTTTACCACTGAGACATTTGGGAAGCCCCAGTATCACATAAAACTGTTGAAAAGACCATGCTATTAATATTACAAAAACTGAGAAGGACACTGGCCAAATTTTGGGATTTTTATGCTTTATATCCTCTTATAAGACTATATCCTTCAACTTAAGACTAGCTAAGTGGTTTAGCAAAGCAAAATAAATGTAGCAAAGTAGAAACACGTCTTAAAAAGCTCACTACTTGGACTGTTTTCCTTTTTCAGCAATTTCTTTTTAAAAAAATATTCCTAATCCCACTACCTTTTCCTGTTGATAAATGTGCAGGAGTGAAATGCCAGTCCCTTGAGTGAGTTGGAAACTCTTCATGTCTACAATCAAACGCTTGGCTAACGTCTTGCATTTCTTTTTGTATTTAATTAGACATTAAAGATATAGAGACATTATTTTCTTGGAAAGTCCGACTCTTTGCATGACTAAGCCTTAATTAAAACAAGGACCTGGTTCTGCTTCTGCTGGATCCTGGGGAGGAAGTACCCAAGAAAATCCCTTGATAAGCCTCTCTTTGGAAACATGTAACTCCAGCTCCTTACAAAGGAGTGAGAAGTAAAAGCTCGTACCCGCTCCTACATTTAGTTTTCCCTAGATTTATTGCAGTTATAAGAAAGGGAATATTATATGAGGGACTCTTCTTGATATTCATGAAAATGGTTCACATTTATGGAGCTAAGTACCAGCTACTGAGTACTGGTACTTAGAAGAAAGTGAAGAAGAACTAAAGAGCCTCTTGATGAAAGTGAAAGAGGAGAGTGAAAAAGTTGGCTTAAAACTCAACATTCAGAAAACTAAAATCATGGCATCTGGTCCCATCACTTCATGGCAAATAGATGGGGAAACAATGGAAAGAGTGACAGACTTTATTTTCTTGGGCTCCAAAATCACTGCAGATGGAGACTGCAGCTGTGAAATTCAAAGATGCTTGCTCCTTGTAAGAAAATCTATGACAAACCTAGACAACATATTAAAAAGCAGAGACGTTGCTTTGCCAAAAAGGTCAGTCTAGTCAAAACTATGGTTTTTCCAGTAGTTATGTATGGATGTGAGAGTTGGACTCTAAAGAAAGCTGAGTGCTGAAGAATTGATGCTTTTGGACTGTGGTGCTGAATAAGACTCTTGAGAGTCCCTTGGACTGCAAGGAGATCAAACAAGTCCATCCTAAAGGGAATCAATCCTGAATATTCATTGGAAGGACTGATGCTGAAGCTGAAACTCCAATACTCTGGCCACTTGATTAGAAGAACTGACTCACTGGAAAAGACCCTGATGCTGGGAAAGATTGAAGGCATAGGAGAGGGGGATGACAGAGGATGAGATGGTTGGATGGCATCACACACTCAATCACACTCATCACACACTCAAACATGAGTTTGAGTAAGCTCTGGAAGTTGGTAATGGACAGGGCAGCCTGGCATACTGCAGTCCATGAAGTCACAGAGTCGGACACAACTGAGCGACCGAACCGAACTGACCAGCTGCTTTCATTGTACATAGATTATCTTAATTGACTACTCATAACAACAGCTCTGCAAAGTAAGTATTATTATCTGATTCATTTTTTGTTTTATTTATTTTTAAAATTTTATGAATTTTAATTTATAAAATTAAACATTAAATTTGATATATTTTATTAATTTTATTTTTTTTATTTTATAATTGCTTTACAGTTATGTATAACTTTTTACTGTACAGTGAAGTAAATCAGCTATATCTCCCCTCCTGTTTGGATTTCCTTCCCATCTGGGTCACCACAGAGTACAGAGTAGAGTTCCCTGTGCTACACACTTGGTTCTTGCTAGCTATCTATTTTCTACATAAAGTCAATAGAATATCTATGTATCAACCCCAGTCTCCCAATTCATCCCAGCCCCCTTTTTCCCTTTGTATCCATACGTTTGTTCTCTATGTCTGTGTCTCTACTTCTGCTTTGTAACTAAGATCATCTATACTAGATTTTTGTTTTTTTAGATTCTATATATATGCATTAATATATGATATTTGCTTTTATTTATGTCATTTTGAGCATCTGATTCACTTTACAAGCAGATAAAGCATGAAAAGTTTACATATAGAGTGCCTGAGTTGCGTATGTAATAAAGTAATGGAATCAGGATTCAAATCTATGTTCAGTTCAGTTCAGTTGCTCAGTCGTGTCCGACTCTTTGCGACCCCATGAATTGCAGCACGCCAGGCCTCCCTGTCCATCACCAACTCTCGGAGTTCACTCAGATTCATGTCCATCGAGTCAGTGATGCCATCCAGCCATCTCATCCTCTGTTGTCCCCTTGTCCTCCTGCCCCCAATCCCTCCCAGCATCAGAGTCTTTTCTAATGAGTCAACTCTTTGCATGAGGTGGCCAAAGTACTGGAGTTTCAGCTTTAGCATCATTCCTTCCAAAGAAATCCCAGGGCTGATCTCCTAAATCTATGTAGCTTGGCTTGAAAGTCTGAATTGACCAATAGAATATACCTGTGATTCTCGAACTGTGAGCTGATGTACTCTGGGGTACTTAGCTAATGCATTGAGTTATCCTAATTTTTCCAGAGAATTGTCTCTTTGGTATGATGCAGATTAGTATGCTGGAGTGGGTTGCCATACCAGGAGTGTTGGAATGGTGTGCCATTTCCTCCTCCAGGAGATCTTCCTGACCCAGGGATCACACCTGAATCTCCTGCAGTTCCTGCATGGGCAGGCAGATTCTTTACCACTGAGCTACCTGGGCTTCCCCGGTGGTGTGCATGTGTGGTCTCAGTCATATCCAACTCTTTGCAACCCCATGGACTGTATGTAGCCCACCAGGCTCCTCTGTTCATGGGATTTTCCTGGCAAGAATACTGGAATGGGTTGCCATTTCCTCCTTCAGTGGATCTTCCTGATTGAGGGATCAAACTGGCATCTCTTGTGTCTCCTCTATTGGCAGGGAGATTCTTTGCCACTGGGTAAAGACATGCCAGTTTGATCCCTGGGTTGGGAGAAGGGAATTGCCCCTAGTATACAAGTTTATATTTGAAAAATATTCTCAAATTCCTCAAGAAAGTTCTGATATTAAAATTAGTTTTTTACTTCAGGTCTTCCATTCCTCCTCCCCAAAAATGTACTAATAATTCTTAACCAGTGTAGTTACAGAGATAGTTCAGGTCAGGACCGAAAGCTTTCTCTACATTTTAAGAATCTACTGTGATAATTGACTTTGTCCTGTACAATACCCATTTCTTGTTTCAGGACACATTATATGTCACTAAAACGTTCTTAATCTTTGCTTATGCATTTAGTTAAGGCTTGTGTTGAATTCCTAGTATTGATTGACCATGTTCTTTGGAAGGCTTTCTTTTAAACGATACTGTCTGCTAATTCCTACTTTAGAAAAAGGCAAGACAAAGCACTTTTTCTGCTTCTCTCACCTGATGACTCTGGGCTTTCCTTTTCTCTGGAATAATAAATTTTAGGAAGCCCATGCAATGAGAGGCACATTTAAAACATTTTTAGTTCTTTGGCCCATTTTTTGATTGGGTCGTTTATTTTTCTGGAATTGAGCTGCAGGAGTTGCTTGAATATTTTTGAGATTAGTTCTTTGTCAGTTGCTTCATTTGCTATTATTTTCTCCCATTCTGAAGGCTGTCTTTTCACCTTGCTTATACCTTCCTTTGTTGTGCAGAAGCTTTTAAGTTTAATTAGGTCCCATTTGTTTATTTTTGCTTTTATTTCCAATATTTTGGGAGCTGAGTCATAGAGGATCCTGCTGTGATTTATGTCAGAGAGTGTTTTGCCTATGTTCTCCTCTAGGAGTTTTATAGTTTCTGGTCTTACATTTAGATCTTTAATCCATTTTGAATTTATTTTTTGTGTATGGTGTTAGAAAGTGTTCTAGTTTCATTCTTTTACAAGTGGTTGACCAGTTTTCCCAGCGCCACTTGTTAAAGAGATTGTCTTTAATCCATTGTATATTCTTGCCTCCTTTGTCAAAGATAAGTTGTCCATAGGTGTGTGGATTTATCTCTGGGCTTTCTATTTTGTTCCATTGATCTATATTTCTGTCTTTGTGCCAATACCATACTGTCTTGATGACTGTGGCTTTGTAGTAGAGCCTGAAGTCAGGCAGGTTGTTTCTTCCAGTTCCATTCTTCTTTCTCAAGATTGCTTTGGCTATTCGAGGTTTTTTGAATTTCCATACAAATTGTGAAATTATTTGTTCTAGCTCTGTGAAAAATATCACTGGTAGCTTGATAGGGATTGCATTGAATCTATAGATTGCTTTGGGTAATATACTCATTTTCACTATATTGATTCTTCCAATCCATGAACATGGTATATTTCTCCATCTATTAGTGTCCTCTTTGATTTCTTTCACCAGTGTTTTATAATTTTCTATATTTAGGTCTTTAGTTTCTTTAGGTGGTGAAGGCAATGGCACCCCACTCCAGTACTCTTGCCTGGAAAATCCCATGGACGGAGGAGCCTGGTAGGCTTCAGTCCACGGGGTCGCTAAGAGTCGGACACGACTGAGTGACTTCACTTTCACTTTTCACTTTCATACACTGGAGAAGGAAATGGAAGCCCACTCCAGTGTTCTTGCTTGGAGAATCCCAGGGACGGGGGAGCCTGGTGGGCTGCCATCTATGGGGTCGCACAGAGTCGGACACAACTGAAGTGACTTAGCAGTTTCTTTAGGTAGATATATTCCTAAGTATTTTATTCTTTTCATTGCAATGGTGAATGGAATTGTCTCCTTAATTTCTCTTTCTATTTTTCTCATTATTAGTGTATAGGAATGCAACAGATTTCTGTGTGTTGATTTTATATCCTGCAACTTTACTATATTCATTGATTCGCTCTAGTAATTTTCTGGTGGAGTCTTTAGGGTTTTCCAAAGAAGACATAAAGATGGCTAACAAACACATGAAAAGATGCTCAACATCACTCATTATCAGAGAAATGCAAATGAAAACCACAATGAAGTACCATTTCACGCCAGTCAGAATGGCTGCTATCCAAAAGCCTACAAGCAATAAATGCTAGAGAGGGTGTGGAGAAAAGGGAACCCTCTTACACTGTTGGTGGAAATGCAAACTAGTACGGCCACTGTGGAGAACAGTGTGAAGATTCCTTAAAAAACTGGAAATAGAACTGCTTTATGACCTAGCAATCCCACTACTGGGCATACACACTGAGGAAACCAGAATTGAAAGAGACACATGTACCCCAATGTTCATCGGAGCACTGTTTATAATAGCCAGGACATGGAAGCAACCTAGGTGTCCATCAGCAGATGAATGGATAAGAAAGCTGTGGTACATATACACAATGAGTATTACTCAGCCATTAAAAAGAATGCACTTGAATCAGTTCTAATGAGGTGGATGAAACTGGAGCCTATTATACAGAGTGAAGTAAGCCAGAAAGAAAAACACCAATGCAGTATACTAACACATATATATGGAATTTAGAAAGATGATTACAATAACCCTATATGCGAGACAGCAAAAGAGACACAGATGTATAGAACAGTCTTTTGGACTCTGTAGGAGAGGGAGAGGGTGGGATGATTTGGGAGAATGGCATTGAAACATGTATAATATCATATACGAAATGAATCACCAGTCCAGGTTTGATGCATGATACTGGATGCTTGGGGCTGGTGCACTGGGACGACCCAGAGAGATGGTACAGAGAGGGAGGAGGGAGGGGGGTTCAGGATGGGGAACATGTGTATACCTGTGGCAGATTCATGCTGATGTATGGCAAAACCAATATAATATTGTAAAATAATTAGCCTCCAATCAAAATAAATAAATTTATATTAAAAAAAATTTTTAGGTGAGACTGATCTCTCTGATTGGCACCTGTCAATCAAATGGATTCTGCTTTCGTCTGCCGACAGAGATCTCTATAGTCAAAGCTATGGTTTTTCCAGTAGTCATGTACAGATGTGAAAGTTGGACCATAAAGAAGGCTGAGTGCTGAAGAATTGATGCTTTTGAAATGTGGTGCTAGAGAAGAAGACTCTTGAGAACCCTTTGGATTGCAAGGAGCTCAAACTAGTCAATCCTGAAAGAAATCAACCCTGAATATTCATTGGAAGGACTGATGCTGAAGCTGAAACTCCACTACTTTGGCCACTTGATTCGAAGAGAAGAGCTGACTCATTGGAAAACACCCTGATGCTGGGAAAGATTGAAGGCAAGAGAAGGGGGTGACAGAGGATGAGATGGTTGGATGGCATCACCAACTCAATGGACACGAGTGTGAACAAACTCTGGGAGATAGTGAAGGCCAGGGAAGCTTGGCATCCATGAGGTTGCAAAGAGACAGGACTCAGCAACTGAACAACAGCAGCAGCAGCAGTTCCTCAGAAACATGGCTTGACTTTGCCTAAAGTGATTAAATGTGAACCCTTACCTCCCTCTCTACTGAGCAGCAGTAGCTAGAATTTTCCTGCCCAGGAATCTGTCTAGATTTGGGTGCCTTGGTTGACATACAGTAGGCTATGCATTGAACATTTGTGTCTCCACCAAATGCAAACGTAGAAGCCCTAACCACTGAGGTGCTCATTCAGAAATGAGACTATTAGGCTTATACTAGGTCATAAGGGTGGGGATGGGATTAGGGCCCTTATAGGGAGAGAAATGAGAGCACCCTCCCCCAAAACTTACCCCAGCCAGAAAGCAGCCATCTGCAAGCTAGGAAGAGAGCTCTTATGAGAACTTAATTAGACTGAACGCTGATCTCAGACTTCCAGACTCCTGAGCTGTGAGAAAATAAATCCCTGTTAAGTTTACCCAGTCCTGTTTCATTATAGTAAATCTAGCTGAGCAGTAAAAGTAAGTACTCAAAATTTTTGGTTGCTTGTTTGGTTGATGGTCAGTGTCTTTTTTTGTTTGTTTGTTTGTTTTTCTTTTCTTTTTGAACTTTAACCTTTTTATTTCTTATCAGGGTATATCCAATTAGCAATGTTGTGATGGTTACAGATGAATAACAAAGGGACTCAGCCATACACACGCACCTGTCAATTATCCCCCCGCCTCCCATCCAGGCTGGCACACAACACTGAGTAGAGTTCCCTGGGCTATACGGTGGGTCCCTGTTGGTTATCCTTTTTGAATATAGCAGTGCATACAGATGGCCAACATTTTAATGCCTTGTCACTTCGTTTCTTTTACCTGCAAGCTGTGGACACCGTAAATTTGATGAAATGAGGTCATAGAAGTCTTTAGCAAAACATCAACCAATTTTTGTCTGGAGCCAACAGACCCTGCCACCTTGTTTCCAATGGTCCAGTGAAAGACTCAGTCACAGATTGACTAAATCTTAGAGTGAATTCCCGAAAGGCGTGCAGACAAACTGTGTAGACGTCTATCAAGAAATGGACCGTGTTTGCTGCCAGAGCTGGTAACTCAGCCCGGAGTGAAACGCAGCTGCTCTGTGATGACCTAGGTGAGGTTCAGACATTGCTGCAAATGTTAGAACATGTCTGAATCATGTTAATGATTGAGAAAACAAGAACTGTAAACAAGTACAATGCTATTAAGCCTGAAAAGCAGACTGTCCCGGCACTACAGATGACTCATTGCATTTTATGCTGAAATGAATATAATTTTAGTAATTTGGAGGAGTGACTGTATGAGTGAAAAGTTTCTGCTTTTTTTTTTTTTTTGACTTGTTGAAAACTTTTCTGAAAGATGAGCTTGTTTGTAGTAAGTTTGGTGAACATTCACTGAGAATGAAAAGCAAATCTCAGCATGCCAATAATCCTGACTTTTCTGTACAAAGTGGGAAAATAGGCACTGTGGCTTATTTAATACTCTACTGTGCTTGTGAATCGAGGCAGATTAGCACCCAAATACTGATAAAACTTCCTGCATGTGATAGCACCATTGGGAGCTTACCCTTAAGAATTTCCTCACTGTATCCACATAAGCAAGACCTTCATTAAAAGGAGAAGGCTGATTTTGATCTTGTAAACAATATCAATTTATTAATTTCGTGTTTTCCATTGTCACCATTTTGATAGATCTTTCTGACTTTGGTCCCCACGCATGTTCTGCTGTGCTCTCTGCTCAGTCACTATGTCTGACTCTTTGTGACCCTATGGACTGTAGCCCTCCAGACTCCTCTGTCCATGGGATTTCCCAGGCAAGAATACTGGGGTGGGGAGCCATTTCCTTCTCCAGGGGATCTTCCTGACCCAGGGACTGAACTGGAGTCTCTTGCGTTGACAGGCTTTACCACTTCCCTGGTGGCTCTGTACCACTGAGCCACCAGGGAAGCCTGATGTAAGTATCCAAGCTCCAGAAATGTTGCTCTTGTAGTTCTGGGGTATGATCCAAGAATCCACCTATATAGATTTTTAAAATTTACTTATTTTAATTGGAGGCTAATTACTTTACAATATTTTGGTGGTTTTCCGTGTATATATTTTTAGAAAGCTCCCCATTTCATCTTGGTGCACAACCAAGAATAAGGACCACTGAAATGGCGATGGCATAGCTGAGACCTTTCCTGTCTATGATGACCAGCCACGCATTTGATAGTGTAGAGTGCTTGTCCTGTGAAACAGAGTTGAATTCCTCTACAAAGTATGTAGTTTTCAATAAGGCATATCTCCTCTTGGCCTGAGGGTCTTAATTTCTAGAATAAAACATTTTCACTGTCTCTCACAGTTGATGAACTTGTAATGCAAACTGATTTCTTTAAGCTCTGAATTAAATGCTGCTGCTGCTGCTAAGTCTCTTCAGTCATGTCTGACTCTGTGTGACCCCATAGACGGCAGCCCACCAGGCTCCCCCGTCCCTGGGCTTCTCCAGGCAAGAACACTGGAGTGGGTTGCCATTTCCTTCTCCAATGCATGGAAGTGAAAAGTGAAAGTGAAGTCACTCCGTCGTGTCCGATTCTTAGTGACCCCATGGACTGCAGCCTCCTTCGTCCATGGATTTTCCAGGCAAGGGTACTGGAGTGCGGTGAATTAAATAGGTTTTCCATTATACCTTTGTGAGCAGTTTTAGTCTTTGCTTTTTTAAAGAAGATGCCAGTTAACATGGTAATACAGGTTATCCTTGGTGAAATTATATCACCTACTATCAGCCAGAGGTTTATTTTTCTTCATATCCCTCTTTGAAATATTTACCTATCCTTTGAGGACACACTTCATTATTGTTGTTGCTTAGCCGTGTCTGCCTTTTTGCTGGCTTCCCTGTCCTCTGCTGTCTCCCGCAGTTGCTCAGACCCATGTCCTTTGAGTCCGTGCCGCTTCTCCTCCTGCCTTCAATCTTTCCCAGCATCGGTGTCTTCTCCAGTGAGTCAGCTCTTCGCATCAGGTGGTTAAAGTAGTGGAGCTTTCCCTTCAGCATCAGTCCTTCCAATGAATACTCAGGGTTGATTTCCTTTAGGATTGACTGGCTGGACTGGTTTGATCTTCCTGCAGTCCAAGGGACCCTTAGGAGTCTTCTCTAGCACCACAATTTGAAAGCAACAATTGTTTGGTTCTCAGCCTTTTTTATGGTCCAACTCTCACATCTGTATATGACTACTGGAAAAACCATAGTTTTGACTATACAACAAATTTCTTTATTAGGCTGGCTGATTGGATACATAATTTGCTCAGACAAATGTACCACTAATGCTGAAACAATGACCCCAAATTTAAGCCTACCAATCCTAAGCTGATCATCTTGCCTTTGTCTTCGAAATGTATAGGGATAAAATGTGGAATTTCCTGGTTCAGAGACGTCTGGCATGCTGCATCCCATGGGGTCACAAAGACTCGGACATGACTGAGTGACTAAACAAACTACCAACGTATGAAACAGTTTAATGCTGTAATCTCTTGATTGGGAACAAATAAGCTAATGAATTCTGAGTACTTCTTATATGCCAGGCACTGAGAAAGCAAAGAGATAATGAAAATCAGTTTCATTGGAAAGATAAAGGGCTTCCCAGCTGGCACTAGTCTTAAAGAACCCGCCTGCCAATGCAGGAGGTGCAGGGGATATGGGATAGATCCCTGCTTCGGGAGATCCCCTGGAGTGGAGCATGGCAGCCCACTCCAGAATTCTTGCCTGGAGAATCTCATGGATAGAGGGGCCTAGGGGGCTACGGTCCATAGGGTTGGAAAGAGCTGGACATGACCGAAGTGACTAGCACGCAGGAAAGGTAAATCCTCCACCTCATTTCATCATTTTGCTGCAGTGATAAAGACTTGGTAGCAACTATGAAAACATATAGGAAGGGTACTAAAAGTGGATATACAGAAGAGCGCCTTTGTTGGAAGTGGTACCTGGGCATTTTCTTGAAATGATGAATAAGAATTAGCCAGGAGTGGTGAACTGAAGGAAGTTCTAGGCAGGAGAAGCAGCGTGTGAAAGTCATGGAGGTTAGGAGTTATATGTGGTGTGTTTCTTTTTTTTTAAAATTTTGATATGGACCATTTTTAAAGTCCTTATTGAATTTGTTTCAACATTACTTCTATTGTTTATGTTCTGTAGTTTTTTTTTTTTTTTGGCCATGAGGCACGTGTGATCCTCTCCAATCAGGGCTCAAACTCACACCCCCTGCATTGGAAGGTGAAGTCTCAACCACAGGACCACCAGAGAAGTCCTGTGGTGTGTTTCTTGAGACTGAAAATGCTTTAGTTTGCTCGCACATCTAATATGAACAGGGAGAGAATGAATTCTGTTTGCTTGTGAATTTAGAATTAGTGAGGCCCAGTGACATACAGACAGCTTCTAAAAGAAATGCCTAGTCCAGGTAAAACAAAGGTGCAGAATCAGGATTCAAACGTAGCCCATCTGACTTCAAAGTTGGAATTTCGCCAGTAGATGTTACGCGGCATGAGATGTACTAATTCAAGAACATCTACCCACTCTGTGGGGGAGATGACACCTGTGATGTCGGTGTGGGTAAAGATTGTTATCATTTGATTCTGTCAGTCCTTCCATAATAAACTGTTAGGTGTCTGATTATAGGTTAGGAGATACGCTGAAGCTGATGAAGGTAAAATGGTTGTATTCCGTAAAAATTTCTCGAGTAGGCACACCCATAAAGAATGCTGTCTTCTCTCTGTCTCTCTGATGACTTGCCTGGTGTTTGGATATGATGGTGATTTAGTTCATGTTATTTGGATAAATGGGATGAGAAGGGTGAAGGAGCTGAGTGAAGATAAGGCACTGATGTTACGCTCAGTCATGCCCGACTCTCTGAGACCCTGTGGACTGCATCCCCCCAGGTCCCCCAGGTCCACGAAACTCTCCAGGCAGGAACACTGGAGTGGGTTTCCATTTCCTCCTCCAGGGGACCTTCCCGATCCAGGGATCAAACCCAAGTCTCTTGCATTAGGAATTGTGAATTCTTTATCACTGAGCCCCCTGGCAAGCCCAAAGTCTGCTTACCTCTTGCTAGTCTCTATTTTTATTAGATTTTTTTTTGAGAGTACATTTTATAGGAGAAATTTGTAAAAGCAGGAAGGTGATTAATAATCCAAACGAACTGAAATTATGATGCAGCGCTATTTGTGCTGTTGTGGGGAGACCAAAAATTTCAAATGCCAGTGGTCTCGCCTGATTGCACAGGAAAATTAAAACCAATCCTTAGATATTTGGAAATGGTTTGATTAGAGACAGGTGAAAGTGTTTGGTTATTCTCCATGCTTTGTGGCTTTCAGGTCAAGTCTGATGACCAGGGCGTGTTCAGACGGCATATTTCAGGATGCTGTGAGGGCCAAGTCTGTGCTTCATCTGAGCGGAGACATGGCTTCAGACGTTGGGAATGAAGTGTAAGGTCATACAGTGTGCTCTCCAAGTGCAAAGATGCTAATTTGATTACGGATTCCCGACAGTTCCGTGGATTCGCTTCATTTTGCTCGGCCGCAAGACAGAGACAATTAAAATGATGAGTCTTTCATTATGTTTGCGTCACCTGTCTCTCCCTTTCTTTGCTGGCTAGAAGGCTGACTTTCTATACCACTTCCTCAGTTTGTGTAATAAGTGGAAAATATTTTACAGGTTCGTTTCCCATACAGGGCATTGCAGAATACTGAGGAGAATGCCTGTGCGGCCTTATATTTTCTGCATAGTTATGTGTATGTACGTGTATGACCGGACCACTTTCTGCACACCAGGAACTAACACGCCATTGTAAATCAGCTATACTCCAATATAAAATAAAAATTAAATTAAGATAATTTAGGATACAGTACACTCTCAAATTGTATTTAGTTGCACAGCTCTTTAGACACAAGCTACCTAGTCCACAATGTCTAATTTCCATCAAAATAAAATGAAATTAGAAGTCCTTCGAAAGCAAATGAGTTTCCTTGCTGTGGTGGCTATGGGGTTGAAGAAAGCCACAGGGTCTCTGAAAGGAACACGGACTTCTAAGATTTTTTTTTTTTTTAAATGTGGACCATTTTCTGTTTTGGCTTTTTGGTCAGGAGGCATGGGGAATCTTAGTTCCCTGACCAGGGATTGAACCCTCGCTCCCTGCCTTGAAGGTCAAAGTCTCAATCACTGGACCATCAGGGAAATCCCTGGATGCATACTTTTAGTGCAGACAGGCCTCTGGGAAATAGAGTTTGCAGGTTACATTCACTCTTACCTCAGAACTTTCTTGGGCTTTCCGACAAAGCGTTTGGTTGCTGCGTTCCTTGGATATGCTTAAGTCTTCATCATCACCCATGTGTTTCTTCAGTTAGATCCATGAACAGAATGAGAGATGATTTCTTAAACATTAACAGAACTCGTCATAATACTCAACACACTGGGATGCCCCCACTTGTTTTTATTCTGCTTAAAAAACAACTTTCTTTGGAATAATTCAGTCCACGATGGAAAGGTGATACTCTTCTGAACACTTCTCAGAAGCTGGCCAGAAGGAATACCAGGGGGATTTAGGGTGAGCTCTTTATGTTTGGCTGGATCTCCTCCACTCCGTCTACCAGTCTGTGCCCGGAGACATTCTCTGAGACTTTTGTGAGCCACGGGCTTTTGCTTGTGATGACTTCATGGTCAAGTCTGCGAGATTCAGAGTGAACCCACTGAAGGGGAGTAGCAACAGCCTCCCTTTCCATCCCCACCCGTTCTCCTTGACTTGCTTACACTCTTGTGATTACTGTCATTTGATTGTCCAGCTACATCCCCCAACAGCTATTCATGTTGCAACGATTATGAAGAGAACGGGAAAGGAACAGGCTGTGCTCAGTTCTGTCTGCAGTCAGGACTATAATCTTGCGGCCGCCTTTGGAGACTATGGCAGAAGCCTGAGACGTGCTTCTGAGTTGGCCAGGGGCTGATATTTAGATGGGAAAATATCTTCAAATTTCGCCGACATCCACCTTTCACCTTTTAAAAAAACTATTAAGTAAGTTGGAGAAGAGGTAGTTGGCAGATGCAGAAAAAAATTAACTTCACATTTAATCACACTTTTACACTGTTAACCAGACCAAAACATGAGGCTAGCTTAAAAAAATTTTTTTTTATTGTAGTATAGTTGCTTTACAACTTGTGTTAATCTCTGCTGTACCGCAAAAAGTGAATGAGCATCTTTTAAAAGGTAAGCATATGTAAGAATCATCTACTGCTGTGCTAGAAATTTGAAAATTACTTGATGAGTCAATAGAGGTGAATGACATGACTATGCATGCGTGCTAAATCCCTTCAGGCATGTCTGACTCTTTGTGACCCCATTTACTGTAGTCTGGCAGGCTCCTCTGGCCATGGGGTTCTCCAGGCAAGAATACTGGAGTGGGTTGCCATGCTCTCCTCCAGAGGATCTTCCCGACCCAGGGATTGAACCCACATCTCGTCTCCTGCATTGGCAGGCGGGTTCTTTGCCACTAGCACCACCTGGAAAGCCCAGAATAACATGGCTATTGAATATTTAAGCAAAGTTTTCATAGTGATGTCTGAGTTTGGTGATTAAAAAAATAAGGAGAAGGAACATTGATTTCATCACTGGCGACCTGTCTTCATGGATGGTTTTGATGTGATATTTCTAGGACACAGCTAATAATTTTGTATTTTGATATCCTTTCTCTTTTCTGAGTCTTAGTTAATTTACTGATGTTTATAAGGAGCTGGGTTGACAGGGAGCAGTAAATGATGAATGCAATGTCTCCCATTGGGAAGACCAAGATCAGATACATTCTGAGCCCTTTTCATGCCTTGCTGCTGCTGCTGCTAAGTCGCTTCAGTCGTGTCCGACTCTGTGCTTAAGCTGACATGAAAGCCTTTACCTACAGAGACCGTGCATGTGTGCGTGCTAAGTTGCTTCGGTCGTGTCTGACTCTTTGTGACCATATATACTGTGGCATGCCAGGCCCCTCTGTTCATAGGATTCTCCAGAATTCTACAAGAATACTGGTCTGGGTTGCCATGCCCTCCTCCAGAGTAATCTTCCTGACCCAGGGATCAAACCTGCCTCTCTTACATCTCCTGCTTTGGCAGGCAGGTTCTTTACCACTAGCGCCAACTTGGAAGCCCAAAGGGACTTTGTATCATGTTTGAAATGTGTCTGCTGCTCATGGTAAGATGTGCTCATTCATTGAAGCATTGGGAGGCCCGGGGAGTCTTGATTCAATTAAGGCTGATGGACATCAGGCTTCTGAAGTGAAAAGTTGGTCATCCTGCCTGGGCTATTTCATTCTCATACTCTTTATGAAGTCAGGATTTCCAAGAAACATCTCATCTTGCAGTCCGTATCCGCCTTCTCATCTGGCTCCCAGAATGAGACGTTTCACACAGTGACAGTCCCATTTATCCACTGCACCCGAGCCATCTTTTAGGCATCCTTTCAAAGGAGTGACACACCAGCTCAGAGACGCCAGATCAGAAACACATCCGTGGTGTGTTTCCCATCATTTCTGAACGTACCCATTCTGAGTGGACCACAGGAGTGCAGGAGAGACGTGCATGAGAATTTCTTTTCTCCCTGGAAGCGCAGTGCCTACACACGTTCCCACAGAGATACTGGGCATTCCTCCAGGTATTTGTGGAATAACTTGCCCTTTCTGCACTTTCCCTGAAGTGAAAGGAAAACAGTAGCCTCATTCTCATACGTTCTGCTTGTAGATATCATATCAAGGGAGGGAACCCAAAGGCCTTTGGAAGGTCCTGCACTGCTGGAGGTGGGGTCGTGGGTGGACCCCATCATGCCTCTTTCAAAACTTTACCAAAGGAACTTAAGAAGCTCAGCAATTTTTTTTTTTTTAGTGCATTTGCAATTTATTTATATTCTTTCTCTTCTTCAGTTGCCTACCATGGTTTCAGTCCAACATTTTGCTGGTAGCCTTCTTCTGCAAAGACCCCATCCAAGTTCCTCCATGCGAGGGAATCTGAATCACAGGTTAGTTAATCCTTTTAGTAACAGTAAATAGTTAAAGCTGGAAAATCATTTGCATGTCTTCCTATATGCAGTTTATCAATGCTCCTGAAATCTCCATAAATTCAACTTAAAACAGATTTTGGAGGGGGGAAAAAACAAATCAATTTTATCTTAAAGTTGTGGGTTTTTTGAGTTTATTGAAAGTGTCTGTGTGTGCATGCTAACTTGCTTCAGTCATGTCCAACTCCTTGCAATCTTGTGGACTGGAGCCTGCCAGGATCCCCTGTCCCTGGGATTTTCCAGGCAAGAATACTGGAGTGGGTTGCCATGTCCTCCTCCAGGGGATCTTCCCAATCCAGGGGTCGAACTGGTGTCTTCTGCGTCTCCTGCCCTGCAAAAGAATTCTTTTCCACTGGCGCCACCTGGGAAATTCATGGAAAGTATAGCGCATTGTAAGTGTTTGGATCTCACAGGCAACCCATGGTCCTACACAATGTGACTAATACTATTGAAAGCACCACGCTAAGGTTTCGCAAGAGTTTTTCTTCCCAAAACACTTAAAGAATTCTGAAACAATGTCAACAGGGTCCGGCGAGTTGGTGAAGACATTTTCTGTTATTTAATTTATTTTAAAGTAGTTCAAGAACTGGGTGGCTTTACGCTTCTAAAGCATCCTTCAGCCGAGAACACCAAAATATCCACATGGGTCCTTTACGGGACCTGCTGCTGCATAAAACCCAACTCTGAGTCATCTGTGGGAAACTGAACTTTCTCTGGGAGTCCACCAACATCTCATTTCTGTATATGGATACATTAGAAAGGATAATTAGATTTAGTTATTTCATTTCCTTTCCTTATTTTCCACACTTCCTAAATTCCTGCAATCAAAGTACCATACTTCTGAATCTGTTTATGTTTTGTTCTTATCTTCTTCAATAGCTGAGGGTGTATTTTTTGCTGTAAGAGATTTTCACACATTTTTTTTTTTCCCATGTGCAGGATTTACTGTTTTTTGTTTTTTTTTTTAACTGGCAGCCTGCCGGCTCTGTGCCAAGGCTGCTGCTGGGCACAGCTGAATCTGAGCAGTATGACTCACTATCAGAGGATGGCCTTTCTGTTGACTTTTCTCCTACTAACCTTTGAGTATATATGAAAAGGAAAATCGGTACATAACATTTTCTTTGCCTCATTCAGTAATTAGCTTCCAGCTCCTTACATACTATCATCAGTTGGTCACAGAGAAATCTCACTTCTACCAAGGTCATAGTTATTTTATAGAAAAAAAAAACTGATTGTTTGCTTTGGGCTGTGCTGCAAGACTTGTGGGATCTTGGTTCCCTGACCAGGGATTAAACTCAGGCCGCAGCAGTGAAAGCACCAAGTTCTAACCACTGGACCACCAGAGAATTCCCAGAAAACTCCCAAGAAATACAGATTGTTATCAACTCTGTCCCTAAGTGTATTCTCTTCCCCTATAAGACAGTTTATGAAATCACTTAGAATTAGTAGCTGGAATATAAATTTAGATGTAACCAACATTATCGAATCTGTATGGTCTTATTGGGGGCTTCCCTGGTGGCTTAGCAGGAGAGAACCCACTTGCCACTGCAGGAAGCTCGATTCCTGCGTTGGAAAGATCCCCTGGAGAAGGAAATGGCAGGGGATTCCAGGATTCGTGCCTGGGAAATCCCACAGACAGAGGAGCCTGGAGGACGAACTGAGAGAGTAGCATTGAAACATATATGTTATCATGTGGAAAACAGATAGCCAGTGGAACTTGCTGTGTGGGGCAGGGAGCTCAAATCCAGTGCTCTGTGACAAGCTAGAGGGGTGGGATGGGGCGGGAGGTGGGAGGGAGGCTCAAGAGGGAGGGGACATGTGTATACCTATGGCTGACTCATGTTGATGTATGGCAGAAGCCAACACAATATTGTAAAGCAATTATCCTCCAATTAATAATTTTTTTTAAAGGGTCAGACATGACTTAGCAACTGAGCGTGTGGGATTCTTCAGTGCTTTTTACTCAGTAATCTATAGTATGTGTTAGGGCTTCCCTGATGACAGATGGTAAAGAATCTGCCTGCAACGCAGGAGACACTGGTTCAGAATCTGGCTCGGGAAGATCCCCTGGAGAAGGAAATGGCAACCCACTCCAGTAATCTTGCCTGGAGAATCTCATGGACAGAGGAGCCTGGCGGGCTACAGTCCATTGGTTCACGAAGAGCTGGACGCGACTGAGTGACTTACACTTTGTGTGTTTCCGGTGAATCCCTATTATGTTCATTTTTTTTTTATGACCAAATGTCACTCCTCCTTTGAAATACTGAACACTTGATTTAGCGATTTCTCCTGTTTTTGATTTCAAGTCAGTGGGACCTCTGGTGACTGAAGCTCTACTGGCCATTTACCATGAGGTGTTACAGTGATTTGTACCCATGTTTTATTTTCTTAATAAAGTAGAATCTGCCTTCATACCCGTCTTCTCTCCCCAGTATTATTGGTAATAATAGCTAATGTGTACAGGACAGCCTCTGTGGGGCTTGCTTCTGTTTATATCACTGATCTCATTTCATCCTCATACGAACCCTAATGAGACAGCATCAGTGTCCTTGTTTTCTTGATGAGGATATAGAAGCCTCGGGAAGTTCACTGAGGTCACACTCCTAGCTAGTTTTAGATTCAAGGCAATTCAGTTGCTCTGGCTTTATCATTAACCACTTCATCATTATTGCCAACCTACAGCCTCCAGGTCAGACTGAGCGCATGGACCCTCATGTGTGTGCACGCTTAGTCGCTCAGTTGTGTCCGACTCTCTGTGACCCCATGGACTGCAGCCCACCAGGCTCCTCTGTCCATGGGAGTCTCTAGGCAAGAATACTGGCGTGGGTTGCTATGCCCTCCTCCAGGGGATCTTCCTGACCCAGGGATCAAACCCGCGTATCGTGCATTGGCAGGCGGGTCCTTCACCACTCTGCCACCGGGGAAACCCCTCTGACTCCACATCTTTCCATTTCCCCTCTTTGATTGCTCATCCGTCGGTAGGTTTCGTGAGGAGCAGGTTGGACGCAGAGTGAGCTGGGCGCTGCTTTGATGCCCAGAGCCGGCAAGACTGCTCACCACTGGCTGGCTGGGGGGACCGGACCGCAGCTTCCCGGGGAGCTCCTCCAAGGAAGCACAGCCTTGAAGCTTTTCTGCCGTCACAGAAAACTCCAGTGTGGGGTTTAGTCCTCAGATTTCGTACTTTGAGTTGCCTGTGAAGCCACGTTTTATTTATTTATTTTTCTCTGCATACATTTTACTGTGTTCTTTTAGCAAATTGTATTTCATTAAAGAATGTTTTTACCTCCTTTCTTTTAAATGGGGAGGAAAGGGAGGAGACGGCCTTGAAAACGACAGCTGCCCAGAGAACCCACTCCTCTGAGTGTCCTCCCCTAGCGGACAGCGTGCGTAACGTGTGTGCGTAACGTGTGTGCGTTGCGTGAGTGCGTAACGTGCGTGTATTGCGTGAGTGCGTAACGTGCGTGTGCCCGCACCTTTGTCTCCACGACTGCCCCGAAACATGAGGGCGGGGGTCGTATGTGCTCCGGACGGAGGTCCCTCTTTAGCTCGTCTACAGTAAGACTGACATTTTCCTTCCTGTGTGTTTCAAAACTAGACTTTGCCCTTCAGCACCTAAAAAATAGGAACATGAAATATTAATAATCATAATAAAGAATCATGTGTCCTGCCAGGGCTTCCCACAGAGCTTGCCCTTCTTGGTGGTCAGCATGGGGAAGTGAACCTCTTTTTCCTCAGTTCAGTCACCCTCAGAGGATGTTGGCAACGAGCCAGTGTAACCAGGGGGAAAGCAAGACTTATGACAAAGCTAAAAGCTGAAAATAGAATCCATTTCCTAGCAGTGTGTTCTATAGAATGTTTTTCATCTGTTTTTCATCACGTGATCGCTCCATCACATGGGCTAATCTGGTCTCGCAAACATCAAGGGAATTTCCAAGACGCTTTTAGCAAACAGAATTGTAACGTTTGAATATGAAAAACTTAACTGTGTTTGAGAAGTTAGATATTTTCAGCTACTCCTTGGGGCAGCTGTGGGACTGCTTGTATTTGCCTCTCAAGCCTTACGCATCATGTTCTCTTAGCTGAGTTTCTGAGCTTCCTGAAGGCCTGAGTTCTAACCACTTCCTCTTAATATGTTCATGAACACCCCTGCCCCCATTTTGCATAGTTTTATGGAATTAACAGAACTCCCAAAGACTCTAGGGATTTGCCTTAGACTGTGTTGTTCCAGGTCATTTATCTAAGTGAAATCTGAATCAGCAGTGTTAATACAATAATCTGAGACTAGAAAACAAACTTGTGGCTACCAAAGGGGAAAGGAGGAGGGTAAATAAGGGGTATGGGATTAATAGGCACTCAGTACTACGAATAAGCAGATAAACAGCAAAGACCTACTGTATAGCCCAAGGAATTGTAAGTATTACCATAACTTATAATGGAGTTCAGTTCAGTCACTCAGTCGTGTCTGACTCTTTGTGACCCCATGGACTACAGCATGCCAGACCTTCCTGTCCATCACCAACTCCTGGAGTTTACTCAAACTCATGTCCATTGAGTCGGTGATGCCATCCAACCATCTCATCCTCTGTTGTCCCCCTCTCCTCCTGCCTTCAATTTTCCCAGCATCTGGGTCTTTTCAGATGAGTCAGCTCTTCATAACAGGTGGCAAAAGTATTGGAGTTTCAGCTTCAGCATCAGTCCTTCCAATAAATATTCAGGACTGATTTCCTTTAGGATGGACTGGTTGGATCTCCTTGCAGTCCACGGGATTCCCAAGAGTCATCTCCAACACCACTGTTCAAAAGCATCAGTTCTTTGGCACTCAGCTTTCTTTATGGTCCAAATCTCACATCCATATATGACTACTGGAGAAACCATAGCCTTGACTAGATGGACCTTTGTTGGCAAAGTAATGTCTCTGCTTTTTAATATGCTGTCTAGGTTGGCCATAACTTTTCTTCCAAGGAGTAAATTCATGGCTGCAGTCACCATCTGCAATGATTCTGGAGCCCAAAAAACTAAAGTCTGCCACTGTTTCCCCATCTATTTGCCATGAAGTGATGGGGCTGAATGCCATGATCTTAGTTTTCTGAATGTTGAGCTTTAAGCCAACTTTTTCACTGTCCTCTTTCCCTTTCATCAAGAGATTTTTTAGTTCCTCTTCACTTTCTGCCATAAGGGTGGTATCATCTGCATATCTGAGGTTATTGATATTTCTCCCACAATCTTGATTCCAGCTTGTTATAACGGAGTATAATCTGCAAAAATACTGAATCACTATGCTGTACACCTGAAACTAATATGTGTGCTTGCTCAGTTGCTCATTTATGTGTGACTGCAAATCCATGGAGTGTAGCCCACCAGGCTCCTCTGTCCTTGGGATTCTCCAGGCAAGAATACTGGAGTGCATTGCCATGCCTTCCTCCATGGGATCTTCCTACACAGGAATCAAATCCAAGTCTCTTGTGTCTCCTGCCATTGGCAGGTGGGTTCTTTACCCACTGAGCCATCTGGGAAGCCCACTTTAGAGTATATGACTACCTTATTTATTATTATTATTTTTTTTTTGAAAAAACAATTCCATTAGTTACAAAATTTAATTGTAAGGATCAAACAGTAGTTATTTGTCAAACCAATCGACATTAATAGCCTTGAAGTGTGCAGAAGCTAGTTTTTAAATAAAAGTGACAAATACCGGTAAGATTCTTATAACACATAAACAAATGTGATTCTGGAAGTTGAGTACAAGAGAATGATAGTGCAATCATCAATAAGTAAACCAAAGGCATAATCTTCTAAATTATTTAAACAGAATAAATTCTAGTTTAAAAAAAGTTTAAAACTACATAAAACTCAAAGCAATCTAACTGTTTTCTACCTGAGATCAAAATAAGTTTTTTTCCCTATCTAAACATAATTTGTGGCATTGAGGTAAATCTGAATTCATGTGATACACTTTGTCAAACTTTTCCAAAAAATTTTAAGCCCTGCTGTAGAGAGAAATTCTCATGTTATACATTCATATTTACACATTTTTTCCTCAAAGACTAATGACAAATTTATGAGGTTAATAGGCCTGTAATGGGACCATGATACTATTAATAATATGAAAATAAAGCTACTCATTTATACCATGTGTTCCTATATGTGCAATATGAAATGGATCATAGAATCTATGTACAAAGGTGAATCACCAAGAGTTCAGAAATTAAGCTTACTTTAAAAAAGCTCGTTCTGTTCTTTTTTGGAGCAGAGGTTGCAAAGTTGTGATGCATAACAAAAACATTGTGTACCCGGGCTCCAAAACCAAACACTGGCCTAAACTGGCAATAACTGCAACTTAAAATAAAAATTAAACCCTACTAGATATTCACTGTGGTTACGCCACTTTTGGCTTTAGGGTCTGTAGGTTTTACTGAGGTAACAACCTCTTATCTCTTGCCTCCCCTCCTGTGCTTGCCCCTACTGCCTCCAGCTTCCTTTCATGTGGCTGTCTTTGGCAATGCTTCCACTGTGAAAGAACAGGAGTCAGCTAAGTGAGACTCAACTATAAATAAGGTAGTCATATTTATAGTTGAGTCTCACTTAGCTGACTCCTGTTCTTTCACAGATCTCCACTAGCCCTGGGTAAAGATGACTAGATTGAAGATTTGATGTAGTTTCTGTCATCAGTGAGTTCACAAATTGGAGACAGGGAGATAGATGTGTGAACACATTACTATAAACATGAAAAGAGGTGGAATAGATTACTGAGTGGAGGCGGGTAGGGTGAGGGGGGGGACATCTTCCAGAGAAAAGTAACAGGGTGTACAGAGATACTGAAATGAATAAGGAATAGAATGGAACCTGGAGGGTGGAAGGCATGATCCTGGAGAGAGGGTCCAGGTGATCTCAGAGCATCTTTTGTTGTTGTTGTGTTGCTAAGTTGTGTCTGACTGTTTGTAACCCCTGGACCGCAGCATGCCAGGACAGCTCTACTCTCTCCCGCAGTTTGATCAGATTCATGTCTATTGCCTTGATGATGCCATCCAACCGTCTCATTATTCTCTGCTGCCTCCTTCTTGTTTTGCCTTCAGTCTTTCCCAGCATCAGGCTCTTTTCCAGTGAGTTGGCTCTTCACATCAGGTGGCCAAAGTATTGAACTTCAGCATCAGTCCTTCTGATGAGTATTCAGGTTGATATCCTTTAGGATTGACTGGTTTGTTCTCTTTGCAGTCCATGGGACTCTCAAGGGTCTTCTCCAGCACCACAATTAGAAAGCATCAATTCTTCAGTGCTCAGCCTCCTCTGTGGTCCTACTCTCATATCTGTACATGACTACTGTAAAAACCATAGCTTTGACTATATGGTCCTGGTGGATAACCTGTCCTGGGCCTTACTAGAGATGAACTTGGCAGGATTTCAGCCATCAGGGAATATCTAATCTACCCAAGTAGACAGAAATAAAGCATTTTTACTATTGATGTGGGAGCCTGAGGGAGCATTCATTCCGTTTGTGGAACCACATACAGATCCCTTGAGGGGAGCTGCCTTCCCACTGGGTGCAGACTTGGCAGCTGGTCCATTGCATGGTAAAGTACTAGAACCTCAAATTTCTCTTTGAGTTCCATCAACTGTATTGTATTAGGATCTATGGAAAACAAAGTCCTCGTATTTATCATATTGGTTTGAGGGGATCTGGCTTTTCACCCTTGTTATGAATTGTCCAGAGTTGGATGTGTTATGTTTCTTAAACTGTTCTAAGAGTGGTTGGTGTTATGTAAGTGGAGATTTTTGAATCGTCCAAGGCCAACTTGAAAATTCTGCATATTTGTAAAAAATCAGCCCATTCCTAGACATCATGTTTATTTCTCAAGTGGTGGCACTATTTTTAGAAATAAAGGACTTCAAAACCTTCATCCACATTTTTCATCCATTACACAATGTGTTCCTCAAACATATGCAAAACAATGACATGGAGAAATCTTGAGATTGGGGGAGGGGAGGGGAACAGCAGCTCAATTTGAAAGTTTGCTAACACATATTATGATTTATTATTTAACAGTTGGCTCCATTTGGCGTCTGGAGATTTTCTCAAATGCAAGTGCGTGTAGTGTATTAAGGTTTATTTGAGTATTAAGCAAGCATCTTTGGTTGAAATGTGGCTAGCATATTTGACTGAATAAGAAATGAGGAGATGACACAGCTCAGTGATTGATAATATTTAGGGAAATATTTACAAACATACATAATATTTTGTTGATTCTCCAGGCTTTTCTGTGCCTATTCCCATCTGTATTTTTTTTTAATGAAGAAGATTCAAAATAATTACCCAGATGTCTTTTCTTATGATTCAGCATGGACAATATTTGTAATATTTCCATACATGGTCAAATGCGGAAACCTAATTGGGCCAGTGTTAACCACTTTCTCCTCCCACCCTATTTTGGTTAATTTGTCTGTGAATGCAAATTTTTTTTTTGAATGTATCATTTGATCCCTCCCCTGTCAAGTGTAGAGACTTCCAGATTCTTGTCTCTTAAATGGATGTGTTGCTGAATGCATGGTTCATAATGGAATAAATGAAGGATGTTTGTGGGGTGAACTCAGCAACTTCTGGATAAAATTTGAAACACCTGTAGAATTTAAGATTAGTAGAGCTTCTGAAGATAATAATGGGCTCAGACATGCTGAGGACTGTGGTGGAATTTTCATCATCATTTACACATAGTGCATTTGTATACCTTCCTTAGGAATTCCTCCTTTTGAATGAAACAAATTTACTGATATATGTGATGGCACAGTATGTCAAATAGTGAGAGGCATTAATTGGTACTCTTCTGAGACCTGATCTCGGCTCTTTTGGAGTCATGGAGACTAAAAGGGTACATGAGGTTAGGGTTTGAGTCATAGCCTCCTTGATTGGCGTTCGATGAATGCTTATCAAAGGCTCTTTCTCAGAAACAACCAGAAAGAGTCATATTAATACTAGTCAGGGATTGAAGAGAGAAGTTGGAAAGGACTGATGGAGTATATCTCCACGGCCCTTCAGGAAAGAGACACATTTTAACAGTAGAACTGCAGGTTTCGTGCGTAGGGCTGTTTCTTCAGCCTCTCCCAGCTCTTACTCACCAGTCAGCTTGATCTTCATTTGGTTTCCTGAGCAGACTTCTCTGCTACAAAGAGAATGTGTTGAAGAGCCAACATGAATATCAGTCTTCTTGGCAGTCAAAGCCTCATAAATTATTCTATTGGTTCTTTGACACAAATCATTCTCATGTGAGTTTGAGTTGCATAAGCTGGATTATTTTTCTTTGTGCCTGATTACCACTGGCAAAGCTTCTTATTAAATATCATCTCAAGATATGTGAAAGCAAGAAAACCAAACCTCTGGAGTACAGAAGGATAACTGGAATATTTTCCCTAATACCCACCCATCCACCTCACCCCAGTAATTAGAGTGGTATGGGCTAATTGTTTAAACCATTGTAGACATTCATGGTAGACACTGCAGAGTATTATAGACAGATTTAGGTATCCTTTCTTCTAGCCTTTTGATCTAAGCATAAGGTACAGGGTTATAATGAGCATAAATATTGTTAACATTTAATTGAAGGCTTATGCAGAGGACTGTAAAGTGCCTGCTGTGCATCCATTCATTTTAATACACAAAGCAGTGTTATGATGTGGGTGGCATTATCGGCTCATTTTGTAGATGAGGATATAGAGGTACTGTGATCTTAAGTAACTCATATCACAGAGTAAATGATGGAGCTGTGATAAATTAAGATGGTCTCATTTTATAGCTTAGGTTCTTTTTTATTTCTGATTTTACTTGGGTATAGTTGACTTAGAATGTTGTGTTAGTTTCTGGTATACAGCAAAGTGAGTCAGTTATATATATATATATAGGATTCTTTTTAGGATTCTTTATAGGATTCTTTTCCCATACAGATCATTACAGAGTACTTAGTAGAATTCTTTGTGCTTTACAATAGGTCCTTATTAGTGATCTATTTTACATACAGTAGTGTATATGTGTCAATCTCAATCTCCCAATTTATCCCACACCTTCCCAGTAATCATACATTTGTTTTCTGTATCCATGAGTCTATCCCTGTTGTGTAAATAAGTTCATTTGTATCATTTTTAAGATTCCACATATAAGCTATATCATATGACATTTGTCTTTCTTTGTATAGCATAAATTCTTAACCATCATTATGCTGTTACATCTTGTTTATAATCTGCATGCTGCTGTTCTGAATTCACATAGTGCCTTCTCTACAGAATAGTAAAGTTTTAGAAACCTTCTCAACTATCATCCAATTGCTCACGACTATGTAAGTCTCAGTTTGATTTTGTCTTGAGAAGGCTCGACGTTAAATTTGCTCATCTATGTAATGACATGTCAATACTTTCCTCCTAGTGGCAGCGAAACTAGGCTGTTTAAGAATCAAATGAAGGACATGCCCATATGGTGTCAAAGCTAAATGTTCTGTCCTGGGTCCCCTTTAATATTCTTAAATTATAACATGTGTTATATTGAATCTTTGAAATTTGACATGAGAGATAAAGATCCAAACATTGTCTAACATTGCGTGGGTTGAAGATTAGTTCAGATTGTCCCGAGACAAGAGATGACCAAGGAAGTCGTCTAATGAAAGACAGGATACCATGACTGCTTTCTCTTTCTGAAAGTGTTAATCAGAGTACAAATTAATGCACTGCGTGTAATGGACAGAATGATCTCCATTCTGATCTATTTCTAACTAATGTGAATTTAAGCATTTCTTTGGTCCAGCGAAAAGCCCTGAACTGGTGGTCTCTTTGAAGTGGTGATCTAGGACATCTGCATGCCTGTGGGTGGTTTTTTGTCAGAAAGACTCTGCATTTGTGTGAGTCCCCAAAGATGTAAATAAATTAAACAAGAATGCAAAAATCTGATAAAGCGTACGGCTCTGGAAACTTGATGCTGCATGAAAAATTCAAAATTTTGGTTTTTCCTCTTTAAAAAAAAATCTGATTAATGAGCACTTAAATAAGTAGGGATTTTCAGAGGTTATCATGAGTCCACTAAGATTATATTTTTTAAGCATGTTACATTTTCTTTCCTTCCTCCCTCCCATGGTCTCTCTGCTTTTTTCAAGGAATACTATATTCATGGATTGACCAAGTGCTTTAACTTAAAGTACTTTGCTTACATAATTTTTTTTTTGGCAAAGACCCTCACGATATCAAGAGAATTATGCCACAATAAGGTTGTAAAATGAATCGCTTCCAACCTTTTGGGGAGCGGGGTGTGGAGGCAGTCAGTCCCAATATGCCTAATAGTATTACAGACTATTAACTTACAGTAGCTTAATAATAATTTATAACAATTTAGTAATCATGCTGGAGGTTTTAGGTAACTACAGCAGTGTGTAAAGAGTATGAAAATATGGTCAAGAAAAAATATCTAATACTGAACTAAGCATTATAGGTAGAAGGTTAATACCTATAAGAAGAGGTGATGAATCTTTGTATTATCAGGAATATTGCACCTTCAGTTTACTTCTAGGGACCATCCTTTTGCAAGTACCTTGATTTCTAGATTTGCGTACATTCAGAGAAAGCTATGAAGGTAGCAAGTGGTGATGGCTGGACACTTTTTTTTTTTTTTAATTTTGGCTGCATCACTCAGCTTGTGGGATCTTAGTTCCCTGACCAGAAATTGGACCTGGGCCCTTGGCGGTGAGAGTGCAGAGTTCCCATCACTGGACCGCCAGGGAATCCTCACAGTGCAGAGTGTTTAAATTTCCATGTGCATATAAATTAACTGATTACCTTACTTAAGTTTTTAATTCTGATTCAGTAGGTGTGAGATGGGACCCAAGCGCCTTCATTTCTATGAGCTCCTAGGCGATGCTGATATTACTGGTTTGTAGACAACACTTTGAATACCATGGCTGTAGCAGAATGGCTGGACGGTGCTGTGGGTCCGTTCAAATGGAATGGTTTTATGTTTATACTGGCTTATGTTTACCCTGTTGTGTGGGTTTTTCTCCTCACCTTGCGTATTTGCTTGGGAGAGGATAAGGAGGAAACAGTAAGCAGGAGTTTAAGTTGGATATAGAAAACCCTGAGGAGAGGAATGGATGGATCTGGAAGAAAAGCAAGTCCAGAGTACTCAAGGTCCCAATGAAGTTGAAAAGCTGTCATCATAGAAGCGGCTGGAAAAGCAAGTTGGAAGACGAGGAGCTTATGAGTGAGGATTTTGAAAGTGAAAGAATTATAGATGATGACAAGATCCAGATGCAGCCCCAGAGGGTCACGACTGACATGGCACTTGGGGTGGTGAAGGTCTCACTGTTCTATCATGCCCGGAAGGGTGAAAAGGGCTGGGGGGCTGCTCAGCTTTGGCATGTTCACGGCCGCGTACTTGGGGGCACTTAAGTGAAGGGCACTTATCAGTCTCGAAGCTCTTGTGGACACTTATCTTTTGATCTCTTGGGATTTCTCTTGGGATTAATTCATTCACATGACAAATGGTTACTGAGTGTTTACTAGGAGTGAAACACTGTCTCTGCGTGGCATGACGGATACCATTCTGAACCAGACGGTGCTTGCGTTCTGGTGGGTTTGCGCCTCTGGAGTCCTTGTTTCCATGTGGATGACATGTCACAAAGGATCACAGAATGATATATGTGGGAAAAGAATCTAAAACAGAGTGGTTGTATGTATCTGTATAACCGATTCACTTTGCTGTACACCTGAAACTAACACAATATTGTAAATCAAGTATACTCCAATAAAAGTTAAAAAAGAAAAAGGAAGAAAAGATACCCCAAAGGATCACAGACTCGCTCCCTCAAGCTTCCTCACCAAATTGGAAAAAAAAGGAAACAAAGAAAACAAAAAGAGCAGAATGATAACAAAAGTAAAATTAGAAAAAAAAATAAACTGGAATATATAAAAAATGAAACAGATACAAGATACCTGAGATGAAATTAGATCACCTCTAGAAAGTGAAGTCACTCAGCCATGTCCGACTCTGCGACGCCATGGACTGTAGCCTACCAGGTTCCTCCGTCCATGGGATTTTGCAGGCAAGAATACTGGAGTGAGTTGCCATTTCCTTCTTCAGGAGATCTTCCTGACCCAGGGATTGAACCCGTGTCTCCTGCATTGTAGGCAGATGCTTTACCATCTGAGCCACCAGGGAAGTTCTCTGCTATAGCTGTTAAAGATGATACAGCTGAGCCTGCTTGCAGGGCAGGAGTAGAAATGTAGATGTGGAGAATGAATTTGTGGACACAGAGGGAAGGGGAGGGTGGAATGAAATTGGAGATTAGGATCGGCATGCACACACTGCCACATGGATCACAGCTCTCGGGGGCTGCTGGGTAGCTCAGGGAGTGCTCCCGGTGCTCGGCGATGGCCAGGACAGGCGAGTGGGGGATGGGAGAGAGATCCAGGAGGGAGGGGCCTGTGTCTGCAGGTAGCTGATCCTCTGTGTTGTACAGCAGAAACTGACACAGCATTTAAACCAGTTATACTCCAATAAAAAGAAGAAAAAAAGCCTGGCCCCGTTTTTTTTTCACGGCATGAAACTTTGGGTTTAGTTTTCATTATGATTAGAGTGAACAAAATTAGTTTGTGTGAAAAACAGCAAAGAAAGTCACTTTGGTCAGCTTTGAGAAACTGATCTGCTGTTGTCAAAACCAAAGGAACCCTTTTATCCCATGTTGCTGAGAGTTACCTGAATGTGGAGGACGGGAACATGTACGGGATGGAAGACCTGCAAATCACAAAAGGTAGCAACTGAAGATTACAGGCGACTTGAGTTCTGAGGATGTAGAGCTGAGAGCGTCGCCTACCATTGCAAGAGAAAAATGAAAGGTCACTTATGTCTGCCCATCATCCAGGTTTTCTACCTTTAGTTACGGTGTGAGTGCATGCTAGGTCGCTTCAGTCATGTCTGACTCTTTGTGACCTCATGGACTGTGGCCCTGCAGGCTCCTCTGTCCATGGGCTTTTACAGGCAAGATTACTTGAATGGGTTGCCCTTCCCTCCTCCACGGGATCTTCCCGACCCAGGGATCGAATCCAGGTCTCCTGCATTGCAGGTGGATTCTTTACTGCTGAGCCACCAGGGAAGCCAACTAACCTAAGCTAAACCCATAAAATAAATGAACGCATAATACATATTTTCATTTAATTTTCAGTCGCTGTATCCAGGAAGGTCAGATAATTTAGCATCTCATGACCTGAGTTTGCTGACTGGTTGCTCCCTTGTTCTGTTACTGATTTTAGTATTTCTATCTATACAGTGATTTCTGTTCTGACTTTGTACTTTCCCCAGATCTGTCCTTGATGTGCTGTGAGCAAAAGCTGCTCACCTCAGCGATCAGGACTGCATATCAGTTACATAAAATAAAAGGAAAGCTTCCTCTGTTCTTCTGATAAATGTGGATTTGGTTTTGGCATTCTGTCTCGGCACAGCTGTTCCTTTCGACTTTTGATGAATAGAAGACTGTACTCTTTACCTTTGAAATCTGGCTACAGAATCACACCACACTCCCAAACATTCATTTTCCTCTAACATTTCTCGGAACTTTTTGCCCGAAGCCTACTCTTTCCTTTCCTGGCTCACTCCTGAGGCTGATTCTTTTTTTCTTTAGTTTGTCCTTATCAGTGAGAGCAGCGATGCTGATGTGAGTGGTGAAAAGATCAACATCAGACAGGTAGGGCTGGAGCATGAGGATGAATTACAAGGGAGAGGAGGCCAGCTTGGGAAGACGGGATTTCTGGTCTCATAGTTCAGTCCAGCCTTATGAGATAATAGATTTGCTTCACCCGTCACTTTTGCAAGCGGATGATGAACTGCACTTTTTCTGTTTCAAAGGGTGAAAGGACCACAAAATGTCTTTGGCCACCGAAAAGCTCAGCTCTTACAAAATATTTTGGTGAGCTAAGTGTAAATGAATCAGAAAACATACGGATTGAATTTCCACCATTATACTCATGGGAGGCCTTTTTATTTTATTTTTTTAATGGGAAAAAGAATGCAGTTGACAAACAGGGTTTAGGTTTTTCTGAATCAAATATTTAGAATCCAGTTCAAGAGATATTCAAGAATCTGAATGAACAGAAGTTCCTTGGTCCAGTCTTCATTTTATCATTTATTTCGACTGATGCCACAAAGAGCAAATAGGTAAATATGAGCAAGCCAACTTTAAAGGTAAGCATCATTTTTTATTTTTATTTTAATTTTTTTGAGTTGGAGTGTAATTACATTACAATGTATTAGTTTCTGCTGTAAAACAGCATGAAACAGCCATATGTATACATATACCCCTCCCTCTTGGGTCTCCCTCATACCAGTCATAATGGCCATCATCAAAAATCTACAAACAAGGAATGCTGGAGAGAGTGTGGAGAAAAAGGAACCCTCTTACACTGTTAGTAAGAATGTAACTGATACAGCTCCTTTGGAGAACAGTATAGATGTTCCTTAAAAAACTAGACAGAGAGCTATTACGTGACCCAGCAATCCTGCTACTGGTGCATATTCCCAGAGAAAACCATAACTCTGTAAGCATCAGTGTTCATAGAAACTTCCTTAATAAAGTTTGGCTCTTGCAGAGTTAGCTATATATTTATCTCAGAAGGACATTTTTTCCCCCTCTGAGACTATCACTGGTGCTTCCGTTTTAATGGCAATAGACAGATAGGTTTGACAGAAGACTGACTGCCTGTAGGCTGTCTTTGAACCAGATTTAGATGTAGGAGAACTTTTTCTTTATTGCCGATTCACCTCTCAGTTTCAGCATGGCTTCCTCCTCTGCTGTCCTTGTCTACCTGATGTCCAGGGCTGTGGGCTTTTCCACTTTCCCCACAGGCCACATTATCAAAGCTTATCCTTCTCCAGTGCCAGTTCTTCACTGTCCAAAAAGTACTTGTTAATTATGTAAATTGCTCTGAACTCAGTCCAAATCGTTTTTTTAGCTGGAGTACCTTTTAGACTCTTGAGATCCCTTGGACCACATGGAGATCAAACCAGTCCATCCTAAAGGAAATCGACCCTGAATATTCATTTGAAAGACTGATGCTGAAGCTGAACCTCCAATACTTTGGCCACCTGATGGGAAGAGCCGACTCAATGGAAAAGACCCTGATGCTGGGAAAGATTGAGAGGAGGAGGAGAAGGGGATGATAGAGGATGAGATGGTTGGATGGCATCACCGACTCGGTGGATGTGAGTTTGAGCAAGCTCTGGGAGATAGTGGAGGGCAGGGAAGGTTAGTGTGCTACAGTCCATGGGGCCACAAAGAGTTGGACACAACTTAGTGACTGAACAATAACCATCACAAAAACCCTATAGTCACTTTAAATCTTATCACTAGGTGCAAACCAATAAAATGTATAAATGGCAAAACTCAGGAGGGGGTTTCCAAAGATCTGACCAGTCATGTTCTCCTTATGATAAATTGCATTTACAGCCTCAGTTCTCTTTTCTTTGAATCCCTGTACTTTGCCATATTACTTTGAAGTTTCTCCTACTTATAAGTAGGCAGAGTATAACTTCCTATAAACTTGGCTCTCAGTTTTTATAAACTTGCTTTGACCAGTGAAATATTACAGGACGTGAATTAACCAAAGGTTTAAAAAGCTCTGAAACAACTGGGCTTGCTCCCTTGTGTGTCATCTGCCATCACGAGAAGAACATGCCTCGGCTTGCCCAGGAGAAATACGAGACAGGAATGGAGCCGTGCCATTCCCAATAGCCAAGACATGGAAGCGACCTCCATGTCCATCAGCAGATGAGTGGGTAAAGGGATATAGTGTTGGGTTGGCCCCAAAAGTTCGTTCAGGTTTTTCCAGAAAAACCAAAATGAGTGTTTGGCCAACCCAGTACGTACACACAATGGAAGGCTTCCTTGGTGGCTCAGATGGTAAAGAATCCACCTGCCAATGCAGAAGACCTGGGTGTGATCCCTGGATCAGGAAGATCCCCTGGAGAAGCAGGTGGCAACCCACTCCAGTATTCTTGCCTGGAGAATCCCTTGTCAGAGGAGCCCAGCAGGTTCCAGTCCCTGGGGTCACAGAGCCGGACACGACTGAGCAGTCACGTCACGTGTACAAAGCTGTATGTTGCCTTGTGTCTCTGTATGAACCCTGTGCCAGCCCACTTACTGAGTGCCTTTGGAGTGCTTCGCACTGTTCTAAATGCTTTACACATGTTAACACGTGTGTCTTCACAGCTGTGAAAATCCTATGTGAAACAAGCCTCAGGCTTTCCCCCGTCACGGGGAGACATCTCACCGCAGTCTGTTTCTGTGTGTTTCTACTCTCACACAAAACGCTGTGCTTCTGACACTTCTGCTCACCATGTGCGTGCAGGTTCCCCCCGCATCGTGCGGTCTCTGCAGCCCCAGCTGGGGGGTCCTACCGTCTAACTGGGTTCTAACACAGTCTACCTGGAGACAGCTTCAGACCCCACAGATGGTCCCACAAGACTGCTTCCTCTCCCCCCGACTTCAGATGCAAATCCAGGTTGTCACCATGCTTCTGACCCACTGGTGGCGATGGAAGGTCCCCTCAGCCCCTCCTTTGTCATTGTTTAGTTGCTCAGTTGCGTCTGACCATTTGCAACCCCATGGACTGTAGCCTGCCAGGCTCCTTGGCCATGGGATTTGCCAGGCAAGAATACTGGAGTGGGCTGCCATTTCCTCCTCCAGGGGGTCTTCCCCACCCAGGGATGGAACCTACATCTCTGACAGGTGAGTTCTTTACCACTGAGTCACCAGGGAAGCCCCTACCCCTCCTTGGGTTCAATTAATTTGCTAGAGCGGCTCACAGAACTCAGGGAAACGCTTTCTTACTTTTACAGTTGATGAAAGGATGTGATGAAAGGAAAGGTGCAGAGGGACAGTCGGATGAAGACACGTAGGACCAGTTCCCAGACGGCCTTGAGTGAAGGAGCTTCTGTCTCCCCCAGGAGGTGGGGTGTGTCACCCTCCTGATGTGGGCGTGTTCTTGCAAACCTGGGAGCTCTTAGAATTCCTGCACCTTTGAAATTTTTATGGCGACTTCTTCACAGGGACATGATGGATCATTGACTCCATCTTCATCTCGTCTCCTGTCTCGAGAGGATGGGACTGGGGTGGGGATGACTATTTCAATCATCTAATCATGGCTTGGTCTTTCTGGTGACTGGTCCTCACCCTGGAGCCACCCTGCAATCCACCCACAGTCGTCTCGTTAGGATAAGAAACATTCTTCTTACCCTCAGGAGCTCAGTGTCAGGAAGAGAAGTCAGACACCAGGATTAAAATAAGGGATGTTCTTATCACTTAGGCAACTGCAAAAGTTTCAGGAGCTCTGTGCCAGGAACTAAGGGCAGAGACCAACTCACACGTGTATTTTCTAGTATCTCATACTATGGGATAGAAAATATTTATTACTTCCTCATTCCTTAATGCTAAAAGTCATTTGAGCCTTATACCAACTCCATTACATGGATGTCAAGTGTTATTATACCCATTTTCTAGGTGTTTTCTATGGGCTGCATCTTTAATTTAACTTGCAACCTTGTGAATCAGCCACAAGTGTGAATATGCCCCCTCCCTCTTGAACCTACCCCCAGCCCCTGACCCCAGGCCCCAGGGCAGGAGTAGAAATGAGGGCATGGATGGTGGGCTTGCGGACACAGCGGGGGAAGGAGGTGGGGACGGAATGAGAGGGCAGCTCTGACGCACAGACGTTCACCACGTGTCAGACGGAGCCCGGAGCCCGTGCGGAGTTCCTGCGTGATGCAGGGAACGCACCAAGGCGCTCTGTCTGCCTTTTCCTTTTATATTGAAGCATAGTTGATGGACAGTGTTGTGTTAATTTTAGGTGTACAGCAAAGTGATTCAGGTATCCATACACATGTATCTATTCTCTATCAAATTCTTTCCCCAGTTAGATTGTTACAGATCATTGAGCAGAGTTCCTACAGTGTGTGGACTTTACCTATTCTTACCTCATGTAATTTTTTCATCAGTTATATGGACTAGTAACTCTATATGATTATCCCCATTTTAAAGATGGGAAAACTGAACATCAACAATGTCAACGGTTTTGCCCGAGTTCGCACACCTAGTGAAGCTGTGCTGAGACACGTAGCCCAGCCACTGCCCAGACTGCCTTCTGTCCCCCAGCTGTGGGCTCAGAGGTTCCAGCCACAGTGAGCTCATAGGATCTGGGTCTACTTGCTTCCTTTGTGACACCCAGGGAAAGAAGTTCTGGAGCCGGTTCATTGATCCAAAGTGGCCTTAAAGCTGGCCGTCTGGGCTTCTGGCTCACTATTTCTGCAGCAGTTCCTTAAAGAAGTGAGATCAACTCCAAAATCCTGTTCCGCAGCAGTTGTCTCATCCACAGGGGACCCAGGTGTCCTCTCAGAAAGACCTTCACAATACCTAATAATAACACTACTCAGTAATGAGCTCATCTCAAAAGTTCACTATAATTCACTAGGAGCCACATTCTCCCACAAGCCAGGGACACTAAGGATAAAGAAAATTTACTTTCGGACTTCCCTGATGGCTCAGTGCATAGGAATCTGCCCGCCGATGCAGGGGACATAGGTTTGATCCCTGGCCTGGGAAGATCCCACGTACTGTGGAGCAGCTAAGCCCACGCACCAGAATTACTGAAGCTGGCGGGCCCTATAGCCCAGGCTCTGCAGCAAGAGAAGCCTGCGCAGCGCGGCTGGAGAGCAGCCCCGCCGTCTGCAGCAGCAGAAGGCCCCCGCAGCAACCACGACGAGCACAGCCAAAAGTAAACGCATCCAAGAAAAGAGAATTTACCTTTCTTCTTTCCTCTTAGCCATTCTACCTGAATGTTCTTCTGCTCTCCCTTCCCAAGTTCCAGTATTACCTTTTCTTGCTTGTGGGATTGCTTATCGAGGTGAACATCCCACATTTCGTTTCCTTTTTTTCCAGTCGCCCAAGTAGATCTGTGATATAAACTCAGAAATAGTTGTTGGAACTGATCCTGGCTGCCTGAAATGCTCTTGCTTGTGTCGGAGGGCCAGAGTTGAAGTCTCTTATAAGTCAGGTGGTTAAGAAATAATTTAGCTGGTGCCCTTGACATAAGAAGAAGGCATGGGTTAGGCAGCCAAGTTTTGAGTAGAAGGGTGATGTAGAACGTGAGGACGGATACGAGAAAAAGGCAAATTAGGAAGGTTCAAACGTAAAATTCATTGGTCCATTCCGGTTAGCTTTGTTAAGATAATTGAATGTGGTAATCATGTACAAATATGAGAGGTCTTTTTTAAAACATGCAATCAAAAATGTGCTATCTCTTTAAAATCTATTGAAATATAGAATTTCTAATGCCCTCTAAACAGTGGTCTCTGACAATTTTGGTCGAGCGCCCAAGTTTGAGTCTGGGGCCTACATCAGGAAGCACGATGCTGTTAGCTATTTGCCATCTCAGTAAAGAGCTGTGCTTAGTCGCTCACTCGTGTCTGACCCTTTGCAACCCCACGGACTGTAGCCCGCCAGGCTCCTCTGTCCATGGGATTCTCCAGGCAAGAAGACTGGATTGGGTTGCCATCCCCTCCTTCAGGGGATCTTCCCAACCCAGGGATCAAACCCAGATCTCCTGCATTGCAAGTGGGTTCTTCACAGTCTGAGTCACCAGGAAACCCCAGTTCATCAAAAATAATAAAATGTAAACAATGAAAGAAAAAAATGAAAGAAAAAATCCCACCCCTTTAAATTTGGCAGTTATTTTAAATAAGACTAAAAACAATGAGAAAAACTCTGTGATATACTATTTTATAAGTATTATGTTTTTAGAAGCATCTTCTGTCAAAATAAGCACATTGGATGACATCTGGTAGCACTTTGTACATTTTGACTCCAATTTCTTTGCTGTGAACCTATTTTAGGTGTCATGCTGTCTCTGTAAATTTACTCTGGGATCTTTCATTCCACTCAAAGCATCCTCTTTTTCAGTGTTTCCTTATGTAATATTTTGATAAACTGTTTTCAAAATTTGAGTAGTCATTTATTGTTGAGAATATACTTTCTCAGTTACATCTCATTTATTGGTTCAGAAAGTATATTTCATTACTGAAGTATAATTTGTCGAGTACATGCTTAGTTAAGATCTGCTAGTAATGTTTTTTTCTCCCCCTATAGTAAATCTCTCTAACAGTAATCTCATATTTCTTCTGAATTTCTTCTAATCTTCAGCAAAGTTTCTCTGGGTGTAGCAGAATAATTTTCTGATGAAAATGCTTCCCATGTGTCATTTTAAACTTGTTTTACTCTGTTAGAAATAGTACTTATATTCCTATAAAATATGACTGTTCTATTACTGTTTACTGCTGCTGCTAAGTCACTTAGGTCGTGTCCGACTCTGTGCGACCCCATAGATGGAAGCCAACCAGGCTCCCCCGTCCCTGGGACTCTCCAGGCAAGAACACTGGAGTGGGTTGCCATTTCCTTCTCCAACGCATGAAAGTGAAAAGTGAAAGTGAAGTCACTCAGCTGTATTGGACTTTTCGCGACCCCTTGGACTGCAGCCCACCAGGCTCTGCCGTTCACGGGACTTTCCAGGCAAGAGTACTGGAGTGGGGTGCCATTGCCTTCTCCATTATTATTTGCCATTAAGTGAAAAAGGGCTTCCCAGGTGGTCTTAGTGGTCAAGAACCCACCTGCCAATGAAGGAGACACAAGAGACGTGGGTTTGATCCCTGGGTGGGGAAGATCCCCTGGAAGAGGGCATGGCAACCCACTCCAGTACTTTTGCCTGGAGAATCCCATGGACAGAGGAGCCTGGTAGGCTACAGTCCATAAGGTTGCACAAAGTTGGACATGACTGAAGTGACTTTAGTTCAGTTCAGTTCAGTCACTCAGTCGTGTCTGACTCTTTGCGACCCCATGAATTGTAGCACACCAGGCCTCCCTGTCCATCACCAACTCCCGGAGTTCACTCAGATTCACGTTCATTGAGTCAGTGATGCCATCCAGCCATCTCATCCTCTGTCGACCCCTTCTCCTCCTGCTCCCAATCCCTTCCAGCATCAAAGTCTTTTCTAATGAGTCAACTCTGCATGAGGTGGCCAAAGTACTGGAGTTTCAGCTTTAGCATCATTCCTTCCAAAGAAATCCCAGGGCTAATCTCCTTTAGAATGGACCGGTTGGATCTCCTTGCAGTCCAAGGGACTCTCAAGAGTCTTCTCCAACACCACAGTTCAAAAGCATCAATTCTTCGGCGCTCAGCTTTCTTCACAGTCCAACTCTCACATCCATACAGGACTACTGGAAAAACCATAGCCTTGACTAGATGGAGCTTAGTTGGCAAAGTAATGTCTCTGCTTTTGAATATGCTATCTAGGTTGGTCATAACTTTCCTTCCAAGGAGTAAGCGTCTTTTAATTTCATGGCTGCAGTCACCATCTGCAGTGATTTTGGAGCCCAACAAAATAAAGTCTGACACTGTTTCCACTGTTTCCCCTGTTTCCCCATCTATTTCCCATGAAGTGATGGGACCGGATGCCATGATCTTCGTTTTCTGAATGTTGAGCTTTTACTCTCCACTTTTACTTTCATCAAGAGGCTTTTGAGTTCCTCTTCACTTTCTGCCATAAATAAGGGTGGTGTCATCTGCATATCTGAGGTTGTTGATATTTCTTCCGGCAATCTTGATTCTGGCTTGTGCTCCTTCTAGCCCAGTGTTTCTCATGATGTACTCTCCATATAAGTTAAATAAGCAGGGTGACAATATACAGCCTTAACGTATTCCTTTCCCTATTTGGAACCAGTCTGTTGTTCCATGTCCAGTTCTAACTGTTGCTTCCTGACCTGCATACAGATTTCTCAAGAGGCAGGTCAGGTGGTCTGGTATTCCCACCTCTCTCAGAATGTTCCACAGTTTATTGTGATCCACACAGTCAAAGGCTTTGGCATAGTCAATAAAGCAGAAATAGATGTTTTTCTGGAATTCTCTTGCTTTTTCCATGATCCAGCGGATGTTGCCAATTTGATCTCTGGTTCTCTGCCTTTTCTAAAACCAGGTTGAAAATCTGGAAGTTCATGGTTCACATATTGCTGAAGCCTAGCTTGGAGAATTTTGAGCATTACTTTACTAGCATGTGAAATGAGTGCAATTGTGTGGTAGTTTGAGCATTCTTTGGCATTGCCTTTCTTTGGGATTGGAATGAAAACGGACTTTTTCCAGTCCTGTGGCCACTGCTGAGTTTTCCAAATTTGCTGACATGTTGAGTGCAGCACTTTCACAGCATCATCTTTCAGGATTTGAAATAGCTCAACTGGGATTCCATCACCTCCACTAGCTTTGTTTGTAGTGATGCTTTCCAAGGCCCACTTGACTTCACATTCCAGGATGTCTGGCTCTAGTTGAGTGAAGACACCATTGTGATTATCCGGGTCGAGAAGATCTTTTTTGTACAGTTCTTCCGTGTATTCTTGCCACCTCTTCTTAATATCCTCTGCTTCTATTAGGTCCATACCATTTCTGTCCTTTATCGAGCCCATCTTTGCATGAAATGTTCCCTTGGTATCTCTAATTTTCTTGAAGAGATCTCTAATCTTTCCCATTCTGTTGTTTTCCTCTATTTCTTTGCATTGATTGCTGAGGAAGGCTTTCTTATCTCTTCTTGCTATTCTTTGGAACTCTGCATTCAGATGCTTATATCTTTCCTTTTTTCCTTTGCTTTTCACTTCTCTTCTTTTCACAGCTATTTGTAAGGCCTCCCCAGACAGCCATGTTGCTTTTTTGCATTTCTTTTCCATGGGGATGGTCTTGATCCCTGTCTCCTGTACAATGTCATGAACCTCATTCCATAGTTCATCAGGCACCCTATCTATCAGATCTAGGCCCTTAAATCTATTTTTCACTTCCACTGTATAATCATAAGGGATTTGATTTAGGTCATACCTGAATGGTCTAGCGGTTTTCTCTACTTTCTTCAGTTTGAGTCTGAATTTGGCAATAAGGGGTTCATGAGCTGAGCCACAGTCAGCTCCTGGTCTTGTTTTTGTTGACCGTATAGAGGTTCTCCATCTTTGGCTGCAAAGAATATAATCAATCTGATTTCAGTGTTGACCATCTGGTGATGTCCATGTGTAGAGTCTTCTCTTGTGTTGATGGAAGAGGGTGTTTGCTATGACCAATGCATTTTCTTGGCAAAACTCTATGTCTTTGCCCTACTTCATTCTGTACTCCAAGGCCAAATTTGCCTGTTACTCCAGGTGTTTCTTAACTTCCTACTTTTGCATTCCAGTCCCCTATAATGAAAAGGTCATCTTTTTTGGGTGTTAGTTCTAAAGGGTCTTGTAGTGTGTGACCTGAATACTTCCTGACAGGTTTTGGTCAGGAGGGGCGGCGGTGAGGAGATACCCCTCGTCCAACGTAAGGAGCAGCGGCTGCGCTTTGCTGGAGCAGCCATGAAGAGATACCCCACGCCCAAGGTAAGAGAAACCCAAGTAAGATGCTAGGTGTTGCAAGAGGGCATCAGAGGGCAGACACACTGAAACCATACTCACAGAAAACTAGTCAATCCAATCACACTAGGACCACAGCCTTGTCTAACTCAGTGAAACTAAGCCATGCCTGCAGGGCAACCCAGGGTGGGTGGGTCATGGTTTAAAGGTCTGACAGAATGTGGTCCACTGGAGAAGGAAATGGCAAACCACTTCAGTATTCTTGCCTTGAGAACCCCATGAACAGAATGAAAAGGCAAAATGATAGGATACTGAAAGAGGAACTCCCCAGGTCAGTAGGTGCCCAACATGCTACTGGAGATCAGTGGAGAAATAACTCTAGAAAGAATGAAAGGATGGAGCCAAAGCAAAAACAATACCCAGCTGTTGATGTGACTGGTGATATAAGCAAGGTCCAATGCTGTAAAAAGCAATATTGCATAGGAACCTGGAATGTCAGGTCCATGAGTTATGGCAAATTGGAAGTGGTCAAACAAGAGATGGCAAGAGTGAATGTCGACATTCTAGGAGTCAGCAAACTAAAATGGACTGGAATGGGTGAATTTAACTCAGATGACCGTTATATCTACTACTGCGGGCAGGAATCCCTCAGAAGAAATGGAGCAGCCATCATGGTCAAGAAAAGAATCCGAAATGCAGTACTTGGATGCACTCTCAAAAATGACAGAATCATCTCTGTTCATTTCCAAGGCAAACCATTCAATATCACGGTAATCCAAGTCTATGCCCCAACCAGTAATGCCGAAGAAGCTGAAGTTGAACGGTTCTATGAAGACCTACAAGACCTTTAAGAAGTGACTTAATGCCATGCAATTAAGTGAAAAGGCCCAAATGGGGCCTCTGATCATCCATCATCAAGTTGATTAGATTTTTCTAGTTTGGATTGTGTGTCGTGTGACTTTACAAACACGAAACATTGCAGGCTTACCTTCTTGTTCCACATGCTTGGCGTTTCTCTCCGTATGTGTGTTCTCTATGATGTAATTACATTTAATAATATGATTATGATATGATCTCATGGTGGCTCAGTGGCAAAGAATCTGCCTGTCAATGCAGAAGACACGGGTTTGATCCTTGGTTCAGGAAGAGATGCCTGGAGAAGGAAATGGCAACCCACTCCAGTATCCTTGCCTGGGAAATCCCATGGACAGAGGAGCCTGGCCGCCTACAGTCCATGGAGTCGAAAGAGAGTCAGACATGATTTAGCAACTGAATGACAACAGCAAGTATAATTATTATAATGTGCACGTACTATTAATGATGTCACGTGGCTCAAACTTAGAGGTTTGCTTTTCCTTGTTTTTTATTCTTGTTATTCTTTCATTATGGTTAATGAAAGTGGCTTGATAATTTCCCGTGATCAAATCTGATTAGATCATCAGTACTTTTGCCCCTATTAGAAGGATATTGATAGGAGCTATTTTTTTTTAAGCATTAACTGCAGGCTTTACTCATTTAATTTGCCCAACACACCCGCTGCTGTGGGGATGACAGTTTTTTAGGAAGTGACAGGAAGAGACTGATACACAGTGTGATGAAGTAACTTCCCCAAACTCACCGACTTAGTACCGGGTAGTGTCAAGAGTCTGGCTTCAGAAGTCAGTAAAGCTGGCTTGAAACTCAACATTCAAAACACTGAGGTCATGGCATCCAGTCCATCTCTTCAAGGCAACTAAAAGGAGAAAAAGTGCGAGCAGTAACAGAGTTTATTTTCTTGGGCTTGAAAATCACTGCAGAGTTTGACTGCAGCCATGAAATTAAAAGACGCTTGCCCCTTGAAGGAAAGCTATGACAAACCTAGGCAGTGTATTAAAACGTGGGGACATCACTTTGCTGACAAAAGTCCATATAGTCAAAGCTATGGTTTTTTCCCAGCAGTCACATTCAGTTGTGAGAGTTGGATCATCAAGAAGGTTGAGTGCTGAAAAATTGATGCTTTCAATCTGTGGTGTTAGAGAAGACTCTTGAGAGTCCCTTGGGCTGCAAGGAGATCAAGCAGGTCAATCCTAAAGGGAACTGATCCTGAATAATCATTGGAAGGACTGATGCTGAAGCTGAAGCTGAAGTTCCAGTACTTTAAAGGGCCATCCAGTGCCAAGAGCTGATTCACTGGAAAAGACCCTGATGCTGGGAAAGACTGAGGGCAGGAGGAGAGGCAGATGAGAGAGGATGAGATGGTTGGATGGCATCACTGACTCAATGGACATGGATCATTGAGCAAACTCCGGGAGATGGTGCAGGACAGGAAAGCCTGGCATCCTGCAGTCCATGGGGTCACAAAGAATCAGACATGACTTAGCGACGGGACAACAACACCTCTGTTGTGTTTCTGCCTTTGGTCCCTGTTCTGTTCTTGTGCTTCCAAGCCATGCCTGCTTTGTATGAACTGTATAAGCCCTTTGTCCATTTTGTGAAAATTAGTTAAAACTACCTCATGGAATCGGTAATTCCGGTGAACCAGGTGCACATGAGCAGCGACAGGATAACGTGGGATGGAAGCACAGAAGATGAGGCTGGCTGCGTCCTCCTCCACCGCTGGGAGAGCCGCCTTTTTCTCTGGGACCCCTCAGTCTCCTCGCTGGGTTCAGCACTTTCTGATACAGGGGCATCAGGATAGTCCCAACACCCCTCTGTACTCTGACAGCTGCTGAAACTTGTTTCCTTCTTAGACTGAAAATAAATCTACATACAGGCTCGAATAGTTTCTTTCCTTACTCACTATGAGTTCTCTTGGACACCTTCTGGAGAAGAAGTAGCTCACTGGGGAGACCAGTGAAGTGGTGTGAGATGAAAATTCAAGTGAGGCTAGAGAACAGCTGATCACTTAACTCTGTGCTGAATTTTTAGGGGAAGAGTCAACCTTTTGAAACATGAAAGAGGTCAGCGAGGATTAACACCTTAAAATCTCCTCTGCGTCTCCATAGAGACAGCAGTTTCAGGCAAGCAGTTCAGCTCTCCAAGAGTTCTGAAGGATAAAATGTCTCTAAATGTCAAAAACTATTATCAGGCTTAACTGGAGTTGGCCTCCGAGCCTCTGCCTGTGGTTATACAGCACTCATCCTCCAGACAACCAACCCTATTGGTGAGTGGTGGCTGACGCTTGACACTATGAGGGCCCCAGCATGTCCTGACTGCTGGAAATGCTGGAAATGCCACATTCGCTGGTGACGGGAGGCTTGCACGTGGAATAACGTGCAGCCAAATTGTTTATTAAGAAAGTTCACGGTTAACCTCTACGTTTTTCCACTGGTAAACCTTTCCTGCTTTTTGGATATGGAAATAGTTGATAATTTTATTGACCTGAACATTTACTCTCATCTTATATTAAACAGCCGAGAGATTTAAGGGGTGTTTGGAGAATTACAGTGTCTCAGCGTAATGAATGTCTTATGTTACTGGGTCTGAGCCAGTATACCCACTACCTTATAATTTTTCCCCCCTGATTGCTTTCCTTGAGGCCCTTTGTGTTCTGCTAACAACAACTGGATTTCACTGCTTGCTCCAGTGGGATGTTTCAGAAATTCCTGGAGGCCATTCTGGCTTACTCTTTCAAGTAAATCTCCCCTTTCATGATTTATAACTGTCTGTAGAGCTTCTGGTCTTACTGATGACCCACCGATGTGTCCTTACCAGGGAATCAGGTGCTAATGACCAGCTAGAGACTAGTTGGAGAGACACTCAGGGCACCCGGAGTGTGTGTTTGGACACCCTTCTCAGGGCAGCCCTGGGTAAGTCTGGTTGACTTTTCCATTCCATTCCATTCCAACTTTCATTGCTAATTAACTCCGTTTCGAACTGTGAAGCCTTTTTTTCTTCTTCCCACTCACTCTTGATCATCCACAGTGTAAGCAGCCCAGGGAGCTCAGCTCTGTGAGGTTTTATTTTTGTTTAGTTTTCATTATTTTTTTCACAGACAAGTAGTAACACTCCTGGGCTATGTACTGGTGTCAGCAGAGTCACGGGAAAGTGATAGCAGTCCAGAGCCGCCCTTTTGAGAAAGTCGAAAGTCACAGAGTCGTGAGACTGATTTTCACGATTTCACACAAGACTCCACGTTCTACCCTCTCCAAGAATAGCTCGTAAATCTTGGGGCAGGTGGACGACACGCAGCACTGGAACGGCGCTGGCTGCAGGCACACACATTTCGTGGGTCATTCATGATGTTTAAAGTTCATGCATTCCTGATGTTGTTGACAAAGAGCCTCAGCATTTTCCCCATGAGTATTTTAATTGGATGAAGACTCAAGGGTCTGGAGTAAACTCAACCCCAACCTGAAAGAAGCAAAGTCTTTGTTGTGAAGATGAAAAACTAATAGTTTAGTTTTAAATTGTTAGAATGTATTTGTTGCCAGGTGTTTCAAAGTGGTGTATCTTGGGATCTGAATGAAACTAATAATGTAAGAACACTATAGTGCCTAGGACTTCGTTCGTACATTAAATACTCAGTAAGTAATTTGGAGACATCGTCTGGTTCTACCCTTCTGACTGTCTGAGGAAACTGATGCTGCTGTGTCTCCATGTCAAAGATGAATTAAATCACTCATTGCAATGCTGTAACTGTTCAGTCGCGAAGTCGTGTCTCACTCTCTGCCACCCCATGGACTGCAGCACGTCAGGCTTCCCTGCCTTTCACTGTCTCCCGGAGTTTGCTCAGATTCATGCCCATTGAGTCAGCGATGCCATCCAACCATTTCACCCTCTATCACCCCCTTCTCCTCCCACCTTTAACCTTTCCCAGCATCAGGGTCTTTTCCAGTGAGTCCATGCTTCACATCAGGTCGCCAAAGTATTGGAGTTGCAGCTTCAACATCAGTCCTTCCCAAGAACACCCAGGACTGATCTCCTTTAGGATGGACTGGTTGGATCTCCTTGCAGTCCAAGGGACTCTCAAGAGTCTTCTCCAACACCACAGTTCAAAAGCATCAATTCTTTGGCCCTCAGCTGGTGGAGGAGGAGTTTTAAAACAAGATCACAGGGGTCTTCCCTGGCGGTCCAATGGTTGAGAATCTGCCTTGCAATGCAGGGTTCACCAGTTCGAACCCTGATCTGAAAAGATCCCATTCGCCGTGGGCAACTAAGCCCTTTCGTCCTAACTACCAATGCCCTTGCACACAGAGCCTGTACTCTGCAACAGGAGAACCACCACGATGAGAAGCCCACAGCAGCAATGAAGAGTGACCCCCCTACTCACCGCAGCTAGAGAACACCCAACTGCAGCAACAAAGACCCACAGCCAAAAATAAGTAAATCTGAAACCCCCCAAAACCACAGTTACCAACTCCAAACCTCCCATCTTACCACTCTCCCCTTCTGCCTCTTCTTCCCAGTGGGTTTCTGACAGGACATCAGCAAGTGCTGTTTGCTTTCTATTAATGGGAAAACAAGTGATTTGTTCCAAATCACAATATATGAAAAGCTCAGGTTAACATGTAGTTAACAGTAAGCCCTCTTGAGAGTCCCTTGGACTGCAAGGAGATCCAACCAGTCCATCCTAAAGGAAAAAAGTCCTGAATATGCATTGGAAGGACTGATGCTGAAGCTGAAGCTCCAATACTTTGGCCACCTGATGCGAAGAGCCTACTCATCTGTAAGGACTCTGATGCTGGGAAAGATTGGAGGCAGGAGGAGAAGGGGATGACAGAGGATGAGATGGTTGGATGGCATCACCGACTTGATGGACATGAGTTTAAGTCAACTCTGGGAGATGGTGATGGACAGGGAGGCCTGGTTGCAGTCCATGGGGTCACAAAAAGTCAGACATGACTGAGTGACTGAACTAACCAACTGGACAGTAAGCCCAAACCAATGGAGTTTAGAATGCAAGAATTTTTCTGTAGGTTCTTTTATAGAAGGAATGGTAACTCATACCTTTACAGCAGTGATCATCTGTTGGGTACTGTATTATATACCTTCCTCTTTAATGCTTAATCCACACAACAGTCCAATGAAGGAGGTACTATTATTAAGCCCGTTTTATAGGTAAGAAAACTGAGGCACAGAGAGAAGTAACTTTCCCAAGATCATACTGCTTTGAAGGAGACTTCACATCTAGGCAGTCCTATTCTGGAGTCTGTGCTCCATTGTACCTGACTCTCTCACTTCCCCCTAGCACCCAGGTAGCTGAGTTCCGTACACCTTGCAGAAACTCCAAGGACTTTAATTGAAGTCCCTTATCTCTTGAGTAATACAGACCAAATAAATAATGCATGAGATCAGCTAATAAGAGATCATGGAAATACTGAGCAGCAGACAAAATTGAGGACAAAATTAGTAATTTTATCATGAGAACATGACCTAATCTGGAGCTACATATGGTTCAGATTGAATCCAAACTCATGGAATTTCAACAAATTGCCTCCCCCAACCCCCTCTTTTTTTTTTTTTTTTGCTTTCCCTGTGAAGCCTAAGTCGGCGAGACGAATATTACTCACTTTCTGTGCATCTGTTTGATGCCATTCCCTTCCTTCGGTCCTTTCGTGCCAAATTCATAACAGAATACTGCAGGTACTCAGGCAGTTTCTTGAGTAACCCTGACTAGAACTCTGTGGTTGACGTGCTTCTGTGTGGTCGGATTTGGAAGTTTGGATTAAGAGTGTAGAAAAGACCACCATATGTTCATCCTGATACAAAAAAAAAAAGGAGAAAGATTGTTTAGCAACCTTGGATCTCATGTGAGCTGCAGATCCTGGGTGGCGGGCACTGTGCCATGGGCTTGGCTGGTGTAACAATAACAAGGCGGGTCATGGCAGCCCCGAGCTCTCCAGCTTCTGGGGTGACTCATTCTGCCCGTATGGCTGTCCAGCTGACCCAGCACCGTTTGGTGACAGGGCCACCCCTCTCCCTCTGCACCGCCGTGTTGGCTTTGTTTTTTAGTATTTATTTCTATTTAGTTATTTGGCTGGGCTGAGTGTTAGTCACAACATGTGGAATCTAGTTCCCTGACTAGGGATCGAACCCAGGCCCCCTGCCCTGGGAGCACAGAGTCTTAGCTGCTGGACCAGCAGCGAAGTTCTGGCTTCGTTTTAATCATAGAGCGTATATGTGTGGGTCTGTATCAGTACCCTTCTGTACTTATGCCAGTCCTATCTTGTGTTAATAGCTATGGTTTTATAATAATTATTTCAAACATTTCTTTTCTCATTTTCTTGAAGTAGACAAGACTACTCTTTCAATATTGACTATAAATAATGAAGTTATTATTTCATTTTTGCTATTGGGGAAGATTCTCCATATTTACTACCATTGAGTATAATGTTTGGTTTTTGTGTGTGGATATTTTATTTATTCAAATAAGCTTTCTGCTATTTCTAGTTTTCCATGAGTTTTTAAAAATATACATATTTGTGTAAAATTTTGTCGAATTTTTTTTCTGCATCTATTAACATGATTACCTAATTTTTCTACTCAGTGTAGTGGATTTGATTGCATCAAGTTTTGGATGATAATATGCTCTTGCCTATCTAGACAAAACCTCACTTGGACTTAGTGTATTATTCATTTTCTAACTGTTGATTCAATTTGGTAGTATTTCCTTATTGTTTTATCTCTAAATGTTTCGATAAATTAACTAGTGAAATGCTCTGGGCCTGGATCCTTTTTGTGGGAAGTATTAATAATTGCACGTTTAATTCAGATTTTCTATTTGTTCCTTTTATAGGTTTGATAGATTGTGATTGGGCTTCTAGGTGACGCCAGTGGCAAAGAACCCTCCTGCCAATACAGGAGACCCAAGAGACGAGGGTTTGATCCCAGGGTTGGGAAGATTGCCTGGAGAAGGGAATGGCAACCCCCTCCAGGATTCTTGCCTGGAGAATCCCATGGACAGAGGAGCCTGGAGGGCTGCAGTCCATGACGTCACAAAGAGTAGGACACGACTGAAGTACTTAGGGCAGACACACACAAGTTGTGATCTAATGAATGTTTGAAATTTCACTTTCTTGCTGATTTTACTGGCATAAAGTTGTTCACAATTAACCTCTTACTGTTGTTATTCGTATCTGCAAGATCTGTAGTGGTGTCCTTTTTTCATTCTTGACGTTAGTAGCTTGTGCTTTGTATTTTTTTCCCCCTTGATCAATCTTGTAACTGTTTTATCATTTTTATTAACATTTTCAAGGGAAAAACTTTTGGCTTTGTTGATTTTCTCTATTGTATGATTGTTTTCTATTGAATTAATTTCTGCTTTTTTGTTATTTCCTTCCTTCCACTATCTTTGTATTTATTAGGCTATCCTTTTTCTAGCTTCATGGTATTTCAGATCATTAATTTTGCTTTTTTTTCTTCTCTAGTATGCTTACTTGAAGGCACTAAATTCTCTCTTAGGACTGCTTTTGCTTCATCTCATAAGTTTTTGTATGTCATATTTTCATTATCATTTCATTAAAATATTTTCTAATTTTCATTGTCACTTGTTCTTTGATTTATGAGTTATTTAGAATTATGCTGCTTATTTTCACATACTTGGGAGATTTTCAAACATTCGAAAAACATTTCTTTGTTATTAATTTTAATCTTAATTTCACCGTTTTGAAATGTTCTGCTTGATTGTTAATCCTTTGACATTTGTTGAGACTTGCTTCTGTGTGCGAATCTTGATCTAGCATGTTAAATGTTTTATTTGCACCTAAAAAAGAACCTGTAACTCTGCAGTTCCCAAATGTAGTTTTTTATATGTCAACTACATTAAGTTGGTCAATTTTTAGTGATTATTCTAGAGTTAGACCGTGCATCCTTGCCTTCATGACATTTTTTTCTTAATGTATCGTTTTTACCACTTTCCAAACAGTCCAGGAGCTCCATCTATCCTCTTCTCTCTGTCTGTCATGCTGTGTGGTCGTGTCTCACTTCTGCGCGTGTGGCACACCTCACAAGACAGCGTGGCGGTTGCCTCCGGCGGCCGGTGCTCCTTTGCACTCGCTGCAGTCAGCCTTCCCGCATCCCTTCTTGCTCTTCCGTGCTTACATCTTGAACCATTTCCTTCGGTTTCAAGAACTTCTTTTAGAAGGTCTTATACTGTGGGTTGCTCTTAATGCATTATTTCAGCTGTTGTTTTCTGTAAAAGTCTGTATTTTGTATTTTTACTTAGTATGAAATTCTGGGCTGGTATCTTTGGTTGTGTTTATTTTTCTGAAAAATGTATAAATATCTTACATTATCTTCTGGCTTTTTTTATATTTTAGTGAAGATAATTTTTCTCCTCTTTAGGTAATGTTTCTTATTTCTCTGGATTTTTTAAACTTCTTTTTGTTTTTGACTTTTAACTGAAGCTTGGCATACTGGGGTGTGTGTGTGTATGTGTGTGTGTGAGGGAGAGAGAGAGACAGAAGGAAGGAGACTGCTTATCTCATTTTGGTGTTTTCAGATGTCTGAATCTGTCATTTAATCCCTTTCATCAGTTTCAAGTTTTGTTGGCATCATTTTTTCAGATTGGTCCTCTTTCCATATTGCAGTTTAGCTCCATGGAAGCTACAGTTCTACAGTTTGAATGTTTTCGTGTGCATTTTCTTCTCTTTTATGTTGCTTCCTTTTTTTTTCCTCTTCTTCAGTTTGGGTAATAACTATTTTTTTGCATTGTCTAGACTGCCCTAATGAGTTATTCCAGATGTTGTAGCTTTTGACTCTATAAGGTGCTTTTGATTCCTTTTTTCAGATTCAAATTATTAAATTCTCTTTTTATCCATTCATTTTTTTGGTCCTCTTTTATTTAGTGTATTTAAGATAGTTATCTTAATGTTCTAATGTATGGAGCCCAGTATCTGCGTACTCTGAGGGTTTACTTATGTTGCTTAAGTGTTTTCTTGGCTATCAGACAGATTACTTCTATGTTTTTTAAAGTTTAACTTTATGCCAGTCTTTTTGTAAAGAAGGGATTATAGATGTTGAATATAACGCTGCTTTCCCACCCAGCTGAGAGGCAGTGTGTCTGTTCTAGTGGTGATGGCACTTGGTGAGAGCTTGGCTGGCCTCTCCGTGGGATGCAGGCCATGTCGCTGCTTCATCACTTCCTCTCTCACTGAGATCTTGGTAGGTATCTGTCCTGCGGTTGTTGCTCCTTCGCTCAGTCATGTCCGACTCTCTGTGACCCCAGGGACGGCAGCAGGCCAGGCTGCTCTGTCCTCCACCATCTCCCGGCGTTTTCTAAAACTCCTGTCCACTGAGTCAGTGATGCCATCCAATCATCTCATCCTCTGTCGTCCCCTTCTCCTTGTCATCTCAGTCTTTCCCAGCAGTGGGGTCTTTTCCAATGAATCAGCGTTTTGCATCAGTTGGCTTGATTCTAGTGAATCAATACTTCGCATCAGTATTGTAGCAACAGCTTCAGCATCAGTCCTTCCAATTAATATTCAGGGTTGATTTCCTTTATTCCGTCTCCTTAGTCCTTAAATATACCAACTCAGTCAGTCTTCAGTGTAAGTTCTGTTTGGCCTCCCACTCTGGACCGCATACGCATCTGGGCAGTGTGGTGAGGATGATGAGCCATGGTTGATGCAGGATGTTTTACCCTGAGTACCACGTGGTGGTTCTGTGGGGTTTCCCTGGTGGCTCGGTGGGAAAGAACCTGCCTCTCAACGCAGGAGACCCAGGTTCGATCCCTGGGTTGGGAAGATCCCCGGGAGAAGGAAATGACAACCCACTCCAGTATTCTTGCCTGGAGAATCCCATGGACACAGGAGCCTGGTGAGCTGCAGTCCATGGGGTCGCACAGAGTTGAACAGGACTGAAAGGACTTAGCATGCATACAGGCAAGGAAGTGGTCCAGGCCCAAATCTTCTTCTCATGTGGCTGAGTCGGAGTTCAGAAACTGCATGCCCGAGGCCCCCTTTCCCAGCATGTATGATGGGTACGGATAGGGCCCTGGAGTTATGGTTGTGGTTGTGGAAACGGAAAGGAGATGATGGCTTTGTGGTTGCTGTTTAGTTGCTAAGTTCCGTCCCACTCTTTCGTGACCCCCACGAACTGTCGCCCTCCAGACTCCTCTGTCCACGGGATTCTCCAGGCAAGAAGACTGGAGTGGGTTGTCTTGCCCTCCTTCAGGGGATCTTCCTGATCCAGGGATCGAAGCTGTGTCTCCTCCGTCTCCTGCCTTGGCAGGTAGATTCTTTACCACTGAGCCACCTGGGAAGCCACTGGATGATGACTCTAAATGCAAGCATTTTAGAGAAGCGCAGTGTGGGGCACATCTCCTCTGAAGTGAGCATCACCGAGGAGCGATGGCTCTGCCTGGGGCTTCCGGCAGCTCACCTGGGGTTTCAGGAGCTCCATGCTGCCGTGGGCACCCGGGTTCCTGGTGTACCCCGCTGTGGGCACCTCCTTGCAGTGGGCAGCAGTTCCCCCTGAGTGGGCCTGAGGAGACCAGGGGTGGGGGGCGGAGGGGTCAGGGGTTAAGATGCTTCCTGCTGCAGCCAGGAGGCCTGGCTCGTGGGCTCTGACTAATGCTGGCCCTCTCCGCTCAGAGCCTGGGCTCCGCCTGGCTCTCCAGCAAGCCCTTGGATGCAGGAATTGTAATTTCCTAGGACACAATGTGAGGTGAAATGGTTCATTGTATCAACAAGAATGACACAGTAATTTAAGCCTGGGAATGCAATGTATCCAAACGCCTCATTTCCTAAATGAGATGGAATTATAACAGTCCCTTAAAGGACAGAGTTTTAGAAATGCTGAGAAATGTTGATTCCATCTTTTTTTTTTTTCTGTTGTGAGGGGGACATGATGGTGGTGGCCATGGGCAGGAGGAGGAGGGGCCTTCCCAGAGCTATGACTTAAGATGACCATGCCGGGAATCAGGGCCCAGAAATGTGAGCTCCCTTGATGGTGGATCCAGAGGGTTCCTCTGTGCTTTGCAGACACATTCAAGCCTGCCTGATCTTGGTTCTTTCTCTCTCTTTCTTCTTCCCTCTCTCTCTCTTGCTCTTTCCTCTTCCTTCTTCTCTCTTCCTTCCCTCCCTCCCTTCCTTTCTCTTCTTTCTACCTCTCTAGTCGACACTGTTTGTGAAATCTAGAACAGTTTCCAGGCTCACTTTGAGGTCCATTAACCATCTTGAACTATTTTTCAAATGTTTTCGGTTCGAAAAAACCCAAGCCGCACTGGGCCAGCCACTTTTCTTCTTCTTCTTCACTGCTAACCTATGTGTATTTTAAGGGGAATGTGATCCATATGTTTCTGATTCCTTTACACTTAACTCATCAAGCAGGGTTTGTTGAAGCTATTTCAAGTCCTGGATGCCTTTTGAGCCATTTCCTTGTGACTTTCAAAGCCTTTTATTCTCTAGAAATAGGAAGTTGCATTTTATGAAATGTAAAGGAGATTGAACCCCCAAAGGTCTGATTTGGGTCAGAATTCTGAATCACTGGAATTAGTCACAAGCATGGCTCTATTCCACTCTCCCAGAAGAAGAATCCCAACTCAAGGAATAGCTTCTATATTTTTCATTAAATTTCATAAAATTGGGTAAACCTTAATTAGAATAGACTTGGGAGGAAAAAAGGCAAAAAGTACTTTATAGCAAGAACATATATTATTAATGAGAATGGATAAATATTTTTGATTAAATAAGAACTACCTCAGCTAAATTAACCTTAAAATGAAATGCAATAAAACAGTCAAGTGGATCTCTGACAGCCATTAAATTTGATCCTATAAGTAAATTGTGGCTTTTATTTCATGTCCCCAAAGTGAATCTCAGCTAAATATATGTATTTTCCCCAGTGCTTCCCATCAGGACAATCAAGAGGATTCTCTGGAAACAAAGCTGTTTTCATTTCTTAGAGGAATATCCTGTTCTCTTGGACCTTCTTTTCCAGACGATTGAAACTGAAATAAATACGTTATCTAAAGGCATATCCTCACCTCTGTTTCTGGGAAGAAACCCCAGGTCGAGTGTGATAGAATAAGCAGCTGGGTCTCTGCAGGGCCTCCTCTTCCTGGAATAATCTCGTCCAGGGTCACTGTGAGTCTGACTCAACCATCACCTCCTCCCAGAGGCCGGCCCCCCACTGCCACCCCTCAGTAAGTCTCTGCTCCATTTCTCTCTTCTTTACTTTTTGTTGGAATTAGCACTAACTGCAAACTGTTTATGCCTTTTATGCACTTAATGTTTCTTTTCACCACTGGAAATCTAAATGCATCGGTCTATCTCAACACCTAGGATGTCAGTGGCAAGTAGCGAGCACTCAGTCGGTGCTTAACTGAAGTTTACTGCAATCGTTGGGTCAACCAATTGACAAACAATACCTATTGACAAGCATTTTATCTCAGAAGAGGCCAGTTTATAGCTACCAAATTATATCTACTGGTTTTCATAAACGTATTCTTAAGCAAACTTAGTCTAACCCTCCTCCCCCAACACACATACCCCTCATATGAATTTTAGGATTAAATTTCTACAAAAAATGGTCACTGAGATTTTCATAGGGGTTGAGCATCATCTGTGGATTGATTTGGGGAGTACTGGCCTCTTAAAAACATGAAGTCTGTCTTTCCATTTATTTAGTTGTGATTTAATTTCTTTCAATAATGTTTTGTAATTTCTACATGAGATGGAAAGGAGGGATCCAGAATAGTCAAAGAATCTTGAAAAAGAAGTAAAAAATTTCAGGACTCTAACTTTCCAATTTAAAAACTTATTACAAACTACACTCAATACAATATGATACCCACATTGGATACAGATAGAGAGCAGTGAAATAGAACTGAGGGAGCAGAAATAATATCTTGCAGTTGTGATCAGCTGATTTTTGAGAAGAGATCCAAGACAATTTAATGGCGAAGGGATAATATTTTTAAATAGTGCTGGAACAATAGAATATGAAGTTTGATTAGACTTCATGCCGTCTATAAAAATTAACTCAAAGTGAATTAAAGGATTAATTATAAGGACTGAACTATAAAAATCTTAAAAAAAAAAAACCCAAGCATAAATCATTTTGATCTTGGATCAGACAGCCATTCCTTAGATATGATACCAAAAGGATGGGCAAAAAAAAAAAAAAAGATAAATTGGACTTCATTAAAGTAAGATTTTTGTATTTTAGAAGATGCCATCAAAAAAGTAAAAAGGCAGCCTATAGAATAGGAGAAAATACTTGCAAATCATGTATCTGACAAGGGGTACATATCCAGACTACATAAAGAACTCTATCAGTTCAACAGTTAAAGAACAAAACACTAAATTTTAAAAATGGATGAAAGATTTGGATAGACATTTCTACAAAAAACTGTATGAGTAACTAGTAAGTAGAGGAAAAAATGCTCAATGTTATTAGTCATAAGGGAAATGCAAATCTAAACCAAAATGAGATACCACTTCAAACCCACTAGGACTATAACAGCAATAATTTTAAAAAAACCAGAATAACAATCATTGATAAGGATGTGGAGAAACTGGAACACTTGTATACTGCTGGCTGGGATGTAAAATGATACAGCTGATGTGGAAAACACTTTGGTGTTCCCTCAAAAACTTGAAACACGGAGTTACTCAGTGACCCACCAATGTCCTCCCTAGGTATCTACCCAAGAGAATTGAAAACATACGTCTACACAAAAGCTTGTACGTGAATGGTTGTGCCGGCATTATCCATAATAACCAAAAATGGAGACAACCCAAATGTCCATCAACAGACATTTGGAATAAACAGATAAAGAAATGGTAACAGCACATACTACTGCGTGGATGGTCCTTGACAATGACACATACTAGACCTTGCACGAGTCCACTCGTGTGAAATGTCCAGAATTAAGCCAGCATTGAGACAGAGAGTAGATTAGTGTTTGGAAACGTGCTCAGGATGGTGGGGAGCGGTTTGCTGCTCATGGATACAGTGTTTCTTTTGGGGGTGATGAAAATATTCTGGAATCAGATATTGGTGGTGGTTGCAGTGAATATACTGAAAGCCACAAAATCGTGTACTTTAAAAGGTGAATTTAATGGAATGTGGATGGTGTCTAAAAATATTAACTGGCTTCACAGTTACTCAGTTCTTTTGTTCATGTCTCAATTCCCATGGGGGAAATGGGAAAGGAAAAATGATGTGTTCGATCTGAGAACTAATCCTGCTCATTGTTCATTGTCTCTTCCTGGGCTTTCTCAGTGCTTAAGTATGAAAGCTGGAGAATTGTCTAGGAGCAGTGCTTCCTTCCAGTGGAGAGGTGTTAGAGCAACGTGCTGCCATAGTCTATGGGTGGGGGGTGCTGCTTGCCAGACTCACCCTAGCTGTGCCATGAAAGGGCAGCAGGCTGATGTCTCGGGAAGAAAACATACAGATAGCTTTTTGTCTTGTGTTTGTTACCTTAGCAGCAGCGTGTATTTTTGGAACTGGAAATTTATAGGTTGGTGTGTGACACTCTTAGTTTGAGATCACGATGGATGATGAGCTACTGGGAAGAGAAGGTTTTCCTGTCAACTCTTTGGCAGACTAGGCTGCTCTCAGCCAGCAAAGGTTTAGGATTCTGAAAAAAAAGAAGAGAGTAAGTATGACATCATCAGAGCCAGACCAGACAGTGGCCTTTCTGAGCTATGTTTTCAAAGTACAAATATGTAAAAATCATCCATAAAGAAGGCTGAGCACCAAATAATTGATGCTTTTGAACTGTGGTGCTGGAGAAGACTCTTGAGAGTCCCTTGGACTGCAAGGAGATCAAACCAGTCCATCCTAACAGAAATCAACTCTGAATACCAACTTTCAATGAAAGGTCTGATGCTGAAGTTCTAATACTTTGGCCACCTGATGTGAAGAGCTGATTTATTGGAAAAGACCCTCATGTTGGGAAAGATTGAGGGCAGTAGGAGAAGGGGGCAGTAGAGGATGAGATGTTTGGATGGCATCACCAGCTCAATGGACATGAGTTTGAGTAAACGTCAAAAGACAGTGAAGGACAGGGAACCCTGGCAAAGATTTTCCTTATGAATTGTGTTTTCTCATGGTTATAAAGCATGAGGCTACACCTTCCAACGTTGGAAGACTGGTGGGACATTTATGAGACGATTCCAGCAACAGCAGAAAAATGACTGTGCTTAATTTCTATCTACTGGTGGCATGATAATGATGATGATACATAATAATTAAAGGAAAAATTAAATAATGATGACCATTTTCATATCATGGTGGAACTTGTTTACATTTATGTGTTAATTCACCTGGTTTGTATCTCCTTATATATAGACCGCATGGACTGTAGCCCACCAGGCTCCTCTGTCCGTGGGATTTTCCAGGCAAGAATCCTGGAGTGCGCTGCCATTTCCTCTTCCCAACCCAAGGGATTGTCCTGACCCAGGGGAACATCCCGACTCAGGGACCAAACCCCCATCTCTTACATCTCCTGCGTTGGCAGGTGGGTCTTATCCTGGGACTAGAAGCATTAATTCTGGCTGTCCTGGAGTTGCTGGGGTGTGTGGTTACCCTACTTATAGAACACTGCAAGAGAACTAGCCTGGTATATAACTTAGGAGGAAAGATAATAGTTTGAACCATGATAAAACGGTTCTTAGAGAAAAAGAGTTAGATAAATATAAGGGTCATTTTGAACAAAGAACATGAAAAGGTGGTGACTGAATGTCAAAGGGGAGAGAGAGAGAAGTTCAAGTCTAGCAGGCATCTAGTTTGAAAAACTGAGTGGATGTTGGAGACACTTACTGAGCAGAGGAATGTTGGAGGGGCCTTGGTGGGTAGAGGTGACAGTTTTAGGTAAGGACGTGAGTGGGAGGTAGCCCTTGGGTGCCCAGAAAGACCTGGCAGCAAGACCCATGCCTGCCACTTCATCACGTTTTCCAGATTGTCTGAGGCTCTCAGCTGGCCTGAAGCAAGTGTGGACCGCAGAGCGTAAGCCATGGCCCAAGTCTTTCTAGCATATTAATGATTCTAGACATATCAAGTACTTACTATATTCTCACACCATCGCAATTTATCCTGATGGTTTGGCGGAGCTTAGAAATGTAGTCTAATCCTGATTTTCATACTGATTCATCTGGAAAAATGCCTTCAGAACTTTCTATCCCAGGCAAGCTATTGGAAGATGCCTGGTGTGATGAGTGGTTGAAAAAAAAATTTATAAGCTGCCTTTTTAGGGTCTGGCAGTCTTGGTAAGTCAAGGTGTCGTGTGCTTGATAATTTCCCAGGTGACTCAGATGGTAAAGAATCAGCCTGCAATTCAGGAGATGTGGGTTTGATCCCTGATTTGGGAATGCCCAAATGATTGGATCTGGCACCACTGGAAAGTGTATTTTCCTTTGGTGATACCGAAGTCTGTGATAAAACCTGTAATGCTTCCTGGTTTATAGAGAAATGATTGAAGGTTCAATATAGGATTCAAAATAAAAATTGAACAATATGGACTAAAAAATAGATGCCTCTGTGCCCGTGTGTGTGTGCACGTGTGTGTATGCTGGGTGGGAGTGGAAATTCCTTTTACTTAGGTACAGATTGGCCCCCAAAGAAGCCACATCACTATATATTTTTCTCACTTATTCTAAGTAAACTTCATTCCTGAATCTTTTAACTAAAAATCATCTTGCATTTTTAAATGAAAGGCAGACTCAATTCATTTACACACATAGAGATTATATATTTAGAGGACCAAGTGAAATACCCCAAGAACAGTCAGCGTGCTTTCCTTCGAGAGATACTCAGTTTAGTCTTGTTTTCCACCCCTCATTTCTTATCGGAGCATAATCACTTTATAGTATTGTGTTAGTTTCTGCTGCACGGCGATGCGAATCCGCTGTGCATACGCATAGATCCCCACCTCCTTCCTCCCCACCTCACCCCACGCCCCCTCTCCAGGTCATCGCAGAGCGCTAAGCTGAACTCTCTGTGCTACACAGCAGCTTTCTGCTAGCTATCTGTTTCACATGTGGCAGTGTATATTATGGGTGTGTTCAGGCGCTCAGTCATGTCCGACTCTTTGCGACCCCGTGGACTGCGCACGCCAATCTCCTCTGCCAATGGGATTTCCCAGGCGAGGATACTGGAGTGGGTTGCCATTTCCTTCTCCAGGGGATCTTCCCAACCAGGGGCTGAACCTGTGTCTCCTGTGGCTCCAGCGTTGGCAGGTGGATTCTTTGTCACTAGCGTCACCTGGAAGCAAGCTCCCAGGCACAGATGGCTAAAGCTGAGGACTTGTTCCCCTGCACTGGGATGTACGTAATACAACTGCACTTAACCTGCGGGTGAAACCGATATGGAGATGATGAGCTGGAGAAAGATTCGCCAGCTTTTCAGAATCAGATCTGTCTTCTGTTACTTTGCTTCAAGTGTGGAGCTGTTTGGGAGAGTGAGTGTTGCTTTCTTTCCCATTAATAGCAGAGAAACTAACTTTTCACTGTGTTTAATTGCAATGTCAGTCTGCTTTAGAGTACTAGGGATATTTGCCATCCCCTTTTCATGAAAAAAAAAAAAAATCATGTACAATTACTTACTTCTAAGCTTTTCAAACTAAATTTTCCTAATTCGTTTCACTATGACTCAATTTCATTGATCTAAAAGACTGTAGAATAACTGACTCAGTGCTGTACTAAAATGTCTGTATCTTCAGCAGTTAATGGAAGTTGAATATCTGTTGTATAATCTCTAACATGAGGATACTTTCCAAGTTCCTTCCAGCTTTGGAAAAGTCTAACAAAATTCTACTTCTTGGGATAAAACCTTCACTAGGGTTTACTGGATAAATAAGATTACTGGAAGCCCGTGAAGAAGCAAACTCCCCTTTCTCTCTTTCTTTTCAAATTAATTATTTCACTGCTAGTGTTGCTTGCTGGAAATAGTAGAGTATCTTTGTTCGTTTTGTCTTGCAAAGTGGAAGGTTTTAAAATAATGAAGCTGTTGCTTCAAAAAGAGGACCTCTAAATGATCTAGTCTTGGAAACTGTCAGGGGTTAACTGAAAATTGGAAGGTGCTGTGTTTGGTCCCTTGTCCTTGGTCACAGCCAGTGAAGCTGATGAAAAAAAAAAAATCTGGCTTCATAGTCATGGTATTTCATTCATAAAAAGAAATTGTGCCCTGAGATTTAATTGAGTGGTTCCAGGGCCATGCCAGCAGAAAATCAGCTGGTTGGGCTCCTATATAAACATGATGACATATTGAGGACAGTGTTTACTTTTTTCTAATTAAAGCGAATTAGAAATTCCATGATATTTCTGCAGCAAGTCCCGGCAGCAGCATGCCCTGGGAATTGCTCACGGTCCTTCTCGAGTGAGGCTCTCCCTTCATTTAGTTTTCATTTGTTCCCTCAAGTTTTAAATTCGTTCCAGGAGCGAAGTGTTTACGCCGGCTCTGAGACCTCGGTCTTTTAGGATCATTTCAAAACAAGACCGGAATTCAGACCAACCGCTATTGGTGACACTCTGTGTTTTCGGTCTTGACGCTGGTTCTCGGTAGCCAGCCGCTCTGTTTTCTTCTCCTCATTCAGTTCTATCAGTTTTCACGAAGCCAAGGCAAACCTCCAGTGGACCCCCCGGTCTGGCAGCAAGAGATCGTCTGCAGGGACTCCCACTATTAAGAGAAACAGCTAAGATGCCAGTGGAAATACAGCAACTGTACAGAGAAGATAGGTATTTTTCTTACACAATAAAAGGTTCGGGTTTAATTTGACACAGGGTTATAAAACTTATAAGGATTTTGTTTTTCATTTAATGATACCCTTATTATCTTTTTTAAACCAGAAACCGGGTATGTCTGAGTTTTGATGTTTTGAAAAAGTAATGGCCATCACGCATTTATATCATAGTTTTAAGGTTTCAGATCCCAGTGCCACTTCATTATAATCCTGTTTAATGAGCAGCATGTTGAAAGAAAGATTTAATATATGGAGCTCACTAAAACATTGTTTATTTCTGAAACCATGGCCACATTTTATCATCTTGACCTTTTTCTGACTTATGATTTCAAGGCTAAGCTTTAGATGCCAGCAACCTTCTTGCAAGGAAAGTTACCCTTAGGAGATCTCTCCCCCAGTGTTACTGACAAGAGGTTCAAATAAAGACACAAGGTTCAGATCAAGTCACCATGGGGTTTGGAAAAGCATTCATATTTTCAATATTCCTCTGAATTGATCCTGAACTCTAGATTTTAATGAGCTTGCTTCTGGGGTCATAGTTAAGTTCATGAGAGGGAATGAAGGACACCTCTAAGGAATGAATGTGGAGAAACCCATGAGGCATTCTGAGGCTCTTTAAGTAAAAAGAAAAGAAATGAATGGGTCTGTGATTGTGGCAAGGGCTTCATTGTTCTGGTTGTTGTTGTGCAGCACCTAAGTTGTGTCCAACTCTTTGTGACCCCGTGGACTGTAGCCCGCCAGGATCCCTGTCCATAAGATTCTCCAGGCAAGAACACTGGATTGGGTAGCTTTCCCTTCTCCAGCATTGTTCTGGTAATCACGGCATATCAAGGAAGTGGAAGTCAAGCATTTCTGATATTTGTAGTTGCCAGTATTTCCCAGAAACTTTAAACCACAAATCATATACTAAAAATGAAAATTAAATGTCAACTCTGGATTAATATGTGTAGGAGTGTTTCTAAGACCCTCTCTCTTGTTCTGTTGGACCAGCCTGTGCATTGGAGAGGGAAGAAGGAATAATCAAGGAGAAGTAATTTCGCTCAATTAGATATGTAAATGTTGTCACTCAGTCATTCTCGGTGGGTAACAGCAGAGAGAGAGACTGAATGGAATTTTGAGGACTTCGGCTTCTTCATTGTTCTTGGTTTTGTCCTGCATGTCAGAGACAGTCAAGAATTGGCTGTAAATAAAATTCAAGTCTCAAGGAAAGAGGTCCCACCCCTTGCCCATGTCCCCAGTCCACCTGTTCATGCGGTCATGGAATTTCTCCTTTGCCTGAAATGAGCTATATATTGTCAAATATCTCATAAAACGGGGGAGGGGATGATGGAATAACAAGAGCAAGCATTGAAAGGCTCTGACTTCAAGCTCTCGGCCCAGATGAGTTTATGCAGTTGGGGTCAGTTAAGCCTCCCCCTGACACCCACCATTAGTAATATTTTCCATGCACTAAGTACAACAATGGAAATTTCAACACATCTGCCGCAGCCTCCAATACCTGTGCGGCCCGTAATGGTTTGTGAAATCTTGATATGAAACAGCACTGTGGCACTCGGCGATGGACTGTTTGCAAGCAAAGAAGGTGCGCTTGTTCCAAAACAACGAGCCCCTGCTTATTCCTCTTCCCCGCAGATGCTCCCCTCTAGTTCATATTGCTAGATTATTTCATCCTGGTCCAAAGGGAATTGGGGGTCACTTTCCTCCCCTCTTTCTTCGCCTATCTTTACAGCCATCAGCAGCAAACCTCCAGAAAAACCATTGTATGTCTCTCGCAGGCGCTGCCTTTTCACGTTGAAAAGTTGCGGTTGGCTGGGTGGCTTTCTTTCAAGGCCCAGAAAAGAGCCTTGGAAGGCTGACGATGCTAAGAAGCATTTGCTGCCTTAAAAGTCTTCTTCTTGCCTTGTGTCTTATGTGCACACTTCAGAGGTTTACGAAGAGGACACCAAGTATACCTGAAGGTCCTGGAAGCTCATCCTTGACATGAACACTGAATGAAGATGCGATAAAAATCCCAAAGTGCCCACTGCCCCTTTGAATAGAGTCAGTAAGTAAACTGCTGATAGAGCTCCAGCTCAGAGAGGGCCGGGGTCCGTGCCTTCCTGGCTCACTTTTGGTATCTCTTCACTCAGCAAGCCTGACAGGACGCTCAGTACATCTTCAATGCCTGAGAGTTACCTAACTTTTCTTACTCTGAAAACGACTGCATATGCAGGTTTTCACATTAACTGAGTCGGTGTCCATCATGTTCATCAATGGGGAGGATACAGGGTAAGAAGTGCCAGTGCTAATTCTGTACTAGTGATTATTACAATAGGAAACCAGTCAGTCCTAAAGGAAATCAACCCCAGATATTCATTGGAGGGACTGATGCGGAAGCTGAAGCTCCGATACTTTGGCCACCTGATGTGAAGAGCTGACTCATTGTAAAAGACCCTGAAGCTGGGAAAGATTGAGGGCAAGGGGAGAAGGGGACGGCAGAGAATGAGATGGTTGGATGGCACCACCGACTCAGTTGCACGTGAGTTTAAGCAAACTCTGGGGAATAGTGAAGGACAGGGAAGCCTGGCGTGCTGCAGTCCATGGGGCTACAAAGAGTCAGATGTGAGTTAGTGACTGAACAACCACAACGATAATAAACCTCTCCTGGGAAGATACCCTGTGCCAGGCTCCGTTCTAATCCTTTTACATATGTTAACTGGTTTTGTGTTCATAATACTATTGTAAATACAAGCATACAGACAGACATATCTCACCAAAAGCAGCTTCTCTGTGCGTGTGTATCTGCATGTTTGTGTGTCTCTCTCTCTGTATGTGTGTGTGTGTTTGTGTGTGTGTAGAAGTCATGTGTTGTGAATAGGAATCTGGAGATTAAAGGTAACAATTAGCAATTCACTTCCTTTGTGAGTGCCCTTTCGTTCTGACTGACTTTCAAGTCTTTTCCTTTTCAAAGACTTATGTTACCTCTGATGACAGCGAATAGGTCTTCCCAGAGCTTATCTTTAACATCAAGTTCCGTCAGTGTATCATGACCACGTACAAGCTCAATGAAAATGCGAATGGTGTCTCCTGGAGTTGGGAGAAATGTGGGGGGGGCAAAGAGAGAGGGGCCCCTGGACTGGGAAGCAAGGGTCTTGTCCTGCTTTGCACGTCTGTGCCCGCTTCTGCACGTCTTATGACCATTTTCATCCTCGGGAAAATCAGGCGACGAGGAGCTCCCCGACGGTCGTTTCTAGTTTTGGCCGCCTCCGCGTCTACATCCTAATGGGACAAGTCCGAGCATGAGGTCTTCGGTTCCACGTAGGCTCCGCTGCGTCCGTCTGTGCAGGAGGCGAGTTGACGTCTGCCCACACGCAAGCAGACGCAGGGTCCACTGAGAGAAGCCAGCGGAGCACGCAGCGAGGGACAGGCAAGCTGAGCGTGCTCAGGCTTCCGCAAATGGACGATCCAGCCGCTTCTCTGTCTTGTTCCGTCATTAATTCCATAATCGTATGGTTCTTATACTTCCCAGAAGTTTGTCATGAGGCTCAGGATACTGGGAAATGTATGTTCTATTAGTGAGAGGCACAGATATTTTTAAACTTGTTTTATTGGTGTATGGTTGATTCACAATGTAGGGTTGGTTTCTGGTGTACAGCGGCGTGATTCAGTTATACATACGCATGTGTTCTCTTTCGTATTCCTTTCCATTATGACTGACTAAGGATGTGGATATACTTCCCCGTGGCATACAGTCAGACCGCGTTTATCCGTTCCATGGGTAACTGTCGGCCTCTGCCCGAACCAGCCGCTCCCTGCCCCATTACCCTTCCCGGTGGCAGCCACAGCCCGTTTTCTCTGTGAGTCCTTTCCTGTTTCATAGACGAGTTCATTTGAGTCATAGCTTAGATCCCACATGTAATGACATCAGAACGGCTCTCATCTTCTTCTGTCTGGCGTACTTCACTTGGTGCGATAATTTCGAGGTCCCCTCACATGGCTGCCAGTGGTGTTGTCTCATCCTTTCCGTGGCCGAGTGATAGTCCATGAGTATGTGTGTGTCTGGACCGCGTCGTCTTTATGCGGTCCTCTGTGTGCAGTCCTCTGTCCGTGGGCGTCCAGGCCGTTTCTGTGTCTTGGGTCTTGTAGATGGTGCCGCAGTGAGCCCTGCTGTGCCTGCATCTTTTTGATCTATTAGACTCACAAACACTTACTTAGCACCAATTAAATGAATATCCAAAATGTGAAAAAGTAAATGCTCAAGAGATAAGTGATTAATATAAATGCAGGGCCCCTTGAACCTGGTAACTATCAATATCTTTGAGGCAGGACTACGTGAATGTTAGAATGATAATAAGAGCTAATAATATTGAATGCTTGAAATACAAAATGACGCAGGAGGGGAGTGACAGCTGGCTAGAGAAGGGATGAAGGTGGGTTCTAACAGGTGCCATACAAACCGACATCCCCATCTTCAGAGATGGGAGAGTTCGTCCTGAACCGCAGTGACCCAGGAGGGGCAGCATCTGACATGGTCCTAGACAGCTTGCGGGTGTGTATTTTAAATTTTTATTTAAAGTGGAGTTGATTTACAGTGTTGTATCAGCTTCTGCTGCACAGCAAAGTGATCAGTTATACATATGTCCACTCTTTTCAGGTTCTTTCCCCATATAGGTCGTTACAGAGTATTAAGTAGAGTGGCCTGTGCCATGCAGGAGGGCCTCAGTGTTGTTCTTTAGTCACTGAGTTGTGTCCAACTGTTTGCAACCCCATGGACTCTCCCAGAGCCTGCTCAAACACATGTCCTTTGAGTCGGTGATGCTATCTAACCATCTCATCCTCTGCCACCCTCTTCTCTTTCAATCTCTCCCAGCATCAGGGTCCTTTCCAATGAGTCCGCTCTTCGCATCAGGTGGCCAAAATATTAAAAGTGTCAGCTTCAGCATCAGTCCTGCCAAGGAATATTCAGGGTTGATTTCCTTTAGGATTGATTGCTTTGAGTCCAAGAGTCTTCTCCAGCACCACAGGTTTTATTAGTTGACCTCAGAAAAGACAGACCACTATTTCTGCCCTATTCATTTGTTAGATGTGGGTCAGTGGGTACAGCCCAGGCTCCAGGGCAGGGAATTACTCAAGGACCCGAATCCTGGGAGGGACGCTCACTGGGCACCTTCCTAAAGACTGTCAACTGCAGCAGACAGGATGAGATGGTGGAGGAAGAAACCCTCTGCTCTCCTGTTATCTCAGCAGCGGTCCAGGGACTAGCACCATCGGACCGCTGGAGGGCTGGAGAGAAACCCAGGATCTCAGGTCCCATCCCATGCAGACCTGCTGAATCAGAATCTTCATGTCACAGGGCGCAGAATTTCTCAGTGTGTCTCTCGAGGTTGGAGGACTTCTGGCCTCCAGGATCCCTACTCATCCCCTCAACCAACTTTAAGCTGATCGATTGCCCATGAGCATCCCTGTCTCGGAGCAGATGGTGATAAGGCAATGAGATCCCACATTCTGTGTTCTCCAGAGAAAGGCCTGGGCAGCCTAATCCGGGGTCTGAAAATGCACACACAGTCTCCGTTTAATGGCTTAAAGACGAGGGCTGAACTCTTGTTGGCTATCAGACATAACAATGACCACATGGACCGTCTCCTGTTCCTGCGTGGCATTTATAGGAAAAACCAGATCCTTTGAACTCATGAAAAAACCCCAAACCCATCATCCAAGCATCTTTCATTCCTGGAGATTATCAGAGTTTTCATTACAGGTTAAATTCTTTGTAACTTTTTCATGTGGAAACTATCCAGTCACCTCCTGCTCACTCTCCTCCTGCTGAGTGCAAATAGAGTCTACATTCTGCTTCCTACAGCTGCTTCGGATTTTGTTACATTTTCCAGGTTTTTGAAAAAAAAAAAAAAAAAGTGCTGACAGGACGTGGCTTCATCTACAACGCTCAACTGATTTTAAGAGTATAAACAGAAATACATTTACTGATTGTATGTACCAGTGAAATCAAAATATTATCCCTACATTCAAAGATCCACTCGCCACTTTATTTTTAGAAACTGGGCACTAAAGAGAAAAAGTAAGTTGGGGAAAGGTCATTACGAGATAAAGACAGCAAATATGGCTAGACCAAAAAAAAAAAAAAAAAAAAAAAAAGAGCACGCTGTTTGGTTTACGCTATTTTCAATGATATTTGCTTTTTAGATGGAAAGAAAAAACTTTCCATTCGCATCTGGGCAGAAAGTCAGGATCAAATAGATATAATTTGAAAAGCTAACTAAATGATGGACTTATGTTACATTTTCCCCTCAAATGATCCTTTTTGTTTTATTTTACATAATGGAGCAAAATCCTCTTAGATAAATATATCTGAAAGCAAAACGTTCAAAAGTCACATTTTATTGCAACAAGATGAAGCAAATGAAAACTTAAATCTGAGCCACCAAGAAAGAAATAGTTTTGCTTGGTCTGCGCAATTATTCTCAGTAAGAAGGGCACGTCTTCCACTTGGGTTTTCAGGTATGAGGTTGTGAATCATAAAAACACAAGCAATTCTGTTCTGTTGGCAAAAATCCTCAAGATGTATCTTGTCAGCCCGAGTAGGCTGAAGACGTAGGGGTCCAGTAAGAAGGGCCTGGGGGACAGTACATGTTGGGATTTTAGATGGCCAGGGGCTGTAAGAACCAGGTTGCAATCCTGTGCATGCTCAGCAGCTTCAGTCGTGTCCGACTCTTTGTGACCCCACGGACTATAGCCCACCAGGCTCCTCTGTCCATGGGATTCTCCAGGCAGGACTGGAGTGGGTTGCCATTCCCTCCTCCAGGGATCTTCCCCACTCAGGGATCAAACCGGTGCCTCCTGTGTCTCCTGCACTGCAGGTGGATTCTTGACTGCTGAGCTGCTGGAGAAGTCCTGAGAACCAGGTTAGGACCTACTAACTGAGAAAGGGCAGATAAGCAGGGCTAAAGAATTGCTGGATAGATTGATCCTGGCTGTGAGAACTGGGCAGCTCAAGGACCATGCTTCAAAGGACAAAGAAACTGAGTTACAGTCCAGCAAGTCACAGCAGAACATCCACCCTGGCCGCTGGAGCACAGCACTGGGCAGTCTGGGAGGGGGCAGATGTTGCCGTTGGACGTTACGTCTCATGCCAGGGGGCTGGCAGGTCCAGGCCGCATAGGAGGGCCCCAGCGGTAAGAGTCAGGACTAGGACTGTGCCCACAGTCTCAAAGGGCAGATCATACATTTGATTCCACTAGTACAGACCCACAAACTGTGGGGCCAGAGAAGACTCTTGGACTGCAAGGAGAACAAACCAGTCCATCCTAAAGGAAATCAACCCTGAATATTCATTGGAAGGACTGATGCTGAAGCTGAAGCTCCAGTACTTTGGCCACCTGATGTGAAGAACTGACTCACTGGAAAAGACCCTGATGCTGGGAAAGATTGAAGGCAGGAGGCGAAGGGGGCGACAGAGGATGAGATGGTTGGATGGCATCACTGACTCAAGGGACATGAGTTTGAGCGAGCTCCTGGAGGTAGTGGAGGATGGGGCGGGGCCTGGCGTGCTGAGGTCCATGGGGTCACAAAGAGCTGGACACGGCTGGGTGACAGAACAGCAAGAAGCCAGGAGCTCAGCACCATGGCTTGAGCTAGGAGCCGGGTGGGGATTTTACAAGTTGGGAAGACTTTCAAAGAGACCCGGCTTATCTTTTGGCACAGAGGGTAGAGGTTTGACTGATAAAGGGAACTCAGGGTAGGGACTGGAGACCGGACAAACACAGGAGTCTAGCGGGCCATCTATCCTGGGGCTGAGAACGTTGTGTTGATTTCCTTTGCTCTCCGCTGCTGGAGACGAGTGGGCACCCCTGGTTGAGTCGACAAGGTGCCATGTGAGTACATCTGGATCCATCGAGCTTTGGATGGAGGTGACGTGGAGGAAGATGAAGATGATGCTGAAGTCGTGGCCCTCCGCTCTGGTCACTCTCCTTCCTCTTGAAGCTGGTTTCCAGTCGGGTCTGCTCGGCTGGGCTGGCACGGGAGCCGGAGCCCCGGTCCTCACAGGTTTCTGCTGTTTCACTTTGTGTGGTTTCTCATGAGCAAGAGAGAAAATGCTGATCCTTGTAGCCCTGTAATCAAGAGGATACCCTTATTAGATCCCCTTCTGGTAAAGAAGGACGGTATCTGATTTCCTTTGGAAGCGAGGCAGTCATGGAGAAAGGGTATACCACCATGAAAGGCAATCTCGCCTGGAACCGATGTGTTCGAGTAGTGAACTTTGGGTCACACTGAGTTCTTCCCAGCAGTGATATTCGAATACATAATTACTCTGCTCTTCATGTGGTGTCGGTAGTGCAAAGAGCAAGTGTATGCTTTCTATTTATTTTCCAGATTTCCCATTTATTGTTTCCCAAGCTGAATAACAGGGCAAGTTTTATTCCACCATGTTGACAGAGAGCTGCTGTTGGCTTCAGGACGCTTTTTAATGCCTTTCCTTTTTCTGAGCTTTTTTTTTTTTTTTAATCCTTTGGTGGATGACGAGGGACCTCCTGGTGGACCATCTTGTTCCAGTAGTACAGCTGCCATCAGCAGTCATATCCTGGTCTAGACATTTAACAGCCTCTGTGGCTTAGGTCGGAGAAGGCGATGGCACCTCACTCAGTACTCTTGCCTGGAGAATCCCATGGACGGAGGAGCCTGGTAGGCTGAAGTCCATGGGGTCTTGAAGAGTCAGACACGACTGAGCAACTTCACTTTCACTTTTCACTTTTATGCATTGGAGAAGGAAATGGCAACCCACTCCAGTGTTCTTGCCTGGAGAATCCCAGGGACGGGGGAGCCTGGTGGGCTGCCATCTATGGGGTGGCACAGAGTCAGACATGACTGAAGTGACTTAGCAGCAGCAGTGGCTTAGGTACCCATCTGCTAGAATGGACCTTGGCCCTGTTTCTTGAGCAGAAAGCTAGGGGTCCACCGTGGGATCATGGTAAAATCAAGGGAGCCTGAAGAACAGGAAGTAGCAGGCGGTGTTCAGGGCTGCAACTCACTGACCAAGCGGCATGGAATCGTTGCGATGGTTCGGTTTTCCATATACGCGCACCAGGGCACGCTGGCCAATTGTCAGGACTGATGCTGAGTAGTCAGGACGCTGGAGTAGCAGGATGTGAAGGTCACCTCCTCCCACACACATGTCACAGATACGTCACCACGTGCCTCAGTTCTCACAGGACGTCTGCTGAGTGCTGCCAGAACTCAGGCTTCTGCAAAGGGGCTGATGCCTGTCTGAGGGAGCACTACTGCAATAGCATTGTGCTTTTAAACTACAGGAAACTCTGATAACTAGCGCCTCCTTGTGAGAAGGCAGGCAGGCAGAGGGCCGCTCACGCAAGCCCTGGTGAAGTCGGGATGCATCTCGTGCCCGATGGAGGGCTCAGCAGCTGAGACTCCAGGCTCCCAGTGCCAGGGCCCCAGAGACCAAGCCCCGGTCAGGGGACTAGAGCCCACGTGCCGCAACTAAGGCCTGGAGCAGCCAAATGGATAAAGGAATCAGAAAGCATTCTGCGTGGTAGGGAGCCACGAGGGGTCTGAGCTGTGTCTGAAGAACATGATTCGGGCTGACGTGCTGAGAAGGTGTTTCAGGAGACACAGTCGGAAACATGGAGGACCGTTCAGTGTCTGTTTTATTATATGTATTTCTGAGATCAGGTGAGAGGTGCTTAGGTGAGCTGACGGGGGGCCTAGGACGCTTGCATGGCTGTTTTCCACTCACACTGTGCAAGCTGGTCCCCCCTTCCACGGCTCTGGACGCCTCGGTCAGTGTTAGCTGCGTGCAAGTTTAGCGAATGCGGTGCTTCCTCGCAGAGCACCTGTGACTTCCCCGAACTTCTCAGAGCTGTCTGTTAAGATGGGAAAATTCTAACATGGGATGGCGGATCACAAAATTGAAAGGGCAGGTAAACGCCAGGGTGCTTCAGAGAATAAGCCCAGTGCTTGTATGATTTAGGCTCCAAAGTAACATTTTCACCTATTTTTAATATAACAGTGAATCACTGATGAGATGATCTTAGAGCAAAGTGTGGATGGAGCCCCTCAGAGGAAACGGAGAACAGGGATGAGATAGTTTTTCTCCCCAAGTGCAGAGGGCAGCTCCCGACCTCACATGGGTCGCCATCAGGTTCTAACATCTGCTGCTCCAGGAGGCCCATCCTTTCAGCATGTGGGGTTCGGCAGTTATCACAGCGTGGTGAATTGCGATGTTTTCCAGCCTCGTCTCATTTATTTTCGGCTGTGTTGGACCCTCTAGCTGTGGTGGCAGGGGCTGCTCTCCAGGTGCGAAACCGGCCTTCTCACTCGCCGGCTTCTCTCGCTGCGGAGCGCGGGCCCCAGGGCACGTGGGCTCCGCCGTTGCGGCTTCTGGACCCTGGGGCACAGGCTTGGTGGTTGCAGCACACGGGCTCAGCTGCTCCACGGCCTGTGGGGTCTTCTCGGGTCAGGGACTGAACCTGTGTCCCATCATTGACAAGCAGATTCTCTACCACTGAGCCATCAGAGAAGCCCCTTTCTCCCCACAGATATTCACCTTTCTCCAGAAGTGTGCCCTCTAAGTTCCTAATGTGTGTGCTTTGTCACTCAGTTGTGTCTGACTCTTTGTGATCCCATGGACTGTAGTCCATGGAATTCTCCAGGCCAGAAGACTGGAGTGGGTAGCCTTTCCTTCTCCGAGGGATCTTCCCAACCCAGGGATTGAACCCAGGTCTCCCGCATTGCAAGTGGATTCTTTACCATCTGAGTCACCAGGGAAGCTCTCTAAATAGCTAATACCTAACACCTAAGGCAGTTCATTACCTGTGATGTACACTGCACAATCGTTGTTATTTGGTTACTAAGTCATGTCTGACTCTCTGCATGAACTTCAGCGTGCCAGGCTCCTCCGTCTGCCACTATCTCCTGGAGTTTGGTCACATTCAGGCCCTTTGACTCGGTGATGCCATCCACCCATCTCATCCTCTGTCGCCCCCTTCTCCTCTTGCCCCCAGTCTTTCCCAGCATACGGGTCTTTTCCAAGGAGTCAGCTCTTCTGGTTGCCCATAAACCACCTGCACCCCTCAGGCTGTTCTGGCCTTTGAAGTGTTTTTGCAAATTTGAATATGTTTCATTGTGTTCATTTTCTACTGCTGTCCGAAACCTACCATATACTCAGAAGCTCAAGACAATGCAAATTTATTATCTCATAGTTTCCAGGGAGTCAGGAGTTGGGTGTGGCTTAGCAGAGTCCTCTGCCGAGGTCTTATCAGGCCGCAGACTTCCATGGAAAAGAGCCATCTCCAAAGTCATCAGATCATTGGTGGATTTCCTCTCCTCGCACCTGTTGACCTGGAACCCAGGGTTCGATCCCTGGTCCAGGAGGATCCCACCTGCCTCAGAGTGACTCAGCCCCTATGCCATAGTGCTGAGCCCACACTCCTCAACAAGAGGAGGCTCTGCAATGAGAAGCCCCAGCAGGAAGCAGCCCCACTCACCGAGACCGGAGAGGCCCAGCGCAAGCAAAAGCAAAGCACACTAATAACACCTCAGTTCAGTTCAATTGCTCAGTCATGTCTGACTCTTTGTGACTGCATGGACCGCAGCACGCCAGGCCTCCCTGTCCATCACCAGCTTCTGGAGTTTGTTCAAACTCATGTCCATCTAGTTGGTGATGCCATCCAGCCATCTCATCCTCTGTCATCCCCTTCTCCTCCTGCCCCCAATCCCTCTCAGCATCAGGATATTTTCTAGTGAGTCAGCTCTTCTCATGAGGTGGCCAAAATATTGGAGTTTCAGCTTCAGCATCAGTCCTTCCAATGAACACTCAGGACTGATCTCCTTTAGGATGGTCTGGTTGGATCTCCTTGCAGTCCAAGGGACTCTCAAGAGTCTTCTCCAACACCACAGTTCAAAAGCATCAATTTTTTTGCACTCAGCTCTCATTATAGTCCAGCTCTCACATCCACACATGACCACTGGAAAAACCATAGCCTTGACTAGACGGACCTTTGTTTACAAAGTAATGTCTCTGCTTTTTAACATGCTGTCTAGGTTGGTCATAGCCTTTCTTCCAATAATAATAATAGCTAAAAAAAAAAAAAAAGAAAGAAAGAGGTGGAGAATCTCAGTGAGCATCTCAGGAGTTTCAATTCCTCCATTTCATCTCTTAATTTGGCATCTGTGTTATCCTTCCCCAAAGCCTGCGAGTTGTTTTGAAATTTCCTATCAGATCCTTTGAGATGAAAGTGGATGAAGCAAGGGGACAGAGTCATCTCGAGGGGAAATGAAGGCATGTGTCTACCCCAGCCCGGAGTTCCTGGTGCGGTCCAAGCAGAGACCTGGAAAGAACGACCCCAGGGTGCCCCAGACTGGCCCAAAGGCCACTCCGCATGGCCCAGATGTGCCGGCGGAAGACTCAGAGCTCCCCACTCCCCTGCCTGCTCCCAAAATAATCCAGTGGGTACAGCCCAGCCGCTCATCCCTCAAGGCCTGTAAATCAAAGCCCTGATTGGGTCAGAGGATGGGAGACATGGCTGCAGAGCTGCCCTGGGGGCTTGGATGCCCAGGGCGTGAAAACCGCCCTGCTCCCCCCAGGGGCTGGGACCAGAGCCACGAGGCCCACTGCACTCGGGGCAGCTCAGCCCACCTCTCCGTGCCCTTGAACTTGCTGGGGAGCCGTGCGGCCTCCTGTGATTCCAGAAGCCCGCGGATGAACACTGTACAACCTGTTCGTGTAAGACGTCTGACCAAGGAGAGCCTGCCTGGCTCCCCAGGAAAGTCGCTCCCACCAGCCCCGCGGTAGGTTCTTGGACATCAGACCACAGAAGAAGCTGCCTCCGCATTTCTGACACGGCCAGTGGAGCAGCAACTCGTACCTGCTGTGCCCTGGGGTGAGCTGAGGCTCGCGCAGGGTGGAGACGTCTACTTTGTTGTTGCAGTTCAGTGTCTGACTCTTTGTGACTACACGGACTGCAGCACACCAGGCTCCTCTGTCCTCTACTATCTCCCAGAGTTTGCTCAGATTCATGTCCATTGAGTCAGTGATGCCATCCAACCATCTCATCCTTTGTCACCCCCCTCTTTTGCCTTCAATCAGGGTCTTCACATCAGGTGGCCAAAGTATTGGAGCTTCAGCTTCAGCATAAGTCCTTCCAATGAATATTCAGGACTGGTTTCCTTTAGGATGGACTGGTTGGATCTCCTTGCAGTCCAAGTTACTCTCAAGTCTCCTCCAACACCACAGTTTGAAAGCATCACTTCTATGGTGCTCAGCCTTCCTGATGGTCCAACTTTCACATCATACATGACTACTGGAAAAACCATAGCTTGGACGATATGGACCTTCATCAGCAAAGTGATGTCTCTGCTTGCTAATACATGGCCTGGGTTTGTCACGGCTTTTGACAAATGGGGAAAGGAAGCTAAAGCTGCCGAGCCCACTCGGATCATCAGTCACAAGGCTGGGTGTAAACCCACGTCTGTCTGACACCACGGACTCCTTTCCAGCGCCCTGCATGGCCCCGAGTCTAACTTCCCATTGGCTTGTTGGTCTGAATCACTGGTAGAAAAATCAGGCGTCTTCAGGAGCCAAGCAGGTGTGGACGGAAGACCACTGCTTCCACAAAGAGAAAGAGAGCACTGTGTGTGGCCGAGCTGGAAAGGACCAGTCCTCTCGAAAGACGTTCAAAGAGGGCTTGTTTTTCTAAAGCGTCAAGGGCCAGACCAAACGTGGCAGCGAGCCTTATGAGGCCAGCGGGTCCCTGGTTTGTGACCTCTGGATGCAGCCGCTGTCGGACTGGGCAGGAAGAATCACGGTGCACTCAGGATGAACCAGAGAGGGTGTCTCACCCTCCACTGCTGCTCACGGCTCAGGACCATCCCACAGGGCTGTGTAGAGAGTCATGGGGCTGCGGGCCAGGTGGGCCTGCTTTTCCATCCCGACTCCGCACGTCTCATCTGTTACTTATGTGGACACTGTGCAGTGGGGATAATTGCTCCATTTTACAGATGGGGAAGCTGAGGCGTAGCCTGGCTGAGTAACCCGCCCAAGCTTTCAGCTTGGAAAAGAAATGGAGCTGAGACAGGAGAAGGACAAGGGATTCCTGCTACGAGCAGCTGATGGATACTTGCCCTTAAGGAGTAGTTCTTTAGCAAAAATGGAACTGTGTTAATTTTGGACGATAGGTTTCCAGTGAGCTTTTGGGTGAGGTGCCGACGGCCCCATTCAGTGAATAAACCTGAGTTGTTTCTGTTCTGCTGAGAAAGAGGGCTGACATTGAGAACTGGGGGTACGGCTTACTTTGACTTCTTAAAATTGGAGTATATGTGCTTGGAGCTTCCCCAGATGGCGTGATGGTAAAGAATCCACCCACCAGCGCAGGAGGTGTAGGAGACACGGGTTCAACGCACGAGTCAGGAAGATCCCTTGGAGGAGGAAATGACAGCTCACTCCGGTATTCTTGTCTGGAGAATCTCCGTGGACAGAGGGGTCTGGTGGGTTCCAGTCCGTGGGGCCCACAGAGTCGGGCAGACTGCGTGCGCACGCGCATAAGCACCGACAGCGCTGCGCTTGTTTCTGCTGTGCGGCGCCGAGCCTCTCTCCCTGCCCCGCTTCCTACCCCTTAGGTCGTCTCAGAGCACCGAGCTGAGCTCCCTGGGCTCCCACCAGCTACCGTGCACACGTGGTGGTGTACACGCCAGTGCCAGCCCCCAGAGCGCCCCGCCCTTCTCCCCGCTGAGTGCGCACCGCTGCTCTCGCGCCTGCGTCTCTAGCCCCGTCCTGAGCATTGGCTCATCTGCACGATTTTCGAGACTGCACGCGTGTGCGTTCATTTCTCTTCCTGATTTACGTCACTCTCGTGACAGGGCGATAGGTTTGGGGGGGTATGGTGTTCTAAGTGGGCTCTGACCTGCGCCCCCCACCCTGGCACCACCCTGTTGAGCTGGGTGATGGGGTGGATTTCCAATGACGAGTCAGTCTCCCTGCTTCAGAAATGACACGGTCCACTAGGCCCTCGCTAGTGGCTGGAAAGAGCTGCGTGGGAAGAGAGCCTTGGAGAGCTCCCGTCATAGTTTCCACTGTCCTGGGGTCCACTGCGGAGCGGCTGCGGAGGCGGGCGGACACTCGCTTTCCCTCATAACCGGTCTTCTCTGCAGTGAGCAGGTACCAAGGCTGCACCCTCGGTTTATCAGACACACCTGCCGCTGACACACGAGACGGAAAGTCTCTCATGCGCGTTTGTTTATTTGCTGCGTCAACTGACAAGAGTGTGGTTGCTTTTGTAGTCTCTGAGGAGCTTAAAAAATATACATCGGAAATCTGACTTTATGAAGTTAGGTTTTCCACCACTGAGACGTAGCTTCGTGTTAGGTTTGTTTACAAGGAATTGCTTTTCCACTTGCAAGAGCAGCTCTTAAATAATTTTCTAAAGGTTTTTTTTTTTTTTTTTTCTGACCACTAAGTGGATCTAAACATTCAGTGTGTCTGAAGTTGTTTTCTCAGCTCCCGGGCCGCTCTGAACTTCTGCAGGGATGAGATGGAAGGTCGCTGCCTCCACTCAGACAGCCGTCATGCGAGAGCATCCTGTTTGGAAGAGTTATTTTAATGGCTCATTGTGCAATCCTTATATTTCATTCACATCAGTGTAGGGTGCTGCTGACAGAGTTCCCTGGGCTGTTGGCTGCTCTCTCCCTGACTCCATCCCTCCCCACCCAAGCCTGCCTCCAGGGTCTGATCCAGCAGCCAGGACGGGGTAAGCGCCCATGGCCACCCCCTCCTCGGGGAAGCGGAGACACAGAGGAAGTGGAGGGATTCAAGCGTCCAGGGGTCTGCTTGAAAGGAGAGACGAGCAGACAGGTTCTCACAGCCACAGACTCTTGGAGGCTTGGACAGATCCTTCTAAGAAGAGAGCACGAAGCATGCTGCTGCTGTTCACTCACGCAGTCGTGTCTGAGTCGTAGCGACCCCACGGACCGCAGCACGCCCGGCTTCCTTGTCCTTCACTGTCTCCCAGAGTTTGTTCAGATTCATATCCATTGAGTCGGCAATGCCATCCAACCATCTCATCCTCTGTCGTCCTCTTCTCCTGACTTCAGGCTTTCCCAGCATCAGGGTCTTTTCCAGGGAGTCAGCTCTTCGCACCAGGTGTCCAAAGCATTGGAGCTACAGCGTCAGCATCAGTCCTTCCGACGAAGCATGCTGTGGTTCTGTATGAAAATATGCATCTCACACTTTCTTCCTATCGCCATGACCAGGTATTCTCAAAGACCTTTTCCACACTGTGTCCCCTCCAAACCAGCCGTGAACTAGAGAATCAGGACTCATAGGAGTCCTTGTGGATAAAAGGGCTTTTGCAGACCAGAGCTACTGCCTCCCTTAGGCTAAATGCCTTCTGCTAGACTCTGTTATTTAAATGAATTCTAAGGACTGATCTCCAGGGAGCAAGAGAAATTTATTCTCACTTTCTCCCTGCTAGGCTCTACCCCACAAACCCAGGCACATGTGCACGTGTGCACACACACACACACACACACACTCACTCACACACATAAATACTCTTCTCTTTTGTCAGCTTTCAGCCACACTCTTTCCCAAATTCACAGCCAGCTCCTGCTGGCAAAAGTACAGTGAGACATATTCCCATATCATTATCAACAAAAAACAAATGTCCCCAAAATTCCATTGTCGTTTGGTCTTGAGTTTTAAATTCTGCTTCAGTTCAGTGGCTCAGCCGTGTCTGACTCTTTGCGACCCCATGAATTGCAGCACGCCAGGCCTCCTTGTCCATCGCCATGACCAGTGTGTTCTCTTGGCAAAACCCTGTTAGCCTTTGCCCTGCTTCATTCCGCATTCCAAGGCCAAGTTTGCTTGTTACTCCAGGTGTTCCTTGACTTCCTACTTTTGCATTCCAGTCCCCTATAATGAAAAGGACATCTTTTTTTGGTGTTCTAAAAGGTCTTGTAGGTCTTCATAGAAACATTCAACCTCAGCTTCTTCAGCGTTACTGGTTGGGGCATAGGCTTGGATTACTGTGATATTGAATGGTTTGCCTTGGAAATGAACACAGATCATCCTGTCGCTTTTGAGATTGCGTCCAAGTACTGCATTTTGGACTCTTTTGTCGATCATCGTGGCTACTCCATTTCTTCTAAGGGATTCCTGCCCGCAGTAGTAGATGTAATGGTCATCTGAGTTAAATTCACCCATTCCAGTCCATTTTAGTTTGCTGATTCCTAGAATGTTCACTCTTGCCATCTCCTGTTTGACCACTTCCAATTTGCCTTGATTTATGGACCTGACATTCCAGGTTCCTATGCAATATTGCTCTTTACAGCATTGGACCTTGCTTCTATCACCAGTCACATCCACAACTGGGTGTTGTTTTTGTTTTGGCTCTGTCTCTTCATTCTTTCTGGAATTATTTCTCCACTGGTCTCTAGCAGCATATTGGGCACCTACTGACCTGGGGAGTTCCGCTTTCAGTATCCTGTCTTTTTGCCCTGTCATACTGTTCATGGGGTTCTCAAGGCAAGAATACTGAAGTGGTTTGCCATTGTGGACCACGTTCAGTCAGACCTCTCCACCGTGACCCACATGTCTTGGGTGGCCCCACACAGCATGGCTTAGCCCCACACAGCGTGGCTTAGTTTCAGCTGGCTGCGATGGACCTCACAGATGTGTGGCTGAGAGGAGCTACCCCACGCCTGAGGTCAGGGGCGGCCGCGTGGGTGCAGGAGGGCCGAGAGGAACTACTCCACGTTCAAGGTCGGGAGGGGCGACTCATCCAAGGTAAGGAGCAGGGGCTGCACTTTGCTGGAATAGCGGTGAAGAGATACCCCACGACCAAGGTAAGAGAAAGCCAAGTAAGACGGTAGGTGTTGCGAGAGGGCATCAGAGGGCAGACACACTGAAACCATAATCACACAAAACCGGCCAATCTGATCACACGGACCACAGCCTTGTCTAACTCAATGAAATTCTGCTTAGCTCTGTGTATTTAGGGGAGAGAGAGAGAGAAATAGGGCGCGAGAGAGAAGATGAATAAATGAATCAATGACTTTGTGAATACTTCTTGTAGGATTCTCTGAAATCAAGTTTAGTATTCAAACCGTAGAAACCAAATAAAATTAAAAATAAGTTGTGTGTGTCTACCACGAGACTAACCTAGATTTTTGTGGCTTTTTTTCCTTCTCGATCTCTTTAAAAAAGTGGAGACAAAGTAATGGAAGCAAACAAACAAACAGAAACAAAGCCAAGTGCAGGGCAGATGCTATCAGACTGATTCCATGGCTGGAATGTCACCTTGCCAGTCAGACAGCAGCCCCACTCCAGGAAGGCATACGGTTTTCTGGCTCCGCTGAGTGATTGCAACTCAGAGATGAAGAAAGAGAGGTCCATTGTTTTCTGAGACCCTGCTCACCCACCTTCCTCCCTGGCATGCTCTCCATCGCTGGCATATTCCTTGTTCAGCCTTCATCCCAGGAGGGATATAAACTTAGAAGGGAAGCCTGTAGGTCATTAGCAGTCCAGCATGTCTGTCATTCCTTTGATAAAATGTGCTGGGTGTGGTGTCTCTACATGCAGTCGATAAAGCACTGGTGGAGTTCCATTTCATTTCACTTTCCATTAGGGTTTTTTTTTTTTTTTTTTCCAATGAGACTGTCTTAATGGCCAGCTTCTGTTTTCAATCACTGGAGACGTTTCTGTGGATTTATTTCTTTAATTTCTTTTTTTTGTTTTCCAATAAGAAACATATTCTGATCCTTTACAGGTTAGCAATGAGGTATGGAAGGGTGGGTGCTGCTCTGAAGACGAGCTTCCCTGCTGGCTTAAATGAGCCAGAGCGTTTATGCCTCTGTGCATGCGGGGAGCCTGTGCATGGGAGGGCATGTGTGAGGTCTGAGCTGAGTCCCAGCTCAGGGACAGAAATCCTGCTGCCATCCTTGTTTCTTTAGTTACTTCACAGCCGGAATAACCTATGCCCGGAGTAAGAACACCTCCTTTCGTTCATTTGGTTGGCTCTAATTTCACACTGGCCCAAAACGCAGAAAACAGTTTTTTTTTTTTTTTTTGGTGGGGGCACTTTGAGCATGGAATTACAACTTGCAGAACCAAATAAGTTTGTGCGCTCGGGGTTTCTATAGAACTGAGCTGGCGAGGGTGCAAATGGAAAGACCATGGGAGCGATTTCCAGCTCACAGCTTTGAAAAGCTGAGTCATCTGGATAAATCACTCAGCTTTTTAGCCCACAGAAGCCTCAGCAAATAAATATGTGCGACAGGCCTTGAGTGTGGACTGTGATGAGTCTCCAGGGAGAAGGCTGTTCTCCGTCTCAGCCCACGTCTGCCGTCACTGGCTCTTGGCTGGCGGGGGTGAGAGGCACAGAGCTCCAGGTGTACACAACGGCATCTACCTACCTGTTTTTGAACTTGAGATGCTGTCCCTGTTCTGAATTCTCTTCCCCTTCCTTCCTCCTGTCCAACAAGGATCCAAAACTTGGACCTGTGTCTCCTGCCCTGGCCAGTTTAGATTTCTCAACTTAAGCCTTTTGACGATCATCCATGAGCTGTCTGCGTAAATTCATAAATTCTGAGCTTGTTGCATCTTTCGCCTCGGGCACCGGTTAGGGCCCATTCCCGGACGGTGGGTGTAGGCCTCATCTGTGGTGCGTGCCCCACGGGCTGCAGTAGCTGGGTGTTCACCATCGGATGCATTTCTGGGTCTGCCCTTTCTCAGGCCCTGCCCATGCTAGGAGAGCCCGGCTCCTCCACCCGGAGACAGAATGGAACTGGCTGACGCTGAAAGGCGAGTCTCACTTTCATGAATTCCGAAACTGGAACCAGGACTCTGATCTGTTCCTCTTGAACTGCAGACTCTGTTACTTGGAAGAGAGACTTCCATTTACGAGTGGCATCACGGCCCCCGGTTGCTATGACCGTGGTCCAGGTCGCGGAAGACCTCCACCGGCAGCTGCTGACACTGGGCATGGGGGGCTGGGGGGCAGGCCCCTTTAGACAGCTGTTGTTACCACCGCTTCTCGTTTGCAGACAGGACCCTGCGTTCTACTGCTGCCTCAGGGATGAGCCGAGTCCCAGGCGGTGGGTCATTGTTTTGTCAGCCAATCAGAGTCGCTTGAATGGTTTTTGCACCCTCCTTATTTTCCAAGCCTCCCTTGCGGCCTTACAGTCACAGGGAATTGCCATCCTATAAGGAAAATGTGCTGGAAGTACTTAGAAAGTGCCTTATTGGCTCCGAGAGAAGCAGATTTGTGAGGGGATCTCGCTTGTAGGAAGGTGCCTGGGAGAGAGCCCAGGTGCCAAAGTGCAAAAGTTGATGCCAGAGGTCAACTGCCTGGTCTGACTTCAAGCTCTCTTGCTCCTGGTTAATTCATTCCTTCATGCCCCAGTTTTCCCATCTATGAAATGGGAGTGATGGTAATCGCATCTATCTTATAGAGTTGTTAAGAGAATTAAAGGAATAGCTATTACCTACTTACAACAGTGCCTGGCGCACAGTCAAGTTCTGAAGCTATTTGGTAAATGTATGAACACAGGTGTTTTTCAAGGAGAATTTTATTTAATAAACACTAAGCATAACATTTATCTTCCATGAAAATGACAGCAGTAAGAATGTACAGTGAGGCTCAGCACCGACTGGGTTATAAGCAATGGCTCCTCTCCTGCTGTGATTCAGAGAGGATAAATCACATACGTTCTGAGCTCAAAATTCCTTTTCCAGAAATACAGAGACTATTCTAGGATGGACTAGGAGATTAGCAGCAGTAAGCATGCATACCCATATTGTTTGAAGTATGAGAGATAATGAGAAAATCAGGTAGCAGAATATCTTCTATACAATTGTGATGTTTATAAAAGAATTCTATTTAATGTATAAATGTGCATCAATAATATCAGAGGAAAGAGGTATGGGAGTATCTAGATGATTTAAGTGTTGGAGAACTAGATGATTTATTAATAAAACATTTTCCTTTTCATTTACTCAAATTTTCTAAAAGAAGTTGATACATTATGATTCCAGTTTTGTAAAACAAATACAGTGACCTATGGGAAATAGATGGGGAAACAGTGGAAACAGTGTCAGACTTTATTTTTGGGGGCTCCAAAATCACTGCAGATGGTGACTGCAGCCATGAAATTAAAAGACGCTTATTCCTTGGAAGTAAAGCTATGATCAACCTAGAAAGCATATTCAAAAGCAGAGACATTACTTTGCTGACTAACGTCCGTCTAGTCAAGGCTATGGTTTTTCCTGCGGTCATGTATGGATGTGAGAGTTGGACTATGAAGAAGGCCAAGCACTGAAGAATTGATGCTTTTGAACTGTGGTGTTGGAGAAGACTCTTGAGAGTCCTTTTGACTGCAAGGAGATCCAACCAGTCCATTCTGAAGGAGATCAGCCCTGGGTGTTCTTTGGAAGGACTGATGCTGAAGCTGAAACTCCAATACTCTGGCCACCTCATGCGAAGAGTTGACTCATTGGAAAAGACTCTGATGCTGGAAGGGAATGGGGTCAGGAGGAGAAGGGAACGACAGAGGATGAGATGGCTGGATGGCATCACGGACTTGATGGACATGAGTCTGAGTGAACTCTGGGAGTTGGTGATGGACAGGGAGGCCTGGCATGCTGCGATTCATGGGGTCGCAGAGTCGGACACGACTGAGCGACTGAACTGAACTGAACTGAGAGCAATAAACAGGGCTTCCCAGGTGGTGCTAGTGGTAAAGAACCCACCTGCCAATGCAGGAGGTGCAAGAGAGGTGGGTTTGATCGCTGGGTGAGGAAGATCCCCTGGAGGAGGGCATGCACACCCACTCCAGTGTTCTTACCTGGAGAATCCCACGGTCCAAGGATCCTGGTGGGCTACAGTCCATGGTGTTGCAAAGAGTCAGACATGACTGAAGTGACTCAGCACACACGAGAGCAGTAAACCACACACCTAGCCATGCATATGAAGCTATCTGGAAAGATACGTGCCAAGATGTCGCTGGTGGTGATCTCTACGTTAATAGAGCTACAGGTTGTTTCATGTTGTTTTTGTTTTGATATTTATACTTCCAGATTTTGCTGCAATCATTAGGTAACACTTTGGTTTTCACACACACGCACACGTGCACACACACGCGTGCGCACACACACACACAGAGCTAAGCAGTATATCCATTTTGGTATCCATGGTCCTACTAAATTCCAAGGGAATCTTCCTTCCCTCCCTGCACCCACAACCCCACACATTAGTCTGGAGATATTTCTATTTTCTGCCAAATATCTTTCCCAATTCATTCTGGATTGCTGATATTTTGTTAGACTAATAGTTCCCAAGTGACATGAATTTGTTGATTTTATGGCAGACCTCCAGAAAGGGCTTTTTACAGATAAAAATGGGTTTGATGAATTATGTTTCCTGAGATCCTGATGTTTCTGTTTCAGGGTTCCAGTAGGTACTCAGGCCTCTACGAACGGCATCTTCAGATCACTCTAAGCACCTTGCCCTGTGGGTTTCTCTCCTGCCTTGAGAGCAGTGTCAGGGGGAGTCTAAGGTAGGCCTTCTGCTCCTATCTTGTGGTTTGTGAATTCCTTGGCCCACCTGTGAATGTAAACCATTCTCTTCTGATTTGAGTTCATCTGTCAGTCCAGGAAAATGCTTTTCCTTCTCAGAGGACCTGGATTGATTGGTTGGAAATAGAATTTAGTTCCTGTGTTTGTACTGGATCAGAGATCAGAAAGCCGTTTCAGACTGTGCTGGCTAGTGGGCTTTGCTTCAGTGGTGAAGTTCAGAAGTGCAGCGAGAGATAGGAAAATCAGAGCTGTTTATGCAGCCTCTTTTCTTTCTTTCCTTGAGTGTTTTAAAGAGGAAGACTGGTCCTCCCAACTTCTGGAGTTGGCAGCAATACCACCAAATACCACCAGCAATGCCATCAATGCTTGTTTCTGAGCAGATTCTCCTCAGTTGGAAGAGAAGAGACAGCTCGTGGGAGGAAGCCTAAGTGGAAAGGATCTTCCCTGGGTGAAGCACCTCACTCAGTCCTCTTATTTCTCAGGAAGAAATGATGAGGGTGTAATGTACTCAGAGACACATAGGTAGCCGACAGAAGTGAGTTCAAATGCCAAAGCGGCCTTCTCCGCACTGGGGGTGTTTGCACAGTGGCTCATGTGGGATGAGCCCGTGGCTTCCGGGGTCCGGGTGAATCGCTTACTGCCTCCAACTCCTCAGCCTCCTTCCTGTAGGTCAAGGAGGACACGATGATAATGAGGAGGGGGAGCGATGGAGCTGATGACGCGGCTCACCGCCGTGTTACCATGGTGATCGCAAGGGCTCAAGGGAGTGAAACCCTGTATGCATATGATTGCTGGGTGCCACCCCTCTCTCCTCTCTACTGGCCAGAGTTGCCCCAGGGAGGGGGCGGTGTGTCTGCTTCAGCTTGGTACTTCTGTGCAAACTGACAGGAAAAGATGCTCTTCCCATTTCATCCCATCACGATCAGCTCTTCCCCCAGCGCAGAGCACAACTGCAAGCTTACGTCTTTACCCACAGACTTCATCCTGACTCTGGCAGCCGTGAAACACGTCCTGAGGATAATGGCATTGAGAGCCCTTGGCAGATTCTGAAAGTATTTGCTTAAAACAGCTGCTGGCCCAGTGGCCCTCAGATCTGTTGACTCAGAAAGTGTTTCTGATGAGTTGTTCACATCATAACCAGCCCAGGGTCCAGAGGAAAGTACCAGACAGCAAATGCAATCATTCTTTTCCTGGTGGGGCTTTGTTTCCCTCTTCTTCATTTTTCAGTGCTGCACGGAGCCTGAGCTTTAAGCAGTAGGGCCCCTTTCACGGGCACTCTTCCAGGCCTCGATTATTATTTTCAGTTGCTATGTGTCAGTCTTAGCCTATGATTTGCTCTCTTCCAGGCCTCGATTATTATTTTCAGTTGCTATGTGTCAGTCTTAGCCTATGATTTGCTCTCTGTCTAAAACTCTAAGACCCTTCTGAGCCTTCTGAATTCTACTCTTGAGACTTGGTTCTGGGTGGGGAGAGGGGTAAGGGCATGTGATTTGGGGCAGGGTGCCGGGGTCCAGCCCCGGTGGATCCAGGGAATTCGAAGGGTGGACAGCGTGGCTAGGAAAAACTTACTTATTTAGAAATATAAAGAGAGGTTAGGAAAGAATAGTGTAGTAGGAAAATTTAGTGGAGAAAAGATGCTGAATAACTTGGTTTACGTGGAAAACCAATAAAGTTCCAAGACAAGGAACTTGCACCGTCTATGTTAGGCCACTGGCGCCCACTTGAATAGCGGAGGGTGCCCCGCCTTGGGCTCCCTCTCACGTGGGTCTTAGAAGCCAGGGCAAGTAAGTAGACTCAGAGAATCTCCACGCCCCAGATGGGAATTCAGCCTGAAAAGGAGAGGGAGGGAGAGGGAGAGGGAGAGGGAGAGAGAGAGAGAGAGATTTGACACGGGGGAACCAGTCTTTCCAGTGACTGGCTCATCCTTTATTGTCTGGAAAGGCTCTTTATACTTTTGATTGTGCATAGAGATCAATGGATAATACAAAATTATGCAGTGTCAGCAGCCCTGTCTCTTACTGAGACGAGGCTTTCTCTCTGCATTCCTAGTTGTATACACAAGTCTTAGGTGATTTACATCATCTTCCAGCCAGAAGGCCAATTAACACTTTACGGCCCTTTTCTGATAAGGGTCTGTCAACCAGAAAACTTAAGAGTGTTGTTCTTTCCAAAGTCTGGTACCACTCTCAGAAAGCACTAAATAAAGTTACATTCTTACATATCAAGGACACAACAATTTATAACAATGAACGAGGAGTACAGTGATTTATAACAAAGAGAAAATTCATTAACTCAAAAGTCTAGTGTTGCTAACATCAAAACTACTATATTCCTATTTTTGCATCCCGATTACATTGATTAATATCCTCTCAGGTGCCTAAAAGATAAAGGATATGGATGCCTGGCGGCAAACATTAACTCAACAGTCGAATCCTTCACCAAACTAATTCTTAGCTCTAAAAGGCTCTATATCTTTAAGATGTTTTAAGCTTCATGCCTCTTGCGGTTGGGGGGCTGTAAACAATCACAAGTTGTAAAAGTCAGGGCAGACTGGTCAGGTAAGTTAGAAAGCCATCAAAGGGATTTAAACTGAGACATTCTTTTTATATGCAGGAGACTGTTAACTGGAGCTCTAAATCAACTCTTTCCAGAGAAAGGTGGTTGGGGATAGCCCCCTGTTATGTCAGAAGAGTAAGGTATAGCAGACAGCAAACAGACAGATTTTGGTTTCGGGGAAGATGCTCAGGCAGAGGACCCCTTGAGACCTGACTCGCCTTGCCTGTCAGGTCTCTCCACATGACCTTGTCATGGGCAGGATTCCCCATGCTGGCTGCCGGCAGCGGGGGGCAGGTGGGCATGGCCGTTTGCACTCGTCTCCGTGGCCACTTTTAAAAGCACCTTTCCTGTGCACAGATTCCTGGAGCGGGCGGCAGGTGTGTAAGGGAAGGACGGTCAGGAGGAAGCGCTCACGTGCCATGTGGTAGCTCTGCGCCTGGCACAGCATGGGGTGCTAGCCTTTGTTTCATATCATTTACTTTTTCACTCTCACATGGAAGCTGGTCATTTTATCTTTTACTGGAAATAGCTTCAGAGACAAAATGATTTCCCCAAACTCCAGCTGTCTCAAAGGCAGTGCCCCAAGATTAGAATCTTTGTATCTCAGTCCAAAGCTCAGGTTAAAACAGAAAAACAAACAAACTTGTTGAACAATATACGGCTCCTTCAAGGGCTCCAGGCACACCCAACTGCAAGGCTTAAAAACAAGGCTTAAAAAACAGCTTGTAAAGCAAGCGTGTTTGTAATGCTCTCAGCAGTTGAAAATTATTGAGGGAATAAACAGCTTATATTATGATGTGTGTGTCGACATGCTCAGTTGTGGCCATCTCTTTGCAACCCCGTGGACTGTAGCCCTCCAGGCTCCTCTGTCCCTGAGATTCTCCAGGCAAGAACACTGGAGTGGGTTGCCATTTCCTCCTCCCGAGGATCTTCCCGATCCAGGGATCGAACCTGTGTCTCCTGCATTGGCAGGCGGATTCTTTACCACTGAGCCACCTGGGAAGCCCCTGTATTATGAAAGGTGGGTTCGTAAATTTTTATTTTTGTGAGTTCTTTGAACTATGGAGGATAACGTGAAATAATGTTTGAGGGCTGCCAAGTTTTTCTGGGCTGTCTTTGATCACTTCATAAGAGATATTTGAAAAGGAATCATTTATATGCAAATTGTAGCCACTGGGTTCTGGAGAATTGCTATATTTTCTTAAGTAGATTAAACCCCAGGAAGTCATGTTAATAGAATTCACTTTCTTCAAAAGTTCCTTCTTAGATAACAGGAAAGTGAATGTAAAACCCATCCTGTCTCAGTCAAATTATCACAGATTCCAGACAAGCCAGGTCTGAATTAATAAGATGTCATTGCAGTGAGGGATGAGTATACTTAAACCAAGTGAAGACAGAATGAAGGAGCAATCAAAATCAGATGCAATTAAGGTGGGAAATACCCTAAATTTAAAAATCCTTTGATTTTTCATGGATAAAATGGAAATTCTATCTTGTGACATTCTATAATTTGTCCTAATCGAAACAGGCTGTTAGCCTCTAAAAAGAGTCAGTGAACATCAAGGTGATTTGAGTTTCTACATTAAATTTCAGCCTCAACCTGAGCTCTGGCCTCAGACAGACTGAGGGGCCAGGCCTGGCTTTGCAAATTATATATCTGGCTGGGTCAGTTACTTTAGTAAGCTCTTTGAGACTCTGTACAACCCTCTTTCAAATAGATGGTGTATTGAAGAAACAGAGCAAATATATGTGGGCTTGGTTCCATTTCCAGGAAAAAGTAGTAAGCAAGAAGCTAGCTACTGTTTTATATTGTTATGTTGTCAGCATGCATGTGTAGTTATGTCTGACTGTTTGTGATTCCACAGATTGTAGCCTGCCAGGCTTCTCTGTCCGTGGAATTCTTCAGGCAGGTATATTGGAGAGGGTTACCATTTCTTCTCTAAGGGATCTTCCTGACCCAGGGATCCAACCTGAGTGTCCCGTATTGCAGGCAGATACTTTACCACTGAGCCACCTGGGAAGCCATTATTTTAGTGTTTTATTCAAGTAGTTTTTTTTTTTTTAATTTGTTTCATTGTGGTAAGAACACAGCATGCAATCCACCCACTTGCCAAATGCAAGCGTTATGAGCTCTAGGTGCGGTGCTGTCCCGGTGGCCTCTGGAATTCATCCATCTCGAGCAATGCACGTGCTGCATCTGTGGATGAGCAGCCTTCCTCTCCACCCTGTGTTATCCAGGTCATTTACACATGCAATGTGATGAGGCGTCAGCTGTGTGCAGTGCTTTAAAATAATTTCCTGGGTGCACTGGATGGATGGCAACCAAACTCTGTGTAATTTTCTTCTTAAAACACCCAGGTAAGGGAAGGTGAGGGGGCTTTTCTCGTGGCTCACTGGAAAGAATCTACCTGGCAATGCAGAAGGTGCAGGTTTGATCCCTGGGTCAAGAGGATCCCCAGAAGAAGGAAATGACTCTCTGCTCCAGGATTCTTGCCTGCGACATCCCATGGACAGAGGAGCTCAGAGGCCCACACTCCATGCAGTTGCAAAGAGTCAGGCAAGACTTGGTGACTAAATAGCAACAAAGGAGAAGTGTGAGAAGATGGGGGAGAGACTGGTCTGCCTGGGCGGTGGAGGGGCAGACGCGTGCTGAGGTTATGCGGGAAAGCCGACCCCAGCACTCTTACGTTCAGTGAAGTGACTGCGAGACAAGGAGAAACCCTGGAGAGCTTTCAAGCCGGGAAGCAGGACCAAAACCTGGACAAGGCCCAGGTCCACACAGTCCCTGAAATTGACTCTCTCCTTGCAGAAGCTGAACTTCGTCCACAGGCTCTTGTCTTGTGCTGGAATGGGACAGGAAGTGAAACTTTCTGGCCTTGTAAACCCCTCAGTGTCATTGAGTGCAATTTCCACTTCCCCACAAGCAATTCAGATATTTCTTCCAATGATCGTATAACGTCGTAATGCAACATTATTAGGATAGCCTTTTCTTTCATCTCCTTCTGCCTTGTTTGGAAAGAAATAATTTTGAATGAAAACAAAACAGAAAGGCCACCAGCAACCCAAAGTGACTTTCCAGGTTCTGTCAATATCAAAGTACAGTAGTAAACAGATACCACCCATTTTTCACCGACATCTTCGGAAATGTTGTGAAGCATTTTCTGACTTGCATCCTATGACTGCTTGCAGAGGAAGCTGAGTGGAAGGAGGAACCAGAGAGAGAAACACACCATGCATCTGAGGGACAGTCATTCAGAAGGGTGCAGGCTACCTGCAGTTTATAATATTTATTCCTGGTTGAATTTCACACCTCTGGCTCTTCTCTCTATCACGACAGATTCCATTTCTGAAAGTAGAAAGCAGAGGAGAAAATTATCTCAGCCATAAAATGTCCAGTTGCTTTCGAAACTGGTTCCAGTTTCCAACCACATCAAGAAGGTTGTCTGTAAAGCTTTTGTGCTAACCAAATACATATACAATTATTTACTTTAAAAACATTTTCCTGGGGAATGTATCATCAAAGGAACATTCAGGGTTATTCTGAGGCTATTTGCCTCTGATCTTTAAAAAAGAAAAACTAGTTTTGTAGCTACAGTATATTTATCTTTTTTTTTTTCTTAAAAAAGTTTTGTAAATCAAATAAAGCCACAATTCAATTTATTTAGGAAAAAAATACCAAGAGCTGGATATATTTTATCCATTTTCTGGGAATAAGATGTTGGTGACTTCCCAACAACTTAAGGAGAGCAACTTAAGGAGAAATAATCAAAACCTTACTTCTTCCCCAAAAAGCTAGATAGGAGGAGGGTAAAACCTTGATGAGATATAGTTCACTGAGATGTGTCAATAACAGATCTTTTGAAGGCTTACTTGTTCATCTAGTCATTTTCAGTTCCCAAGGCATGGAGGATAAAGTCAGAGATTGCTTGCATCCTTCAGAACTTGGATTCCATAAGGAGATATTAATACATGATCTTTTGTACCTCAGAAAATTCAGAGGATTTTAAAGATATCTAACAGATTGCCAATTAATCAGTTATTTTGGATGGCCTGCTTATAAATTTCAGTTGCGTATGTGCTGAGTCACCTCAGTTGTGTCCAGCTCTTTTTGACCCAAGGACTGTAGCCCACCATGGAGTATTTCGAACTTTAAGAATAGTTATACGTGAATGGCCTAGTGGTCTGTGTTTGGATTAAACATGTATTTCTGGTCTTCTGTTTTTTATCTCCTCCATTTAATTGTTAGCTGTACTTTCTTTGCTTTAAAACGTTATGGTTTCCCTCTCTTTCCCTTTTCCCTCATTTGCTTTCTCTTTTTCTTTCCTTCCTCTTTGCTTCCCTCCCTCCCTTCCTTTCTTCCTTTTTTTTTCTTTCATGTTTGGCATCAGTCAGTAAAAATAAGACTGGGAGCTGACTGTGGCTCAGATCATGAACTACTTATTGCAAAATTCAGACTTGAATTGAAAGAAGTAGGGAAAATCACTAGACCATTTGGGTACAATCGAATCCCTTATGATCATACAGTGGGAGTGACAAATTGTCAAGGGATTAGATCTGATAGAGTGTCTGAAGAACAATGGACAGAGGTTCGTGACATTGTACAGGAGGAGGTGATCAAAACCATCCCCAAGAAGAAGAAATGCAAAAAGGCAAAATGATTTTCTTAGGAGGCCTTGTGAATAGTTAAGAAAAGAAAAACAAAAGGCCAAGGAGAAAAGGAAAGATATACCCATCTGAATGCAGAGTTCCAAAGAATAGCAAGGAGAGATAAGAAAGCCTTCCTTGGTGATTAATGGAAAGAAACAGAGGGAAACAATAGAATGGGAAAGACTCTTCAAGAAAATGAGAGGTTCCAAGGGAATTTTTCATGCAACTGCTGCTGCTCCTAAGTCCCTTCAGTTGTGTCCGACTCTATGTGACCCCATAGACGGCAATCCACCAGGCTCCCCCGTCCCTGGGATTCTCCAGGCAAGAACCCTGGAATGGGTTGCCATTTCCTTCTCCAATGCATGAAAGTGAAAAGTGAAAGTGAAGTTGCTCAGTTGTGTTTGACTCTTAGTGACCCCATGGACTGTGGCCCACCAGGCTCCTCTGTCCATGGGATTTTCCAGGCAAGAGAACTGGAGTGGGGTGCCATTGTCTTCTCCTTTTCACGCAAAGATGGGCACAATAAAGGACAAAAACAGTATGGACCTAACAGAAGCAGAAGATATTAAGAAGAGGTGGCAAGAATATATAGAACGGTACAAAAAAGATCTTTGTGACCCAGATAACCATGATGGGATGATCCCATACTAGAGCCAGACATCCTGGAGTGTGAAGTCAAGTGTACCTTAAGAAGCATCACTACAACAAAGCTAGTGGAGGTGATGGAATTCCAATTGAGCTATTTCAAATCCTAAAAGATGATGCTGTGAAAGTGCTGCACTCAATATGCCAGCAAATTTGGAAAACTCAGCAGTGGCCACAGGACTGGAAAAAGTCAGTTTTCATTCCAATCCCAAAGAAAGGCAATGCCAAAGAATGTTCAAACTACCACACAATTGCACTCATCTCACATGCTAGCAAAGTAATGCTCAAGATTCTCCAAGCTAGGCTTCAACAGTCCATGAACTGAGAGCTTCCAGATGTTCAACCTGGGTTTAGAAAAAGCAGAGGAACCAGAGATCAAATTGCCAACATCCACTGGATGATAGAAAAAGCAAGAGAGCTCCAGAAAAACATCTGCTTCTGCTTCATTGACTATGCTAAAATCTTTGATTGTGTGGATCACAACAAACTGTGGAAAATTCTTAAAGACATGAGAATATTGGACCACCTGTCCTGCCTCCTGAGAAATCTGTATGTAGGTCAAGAAGCAATAGTTAGAACTGGACATGAACAACAGACTGTTTCCAAATTGGGAAAGGAATACATCAAGGCTGTATATTGTCACCCTGCTTATTTAACTTATATGCAGAGTACATAATGAGAAACACTGGGCTAGATGAAGCCCAAGCTGGAAGCAAGATTGCAAGGAGAAAAATCAATAACCTCAGATATGCAGATGACACCACCTTTATGGCAGAAAGCCAAGTGGAACTAAAGAGCCTCTTAATGAAAGTGAAAAAGGAGAGTGAAAAAGCTGGCTTAAAACTCAACTTTCAGAAAACAAAGATCATGGCATCCGGTTCCATCACTTCATGGCAAATAGATGGGGAAACAGTGAAAACAGTGACAGACTTTATTTTCTTGGGCTCCAAAATCACTGCAGATGGTGACTGCAGCCGTGAAATTCAAAGATGCTTGCTCCTTGTAAGAAAATCTATGACAAACCTAGACAGCATATTAAAAAGCAGCGACAATACTTTACTGAGATAAGGTCCATATTGTAAAAGCTGTGGTTTTTCCAATAGTCCTGTATGGATGTGAGAGTTGGACTGTGAAGAAGGCTGAGCACTGAAGAATTGATGCTTTTGAACTGTGGGGCTGGAGAAGACTCTTGAGAGTCCCTTGGACACCAAGGAGATCAAACCAGTCCATCCTAAAGGAAATCTGTCTTGAATATTCATTGGAAGGACTGATGCTGAAGCTGAAACTCTAATACTCTGGCCACCTGATGCGAAGAGCTGACTCATTTGAAAAGATCCTGATCCTGGGAAAAATTGAGGGCGGGAGGAGAAGGGGAAAACAGAGGACGAGATGGTTGGATGGCATCACCGACTCAATGGGCATGAGTTTGAGTAAACTGCGGGAATTGGTGATGGACAGGGAGGCCTGGCGTACTGTAGTCCATGGGGTCACAAAGAGTCGGAAACGACTGAGCGACTGAACTGAACTGAACTGGCGTCAGAACCACAATGTGCATAGTGCATTAATCCTGACCTCTTGAGAATTCCCACCTCACCATATGTTGCCATTCATGTCATTTCTGTGCACTGAATTACTGTCAGCATCCATTTATTCCTTGTTTGCTTACTGACTTTTCTTACTCAATGATCTTGCTTAATTCACTTCACCCTGGTGTAAAGCCCACAGTACATTGCTGCTGGTTTTGCTTTATAACTGTCAATTTTCTTTTAAAGAAGTTAAGAGAAATTATAATGTATTTAAATATTTATCCACCTGGTTACATTTCCAGTGCCTGACTTTTCACAAGCATCGTCTCCCCTTTGCCTGGAGGAACTCTTTGAGCGTTTTTGTCCTTCAGGTCGACTGGTGAGAAGTTGGCTCAGGTTTTGTTCATGCGAAGATGGCCCTCTCCCTCCTTCTGTTCCTCAGCACTTTAAAGTTGTTGCTTCCTTTCCTCCTGCCCAGCTTTGTTTCTGATGAGCTTCAGTGTTAGCCTGTCTGTGCGTCATAGATCTTCTCCTAGTCTGGGCCCCGTCTTTTCATTTTCTTAGCAATATCTTTCATCCCTTTACCAATTTGCACCATTATACATCATGCTTTTGGTGTTGAAGCTAAGAACTCTTGGCCTAACCTAAGGTCTCTGATATTTTTTTTTCCTCCTATAGTCTTCCAGCAGTTGTATAGTCTTGTGTTTTACATTTAAGTCAAATCATTTGTTAGGCATTAATGTCGATGTTTTGAATCAAAGTTGTACGTGGGATTACTGAGTCAAGCTAATGTTTTCCCCACTCTTTTGTTCTCCCTCCGTGTATGGCGTGAAAGTCTGGTACCCAAACACCTGTCTACCTAGCACCTGTGACTTCCTTAGAAAAATTCCTCCCAAATGAGTTGCAGTTGTAGCCAGTACATGTGTCTGATTGGGAGACGTGTTCCCTCACGTTCTCTCACGTAGTTAAAAAATGACAAAGATCTGAGTGAGCTGATTTCTGTCATTTCACTCCAGTAATAATCTCACCTACTCAACTAGTGTAATTAACATTTGAATACCCAACAAAATGTCATGGAGGGGAAGGCTTGATTTTCTGTAAGAAGTAAGGTTTCTTGTATCTCTTCTTTGCTTTCAAAGACAGTAAAGAAGACTAAAATAAAATGTCATATAATAAAAAGTTTGCCATGCATCCAAAAACCTCGAAAGAAAAATAGGTGTGCCCTTATAATCGACATTCCTCTGAGCTTCCCCAGTGGCTCAGTGGTAAAGAACCCGTCTGCAATGCGGGAGACCCAGGAGATGCAGGTTCAGTTCCTGGGTTGGGAAGATCCCCTGGAAGAGGAAATAGCAACATCCTCCAGTATTCTTGTCTGGGAAATCCCACTGACAGAGGAGCCTGGTGGCTATAGTCCAGGGACTGCAGCGAGTCGGACATGGCTGAGCAACTGAGCTCACGTACAATGAGATTATACATGCAGCTACCATCTCATCCAGCTGTCCCACTTCCCAGAAGACATCTCATCCAGCAGTCCCACTTCCCAGAAGCCATTGCAAAGCTATCTGTAACAAACACACAAAAGTGCACGCACCAAGATGTACCCTCAGGACATCCTGTAGTGACAACATGCTGGAAATAACCTCCATGTCGACTGGAACTCTGATTGAGTGAATAACCCATAGTGCATCCAGATGATGGAGATTTTGAAACTCACCAGCCTATGTAATCATATGAGCGTGTATCATCTTTTTTCTTGTAATCAATGTCTTTGTATGTACAATGCACATACATAGGATATATATATCCTATATTCTATATATATTCTATATTCCAACACACACACATACATATATATGTATATATATATCTTATTATGTCTTGTAATCAATTTCTTTGTATGTACAAGGCACATAGGTTGGGCTAAGAGTACTTAACTTTTTGACCAACCTTATGAATTTATAGTCATATCTATACACATACACATTATACGTATACTCTACCCATGGGGTAGGGCCTCCCTGGTAGCTCGGTTCGTAAAGAATCCGCCTGCAGTGCAGGAAAACCCAGTTCGATTCCAGGGTCGGGACGATCCACTGAAGAAGGGACAGGCTATCTGCTCCAGTTTTCTTGGGCTTCCCTAGTGGTTCAGCTGGTAAAAAATCTGCCTGCAATGAGGGATACCTGGATTCGATCCCTGATTGAGAAGATCCCCTGGAGAAGGGGAAAGGCTACCCACTCCAGTATTCTGGCCTGGAGAATTCCATGGACAGTATAGTCCACGGGGTCACAAAGAGTTGGACACGACTGAACGCCTTCACTTTCACCCACAGGGTATTCTGTTGTGCTCAAGAATACTGACTAAGACAAACTGTATAGGATTCCTTGGTGTTCAGCTGCTAGGTCGTGTCCGATTCTTTGTGACTCCATGGACTGCAGCACAGCAGGCTTCCCTGTCCTTCACCGTCTCCATAATCTCCACCATCTCCACTATCACCACCACCGTCTCACATGATCTTGCTCAAAGTCACGCCCATCGAGTCAGTGATGCCATCCAGCCACCTCATCCTCTGTCGCCGGCTCCTCCTCCTGCCTTCAATCTTTCCCAGCATCAGAGTCTTTTCTAAGGAGTCAGTTCTTCGCATCAGGTGGCCACAGTTTTGGAGCTTCAGCTTCAGCATCAGTCTTTCCAGCGGATATTCATGGTTAACCTTTTTAAGCAAAAGTAGTATCTCCAGGAGTCTCATGGTGTGAAAAATAGTGTTTCAGAATTCCTGCCATTCTTGCCATCCAGGTCAGAGCTCAGCAGCCCACTCCTGCCAGCAATGGCCGTTTCTAGAATCCGACATGACCACCCGCAAGAATGCTCACGGCTCTCCCGGGGCTACAGGAAGAGTCGGTCCACTCACTCACCCGGACTGTCTCCATCCGAGTCCTCGTGGTTGGCTGTTAAAACATTCACTGCCCGCGCACTGGCAGAGATTTTGTTTCCCCAAGTTGGACCCAGGTTCATAAATACCTGTACGCAGCTCTCCTCTTAAAAATAGCTAAGTAGCATCCCGCAAACAGTGCATGCTTCCTCCTGAACCAGACGGCGAAACCTGCAGTGTGCCCGGCCAAAGTGGTGGGTCCACACAGACTCTGCAGCTCCGCCACCACTGATGCCAGAGGATCTGGCAGGGCACGGGGCATAAAATATAGTCTAGACCTGGTCAAGCCTGCAGCTCCTCCAGGAAACCGAGCTCGAAGGAAGGAATTTGGGCTTTTATTTTTCCCTAGTGGGAAAATACTTAGAGATCATTCATCTGATACCAGATGATTATGTGTAAAAAAATAATGTTCTTATTTTCCTTCTTTGGACTCCGAGCATCGTTCCTCGCCCTGGAACCCCCTGTTCAGCTTTATTTTTCTAAGAGCATTCGTTCACCAAGCATTGGGCAGCCCCTGCGTGCCTACCGTGTAAGCTCCTTTTTTTGTCACCTCTGAGTTCATGTTGGTCTGCATCTTGTCTGCCATCTCCTCCTGCTGACGGTCTAAACTACATCCTCTGGGCACTTGACTATCACCTTACTCATCGCCTTTGCTTTGCTGCGGCCTGAGGATGTGTCTCCTTTTCTCTCTCTGGTCCAAAGGCGCTTAACCTCATGTGGCAACTATTTGCCGTGCCTAATGATGGGCTGGGGAGGAAGGGGTGGGTTCACTTTCCTAGCGGTCAGCGACGGGAAGCATTTACCTCCACCAACGTCAGCTGGCTCTTCCCCTCAAGCTTGATATTTTTTTAAGTATATGGCAGCATGGAAAGGTCTGTGCCTTTGCTGACTTTTTTTTTTTTCTTTCAAGTAAATGAGAGGGATTCTTAATGAATTCCTCCCATTTTTCTCCATTTGTCTTGCAGATGAGATGTAGAGCCCCTGCTTCTCTTGGTCATCTGCTGGAGGAAAGTCTGTTTCCCTTGCCTTTGGATTTGTGGCTAGTCAGAAGGTCAGAAGATGAGATAATGTCATTTATTTAAGTGCTCGTCTGACAGGCATGGCTTGGGACATAATGAACGACATGTTTTCCATGAATAAAATACATTTTTCATACACTCATTGTATCCCTGAAGCTGAGCAATTCAGATGCTGTTCGATACAGAAAAAGTATTTCTAAATTAATCAGTGGTCCACATTCGTGCCAAAGTCTAGCAGCAGCAGAGTCATTTTAGGACAGGGGTTGGCAAACCTTTGCTGTAAAGGGCCAGATAGTAAATATTTTCCGCTTTGGTTGGCCATACAGCCTCTGTTGCAAATCCTTGGCTCTGCAGACATGAGAGCAGGCATAGACGATGCACAGGAGTGGCTGTGTGCTAATAAAACTTTATTTGCCAAAACAGGTGCCTCCTGTCTTAGGACAATACATTTAAAGCAATAAAATAAAAGCCGGAGATGTCCTTCAGTAACATATTTCTCAAAGGAACCAAAATAGAAACAATGTGCATTAAAGAAACTTAGAATGAACGCTAGACATCCCCGGTGGCTCAGTGATAAAGAACCCACCTGCCAATGCAGGAGAGGCAGGTTCGATCCCTGGACTGGGAAGATTCCCTGGGCGAAGGGCACGGCAACCCACTTATTCTTGCCTGGAGAATTCCACGGACAGTGGAGCCTGGGAGGCTTTGGTCCATGGAGTTGCAAAAGAGTCAGACAGAACTTGGCAGCTACACAACAATGACAAGAGAAAGAAGGCTAGAAAGGCGGATTCGGGGCTCCATCTCAGGCACACAGTTTCTGAGTCACTGGCAGACAGGACCTGGACATTTGCGTATTCATCCCCAGAGGATTGTTTTGCACACCCTGATAGCGTGAGCTCTCCAGAGCCACACACCTGTGCAGGTTAGATGACCCAGGATGTAGCCAGCCTAGGATGTCACAGATCAAAGTGTAGTCAGGTTGCTAGGTTATCTTATCTTAATTCCAGATACAGTGAATCAGTTGGTTAAGAGAGTGGGTTTTTTGATCAAGTAAGTATGGCTGCAGATTCAGGAGACACCACTAACTGGGAGAATTCTGACGCACAATAATGTCAGTTTCTTTGTTGGTGGAGTTTAGGTCATACTTCTCATATGAGGTCACTGTGGAATAAATGAAGTACTCAGCATCTTTCTGGATGTTAGCAGTCACTCTATTTCCTTTTAAACTTTTCACTTTTTTATTTAAGTATAAACAGAGACATCACTTTGCCAACAAAGGTCCATATAGTCAAAGCTGTGGTTTTCCAGTAGTCATGTGCACATGTGAGAATTGGACCATAAAGAAGGCTGAGCACCAAAGAACTGATGCTTTCAAATCTTGGTGCTGGAGAAGTCTCTTGAAAGTCCCTTGGACTGCAAGGAGATCAAGCCAGTCAATCCTAAAGGAGATAGAATATTCATTGGAAGGACTGATGCTGAAACTCCAGATACTTTGGCCACATCATGTGAAGAGCCAACTCTTCAGAAAAGACCAAGTCAGGAGGAGAAGGGGGTGACAGAGGATGAGATAGCATCACCAACTCAATGGGCATGAATTTGAGCAAACTCTAGGAGACAGTGAAGGACAGGGAAGCCCTGAGTGCTGCGGTCCATGGGGCTGCAAAGAGTTGCGCATGACTTAGCAACTGAAGAACAATCGCCGATTAACAATGTTGTGATAGTTTCAGGTGAACAGCAAAAGGACCTCATCATCCATGTACATGACCCATTCGCCCCCAAACTCCCTTCCCATTCAAGCTGCCACACAACGTTGAGCAGAGTTTCCTGTGCTATAGCATAGGTCTTCGTTGGTTATCCATTTTAAATAAACACGTCCATTCCAAACTTCCCAACTATCCCTTCCCACATCCTTCCTCCCTCCCTAGCAACCGTAAGTTTGTTCTCTAAGTCTGTTTCTGTTTTGTAAGCAGATTCGTTTGTAGCGTTTCTTTCTTCACGCTTCACGTAAGGGATGCCATACAGTATTCCTCCTTCTCTCTCTGGCTTACTTCACTCAGGACGATAATCTCTAGATCCATTCATGTTGCTCCGCACTCAGTTTGATAGATGTTCTGATGTCATTGTTAACCTACTGGATTCTGTGGCTAACAGAAGCCCATGCTGTTCAGAATCCCAGCAAAAGTCTGTGTTCATGATGGCGAGGGACGCTCAGAGTTCCGGCTTCTGGCCCACACAGCACCTTGGTGCCGTCGGAATCAGCAGCCTTCTGCTCTGTGCTTCTCCAGGTTTCAGCCCAGGTGGAAGCCAGCAGATGAAGCCTGATCGCCCACCCCAGGCATAGAAAGAAGCAAAGATGAGCAGTTTCACGGCCTCTGAGGAAGTGTCTGGTTACCCGCATTAGAACTAAAATCTTTGCTTCTAAGAGGATATGAACTAAAATCCTTTACTTCTAAGAGCATATGAATACATATTCATATATGAATCATTCACTAGAATAATAATGACATTGATGCGGTGTTATGTAACAAATGCGTCTCGTGTCTTGCCTTCACCCTGCAGCCCCATGCAGTGTGGACTTCCCGGGGTGGGAAAGGGAAGGTCAGAGAATGTATGGGTTTTTGCACGCAGAACTTCCTGCCTCAAACACCCTCTACGCCATCATTTTCAGCACTTCCCGTCCATAGCAACCAATCCTGAAGTTTGGAAACAATGACTACTACTTCCCTGCTCCCCAGCCCCCAGGATTCTGACTCGGTTGGTCTGGAGGGGGAGGTTGGTCTGGAGGCGTTTGCCTTTTCTAAAAGCACCCCTTTGACTCTGCCTATGAGGTTTCTGTCCTGTGTGAGGGTTGAGGACCACTGCGCTTTGCACTAGTTTGTGATTTAAATCCACATGTTTTCTTCTCGTAAGTGACCCCCTTCCCTTGTATGTGTCAATATTATTAACTACAGTATCTCTAAACATCTCCAGCGCTGAGCTGAGAGCAAGCCAAGCTGCTAGGTTATTTAAAAACCTCGTCTTGACGTCAAGCATGGAAGATCAAATGCACTAAGTTTGCGGTCACTAGTAAGCGTTCCCAGTGTTTGTCTAGCTCCAAAAAAATCACTGTATTTGTTTTTTTGGCATCTAAAACCAGTCCATTCCACAAACCACGTTTGCTTCTGATCAAAGGCAATTTTAGGTCACTGACTGAGTGGGGCTGTCCAGCCAGCTGTGCCCAATCGGATGGTGTCATCCACCCTCAAGAAGGTGAACAAAATTAGACCACGTTAGGTGAATTCGTGTGGCTGAACTGATTAGGACCTGGCCTTGGCATGCTTGGATTTTTCTGTGCTGCCTGAGCTTGCAGACTCTCAGAGGGCATGGGATACAGTAGAGAAACCTGGGAGCCAAAGGTCAGTGAGTGGCGGGACCCTTCCATGAAGTGCTGATGCCACGGGCTAGGACCACCTGCAGGGGAAGTTTTTGGAGAAAGGGCTATGGGGACGTGGTTTGGGACTTGACCTGGGGATCTAGCTAGGTTCAATTTTCCTTCTGTGTGAGTCCATCTGCTTGAACTTTTTAAAAGAATCTTAACCCAGAGAAGGGGCTTCCCTGGTGGCTCAGACAGCAAAGCATCTGCCTGCAATAGGGGAGACCTAGGTTTGATCCCTGGATTGAGAAGATCCCCTGGAGGAGGGCACGGCAACCCATTCCAGTAGTCTGGCCTGGAGAATCCCAAGGACAGAGGAGCCTGGTGGGCTCCAGTCCATGGGATCACAAAGAGTCAGACACGACTGAGCGACTAATACCACCACCAACCTGGAGAAAATGATGCCTGTCACTCAAGGTAGTGAACCTTTAGTTGTGAACCACGAAGAAGCACATGGTGGGAATTCAATAAGAAAGGTGACTCTTGATCACGCATATTGGTTTTTTCATTCTGTGAGCTCTGTATGTGATATGTGATAATTTACTGCCTCGGCAGTTGTGTTAAAAGGACTGATCTTTACTCATCAGCTTGCCTTGGCATTGCCAATTCTTTTTGTCAACTAGAGAATACAAGTGTTGAGCAGTTTAAGAGGTGAACTGATGATGATATTTAGAGGAACTGGCTTGCTCCGTCATGTCTTCTTGGGTAGGTTTAGTTCAGAACTGGGTTGATAGTCTTCTGTTTTAAAATGGAATTACTGGGCTTTTCACAAGGTTGACATTTCTTTTCTCCTGTGCAATCATTTGCAGGTTTGTGGGGGAAATATATCTTGGTTGTATATTGATAGACTTTTTAACCTGTAGTTTATTTATCATTAAGTATAACAAAATGTAGCTAATGTTAACAGTAGTTAACTGCTTGGTGAAGACCACCAAGCAGTCCAATGGTGGTGCATACACCTTGTATTGATTATTGAGACTCCTCATTTATTTATTTTTATTTTTGGCTGTGCCAAGCCTCCACTGCTGCACGTGGGCTTTCTCTAGTTGCAGCGAGCAGGGGCTGCTCTCTAGTAGTCTTCTCGCTGTGATGGGCTTTTGTTGCAGAGCAGTGGCCCACGGTGTGCGGGCTCAGCAGTTGGGTGGGGTTCATGGGCTTAGCTGCTTTGGGGTTCCAGGTGAGATTTACCTGGACCAGGGATTGAATCCGTGTTCCCTCCACTGGCAGGTGGATTCTTAACCACTGGACCACTAGTGAGGTCTGACATTCCTTATTTTTATATAAGCATTTATGTGTGTGGATAACAGACTACAGGCTTCCCTTGTAGCTTAGTTGGTAAAGAATCTGCTTACAATGCAGGAGACCCAGGTTCGATTCCTGGATTGGGAAGATATGCTGGAGAAGGAAATGGCAACCCACTCCAGTATTCTTGCCTGGAGAATCCCATGGGCTGTAGCCTGCCAGGCTCCTCTGTCCATGAGGTCCCAAGAGTCAGACACGGCTTAGCAACTAAACCACAACCAACAGACTGCAGTTCCTCATTAGGGATGAAACTGGACCAAGCAAGGTGATTGGGTCCTCTAAAGGGTTTGGTTTTGAGTCTACTGGGATAAAGCAGTCCCACTAGTTTACCTGGGGGGAGGGGGTGAAGGGTCCATGGAGCTTCACGGGTTAGGGTTACTTGTGTATGAGGTGACTGCAGCTCTAGGTAAGAGTTTCTCAACCCGGATACAGTTGACTTTTGGGGCTGACACTCTGGACTCCCTGTCAGTGGTGAGGAGGACTGTGCTGTGTATCGTAGGGTCGTGAGCGGCATCCCTGGTCCCTCCCCGTTCAGTGCCTGGACCACCCCTTTCCAGCTATCTCTAGATACAGCCTCACATCTCCTGGGAGGTAAAACTGCCTCCATTGAGAACCACTCTGCAATTGGAGGCACTTCTCTGTCCCCGGAGAAGATGCTCTTATCTATGTCAAGGACATTTTGGGCTTGGGGTGAGGTCATCCTCTTCCTGAATACATCCATAACCAGACGCAAGAGTTCAAGGTATGCTGAGTAGTTTTAGGTGCTTTTCAGAGACTCTGTGAAAACAGGGGTTTGATGCAAGATTATAATCAGAAGTGAGAGGGCTAGTATGTTTCGGAAAAATGAATGTTCCTGGAGTGGGAGCAACGTGTATCAACAAGTGTCGGCGGTCCTGGGAGCGGCTTCTCATCCACGGTCGCAGTGGTCCTCCCGGCTTCCCCCTCTGCGTTTCTGTGATGACAGACTGCAGAAACTGCCCTTGGGCGTTTTGCTGAAGTCTCAAGGATGCATCTGCCGCAAAGGGACAGGCTGCACCTGTCTTGCTCTTCGCTTAATATGGTGACTGGAAGCGAGCCTATCCTGGAGTAGAATTCAAGAAGTATTTGCTTTAAAAATGAGATTGGCATGCAAATAAATTACAGAGAAGACAAGTAGGTTGAGAGATCTGGGGAAAGCTTTTGTTCAGCCACCAGTTTGTGCACCAGTGGCTTTACCCTCCTCAGTCCCCAGTCTGAGACGCATAGTCGTGCTGTGTGATCCTGAAGGGTCCTTCCGGCTGTGAAATTTCACCACATTTCACCTTAAGGTCGCAGACAGTGCTCTGTGATTAATGCTATTGAAGGTCTTCAGAACTTGCGCTGTGAGCGCCTCTGGGTAGGGCAACTGGCTGTACTATTCAGGGTCTGTTCTGGTGAAGGGGATCAGAAAACTCTGGGACAGATTTACCCAAAGAACAGCTGCTGCAGGTGGACATGGAGTGCGGGACTTCTGAATTTTTCGGTGTTAGCTATCTCCTTCTCAAACAAGGAGGAAATACTGAAAGTTAACTACAAAGAAGTGACTTAACTGAGAGATCATGGGGAATCGGGAGGGAATGATCACACTCCAACTAAAGAAAATGTCCTGTTCATGTGCAGTTTAAACATTAGAGTTATTTCTTTGTAGGTGTGTGGAAAATAGGAAATAGATACATTTTTGGTATATTGTTGAAAGTATATCTTGTGGCAGGGATAGATCAGCCATCTTGCTGTTACAAGATGAAGTTCTGGGGATCTCATGCGTAGCGTGGTGACTATAGTTGACAGTGTTGCATTATGTAGTTGAAATTTGCTAAGGGAATAGCATGTAAATGTTCTCTCAAAAAGAAAAGTAACTGTATTAGCTGATGTATGTGTTAATTAACTCAGTGAGGGACAGCCTTTCACAATGATTTCATATATCAAACCATCATGCTGTACGGTTTAGTATCTTACAATTTTATTTGTCAATTATTTCTGAAGAAAGTTGAGAGAGGAGAGAAGAGATGGCGCAAAAAGAGAAAGACCGGTCAGCCCTAACAGGCGTTACCTGACTCACACAAGAGCTGTTTCCTCATGACAGCTTTGGAGTCACGGTGTCATGACATGGATGCCAGGTGAATAATGAAGAGTGGATACTCATCTCAGAATGAAAGCAAGACAGATTACTTGCAAGGGAAGCCTCGTTACTACCCACCTAAACTTGTCAGTATAAGTGACCACAGCTTTACACCACTGAAACTAGGGGCGGGGGAGGTAGAATGCAAGCAGACTGCAAAATAAAATAAAAAGCTGCCTATAATTCCCGGGTGAATTCGGATGTGAATCCAGCTCGTTTTGAGCTGAGTACCCCTGCAGATTCAGCCTCAGTCATGTACGTAGATCGTGCCGCTGTAATTTATGGCTGAAGCAGATTTGTTTGGCAATGCTAAGGGTTTCTCGTGGAAAGTTTGAAAAGGCAGAGGCTCTTGAAAGTCGTCACAAAGTTTAAATTAGGAACGGTTCGGCTGATGACAGGTACAGAAGATGTACTTATCCACAGGGGCTGCCGAGACCGTGGGAACAGGCGGGATGACCTGGATTGGCTCTTGCCATTACGTGTGTTCCAGCCACATAATGCTCTGGGAGAAGCCGAGGACCAGGTCATGAGGGTGGGGAGTGGGGTGATCAGGGAAAGTGAGTGGAATTGCACTGGGGAGCAAGAGGGCAGCACTCGGCCCAGATCAGGACTCCGGCACCAGGGTGCATTCGAGAATGATTGTGCAAAGAGACTCGTAACCGAGGCACACTGGTGCTCATGTGAAAATGAAAGCCCAGAGCTTCAGAAACTCCAGACACTAGGAAAATGGAGAAGAAAGACAATCCTATTTTAAACTTGATTGCCCACTTGTTTTCCTATGGTCCTGTCACTAATGCCAGAGTCTGTATAGTCAAAACTGTGGTTTTTCCAGTAGCAATGTATGGATGTAAGAGTTGGACCATAAAGAAGGCTGAGCGCCGCAGAATTGATGCTTTCAAATTATTGTGCTGGAAAAGACTCTTGAGAGTCCCTTGGACTTCAAGGGCATCAAGTCAGTTCATCTTCAAGAAAATCAACCCTGAATTCTCATTGGAAAGACTGAGGCTGAAGCTCTGATAGTTTGGCCCCCTGAAGTGAAGAGCCGACTCATTGGAAAAGACCCCGAAGCTGGGAAAGATTGAAGCCTTCCTCTCTGACTTCCGGTTACTACTTGGGGTCAGCTAGAAGAATGTAGCTTCCCACCCACAAAAAGTGTTGGGCAAACCGATGTCATGATTTTTCATAAACTCATCAGAGAGCAGGGATTTCAGGGCTACAGGTGAGCCCCAAGTCTAAGGACGGACAGACCCCTGCAGGCAACGCTTGCTTACCCAGGGCATGACCGTGGACACAGGCCGAGGACACAGCGAGCATTGATCGTGCATTTGGGGGTCGGGTGGCACTGCTGGTAGAGAACCCCCTTGCCGCTGCAGGACACGTAAGAGAGGGGGGCATGATTCTGGGATCAGGACGCTCCCCTGAAGCATGAAACGGCAGCCCACTCCACTATTCTTGCCTGGAAAATCCCATGGACAGAGGAGCCTGGTGGGCTACAGTCTGTGGTGTCACAAAGAGTCAGACACGACTGAAGCAACTTAGGATACATCCGTGCACAGGCTGAAGAGATTGTGGAGGTTTGAGGGGCAGCCGATATGGGAAGAGTCTACTCCCACTGGTAGGCTCTGGACTGCTCTGAATGCTCACAAAAAATATGGGTGAGGGTCCTGTGGAGGCATCCGTAATCGTGCAGGGTGGGAGAGGGGGAGTGGGCTGTGGTCACCGTTTGGGGAGCGTGAGCCCCACTTCACCTGCGCAGTGAGAACCGTGCGCCCTGAGAGTCAGGACTGGGGAGGAGCTTTCTAGCTTTTAGGTCACTGCTCAAAACTCTTTGCAGCTGGGGGAAAGGGAATAACAGCGAAACTCCTCTAAGCCCAGGAGAGGGACAGGCATATAAATTGGGAACAAGGGCTGGGGGCAGGGCAGGAGCTCAGAGGGTCAGACCCCGAGGCCCGGGAGCGCAGAGCGTGTCTCCGCCCGAGGTTTATCCAGAACAACAAGAGTGCCCCCTCCCACCCTGAGCAGTAGGTTCGGCACTGAATAACAAGTACAGTGGAAAACTGCAGGAGAAAGAGCCTCCTGACACACAGTGTGAAGAGGAGGCTTAAAGCTGGGAGTGGAGCAGAGACTGAGGGGGAGAAAACCTCTGGGAGACCAGGCACCACCCTCGGCACAAAAGGAAGCTGAAGCTCGGGGTGCGCTCGGTAAGATGGCAAGCCCGCCTCAACTCTCACCCGTGACTGACTCAAACCCCACACCAGAGACTCAGCAGAAAGAAACATGAGCCCATTTCCAGGCATAAAAGTCTGTTTACCTCGATCTTTGCTCTCCTACACAAAATGTGTGGCTTTCAAGAAAAAATTACAAGGCATACTAAAAAAATCAAACAAACCCCTCACAACACACTGCCAAGACACAACACAAAGAACAGAACCAGACTCAGATATGACACAGATGTTGGAACTTATCAGTGCAATTTAATGTGACTATGAAAAGTTAGGAAAAGGAGGGTAAGTATAAGTATTCAGTATCAGTTCGGTTGCTCAGTTGTGTCCAACTCTTTGTGACCCCATGGACTGCAGCACGCCAGGCCTCCCTGTCCATCACCAACTCCCAGAGCTTGCTTAAACTCATGTCCACTGAGTCGGTGATTCCATCCAACCATCTCATCCTCTGTCGTCCCTTCTTCTCCTGACTTCCATTTTTTCCAACATCAGGGTCTTTTCCAGTGAGTCAGTTCTTCACATCAGGTGGCCAAAGTATTGGCATTTCAGCTTCCGCATCAGTCCTTCCAATGATTATTCAGGACTGATTTCCTTTAGGATTGACTAGTTTGATCTCCTTGCAGTTCAAGGGACTCTCAAGAGTCTTATTCAACACCACAGTTCAAAAACATCAATTCTTTGGTGCTCAGCTTTCTTGATATCCCAACTCTCACATCCATACATGTGACTACTGGAAAAGTACAAGTATTAGGTGGATAGTTTCAGAAAAAAGATGAAAAAAAAACCAAATAGAAATACTAGAAAGATATGAAACAGGGATAACAATGAAAAGTGTCATAGGTAAATAGACAGACATTCTGTTTATCTATTGTACCTACACCCATATCTGCATTTATATCTTTATATATATGTCTATCTGCATCTTTATCTATAAAATCATTGTCCAGTATTCATTATTGTGTCTATATAAACATTTGTAAGCCAGAGGAGCAGAAGTGTTATAATAAGAAATTATGAAAGAAATATCCTGATAAGAAGATCTGAGTTCAAATAATATACTTGCAGACTTCTCTGGCTAGCTTGTATTAGAAAAGAAAATCTTACTGAAACCAAGAGAATAAATTGGCATTCAGTGTGTCAGGGAGTGATTATCAGAAACATATTTTTCTAGCTTAACAATTACATCAGACATATATTTATTGAGAGTCAGCTGCATTGCTGGCAATGAGGAGGTAAAGAAAGTTAGACCGTGCAAGTCCTACTTCTTCTAGGTCTCCTCTGCCAGTTTAAGGTCATAGGCTACCTCCAGTGAATAGGGATGTCAGTTAGCACGCGTCTTCATTCTAAGGACTTAGAGATTAGAAGTTATTTGGTTTTGTTTACTTAGAGACACACCTTTAGACATCACTTTGCCAATAAAGGTCCATACAGTCAAAACTATGGTTTTTTTCCCGTAGTCATGTATGGCTGTCAAGAGTTGGACCATAAGGAAGGCTGAGCACCGAAGAATTTATGCTTTTGAATTGTGGTGCGGAGAAGACTCTTGAGAGTCCCTGGGACTGCAAGATCAAGCCAGTTAATCCTGAAGGAAATCAACCCTGATTATTCACTGGAAGGACTGATGCTGAAGCTAAAGTTCCAATACTTTGGCCACCTGATGTGAACAGCCAACTCATTGGAAAAGACCCTGATGCTGGGAAAGATTGAGGGCAGGAGGAGAAGGGGATGACAGAGGATGAGATGGTTGGATGGCATCACCAACTCAATGGACATGAGTTTGAGTGAGCTCTGGGAGACAGTGAAGGACAGGGAAGCCTGGCGTGCTGCAGTCCATGGGGTCACAGAGAGCAGGATATGACTTAGCGACTGAATGGCAACATGAAAGTCATAATTTTTCCCTTTTGAAAATTATGCTGTAACAGACTTGAGCTCAGGTCTTCTGTTTCCAATCCCAGGGCTAATTAACTATTGGAATTCAAAGGACTTAAAAAGATCTTGCTTCTGTCAACTGTCAGCTCCGCAAGAGACCACCCAAAGCTCATAGATGAGATATATTGCAGGAGGGACAAACACTGCTCCGCTAGCACAAAAGTATGTGCACACACGCACGGCTTGGAAAGAGAGAAAATGATCTTTATTCACAGATGACGTGATTGCTTAAGTAGATAATCCCTCACAGATAAGGAATTTGCCTTAATGAGCCATTTTAGCACGATCTCTGAATACAACAAAGAGAAGATAGAAAAAAGATACCATTTGTAACTTACTCAAAATATGTAAAATACTTGGGAATAAGTGTGATGATAGATGTACAAAATAGCTACAAAGAAAACTACAAAGCCTTGGTGAGAGAAATAAGACTTAATTAAATATATGCATTTAGAAGGCCCCAATAGTTTGCAGATTAGTTTATCCCCAGTTGACCATTAGATTGAGTAGAATTCTGGGCGGTGTTGCTGGAAACGAGAAAGCTGACTCCAGAACCCATTTGGAAACACAAAGGACCAAAATTAGCCAAGTAAAATCTTGGAAAACAGCCAGGTTTGTAGATGCCGAGTCCCAGGTGATATTTAGGAAACTGTAGCTCTGGAAGTGTGGTGTTGGCATAAAGTAGACAGAAGCAGTTTATAACAAAACGACATGCAGCAGAATACTGAGCGATGGGCTTCTCAGGTGGTGGAGCCAAGTCAGTTTGGTATCTCTAAGGAGCCAAACACACCTTTCCTCTGTCCGCTGTCAACTTCTGAAGAGACCACCTCCAAACTGGTTGATTACAGAAACTGAATTTATTAGATCTTACATTTTGACATAAGTCAAAGTAAGCTATTTGGAGCTTGGAGATTTGGACTGACGTGGCTAAAGGTAAATCTTTCAAGGCTGGGAACTGCATAAGATTAGAAAAATACATGACATCATCGTTCAGGATGGGCGGACAGTCAGGAAGCAAGGCTAGGTGAGCACACTGACTTTTGGTAAGTCAACCGCTTGCTCAGATAGGAAAGCCATTATCCTGACAGGAGACAGTTTCCTAGATAAATAAAATATTTGCCTGGAGAAGCTGGTCTGAAGGACTTTCCTGGAACAAACAGTTGTCTTGCCCCAGATAGCCTCATTTCTCGGCCCTGCTTATTAACTACGTGGTTGCTGTTTTTGCGAATTCCAGCCCCTTCCTCATGACTTACAATGGAACAACAACAATGAAATAATATGAAAAGCAGTGTGGACAAAGATCAGCCTGAAGGGAATTACCATTCACAGTAACAAAGCAAAGTGAAGAAGGAGAATGTTAGTCTGGAGTGCGTACAGCTTGTTCACCTGTCCTTCGAGCTGTCTGCCGGGGAATTTTTCTTGGTGTCCAGCTGAAACCCTTCATCCCACCACATTCAAGAAGCATTTACAGCTGGATGGGTGCTAACTGTCTTCCCTCGGGGCCAGATTGAGATCTTAATGGGCAGGCCAGGCCCTGTTTTCTTTCTTTCTTCGGCTCAGCCAGAATGAAAGAGCATATGTTGTGAGGCTGACGGTCAGGAATGGGATACTTGCAGTTCTTGCAGGATCCTTCACTCCAGGAAGCCTAAACTCATCCCGCTCCCCTCTGACTGCACATATGCAGTGGAACATTTGCTGCAAGGTGACTCCGACATGGGTTTCAGCTGACATCCTTTCTGCTAGTTCCAGAAATACAAATTAGCCCGTTGCTGGCAGAGGATTAGGGACTCTGCTCTTTTAAGCAGTCTTTCATTCTGCAGTTTTATTTTCCATTCACCTTGCCAAGAGAGGATCTTTTTCCAGAAGTTTCTCCTCTGCTCTCCCTGCCCTCCTCTTCTTTCATTTTAGTTCCCGCCCCCTCCCCCCGCTTTCTGGATCCAACCGTATCTTCACTAGAACCTCTTGCTGTTTCTTATTCTTGTATATTCTTACACTGTTGATCTCTTTCATCTCTACACTTTCATCTCTGATTTTAAAGTCCGTGGCCAGCAGCCACAATGTTTATAAATTAAGCACTATCCAGGAGATGGGTAAATGACTTGCTTTGCTCCATCACATTCCACTGAACATTTAGATTTTCTTGAATCTCGTAAATTGGAGATGTAGACTCTTGGACTAACTCTTGTTCATTAGCTGTTGATTGTTTAGACCCTCTTCCTAACGAGAGTTCTGTGTTCCCTTACCTCTGAGAACTGTGAATAAGAGGAGACAACCGCCTCCTGCAGCTCTCTCTCTCTTCAATTCAGCGCCTCCAAGATCATGCTGTGTTCCATGCTCACGTTCAGGAGGCCTAACGCCGGGTACCGATCCCTTGCCCAGCACTCCGTGGGTCTAGAAGAAGCTCGCTCTGGCTTTAGTAGCAGCAGCAGGAGGAAAACCCAGGGCCAGTTAGAGCGTCACCCCACACCCCGTTCCCCTCTCCTGGGTCTGCCACACAAGCTCGTGATGTATCTTGTTTACAACTTCTGAACTTTGGCTGTCTCTTCACTCTCAAAGGTCTTGCCGCTTCCCGCAGGAAGAGTGACTGCATAGCACCAGGGTCAGTGGTTACCCTGCGCTGTTTGGACATTTCCAAGGAGGGCGGCTGGGACCGCGGTTTGAGCCCTATGGAAACCCTGCCTGGTGACCTGGAACCCAGGGATTAGTTGAGAATTTTTGTGGCGTTAGTTCACGCCTCTCTAGTTTACATGTTTTTAAGAAACACTTCTGTTCTTTGGTTTTCTATGAGGTTGAAATATCCATGACTTACCACAAAGGCATGTTGTTGTTTGGTCTTTCCTTTATTTTTCGTTTCCTTATTTATTTATCTTTATTGAAGTAGAGCTGATTTACGGCGGTGCCAGTTCCTCTTACACAGCAAAGTGATTTGGTTATGCATACACACACGTTCCTTTTTAACGTTCTTTTCCGTGATGGCTTATCATCGGATGTACCTTTAAATTGGAGCGTGTAATTGCTTAACAGTGTTGTGTCTGTTTCTGCTGTACACGGCAGGAATCAGCTATCTGCAGACAGTATCTTCTCCCTCTTAACCCTCCCCCAGCCCCGCCCATCCCTCTCGGGCATCACAGAGCCCTGGGCTGAGCCCTCTGTGCTGCACAGCAGCTTCCCACTAGCTCTCCGTTTTCCCCACTGTGGTGCATGTATGTAAACTCTGTGTGCATGCTAAGTCGCTTCAGTCGTGTCTGACTTTTTGTGACCCCACGGACTGTAGCCCTCCAGGCTCCTCTATCCCTGGGGTTCTCCAGGCAAGAACAGTGGTGTGGGTCGCCGTGCCCTCCTCTGGGGTGGGGTGGGGTCTTCCCGGCCCAGGGACGGAACCCCTGCCTCCTGCGTCTCCTGCACCAGCGGGTGGGTTCTTCCCCATGGGCCACCTGGGAAGCCCCCTGTGAGTGCTGCTCTCTCTCAATACAGTGTCCACGGTGTGCGCGCTTCCTGAGCGCTGAATCGGCGTCTTTATGGAGGGATGGACAAGCTCAGTCTCATTTCTCTGGCAGAGCTTGTGTTCATCAGGTGACGCAGAGGTAAAGAATCATCCTGCCCACGCAGGAGACCCAGGAGACTCAGTTCAATCCCTGGGTCGGGAAGATCCCCCGGAGGAGGAAATGGCAACCCACTCCAGCATTCTTGCCTGGAGAATCCCCACGGGCAGAGGAGCCTGGCGGGCTACAGTCCGTGGTCACAAAGAGTCAGACTCGACCGAGCCACTGAACACACGTGCCCACAACTGTTAGAAGAGAGCAGGCTTTCTCAGGAGAAAGGTCTCTCAAATGAATGACACTTAACAATTTTATGTTCGTCCTGTTTTATTTGTACTACCACTTGAACCTATTCTCAGTTATAAAGAGAATAAAATAAGGGCTGACTCTGGGCCTTCCTTGCTGGAGCTAGAGGTTATGGAGTTATCAATATTTGCTTTTAATTTGAATGGATCAGGGGCCTAGAAATCCAGAGAACTGTGATTTCAAATATTTGTATCTATTTGTTTGGCAAAGGAAGTTTATTCACTGGGGTTGGGGACCTTAGCTGAGGCCATGACACTAAGTGTAATAATATCATCTGGATTTCATGACACTAAGTATAACAATATCATCTGGGTTCCAAGCCATAAAAGTGAGTTGTGGGAAAGAGGCAGTTGCAGTAATTTTTTCTATGTGGGTTCTGTCCCTAGAATACAAAGAAGGAAGAGAAGAAGCAGAAAGGGGAGGAAGAGAAAAACTCTATATCTTATTTGCTGTGCTATAGTGAAATATTACTAATATACAATAATAATCTAGGATCTTACTCCCCTGAGTTGCTTTGAGAAAACTCCAATATAAATAATCACAAAGCCTTTCTCCAAGAGTAAAAATGATTTGAAGCTTAAGTACAGTAAGTGGGTTAAAAGTACTTAGTTCTCTTGAAGGTCTCTGCTTAGAGAAGAAAACAAATGAAAATGGCAGCCAGGATTCGGCGTGGATAACGTGATGAATTTGTGCATGGCCAGTCTGTGGATCTTGTAACTTTTCTAGCTCTCATCTTCCACTTGTGGAGGCCTAGGAACATATACATACTTGTCATTCTGATTAAGCTTTTGCTTTTGATGTGCTCAAGATTCCATGAGAGTTGTAGCTTTATAATTGTGTTATGATAATATTTCACGTCTAGTCCTTTGTGCATGCCAAGTTCCTTCAGTCGTGTCCAGCTCTTTGCGACCCCACAGACTCTAACCCACCAGACTCATCCATCCAAGGGGTTCTTGAAGCAAGAATACTGGCGTTGGTTGTATAGGCCAAAGGCAACCTAAACATATTTCTACCTAGTACATCATTTGTACCTCAAAGCTATCAGGAGAGTAGGTAAAAGAAATCCAATTATCTATATTTTATGAGTAGAAGCAAAGTTTCAAGATACTGTGACTTCTTTAACTTCAAGATCACACATCGATAAATCATGGGCTGCATGTTAGAATTTTTGTGCCTTTCTAGTATAGCTTGTTCCAGTATTATTAACTTTAAAAGTTTCAAGGAAAATTTTTAAAAATTCCACTTACTTTTTTTCAATACCATTCCTCCCTCCTCCCAAATTAAAAAAAAAAAAAAAAGGAGGGATTCTCTTTAACCTGTTGCTCATCAAATTCATTTTGTGGAACTAACCAAGAGGGGAAAAAAAATTGGAAGAAAAAAATAGCAAAATGTCACCCTCTTTAACTGCACTGATTTAAGACATAACAAGGGAAATGGAAAAAATTGGGCTATCCTGACAGATAATTTTGTTTGCCAAACTACAGGCAGATCAGGATTTAAGAAGCTTAGTCTTAAACTCCTGGAAAATAAGAGAATTATTCCAACTGGAAATTTTGTGAAAAAAAAAAAAAAAAAAAAAGACTTTCAAAAGTAGGACACTGCAGATCGGTGATAGGTACAAACGCAAAAGGAAATAAAGCGAGTGTAATTCATCAGACTCTAGGTGCACTTACGTGTCTAGAGGCATTCTGTATGTGTTGGTAAACATCTTTATTGCCAATGGCGCAAAAACGTTATGTACTCTCAACCATTTCAAATGATCTCTTCCAACTTAAGACCATTAAAACCCACTGAAATCCATGGGGCTATACTATAAACAGAGATGTATAAACATGCATGCATTAAATGTCTTCAACAGCGACCAAAATGTTAAATCGATTTTATGAGAACTTGGTTTTCCAGTCACTGAGTGGCTGTAAATGTTAAATGTTTTTACAGGTTGTTGCTTCCCCAGCTGCTGAACGGCCTTAAATGTTATCACACACACACAGAAACACACACACACGCACACACACACACACACATTCTCCCTTTTCCAGCTGTTAAGCCTCTCTGTACATTTTTATAAAGTTTTTCCTCATTCTTCCACTTGCTAAATCTATTTATATTTTACTCACAAAAGCAAGTGCAAAGTTGTCTTGGCATCGCCCAGCTTTTATTTTTATTGTATTTTTTTTAACTACAAATAAAAATTCCATCCCCTTTTCAGCGCTTTCCAGAAAGTAGGGGCTCGAGTTATAATGAATCCAAGATGAACATTACGCGTTCATCTCAGAATTTAGATACCACAAAAGCACTCTCGTTGCGGTATGCTCAGTGGAAACACTGTTCTTGTGGTATTTCCATTGGAAATATTGTACTTGTGGTATTTTTCAATGGAAAAACTATTACCGTGGCATGACTGGGCGCTGCAGGAAATGCTGGCTGGAGTCTTGTAGCAAGTGGCCAAGAGACAGAGATGCTGAACAAGAGAGTTACATTAAGGCACACCAGACGAGAGCCAGGGGTTAAAAAAAGGGACGGTGCGGAGGATGTTTTCTTTGAGAATCCAAAATGAAGTCCCTGTTCTATTATAAATGAGCAAAGAAGGAAATCCTTTCATGTGCAGCAGAAGCTTCATAAAAAATAACCCAAGATAAAAGTGGGGGGTTGAAGGAAGAGTCACACATGGTAGTGGAATGAAAATAACACAAAATAAACGTGTGAGACAGGGGTGAGCCATGGGGGTGGGGGATGTGCTTAGAGGTGAATCTGGGAATCTGTTCACAAGCCCCTGAAATAAGCGTGCAAGGGGGGAGACAAGAGGCAGATATTTCAAGAAAAAGACCCAAGGGAGAATTTGCTGAAGAACTTTTCTCCATTCAGGTTTGAGGCTGGACTGCTGTGCTGAACTCAACCGGCTGAAATAATCGCCTGCTTCCCAAGCTTGTCTGGGTCTGACATGGGCTTGGGTGCTTGCCTTGGTGACCAGCACTCCTCAGCAAGACTCTTTGCTTCTGTGGGGCAGAGGCCCGACCATCTCTCACTCATGCCTGGCATTTTCTCACGCTTGTTTCCTGCCAGGGCCCCCTCCTTCCTGGGAGACCCTGCACAGATCCCAGTTTCTCCTGGGCTTTGAGCCAAGGTCAACGTCCAGCTCATCGAATGAAGCCCTTCTGATTCACCAGCCTCTGTGGATAAACTACTCTTTCAAACGTTAACTTGGTGGCATTTCTCTGCATGTCAGCATTTAACGGTGTTCTTATGATCCACTGCCTTCCCAGAAATGTGGCGGCAGGCCCCAAAGTTGTTTTTTTGTTTGTTTGTTTCTGTTTTTAAATCTGAAATATTCTGAAAGCATTTTTTTATTGGAGAAGAATTGCGTTACAATGCTGTGCTGGCTTCTGCCGCACGACCGTGCGAATCGGCCGTTTGCACAGATATCCCCGCCCCCGTGAGCCTCCCTGCCACGCCCCATCCCACCCTCATCCCAGAGCCCCGAGCCGAGCTCCCTGTGCTGCGTGGCAGCTCGCCACTAGCTCTCTGTGTTACCCATGATAGCGTATATATGTCAATGCTGGGACTTCCCTGCTAACTCAGCTGGTAAAGAACCCGCCCGCAATGTGGGAGACCTGGGTTCGATCCCTGGGTTGGGAAGATCCCCTGGAGAAGGGAAAGGCTACCCACTCCAGTATTCTGGCCTGGAGAATTCCATGTATAGTCTATGGGGTCGCAAAGAGTTTTTATTTCTTTGTGCCCTACAGTACCTAGCACGAGATTCAGTGCCAAGTAAGGGCTTCTTTCACTTAGCCTAATGAAAGGTTCACCCATGTTATAGCATGTAATGGCGCTTAATTCCTTTTTATTTATTTATATTCTGTTGTATGGATATACCACACTTAAGTATCCATTATTAGTTGGTGGACATTTGGGTTGTTTCCACTTTTTGGCAATTTTGAATAATATTGCTGTGAACTTTTGAGGGACCTCCATACTGTTTTCCCAAATGGTTGTGCCATTTTCCATCCCCACCAGCAGTCTATGTGAAGGATACTGATTTCTTCGTGTCCTTCCCAACACTTGCCATTATCTGTCTTTGATAGGACTATCCCAGTGGGTGTGAGGTAGTGTATTGTGGTTTTGATTTGTGTTTCCTTAGAGGCTAATATGGAGAAGGCAATGGCACCCCGCTCCAGTACTCTTGCCTGGAAAATCCCATGGACGGAGGAGCCTGGTCGGCTGCAGTCCATGGGGTCGCTAAGAGTCGGACACGACTGAGCGACTTCCCTTTCACTTTTCACTTTTGATGCATTGGAGAAAGAAATGGCAACCCAGTCCAGTGTTCTTGCCTGTAGAATCCCAGGGACAGGGGAGCCTGCTGGGCTGCCATCTGTGGGGTCACACAGAGTCGGACACGACTGAAGCGACTTAGCAGCAGCAGCAAGGGCTTCTTAGTTGACAGTTGCTTGACTGACTGAAGCCAAGCAAACAGGATCTGTCATTTCCCTGAAGCCTCATGGGGTAATTATTTTAGCTGCTATAACAGAGGAGCCCCCAGATTGTAGAGCCTCACACGATAAGAGTTGCTTTCTCATTCACATCCCATTTATTTCCATGTGAACTGTTCCGGTGGAGTGGCTCTGCTGTAAGCACTGGCTTATGTATAAGTCGTGAGAGAGAGGGCGTGCCTGGAAGGCCGGGGATAGGGTGACTCATTCTGCCTGAATCCCCCACACACAAAAAGGTGCACACAGTAGGTGCGATTTGGCCTGGATCCTAAGGCAATAGGGTGTAAATTCAGGAGCACAGACTTCGCTGTGGGACACAAATGTCTGTCATTTGTTTAGCAAAATAAATTAGGGTTTTGTTTTTTTTTTTTTTTTTAGTGCAGTGGTTAAGGGTACAAACTCTGGAGTCCGATCATTAGGGTTTGAATCCCGGTTCCATCACTCATTATACAACCTGGGGAAGTTTATGTAACTCCTCTGTCCCTTATTTCTTCGATTATAAATAGACCCTACCCCGTGGGTTTGGTGAGAAGACCCATGAGTCAGCATGTGCCCAGAGCACTGCGTATTTGCGTTACTATCCATCAGCCTTGCTCTGCTCATTGTCAGTGAGGCGGGGAGAATCTGCCTTTAGGATGGGTCTGAGGAACAAAGTCAAGATGCTTGCGCGGACCTCCCTGGTGCTCCAGCGGTTCAGACTTTGCCTTCCAGGGAGCAGGTTTGATCCTTGGTTGGGGAGGTGAGATCACACGTGCCTCTCGGCCGAAAAGCCAGAACGTAAAACAGAAGCAGTGTTGTAACAGGTTCAATAAAGACTTAAAAAAAAAAAAAAAAGCCCTACATGCAAAAGGTCTAAGCAGTGGACTTCAGCTCAGAAACCTTGCTTGCTTATTGATTCACGGACTCAACCAAGAGACAGGACTGTAGGCTACCTCTATGAGGATTGCCTTTTCCTCTGTGCAGGAGACCTTTACCTTTATGTAGATGAACTGGACTCTACAGATTAGGGTCTGAGGGGCAAAGTCAACATAGACCACACATTAACTGCTTTCAAATTCTGTACTGAGTTTATCCTGCTTTTCCTTTACATGAATCTCCATGATCCCACAGAACAGTTCAGATTAGAGGGTGCAAAGCAGTATACTGTGGATAAAAATATGTCTCCAATGTAATTAACATCCTTTGCAATATTTGGCTAAATGACACGATGACACTTCAAAAACATACCTGCTCTGGGTGTACAGGTCCATTTGCTATGCCTTTTCCAGAATTATTTTCAGCATCATTCCTTACATCCCACTTCATGTAAAATATATTTTTAGATGGCTTAAACTGATACATAAAACTAAGCTAAAAATAAAACTAAGAGCAGCCGATGGGAAAGATAAAAGTGGTGATATGAGGAAGACTCAGAGGTTCCACAGAGGTATCAAATCTGTACTGTAGGTCAAACTACCACATGGCCAGAGAAGGGCCACAGAAATTGGCTCTGACCATCCTGTAGATCAAACCAAAAACGGGGAAGATGATCTGTTCTGATACGTACAGGGCCCATCAGATAGAAGCAAGCATGTCAAAATAACGTTTTTAAATACTTTTATTCGTCTACTTATAGTTGGCTGGGCGGGCCTTCCATCGCTGCGCAGCTTTTCCCTGGCTGCAGTGAGCAGGGGCTCCTCTATGGTTGGGGTGGGTGGGCTTCTCGTCGAGGTGGCGTCTCCTGCAGAGCCCAGGCTTCAGCGGTTTCCTCACGTGGGCTCAGGAGTTGTGGCTCCAGGCTCTAGAGCACAGACTGGATAGTTGCGGCACACGAGCTTAGTCGCCCTGCAGCGTGAGCACAGACTCGGTAGTTGCGGCGCACGAGCTTAGTCACCCTGCAGCGTGAGCACAGACTCGGTAGTTGCGGCACACGAGCTTAGTTGCCCTGCAGCGTGAGGCATCATCCTGGACCAGGGATTGAACCTGCCTCTCCTGCATTGGCAGGCCGATTCTTTACCACTGGAGCACCAGGGAAGCCCCTCAAAAGAACACTTCTCGGCAGTCTTCTAAACACCGTCTGGTTCTCTGAACTCACAAACGTTGTTTCTAAGCTTCTTTTGTGTATGCACCTGCTTAACTTCTGTTTTATTATCTATATCCATCTATTAAAATGGGCTTCTCTGCTGGCTCAGCATCTGCCTGTAATGTGGAAAACCTGAGTTCAATCCCAGGTTGGGAAGGGTTGGGAAGATCCCTTGGAGACAGGAATGGCCACCCGCTCCAGTATTCTTGCCTGGGGAATCTCACGGACGGAGGAGCCTGGTGGATGGGTTTCAAAGAGCAGGACATGCCTGAGTGACTAAGTGTGCACACACACACGTTACTAAACCATAAGCTCCCTGAAGACAGAGGCCTTAGTGTGCCCACTTTTGTATAACATTGTACCTCACACAACACAGGACCTTCATAAAATGTTTGCACAATGAATTAGTTAGTGAAACTTTAAGATGTGTGTTCAAAGAAGGAAGCCTGTTTGAGTGGACTTATCACTTTCAAAGAAACTGGCCAGAAAGGCAAGCTAACTGGTGAACTGTGTTGGAAAAGATGAAAGTTAGAAGTGAATCTCCCTGTTGGCAGACAGAGAATCACCATGGTGACTTATTTTCATAAGATGAGATAAGATTGGCCAATACAAGATAATTCTTGCTAAGAAGGGAGAAATTATTGAATCCAAGTTCTTCATTCCAAAGATCAATCAACATCTAAATCTCAATAAGAGAGTAATCTAACTTCACAGGGCAAATGCTGTTCATTTGCTTTAAAACCAATATTCATGACAACAAGTTCCCTCTATATGCTCTTGCTAAGTCCCTTCAGTCATGTCTGACTCATTGCAACCTCATGGACCGTAGCCCGCCAGGCTCCTCTGTCCATGGGTTTCTCTAGGCAAGAATACTGGAGTGGTTTGCCTTGCTCTCCTTCAGGGGATCTTCCCCATTATACGAAATGGTGAAATTTATGGCATGTTAATTTATCTTCATTAAAAAGTAACCTGTTTTGAAAATTCATGTATCCAAACACTCTTGTAAATTGTTCAACTTAACTCTTTTCATATGTTTCAGAATCGTTTGTTCATTAGCCCTCCTTGTTTTCACACTTAGTTTGACTTAATATCTGATACCACATTTTCTGTCTTCTTCAGATTAGCAATCCTGCTTTTTGTAATCCTGGCTTTGACGGTGCTCTTTCTCCAGTGTTCCAGTTCCAATCTTGTTTTTAATTCTGATATAGAAGACTAACTCCCCATCCTAGCAGCTGAGATACTGGCCCCTGATGCTTTTCCTTACCAGACTCCAAGGTTGGCTGGGCAGGGTAATTGTGCAGAGAGATTTGATTGGAATTAGGTAAACTGGGCACTTTGCACAAGTTATATGCTTTAACATTTAAAAAAATATTTATTTGGCTCTGCTTAGTCTTAGTTGCAGCTGTTGGGGTCTTCAATCTTTGCTGTGGCCTGCAGGATCTTGAGTTGTAGCATGTGGGATCTAGTTCCCCAACCAGGGATGAAGCCCCAACCTTCTGCCTTGGGAGGATGGAGTCTTAGCCACTGAACCACCAGGGAAGTCCCTATATAAGTTATATGCTCCTAAGGCTTAACCTGGGCTTCCCAGGTGCTAATGGTAAAGAACCCGCCTGCCAAAGCAGGAGATGTAAAAGACCCAAATTCAATCCCTGGGTCGGGAAGATCCTCTGGAGGAGAGCTTGGCAACCCAGTCCAGTATTCTTGCCTGGAGAATCCCATGGACAGAGGAGCCTGGTGGGCTATAGTTCATAGGATCCCAAAGAGTCAAACACAAATGAAGAGGCTTAGCATCCGAAGCTTAACCTACAAGGAGGTGGGAGGAGGATTGGACAAGGGAAGAAGGAAAAGACATGACCACGTGCAAGAATGGAGAGGAAGATGTAACTGATCCCACCTGGGATCCAGGCAGAGCAGCAGAAGCCAAGTTACATGTTTAATACCAACCGGCACCACTTCTTGTCATCTAGTTTCTCAGAATTTCTACTGGAAGGTTATATATTATGATAAAGCATTGCATGGTACCTGGCATAAACACTTCATAAATTACAAGGATGGTGCTGGGACTCTGTGTTTTGTTTTTGCTTCTTGGAGACTCTTGCTTCCAAGCCGGTTCATGAATCATCATCGTTATCATCTATGAGAAGTGGGGACTAGCATCCTCGTTTTATAAATAAGACCACTGAATGACTAGCAGGACCCCAGGACTTGCTCAAGGTCACACAGCTAATGTGCCCTTGGCCTTCTTCTTGGGCTGTGGTTTTGTGCTGAGACAGAGCAAATCCTGCTGGATCTGGATAGAAGCTGGGAGCTCACAGAGGGTGATAAAATCTAAGAGAAGCAAAAGGGAGATGAGAATTAAGAAGTGAAAGTGGAGGCAAGGTGGGTGCCAGGAAAATCAGGTCAGCTGAGGAAACCTCTGAAGAAATAAGGCGGATCCGGACGGGACCGAGACCTATCTTTCGCGATTTGAATTGGCAGGGCTGAACCTACAAATCAGCCCGGCAAGAAGAAAGAAGGGCAGGGTGCCTTCGATGGATGCCAATGCCTTGGAGCTTGGATGGGAAAAGCTGAGACGCTCTGGGCGCCTAAACAACTGGAAGAAGGGGCCAAGTAGGGCAAATCTCACAGTAAAAGTACTTGTGGAAATATGTTTTTTACCTCTTGCCGTGGTGAATTGTCTGGTAGCTTCATCGGGGGGCACAAAGACATAGACCCCTTGGAATCAAGCTCATTTGCAGGGTGAGGGCTCTTTAAATACTGGTAAATTCACTATCAAGGAAGGACAGTAGCTTGTAGGGAATGGTCATCAACCTTGATGACCCCCAAACAGCCAGCAGCTACTTTGTCCTAAAACTGATCGTCCTTTCTCCTAAGTCCCAATATCACAAAGTCCTCTGAGAGGTGTCAGTTATTATATACTATTGAACAACAACAGTTACATAATATTACAGATAATCTTTTTGTGTATTTATGATATCCCCTCTTTGCTGTTGTTCAGTCGCTAAGTCATGTTCGACTCTTTGCAAACCCATGGACTGTAGCCCGCCAGGTTCCTCTGCCCTTTACTATCTCCCAGAGTTTGCACAAACTCATGTCCATTGAATCGGTGATGCTATCTGACCATCTCATCCTCTACTACCCTCTTCTCCTTTTGTCTTCAATCCTTCCCAGCGTCAGGGTCTTTTCTAATGAGTTGGCCCTTCGCATCAGGTGGCCAAAGCATTGGAGCTTCAGCATCAGTCCTTCCAAAGATTATTCAGGACTGATTTCCTTTAGGATGGACTGGTTTGATCTCCTTGCTCCCAGGGACTCTCAAGAGTTTTCTCCAACACCACACTGTGAAAGCTGTCTCCCCTACTAGATTATAAATTCTTGCCAAGATAGGTGTGGATATTAATGTTATTTTTTTTTCCTATGGACGTTGCTTGTCCATTGGACCCATTTATCAAATCTTGATTGATTGACCTCTTGCATCAAGCATAGAAATGATTCACGCAGATGGGCCCTGTTTAAGCCCACGTGGCCAGCGCAGATGGGCAGATACTGTGAGGCAGATACTGAGATCGGAATTACAGCTCAGGATGTTGACTGAGGTGTCCTCTTGGGATCAACACTCGAGGAGAAAGAAGCAGGAAGCAGATGAGGCAGAGGAAGGTGCTGAGCTGCAGGGGGCCTGACGATGGCCCCGGGGACCCGACGATGGCCCCGGGGACCCCAGAGCTAGAATGATGCTTCGCGCTTGTCTCAGGCTGGGTTGATGCAGACAGGACCCTACTTCTCCACTGGTCAGCTGCCGGACATGGGAAAGGGTGGGCCCTGGGGGAAGCAGCTATTTGAAGGGGCTGACTTCTCAGGGGCTGAAAAGCAGCCGTTCTTCAGTGAAGGAGGTCTGTGCGCTGCTGCCCCGTGACCACCTGTGCTGGGGAACTCCAGACAAACGGAAGTGCTCCCTTTAAAGGTAGGGGTTATTTATTTCCTCTGCTTTGCAGTACATCTCTGAGGCCACAGACAGGGTTTCAGTGTCCTCCACTGTTACGTTCATCATTTCCTGGTTTAGCTCAGTTAAATTACATTTGTTATGGCAGTTTTAGAATTTGCTGTCAGCACCTAGAAAAGAAGCAAGTTTCTGAAAACTCAAACACTGCCTTTGCCACTGATGTCAGGACTGTTTTGGGCTTCCTTGCTGCCTCAGTGGTAAAGAATTTACCTGCCAATGCAGGAGACCTGGGTTCGATCCCTGGATCGAGAAGCCTCCCCTGGAGAAGGAGATGGCAACCCACTCCAATATTCTTGCCTGGAGAATCCCAGGGACAGAGGAGCCTGGCAGGCTACAGTCCATGGGGCCACAAAAGATTTGGACACAACTGAGTGACTAAGCAACTGGGCACCCAGGACACTTCCACACTAAGTCCTCAAGATGCTACATGGTCTAAGGAAATGCTGAGATGGGACTGAAACTAATTGCAGTTGTTCCCTTTTTCTAAGATAACTTCAGCTATCGGTACATTCTCAATTGAAAACACAAGTTTGGAACGGACATGTGCACACTGCTGTATTTAACGCGGATAGGGAACAAGGACCTACTGCATAGCAGAGGGAACTCTGCTTCATATAATGTAACAACCTCAATGGGAACAGAGCTTGAAAAAAGAAGAGATACATGTATGTGTATCACTGGAGTACTTTGCTGACACCTGAAACTAACTCGACGTCGTTGATCAACTCAGCTATACTCTAACGTAAAATAAATGGTTAAAAAAGAGATACTGAGGTAACTAACAACACTGTAAAGCAACTAAACTCCAATTTTTTTAAAAGTGTTTTAAAAAAGAGAGGGGAGACGGAGAGACACAGTCTGCTGGCTCCCTTTGCTCCGTTCTTCAGAGGATTCCCTTCCCTTACAGATGCCGCTAAAGGACAGCTCAAGCTGGGAAGTGAGCCGGATCCCCGGCGGCGCTGGTCGTAAGCGGAGATGTGAGATATGCGGGTCCCATCCCTGGGTCGGGACGATCCCCTGGAGGAGAGCACCGCAGCCCACTCCAGTATTCTCGCCTGGAGAATCCCACGGACAGAGGAGCCTGGTGGGCTACAGTCCACGGGATCGCAAAAGAGTTAGACATGAATGAAGCGCCTTAACGCGCACACACACACACACACAAACACACACACAGAATGGCTTGGACAGGAAAAGCTAGTGAAAGAAGAGCACGTGTCCCTGGTGGGTGCTTGGTGCTTCTCTGCGAACAGGTACTAGGGAAACGGCAGGGCTTCGAGCTCAAGGAGCAAACAGCAGGGCCAGAGCTTCCCCCGACCCGCGCGGAGAGACCGGCGGATCGCACACCTGCTCCTGCCCGGGAGCCTCTGCCAGGCCCGGCGGGCGGGCCGGCTGCAGGCTCTCAGCTCTTGGCCGCTGCTCCCAGCTCCACCCGTCCTCCGGGAAGGAGCCCCTCCCAAGGCAAGTTCAACTGGGTTCCTTGGCAGCCGAAGTCTACACGGACCCCGCAGGGAGTGGTGGAGAAAAGTGAGTTTGACATGCTTGGAAATATTTAGATCTGGGATGTAAACTGCAAGGAAAATATTTACTCTGTTTGTTTTCATACCGCAGAGATCTGGATCCAGAGAATCTTCAGAGAAGCCTGAATGGCTCCTGCCAAGACATCGATTTAACAATCTGGTCAGTGACACAGGGCATCCTGTTTGAGGAGTCTGAGTTTAAAGAGCATGTTTCCAGGGTCCTGACGTGTCTGTCCCGTCGCTTTACAGGACTGTTTTCTTTAATCTGTGAATCTGGAGTTTGGCGTCCGCGTTTGGACAGAATCAAAATGCTTTCCTTTGATAGAAAGCAAGTGAGCAAGCACATCCTATGAGGCTGGAAAGCCTGCTCGCCAAGCCCAGGAAACGCAGAGCCACCTGACTCTTCTGAAGCCAGCTCTTCATAGGAGCCGTATGTGCTCATGGCCCGTGGCGAAAGCCCCTGTGCATGTAGCGGCCTGGACTTCAGACACACTGCCGACGCCACAGAGCGTGCTAATCGTACACTTGCTCAGTAGGTTTTAACCAGGAATTACGATAAAAGAGTGGAGAAGGAAATGGAAACCCACTCCAGTACTCTTGCCTGGAGAATCCCATGGAGGGAGGAGCCTGGTAGGCTACAGTCCATGGGGTTGCAAAGAGTCGGACAGGACTGAGCGACTTCACTTTCACTTTCATGATAAAAGAGGGCTTCCCAGGTGGCGCTAGTGGTAAAGAACCTGCCTGCCAGTGCGTAAGATGCAAGAGAGGTGGGTTCAACCCCTGGGTGGGGAAGATCGCCTGGAGGAGGGCCTGGCACTCTAGTATTCTCGCCTGGAGAATCCCATGGACAGAGGAGCCTGGTGGGCTACAGTCCACAGGGTCGCAAAGAGTCAGACATGACTGAAGTGACTTAGCTCACTGTGATAAAAGAGAAGACTTTGTAGACGTGATTGGAAAGCTTGCCTGATCCGAGGTTTTGTCTTCCGTGGAGAGATTTCATCTTGCAGGACCCAACCTGACTTCGCTGGCGTTTTCGGGTCACGTTAGTTGACAGCAGAATGGGTAAGTTTCTTGTAAATGGCACTTTTAGAAAAGTCTCAGTTACGTGCACAGCGTATGTGAGGACCTACTGGGAGGAGAAACGTGCCGGAAATCAGGCTGCCATCCGAATGTTCCCTACATGAGTCTGTAAGAGATCAACTGGGCTGCCATCCCACCTTCAGGTAACACACCAGGCAGAGGCAGCTTTAACCATCTTCTCCTCTGTGATCTCTTACAGTTCGCTGTCCCACCAGCTCATTACTTCCCTGCTTTGGTAATTTCTCTTTCCATCAAGCTCCTTTGGCTGCAGGGCCAAGCCAACTCCTCTTGTCTAAATGACACAGAGAGCAAGCAGCTGCTTCGCAATTGCTGGTCACAGTTGTATTTAGATTCCCTCTTGACAGCTGTGGAAGAGAGTTCCTGTTCAGAATCTTGCAACAGTCAACTAAAAGCAGAGGGCCTATCTTCCTCTCTGTGGTGATAGAGACTCATTTTCTGCTTCCTTTTCAGGACACTTAATGGCAACCCACTCCCGTATCCTTGTCCGGAAAATCTCAAGGACAGAAGAGCCTGGTGGGCTGCAGTCCCTGGGGTCGTGAAGAGTCGGGCATGACTGGGCGACTAACACCTACTTACTTACCCTTTCTGTGGGTTTCCCCAGTGGCTCAAATGGTAAAGAAACTGTCGGCAATGTGGGAGACCCAGGTTCAATCCCTGGGTCAGGAAGATTCCCTGGAGAAGGGAATGGCAAGCCACTACAGTATTCTTGCCTGGAGAACCCCATGGACAGAGGAGCCTGGTAGGGCTACAGTCCATGGGGTCGCAAAGAGTCAGACAGGACTTGGCAACCAATCCCCTTCACTTTCACCCTTTCTGAATTCCTTTTGACTATCCTCACTGTACCTGTAGTTCCAACTAAATCTGCTGTCTGCTGATGAAACTTCAAATATTTAAGATCCTCTGGTCCATTTCTCCTGGAGTCAAAAGAGAAAGTTATTACACTTCTTACCTCTCGACAATGAAGTGAAGAAAGCCATTTAATACCCAAGCAGTTATTCTGACATAGCCCACTTTTTTTCCACATTTCTTCTTAGTTGAGAATTAGTCATAAGAACATCTATAATGGGAAAAATTCAAGCATGCCAAGGAATTACGTTTATTAATGAGCTAATTTGCATGAAAATGAAAATATAAATGTATTTGATTTTATCAGCTTAGAACACAGGGATAGGAAAGATGAATTATTCTAAATCCAGTTTCTTTCATTTTGGAGAAAGAAAACCAAGCTAGAGAGGTGAAATAATTTTTTGAGTCGGATAGCTAGTCTCTAGTGTAGCTCAGACTGAACCATTGGTGAACATCATTTTTGCTCACCTTCTGTTGAGCAGCTAAGTCCTACACATGCATGCTAAGTCACTTCAGTCGTGTCCAATTCCTTGCAAACCTATGGACCGTAGGCCACCGAGCTCCTCTGTCCACGGGATTCTCCAGGCAAGAATACTGGAGTGGGTTGCCTTGCCCTCCTCCAGGGAGTCTTCCCAACCCAGGAATCAAACCTGTGTCTCCTGCATTTCAGATGGATTCTTTATCAGTGAGCCACCAGGGAGGCCCAGGTAAGTCCTATAGTGATTTAGTCGCTAAGCTGTGTTTGACTATTTGGGACCCCACTGTAGCCCACCAAGCTCCCCATGGGATTTCCCAGGCAAGCATACTGGAGAGGGTTGCCATTTCCTTCTTCAAGGGATCGTCCCAGAGATTGAACCCAGGTCTCCTGCACTGCAGGCAGATTCTTTACCAATTGAGCTGTATTTACACCTAATTGCCAAGGGTGACAGGACGTGTATTCTGGTATGTTTCCAGTGGGAAAAGATGTGGAATCTGGTACGTGTGTGTGCCATCTGCATCACCAGAGGGCACAGAATTGAGTATATTGTTCACCAAAAGTCAGCTGCACTTGGTTACACAGCGTTGCTTAGGGGTAACCATTACCGACAGTTATTGAATATTTAGCAGCAAAAGCCCTGTTAATAGAATAATATTCATAGCCCGTGACTTTAAAATCTCAAGGTGTTCAAAGCATCACAGGTCAGAAGTCATTTATTTACCCAAATATATTATTGATAAATTATTATATATATTATTGATACAGGCTTCCCTGGTGGCTCAGATGATAAAGAATCTGCCTGCAATGTAGGAGGCCTGGGTTCGATCCCTGGGTTGGGAAGATCCCCTGGAGAAGGGAAAGCCTACCCACTCCAGTATTCTTGAGGGCAGGAGGAGAAGGGGGTGATAGTTGGATGAGATGGTTGGATGGCATAATGACTCAATGGACGTGAGTTTGAGCAAATTCCAGGAGATGGTGAAGGACAGGGAAGCCTGGCGTGCTGCAGTCCATGGGGTCACAAAGAGTCGGACACAACTTAGCAACTGAACAACAGCAACAGTTGATGTACTTTTGATGATATCTGGTAATCAGACATTGTATTAAGTGCTAGACCAATGGAGATCAATAAGATACATTCTCATCCTTGAAAAGCTCTCAGTATTTAAAGGAGGCAGACATGTACACATGTAACCGAAATACAACCCTTTCTTCTATATGTTATTATATATTATATATATATAACATATTATATTATATGTTATATTATAATATATATGTTGGGGGTTAACATATACACACTACTATATATAAAATAGATATGCAGCAAGGACCTATTGTAAAGCTTAGGACTGTCATTGTTTGAGTTGCTAACTCACGTCCCTGATGCTGGGAAAGACAGGGAAGGAAGAGAAGGGGTCAATAGAGGAAGAGATGGTTGGATGGCATCATCGACTCAATGAACATGAGTTTGAGCAGGTTCCAGGAGACAGTGGAGGACAGGGAAGCCTGGTGTGCGGCAGTCTGTGGGGCCACAAAGAGTTGGACACGGCTTAGTAACTGAATAACAACAACGTGGTGCCTGACTCTTTCATGATCCCATGGACTGTGATCCTCCAGGCCCCTCTGTCCATGTGATTCCCGGGCAAGAGTACTAGAGTGGGTTGCACCTCCTTCTCTAGGGGGTCTTCCCGACTTAGGGGTCAGGCCTGGGTCTCGCTCACTGGCAGGGGCTTCTTTATCACCAGGCCACCAAGGAAGCTGAAATAGCTTGGGGAGCTGTATTCAGTACCTGGTAAAAACCTGTAATGGAAAAGAGTCTATCTATGTATCTTTCTATCTGTCAACTATCTGTACCTGAATCACTTTTCTGTACACCTGAAACCAATACAGCATTGTAAATTAACTACACTTCAGTAAAAAATGGTTTAAAAAAGTGGATGCGTGCTGGGTGTTCTACATTGCTTCAGTCGTGTCCGACTGTTTGTGACCCCATGGACTGCAGCCCTACCAGGCTCCTCTGTTCATGGAGTTCTCCAAGCAAGAATACTGGAGTGGGTTGCCATTCCCTTCTCCAGGGCATCTTCCTGACCCAGGGATCTAAATGGGTCTCCTGACTCTCCTGCATTAGCAGGCAGATTCTTTACCACTGGTGCTACCTGGGAAGCCCATATATATATGTAAAGATAACCTAGATAGACTGTACAGAGACAAAGACAAAAATGATGAATTAATATCTAGAATCTTTTTCAATATTGGAATCCATTATAGGGCTATTAAAAGTCAAAAAACTTCTTTTGATGAACTCTTGGCTCATCAATATTACTTATTTATATTATTGTATTTATGATTTATATCATTTATAAATAAATTTTATAATACCCACTCCAAGTTCCTCTGTCAAGCTCCTCTGTCCATGGGATTCTCCAGGCAAGAATACTGGAGTGGGTTGCCATTTCCTTCTGCAGGGATATATATGCTATAGAGCTAGAAAAAAGGGAACTATCATGTCCTGGTTTGATAAGACAAGTAAACAGGGATGATGAGGGAAAAGTCAGCAGAAATTAACGATGCCTGTAGTACCTCATTAAATAAGGAAGTTTACAAGTAACGGGTTATCAAAATGCAAAACACACCAAATGGAAGAAGTAAAAACAAAAAGTGTTTTAAAAGGTCAGTGGTTTTTCTAGTTCAACGTCTTGGGAAAGAGATCTTGAAATCTAGAATAACATTCAAACTAAGAAAATCAGCAAAGCACCCCCCCCCACCCTTCGTGGTTGCCCTTTGGATGGAACCAGTTAATGGTCAGACTCCTGTTGCTGAGCTGCTTCCCGCAGGGCCCTTGGGCCACCTCCCGCAATGCTAGGCCCCTGATGGGCCTGCAGAGGCAGACTTTCATCAGAGCCTCTCACCAGCAGTGGCTGGAACCCGTCCACTCCATGCGGATAGGCAACCACAAGTATTCCGTTCTGTATGTCAGTACCAGAAGGAGAAGCATGGAACGCACGCAGTATGCTTTGAACCTCATAATTGCTCCTTGTGATAATAAATTTTTACATTTGAACCTGTGAGTTATCAAGGAAAAAGAAACACAAAGCCACTTTGGTTAAAGGATCGACTTAAAATAACAGGAATTATGGAGATGGAAAAATACCACTTTCTTTGTTGGCCCAAGGATTTATGTTTGGGGAAAAAATGATTCAGAGGTGAGGGCCTTTCTTGGACAGCGACAGACTGGGGAACAGTCTGAGTCCCTGATGGGGGCTGGTGTGTCAGCTCTGGTGGGGAGGGGCGGGCCAGAGACAAGGAAAGGGCTCAGACAGCTTGGTGTTTACCAAGGGAGAAATTCTGGATTCCTTTTGTAAGGAAAATTTATTATGAAATCCTCCTCAGCCTTTACTAGAGAGTGAGAACATTTGTTGTGCTTTAAACTGGAATACCAATACTGCTGAAATTGATATATCCATACAAACAACAGGTTTTTCCAGCCAACTTGTTATACTCAACGCACGCTTATCAGATTCTGAGCCTTATACAAATCAACTCCAGATGGGAGAAACAGTCAAACATTTACACGTTAAAAATCCCGTGACAAAAGAATAAAGAAAAGATAGACATTTTTCCCAAAAAATTTCCAAAGAGGAGAATTGAAAAAGGTGACTGTTGGAGTTTCAATACATTTTTCAAATTTCATACATAAAAAATTACTTTATATTGAAAGACAAACTGCAGAGTATTGAAAGGGAATTTGTCTCTCTTATTAATGCCGCATGCAAATTCATGACAAAATAATTAACTAGTAGATATACTATCCAATGTTGTGGCTAATTTATATGAGCAAATATAGATTACAGACATGCAAATGAAAAATATTTACTTACGTTGGTAATTAAAAATTGTCATTAATTTAAGGTCATATTTCACCTGTTATATACTTGTAAATTGGTAAAAATATTTTGGGATGCAACTTCAACTTCGACATACTTGTTGATTGAATGAGTTATGTTCAGAGATGTGAAACGGTGAAAAAATTGTTTTTCTGTTAAAGTCCTGTGTTGAATCTACTTTCTTTGCTTTTGGACAAATCATTTTTGAGTACACAGAAGTCCAGTTTGAGCTTAAGAAACAAGCACAGCGCCAACCCTTCGTTGTGTGACCCTGCTTCAGGCTTCTTCTCTGGGCACCTGCCTTAGGACTTGGAAACCTGCAGTGCGGAAGGTGGGTGCGCTGTAATTTGTCCACCTTTTTCTTCCATTCCTCCTTCCTTACTGTGCTGCCTTGGCCCCTCGTTGGTGATAAGGAGTCAGAGAAGAGAAGTCAGGTCTTCAGAGTTATCAGCTGATGCACTGGTCCAGTGACCCACAATGGAGGCAGGTAGTTAAATGCTGGTCTTTCTGTCTCAGAGTGTTTATGGACTCTTCAGAGACGACCCGTGATAGTACCCGCTGACTCGGGCAGTGGCCCACCCAGGTGGCCGTGTGTGATGTCCGTCTGAAGTCCTGCTGCTCGTGGAGGTCTTCTTCCAACCTCTTACTCTTGCAGGCAAGCCACGGGATGGTCCTCTGCAGGCGGCGCCTGCCTCTCACTCTCGGCAGGGTCCGTCCTGACTCACTTTCCTTCTCTGTGTTGAGCCCACTGGATTCCTTCCATCCACCCTCTTGTCTTTAAATGTTTCCGGCGAGGGTCAGCCTCTTCGTTTTCCAAATTCCTCGCATATCGACGTTTTCTCGCTTGACCTGAGATGGGGTGGTAAAGCAGGGGGAAAGCTGCGGGACTTTCTGACAGTTGTTCTAAGACCTTCCTTAGCCATCTTCCTAGTGCCGTCTTAGCTTTTGTTACATAAAAGAAGGTAGGTGATAGGCTGAGAGGAGCCGAATCTGGTTTTGGCTACCCCCTTCCAAGCTCACATGTAAGTGACCCAGTGTCTCTCTCTAAAAAGAGAATCATACGTGCCTCTGTCATCGTGAGACTTGCATGAGCTGAGATAGAATGTTAGCAGGTACGCACTCAGAAAGCCTGCTTCAAATCTTGAGAAGGACACACAGAAATGAGAGTAGGATGAGGTTGAAAGGATGATATTTCCTGCACCTTATTCACAGTCTTCCTTTAACAATGCTCTATTACTTCCACAATTAAAACCAGACTCAAGGAAGCCGAGCGGCAGGAGACCAATATATTGGTGATGCCGGCCCGTTAACTCTAAGGACAACTCCTGAAGAGGAGGGGGCGCCAGACTGAGGCTTCCGCAAGACTCCTGGACAAATCTGTTTCCCCACAGATGGTGTCAAATCATCTGAAAAAGACTCTGCGCGTCCCAGCCAGTGGTGCTCCCTAGCCCTCTATGCATCCCTGGGAGCGCCCTTGGACTTCAGATATAAGCTCTCTGATATATGTTCACGCAGATTCCTCCCAAGTCCATTAATGTCAAATGATATGATCTCAATAAAATACTTAAGAAATAAACCAAAGCTAATGTCCTTTGATGAAAGAGGGAGAATTACAATGTCCTAGAGTGTATTTAATGCAAACAAGAGAAGACATCTTGGCAAACCTTTCAGTGAGTTTTATCTCAGTTTATCATATGTCCTCATTATCTGAACTATAATCTGCATATACGTTGGATATGAAAGTAAACTGCTTTTGAAGGTTTGCGAATAAACTCTTCCTAAAGCATGATCACTATTTTATTTATGGATATTTACACTAATAAAAACATTACATGCTTTATTTCAAACCAAGAAGAGAGCTAACAATAGCATTTTAAATGGATGAAGAGGTCAAAAATCTTGAAGGTCTTTGCTGAGTGGATTTAGGACTAGAACCTTTACTGTGCATGCCCCAGAAACATCTAACTGATTAACCTAAGTAAATCTCCTCAAGTCTAAGTAGAATTAACTTTTGCATGTCTGCTCTTTACATGGCTTTATGCTGTTGCTTCCACCGAGAACTAGCTGACTTGCTCAATCAATAGTGTTAAAAATCTAAATTCTCACGTTTGAGGGGAAGTTTACATCTTCACAACTACATGTCTTGCTTCATGGTTAAGTAGGGATAATTGATTAAAAAATAAAAGCATATCAGGTGTATCAATTCAAGAATTATCATCCTTTGGGACTTCCTGGTAGTCCAGTAGTGAAGATTTCACGTGCTTTGGGGCCAAAAAACCAAAACGTAAAACAGAAGCAATATTACAACAAGGTCAATAAAGATAAAACCTGGTCCACATCAAAAACTCTTAAAAAAAATTATCTTCCTTTGATCTTTTAGTATTTAAAGAAAAGAGGGTAAATTTGTGGTCAATTATTTTTTAAAGGAATGTGGAGTTGGGCATAATGGCTCATTGAAGTTTGGGTCCTGTGCTGTATCAATCAACTTTGGCTAGGAAACAACAACGGGAACTCAGCTGCACGTAGGCACAAATATTTATTTCCCATTTGTGTGTCTGTGTGGCAGCAGGGTGCGGGGTGGGGATTCTCTGGGTGGCTGGGATCAGCTGGACTTGGGCTCTGGACACAGTCAAGTCAGTTTTGTGGTGTGTTCATCTTCAGGGGTCAGGAGACGAGATGGGAGATCATCCATCATCAAGGGGGATGGATGATTCCAAAGAGGATGAGAAAAAACAAACCATGCCTCTCAAGGCTCAGACTTGTAATGTGCATACTATCCTTTCCACTCGTTATTATAAGTTACACATTTGTGTGTTGGAGAAATATACCCCTCCCACAGAAATTTGGCAAGAATGGAGTGACTGTTCCTGAATAACAATCTTATGTCACAAAAGCAACACGTGTATTCTACTTCCTGTTCCTACAACGATGTCATAAACATATCAATCTAATCACTAAATTATCTCGTTATTTTTTCCACTTTAGTATTTCTCCCACCTCTCCAATTTCTCCAGCCCTTGTTATGTGTATAACACGCCTCCTCTAAATTATTACAGTGGGTTCCTTCCCTGTATTTCACACACCTTAACTGTTCCTCCTATAACACTGTCATTGTTCACCTTTTAACATAAAATTTGGTCATATTGTTGTTGTTCAGTCACTAAGTTGCGTCCGACCCTGAGACCCTGTGGACTGCAGCACGCCAGGCTTCCCTGTCCTTCCCCATCTCCTGGAGTTTGCTCCAACTCATGTCCATTGAGTCGGTGATGCCATCCAACCATCTCATCCTCTGCCACCCACTTCTCCTCCTGCACTCAATCTTTCCCAGTGTCAGGGTCTTTTCCAATGGGTCGGCTCTTCAAATTAGGTGGCTAAAGTATTGGAGCTTCAGCATCAGTCCTTCTGATGAAGACTCAGGGTTGATTTCCTTTAGGATGGACTGGTTGGATCTCCTTTCAGTCCAGGGGACTCTCAAGAGTCTTCTCTAGCACCACCATTTGAGAGCATCAGTACTTTGGTGCTCAGCCTTTTTGATTTTCACATCTGTACATGACTACTGTAGTATTACTCCTCCCCTTATAATTCAATGAGCCCTCCATCGTGACAGGTGGGCAGATTTTTTTTAAACATGGAATGAATGACTCTGTCCCTCTAATTTGCTCCTCTCCCCTCACCCCTTTCCTGGAGGATGGACAGTTATTGCCATGACTTTTGTTCCTGACAAAATTTTGATGACTCTTGGAAGAGTCTCCCGTGGGCAAGTTTAATAACCAGAAGGACAGACATAAGAGGTTAACAAGTCTGGCAAGAAATCTGGATTTGCATCCTCCAAAGCCCACACAGAATATTTTCACTCCCGATTGAGTCTCTGGGTTTGGGTACCATGTGTGCCTGTATCAGCTTCTGGGGCCTTTTTAATCAGCTTGCAATAGCATAGGATCATATCAGCAGCTTCCCTGGGCCAGATTCAGTGGGCCTGCTGGCCCCTTCATGCTTAGAAAAAAGATGGTTTGGAGTCAGGGGTGTTTCTGTGACAACTTTGCTCATTAATCAACGCCTGTGCAGAACAATGAGAGCCATTTGGGAGATCTGACCTCCTGTTTCATTCCTTCCTGCAGTGTGAATTTCTGCCAGGAGTGATTAGATTTCTCCTTGTTCTCCCAACCAAGATGCTAGAGAGTGATGGATCTACCTGAAGAAAAGGACCACATGGAGGCCTGGGGAGTGGGAACAAAGCATGCAATATGGACCAACAAAGGCAAGTCTAATACTTTATTTTACTCTGGAAACGTGCACAAGTAGGGGCATTGTGACCCTTTAGCTATGTTTCTATTCTTTATTTTAAAAATTATTTTATTATTCTTATTGTTATCTTATTGTTTATTTTTATTTTTTGGCCATTACTGCCCAGCATGTAGGACCTTAGGTCCCCAACCAAGGATGGGACTCAAACCCTTGCATTAGCAATGCAGAATCTTAAGCCCTGAACCATCAGGGAAATTCCTAGCTATATTTTTTATTAAAAAAAAGTGAAAGTGAATATGTTAGTTGCTCAGTCATGTCTAACTCTGCAACTCCATGGACTATAGCTGCCAGGCTCCTTCACCCATGTAATTCTCCAGGAAAGAGTACTGGAGTGGGTTGCCATTTGCTTCTCCAAGGAATCTTCCTGACCCAGGCATCAAACCCAGGTACTCTGCATTGCAGGCAGATTCTTTAGCATCTGAGCCACCAGGGAAGCCCAGATACATTTTTAGATAGCCTATATTCCCTGGCAGGTCAAAGTATAGCCTATGAGTTTGACCTGATGAAAGTGAAGGAAAATAAGTCATTAGGAAAGAGTCAGAGAAAGAGGAGGGCTCGGTAACCTCGGGGATGACTGCCCAGAACTCCACAGTCATCTCCTTCTCTATGAAACCCCACGAGTAACCTTCACCCTTGGCAACTAAAGCTAAACTGGAAAACAGTTGGAAACTGGTGATTCCCCTGGACGTAGAGGAGGGAGTCCTTTGGCTTCATGTCCACTCAATGCCCTGTGAGGTGTGACGGCCGATGACATCAGTGGCATGTGTGGGCGGAGGAGATGGACAGACAGTTTCAAAGATAGCGAATTCCATCCTGCGCTTGGAGGAACATTTCTGATTGCTGTTTATTCCTCATAGAGAGAATCAAAGAGGAACATTTGTTTTTCTCCTTGTAACAAAAGTGCCTTTAATTCTGTGAAGCACATGGATGAGGTGCTTCCCTGGTGGCTTGGTGGTAAAGAATCGACCTGCTGATGCAGGAGACGTGGGTCTGATCTCTGATCCGGGAAGATCCTGTGTGCCGCTGGGGAGCAGCCAAGCCCGTGCGCCACACCTAGGGAGCCCGTGAATTAGAGCCAGGAGGCCACAGCTACTGAGCACACACACGCCAGAGCCTGTGTCCCGCAACCAGAGAAGCAAATGCGAGGAGAAACCCATGCACCGCAACAAAGCGCAGGCGCTGGAGAAAACCCGGCAGAGCAAGGAAAAAAAAGCCAGCCCAAAACAAATAAATAAAACTTGTACAAAAGAATATGCACGAAAAGGGAAATACTTTACTGCTTGGACATCGGTTCTTGTCAACGTGATAAAGTGTAGATACGATTGCCAAATAACCTTGCTGAAGCACCAGTCTTTCTTGTTGACGTTAGGCTTTCTGGTGGGCCATCAACTTGTGTGACCTCAGAAACAAGGTCACAAAATGTGCCAAACTTGGTGGAGAAAAACTTGTGTCTTGAAATTTAAGAGCAGTTTTTATTCCCTCTGGTCGTCTCTCTGAAATTCTGTGAGCAGGACTTACCTAGTTTGATTCTTCATTACTTGGAAGTGCTGAATCGTTTTTCTTGGAAGTGACCAGATGGAAAAAATTAAAAATGTTTTAGAAGAGCTATTAATGCTGGGTGGATTTTTTTCTAGAAGCTTTTTTATTTTTATTTAGATTTCGATCAGGCACATTTATGAGATTAATATTTGCTTATCCAATGTGATAAAATTTGCTTTGGTTGGAATTTTAAGCCATAGAGAAATGCATTGATCAGCTAGATTCTGGTTCAGATGGTCGTCTTTGCCTCCTTTGAGCATTCAGAAGACAACAAAATGAAAATTTTTCACTATAGTTTTGCTTCAAATGGCACAAATTATTGTGTTTAAAAATGTGAACACAAGGAAGCAATGGTTTGTCTCCAGAATCCTTTCATAGAGGACATTTAATCCCATTGCTTTTGCCCTAATGGATGTTCCTTGGTAAAGAATAAGACCAAGAGTATAGCGGGGAACTCTCAAAGGTTTTTGTTTTGTATTTTTTTTAAACAAACTAGATTTCAGTGGGCGGTAGAAAGATAAATTCTACAGACAAAAATAATGAATAAATCCAAATAAATTAATTTCCTTCTTCATATTTTATAATCCTATGCCATCAACAGTTAGAGTTGAAGTGTTGAAATCCTCAAAATTGCCAAAAGTGGGAGAACATTTTGTAAGATTTTCATGGTGCAGACACAAATACTGTAGAGAGGATAGAGGAAGAACAAGGCTCTTAACTCCACGGAGGCACCAAATAATTGGATGCCCAGTGAATGCAAGGTACTGCCTTTGCCAGAAACAGTGCCTCCAGGAGTTGGTGAGTTCCTCTCCCAGTTTTACAAGGCATAGGCTGAGACACAGAAAGAAACGAGAAGAGTTTGGGTAAAGCACACCTGGGTAAACGTCAGCAGCAGCTTCATGTTTGAAAGGTTTCTAAACCTTTCCAAACATTTGTTTTCTCCTTTCTTAATTTCTAAAAGTGCTTCCCTTTCACAGTGTAGATACAATTGACAAATAACCACACCAAAATACTAGTCCTTCTTATTGACATTAGTGACTGGCTGACTTGGTCACAAAAAGCGAGAGACATTGCATAGCTATTTTGATCGTGCTTTCTGGTGGACCATCGACTTGTGTGACCTCAGGATAAGGTCATAAAATGTGCCAAACTTGGTGGAGAAAAACTTGTGTCTCAGGGATAAACAATCTGCCTGCAATGCAGGAGATGTGGGATCGATCCCTGGGTCAGGGAGATCGCCTGGAGAAGGCAGCCCACTCCAGTATTCTCTTACCTGGAGAATTACATGGACAGAGGAACCTGGCATGCTACAGCCAGTCCATGGGGTTGCAAAGAGTCGGACATGACCCAGCGACTAAACAACACACAACGGTATTGCTTAGGATGAAAATGAGAAACAAACTGTCCTTTTAATCAGAAAACCAAGGCAAAGAAAGAAGTGACAACAGTAAAGAAATCAGCAGTTATTTCTGTACTATAGTTACTTCCTGACATTTCCCTCTAAGCAGCATGTTTAATGAAAACACCAAAGCCGTGACGCAAGGTCTCCCGGTTCTGAATCCTTGCGTTTCTCCAGTTTCCAATCCCTTACGGCAATAAAATTTCTTATCTTCTATTTACAATGGAATTCTTACTCCAATACTGCCCTTGTGACTGTAGTAGCTGATGATTGATTATGCAGACAATTTCTACTGGTGCAGAGCCAAGCAAATAAAAAATGCAATAAGGTTGTTATTATCAAGTATAAATTCACATGTATTCTGTACATGGAGAGGACCAAAAGGCATCAAGAGAACTAAGTGTCAAAAGGAATCAGCCCAGCCAGAGGACTGTCCATTTACTGAGTGTCATACACAGAAATGTTTGGTCCTTGATGCAATCTTCAGCATCCTCAGATATACAGTGTCAATAGCCCCAGTTTTCAGCTTTTAAATGATAATTTATAAGGATTTATACATTCTACTTGCTTTTTTTGTAATTGTTGTTCAGTTGCTAAGTCACGTCCAACTCCTTGCGACTCCATCAACTTGCAGCTCACTAGGCTTCCCTGTCCTTCACTATCACCTAGAATTTGCTCAAACTCACGTCCATTGAGTCAGTGATGCCATCCAACCATCTCATCGTCTGTCTTCCCCTTCTCCCCCTGTCCTCAATCTTTTCCAGCATCGGGGTCTTTTCCAATGAGTCAGCTCTTCACATCAGGTGGCCCAAGTACTGGAGCTTCACCTTCAGCATCAGTCCTTCTGATGAATATCCAGGGTTGATTTCCTTTAAGACTGACTGGTTTATTCTCCTTACAGTCCAAGGGGCTCTCAACAGTCTTCTCCAGCACCACAATTCAAAAGCATTTTCCAAATTTTAGTTTTGGAAAAGCAAATCAAATGACATGAGTTTCTGGAACTGTCCTTTATGTAGCCTCATTGTTCAGTTATCCGGGATGTAGTGAGGTTAACACTGACCTTCAGCTCTGGAGACCAGCTCTTCTGGTCTAATCTTCCACACGGATAATAATACCTGGAAACAGTGAAGCTATGAAGGGTACAAATGGTCTGGTCCAAGGTTTCAAGAACATCTGGTAGTTTTTAGTTTTCTTTCCTCGTGTTTCTCCCCTAATATATTTTCTCTCAGTACAGAAACGCCTTAGAATATAGACAGACGACAGTGTGAAAGCTGTTTGGAACTGTAAAATACTGATTTTCCATGCCACTTAAAAAAATCTACATATATGTGATAATGCTGAGAGGAAACAATTAAAAGTAATGTCTATTTTATGGCAACTAAAGGTTACAGCTTTTCAACACAGCAGCTCCAGCAAGACTTGGAGAAACATCCAGAAGACTCATAAAATGCCCTTAAATATCCATCTGAAAGTGAATTTGTTTGTGGCCTTTCGGTTTTGCCAAAAAGGGAAATTTCCTGAAATGTTTGCCGATTTTTCTCAGACTCAGGGTATAATGTCCTAGTTACTAAGATCCTCTGGAAAATTATTGAGGCAGCTTGCAACTTTGTAGATCTCACTCATTCA